>NC_136069.1:1556745468-1558020468 GCF_964261635.1 Lissotriton helveticus | reverse complement strand
TCACACACTATTATAGGTTAGAGGTATAGCGAATCCACAGTCAGTTTTTATAATCAATAAATAGTGGCTTGTATTAGCGTCCGGGATTTAGGCAGAATCAACTTACAATGGCCGCTCTTCTTGGAGATAGAATGCCTGATTTGGGGTGCTGAGTCAGTGACTCTGCTCTTTGTATGAGCTTGTGCTATGAGATGATTCTGCAGTGGATTGTAATGCACTGGGTTGAGTAGTCCCAGTCGCATTTAGATGGGAATTTGAACTGGGCCTGGATCACAGTTTATAGTCAATCAATAGATCGAGCTTGCAGTGTCAAGGCAGAGTCGCTGCTCTTGGAAATGGAGGTGCTGATTTGGGTAGCTAAATCAAAGGCTCTACTCCACGGGTGTGTTGCTCCTGGAAGCGGGTTGTGAATTGTTTCGAAATGGAGGGAGTTTCGGGGCTGTGTAGTCACATACTATTATAGGTTAGAGGTATAGCGAATCCACAATCAGTTTTTATAATCAATAAATAGTGGCTTGTTTTAGCGTCCGGGATTTAGGCAGAATCAACTCACAATGGCCGCTCTTCTTGGAGATAGAGGGCCTGATTTGGGTTGCTGAGTCAGTGACTCTGCTCTTTGTATGAGACTGTGCTATGAGATGATTCTGCAGTGGATTGTAATGCACTGGGTTGAGTAGTTCCAGTTGCATTTAGATGGGAATTTGAATTGGGCCGGGATCAGAGTTTATAATCAATATATAGAATGAGCTTCCAGTGTCAAGGGAGAGTCGCTGCTCTTGGAAATGGAGGTGCTGATTTGGGTAGCTGAGTCAGTGGCTCTACTCCTCGGGTGTGTTGCTCCTGGAAACGGGTTGTGAATTGTTTTGAAATGTAGGGAGTTTCGGGGCTGTGTAGTCACATACTATTATAGGTTAGAGGTATAGCGAATCCACAATCAGTTTTTATAATCAATAAATAGTGGCTTGTATTAGCGTCCGGGATTTAGGCAGAATCAACTTACAATGGCCGCTCTTCTTGGAGATAGAGTGCCTGATTTGGGGTGCTGAGTCAGTGACTCTGCTCTTTGTATGAGCTTGTGCTATGAGATGATTCTGCAGTGGATTGTAATGCACTGGGCTGAGTAGTCCCAATAGCATTTAGGTGGGAATTTGAATTGGGTCTGGATCATAGTTTATAATCAATATATAGAATGAGTTCCAGTGTCAAGGGAGAGTCGCTGCTCTTGGAAATGGAGGTGCTGATTTGGGTAGCTGAGTCAGTGGCTCTACTCCTCGGGTGTGTTGCTCCTGGAAACGGTTTGTGAATTGTTACGAAATGTAGGGAGTTTCGGGGCTGTGTAGTCACATTCTATTATAGGTTAGAGGTATAGCGAATCCACAATCAGTTTTTATAATCAATAAATAGTGGCTTGTATTAGCGTCCGGGATTTAGGCAGAATCAACTTACAATGACCGCTCTTCTTGGAGATAGAGGGCCTGATTTGGGTTGCTGAGTCAGTGACTCTGCTCTTTGTATGAGACTGTGCTATGAGATGATTCTGCAGTGGATTGTAATGCACTGGGTTGAGTAGTCCCAGTGGCATTTAGATGGGAATTTGAATTGGGCCTGGATCAGAGTTTATAATCAATATATAGAATGAGCTTCCAGTGTCAAGGGAGAGTCGCTGCTCTTGGAAATGGAGGTGCTGATTTGGGTAGCTGAGTCAGTGGCTCTACTCCTCGGGTGTGTTGCTCCTGGAAGCGGGTTGTGAATTGTTTCGAAATGTAGGGAGTTTCGGGGCTGTGTAGTCACATACTATTATACGTTAGAGGTATAGCGAATCCACAATCAGTTTTTATAATCAATAAATAGTGGCTTGTATTAGCGTTCGGGATTTAGGCAGAATCAACTTACAATGGCGCTCTTCTTGGAGATAGAGTGCCTGATTTGGGTTGCTGAGTCAGTGACTCTGCTCTTTGTATGAGATTGTGCTATGAGATGATTCTGCAGTGGATTGTAATGCACTGGGCTGAGTAGTCCCAGTTGCATTTAGGAGGGAAGTTGAATTGGGCCTAGATCATACTTTATAGTCAATCAATAGATCGAGCTTGCAGTGTCAAGGCAGAGTTGCTGCTCTTGGAAATGGAGGTGCTGATTTGGGTAGCTGAGTCAGTGGCTCTACTCCTCGGGTGTGTTGCTTCTGGAAACGGGTTGTGAATTGTTTCGAAATGTAGGGAGTTTCGGGGCTGTGTAGTCACATACTATTATAGGTTAGAGGTATAGCGAATCCACAGTCAGTTTTTATAATCAATAAATAGTGGCTTGTATTAGCGTCCGGGATTTAGGCAGAATCAACTTACAATGGCCGCTCTTCTTGGAGATAGAATGCCTGATTTGGGGTGCTGAGTCAGTGACTCTGCTCTTTGTATGAGCTTGTGCTATGAGATGATTCTGCAGTGGATTGTAATGCACTGGGTTGAGTAGTCCCAGTCGCATTTAGATGGGAATTTGAACTGGGCCTGGATCACAGTTGATAGTCAATCAATAGATTGAGCTTGCAGTGTCAAGGCAGAGTCGCTGCTCTTGGAAATGGAGGTGCTGATTTGGGTAGCTGAGTCAGTGGCTCTACTCCTCGGGTGTGTTGCTCCTGGAAGCGGGTTGTGAATTGTTTCGAAATGGAGGGAGTTTCGGGGCTGTGTAGTCACATACTATTATAGGTTAGAGGTATAGCGAATCCACAATCAGTTTTTATAATCAATAAATAGTGGCTTGTATTAGCGTCCGTGATTTAGGCAGAATCAACTCACAATGGCCGCTCTTCTTGGAGATAAAGGGCCTGATTTGGGTTGCTGAGTCAGTGACTCTGCTCTTTGTATGAGACTGTGCTATGAGATGATTCTGCAGTGGATTGTAATGCACTGGGTTGAGTAGTCCCAGTGGCATTTAGATGGGAATTTGAATTGGGCCTGGATCAGAGTTTATAATCAATATATAGAATGAGCTTCCAGTGTCAAGGGAGAGTCGCTGCTTTTGGAAATGGAGGTGCTGATTTGGGTAGCTGAGTCAGTGGCTCTACTCCTCGGGTGTGTTGCTCCTGGAAGCGGGTTGTGAATTGTTTCGAAATGTAGGGAGTTTCGGGGCTGTGTAGTCACATACTATTATACGTTAGAGGTATAGCGAATCCACAATCAGTTTTTATAATCAATAAATAGTGGCTTGTATTAGCGTCCGGGATTTAGGCAGAATCAACTTACAATGGCGCTCTTCTTGGAGATAGAGTGCCTGATTTGGGTTGCTGAGTCAGTGACTCTGCTCTTTGTATGAGATTGTGCTATGAGATGATTCTGCAGTGGATTGTAATGCACTGGGCTGAGTAGTCCCAGTTGCATTTAGGAGGGAAGTTGAATTGGGCCTAGATCATAGTTTATAGTCAATCAATAGATCGAGCATGCAGTGTCAAGGCAGAGTTGCTGCTCTTGGAAATGGAGGTGCTGATTTGGGTAGCTGAGTCAGTGGCTCTACTCCTCGGGTGTGTTGCTCCTGGAAACGGGTTGTGAATTGTTTCGAAATGTAGGGAGTTTCGGGGCTGTGTAGTCACATACTATTATAGGTTAGAGGTATAGCGAATCCACAATCAGTTTTTATAATCAATAAATAGTGGCTTGTATTAGCGTCCGGGATTTAGGCAGAATCAACTTACAATGGCCGCTCTTCTTGGAGATAGAGTGCCTGATTTGGGGTGCTGAGTCAGTTACTCTGCTCTTTGTATGAGCTTGTGCTATGAGATGATTCTGCAGTGGATTGTAATGCACTGGGTTGAGTAGTCCCCGTCGCATTTAGGTGGGAATTTGAATTGGGCCTGGATCATAGTTTATAATCAATATATAGAATGAGTTCCAGTGTCAAGGGAGAGTCGCTGCTCTTGGAAATGGAGGTGCTGATTTGGGTAGCTGAGTCAGTGGCTCTACTCCTCGGGTGTGTTGCTCCTGGAAGCGGGTTGTGAATTGTTTCGAAATGTAGGGAGTTTTGAAGCTGTGTAGTCACATACTATTATAGGTTAGATGTATAGCGAATCCACAATCAGTTTTTATAATCAATAAATAGTGGCTTGCAGTAGCATCCGGGATTTAGGCAGAATCAACTTACAATAGCCGCTCTTCTTGGAGATAGAGGGCCTGATTTGGGTTGCTGAGTCAGTGACTCTGCTCTTTGTATGAGATTGTGCTATGAGATGATTCTGCAGTGGATTGTAATGCACTGGGTTGAGTAGTCCCAGTCACATTTAGGTGGGAATTTGAATTGGGCCTGGATCATAGTTTATAATCAATATATAGAATGAGCTACCAGTGTCAAGGGAGAGTCGCTGCTCTTGGAAATGGAGGTGCTGATTTGGGTAGCTGAGTCAGTGGCTCTACTCCTCGGGTGTGTTGCTCCTGGAAGCGTGTTGTGAATTGTTTCAAAATGTAGGGATTTTCCGGGCTGTGTAGTCACATACTATTATAGGTTAGAGGTATAGCGAATCCACAATCAGTTTTTATAATCAATAAATAGTGGCTTGTATTAGCGTACGGGATTTAGGCAGAATCAACTCACAATGGCCGCTCTTCTTGGAGATAGAGGGCCTAATTTGGGTTGCTGAGTCAGTGACTCTGCTCTTTGTATGAGACTGTGCTATGACATGATTCTGCAGTGGATTGTAATGCACTTTGCTAAGTAGTCCCAGTCGCATTTAGGAGGGAAGTTGAATTGGGCCTGGATCATAGTTTATAGTCAATCAATAGATTGAGCTTCCAGTGTCAAGGCAGAGTCGCTGCTCTTGGAAATGGAGGTGCTGATTTGGGTAGCTGAGTCAGTGGCTCTACTCCTCGGGTGTGTTGCTCCTGGAAGCGGGTTGTGAATTGTTTCGAAATGGAGGGAGTTTCGGGGCTGTGTAGTCACACACTATTATAGGTTAGAGGTATAGCGAATCCACAGTCAGTTTTTATAATCAATAAATAGTGGCTTGTATTAGCGTCCGGGATTTAGGCAGAATCAACTTACAATGGCCGCTCTTCTTGGAGATAGAGTGCCTGATTTGGGGTGCTGAGTCAGTGACTCTGCTCTTTGTATGAGCTTGTGCTATGAGATGATTCTGCAGTGGATTGTAATGCACTGGGTTGAGTAGTCCCAGTCGCATTTAGATGGGAATTTGAATTTGGCCTGGATCACAGTTTATAGTCAATCAATAAATCGAGCTTGCAGTGTCAAGGCAGAGTCGCTGCTCTTGGAAATGGAGGTGCTGATTTGGGTAGCTAAATCAAAGGCTCTACTCCACGGGTGTGTTGCTCCTGGAAGCTGGTGTGAATTGTTTCGAAATGGAGGGAGTTTCGGGGCTGTGTAGTCACATACTATTATAGGTTAGAGGTATAGCGAATCCACAATCAGTTTTTATAATCAATAAATAGTGGCTTGTATTAGCGTCCGGGATTTAGGCAGAATCAACTCACAATGGCCGCTCTTCTTGGAGATAGAGGGCCTGATTTGGGTTGCTGAGTCAGTGACTCTGCTCTTTGTATGAGACTGTGCTATGAGATGATTCTGCAGTGGATTGTAATGCACTGGGTTGAGTAGTCCCAGTTGCATTTAGATGGGAATTTGAATTGGGCCTGGATCAGAGTTTATAATCAATATATAGAATGAGCTTCCAGTGTCAAGGGAGAGTCGCTGCTCTTGGAAATGGAGGTGCTGATTTGGGTAGCTGAGTCAGTGGCTCTACTCCTCGGGTGTGTTGCTCCTGGAAACGGGTTGTAAATTGTTTCAAAATGTAGGGAGTTTCGGGGCTGTGTAGTCACATACTATTATAGGTTAGAGGTATAGCGAATCCACAATAAGTTTTTATAATCAATAAATAGTGGCTTGTATTAGCGTCCGGGATTTAGGCAGAATCAACTTACAATGGCCGCTCTTCTTGGAGATAGAGTGCCTGATTTGGGGTGCTGAGTCAGTGACTCTGCTCTTTGTATGAGCTTGTGCTATGAGATGATTCTGCAGTGGATTGTAATGCACTGGGTTGAGTAGTCCAAGTCGCATTTAGATGGGAATTTGAATTGGGCCTGGAACAGAGTTTATAATCAATATATAGAATGAGCTTCCAGTGTCAAGGGAGAGTCGCTGCTCTTGGAAATGGAAGTACTGATTTGGGTAGCTGAGTCAGTGGCTCTACTCCTCGGGTAAGTCGCTCCTGGAAGCGGGTTGTGAATTGTTTCGAAATGTAGGGAGTGTTGAAGCGGTGTAGTCACATACTATTACAGGTTAGATGTATAGCAAATCCACAATCAGTTTTTATAATCAATAAATAGTGGCTTGCAGTAGCATCCGGGATTTAGGCAGAATCAACTTACAATAGCCGCTCTTCTTGGAGATAGAGGGCCTGATTTGGGTTGCTGAGTCAGTGACTCTGCTCTTTGTATGAGATTGTGCTATGAGATGATTCTGCAGTGGATTGTAATGCACTGGGTTGAGTAGTCCCAGTCGCATTTAGGTGGGAATTTGAATTGGGCCTGGATCATAGTTTATAATCAATATGTAGAATGAGCTTCCAGTGTCAAGGGAGAGTCGCTGCTCTTGGAAATGGAGGTGCTGATTTGGGTAGATGAGTCAGTGGCTCTACTCCTCGGGTGTGTTGCTCCTGGAAGCGGGTTGTGAATTGTTTCAAAATGTAGGGAGTTTCCGGGCTGTTTAGTCACATACTATTATTGGTTAGAGGTATAGCGAATCCACAATCAGTTTTTATAATCAATAAATAGTGGCTTGTATTAGCGTACAGGATTTAGGCAGAATCAACTCACAATGGCCGCTCTTCTTGGAGATAGAGGGCCTGATTTGGGTTGCTGAGTCAGTGACTCTGCTCTTTGTATGAGACTGTGCTATGAGATGATTCTGCAGTGGATTGTAATGCACTTTGCTGAGTAGTCCCAGTCGCATTTATGAGGGAAGTTGAATTGGGCCTGGATCATAGTTTATAGTCAATCAATAGATTGAGCTTCCAGTGTCAAGGCAGAGTCGCTGCTCTTGGAAATGGAGGTGCTGATTTGGGTGGCTGAGTCAGTGGCTCTACTCCTCGGGTGTGTTGCTCCTGGAAGCGGGTTGTGAATTGTTTCGAAATGTAGGGAGTTTCAGGGCTGTGTAGTCACATACTATTATAGGTTAGAGGTATAGTGAATCCACAATCAGTATTTATAATCAATAAATAGTGGCTTGTATTAGCGTCCGGGATTTAGGCAGAATCAACTTACAATGGCCGCTCTTCTTGAAGATAGAGTGCCTGATTTGGGGTGCTGAGTCAGTGACTCTGCTCTTTGTATGAGATTGTGCTATGAGATGATTCTGCAGTGGATTGTAATGCACTGGGTTGAGTAGTCTCAGTCGCATTTAGGTGGGAATTTGAATTGGGCCTGGATCATAGTTTATAATCAATATATAGAATGAGTTCCAGTGTCAAGGGAGAGCCGCTGCTCTTGGAAATAGAGGTGCTGATTTGGGTAGCTGAGTCAGTGGCTCTACTCCTCGGGTGTGTTGCTCCTGGAAGCGGGTTGTGAATTGTTTCGAAATGGAGAGAGTTTCGGGGCTGTGTAGTCACATACTATTATAGGTTAGAGGTATAGCGAATCCACAATCAGTTTTTATCAATCAATAAATAGTGGCTTGTATTAGCGTCCGGGATTTAGGCAGAATCAACTCACAATGGCCGCTCTTCTTGGAGATAGAGTGCCTGATTTGGGGTGCAGAGTCAGTGACTCTGCTCTTTGTATGAGCTTGTGCTATGAGATGATTCTGCAGTGGATTGTAATGCACTGGGTTGAGTAGTCCCAGTCGCATTTAGATGGGAATTTAAATTGGGCCTGGATCAGAGTTTATAATCAATATATAGAATGAGCTTCCAGTGTCAAGGGAGAGTCGCTGCTCTTGGAAATGGAGGTGCTGATTTGGGTAGCTGAGTCAGTGGCTCTACACCTCGGGTGTGTTGCTCCTGGAAGCGGGTTGTGAATTGTTTCAAAATGTAGGGAGTTTTGAAGCTGTGTAGTCACATACTATTATAGGTTAGATGTATAGCGAATCCACAATCAGTTTTTATAATCAATAAATAGTGGCTTGCAGTAGCATCCGGGATTTAGGCAGAATCAACTTACAATAGCCGCTCTTCTTGGAGATAGAGGGCCTGATTTGGGTTGCTGAGTCAGTGACTCTGCTCTTTGTATGAGATTGTGCTATGAGATGATTCTGCAGTGGATTGTAATGCACTGGGTTGAGTAGTCCCAGTCGCATTTAGGTGGGAATTTGAATTGGGCCTGGATCATAGTTTATAATCAATATATAGAATGAGCTACCAGTGTCAAGGGAGAGTCGCTGCTCTTGGAAATGGAGGTGCTGATTTGGGTAGATGAGTCAATGGCTCTACTCCTCGGGTGTGTTGCTCCTGGAAGCGGGTTGTGAATTGATTCAAAATGTAGGGAGTTTGCGGGCTGTGTAGTCACATACTATTATAGGTTAGAGGTATAGCGAATCCACAATCAGTTTTTATAATCAATAAATAGTGGCTTGTATTAGCGTACAGGATTTAGGCAGAATCAACTCACAATGGCCGCTCTTCTTGGAGATAGAGGGCCTAATTTGGGTTGCTGAGTCAGTGACTCTGCTCTTTGTATGAGACTGTGCTATGAGATGATTCTGCAGTGGATTGTAATGCACTTTGCTGAGTAGTCCCAGTCGCATTTAGGAGGGAAGTTAAATTGGGCCTGGATCATAGTTTATAGTCAATCAATAGATTGAGCTTCCAGTGTCAAGGCAGAGTCGCTGCTCTTGGAAAAGAAGGTGCTGATTTGGGTAGCTGAGTCAGTGGCTCTACTCCTCGGGTGTGTTGCTCCTGGAAGCGGGTTGTGAATTGTTTCGAAATGTAGGGAGTTTTGAAGCTGTGTAGTCACATACTATTATAGGTTAGATGTATAGCGAATCCACAATCAGTTTTTATAATCAATAAATAGTGGCTTGCAGTAGCATCCGGGATTTAGGCAGAATCAACTTACAATAGACACTCTTCTTGGAGATAGAGGGCCTGATTTGGGTTGCTGAGTCAGTGACTCTGCTCTTTGTATGAGCTTGTGCTATGAGATGATTCTGCAGTGGATTCTAATGCAGTGGGTTGAGTAGTCCCAGTCGCATTTAGGTGGGGATTTGAATTGGGCCTGGATGCTAGTTTATAATCAATATATAGAATGAGTTCCAGTGTCAAGGGAGAGTCGCTGCTCTTGGAAATGGAGGTGCTGATTTGGGTAGCTGAGTCAGTGGCTCTACTCCTCGGGTGTGTTGCTCCTGGAAGCGGGTTGTGAATTGTTTCGAAATGGAGGGAGTTTCGGGGCTGTGTAGTCACACACTATTATAGGTTAGAGGTATAGCGAATCCACAGTCAGTTTTTATAATCAATAAATAGTGGCTTGTATGAGCGTCCGGGATTTAGGCAGAATCAACTTACAATGGCCGCTCTTCTTGGAGATAGAGTGCCTGATTTGGGGTGCTGAGTCAGTGACTCTGCTCTTTGTATGAGCTTGTGCTATGAGATGATTCTGCCGGGATTGTAATGCACTGGGTTGAGTAGTCCCAGTCGCATTTAGATGGGAATTTGAATTGGGCCTGGATCACAGTTTATAGTCAATCAATAGATCGAGCTTGCAGTGTCAAGGCAGAGTCGCTGCTCCTGGAAATGGAGGTGCTGATTTGGGTAGCTAAATCAAAGGCTCTACTCCACGGGTGTGTTGCTCCTGGAAGCGGGTGTGAATTGTTTCAAAATGGAGGGAGTTTCGGGGCTGTGTAGTCACATACTATTATAGGTTAGAGGTATAGCGAATCCACAATCAGTTTTTATAATCAATAAATAGTGGCTTGTATTAGCGTCCGGGATTTAGGCAGAATCAACTCACAATGGCCGCTCTTCTTGGAGATAGAGGGCCTGATTTGGGTTGCTGAGTCAGTGACTCTGCTCTTTGTATGAGACTGTGCTATGAGATGATTCTGCAGTGGATTGTAATGCACTGGGTTGAGTAGTCCCAGTTGCATTTAGATGGGAATTTGAATTGGGCCTGGATCAGAGTTTATAATCAATATATAGAATGAGCTTCCAGTGTCAAGGGAGAGTCGCTGCTCTTGGAAATGGAGGTGCTGATTTGGGTAGCTGAGTCAGTGGCTCTACTCCTCGGGTGTGTTGCTCCTGGAAACGGGTTGTAAATTGTTTCGAAATGTAGGGAGTTTCGGGGCTGTTTAGTCACATACTATTATAGGTTAGAGGTATAGCGAATCCACAATCAGTTTTTATAATCAATAAATAGTGGCTTGTATTAGCGTCCGGGATTTAGGCAG
The DNA here is from genome assembly GCF_964261635.1 of Lissotriton helveticus. Classification (NCBI taxonomy): domain Eukaryota; kingdom Metazoa; phylum Chordata; class Amphibia; order Caudata; family Salamandridae; genus Lissotriton; species Lissotriton helveticus. Next base: position 1,558,010,100 of record NC_136069.1, on the reverse strand, counting down.
AATCAACTTACAATGGCCGCTCTTCTTGGAGATAGAGTGCCTGATTTGGGGTGCTGAGTCAGTGACTCTGCTCTTTGTATGAGCTTGTGCTATGAGATGATTCTGCAGTGGATTGTAATGCACTGGGTTGAGTAGTCTCAGTCGCATTTAGGTGGGAATTTGAATTGGGCCTGGATCATAGTTTATAATCAATATATAGAATGAGTTCCAGTGTCAAGGGAGAGTCGCTGCTCTTGGAAATAGAGGTGCTGATTTGGGTAGCTGAGTCAGTGGCTCTACTCCTCGGGTGTGTTGCTCCTGGAAGCGGGTTGTGAATTGTTTCGAAATGGAGGGAGTTTCGGGGCTGTGTAGTCACATACTATTATAGGTTAGAGGTATAGCGAATCCACAATCAGTTTTTATCAATCAATAAATAGTGGCTTGTATTAGCGTCCGGGATTTAGGCAGAATCAACTCACAATGGCCGCTCTTCTTGGAGATAGAGTGCCTGATTTGGGGTGCAGAGTCAGTGACTCTGCTCTTTGTATGAGCTTGTGCTATGAGATGATTCTGCAGTGGATTGTAATGCACTGGGTTGAGTAGTCCCAGTCGCATTTAGGTGGGACGTTGAATTGGGCCTGGATCATAGTTTATAATCAATATACAGAATGAGCTTCCAGTGTCAAGGGAGAGTCGCTGCTCTTGGAAATGGAGGTGCTGATTTGGGTAGCTGAGTCAGTGGCTCTACTCCTGGGGTGTGATGCTGCTGGAAGCAGGCTGCAAAGTGTTTCGAAATGCAGGCACATTTGGGGCTCTGTAGTCACATACTATTATAGGTTAGAGGTATAGCGAATCCACAATCAGTTTTTATAATCAATAAATAGTGGCTTGTATTAGCGTCCGGGATTTAGGCAGAATCAACTTACAATGGCCGCTCTTCTTGGAGATAGAGTGCCTGATTTGGGGTGCTGAGTCAGTTACTCTGCTCTTTGTATGAGCTTGTGCTATGAGATTATTCTGCAGTGGATTGTAATGCACTGGGTTGAGTAGTCCCAGTCGCATTTAGGTGGGAATTTGAATTGGGCCTGGATCATAGTTTATAATCAATATATAGAATGAGTTCCAGTGTCAAGGGAGAGTCGCTGCTCTTGGAAATGGAGGTGCTGATTTGGGTAGCTGAGTCAGTGGCTCTACTCCTCGGGTGTGTTGCTCCTGGAAGCGGGTTGTTTATTGTTTCGAAATGGAGGGAGTTTCGGGGCTGTGTAGTCACATACTATTATAGGTTAGAGGTATAGCGAATCCACAATCAGTTTTTATAATCAATAAATAGTGGCTAGTATTAGCGTCCGGGATTTAGGAAGAATCAACTCACAATGGCCGCTCTTCTTGGAGATAGAGGGCCTGATTTGGGTTGCTGAGTCAGTGACTCTGCTCTTTGTATGAGACTGTGCTATGAGATGATTCTGCAGTGGATTGTAATGCACTGGGTTGAGTAGTCCAAGTCGCATTTAGCTGGGAATTTGAATTGGGCCTGGATCAGAGTTTATAATCAATATATAGAATGAGCTTCCAGTGTCAAGGGAGAGTCGCTGCTCTTGGAAATGGAGGTGCTGATTTGGGTAGCTGAGTCAGTGGCTCTACTCCTCGGGTAAGTTGCTCCTGGAAGCGGGTTATGAATTGTTTCGAAATGTAGGGAGTGTTGAAGCAGTGTAGTCACATATCGTGGGAGACGTGTGGCGCCGCGGCCAGGGCGACTGACGCTGGAATCTGGGGACCACGGTTCGATCCCCGGCTCCGGCGGCAGGTTAGCCCAGCACCATGTGACTCAGGGCAATAGCTCGCTTAATCTTCCCGACGGCCCCCAGCGCCTAGAGACCCTTACGGGTGATTGTGCGCTTTACAAATGTGGACTTTACTTTACTTTACTTTACATACTATTATAGGTTAGATGTATAGCGAATCCACAATCAGTTTTTATAATCAATAAATAGTGGCTTGTATTAGCGTCCGGGATTTAGGCAGAATCAACTCACAATGGCCGCTCTTCTTGGAGATAGAGTGCCTGATTTGGGGTGCAGAGTCAGTGACTCTGCTCTTTGTATGAGCTTGTGCTATGAGATGATTCTGCAGTGGATTGTAATGCACTGGGTTGAGTAGTCCCAGTCGCATTTAGGTGGGACGTTGAATTGGGCCTGGATCATAGTTTATAATCAATATACAGAATGAGCTTCCAGTGTCAAGGGAGAGTCGCTGCTCTTGGAAATGGAGGTGCTGATTTGGGTAGCTGAGTCAGTGGCTCTACTCCTGGGGTGTGATGCTGCTGGAAGCAGGCTGCAAAGTGTTTCGAAATGCAGGCACATTTGGGGCTCTGTAGTCACATACTATTGTAGGTTAGAGGTATAGCGAATCCACAATCAGTTTTTATAATCAATAAATAGTGGCTTGTATTAGCGTCCGGGATTTAGGCAGAATCAACTTACAATGGCCGCTCTTCTTGGAGATAGAGTGCCTGATTTGGGGTGCTGAGTCAGTTACTCTGCTCTTTGTATGAGCTTGTGCTATGAGATTATTCTGCAGTGGATTGTAATGCACTGGGTTGAGTAGTCCCAGTCGCATTTAGGTGGGAATTTGAATTGGGCCTGGATCATAGTTTATAATCAATATATAGAATGAGTTCCAGTGTCAAGGGAGAGTCGCTGCTCTTGGAAATGGAGGTGCTGATTTGGGTAGCCGAGTCAGTGGCTCTACTCCTCGGGTGTGTTGCTCCTGGAAGCGGGTTGTTTATTGTTTCGAAATGGAGGGAGTTTCGGGGCTGTGTAGTCACATACTATTATAGGTTAGAGGTATAGCGAATCCACAATCAGTTTTTATAATCAATAAATAGTGGCTTGTATTAGCGTCCGGGATTTAGGAAGAATCAACTCACAATGGCCGCTCTTCTTGGAGATAGAGGGCCTGATTTGGGTTGCTGAGTCAGTGACTCTGCTCTTTGTATGAGACTGTGCTATGAGATGATTCTGCAGTGGATTGTAATGCACTGGGTTGAGTAGTCCAAGTCGCATTTAGCTGGGAATTTGAATTGGGCCTGGATCAGAGTTTATAATCAATATATAGAATGAGCTTCCAGTGTCAAGGGAGAGTCGCTGCTCTTGGAAATGGAGGTGCTGATTTGGGTAGCTGAGTCAGTGGCTCTACTCCTCGGGTAAGTTGCTCCTGGAAGCGGGTTATGAATTGTTTCGAAATGTAGGCAGTGTTGAAGCAGTGTAGTCACATATCGTGGGAGACGTGTGGCGCCGCGGCCAGGGCGACTGACGCTGGAATCTGGGGACCACGGTTCGATCCCCGGCTCCGGCGGCAGGTTAGCCCAGCACCATGTGACTCAGGGCAATAGCTCGCTTAATCTTCCCGACGGCCCCCAGCGCCTAGAGACCCTTACGGGTGATTGTGCGCTTTACAAATGTGGACTTTACTTTACTTTACTTTACATACTATTATAGGTTAGATGTGTAGCGAATCCACAATCAGTTTTTATAATCAATAAATAGTGGCTTGCAGTAGCATCCGGGATTTAGGCAGAATCAACTTACAATAGCCGCTCTTCTTGGAGATAGAGGGCCTGATTTGGGTTGCTGAGTCAGTGACTCTGCTCTTTGTATGAGATTGTGCTATGAGATGATTCTGCAGTGGATTGTAATGCACTGGGTTGAGTAGTCCCAGTCGCATTTAGGTGGGAATTTGAATTGGGCCTGGATCATAGTTTATAATCAATATATAGAATGAGCTTCCAGTGTCAAGGGAGAGTCGCTGCTGTTGGAAATGGAGGTGCTGATTTGGGTAGATGAGTCAGTGGCTCTGTTCCTCGGGTGTGTTGCTCCTGGAAGCGGGTTGTGAATTGTTTCAAAATGTAGGGAGTTTCCGGGCTGTGTAGTCACATACTATTATAGGTTAGAGGTATAGCGAATCCACAATCAGTTTTTATAATCAATAAATAGTGGCTTGTATTAGCGTATGGGATTTTGGCAGAATCAACTCACAATGGCCGCTCTTCTTGGAGATAGAGGGCCTGATTTGGGTTGCTGAGTCAGTGACTCTGCTCTTTGTATGAGACTGTGCTATGAGATGATTCTGCAGTGGATTGTAATGCACTTTGCTGAGTAGTCCCAGTCGCATTTAGGAGGGAAGTTGAATTGGGCCTGGATCATAGTTTATAGTCAATCAATAGATTGAGCTTTCAGTGTCAAGGCAGAGTCGCTGCTCTTGGAAATGGAGGTGCTGATTTGGGTAGCTGAGTCAGTGGCTCTACTCCTCGGGTGTGTTGCTCCTGGAAGCGGGTTGTGAATTGTTTCGAAATGTAGGGAGTTTCAGGGCTGTGTAGTCACATACTATTATAGGTTAGAGGTATAGCGAATCCACAATCAGTTTTTATAATAAATAAATAGTGGCTTGTATTAGCGTTCGGGATTTAGGCAGAATCAACTTACAATGGCCTGTCTTCTTGGAGATAGAGTGCCTGATTTGGGGTGCTGAGTCAGTGACTCTGCTCTTTGTATGAGATTGTGCTATGAGATGATTCTGCAGTGGATTGTAATGCACTGGGTGGAGTAGTCCCAGTCGCATTTAGGTGGGAATTTGAATTGGGCCTGGGTCATAGTTTATAATCAATATATAGAAAGAGTTCCAGTGTCAAGGGAGAGTCGCTGCTCTTGGAAATGGAGGTGCTGATTTGGGTAGCTGAGTCAGTGGCTCTACTCCTCGGGTGTGTTGCTCCTGGAAGCGGGTTGTGAATTGTTTCGAAATGGAGGGAGTTTCGGGGCTGTGTAGTCACATACTATTATAGGTTAGAGGTATAGCGAATCCACAATCAGTTTTTATAATCAATAAATAGTGGCTTGTATTAGCGTCCGGGATTTAGGAAGAATCAACTCACAATGGCCACTCTGCTTGGAGATAGAGGGCCTGATTTGGGTTGCTGAGTCAGTGACTCTGCTCTTTGTATGAGACTGTGCTATGAGATGATTCTGCAGTGGATTGTAATGCACTGGGTTGAGTAGTTGTAGGGGCTAGTGGTGGACAGAGAATGAGACCAGAGTACTGTTTAGACACAAAAAGGTTTGTTTATTGTTTGGTTCGCAAGTGGGGCTTTGACCACACAGTCCTTCCTGAAACAAGGGGGGGGGTTGTTGCTGGTTGCTGGGTGTGTCAGGGTTGGTCCGTCTTCCCGGTTCGTGTGGCCTCAGGGAGAAAGAAAAAGAAACGAGTTTCACTGATCTGTTCTCAGTGTTAGACTGTAGTGCTACCGTCACCGTTTACCAAAAAGGAGGGGGGTTGTGCAAGGGTCACCACAGGGCCTCCCGCCTCCCCAAACCTGCTACCTCCCGCCTCCCCAAACACCCCACCAGAATGCCCCTTTTAGCAACACTTGCCTTGGGCTGTGGCCCGACTCCCGGACCACAGCAGCTGGACCCGTGGCGTCTTCTCCCCTCAGCCCACCGGGTATGGTAGCAGTTTCGGGAACGTTGCTCAGCAGCACACGCTGGGTCCGCTCTGCCTTTCGGGTCTCCTCTGCCACCGCTCTCTCGCTCTCCGCTCTTCCTCTCTCCTCCGCCTCCGCTCTCTCGCTCTCCGCTCTTCCTCTCTCCTCCGCCTCCGCTCTCTCGCTCTCCGCTCTTCCTCTCTCCTCCGCCTCCGAGTGCTCCGCTGCCTCCTCTCCGACCTCGCACACCGTCCGTTCTGGTCCTCTCCTTCTTATCCTTCCGGTTTCCGGCGGCTGACCAGGCTCCTCCTCCTTCCGCAGTGCAACAACTAGACCGCGGCCGTTGACTTCCTGGTTCTGTGATTTCGGCAACCAGGAAGTGGTGTTTTCCTCGTCAGAGTCCGTCTCTGTGTGCTCCGACCGCTCCTCATCCCCACACATCCTCCCCCTCAGGAACGGACGGGGTGGCCAATCGGGGTACGGATGCCGAGACAGAAAGTCAGCACAGACCTGTTTGGCTCCAGGAACATGCAGGGTCTGAAACGAGAAGGGTTGCAATGAAAGGAACCACCGGAGTACACGTTGGTGGGTGTCTTTATTCCTAGCAAGCCAAGTGAGGGGGGCATGATCAGTTAGTAATGTGAAGGATCGCCCCAGAAGATAATACTGCAGGGCCTCCACCGCCCACTTGATGGCCAGGCACTCCTTTTCAATTGTTGAGTAGTGTACTTCCCTAGGGAATAACTTCCTGCTGATAAATAAGATGGGTACCAGTTCACCTGTCTGATCGGGTTGTTGAAGAACCGCCTCCAGGCCCACGCCAGAGGCATCTGTTTGCAACACGAAGTGTTTCTGGAAATTTGGACACCTCAGGATTGGGTTCGAGCAGATCATGGATTTAAGAGTCTGGAAGCTGGTTTCATGTTTCGTCTCCCATGACCGGATGTGGGCAGGCTGATTGTTAGCTAACAGGTCAGTAAGGGGTTCCGCGAGTGTGGAGAAGTGCGGTATGAACCGCCTATAATAACCTATAAACCCAAGGAATGATCTGACGTCTTTTTTTGTTTTGGGGCTGGGTATCGCGTTAATGGCCTCTACTTTGCTCATCTGGGGTAGGAGATGGCCGCCCTGAATGGTGTAACCCAATTAATGGATGGAATCAGTGGCCAACAGGGATTTCTTCGGGTTGATCTTTAGGCCGGCGTTCTGTATGGCTGTGAACACCTCAAAGAGATGGCATAAGTGGTCCTCCCAGGACGCGCTAAAGATCACTATATCGTCCAGATATGCGGCTGCGTAATCTCGGTGGGGTTGGAGGAGGTGGTCCATAAGCCTTTGAAATGTAGCGGGGGCCCCATGGAGGCCGAAGGGCAACACACGAAAATGGTAAAGTCCTGACGGGGTTGAAAAGGCTGTTTTTTCTTTGGCAAGGGGGGACAAAGGGATCTGCCAATATCCCTTTGTTAAATCAAGAGTGGTCATGTATGCTGCCGCTCCTAGCTTTTCTAGCAACTCATCGACCCTTGGCATCGGGTAGGTGTCGAACTTAGTGACTCTGTTCACCTGCCGAAAGTCGATGCAAAACCGAAGGCTTCCATCGGGTTTCGGCACAATAACGATGGGAGAGCACCAGTTGCTAGCGGAGGGTTCTATGATCCTGGCCTCTAGCATGGCGGTGACTTCCTTTTCTACGGCTTCCCTTCTCGCTTCGGGGATCCTATAAGGCCTCTGTTTGACAACGGTGTCGTTAAGGACGACGATGTCGTGATGTACCATGGAGGTTAATCCGGGTGTGGAGGAAAAGAGCCCTGGGAACTGTGCGAGAGTGGCCTCGAGTTGGCTTCGTTGGGTTGGGTTTATGACTTCTCCTGTGGGGATGGTCTCCGGGGAGGGAACTGCAGTGGGGATACTTGGGATGTCCAGGGGTTTCTGTGTGGTTACCAGTAACGACGCTTGTCCTGTTGTTACTTCATCAGGGGGTTCCACCCATTTTTTTAACAGGTTGACGTGATATATTTGCTTCCCACCCGGATGTAAGGGTTGAAGTACGCTATATGTGACAGGGGACACCTGCTTCTCTATGGTGAAGGGTCCTTGCCATTTGGACAGTAACTTGTTGTCAGACGAGGGAAGGAGTAGCAATACCCTATCCCCGGGTTGGAACGTCCGTAACAGGCTGTCACGGTCGTACAGGCGTTTCTGGGACGCTTGGGCGTTTTCCAAATGGTCATGGACCATTCCTCATATCTGGGTTATGGAATTTCTCAGGTCAGCTGCAAATTGGGGCAGGGGTTTACCCTCTTCTTCTTCCTCCTCCCACTGTTCTACGGCCATGTCCAGCAGGGTACGGGGTCTCCTCCCGAATAGAACCTCGAAAGGGGAAAACCCCGTGGACTTTTGTTCGTGAGTCCTTATGGCAAACAGTATAAGGGGTAGCTGATGGTCCCAATTCCTTCCTGTGTCTGAGATGACCTTGCGGAGCATGTTCTTTATGGTCTTGTTGTACCGCTCCACAAGGCCATCTGTCTGGGGGTGATAGGCTGCAGTCCGTATCTGTCGGACTCCCAGGATGTCACAGATGTGGGACATCAAGCGAGACATGAAGGGGGTCCCCTGGTCTGTGAGGATCACCTCGGGGAAACCCACTCGGGAGAAGAGAGTGATCATAGCCCTAGCAATCACTGGGGTGGACACAGAAGACAAAGGGAAGGCTTCGGGGTATCTACTGGCATAGTCAACAATCACCAGCAGATAAGAATGACCTCTTGCTGAGGGAGTTAGAGGACCCACGATATCCATACCCACCCGTTTGAACGGTACGTCTATAATGGGGAGAGGATGTAAGGGTCTTTTCTGACGGCAGCAGGATTGCAGAACTGGCACCGAGGACATGCAGCACAGTGTCGGGCCACATCACTGTAAACACCGGGCCAATAGAACCTGGTTAGGAGATAAGAGAGGGTTTGCTCTTTGCCGTAATGTCCTCCCCCTGTATAATTGTGGGCGAGCTCCAACACATGCCTACGGAAGGCCAGCGGCACCAGGAGTTGATTTGTTATCGTGTCTCCCTTTCTGGTGGTCCTATACAACAAACCCCTCTGTACAATGAAATAGGGTCCTACCTTGTTGTTGTCCGGCTCTTGTGCTTGTTCCCAGGCGCGCAACAAGGTGTTGTCATCCAACTGGGCTGACCGGAAGCTACGAGCAGGTCCCACCGTATCTGCAGGGGTCATAGAAAAAAACAGATAACCGCCCTTTCATCTGGGTGTACCCGGCTTTCTCCTTCCTCCTTTCTTTTCGGCTCTTACGGTCTCTCCCCACAACCCCTTCGACATCACTGTTCCCAAAAGGGGCCTCCCTCCACCAGTTCACGGACTCCTTCTTGGCCTCCTCCAAATATTGATCAAACTTAGGGTGATCAGTGCCTATTATAACGGCCTCGGGCAGGGAGGGTATAACGCCCACTCGGCGCATTTGGGGGTCATTGGATACATCCAGCAACACCTCCGCCACCGGATAGCCTTTGGTGTTCCCATGAACACAGGTGACGTAGACGGTCTCATCTTTTTGTAGCTGTTGTGATGGGACCAGCGAGGTATCGACCACGGATACACGACATCCGGTATCCAACAGGGCGTTTTGTCTTTTTCCGTTAAGGAGAACTTCTCTTTTGTACTGACATGGTCCCTTGCCTATGACGTACACACGGCCACCGGTATACCCTATCTCCATTGGTTCAGCCTGTTGGGCTCTGCGGGGGCAGTTCCGGGCTATATGTCCCCATTCAGAACAGTGGTAACACTGGGGTCCCTGAGTGTTGGACCCAGAGCCGGGGTTGGTCGGCCTAAACGGGACCCGGGGAAGAAAGGGGACCCTTGGTTCTGGTCTGGTTTGGGGTCTGGGGATCAGGGGTCTAGGGCCGGGTATGGGTGCTTTGCTAGAGCTGGTGCGGAATTCAGGTGACCGGTGAAATGCACAGGCTAAGTCCACCGCTACAGTGGGGGAAAGGTTAGGGTGTTGTTTTATCCAGGATCGAGTGGAAGGGGGCAGTGCTTCCAGGAATTGTTCTAGGAAGACCTTCGCCATCAGATCATCTACGGTGGAGTTCAGGGGAGTCAGCCACCTGGTACCTAAGTCTTGTATCCGATAATACAGGGCTCGTGGATTGTCTCCTGGGTTCCACCTTTCTTTCCTGAATTTGGCCCTGTAGTACTCTTGGTCGCACCCAAGTCTCTCGAGGATAGCCTTCTTCACATCCTCATATGTGGTTCTGCCTGCAGGATTTGCTGCTTGATACGCTGCCTGTAGCTCGCCTGCAAGAAGGGGCGCTATATACTGGCTCCATCTTTCCTTCGGCCAAGACGCAGTTGTGGCTACTCTCTCAAAATTAGTAAAGAAATAGTCCGGATCCTCTCCATCCTGAAATTTCTGAAGGACCGAACTGGGTACGTTGGGATGTATGCGAGCAGTGGCAATAGCATCGGTAAGGCGCAGGATAGCCGAATCCTGTACCTGTTGGTTGGCGAGAAGAAGGGTGGCCTGATCCTTCAATGCCTCTTGCAGGACATCCCTTTCTGTCTTAGCAGTCGCCAACTGCTGCTCAAACACCAGTTGCAGGTGTCTCTGTCCTTCTGCTAGCTGGGTGATAATGTTGCCCGCTGGGAGAGGCACGGGCTGTGTCATGGCGACACCTGTCTATCCCACTTCTGACACCACTTTGTAGGGGCTAGTGGTGGACAGAGAATGAGACCAGAGTACTGTTTAGACACAAAAAGGTTTGTTTATTGTTTGGTTCGCAAGTGGGGCTTTGACCACACAGTCCTTCCTGAAACAAGGGGGGGGTTGTTGCTGGTTGCTGGGTGTGTCAGGGTTGGTCCGTCTTCCCGGTTCGTGTGGCCTCAGGGAGAAAGAAAAAGAAACGTGTTTCACTGATCTGTTCTCAGTGTTAGACTGTAGTGCTACCGTCACCGTTTACCAAAAAGGAGGGGGGTTGTGCAAGGGTCACCACAGGGCCTCCCGCCTCCCCAAACCTGCTACCTCCCGCCTCCCCAAACACCCCACCAGAATGCCCCTTTTAGCAACACTTGCCTTGGGCTGTGGCCCGACTCCCGGACCACAGCAGCTGGACCCGTGGCGTCTTCTCCCCTCAGCCCACCGGGTATGGTAGCAGTTTCGGGAACGTTGCTCAGCAGCACGCGCTGGGTCCGCTCTGCCTTTCAGGTCTCCTCTGCCACCGCTCTCTCGCTCTCCGCTCTTCCTCTCTCCTCCGCCTCCGCTCTCTCGCTCTCCGCTCTTCCTCTCTCCTCCGCCTCCGCTCTCTCGCTCTCCGCTCTTCCTCTCTCCTCCGCCTCCGAGTGCTCCGCTGCCTCCTCTCCGACCTCGCACACCGTCCGTTCTGGTCCTCCCCTTCTTATCCTTCCTGGTTCCGGCGGCTGACCAGGCTCCTCCTCCTTCCGCAGTGCAACAACTAGACCGCGGCCGTTGACTTCCTGGTTCTGTGATTTCGGCAACCAGGAAGTGGTGTTTTCCTCGTCAGAGTCCGTCTCTGTGTGCTCCGACCGCTCCTCATCCCCACAGTAGTCCAAGTCGCATTTAGATGGGAATTTGAATTGGGCCTGGATCAGAGTTTATAATCAATATATAGAATGAGCTTCCAGTGTCAAGGGAGAGTCGCTGCTCTTGGAAATGGAGGTGCTGATTTGGGTAGCTGAGTCAGTGGCTCTACTCCTCGGGTAAGTTGCTCCTGGAAGTGGGTTGTGAATTGTTTCGAAATGTAGGGAGTGTTGAAGCGGTGTAGTCACATACTATTATAGGTTAGATGTATAGCGAATCCACAATCAGTTTTTATAATCAATAAATAGTGGCTTGCAGTAGCATCCGGGATTTAGGCAGAATCAACTTACAATAGCCGCTCTTCTTGGAGATAGAGGGCCTGATTTGGGTTGCTGAGTCAGTGACTCTGCTCTTTGTATGAGATTGTGCTATGAGATGATTCTGCAGTGGATTGTAATGCACTGGGTTGAGTAGTCCCAGTCGCATTTAGGTGGGAATTTGAATTGGGCCTGGATCATAGTTTATAATCAATATATAGAATGAGCTTCCAGTGTCAAGGGAGAGTCGCTGCTCTTGGAAATGGAGGTGCTGATTTGGGTAGATGAGTCAGTGGCTATACTCCTCGGGTGTGTTGCTCCTGGAAGCGGGTTGTGAATTGTTTCAAAATGTAGGGAGTTTCCGGGCTGTGTAGTCACATACTATTATAGGTTAGAGGTATAGCGAATCCACAATCAGTTTTTATAATCTATAAATAGTGGCTTGTATTAGCGTACGGGATTTAGGCAGAATCAACTCACAATGGCCGCTCTTCTTGGAGATAGAGGGCCTGATTTGGGTTGCTGAGTCAGTGACTATGCTCTTTGTATGAGACTGTGCTATGAGATGATTCTGCAGTGGATTGTAATGCACTTTGCTGAGTAGTCCCAGTCGCATTTAGGAGGGAAGTTGAATTGGGCCTGGATCATAGTTTATAGTCAATCAATAGATTGAGCTTCCAGTGTCAAGGCAGAGTCGCTGCTCTTAGAAATGGAGGTGCTGATTTGGGTAGCTGAGTCAGTGGCTCTACTCCTCGGGTGTGTTGCTCCTGGAAGCGGGTTGTGAATTGTTTAAAAATGTAGGGAGTTTCGGGGCTGTGTAGTCACATACTATTATAGGTTAGAGGTATAGCGAATCCACAATCAGTTTTTATAATCAATAAATAGTGGCTTGTATTAGCGTATGGGATTTAGGCAGAATCAACTCACAATGGCCGCTCTTCTTGGAGATAGAGGGCCTAATTTGGGTTGCTGAGTCAGTGACTCTGCTCTTTGTATGAGACTGTGCTATGAGATGATTCTGCAGTGGATTGTAATGCACTTTGCTGAGTAGTCCCAGTCGCATTTAGGAGGGAAGTTGAATTGGGCCTGGATCATAGTTTATAGTCAATCAATAGATTGAGCTTCCAGTGTCAAGGCAGAGTCGCTGCTCTTGGAAATGGAGGTGCTGATTTGGGTAGCTGAGTCAGTGGCTCTACTCCTCGGGTGTGTTGCTCCTGGAAGCGGGTTGTGAATTGTTTCGAAATGTAGGGAGTTTCAGGGCTGTGTAGTCACATACTATTATAGGTTAGAGGTATAGCGAATCCACAATCAGTTTTTATAATAAATAAATAGTGGCTTGTATTAGCGTTCGGGATTTAGGCAGAATCAACTTACAATAGCCGGTCTTCTTGGAGATAGAGTGCCTGATTTGGGGTGCTGAGTCAGTGACTCTGCTCTTTGTATGAGATTGTGCTATGAGATGATTCTGCAGTGGATTGTAATGCACTGGGTGGAGTAGTCCCAGTCGCATTTAGGTGGGAATTAGAATTGGGCTCTGTCATAGTTTATAATCAATATATAGAAAGAGTTCCAGTGTCAAGGGAGAGTCGCTGCTCTTGGAAATGGAGGTGCTGATTTGGGTAGCTGAGTCAGTGGCTCTACTCCTGGGGTGTGGTGCTGCTGGAAGCAGGCTGCAAAGTGTTTCGAAATGCAGGCACATTTGGGGCTGTGTAGTCACATACTATTATAGGTTAGAGGTATAGCGAATCCACAATCAGTTTTCATAATCAATAAATAGTGGCTTGTATTAGCGTCCGGGATTTAGGCAGAATCAACTTACAATGGCCGCTCTACTTGGAGATAGAGTGCCTGATTTGGGGTGCTGAGTCAGTTACTCTGCTCTTTGTATGAGCTTGTGCTATGAGATGATTCTGCAGTGGATTGTAATGCACTGGGTTGAGTAGTCCCAGTCGCATTTAGATGGGAATTTGAATTGGGCCTGGATCACAGTTTACAGTCAATCAATAGATCGAGCTTGCAGTGTCAAGGCAGAGTCGCTGCTCTTGGAAATGGAGGTGCTGATTTGGGTAGCTGAGTCAAAGGCTCTACTCCACGGGTGTGTTGCTCCTGGAAGCGGGTTGTGAATTGTTTCGAAATGGAGGGAGTTTCAGGGCTGTGTAGTCACATACTATTATAGGTTAGAGGTATAGCGAATCCACAATCAGTTTTTATAATAAATAAATAGTGGCTTGTATTAGCGTCCGGGATTTAGGCAGAATCAACTCACAATGGCCGCTCTTCTTGGAGATAGAGGGCCTGATTTGGGTTGCTGAGTCAGTGACTCTGCTCTTTGTATGAGACTGTGCTATGAGATGATTCTGCAGTGGATTGTAATGCACTGGGTTGAGTAGTCCCAGTTGCATTTAGATGGGAATTTAATTGGGCCTGGATCAGAGTTTATAATCAATATATAGAATGAGCTTCCAGTGTCAAGGGAGAGTCGCTGCTCTTGGAAATGGAGGTGCTGATTTGGGTAGCTGAGTCAGTGGCTCTACTCCTCGGGCGTGTTGCTCCTGGAAACGGGTTGTGAATTGTTTCGAAATGTAGGGTGTTTCGGGGCTGTGTAGTCACATACTATTATAGGTAAGAGGTATAGCGAATCCACAATCAGTTTTTATAATCAATAAATAATGGCTTGTATTAGCGTCCGGGATTTAGGCAGAATCAACTTACAATGGCCGCTCTTCTTGGAGATAGAGTGCCTGATTTGGGGTGCTGAGTCATTGACTCTGCTCTTTGTATGAGCTTGTGCTATGAGATGATTCTGCAGTGGATTGTAATGCACTGGGTTGAGTAGTCCCAATCGCATTTAGGTGGGAATTTGAATTGGGCCTGGATCATAGTTTATAATCAATATATAGAATGAGTTCCAGTGTCAAGGGAGAGTCGCTGCTCTTCGAAATGGAGGTGCTGATTTGGGTAGCTGAGTCAGTGGCTCTGCTCCTCGGGTGTGTTGCTCCTGGAAGCGGGTTGTGAATTGTTTCGAAATGGAGGGAGTTTCGGGGCTGTGTAGTCACATACTATTATAGGTTAGAGGTATAGCGAATCCACAATCAGTTTTTATAATCAATAAATAGTGGCTTGTATTAGCGTCCGGGATTTAGGAAGAATCAACTCACAATGGCCGCTCTTCTTGGAGATAGAGGGCTTGATTTGGGTTGCTGAGTCAGTGACTCTGCTCTTTGTATGAGACTGTGCTATGAGATGATTCTGCAGTGGATTGTAATGCACTGGGTTGAGTAGTCCAAGTCGCATTTAGATGGGAATTTGAATTGGGCCTGGATCAGAGTTTATAATCAATATATAGAATGAGCTTCCAGTGTCAAGGGAGAGTCGCTGCTCTTGGAAATGGAGGTGCTGATTTGGGTAGCTGAGTCAGTGGCTCTACTCCTCGGGTAAGTTGCTCCTGGAAGTGGGTTGTGAATTGTTTCGAAATGTAGGGAGTGTTGAAGCAGTGTAGTCACATACTATTATAGGTTAGATGTATAGCGAATCCACAATCAGTTTTTATAATCAATAAATAGTGGCTTGCAGTAGCATCCGGGATTTAGGCAGAATCAACTTACAATAGCCGCTCTTCTTGGAGATAGAGGGCCTGATTTGGGTTGCTGAGTCAGTGACTCTGCTCTTTGTATGAGATTGTGCTATTAGATGATTCTGCAGTGGATTGTAATGCACTAGGTTGAGTAGTCCCAGTCGCATTTAGGTGGGAATTTGAATTGGGCCTGGATCATAGTTTATAATCAATATATAGAATGAGCTTCCAGTGTCAAGGGAGAGTCGCTGCTCTTGGAAATGGAGGTGCTGATTTGGGTAGATGAGTCAGTGGCTATACTCCTCGGGTGTGTTGCTCCTGGAAGCGGGTTGTGAATTGTTTCAAAATGTAGGGAGTTTCCGGGCTGTGTAGTCACATACTATGATAGGTTAGAGGTATAGCGAATCCACAATCAGTTTTTATAATCAATAAATAGTGGCTTGTATTAGCATACGGGATTTAGGCAGAATCAACTCACAATGGCCGCTCTTCTTGGAGATAGAGGGCCTGATTTGGGTTGCTGAGTCAGTGACTCTGCTCTTTGTATGAGACTGTGCTATGAGATGATTCTGCAGTGGATTGTAATGCACTTTGCTGAGTAGTCCCAGTCGCATTTAGGAGGGAAGTTGAATTGGGCCTGGATCATAGTTTATAGTCAATCAACAGATTGAGCTTCCAGTGTCAAGGCAGAGTCGCTGCTCTTGGAAATGGAGGTGTTGATTTGGGTAGCTGAGTCAGTGGCTCTACTCCTCGTGTGTGTTGCTCCTGGAAGCGGGTTGTGAATTGTTTCGAAATGTAGGGAGTTTCAGGGCTGTGTAGTCACATACTATTATAGGTCAGAGGTATAGCGAATCCACAATCAGTTTTTATAATCAATAAATAGTGGCTTGTATTAGCGTTCGGGATTTAGGCAGAATCAACTTACAATGGCCGCTCTTCTTGGAGATAGAGTGCCTGATTTGGGGTGCTGAGTCAGTGACTCTACTCCTCGGGCGTGTTGCTCCTGGAAACGGGTTGTGAATTGTTTCGAAATGTAGGGTGTTTCGGGGCTGTGTAGTCACATACTATTATAGGTAAGAGGTATAGCGAATCCACAATCAGTTTTTATAATCAATAAATAATGGCTTGTATTAGCGTCCGGGATTTAGGCAGAATCAACTTACAATGGCCGCTCTTCTTGGAGATAGAGTGCCTGATTTGGGGTGCTGAGTCATTGACTCTGCTCTTTGTATGAGCTTGTGCTATGAGATGATTCTGCAGTGGATTGTAATGCACTGGGTTGAGTAGTCCCAATCGCATTTAGGTGGGAATTTGAATTGGGCCTGGATCATAGTTTATAATCAATATATAGAATGAGTTCCAGTGTCAAGGGAGAGTCGCTGCTCTTCGAAATGGAGGTGCTGATTTGGGTAGCTGAGTCAGTGGCTCTGCTCCTCGGGTGTGTTGCTCCTGGAAGCGGGTTGTGAATTGTTTCGAAATGGAGGGAGTTTCGGGGCTGTGTAGTCACATACTATTATAGGTTAGAGGTATAGCGAATCCACAATCAGTTTTTATAATCAATAAATAGTGGCTTGTATTAGCGTCCGGGATTTAGGAAGAATCAACTCACAATGGCCGCTCTTCTTGGAGATAGAGGGCTTGATGTGGGTTGCTGAGTCAGTGACTCTGCTCTTTGTATGAGACTGTGCTATGAGATGATTCTGCAGTGGATTGTAATGCACTGGGTTGAGTAGTCCAAGTCGCATTTAGATGGGAATTTGAATTGGGCCTGGATCAGAGTTTATAATCAATATATAGAATGATCTTCCAGTGTCAAGGGAGAGTCGCTGCTCTTGGAAATGGAGGTGCTGATTTGGGTAGCTGAGTCAGTGGCTCTACTCCTCGGGTAAGTTGCTCCTGGAAGTGGGTTGTGAATTGTTTCAAAATGTAGGGAGTGTTGAAGCAGTGTAGTCAAATACTATTATAGGTTAGATGTATAGCGAATCCACAATCAGTTTTTATAATCAATAAATAGTGGCTTGCAGTAGCATCCGGGATTTAGGCAGAATCAACTTACAATAGCCGCTCTTCTTGAAGATAGAGGGCCTGATTTGGGTTGCTGAGTCAGCGACTCTGCTCTTTGTATGAGACTGTGCTATGAGATGATTCTGCAGTGGATTGTAATGCACTTTGCTGAGTAGTCCCAGTCGCATTTAGGAGGGAAGTTGAATTGGGCCTGGATCATAGTTTATAGTCAATCAATAGATTGAGCTTCCAGTGTCAAGGCAGAGTCGCTGCTCTTGGAAATGGAGGTGCTGATTTGGGTAGCTGAGTCAGTGGCTCTACTCCTCGTGTGTGTTGCTCCTGGAAGCGGGTTGTGAATTGTTTCGAAATGTAGGGAGTTTCAGGGCTGTGTAGTCACATACTATTATAGGTCAGAGGTATAGCGAATCCACAATCAGTTTTTATAATCAATAAATAGTGGCTTGTATTAGCGTTCGGGATTTAGGCAGAATCAACTTACAATGGCCGCTCTTCTTGGAGATAGAGTGCCTGATTTGGGGTGCTGAGTCAGTGACTCTGCTCTTTGTCTGCGATTGTGCTATGAGATGATTCTGCAGTGGATTGTAATGCACTGGGTTGAGTAGTCCTAGTCGCATTTAGGTGGGAATTTGAATTGGGCCTGGATCATAGTTTATAATCAATATATAGAATGAGTTCCAGTGTCAAGGGAGAGTCGCTGCTCTTGGAAATGGAGGTGCTGATTTGGGTAGCTGAGTCAGTGGCTCTACTCCTCGGGTGTGTTGCTCCTGGAAGCGGGTTGTGAATTGTTTCGAAATGGAGGGAGTTTCGGGGCTGTGTAGTCACATACTATTATAGGTTAGAGGTATAGCGAATCCACAATCAGTTTTTATAATCAATCAATAGTGGCTTGTATTAGCGTCCGGGATTTAGGCAGAATCAACTCACAATGGCCGCTCTTCTTGGAGATAGAGTGCCTGATTTGGGGTGCAGAGTCAGTGACTCTGCTCTTTGTATGAGCTTGTGCTATGAGATGATTCTGCAGTGGATTGTAATGCACTGGGTTGAGTAGTCCCAGTCGCATTTAGGTGGGAAGTTGAATTGGGCCTGGATCATAGTTTATAATCAATATACAGAATGAGCTTCCAGTTTCAAGGGAGAGTCGCTGCTCTTGGAAATGGAGGTGCTGATTTGGGTAGCTGAGTCAGTGGCTCTACTCCTGGGGTCTGATGCTGCTGGAAGCAGGCTGCAAAGTGTTTCGAAATGCAGGCACATTTGGGGCTGTGTAGTCACATACTATTATAGGTTAGACGTATAGCGAATCCACAATCAGTTTTTATAATCAATCAATAGTGGCTTGTATTAGCGTCCGGGATTTAGGCAGAATCAACTCACAATGGCCGCTCTTCTTGGAGATAGAGTGCCTGATTTGGGGTGCTGAGTCAGTGACTCTGCTCTTTGTATGAGACTGTGCTATGAGATGATTCTGCAGTGGATTGTAATGCACTTTGCTGAGTAGTCCCAGTCGCATTTAGGAGGGAAGTTGAATTGGGCCTGGATCATAGTTTATAGTCAATCAACAGATTGAGCTTCCAGTGTCAAGGCAGAGTCGCTGCTCTTGGAAATGGAGGTGTTGATTTGGGTAGCTGAGTCAGTGGCTCTACTCCTCGTGTGTGTTGCTCCTGGAAGCGGGTTGTGAATTGTTTCGAAATGTAGGGAGTTTCAGGGCTGTGTAGTCACATACTATTATAGGTCAGAGGTATAGCGAATCCACAATCAGTTTTTATAATCAATAAATAGTGGCTTGTATTAGCGTTCGGGATTTAGGCAGAATCAACTTACAATGGCCGCTCTTCTTGGAGATAGAGTGCCTGATTTGGGGTGCTGAGTCAGTGACTCTACTCCTCGGGCGTGTTGCTCCTGGAAACGGGTTGTGAATTGTTTCGAAATGTAGGGTGTTTCGGGGCTGTGTAGTCACATACTATTATAGGTAAGAGGTATAGCGAATCCACAATCAGTTTTTATAATCAATAAATAATGGCTTGTATTAGCGTCCGGGATTTAGGCAGAATCAACTTACAATGGCCGCTCTTCTTGGAGATAGAGTGCCTGATTTGGGGTGCTGAGTCATTGACTCTGCTCTTTGTATGAGCTTGTGCTATGAGATGATTCTGCAGTGGATTGTAATGCACTGGGTTGAGTAGTCCCAATCGCATTTAGGTGGGAATTTGAATTGGGCCTGGATCATAGTTTATAATCAATATATAGAATGAGTTCCAGTGTCAAGGGAGAGTCGCTGCTCTTCGAAATGGAGGTGCTGATTTGGGTAGCTGAGTCAGTGGCTCTGCTCCTCGGGTGTGTTGCTCCTGGAAGCGGGTTGTGAATTGTTTCGAAATGGAGGGAGTTTCGGGGCTGTGTAGTCACATACTATTATAGGTTAGAGGTATAGCGAATCCACAATCAGTTTTTATAATCAATAAATAGTGGCTTGTATTAGCGTCCGGGATTTAGGAAGAATCAACTCACAATGGCCGCTCTTCTTGGAGATAGAGGGCTTGATGTGGGTTGCTGAGTCAGTGACTCTGCTCTTTGTATGAGACTGTGCTATGAGATGATTCTGCAGTGGATTGTAATGCACTGGGTTGAGTAGTCCAAGTCGCATTTAGATGGGAATTTGAATTGGGCCTGGATCAGAGTTTATAATCAATATATAGAATGATCTTCCAGTGTCAAGGGAGAGTCGCTGCTCTTGGAAATGGAGGTGCTGATTTGGGTAGCTGAGTCAGTGGCTCTACTCCTCGGGTAAGTTGCTCCTGGAAGTGGGTTGTGAATTGTTTCAAAATGTAGGGAGTGTTGAAGCAGTGTAGTCAAATACTATTATAGGTTAGATGTATAGCGAATCCACAATCAGTTTTTATAATCAATAAATAGTGGCTTGCAGTAGCATCCGGGATTTAGGCAGAATCAACTTACAATAGCCGCTCTTCTTGAAGATAGAGGGCCTGATTTGGGTTGCTGAGTCAGCGACTCTGCTCTTTGTATGAGACTGTGCTATGAGATGATTCTGCAGTGGATTGTAATGCACTTTGCTGAGTAGTCCCAGTCGCATTTAGGAGGGAAGTTGAATTGGGCCTGGATCATAGTTTATAGTCAATCAATAGATTGAGCTTCCAGTGTCAAGGCAGAGTCGCTGCTCTTGGAAATGGAGGTGCTGATTTGGGTAGCTGAGTCAGTGGCTCTACTCCTCGTGTGTGTTGCTCCTGGAAGCGGGTTGTGAATTGTTTCGAAATGTAGGGAGTTTCAGGGCTGTGTAGTCACATACTATTATAGGTCAGAGGTATAGCGAATCCACAATCAGTTTTTATAATCAATAAATAGTGGCTTGTATTAGCGTTCGGGATTTAGGCAGAATCAACTTACAATGGCCGCTCTTCTTGGAGATAGAGTGCCTGATTTGGGGTGCTGAGTCAGTGACTCTGCTCTTTGTCTGCGATTGTGCTATGAGATGATTCTGCAGTGGATTGTAATGCACTGGGTTGAGTAGTCCTAGTCGCATTTAGGTGGGAATTTGAATTGGGCCTGGATCATAGTTTATAATCAATATATAGAATGAGTTCCAGTGTCAAGGGAGAGTCGCTGCTCTTGGAAATGGAGGTGCTGATTTGGGTAGCTGAGTCAGTGGCTCTACTCCTCGGGTGTGTTGCTCCTGGAAGCGGGTTGTGAATTGTTTCGAAATGGAGGGAGTTTCGGGGCTGTGTAGTCACATACTATTATAGGTTAGAGGTATAGCGAATCCACAATCAGTTTTTATAATCAATCAATAGTGGCTTGTATTAGCGTCCGGGATTTAGGCAGAATCAACTCACAATGGCCGCTCTTCTTGGAGATAGAGTGCCTGATTTGGGGTGCAGAGTCAGTGACTCTGCTCTTTGTATGAGCTTGTGCTATGAGATGATTCTGCAGTGGATTGTAATGCACTGGGTTGAGTAGTCCCAGTCGCATTTAGGTGGGAAGTTGAATTGGGCCTGGATCATAGTTTATAATCAATATACAGAATGAGCTTCCAGTTTCAAGGGAGAGTCGCTGCTCTTGGAAATGGAGGTGCTGATTTGGGTAGCTGAGTCAGTGGCTCTACTCCTGGGGTCTGATGCTGCTGGAAGCAGGCTGCAAAGTGTTTCGAAATGCAGGCACATTTGGGGCTGTGTAGTCACATACTATTATAGGTTAGACGTATAGCGAATCCACAATCAGTTTTTATAATCAATAAATAGTGGCTTGTATTAGCGTCTGGGATTTAGGCAGAATCAACTTACAATGGCCGCTCTTCTTGGAGATAGAGTGCCTGATTTGGGGTGCTGAGTCAGTTACTCTGCTCTTTGTATGAGCTTGTGCTATGAGATGATTCTGCAGTGAATTGTAATACACTGGGTTGAGTAGTCCCAGTCGCATTTAGGTGGGAATTTGAATTGGGCCTGGATCATAGTTTATAATCAATATATAGAATGAGTTCCAGTGTCAAGGGAGAGTCGCTGCTCTTGGAAATGGAGGTGCTGATTTGGGTAGCTGAGTCAGTGGCTCTACTCCTCGGGTGTGTTGCTCCTGGAAGCGGGTTGTGAATTGTTTCGAAATGGAGGGAGTTTCGGGGCTGTGTAGTCACATACTATTATAGGTTAGAGGTATAGCGAATCCACAATCAGTTTTTATCAATCAATAAATAGTGGCTTGTATTAGCGTCCGGGATTTAGGCAGAATCAACTCACAATGGCCGCTCTTCTTGGAGATAGAGTGCCTGATTTGGGGTGCAGAGTCAGTGACTCTGCTCTTTGTATGAGCTTGTGCTATGAGATGATTCTGCAGTGGATTGTAATGCACTGGGTTGAGTAGTCCCAGTCGCATTTAGATGGGAATTTGAATTGGGCCTGGATCAGAGTTTATAATCAATATATAGAATGAGCTTCCAGTGTCAAGGGAGAGTCCCTGCTCTTGGAAATGGAGGTGCTGATTTGGGTAGCTGAGTCAGTGGCTCTACACCTCGGGTGTGTTGCTCCTGGAAGCAGGTTGTGAATTGTTTCGAAATGTAGGGAGTTTTGAAGCTGTGTAGTCACATACTATTATAGGTTAGATGTATAGCGAATCCACAATCAGTTTTTATAATCAATAAATAGTGGCTTGCAGTAGCATCCGGGATTTAGGCAGAATCAACTTACAATAGCCGCTCTTCTTGGAGACAGAGGGCCTGATTTGGGTTGCTGAGTCAGTGACTCTACTCTTTGTATGAGATTGTGCTATGAGATGATTCTGCAGTGGATTGTAATGCACTGGGTTGAGTAGTCCCAGTCGCATTTAGGTGGGAATTTGAATTGGGCCTGGATCATAGTTTATAATCAATATATAGAATGAGCTACCAGTGTCAAGGGAGAGTCGCTGCTCTTGGAAATGGAGGTGCTGATTTGGGTAGATGAGTCAGTGGCTCTACTCCTCGGGTGTGTTGCTCCTGGAAGCGGGTTGTGAATTGTTTCAAAATGTAGGGAGTTTGCGGGCTGTGTAGTCACATACTATTATAGGTTAGAGGTATAGCGAATCCACAATCAGTTTTTATAATCAATAAATAGTGGCTTGTATTAGCGTACGGGATTTAGGCAGAATCAACTCACAATGGCCGCTCTTCTTGGAGATAGAGGGCCTAATTTGGGTTGCTGAGTCAGTGACTCTGCTCTTTGTATGAGACTGTGCTATGAGATGATTCTGCAGTGGATTGTAATGCACTTTGCTGAGTAGTCCCAGTCGCATTTAGGAGGGAAGTTGAATTGGGCCTGGATCATAGTTTATAGTCAATCAATAGATTGAGCTTCCAGTGTCAAGGCAGAGTCGCTGCTCTTGGAAATGGAGGTGCTGATTTGGGTAGCTGAGTCAGTGGCTCTACTCCTCGGGTGTGTTGCTCCTGGAAGCGGGTAGTGAATTGTTTCGAAATGTAGGGAGTTTTGAAGCTGTGTAGTCACATACTATTATAGGTTAGATGTATAGCGAATCCACAATCAGTTTTTATAATCAATAAATAGTGGCTTGCAGTAGCATCCGGGATTTAGGCAGAATGAACTTACAATAGACGCTCTTCTTGGAGATAGAGGGCCTGATTTGGGTTGCTGAGTCAGTGACTCTGCTCTTTGTATGAGCTTGTGCTATGAGATGATTCTGCAGTGGATTGTAATGCACTGGGTTGAGTAGTCCCAGTCGCATTTAGGTGGGGATTTGAATTGGGCCTGGATCACAGTTTATAGTCAATCAATAGATCGAGCTTGCAGTGTCAAGGCAGAGTTGCTGCTCTTGGAAATGGAGGTGCTGATTTGGGTAGCTAAATCAAAGGCTCTACTCCACGGGTGTGTTGCTCCTGGAAGCGGGTGTGAATTGTTTCGAAATGGAGGGAGTTTCGGGGCTGTGTAGTCACATACTATTATAGGTTAGAGGTATAGCGAATCCACAATCAGTTTTGATAATCAATAAATAGTGGCTTGTATTAGCGTCCGGGATTTAGGCAGAATCAACTCACAATGGCCGCTCTTCTTGGAGATAGAGGGCCTGATTTGGGTTGCTGAGTCAGTGACTCTGCTCTTTGTATGAGACTGTGCTATGAGATGATTCTGCAGTGGATTGTAATGCACTGGGTTGAGTAGTCCCAGTTGCATTTAGATGGGAATTTGAATTGGGCCTGGATCAGAGTTTATAATCAATATATAGAATGAGCTTCCAGTGTCAAGGGAGAGTCGCTGCTCTTGGAAATGGAGGTGCTGATTTGGGTAGCTGAGTCAGTGGCTCTACTCCTCGGGTGTGTTGCTCCTGGAAACGGGTTGTAAATTGTTTCGAAATGTATGGAGTTTCGGGGATGTGTAGTCACATACTATTATAGGTTAGAGGTATAGCGAATCCACAATCAGTTTTTATAATCAATAAATAGTGGCTTGTATTAGAGTCTGGGATTTAGGCACAATCAACTTACAATGGCCGCTCTTCTTGGAGATAGAGGGCCTGATTTGGGGTGCTGAGTCAGTGACTCTGCTCTTTGTATGAGCTTGTGCTATGAGATGATTCTGCAGTGGATTGTAATGCACTGGGTTGAGTAGTCCCAATAGCATTTAGGTGGGAATTTGAATTGGGCCTGGATCATAGTTTATAATCAATATATAGAATGAGTTCCAGTGTCAAGGGAGAGTCGCTGCTCTTGGAAATGGAGGTGCTGATTTGGGTAGCTGAGTCAGTGGCTCTACTCCTCGGGTGTGTTGCTCCTGGAATCGGGTTGTGAATTGTTTCGAAATGGAGGGAGTTTCGGGGCTGTGTAGTCACATACTATTATAGGTTAGAGGTAGAGCGAATCCACAATCAGTTTTTATAATCAATAAATAGTGGATTGTATTAGCGTCCGGGATTTAGGAAGAATCAACTCACAATGGCCGCTCTTCTTGGAGATAGAGGGCCTGATTTGGGTTGCTGAGTCAGTGACTCTGCTCTTTGTATGAGACTGTGCTATGAGATGATTCTGCAGTGGATTGTAATGCACTGGGTTGAGTAGTCCAAGTCGCATTTAGATGGGAATTTGAATTGTGCCTGGAACAGAGTTTATAATCAATATATAGAATGAGCTTCCAGTGTCAAGGGAGAGTCGCTGCTCTTGGAAATGGAAGTACTGATTTGGGTAGCTGAGTCAGTGGCTCTACTCCTTGGGTAAGTCGCTCCTGGAAGCGGATTGTGAATTGTTTCGAAATGTAGGGAGTGTTGAAGCGGTGTAGTCACATACTATTATAGGTTAGATGTATAGCAAATCCACAATCAGTTTTTATAATCAATAAATAGTGGCTTGTATTAGCGTACGGGATTTAGGCAGAATCAACTCACAATGGCCGCTCTTCTTGGAGATAGAGGGCCTGATTTGGGTTGCTGAGTCAGTGACTCTGCTCTTTGTATGAGACTGTGCTATGAGATGATTCTGCAGTGGATTGTAATGCACTTTGCTGAGTAGTCCCAGTCGCATTTAGGAGGGAAGTTGAATTGGGCCTGGATCATAGTTTATAGTCAATCAATAGATTGAGCTTCCAGTGTCAAGGCAGAGTCGCTGCTCTTGGATATGGAGGTGCTGATTTGGGTGGCTGAGTCAGTGGCTCTACTCCTCGGGTGTGTTGCTCCTGGAGGCGGGTTGTGAATTGTTTCGAAATGTAGGGAGTTTCAGGGCTGTGTAGTCACATACTATTATAGGTTAGATGTATAGCAAATCCACAATCAGTTTTTATAATCAATAAATAGTGGCTTGTATTAGCGTACGGGATTTAGGCAGAATCAACTCACAATGGCCGCTCTTCTTGGAGATAGAGGGCCTGATTTGGGTTGCTGAGTCAGTGACTCTGCTCTTTGTATGAGACTGTGCTATGAGATGATTCTGCAGTGGATTGTAATGCACTTTGCTGAGTAGTCCCAGTCGCATTTAGGAGGGAAGTTGAATTGGGCCTGGATCATAGTTTATAGTCAATCAATAGATTGAGCTTCCAGTGTCAAGGCAGAGTCGCTGCTCTTGGAAATGGAGGTGCTGATTTGGGTAGCTGAGTCAGTGGCTCTACTCCTCGGGTGTGTTGCTCCTGGAAGCGGGTAGTGAATTGTTTCGAAATGTAGGGAGTTTTGAAGCTGTGTAGTCACATACTATTATAGGTTAGATGTATAGCGAATCCACAATCAGTTTTTATAATCAATAAATAGTGGCTTGCAGTAGCATCCGGGATTTAGGCAGAATGAACTTACAATAGACGCTCTTCTTGGAGATAGAGGGCCTGATTTGGGTTGCTGAGTCAGTGACTCTGCTCTTTGTATGAGCTTGTGCTATGAGATGATTCTGCAGTGGATTGTAATGCACTGGGTTGAGTAGTCCCAGTCGCATTTAGGTGGGGATTTGAATTGGGCCTGGATCACAGTTTATAGTCAATCAATAGATCGAGCTTGCAGTGTCAAGGCAGAGTTGCTGCTCTTGGAAATGGAGGTGCTGATTTGGGTAGCTAAATCAAAGGCTCTACTCCACGGGTGTGTTGCTCCTGGAAGCGGGTGTGAATTGTTTCGAAATGGAGGGAGTTTCGGGGCTGTGTAGTCACATACTATTATAGGTTAGAGGTATAGCGAATCCACAATCAGTTTTGATAATCAATAAATAGTGGCTTGTATTAGCGTCCGGGATTTAGGCAGAATCAACTCACAATGGCCGCTCTTCTTGGAGATAGAGGGCCTGATTTGGGTTGCTGAGTCAGTGACTCTGCTCTTTGTATGAGACTGTGCTATGAGATGATTCTGCAGTGGATTGTAATGCACTGGGTTGAGTAGTCCCAGTTGCATTTAGATGGGAATTTGAATTGGGCCTGGATCAGAGTTTATAATCAATATATAGAATGAGCTTCCAGTGTCAAGGGAGAGTCGCTGCTCTTGGAAATGGAGGTGCTGATTTGGGTAGCTGAGTCAGTGGCTCTACTCCTCGGGTGTGTTGCTCCTGGAAACGGGTTGTAAATTGTTTCGAAATGTATGGAGTTTCGGGGATGTGTGGTCACATACTATTATAGGTTAGAGGTATAGCGAATCCACAATCAGTTTTTATAATCAATAAATAGTGGCTTGTATTAGAGTCTGGGATTTAGGCACAATCAACTTACAATGGCCGCTCTTCTTGGAGATAGAGGGCCTGATTTGGGGTGCTGAGTCAGTGACTCTGCTCTTTGTATGAGCTTGTGCTATGAGATGATTCTGCAGTGGATTGTAATGCACTGGGTTGAGTAGTCCCAATAGCATTTAGGTGGGAATTTGAATTGGGCCTGGATCATAGTTTATAATCAATATATAGAATGAGTTCCAGTGTCAAGGGAGAGTCGCTGCTCTTGGAAATGGAGGTGCTGATTTGGGTAGCTGAGTCAGTGGCTCTACTCCTCGGGTGTGTTGCTCCTGGAATCGGGTTGTGAATTGTTTCGAAATGGAGGGAGTTTCGGGGCTGTGTAGTCACATACTATTATAGGTTAGAGGTAGAGCGAATCCACAATCAGTTTTTATAATCAATAAATAGTGGATTGTATTAGCGTCCGGGATTTAGGAAGAATCAACTCACAATGGCCGCTCTTCTTGGAGATAGAGGGCCTGATTTGGGTTGCTGAGTCAGTGACTCTGCTCTTTGTATGAGACTGTGCTATGAGATGATTCTGCAGTGGATTGTAATGCACTGGGTTGAGTAGTCCAAGTCGCATTTAGATGGGAATTTGAATTGTGCCTGGAACAGAGTTTATAATCAATATATAGAATGAGCTTCCAGTGTCAAGGGAGAGTCGCTGCTCTTGGAAATGGAAGTACTGATTTGGGTAGCTGAGTCAGTGGCTCTACTCCTTGGGTAAGTCGCTCCTGGAAGCGGATTGTGAATTGTTTCGAAATGTAGGGAGTGTTGAAGCGGTGTAGTCACATACTATTATAGGTTAGATGTATAGCAAATCCACAATCAGTTTTTATAATCAATAAATAGTGGCTTGTATTAGCGTACGGGATTTAGGCAGAATCAACTCACAATGGCCGCTCTTCTTGGAGATAGAGGGCCTGATTTGGGTTGCTGAGTCAGTGACTCTGCTCTTTGTATGAGACTGTGCTATGAGATGATTCTGCAGTGGATTGTAATGCACTTTGCTGAGTAGTCCCAGTCGCATTTAGGAGGGAAGTTGAATTGGGCCTGGATCATAGTTTATAGTCAATCAATAGATTGAGCTTCCAGTGTCAAGGCAGAGTCGCTGCTCTTGGATATGGAGGTGCTGATTTGGGTGGCTGAGTCAGTGGCTCTACTCCTCGGGTGTGTTGCTCCTGGAGGCGGGTTGTGAATTGTTTCGAAATGTAGGGAGTTTCAGGGCTGTGTAGTCACATACTATTATAGGTTAGATGTATAGCGAATCCACAATCAGTTTTTATAATCAATAAATAGTGGCTTGTATTAGCGTCCGGGATTTAGGCAGAATCAACTTACAATGGCCGCTCTACTTGAAGATAGAGTGCCTGATTTGGGGTGCTGAGTCAGTGACTCTGCTCTTTGTATGAGATTGTGCTATGAGATGATTCTGCAGTGGATTGTAATGCACTGGGTTGAGTAGTCTCAGTCGCATTTAGGTGGGAATTTGAATTGGGCCTGGATCATAGTTTATAATCAATATATAGAATGAGTTCCAGTGTCAAGGGAGAGCCGCTGCGCTAGGAAATGGAGGTGCTGATTTGGGTAGCTGAGTCAGTGGCTCTACTCCTCGGGTGTGTTGCTCCTGGAAGCGGGTTGTGAATTGTTTCAAAATGTAGGGAGTTTCCGGGCTGTGTAGTCACATACTATTATAGGTTAGAGGTATAGCGAATCCACAATCAGTTTTTATAATCAATAAATAGTGGCTTGTATTAGCGTACGGGATTTAGGCAGAATCAACTCACAATGGCCGCTCTTCTTGGAGATAGAGGGCCTGATTTGGGTTGCTGAGTCAGCGACTCTGCTCTTTGTATGAGACTGTGCTATGAGATGATTCTGCAGTGGATTGTAATGCACTTTGCTGAGTAGTCCCAGTCGCATTTAGGAGGGAAGTTGAATTGGGCCTGGATCATAGTTTATAGTCAATCAATAGATTGAGCTTCCAGTGTCAAGGCAGAGTCGCTGCTCTTGGAAATGGAGGTGCTGATTTGGGTAGCTGAGCCAGTGGCTCTACTCCTCGTGTGTGTTGCTCCTGGAAGCGGGTTGTGAATTGTTTCGAAATGTAGGGAGTTTCAGGGCTGTGTAGTCACATACTATTATAGGTCAGAGGTATAGCGAATCCACAATCAGTTTTTATAATCAATAAATAGTGGCTTGTATTAGCGTTCGGGATTTAGGCAGAATCAACTTACAATGGCCGCTCTTCTTGGAGATAGAGTGCCTGATTTGGGGTGCTGAGTCAGTGACTCTGCTCTTTGTCTGCGATTGTGCTATGAGATGATTCTGCAGTGGATTGTAATGCACTGGGTTGAGTAGTCCTAGTCGCATTTAGGTGGGAATTTGAATTGGGCCTGGATCATAGTTTATAATCAATATATAGAATGAGTTCCAGTGTCAAGGGAGAGTCGCTGCTCTTGGAAATGGAGGTGCTGATTTGGGTAGCTGAGTCAGTGGCTCTACTCCTCGGGTGTGTTGCTCCTGGAAGCGGGTTGTGAATTGTTTCGAAATGGAGGGAGTTTCGGGGCTGTGTAGTCACATACTATTATAGGTTAGAGGTATAGCGAATCCACAATCAGTTTTTATAATCAATCAATAGTGGCTTGTATTAGCGTCCGGGATTTAGGCAGAATCAACTCACAATGGCCGCTCTTCTTGGAGATAGAGTGCTTGATTTGGGGTGCAGAGTCAGTGACTCTGCTCTTTGTATGAGCTTGTGCTATGAGATGATTCTGCAGTGGATTGTAATGCACTGGGTTGAGTAGTCCCAGTCGCATTTAGGTGGGAAGTTGAATTGGGCCTGGATCATAGTTTATAATCAATATACAGAATGAGCTTCCAGTTTCAAGGGAGAGTCGCTGCTCTTGGAAATGGAGGTGCTGATTTGGGTAGCTGAGTCAGTGGCTCTACTCCTGGGGTCTGATGCTGCTGGAAGCAGGCTGCAAAGTGTTTCGAAATGCAGGCACATTTGGGGCTGTGTAGTCACATACTATTATAGGTTAGACGTATAGCGAATCCACAATCAGTTTTTATAATCAATAAATAGTGGCTTGTATTAGCGTCTGGGATTTAGGCAGAATCAACTTACAATGGCCGCTCTTCTTGGAGATAGAGTGCCTGATTTGGGGTGCTGAGTCAGTTACTCTGCTCTTTGTATGAGCTTGTGCTATGAGATGATTCTGCAGTGAATTGTAATACACTGGGTTGAGTAGTCCCAGTCGCATTTAGGTGGGAATTTGAATTGGGCCTGGATCATAGTTTATAATCAATATATAGAATGAGTTCCAGTGTCAAGGGAGAGTCGCTGGTCTTGGAAATGGAGGTGCTGATTTGGGTAGCTGAGTCAGTGGCTCTACTCCTCGGGTGTGTTGCTCCTGGAAGCGGGTTGTGAATTGTTTCGAAATGGAGGGAGTTTCGGGGCTGTGTAGTCACATACTATTATAGGTTAGAGGTATAGCGAATCCACAATCAGTTTTTATCAATCAATAAATAGTGGCTTGTATTAGCGTCCGGGATTTAGGCAGAATCAACTCACAATGGCCGCTCTTCTTGGAGATAGAGTGCCTGATTTGGGGTGCAGAGTCAGTGACTCTGCTCTTTGTATGAGCTTGTGCTATGAGATGATTCTGCAGTGGATTGTAATGCACTGGGTTGAGTAGTCCCAGTCGCATTTAGATGGGAATTTGAATTGGGCCTGGATCAGAGTTTATAATCAATATATAGAATGAGCTTCCAGTGTCAAGGGAGAGTCCCTGCTCTTGGAAATGGAGGTGCTGGTTTGGGTAGCTGAGTCAGTGGCTCTACACCTCGGGTGTGTTGCTCCTGGAAGCAGGTTGTGAATTGTTTCGAAATGTAGGGAGTTTTGAAGCTGTGTAGTCACATACTATTATAGGTTAGATGTATAGCGAATCCACAATCAGTTTTTATAATCAATAAATAGTGGCTTGCAGTAGCATCCGGGATTTAGGCAGAATCAACTTACAATAGCCGCTCTTCTTGGAGATAGAGGGCCTGATTTGGGTTGCTGAGTCAGTGACTCTGCTCTTTGTATGAGATTGTGCTATGAGATGATTCTGCAGTGGATTGTAATGCACTGGGTTGAGTAGTCCCAGTCGCATTTAGGTGGGAATTTGAATTGGGCCTGGATCATAGTTTATAATCAATATATAGAATGAGCTACCAGTGTCAAGGGAGAGTCGCTGCTCTTGGAAATGGAGGTGCTGATTTGGGTAGATGAGTCAGTGGCTCTACTCCTCGGGTGTGTTGCTCCTGGAAGCGGGTTGTGAATTGTTTCAAAATGTAGGGAGTTTGCGGGCTGTGTAGTCACATACTATTATAGGTTAGAGGTATAGCGAATCCACAATCAGTTTTTATAATCAATAAATAGTGGCTTGTATTAGCGTACGGGATTTAGGCAGAATCAACTCACAATGGCCGCTCTTCTTGGAGATAGAGGGCCTAATTTGGGTTGCTGAGTCAGTGACTCTGCTCTTTGTATGAGACTGTGCTATGAGATGATTCTGCAGTGGATTGTAATGCACTTTGCTGAGTAGTCCCAGTCGCATTTAGGAGGGAAGTTGAATTGGGCCTGGATCATAGTTTATAGTCAATCAATAGATTGAGCTTCCAGTGTCAAGGCAGAGTCGCTGCTCTTGGAAATGGAGGTGCTGATTTGGGTAGCTGAGACAGTGGCTCTACTCCTCGGGTGTGTTGCTCCTGGAAGCGGGTAGTGAATTGTTTCGAAATGTAGGGAGTTTTGAAGCTGTGTAGTCACATACTATTATAGGTTAGATGTATAGCGAATCCACAATCAGTTTTTATAATCAATAAATAGTGGCTTGCAGTAGCATCCGGGATTTAGGCAGAATGAACTTACAATAGACGCTCTTCTTGGAGATAGAGGGCCTGATTTGGGTTGCTGAGTCAGTGACTCTGCTCTTTGTATGAGCTTGTGCTATGAGATGATTCTGCAGTGGATTGTAATGCACTGGGTTGAGTAGTCCCAGTCGCATTTAGGTGGGGATTTGAATTGGGCCTGGATCACAGTTTATAGTCAATCAATAGATCGAGCTTGCAGTGTCAAGGCAGAGTTGCTGCTCTTGGAAATGGAGGTGCTGATTTGGGTAGCTAAATCAAAGGCTCTACTCCACGGGTGTGTTGCTCCTGGAAGCGGGTGTGAATTGTTTCGAAATGGAGGGAGTTTCGGGGCTGTGTAGTCACATACTATTATAGGTTAGAGGTATAGCGAATCCACAATCAGTTTTGATAATCAATAAATAGTGGCTTGTATTAGCGTCCGGGATTTAGGCAGAATCAACTCACAATGGCCGCTCTTCTTGGAGATAGAGGGCCTGATTTGGGTTGCTGAGTCAGTGACTCTGCTCTTTGTATGAGACTGTGCTATGAGATGATTCTGCAGTGGATTGTAATGCACTGGGTTGAGTAGTCCCAGTTGCATTTAGATGGGAATTTGAATTGGGCCTGGATCAGAGTTTATAATCAATATATAGAATGAGCTTCCAGTGTCAAGGGAGAGTCGCTGCTCTTGGAAATGGAGGTGCTGATTTGGGTAGCTGAGTCAGTGGCTCTACTCCTCGGGTGTGTTGCTCCTGGAAACGGGTTGTAAATTGTTTCGAAATGTATGGAGTTTCGGGGATGTGTAGTCACATACTATTATAGGTTAGAGGTATAGCGAATCCACAATCAGTTTTTATAATCAATAAATAGTGGCTTGTATTAGAGTCTGGGATTTAGGCACAATCAACTTACAATGGCCGCTCTTCTTGGAGATAGAGGGCCTGATTTGGGGTGCTGAGTCAGTGACTCTGCTCTTTGTATGAGCTTGTGCTATGAGATGATTCTGCAGTGGATTGTAATGCACTGGGTTGAGTAGTCCCAATAGCATTTAGGTGGGAATTTGAATTGGGCCTGGATCATAGTTTATAATCAATATATAGAATGAGTTCCAGTGTCAAGGGAGAGTCGCTGCTCTTGGAAATGGAGGTGCTGATTTGGGTAGCTGAGTCAGTGGCTCTACTCCTCGGGTGTGTTGCTCCTGGAATCGGGTTGTGAATTGTTTCGAAATGGAGGGAGTTTCGGGGCTGTGTAGTCACATACTATTATAGGTTAGAGGTAGAGCGAATCCACAATCAGTTTTTATAATCAATAAATAGTGGATTGTATTAGCGTCCGGGATTTAGGAAGAATCAACTCACAATGGCCGCTCTTCTTGGAGATAGAGGGCCTGATTTGGGTTGCTGAGTCAGTGACTCTGCTCTTTGTATGAGACTGTGCTATGAGATGATTCTGCAGTGGATTGTAATGCACTGGGTTGAGTAGTCCAAGTCGCATTTAGATGGGAATTTGAATTGTGCCTGGAACAGAGTTTATAATCAATATATAGAATGAGCTTCCAGTGTCAAGGGAGAGTCGCTGCTCTTGGAAATGGAAGTACTGATTTGGGTAGCTGAGTCAGTGGCTCTACTCCTTGGGTAAGTCGCTCCTGGAAGCGGATTGTGAATTGTTTCGAAATGTAGGGAGTGTTGAAGCGGTGTAGTCACATACTATTATAGGTTAGATGTATAGCAAATCCACAATCAGTTTTTATAATCAATAAATAGTGGCTTGTATTAGCGTACGGGATTTAGGCAGAATCAACTCACAATGGCCGCTCTTCTTGGAGATAGAGGGCCTGATTTGGGTTGCTGAGTCAGTGACTCTGCTCTTTGTATGAGACTGTGCTATGAGATGATTCTGCAGTGGATTGTAATGCACTTTGCTGAGTAGTCCCAGTCGCATTTAGGAGGGAAGTTGAATTGGGCCTGGATCATAGTTTATAGTCAATCAATAGATTGAGCTTCCAGTGTCAAGGCAGAGTCGCTGCTCTTGGATATGGAGGTGCTGATTTGGGTGGCTGAGTCAGTGGCTCTACTCCTCGGGTGTGTTGCTCCTGGAAGCGGGTTGTGAATTGTTTCGAAATGTAGGGAGTTTCAGGGCTGTGTAGTCACATACTATTATAGGTTAGAGGTATAGCGAATCCACAATCAGTTTTTATAATCAATAAATAGTGGCTTGTATTAGCGTCCGGGATTT
This sequence comes from Lissotriton helveticus, assembly GCF_964261635.1. Taxonomy (NCBI): domain Eukaryota; kingdom Metazoa; phylum Chordata; class Amphibia; order Caudata; family Salamandridae; genus Lissotriton; species Lissotriton helveticus. The sequence goes on along the minus strand of NC_136069.1, from coordinate 1,557,976,399 downwards.
AGGCAGAATCAACTTACAATGGCCGCTCTACTTGAAGATAGAGTGCCTGATTTGGGGTGCTGAGTCAGTGACTCTGCTCTTTGTATGAGATTGTGCTATGAGATGATTCTGCAGTGGATTGTAATGCACTGGGTTGAGTAGTCTCAGTCGCATTTAGGTGGGAATTTGAATTGGGCCTGGATCATAGTTTATAATCAATATATAGAATGAGTTCCAGTGTCAAGGGAGAGCCGCTGCGCTAGGAAATGGAGGTGCTGATTTGGGTAGCTGAGTCAGTGGCTCTACTCCTCGGGTGTGTTGCTCCTGGAAGCGGGTTGTGAATTGTTTCGAAATGGAGGGAGTTTTGGGGCTGTGTAGTCACATACTATTATAGGTTAGAGGTATAGCGAATCCACAATCAGTTTTTATAATCAATAAGTAGTGGCTTGTATTAGCGTCCGGGATTTAGGAAGAATCATCTCACAATGGCCGCTCTTCTTCGAGATAGAGGGCCTGATTTGGGTTGCTGAGTCAGTGACTCTGCTCTTTGTATGAGACTGTGCTATGAGATGATTCTGCAGTGGATTGTAATGCACTGGGTTGAGTAGTCCAAGTCGCATTTAGCTGGGAATTTGAATTGGGCCTGGATCAGAGTTTATAATCAATATATAGAATGAGCTTCCAGTGTCAAGGGAGAGTCGCTGCTCTTGGAAATGGAGGTGCTGATTTGGGTAGCTGAGTCAGTGGCTCTACTCCTCGGGTAAGTTGCTCCTGGAAGCGGGTTGTGAATTGTTTCGAAATGGAGGGAGTTTCGGGGCTGTGTAGTCACATACTATTATAGGTTAGAGGTATAGCGAATCCACAATCAGTTTTTATCAATCAATAAATAGTGGCTTGTATTAGCGTCCGGGATTTAGGCAGAATCAACTCACAATGGCCGCTCTTCTTGGAGATAGAGTGCCTGATTTGGGGTGCAGAGTCAGTGACTCTGCTCTTTGTATGAGCTTGTGCTATGAGATGATTCTGCAGTGGATTGTAATGCACTGGGTTGAGTAGTCACAGTCGCATTTAGGTGGGACGTTGAATTGGGCCTGGATCATAGTTTATAATCAATATACAGAATGAGCTTCCAGTGTCAAGGGAGAGTCGCTGCTCTTGGAAATGGAGGTGCTGATTTGGGTAGCTGAGTCAGTGGCTCTACACCTCGGGTGTGTTGCTCCTGGAAGCAGGTTGTGAATTGTTTCGAAATGTAGGGAGTTTTGAAGCTGTGTAGTCACATACTATTATAGGTTAGATGTATAGCGAATCCACAATCAGTTTTTATAATCAATAAATAGTGGCTTGTATTAGCGTCCGGGATTTAGGCAGAATCAACTTACAATGGCCACTCTTCTTGGAGATAGAGTGCCTGATTTGGGGTGCTGAGTCAGTTACTCTGCTCTTTGTATGAGCTTGTGCTATGAGATTATTCTGCAGTGGATTGTAATGCACTGGGTTGAGTAGTCCCAGTCGCATTTAGGTGGGAATTTGAATTGGGCCTGGATCATAGTTTATAATCAATATATAGAATGAGTTCCAGTGTCAAGGGAGAGCCGCTGCGCTAGGAAATGGAGGTGCTGATTTGGGTAGCTGAGTCAGTGGCTCTACTCCTCGGGTGTGTTGCTCCTGGAAGCGGGTTGTGAATTGTTTCGAAATGGAGGGAGTTTTGGGGCTGTGTAGTCACATACTATTATAGGTTAGAGGTATAGCGAATCCACAATCAGTTTTTATAATCAATAAGTAGTGGCTTGTATTAGCGTCCGGGATTTAGGAAGAATCAACTCACAATGGCCGCTCTTCTTGGAGATAGAGGGCCTAATTTGGGTTGCTGAGTCAGTGACTCTGCTCTTTGTATGAGACTGTGCTATGAGATGATTCTGCAGTGGATTGTAATGCACTTTGCTGAGTAGTCCCAGTCGCATTTAGGAGGGAAGTTGAATTGGGCCTGGATCATAGTTTATTGTCAATCAATAGATTGAGCTTCCAGTGTCAAGGCAGAGTCGCTGCTCTTGGAAATGGAGGTGCTGATTTGGGTAGCTGAGTCAGTGGCTCTACTCCTCGGGTGTGTTGCTCCTGGAAGCGGGTTGTGAATTGTTTCGAAATGTAGGGAGTTTTGAAGCTGTGTAGTCACATACTATTATAGGTTAGATGTATAGCGAATCCACAATCAGTTTTTATAATCAATAAATAGTGGCTTGTATTAGCGTCCGGGATTTAGGCAGAATGAACTTACAATAGACGCTCTTCTTGGAGATAGAGGGCCTGATTTGGGGTGCAGAGTCAGTGACTCTGCTCTTTGTATGAGCTTGTGCTATGAGATGATTCTGCAGTGGATTGTAATGCACTGGGTTGAGTAGTCCCAGTCGCATTTAGGTGGGGATTTGAATTGGGCCTGGATCACAGTTTATAGTCAATCAATAGATCGAGCTTGCAGTGTCAAGGCAGAGTTGCTGCTCTTGGAAATGGAGGTGCTGATTTGGGTAGCTAAATCAAAGGCTCTACTCCACGGGTGTGTTGCTCCTGGAAGCGGGTGTGAATTGTTTCGAAATGGAGGGAGTTTCGGGGCTGTGTAGTCACATACTATTATAGGTTAGAGGTATAGCGAATCCACAATCAGTTTTTATAATCAATAAATAGTGGCTTGTATTAGCGTCCGGGATTTAGGCAGAATCAACTTACAATGGCCGCTCTTCTTGGAGATAGAGTTTCTGATTTGGGGTGCTGAGTCAGTGACTCTGCTCTTTGTATGAGACTGTGCTATGAGATGATTCTGCAGTGGATTGTAATGCACTGGGTTGAGTAGTCCCAGTTGCATTTAGATGGGAATTTGAATTGGGCCTGGATCAGAGTTTATAATCAATATATAGAATGAGCTTCCAGTGTCAAGGGAGAGTCGCTGCTCTTGGAAATGGAGGTGCTGATTTGGGTAGCTGAGTCAGTGGCTCTACTCCTCGGGTGTGTTGCTCCTGGAAACGGGTTGTAAATTGTTTCGAAATGTATGGAGTTTCGGGGATGTGTAGTCACATACTATTATAGGTTAGAGGTATAGCGAATCCACAATCAGTTTTTATAATCAATAAATAGTGGCTTGTATTAGCGTCTGGGATTTAGGCACAATCAACTTACAATGGCCGCTCTTCTTGGAGATAGAGGGCCTGATTTGGGGTGCTGAGTCAGTGACTCTGCTCTTTGTATGAGCTTGTGCTATGAGATGATTCTGCAGTGGATTGTAATGCACTGGGTTGAGTAGTCCCAATAGCATTTAGGTGGGAATTTGAATTGGGCCTGGATCATAGTTTATAATCAATATATAGAATGAGTTCCAGTGTCAAGGGAGAGTCGCTGCTCTTGGAAATGGAGGTGCTGATTTGGGTAGCTGAGTCAGTGGCTCTACTCCTCGGGTGTGTTGCTCCTGGAATCGGGTTGTGAATTGTTTCGAAATGGAGGGAGTTTCGGGGCTGTGTAGTCACATACTATTATAGGTTAGAGGTAGAGCGAATCCACAATCAGTTTTTATAATCAATAAATAGTGGATTGTATTAGCGTCCGGGATTTAGGAAGAATCAACTCACAATGGCCGCTCTTCTTGGAGATAGAGGGCCTGATTTGGGTTGCTGAGTCAGTGACTCTGCTCTTTGTATGAGACTGTGCTATGAGATGATTCTGCAGTGGATTGTAATGCACTGGGTTGAGTAGTCCAAGTCGCATTTAGATGGGAATTTGAATTGTGCCTGGAACAGAGTTTATAATCAATATATAGAATGAGCTTCCAGTGTCAAGGGAGAGTCGCTGCTCTTGGAAATGGAAGTACTGATTTGGGTAGCTGAGTCAGTGGCTCTACTCCTTGGGTAAGTCGCTCCTGGAAGCGGATTGTGAATTTTTTCGAAATGTAGGGAGTGTTGAAGCGGTGTAGTCACATACTATTATAGGTTAGATGTATAGCAAATCCACAATCAGTTTTTATAATCAATAAATAGTGGCTTGTATTAGCGTACGGGATTTAGGCAGAATCAACTCACAATGGCCGCTCTTCTTGGAGATAGAGGGCCTGATTTGGGTTGCTGAGTCAGTGACTCTACTCTTTGTATGAGACTGTGCTATGAGATGATTCTGCAGTGGATTGTAATGCACTTTGCTGAGTAGTCCCAGTCGCATTTAGGAGGGAAGTTGAATTGGGCCTGGATCATAGTTTATAGTCAATCAATAGATTGAGCTTCCAGTGTCAAGGCAGAGTCGCTGCTCTTGGATATGGAGGTGCTGATTTGGGTGGCTGAGTCAGTGGCTCTACTCCTCGGGTGTGTTGCTCCTGGAAGCGGGTTGTGAATTGTTTCGAAATGTAGGGAGTTTCAGGGCTGTGTAGTCACATACTATTATAGGTTAGAGGTATAGCGAATCCACAATCAGTTTTTATAATCAATAAATAGTGGCTTGTATTAGCGTCCGGGATTTAGGCAGAATCAACTTACAATGGCCGCTCTACTTGAAGATAGAGTGCCTGATTTGGGGTGCTGAGTCAGTGACTCTGCTCTTTGTATGAGATTGTGCTATGAGATGATTCTGCAGTGGATTGTAATGCACTGGGTTGAGTAGTCTCAGTCGCATTTAGGTGGGAATTTGAATTGGGCCTGGATCATAGTTTATAATCAATATATAGAATGAGTTCCAGTGTCAAGGGAGAGTCGCTGCTCTTGGAAATAGAGGTGCTGATTTGGGTAGCTGAGTCAGTGGCTCTACTCCTCGGGTGTGTTGCTCCTGGAAGCGGGTTGTGAATTGTTTCGAAATGGAGGGAGTTTCGGGGCTGTGTAGTCACATACTATTATAGGTTAGAGGTATAGCGAATCCACAATCAGTTTTTATCAATCAATAAATAGTGGCTTGTATTAGCGTCCGGGATTTAGGCAGAATCAACTCACAATGGCCTCTCTTCTTGGAGATAGAGTGCCTGATTTGGGGTGCAGAGTCAGTGACTCTGCTCTTTGTATGAGCTTGTGCTATGAGATGATTCTGCAGTGGATTGTAATGCACTAGGTTGAGTAGTCCCAGTCGCATTTAGGTGGGACGTTGAATTGGGCCTGGATCATAGTTTATAATCAATATACAGAATGAGCTTCCAGTGTCAAGGTAGAGTCGCTGCTCTTGGAAATGGAGGTGCTGATTTGGGTAGCTGAGTCAGTGGCTCTACTCCTGGGGTGTGATGCTGCTGGAAGCAGGCTGCAAAGTGTTTCGAAATGCAGGCACATTTGGGGCTCTGTAGTCACATACTATTATAGGTTAGAGGTATAGCGAATCCACAATCAGTTTTTATAATCAATAAATAGTGGCTTGTATTAGCGTCCGGGATTTAGGCAGAATCAACTTACAATGGCCGCTCTTCTTGGAGATAGAGTGCCTGATTTGGGGTGCTGAGTCAGTTACTCTGCTCTTTGTATGAGTTTGTGCTATGAGATTATTCTGCAGTGGATTGTAATGCACTGGGTTGAGTAGTCCCAGTCGCATTTAGGTGGGAATTTGAATTGGGCCTGGATCATAGTTTATAATCAATATATAGAATGAGTTCCAGTGTCAAGGGAGAGTCGCTGCTCTTGGAAATGGAGGTGCTGATTTGGGTAGCTGAGTCAGTGGCTCTACTCCTCGGATGTGTTGCTCCTGGAAGCCGGTTGTGAATTGTTTCGAAATGGAGGGACTTTCGGGGCTGTGTAGTCACATACTATTATAGGTTAGAGGTATAGCGAATCCACAATCAGTTTTTATAATCAATAAATAGTGGCTTGTATTAGCGTATGGGATTTAGGCAGAATCAACTCACAATGGCCGCTCTTCTTGGAGATAGAGGGCCTGATTTGGGTTGCTGAGTCAGTGACTCTGCTCTTTGTATGAGACTGTGCTATGAGATGATTCTGCAGTGGATTGTAATGCACTTTGCTGAGTAGTCCCAGTCGCATTTAGGAGGGAAGTTGAATTGGGCCTGGATCATAGTTTATTGTCAATCAATAGATTGAGCTTCCAGTGTCAAGGCAGAGTCGCTGCTCTTGGAAATGGAGGTGCTGATTTGGGTAGCTGAGTCAGTGGCTCTACTCCTCGGGTGTGTTGCTCCTGGAAGCGGGTTGTGAATTGCTTCGAAATGTAGGGAGTTTCAGGGCTGTGTAGTCACATACTATTATAGGTTAGAGGTATAGCGAAGCCACAATCAGTTTTTATAATAAATAAATAGTGGATTGTATTAGCGTTCGGGATTTAGGCAGAATCAACTTATAATGGCCGGTCTTCTTGGAGATAGAGTGCCTGATTTGGGGTGCAGAGTCAGTGACTCTGCTCTTTGTATGAGCTTGTGCTATGAGATGATTCTGCAGTGGATTGTAATGCACTGGGTTGAGTAGTCACAGTCGCATTTAGGTGGGACGTTGAATTGGGCCTGGATCATAGTTTATAATCAATATACAGAATGAGCTTCCAGTGTCAAGGGAGAGTCGCTGCTCTTGGAAATGGAGGTGCTGATTTGGGTAGCTGAGTCAGTGGCTCTACTCCTGGGGTGTGATGCTGCTGGAAGCAGGCTGCAAAGTGTTTCGAAATGCAGGCACATTTGGGGCTCTTTAGTCACATACTATTATAGGTTAGAGGTATAGCGAATCCACAATCAGTTTTTATAATCAATAAATAGTGGCTTGTATTAGCGTCCGGGATTTAGGCAGAATCAACTTACAATGGCCACTCTTCTTGGAGATAGAGTGCCTGATTTGGGGTGCTGAGTCAGTTACTCTGCTCTTTGTATGAGCTTGTGCTATGAGATTATTCTGCAGTGGATTGTAATGCACTGGGTTGAGTAGTCCCAGTCGCATTTAGGTGGGAATTTGAATTGGGCCTGGATCATAGTTTATAATCAATATATAGAATGAGTTCCAGTGTCAAGGGAGAGCCGCTGCGCTAGGAAATGGAGGTGCTGATTTGGGTAGCTGAGTCAGTGGCTCTACTCCTCGGGTGTGTTGCTCCTGGAAGCGGGTTGTGAATTGTTTCGAAATGGAGGGAGTTTTGGGGCTGTGTAGTCACATACTATTATAGGTTAGAGGTATAGCGAATCCACAATCAGTTTTTATAATCAATAAGTAGTGGCTTGTATTAGCGTCCGGGATTTAGGAAGAATCAACTCACAATGGCCGCTCTTCTTCGAGATAGAGGGCCTGATTTGGGTTGCTGAGTCAGTGACTCTGCTCTTTGTATGAGACTGTGCTATGAGATGATTCTGCAGTGGATTGTAATGCACTGGGTTGAGTAGTCCAAGTCGCATTTAGCTGGGAATTTGAATTGGGCCTGGATCAGAGTTTATAATCAATATATAGAATGAGCTTCCAGTGTCAAGGGAGAGTCGCTGCTCTTGGAAATGGAGGTGCTGATTTGGGTAGCTGAGTCAGTGGCTCTACTCCTCGGGTAAGTTGTTCCTGGAAGCGGGTTGTGAATTGTTTCGAAATGTAGGGAGTGTTGAAGCAGTGTAGTCACATATCGTGGGAGAGGTGTGGCGCCGCGGCCAGGGCGACTGACGCTGGAATCTGGGGACCACGGTTCGATCCCCGGCTCCGGCGGCAGGTTAGCCCAGCACCATGTGACTCAGGGCAATAGCTCGCTTAATCTTCCCGACGGCCCCCAGCGCCTAGAGACCCTTAGGGGTGAGTGTGCGCTTTACAAATGTTGACTTTACTTTACTTTACTTTACATACTATTATAGGTTAGATGTATAGCGAATCCACAATCAGTTTTTATAATCAATAAATAGTGGCTTGCAGTAGCATCCGGGATTTAGGCAGAATCAACTTACAATAGCCGCTCTTCTTGGAGATAGAGGGCCTGATTTGGGTTGCTGAGTCAGTGACTCTGCTCTTTGTATGAGATTGTGCTATGAGATGATTCTGCAGTGGATTGTAATGCACTGGGTTGAGTAGTCCCAGTCGCATTTAGGTGGGAATTTGAATTGGGCCTGGATCATAGTTTATAATCAATATATAGAATGAGCTTCCAGTGTCAAGGGAGAGTCGCTGCTCTTGGAAATGGAGGTGCTGATTTGGGTAGATGAGTCAGTGGCTATACTCCTCGGGTGTGTTGCTCCTGGAAGCGGGTTGTGAATTGTTTCAAAATGTAGGGAGTTTCCGGGCTGTGTAGTCACATACTATTATAGGTTAGAGGTATAGCGAATCCACAATCAGTTTTTATAATCAATAAATAGTGGCTTGTATTAGCGTATGGGATTTAGGCAGAATCAACTCACAATGGCCGCTCTTCTTGGAGATAGAGGGCCTGATTTGGGTTGCTGAGTCAGTGACTCTGCTCTTTGTATGAGACTGTGCTATGAGATGATTCTGCAGTGGATTGTAATGCACTTTGCTGAGTAGTCCCAGTCGCATTTAGGAGGGAAGTTGAATTGGGCCTGGATCATAGTTTATAGTCAATCAATAGATTGAGCTTCCAGTGTCAAGGCAGAGTCGCTGCTCTTGGAAATGGAGGTGCTGATTTGGGTAGCTGAGTCAGTGGCTCTACTCCTCGGGTGTGTTGCTCCTGGAAGCGGGTTGTGAATTGTTTCAAAATGTAGGGAGTTTCCGGGCTGTGTAGTCACATACTATTATAGGTTAGAGGTATAGCGAATCCACAATCAGTTTTTATAATAAATAAATAGTGGCTTGTATTAGCGTTCGGGATTTAGGCAGAATCAACTTACAATGGCCGGTCTTCTTGGAGATAGAGTGCCTGATTTGGGGTGCTGAGTCAGTGACTCTGCTCTTTGTATGAGATTGTGCTATGAGATGATTCTGCAGTGGATTGTAATGCACTGGGTGGAGTAGTCCCAGTCGCATTTAGGTGGGAATTTGAATTGGGCCTGGGTCTTAGTTTATAATCAATATATAGAAAGAGTTCCAGTGTCAAGGGAGAGTCGCTGCTCTTGGAAATGGAGGTGCTGATTTGGGTAGCTGAGTCAGTGGCTCTACTCCTCGGATGTGTTGCTCCTGGAAGCGGGTTGTGAATTGTTTCGAAATGGAGGGAGTTTCGGGGCTGTGTAGTCACATACTATTATAGGTTAGAGGTATAGCGAATCCACAATCAGTTTTTATAATCAATAAATAGTGGCTTGTATTAGCGTCCGGGATTTAGGCAGAATCAACTCACAATGGCCGCTCTTCTTGGAGATAGAGTGCCTGATTTGGGGTGCAGAGTCAGTGACTCTGCTCTTTGTATGAGCTTGTGCTATGAGATGATTCTGCAGTGGATTGTAATGCACTGGGTTGAGTAGTCCCAGTCGCATTTAGGTGGGAATTTGAATTGGGCCTGGATCATAGTTTATAATCAATATATAGAATGAGTTCCAGTGTCAAGGGAGAGTCGCTGCTCTTGGAAATGGAGGTGCTGATTTGGGTAGCTGAGTCAGTGGCTCTACTCCTCGGGTGTGTTGCTCCTGGAAGCGGGTTGTGAATTGTTTCGAAATGGAGGGAGTTTCGGGGCTGTGTAGTCACATACTATTATAGGTTAGAGGTATAGCGAATCCACAATCAGTTTTTATAATCAATAAATAGTGGCTTGTATTAGCGTCCAGGATTTAGGAAGAATCAACTCACAATGGCCGCTCTTCTTGGAGATAGAGGGCCTGATTTGGGTTGCTGAGTCAGTGACTCTGCTCTTTGTATGAGACTGTGCTATGAGATGATTCTGCAGTGGATTGTAATGCACTGGCTTGAGTAGTCCCAGTCGCATTTAGATGGGAATTTGAATTGGGCCTGGATCAGAGTTTATAATCAATATATAGAATGAGCTTCCAGTGTCAAGGGAGAGTCGCTGCTCTTGGAAATGGAGGTGCTGATTTGGGTAGCTGAATCAGTGGCTCTACTCCTCGGGTGTGTTGCTCCTGGAAGCGGGTTGTGAATTGTTTCGAAATGTAGGGAGTTTTAAAACTGTGTAGTCACATACTATTATAGGTTAGATGTATAGCGAATCCACATTCAGTTTTTATAATCAATAAATAGTGGCTTGCAGTAGCATCCGGGATTTAGGCAGAATCAACTTACAATAGCCGCTCTACTTGGAGATAGAGGGCCTGATTTGGGTTGCTGAGTCAGTGACTCTGCTCTTTGTATGAGCTTGTGCTATGAGATGATTCTGCAGTGGATTGTAATGCACTGGGTTGAGTAGTCCCAGTCGCATTTAGATGGGAATTTGAATTGGCCTGGATCACAGTTTACAGTCAATCAATAGATCGAGCTTGCAGTGTCAAGGCAGAGTCGCTGCTCATGGAAATGGAGGTGCTGATTTGGGTAGCTGAGTCAAAGGCTCTACTTCACGGGTGTGTTGCTCCTGGAAGCGGGTTGTGAATTGTTTCGAAATGGAGGGAGTTTCAGGGCTGTGTAGTCACATACTATTATAGGTTAGAGGTATAGCGAATCCACAATCAGTTTTTATAATAAATAAATAGTGGCTTGTATTAGCGTCCGGGATTTAGGCAGAATCAACTCACAATGGCCGCTCTTCTTGGAGATAGAGGGCCTGATTTGGGTTGCTGAGTCAGTGACTCTGCTCTTTGTATGAGCTTGTGCTATGAGATGATTCTGCAGTGGATTGTAATGCACTGGGTTGAGTAGTCCCAGTCGCATTTAGATGGGAATTTGAATTGGCCTGGATCACAGTTTACAGTCAATCAATAGATCAAGCTTGCAGTGTCAAGGCAGAGTCGCTGCTCTTGGAAATGGAGGTGCTGATTTGGGTAGCTGAGTCAGTGACTCTACTCCTCGGGTAAGTTGCTCCTGGAAGTGGGTTGTGAATTGTTTCGAAATGTAGGGAGTGTTGAAGCGGTGTAGTCACATACTATTATAGGTTAGATGTATAGCGAATCCACAATCAGTTTTTATAATCAATAAATAGTGGCTTGCAGTAGCATCCGGGATTTAGGCAGAATCAACTTACAATAGCCGCTCTTCTTGGAGATAGAGGGCCTGATTTGGGTTGCTGAGTCAGTGACTCTGCTCTTTGTATGAGATTGTGCTATGAGATGATTCTGCAGTGGATTGTAATGCACTGGGTTGAGTAGTCCCAGTCGCATTTAGGTGGGAATTTGAATTGGGCCTGGATCATAGTTTATAATCAATATATAGAATGAGCTTCCAGTGTCAAGGGAGAGTCGCTGCTCTTGGAAATGGAGGTGCTGATTTGGGTAGATGAGTCAGTGGCTATACTCCTCGGGTGTGTTGCTCCTGGAAGCGGGTTGTGAATTGTTTCAAAATGTAGGGAGTTTCCGGGCTGTGTAGTCACATACTATTATAGGTTAGAGGTATAGCGAATCCACAATCAGTTTTTATAATCAATAAATAGTGGCTTGTATTAGCGTACGGGATTTAGGCAGAATCAACTCACAATGGCCGCTCTTCTTGGAGATAGAGGGCCTGATTTGGGTTGCTGAGTCAGTGACTCTGCTCTTTGTATGAGACTGTGCTATGAGATGATTCTGCAGTGGATTGTAATGCACTTTGCTGAGTAGTCCCAGTCGCATTTAGGAGGGAAGTTGAATTGGGCCTGGATCATAGTTTATAGTCAATCAATAGATTGAGCTTCCAGTGTCAAGGCAGAGTCGCTGCTCTTGGAAATGGAGGTGCTGATTTGGGTAGCTGAGTCAGTGGCTCTACTCCTCGGGTGTGTTGCTCCTGGAAGCGGGTTGTGAATTGTTTCAAAATGTAGGGAGTTTCCGGGCTGTGTAGTCACATACTATTATAGGTTAGAGGTATAGCGAATCCACAATCAGTTTTTATAATCAATAAATAGTGGCTTGTATTAGCGTATGGGATTTAGGCAGAATCAACTCACAATGGCCGCTCTTCTTGGAGATAGAGGGCCTGATTTGGGTTGCTGAGTCAGTGACTCTGCTCTTTGTATGAGACTGTGCTATGAGATGATTCTGCAGTGGATTGTAATGCACTTTGCTGAGTAGTCCCAGTCGCATTTAGGAGGGAAGTTGAATTGGGCCTGGATCATAGTTTATAGTCAATCAATAGATTGAGCTTCCAGTGTCAAGGCAGAGTCGCTGCTCTTGGAAATGGAGGTGCTGATTTGGGTAGCTGAGTCAGTGGCTATACTCCTCGGGTGTGTTGCTCCTGGAAGCGGGTTGTGAATTGTTTCAAAATGTAGGGAGTTTCCGGGCTGTGTAGTCACATACTATTATAGGTTAGAGGTATAGCGAATCCACAATCAGTTTTTATAATAAATAAATAGTGGCTTGTATTAGCGTTCGGGATTTAGGCAGAATCAACTTACAATGGCCGGTCTTCTTGGAGATAGAGTGCCTGATTTGGGGTGCTGAGTCAGTGACTCTGCTCTTTGTATGAGATTGTGCTATGAGATGATTCTGCAGTGGATTGTAATGCACTGGGTGGAGTAGTCCCAGTCGCATTTAGGTGGGAATTTGAATTGGGCCTGGGTCTTAGTTTATAATCAATATATAGAAAGAGTTCCAGTGTCAAGGGAGAGTCGCTGCTCTTGGAAATGGAGGTGCTGATTTGGGTAGCTGAGTCAGTGGCTCTACTCCTCGGATGTGTTGCTCCTGGAAGCGGGTTGTGAATTGTTTCGAAATGGAGGGAGTTTCGGGGCTGTGTAGTCACATACTATTATAGGTTAGAGGTATAGCGAATCCACAATCAGTTTTTATAATCAATAAATAGTGGCTTGTATTAGCGTCCGGGATTTAGGCAGAATCAACTCACAATGGCCGCTCTTCTTGGAGATAGAGTGCCTGATTTGGGGTGCAGAGTCAGTGACTCTGCTCTTTGTATGAGCTTGTGCTATGAGATGATTCTGCAGTGGATTGTAATGCACTGGGTTGAGTAGTCCCAGTCGCATTTAGGTGGGAATTTGAATTGGGCCTGGATCATAGTTTATAATCAATATATAGAATGAGTTCCAGTGTCAAGGGAGAGTCGCTGCTCTTGGAAATGGAGGTGCTGATTTGGGTAGCTGAGTCAGTGGCTCTACTCCTCGGGTGTGTTGCTCCTGGAAGCGGGTTGTGAATTGTTTCGAAATGGAGGGAGTTTCGGGGCTGTGTAGTCACATACTATTATAGGTTAGAGGTATAGCGAATCCACAATCAGTTTTTATAATCAATAAATAGTGGCTTGTATTAGCGTCCAGGATTTAGGAAGAATCAACTCACAATGGCCGCTCTTCTTGGAGATAGAGGGCCTGATTTGGGTTGCTGAGTCAGTGACTCTGCTCTTTGTATGAGACTGTGCTATGAGATGATTCTGTAGTGGATTGTAATGCACTGGCTTGAGTAGTCCCAGTCGCATTTAGATGGGAATTTGAATTGGGCCTGGATCAGAGTTTATAATCAATATATAGAATGAGCTTCCAGTGTCAAGGGAGAGTCGCTGCTCTTGGAAATGGAGGTGCTGATTTGGGTAGCTGAATCAGTGGCTCTACTCCTCGGGTGTGTTGCTCCTGGAAGCGGGTTGTGAATTGTTTCGAAATGTAGGGAGTTTTAAAACTGTGTAGTCACATACTATTATAGGTTAGATGTATAGCGAATCCACATTCAGTTTTTATAATCAATAAATAGTGGCTTGCAGTAGCATCCGGGATTTAGGCAGAATCAACTTACAATAGCCGCTCTACTTGGAGATAGAGGGCCTGATTTGGGTTGCTGAGTCAGTGACTCTGCTCTTTGTATGAGCTTGTGCTATGAGATGATTCTGCAGTGGATTGTAATGCACTGGGTTGAGTAGTCCCAGTCGCATTTAGATGGGAATTTGAATTGGCCTGGATCACAGTTTACAGTCAATCAATAGATCGAGCTTGCAGTGTCAAGGCAGAGTCGCTGCTCTTGGAAATGGAGGTGCTGATTTGGGTAGCTGAGTCAAAGGCTCTACTCCACGGGTGTGTTGCTCCTGGAAGCGGGTTGTGAATTGTTTCGAAATGGAGGGAGTTTCAGGGCTGTGTAGTCACATACTATTATAGGTTAGAGGTATAGCGAATCCACAATCAGTTTTTATAATAAATAAATAGTGGCTTGTATTAGCGTCCGGGATTTAGGCAGAATCAACTCACAATGGCCGCTCTTCTTGGAGATAGAGGGCATGATTTGGGTTGCTGAGTCAGTGACTCTGCTCTTTGTATGAGACTGTGCTATGAGATGATTCTGCAGTGGATTGTAATGCACTGGGTTGAGTAGTCCAAGTCGCATTTAGATGGGAATTTGAATTGGGCCTGGATCAGAGTTTATAATCAATATATAGAATGAGCTTCCAGTGTCAAGGGAGAGTCGCTGCTCTTGGAAATGGAGGTGCTGATTTGGGTAGCTGAATCAGTGGCTCTACTCCTCGGGTGTGTTGCTCCTGGAAGCGGGTTGTGAATTGTTTCGAAATGTAGGGAGTTTTAAAACTGTGTAGTCACATACTATTATAGGTTAGATGTATAGCGAATCCACATTCAGTTTTTATAATCAATAAATAGTGGCTTGCAGTAGCATCCGGGATTTAGGCAGAATCAACTTACAATAGCCGCTCTACTTGGAGATAGAGGGCCTGATTTGGGTTGCTGAGTCAGTGACTCTGCTCTTTGTATGAGCTTGTGCTATGAGATGATTCTGCAGTGGATTGTAATGCACTGGGTTGAGTAGTCCCAGTCGCATTTAGATGGGAATTTGAATTGGCCTGGATCACAGTTTACAGTCAATCAATAGATCGAGCTTGCAGTGTCAAGGCAGAGTCGCTGCTCTTGGAAATGGAGGTGCTGATTTGGGTAGCTGAGTCAAAGGCTCTACTCCACGGGTGTGTTGCTCCTGGAAGCGGGTTGTGAATTGTTTCGAAATGGAGGGAGTTTCAGGGCTGTGTAGTCACATACTATTATAGCTTAGAGGTATAGCGAATCCACAATCAGTTTTTATAATAAATAAATAGTGGCTTGTATTAGCGTCCGGGATTTAGGCAGAATCAACTCACAATGGCCGCTCTTCTTGGAGATAGAGGGCCTGATTTGGGTTGCTGAGTCAGTGACTCTGCTCTTTGTATGAGACTGTGCTATGAGATGATTCTGCAGTGGATTGTAATGCACTGGGTTGAGTAGTCCCAGTTGCATTTAGATGGGAATTTAATTGGGCCTGGATCAGAGTTTATAATCAATATATAGAATGAGCTTCCAGTGTCAAGGGAGAGTCGCTGCTCTTGGAAATGGAGGTGCTGATTTGGGTAGCTGAGTCAGTGGCTCTACTCCTCGGGTGTGTTGCTCCTGGAAGCGGGTTGTGAATTGTTTCGAAATGGAGGGAGTTTCGGGGCTGTGTAGTCACATACTATTATAGGTTAGAGGTATAGCGAATCCACAATCAGTTTTTATAATCAATAAATAGTGGCTTGTATTAGCGTCCGGGATTTAGGAAGAATCAACTCACAATGGCCGCTCTTCTTGGAGATAGAGGGCCTGATTTGGGTTGCTGAGTCAGTGACTCTGCTCTTTGTATGAGACTGTGCTATGAGATGATTCTGCAGTGGATTGTAATGCACTGGGTTGAGTAGTCCAAGTCGCATTTAGATGGGAATTTGAATTGGGCCTGGATCAGAGTTTATAATCAATATATAGAATGAGCTTCCAGTGTCAAGGGAGAGTCGCTGCTCTTGGAAATGGAGGTGCTGATTTGGTTAGCTGAGTCAGTGGCTCTACTCCTCGGGTAAGTTGCTCCTGGAAGTGGGTTGTGAATTGTTTCGAAATGTAGGGAGTGGAGTGTTGAAGCGGTGTAGTCACATACTATTATAGGTTAGATGTATAGCGAATCCACAATCAGTTTTTATAATCAATAAATAGTGGCTTGCAGTAGCATCCGGGATTTAGGCAGAATCAACTTACAATAGCCGCTCTTCTTGGAGATAGAGGGCCTGATTTGGGTTGCTGAGTCAGTGACTCTGCTCTTTGTATGAGATTGTGCTATGAGATGATTCTGCAGTGGATTGTAATGCACTGGGTTGAGTAGTCCCAGTCGCATTTAGGTGGGAATTTGAATTGGGCCTGGATCATAGTTTATAATCAATATATAGAATGAGCTTCCAGTGTCAAGGGAGAGTCGCTGCTCTTGGAAATGGAGGTGCTGATTTGGGTAGATGAGTCAGTGGCTATACTCCTCGGGTGTGTTGCTCCTGGAAGCGGGTTGTGAATTGTTTCAAAATGTAGGGAGTTTCCGGGCTGTGTAGTCACATACTATTATAGGTTAGAGGTATAGCGAATCCACAATCAGTTTTTATAATCAATAAATAGTGGCTTGTATTAGCGTACGGGATTTAGGCAGAATCAACTCACAATGGCCGCTCTTCTTGGAGATAGAGGGCCTGATTTGGGTTGCTGAGTCAGTGACTCTGCTCTTTGTATGAGACTGTGCTATGAGATGATTCTGCAGTGGATTGTAATGCACTTTGCTGAGTAGTCCCAGTCGCATTTAGGAGGGAAGTTGAATTGGGCCTGGATCATAGTTTATAGTCAATCAATAGATTGAGCTTCCAGTGTCAAGGCAGAGTCGCTGCTCTTGGAAATGGAGGTGCTGATTTGGGTAGCTGAGTCAGTGGCTCTACTCCTCGGGTGTGTTGCTCCTGGAAGCGGGTTGTGAATTGTTTCAAAATGTAGGGAGTTTCCGGGCTGTGTAGTCACATACTATTATAGGTTAGAGGTATAGCGAATCCACAATCAGTTTTTATAATCAATAAATAGTGGCTTGTATTAGCGTATGGGATTTAGGCAGAATCAACTCACAATGGCCGCTCTTCTTGGAGATAGAGGGCCTGATTTGGGTTGCTGAGTCAGTGACTCTGCTCTTTGTATGAGACTGTGCTATGAGATGATTCTGCAGTGGATTGTAATGCACTTTGCTGAGTAGTCCCAGTCGCATTTAGGAGGGAAGTTGAATTGGGCCTGGATCATAGTTTATAGTCAATCAATAGATTGAGCTTCCAGTGTCAAGGCAGAGTCGCTGCTCTTGGAAATGGAGGTGCTGATTTGGGTAGCTGAGTCAGTGGCTCTACTCCTCGGGTGTGTTGCTCCTGGAAGCGGGTTGTGAATTGTTTCAAAATGTAGGGAGTTTCCGGGCTGTGTAGTCACATACTATTATAGGTTAGAGGTATAGCGAATCCACAATCAGTTTTTATAATCAATAAATAGTGGCTTGTATTAGCGTATGGGATTTAGGCAGAATCAACTCACAATGGCCGCTCTTCTTGGAGATAGAGGGCCTGATTTGGGTTGCTGAGTCAGTGACTCTGCTCTTTGTATGAGACTGTGCTATGAGATGATTCTGCAGTGGATTGTAATGCACTTTGCTGAGTAGTCCCAGTCGCATTTAGGAGGGAAGTTGAATTGGGCCTGGATCATAGTTTATAGTCAATCAATAGATTGAGCTTCCAGTGTCAAGGCAGAGTCGCTGCTCTTGGAAATGGAGGTGCTGATTTGGGTAGCTGAGTCAGTGGCTATACAACTCGGGTGTGTTGCTCCTGGAAGCGGGTTGTGAATTGTTTCAAAATGTAGGGAGTTTCCGGGCTGTGTAGTCACATACTATTATAGGTTAGAGGTATAGCGAATCCACAATCAGTTTTTATAATAAATAAATAGTGGCTTGTATTAGCGTTCGGGATTTAGGCAGAATCAACTTACAATGGCCGGTCTTCTTGGAGATAGAGTGCCTGATTTGGGGTGCTGAGTCAGTGACTCTGCTCTTTGTATGAGATTGTGCTATGAGATGATTCTGCAGTGGATTGTAATGCACTGGGTGGAGTAGTCCCAGTCGCATTTAGGTGGGAATTTGAATTGGGCCTGGGTCTTAGTTTATAATCAATATATAGAAAGAGTTCCAGTGTCAAGGGAGAGTCGCTGCTCTTGGAAATGGAGGTGCTGATTTGGGTAGCTGAGTCAGTGGCTCTACTCCTCGGATGTGTTGCTCCTGGAAGCGGGTTGTGAATTGTTTCGAAATGGAGGGAGTTTCGGGGCTGTGTAGTCACATACTATTATAGGTTAGAGGTATAGCGAATCCACAATCAGTTTTTATAATCAATAAATAGTGGCTTGTATTAGCGTCCGGGATTTAGGCAGAATCAACTCACAATGGCCGCTCTTCTTGGAGATAGAGTGCCTGATTTGGGGTGCAGAGTCAGTGACTCTGCTCTTTGTATGAGCTTGTGCTATGAGATGATTCTGCAGTGGATTGTAATGCACTGGGTTGAGTAGTCCCAGTCGCATTTAGGTGGGAATTTGAATTGGGCCTGGATCATAGTTTATAATCAATATATAGAATGAGTTCCAGTGTCAAGGGAGAGTCGCTGCTCTTGGAAATGGAGGTGCTGATTTGGGTAGCTGAGTCAGTGGCTCTACTCCTCGGGTGTGTTGCTCCTGGAAGCGGGTTGTGAATTGTTTCGAAATGGAGGGAGTTTCGGGGCTGTGTAGTCACATACTATTATAGGTTAGAGGTATAGCGAATCCACAATCAGTTTTTATAATCAATAAATAGTGGCTTGTATTAGCGTCCAGGATTTAGGAAGAATCAACTCACAATGGCCGCTCTTCTTGGAGATAGAGGGCCTGATTTGGGTTGCTGAGTCAGTGACTCTGCTCTTTGTATGAGACTGTGCTATGAGATGATTCTGTAGTGGATTGTAATGCACTGGCTTGAGTAGTCCCAGTCGCATTTAGATGGGAATTTGAATTGGGCCTGGATCAGAGTTTATAATCAATATATAGAATGAGCTTCCAGTGTCAAGGGAGAGTCGCTGCTCTTGGAAATGGAGGTGCTGATTTGGGTAGCTGAATCAGTGGCTCTACTCCTCGGGTGTGTTGCTCCTGGAAGCGGGTTGTGAATTGTTTCGAAATGTAGGGAGTTTTAAAACTGTGTAGTCACATACTATTATAGGTTAGATGTATAGCGAATCCACATTCAGTTTTTATAATCAATAAATAGTGGCTTGCAGTAGCATCCGGGATTTAGGCAGAATCAACTTACAATAGCCGCTCTACTTGGAGATAGAGGGCCTGATTTGGGTTGCTGAGTCAGTGACTCTGCTCTTTGTATGAGCTTGTGCTATGAGATGATTCTGCAGTGGATTGTAATGCACTGGGTTGAGTAGTCCCAGTCGCATTTAGATGGGAATTTGAATTGGCCTGGATCACAGTTTACAGTCAATCAATAGATCGAGCTTGCAGTGTCAAGGCAGAGTCGCTGCTCTTGGAAATGGAGGTGCTGATTTGGGTAGCTGAGTCAAAGGCTCTACTCCACGGGTGTGTTGCTCCTGGAAGCGGGTTGTGAATTGTTTCGAAATGGAGGGAGTTTCAGGGCTGTGTAGTCACATACTATTATAGGTTAGAGGTATAGCGAATCCACAATCAGTTTTTATAATAAATAAATAGTGGCTTGTATTAGCGTCCGGGATTTAGGCAGAATCAACTCACAATGGCCGCTCTTCTTGGAGATAGAGGGCATGATTTGGGTTGCTGAGTCAGTGACTCTGCTCTTTGTATGAGACTGTGCTATGAGATGATTCTGCAGTGGATTGTAATGCACTGGGTTGAGTAGTCCAAGTCGCATTTAGATGGGAATTTGAATTGGGCCTGGATCAGAGTTTATAATCAATATATAGAATGAGCTTCCAGTGTCAAGGGAGAGTCGCTGCTCTTGGAAATGGAGGTGCTGATTTGGGTAGCTGAATCAGTGGCTCTACTCCTCGGGTGTGTTGCTCCTGGAAGCGGGTTGTGAATTGTTTCGAAATGTAGGGAGTTTTAAAACTGTGTAGTCACATACTATTATAGGTTAGATGTATAGCGAATCCACATTCAGTTTTTATAATCAATAAATAGTGGCTTGCAGTAGCATCCGGGATTTAGGCAGAATCAACTTACAATAGCCGCTCTACTTGGAGATAGAGGGCCTGATTTGGGTTGCTGAGTCAGTGACTCTGCTCTTTGTATGAGCTTGTGCTATGAGATGATTCTGCAGTGGATTGTAATGCACTGGGTTGAGTAGTCCCAGTCGCATTTAGATGGGAATTTGAATTGGCCTGGATCACAGTTTACAGTCAATCAATAGATCGAGCTTGCAGTGTCAAGGCAGAGTCGCTGCTCTTGGAAATGGAGGTGCTGATTTGGGTAGCTGAGTCAAAGGCTCTACTCCACGGGTGTGTTGCTCCTGGAAGCGGGTTGTGAATTGTTTCGAAATGGAGGGAGTTTCAGGGCTGTGTAGTCACATACTATTATAGCTTAGAGGTATAGCGAATCCACAATCAGTTTTTATAATAAATAAATAGTGGCTTGTATTAGCGTCCGGGATTTAGGCAGAATCAACTCACAATGGCCGCTCTTCTTGGAGATAGAGGGCCTGATTTGGGTTGCTGAGTCAGTGACTCTGCTCTTTGTATGAGACTGTGCTATGAGATGATTCTGCAGTGGATTGTAATGCACTGGGTTGAGTAGTCCCAGTTGCATTTAGATGGGAATTTAATTGGGCCTGGATCAGAGTTTATAATCAATATATAGAATGAGCTTCCAGTGTCAAGGGAGAGTCGCTGCTCTTGGAAATGGAGGTGCTGATTTGGGTAGCTGAGTCAGTGGCTCTACTCCTCGGGTGTGTTGCTCCTGGAAGCGGGTTGTGAATTGTTTCGAAATGGAGGGAGTTTCGGGGCTGTGTAGTCACATACTATTATAGGTTAGAGGTATAGCGAATCCACAATCAGTTTTTATAATCAATAAATAGTGGCTTGTATTAGCGTCCGGGATTTAGGAAGAATCAACTCACAATGGCCGCTCTTCTTGGAGATAGAGGGCCTGATTTGGGTTGCTGAGTCAGTGACTCTGCTCTTTGTATGAGACTGTGCTATGAGATGATTCTGCAGTGGATTGTAATGCACTGGGTTGAGTAGTCCAAGTCGCATTTAGATGGGAATTTGAATTGGGCCTGGATCAGAGTTTATAATCAATATATAGAATGAGCTTCCAGTGTCAAGGGAGAGTCGCTGCTCTTGGAAATGGAGGTGCTGATTTGGTTAGCTGAGTCAGTGGCTCTACTCCTCGGGTAAGTTGCTCCTGGAAGTGGGTTGTGAATTGTTTCGAAATGTAGGGAGTGGAGTGTTGAAGCGGTGTAGTCACATACTATTATAGGTTAGATGTATAGCGAATCCACAATCAGTTTTTATAATCAATAAATAGTGGCTTGCAGTAGCATCCGGGATTTAGGCAGAATCAACTTACAATAGCCGCTCTTCTTGGAGATAGAGGGCCTGATTTGGGTTGCTGAGTCAGTGACTCTGCTCTTTGTATGAGATTGTGCTATGAGATGATTCTGCAGTGGATTGTAATGCACTGGGTTGAGTAGTCCCAGTCGCATTTAGGTGGGAATTTGAATTGGGCCTGGATCATAGTTTATAATCAATATATAGAATGAGCTTCCAGTGTCAAGGGAGAGTCGCTGCTCTTGGAAATGGAGGTGCTGATTTGGGTAGATGAGTCAGTGGCTATACTCCTCGGGTGTGTTGCTCCTGGAAGCGGGTTGTGAATTGTTTCAAAATGTAGGGAGTTTCCGGGCTGTGTAGTCACATACTATTATAGGTTAGAGGTATAGCGAATCCACAATCAGTTTTTATAATCAATAAATAGTGGCTTGTATTAGCGTACGGGATTTAGGCAGAATCAACTCACAATGGCCGCTCTTCTTGGAGATAGAGGGCCTGATTTGGGTTGCTGAGTCAGTGACTCTGCTCTTTGTATGAGACTGTGCTATGAGATGATTCTGCAGTGGATTGTAATGCACTTTGCTGAGTAGTCCCAGTCGCATTTAGGAGGGAAGTTGAATTGGGCCTGGATCATAGTTTATAGTCAATCAATAGATTGAGCTTCCAGTGTCAAGGCAGAGTCGCTGCTCTTGGAAATGGAGGTGCTGATTTGGGTAGCTGAGTCAGTGGCTCTACTCCTCGGGTGTGTTGCTCCTGGAAGCGGGTTGTGAATTGTTTCAAAATGTAGGGAGTTTCCGGGCTGTGTAGTCACATACTATTATAGGTTAGAGGTATAGCGAATCCACAATCAGTTTTTATAATCAATAAATAGTGGCTTGTATTAGCGTATGGGATTTAGGCAGAATCAACTCACAATGGCCGCTCTTCTTGGAGATAGAGGGCCTGATTTGGGTTGCTGAGTCAGTGACTCTGCTCTTTGTATGAGACTGTGCTATGAGATGATTCTGCAGTGGATTGTAATGCACTTTGCTGAGTAGTCCCAGTCGCATTTAGGAGGGAAGTTGAATTGGGCCTGGATCATAGTTTATAGTCAATCAATAGATTGAGCTTCCAGTGTCAAGGCAGAGTCGCTGCTCTTGGAAATGGAGGTGCTGATTTGGGTAGCTGAGTCAGTGGCTCTACTCCTCGGGTGTGTTGCTCCTGGAAGCGGGTTGTGAATTGTTTCGAAATGTAGGGAGTTTCAGGGCTTTGTAGTCACATACTATTATAGGTTAGAGGTATAGCAAATCCACAATCAGTTTTTATAATAAATAAATAGTGGCTTGTATTAGCGTTCGGGATTTAGGCAGAATCAACTTACAATGGCCGGTCTTCTTGGAGATAGAGTGCCTGATTTGGGGTGCTGAGTCAGTGACTCTGCTCTTTGTATGAGATTGTGCTATGAGATGATTCTGCAGTGGATTGTAATGCACTGGGTGGAGTAGTCCCAGTCGCATTTAGGTGGGAATTTGAATTGGGCCTGGGTCATAGTTTATAATCAATATATAGAAAGAGTTCCAGTGTCAAGGGAGAGTCGCTGCTCTTGGAAATGGAGGTGCTGATTTGGGTAGCTGAGTCAGTGGCTCTACTCCTCGGATGTGTTGCTCCTGGAAGCGGGTTGTGAATTGTTTCGAAATGGAGGGAGTTTCGGGGCTGTGTAGTCACATACTATTATAGGTTAGAGGTATAGCGAATCCACAATCAGTTTTTATAATCAATAAATAGTGGCTTGTATTAGCGTCCGGGATTTAGGCAGAATCAACTCACAATGGCCGCTCTTCTTGGAGATAGAGTGCCTGATTTGGGGTGCAGAGTCAGTGACTCTGCTCTTTGTATGAGCTTGTGCTATGAGATGATTCTGCAGTGGATTGTAATGCACTGGGTTGAGTAGTCCCAGTCGCATTTAGGTGGGAATTTGAATTGGGCCTGGATCATAGTTTATAATCAATATATAGAATGAGTTCCAGTGTCAAGGGAGAGTCGCTGCTCTTGGAAATGGAGGTGCTGATTTGGGTAGCTGAGTCAGTGGCTCTACTCCACGGGTGTGTTGCTCCTGGAAGCGGGTTGTGAATTGTTTCGAAATGTAGGGAGTTTTAAAACTGTGTAGTCACATACTATTATAGGTTAGATGTATAGCGAATCCACAATCAGTTTTTATGATCAATAAATAGTGGCTTGCAGTAGCATCCGGGATTTAGGCAGAATCAACTTACAATAGCCGCTCTTCTTGGAGATAGAGGGCCTGATTTGGGTTGCTGAGTCAGTGACTCTGCTCTTTGTATGAGCTTGTGCTATGAGATGATTCTGCAGTGGATTGTAATGCACTGGGTTGAGTAGTCCCAGTCGCATTTAGATGGGAATTTGAATTGGGCCTGGATCACAGTTTACAGTCAATCAATAGATCGAGCTTGCAGTGTCAAGGCAGAGTAGCTGCTCTTGGAAATGGAGGTGCTGATTTGGGTAGCTGAGTCAAAGGCTCTACTCCACGGGTGTGTTGCTCCTGGAAGCGTGTTGTGAATTGTTTCGAAATGGAGGGAGTTTCAGGGCTGTGTAGTCACATACTATTATAGGTAAGAGGTATAGCCAATCCACAATCAGTTTTTATAATCAATAAATAATAGCTTGTATTAGCTTCCGGGATTTAGGCAGAATCAACTTACAATGGCCGCTCTTCTTGGAGATAGAGTGCCTGATTTGGGGTGCTGAGTCAGTGACTCTGCTCTTTGTATGAGCTTGTGCTATGAGATGATTCTGCAGTGGATTGTAATGCACTGGGTTGAGTAGTCCCAATCGCATTTAGGTGGGAATTTGAATTGGGCCTGGATCATAGTTTATAATCAATATATAGAATGAGAATGAGTTCCAGTGTCAAGGGAGAGTCGCTGCTCTTGGAAATGGAGGTGCTGATTTGGGTAGCTTAGTCAGTGGCTCTACTCCTCGGGTGTGTTGCTCCTGGAAGCGGGTTGTGAATTGTTTCGAAATGGAGGGAGTTTCGGGGCTGTGTAGTCACATACTATTATAGGTCAGAGGTATAGCGAATCCACAATCAGTTTTTATAATCAATAAATAGTGGCTTGTATTAGCGTCCGGGATTTAGGAAGAATCAACTCACAATGGCCGCTCTTCTTGGAGATAGAGGGCCTGATTTGGGTTGCTGAGTCAGTGACTCTGCTCTTTGTATGAGACTGTGCTATGAGATGATTCTGCAGTAGATTGTAATGCACTGGGTTGAGTAGTCCCAGTCGCATTTAGGTGGGAATTTGAATTGGGCCTGGATCATAGTTTATAATCAATATATAGAATGAGTTCCAGTGTCAAGGGAGAGTCGCTGCTCTTGGAAATGGAGGTGCTGATTTGGGTAGCTGAGTCAGTGGCTCTACTCCTCGGGTGTGTTGCTCCTGGAAGCGGGTTGTGAATTGTTTCGAAATGGAGGGAGTTTCGGGGCTGTGTAGTCACATACTATTATAGGTTAGAGGTATAGCGAATCCACAATCAGTTTTTATAATCAATAAATAGTGGCTTGTATTAGCGTCCGGCATTTAGGAAGAATCAACTCACAATGGCCGCTCTTCTTGGAGATAGAGGGCCTGATTTGGGTTGCTGAGTCAGTGACTCTGCTCTTTGTATGAGACTGTGCTATGAGATGATTCTGCAGTGGATTGTAATGCACTGGGTTGAGTAGTCCCAGTCGCATTTAGATGGGAATTTGAATTGGGCCTGGATCAGAGTTTATAATCAATATATAGAATGAGCTTCCAGTGTCAAGGGAGAGTCGCTGCTCTTGGAAATGGAGGTGCTGATTTGGGTAGCTGAATCAGTGGCTCTACTCCTCGGGTGTGTTGCTCCTGGAAGCGGGTTGTGAATTGTTTCGAAATGTAGGGAGTTTTAAAACTGTGTAGTCACATACTATTATAGGTTAGATTTATAGCGAATCCACAATCAGTTTTTATAATCAATAAATAGTGGCTTGCAGTAGCATCCGGGATTTAGGCAGAATCAACTTACAATAGCCGCTCTACTTGGAGATAGAGTGCCTGATTTGGGGTGCTGAGTCAGTGACTCTGCTCTTTGTATGAGCTTGTGCTATGAGATGATTCTGCAGTGGATTGTAATGCACTGGGTTGAGTAGTCCCAATCGCATTTAGGTGGGAATTTGAATTGGGCCTGGATCATAGTTTATAATCAATATATAGAATGAGTTCCAGTGTCAAGGGAGAGTCGCTGCTCTTGGAAATGGAGGTGCTGATTTGGGTAGCTGAGTCAGTGGCTCTACTCCTCGGGTGTGTTGCTCCTGGAAGCGGGTTGTGAATTGTTTCGAAATGGAGGGAGTTTCGGGGCTGTGTAGTCACATACTATTATAGGTTAGAGGTATAGCGAATCCACAATCAGTTTTTATAATCAATAAATAGTGGCTTGTATTAGCGTCCGGGATTTAGGAAGAATCAATTCACAATGGCCGCTCTTCTTGGAGATAGAGGGCCTGATTTGGGTTGCTGAGTCAGTGACTCTGCTCTTTGTATGAGACTGTGCTATGAGATGATTCTGCAGTGGATTGTAATGCACTGGGTTGAGTAGTCCAAGTCGCATTTAGATGGGAATTTGAATTGGGCCTGGATCAGAGTTTATAATCAATATATAGAATGAGCTTCCAGTGTCAAGGGAGAGTCGCTGCTCTTGGAAATGGAGGTGCTGATTTGGGTAGCTGAGTCAGTGGCTCTACTCCTCGGGTAAGTTGCTCCTGGAAGTGGGTTGTGAATTGATTCGAAATGTAGGGAGTGTTGAAGCGGTGTAGTCACATACTATTATAGGTTAGATGTATAGCGAATCCACAATCAGTTTTTATAATCAATAAATAGTGGCTTGCAGTAGCATCCGGGATTTAGGCAGAATCAACTTACAATAGCCGCTCTTCTTGGAGATAGAGGGCCTGATTTGGGATGCTGAGTCAGTGACTCTGCTCTTTGTATGAGATTGTGCTATGAGATGATTCTGCAGTGGATTGTAATGCACTGGGTTGAGTAGTCCCAGTCGCATTTAGGTGGGAATTTGAATTGGGCCTGGATCATAGTTTATAATCAATATATAGAATGAGCTTCCACTGTCAAGGGAGAGTCGCTGCTCTTGGAAATGGAGGTGCTGATTTGGGTAGATGAGTCAGTGGCTATACTCCTCGGGTGTGTTGATCCTGGAAGCGGGTTGTGAATTGTTTCAAAATGTAGGGAGTTTCCGGGCTGTGTAGTCACATACTATTATAGGTTAGAGGTATAGCGAATCCACAATCAGTTTTTATAATCAATAAATAGTGGCTTGTATTAGCGTACGGGATTTAGGCAGAATCAACTCACAATGGCCGCTCTTCTTGGAGATAGAGGGCCTGATTTGGGTTGCTGAGTCAGTGACTCTGCTCTTTGTATGAGACTGTGCTATGAGATGATTCTGCAGTGGATTGTAATGCACTGGGCTGAGTAGTCCCAGTAGCATTTAGGAGGGAAGTTGAATTGGGCCTGGATCATAGTTTATAGTCAATCAATAGATTGAGCTTCCAGTGTCAAAGCAGAGTCGCTGCTCTTGGAAATGGAGGTGCTGATTTGGGTAGCTGAGTCAGTGGCTCTACTCCTCGTGTGTGTTGCTCCTGGAAGCGGGTTGTGAATTGTTTCGAAATGTAGGGAGTTTCAGGGCTGTGTAGTCACATACTATTATAGGTCAGAGGTATAGCGAATCCACAATCAGTTTTTATAATCAATAAATAGTGGCTTGTATTAGCGTTCGGGTTTTAGGCAGAATCAACTTACAATGGCCGCTCTTCTTGGAGATAGAGTGCCTGATTTGGGGTGCTGAGTCAGTTACTCTGCTCTTTGTATGAGCTTGTGCTATGAGATGATTCTGCAGTGGATTGTAATACACTGGGTTGAGTAGTCCCAGTCGCATTTAGGTGGGAATTTGAATTGGGCCTGGATCATAGTTTATACTTAATATATAGAATGAGTTCCAGTGTCAAGGGAGAGTCGCTGCTCTTGGAAATGGAGGTGCTGATTTGGGTAGCTGAGTCAGTGGCTCTACTCCTCGGGTGTGTTGCTCCTGGAAGCGGGTTGTGAATTGTTTCGAAATGGAGGGAGTTTCGGGGCTGTGTAGTCACATACTATTATAGGTTAGAGGTATAGCGAATCCACAATCAGTTTTTATAATCAATAAATAGTGGCTTGTATTAGCGTCCGGGATTTAGGCAGAATCAACTCACAATGGCCGCTCTTCTTGGAGATAGAGTGCCTGATTTCGGGTGCAGAGTCAGTGACTCTGCTCTTTGTATGAGCTTGTGCTATGAGATGATTCTGCAGTGGATTGTAATGCACTGGGTTGAGTAGTCCCAGTCGCATTTAGGTGGGAAGTTGAATTGGGCCTGGATCATAGTTTATAATCAATATACAGAATGAGCTTCCAGTTTCAAGGGAGAGTCGCTGCTCTTGGAAATGGAGGTGCTGATTTGGGTAGCTGAGTCAGTGGCTCTACTCCTGGGGTGTGATGCTGCTGGAAGCAGGCTGCAAAGTGTTTCGAAATGCAGGCACATTCGGGGCTGTGTAGTCACATACTATTATAGGTTAGAGGTATAGCGAATCCACAATCAGTTTTTATAATCAATAAATAGTGGCTTGTATTAGCGTCTGGGATTTAGGCAGAATCAACTTACAATGGCCGCTCTTCTTGGAGATAGAGTGCCTGATTTGGGGTGCTGAGTCAGTTACTCTGCTCTTTGTATGAGCTTGTGCTATGAGATGATTCTGCAGTGGATTGTAATACACTGGGTTGAGTAGTCCCAGTCGCATTTAGGTGGGCATTTGAATTGGGCCTGGATCATAGTTTATAATCAATATATAGAATGAGTTCCAGTGTCAAGGGAGAGTCGCTGCTCTTGGAAATGGAGGTGCTGATTTAGGTAGCTGAGTCAGTGGCTCTACTCCTCGGGTGTGTTGCTCCTGGAAGTGGGTTGTGAATTGTTTCGAAATGGAGGGAGTTTCGGGGCTGTGTAGTCACATACTATTATAGGTTCGAGGTATAGCGAATCCACAATCAGTTTTTATAATCAATAAATAGTGGCTTGTATTAGCGTCCGGGATTTAGGAAGAATCAACTCACAATGGCCGCTCTTCTTGGAGATAGAGGGCCTGATTTGGGTTGCTGAGTCAGTGACTCTGCTCTTTGTATGAGACTGTGCTATGAGATGATTCTGCAGTGGATTGTAATGCACTGGGTTGAGTAGTCCCAGTCGCATTTAGATGGGAATTTGAATTGGGCCTGGATCAGAGTTTATAATCAATATATAGAATGAGCTTCCAGTGTCAAGGGAGAGTCGCTGCTCTTGGAAATGGAGGCGCTGATTTGGGTAGCTGAGTCAGTGGCTCTACTCCTCGGGTGTGTTGCTCCTGGAAGCGGGTTGTGAATTGTTTCGAAATGTAGGGAGTTTTGAAGCTGTGTAGTCACATACTATTATAGGTTAGATGTATAGCGAATCCACAATCAGTTTTTATAATCAATAAATAGTGGCTTGCTGTAGCATCCGGGATTTAGGCAGAATCAACTTACAATAGCCGCTCTTCTTGGAGATAGAGGGCCTGATTTGGGTTGCTGAGTCAGTGACTCTGCTCTTTTTATGAGATTGTGCTATGAGATGATTCTGCAGTGGATTGTAATGCACTGGGTTGAGTAGTCCCAGTCGCATTTAGGTGGGAATTTGAATTGGGCCTGGATCATAGTTTATAATCAATATATAGAATGAGCTTCCAGTGTCAAGGGAGAGTCGCTGCTCTTGGAAATGGAGGTGCTGATTTGGGTAGATGAGTCAGTGGCTCTACTCCTCGGGTGTGTTGCTCCTGGAAGCAGGTTGTGAATTGTTTCAAAATGTAGGGAGTTTCATGGCTGTGTAGTCACATACTATTATAGGTTAGAGGTATAGCGAATCCACAATCAGTTTTTATAATCAATAAATAGTGGCTTGTATTAGCGTACGGGATTTAGGCAGAATCAACTCACAATGGCCGCTCTTCTTGGAGATAGAGGGCCTAATTTGGGTTGCTGAGTCAGTGACTCTGCTCTTTGTATGAGACTGTGCTATGAGATGATTCTACAGTGGATTGTAATGCACTTTGCTGAGTAGTCCCAGTCGCATTTAGGAGGGAAGTTGAATTGGGCCTGGATCATAGTTTATAGTCAATCAATAGATTGAGCTTCCAGTGTCAAGGCAGAGTCGCTGCTCTTGGAAATGGAGGTGCTGATTTGGGTAGCTGAGTCAGTGGCTCTACTCCACGGGTGTGTTGCTCCTGGAAGCGGGTTGTGAATTGTTTCGAAATGTAGGGAGTTTCAGGGCTGTGTAGTCACATACTATTATAGGTTAGAAGTATAGCGAATCCACAATCAGTTTTTATAATCAATAAATAGTGGCTTGTATTAGCGTCCGGGATTTAGGCAGAATCAACTTACAATGGCCGCTCTTCTTGGAGCTAGAGTGCCTGATTTGGGGTGCTGAGTCAGTTACTCTGCTCTTTGTATGAGCTTGTGCTATGAGATGATTCTGCAGTGGATTGTAATGCACTGGGTTGAGTAGTCCCAGTCGCATTTAGGTGGGGATTTGAAATGGGCCTGGATCATAGATTATAATCAATATATAGAATGAGTTCCAGTGTCAAGGGAGAGTCGCTGCTCTTGGAAATGGAGGTGCTGATTTGGGTAGCTGAGTCAGTGGCTCTACTCCTCGGGTGTGTTGCTCCTGGAAGCGGGTTGTGAATTGTTTCGAAATGGAGGGAGTTTCGGGGCTGTGTAGTCACATACTATTATAGGTTAGAGGTATAGCGAATCCACAATCAGTTTTTATAATCAATAAATAGTGGCTTGTATTAGCGTCCGGGATTTAGGCAGAATCAACTCACAATGGCCGCTCTTCTTGGAGATAGAGCGCCTGATTTGGGGTGCAGAGTCAGTGACTCTGCTCTTTGTATGAGCTTGTGCTATGAGATGATTCTGCAGTGGATTGTAATGCACTGGGTTGAGTAGTCCCAGTCGCATTTAGGTGGGAAGTTGAATTGGGCCTGGATCATAGTTTATAATCAATATACAGAATGAGCTTCCAGTATCAAGGGAGAGTCGCTGCTCTTGGAAATGGAGGTGCTGATTTGGGTAGCTGAGTCAGTGGCTCTACTCCTCGGGTGTGTTGCTCCTGGAAGCGGGTTGTGAATGATTTCGAAATGTAGGGAGTTTCGGGGCTGTTTAGTCACAAACTATTATAGGTTAGAGGTATAGCGAATCCACAATCAGTTTTTATAATCAATAAATAGTGGCTTGTATTAGCGTCCGGGATTTAGGCAGAATCAACTTACAATAGCCGCTCTTCTTGGAGATAGAGTGACTGATTTGGGTTGCTGAGTCAGTGACTCTGCTCTTTGTATGAGATTGTGCTATGAGATGATTCTGCAGTGGATTGTAATGCACTGGGTTGAGTAGTCCCAGTCGCATTTAGGAGGGAAGTTGAATTGGGCCTGGATCATAGTTTATAGTCAATCAATAGATCGAGCTTGCAGTGTCAAGGCAGAGTCGCTGCTCTTGGAAATGGAGGTGCTGATTTGGGTAGCTGAGTCAGTGGCTCTACTCCTCGGGTGTGTTGCTCCTGGAAGCGGCTTGTGAATTGTTTCGAAATGGAGGGAGTTTCGGGGCTGTGTAGTCACATACTATTATAGGTTAGAGGTATAGTGAATCCACAATCAGTTTTTATAATCAATAAATAGTGGCTTGTATTAGCGTCCGGGATTTAGGAAGAATCAATTCACAATGGCCGCTCTTCTTGGAGATAGAGGGCCTGATTTGGGTTGCTGAGTCAGTGACTCTGCTCTTTGTATGAGACTGTGCTATGAGATGATTCTGCAGTGGATTGTAATGCACTGGGTTGAGTAGTCCAAGTCGCATTTAGATGGGAATTTGAATTGGGCCTGGATCAGAGTTTATAATCAATATATAGAATGAGCTTCCAGTGTCAAGGGAGAGTCGCTGCTCTTGGAAATGGAGGTGCTGATTTGGGTAGCTGAGTCAGTGGCTCTACTCCTCGGGTAAGTTGCTCCTGGAAGTGGGTTGTGAATTGATTCGAAATGTAGGGAGTGTTGAAGCGGTGTAGTCACATACTATTATAGGTTAGATGTATAGCGAATCCACAATCAGTTTTTATAATCAATAAATAGTGGCTTGCAGTAGCATCCGGGATTTAGGCAGAATCAACTTACAATAGCCGCTCTTCTTGGAGATAGAGGGCCTGATTTGGGATGCTGAGTCAGTGACTCTGCTCTTTGTATGAGATTGTGCTATGAGATGATTCTGCAGTGGATTGTAATGCACTGGGTTGAGTAGTCCCAGTCGCATTTAGGTGGGAATTTGAATTGGGCCTGGATCATAGTTTATAATCAATATATAGAATGAGCTTCCAGTGTCAAGGGAGAGTCGCTGCTCTTGGAAATGGAGGTGCTGATTTGGGTAGATGAGTCAGTGGCTATACTCCTCGGGTGTGTTGATCCTGGAAGCGGGTTGTGAATTGTTTCAAAATGTAGGGAGTTTCCGGGCTGTGTAGTCACATACTATTATAGGTTAGAGGTATAGCGAATCCACAATCAGTTTTTATAATCAATAAATAGTGGCTTGTATTAGCGTACGGGATTTAGGCAGAATCAACTCACAATGGCCGCTCTTCTTGGAGATAGAGGGCCTGATTTGGGTTGCTGAGTCAGTGACTCTGCTCTTTGTATGAGACTGTGCTATGAGATGATTCTGCAGTGGATTGTAATGCACTGGGCTGAGTAGTCCCAGTAGCATTTAGGAGGGAAGTTGAATTGGGCCTGGATCATAGTTTATAGTCAATCAATAGATTGAGTTTCCAGTGTCAAAGCAGAGTCGCTGCTCTTGGAAATGGAGGTGCTGATTTGGGTAGATGAGTCAGTGGCTATACTCCTCGGGTGTGTTGATCCTGGAAGCGGGTTGTGAATTGTTTCGAAATGTAGGGAGGGTCAGGGCTGTGTAGTCACATACTATTATAGGTTAGAAGTATAGCGAATCCACAATCAGTTTTTATAATCAATAAATAGTGGCTTGTATTAGCGTCCGGGATTTAGGCAGAATCAACTTACAATGGCCGCTCTTCTTGGAGCTAGAGTGCCTGATTTGGGGTGCTGAGTCAGTTACTCTGCTCTTTGTATGAGCTTGTGCTATGAGATGATTCTGCAGTGGATTGTAATGCACTGGGTTGAGTAGTCCCAGTAGCATTTAGGAGGGAAATTGAATTGGGCCTGGATCATAGTTTATAATCAATATATAGAATGAGCTTCCAGTGTCAAGGGAGAGTCGCTGCTCTTGGAAATGGAGGTGCTGATTTGGGTAGCTGAGTCAGTGGCTCTACTCCTCGTGTGTGTTGCTCCTGGAAGCGGGTTGTGAATTGTTTCGAAATGTAGGGAGTTTCAGGGCTGTGTAGTCACATACTATTATAGGTCAGAGGTATAGCGAATCCACAATCAGTTTTTATAATCAATAAATAGTGGCTTGTATTAGCGTTCGGGTTTTAGGCAGAATCAACTTACAATGGCCGCTCTTCTTGGAGATAGAGTGCCTGATTTGGGGTGCTGAGTCAGTTACTCTGCTCTTTGTATGAGCTTGTGCTATGAGATGATTCTGCAGTGGATTGTAATACACTGGGTTGAGTAGTCCCAGTCGCATTTAGGTGGGAATTTGAATTGGGCCTGGATCATAGTTTATAATTAATATATAGAATGAGTTCCAGTGTCAAGGGAGAGTCGCTGCTCTTGGAAATGGAGGTGCTGATTTGGGTAGCTGAGTCAGTGGCTCTACTCCTCGGGTGTGTTGCTCCTGGAAGCGGGTTGTGAATTGTTTCGAAATGGAGGGAGTTTCGGGGCTGTGTAGTCACATACTATTATAGGTTAGAGGTATAGCGAATCCACAATCAGTTTTTATAATCAATAAATAGTGGCTTGTATTAGCGTCCGGGATTTAGGCAGAATCAACTCACAATGGCCGCTCTTCTTGGAGATAGAGTGCCTGATTTGGGGTGCAGAGTCAGTGACTCTGCTCTTTGTATGAGCTTGTGCTATGAGATGATTCTGCAGTGGATTGTAATGCACTGGGTTGAGTAGTCCCAGTCGCATTTAGGTGGGAAGTTGAATTGGGCCTGGATCATAGTTTATAATCAATATACAGAATGAGCTTCCAGTTTCAAGGGAGAGTCGCTGCTCTTGGAAATGGAGGTGCTGATTTGGGTAGCTGAGTCAGTGGCTCTACTCCTGGGGTGTGATGCTGCTGGAAGCAGGCTGCAAAGTGTTTCGAAATGCAGGCACATTTGGGGCTGTGTAGTCACATACTATTATAGGTTAGAGGTATAGCGAATCCACAATCAGTTTTTATAATCAATAAATAGTGGCTTGTATTAGCGTCTGGGATTTAGGCAGAATCAACTTACAATGGCCGCTCTTCTTGGAGATAGAGTGCCTGATTTGGGGTGCTGAGTCAGTTACTCTGCTCTTTGTATGAGCTTGTGCTATGAGATGATTCTGCAGTGGATTGTAATACACTGGGTTGAGTAGTCCCAGTCGCATTTAGGTGGGCATTTGAATTGGGCCTGGATCATAGTTTATAATCAATATATAGAATGAGTTCCAGTGTCAAGGGAGAGTCGCTGCTCTTGGAAATGGAGGTGCTGATTTAGGTAGCTGAGTCAGTGGCTCTACTCCTCGGGTGTGTTGCTCCTGGAAGTGGGTTGAATTGTTTTGAAATGGAGGGAGTTTCGGGGCTGTGTAGTCACATACTATTATAGGTTCGAGGTATAGCGAATCCACAATCAGTTTTTATAATCAATAAATAGTGGCTTGTATTAGCGTCCGGGATTTAGGAAGAATCAACTCACAATGGCCGCTCTTCTTGGAGATAGAGGGCCTGATTTGGGTTGCTGAGTCAGTGACTCTGCTCTTTGTATGAGACTGTGCTATGAGATGATTCTGCAGTGGATTGTAATGCACTGGGTTGAGTAGTCCCAGTCGCATTTAGATGGGAATTTGAATTGGGCCTGGATCAGAGTTTATAATCAATATATAGAATGAGCTTCCAGTGTCAAGGGAGAGTCGCTGCTCTTGGAAATGGAGGCGCTGATTTGGGTAGCTGAGTCAGTGGCTCTACTCCTCGGGTGTGTTGCTCCTGGAAGCGGGTTGTGAATTGTTTCGAAATGTAGGGAGTTTTGAAGCTGTGTAGTCACATACTATTATAGGTTAGATGTATAGCGAATCCACAATCAGTTTTTATAATCAATAAATAGTGGCTTGCAGTAGCATCCGGGATTTAGGCAGAATCAACTTACAATAGCCGCTCTTCTTGGCGATAGAGGGCCTGATTTGGGTTGCTGAGTCAGTGACTCTGCTCTTTTTATGAGATTGTGCTATGAGATGATTCTGCAGTGGATTGTAATGCACTGGGTTGAGTAGTCCCAGTCGCATTTAGGTGGGAATTTGAATTGGGCCTGGATCATAGTTTATAATCAATATATAGAATGAGCTTCCAGTGTCAGGGGAGAGTCGCTGCTCTTGGAAATGGAGGTGCTGATTTGGGTAGATGAGTCAGTGGCTCTACTCCTCGGGTGTGTTGCTCCTGGAAGCGGGTTGTGAATTGTTTCAAAATGTAGGGAGTTTCATGGCTGTGTAGTCACATACTATTATAGGTTAGAGGTATAGCGAATCCACAATCAGTTTTTATAATCAATAAATAGTGGCTTGTATTAGCGTACGGGATTTAGGCAGAATCAACTCACAATGGCCGCTCTTCTTGGAGATAGAGGGCCTAATTTGGGTTGCTGAGTCAGTGACTCTGCTCTTTGTATGAGACTGTGCTATGAGATGATTCTGCAGTGGATTGTAATGCACTTTGCTGAGTAGTCCCAGTCGCATTTAGGAGGGAAGTCGAATTGGGCCTGGATCATAGTTTATAGTCAATCAATAGATTGAGCTTCCAGTGTCAAGGCAGAGTCGCTGCTCTTGGAAATGGAGGTGCTGATTTGGGTAGCTGAGTCAGTGGCTCTACTCCACGGGTGTGTTGCTCCTGGAAGCGGGTTGTGAATTGTTTCGAAATGTAGGGAGGGTCAGGGCTGTGTAGTCACATACTATTATAGGTTAGAAGTATAGCGAATCCACAATCAGTTTTTATAATCAATAAATAGTGGCTTGTATTAGCGTCCGGGATTTAGGCAGAATCAACTTACAATGGCCGCTCTTCTTGGAGCTAGAGTGCCTGATTTGGGGTGCTGAGTCAGTTACTCTGCTCTTTGTATGAGCTTGTGCTATGAGATGATTCTGCAGTGGATTGTAATGCACTGGGTTGAGTAGTCCCAGTAGCATTTAGGAGGGAAATTGAATTGGGCCTGGATCATAGTTTATAATCAATATATAGAATGAGCTTCCAGTGTCAAGGGAGAGTCGCTGCTCTTGGAAATGGAGGTGCTGATTTGGGTAGCTGAGTCAGTGGCTCTACTCCTCGGG
Organism: Lissotriton helveticus; assembly: GCF_964261635.1. Lineage (NCBI taxonomy): Eukaryota > Metazoa > Chordata > Amphibia > Caudata > Salamandridae > Lissotriton > Lissotriton helveticus. The sequence continues at coordinate 1,557,940,593 of NC_136069.1, read as the reverse complement.
TGTGTTGCTCCTGGAAGCGGGTTGTGAATTGTTTAAAAATGTAGGGAGTTTCGGGGCTGTGTAGTCACATACTATTATAGGTTAGAGGTATAGCGAATCCACAATCAGTTTTTATAATCAATAAATAGTGGCTTGTATTAGCGTCCGGGATTTAGGCAGAATCAACTTACAAAGGCCGCTCTACTTGGAGATAGAGTGCCTGATTTGGGGTGCTGAGTCAGTTACGCTGCTCTTTGTATGAGCTTGTGCTATGAGATGATTCTGCAGTGGATTGTAATGCACTGGGTTGAGTAGTCCCAGTCGCATTTAGATGGGAATTTGTATTGGGCCTGGATCACAGTTTATAATCAATATAAAGAATGAACTTCCAGTATCAAGGGAGAGTCGCTGCTCTTGGAAATGGAGGTGCTGATTTGGGTAGCTGAGTCAGTGGCTCTACTCCTCGGGTGTGTTGCTCCTGGAAGCGGGTTGTGAATGATTTCGAAATGTAGGGAGTTTCGGGGCTGTTTAGTCACATACTATTATAGGTTCGAGGTATAGCGAATCCACAATCAGTTTTTATAATCAATAAATAGTGGCTTGTATTAGCGTCCGGGATTTAGGAAGAATCAACTCACAATGGCCGCTCTTCTTGGAGATAGAGGGCCTGATTTGGGTTGCTGAGTCAGTGACTCTGCTCTTTGTATGAGACTGTGCTATGAGATGATTCTGCAGTGGATTGTAATGCACTGGGTTGAGTAGTCCCAGTCGCATTTAGATGGGAATTTGAATTGGGCCTGGATCAGAGTTTATAATCAATATATAGAATGAGCTTCCAGTGTCAAGGGAGAGTCGCTGCTCTTGGAAATGGAGGCGCTGATTTGGGTAGCTGAGTCAGTGGCTCTACTCCTCGGGTGTGTTGCTCCTGGAAGCGGGTTGTGAATTGTTTCGAAATGTAGGGAGTTTTGAAGCTGTGTAGTCACATACTATTATAGGTTAGATGTATAGCGAATCCACAATCAGTTTTTATAATCAATAAATAGTGGCTTGCAGTAGCATCCGGGATTTAGGCAGAATCAACTTACAATAGCCGCTCTTCTTGGAGATAGAGGGCCTGATTTGGGTTGCTGAGTCAGTGACTCTGCTCTTTTTATGAGATTGTGCTATGAGATGATTCTGCAGTGGATTGTAATGCACTGGGTTGAGTAGTCCCAGTCGCATTTAGGTGGGAATTTGAATTGGGCCTGGATCATAGTTTATAATCAATATATAGAATGAGCTTCCAGTGTCAAGGGAGAGTCGCTGCTCTTGGAAATGGAGGTGCTGATTTGGGTAGATGAGTCAGTGGCTCTACTCCTCGGGTGTGTTGCTCCTGGAAGCAGGTTGTGAATTGTTTAAAAATGTAGGGAGTTTCATGGCTGTGTAGTCACATACTATTATAGGTTAGAGGTATAGCGAATCCACAATCAGTTTTTATAATCAATAAATAGTGGCTTGTATTAGCGTACGGGATTTAGGCAGAATCAACTCACAATGGCCGCTCTTCTTGGAGATAGAGGGCCTAATTTGGGTTGCTGAGTCAGTGACTCTGCTCCTTGTATGAGACTGTGCTATGAGATGATTCTACAGTGGATTGTAATGCACTTTGCTGAGTAGTCCCAGTCGCATTTAGGAGGGAAGTTGAATTGGGCCTGGATCATAGTTTATAGTCAATCAATAGATTGAGCTTCCAGTGTCAAGGCAGAGTCGCTGCTCTTGGAAATGGAGGTGCTGATTTGGGTAGCTGAGTCAGTGGCTCTACTCCACGGGTGTGTTGCTCCTGGAAGCGGGTTGTGAATTGTTTCGAAATGTAGGGAGTTTCAGGGCTGTGTAGTCACATACTATTATAGGTTAGAAGTATAGCGAATCCACAATCAGTTTTTATAATCAATAAATAGTGGCTTGTATTAGCGTCCGGGATTTAGGCAGAATCAACTTACAATGGCCGCTCTTCTTGGAGCTAGAGTGCCTGATTTGGGGTGCTGAGTCAGTTACTCTGCTCTTTTTATGAGCTTGTGCTATGAGATGATTCTGCAGTGGATTGTAATGCACTGGGTTGAGTAGTCCCAGTCGCATTTAGGTGGGGATTTGAAATGGGCCTGGATCATAGATTATAATCAATATATAGAATGAGTTCCAGTGTCAAGGGAGAGTCGCTGCTCTTGGAAATGGAGGTGCTGATTTGGGTAGCTGAGTCAGTGGCTCTACTCCTCGGGTGTGTTGCTCCTGGAAGCGGGTTGTGAATTGTTTCGAAATGGAGGGAGTTTCGGGGCTGTGTAGTCACATACTATTATAGGTTAGAGGTATAGCGAATCCACAATCAGTTTTTATAATCAATAAATAGTGGCTTGTATTAGCGTCCGGGATTTAGGCAGAATCAACTCACAATGGCCGCTCTTCTTGGAGATAAAGTGCCTGATTTGGGGTGCAGAGTCAGTGCCTCTGCTCTTTGTATGAGCTTGTGCTATGAGATGATTCTGCAGTGGATTGTAATGCACTGGGTTGAGTAGTCCCAGTCGCATTTAGGTGGGAAGTTGAATTGGGCCTGGATCATAGTTTATAATCAATATACAGAATGAGCTTCCAGTTTCAAGGGAGAGTCGCTGCTCTTGGAAATGGAGGTGCTGATTTGGGTAGCTGAGTCAGTGGCTCTACTCCTGGGGTGTGATGCTGCTGGAAGCAGGCTGCAAAGTGTTTCGAAATGCAGGCACATTTGGGGCTGTGTAGTCACATACTATTATAGGTTAGAGGTATAGCGAATCCACAATCAGTTTTTATAATCAATAAATAGTGGCTTGTATTAGCGTCTGGGATTTAGGCAGAATCAACTTACAATGGCCGCTCTTCTTGGAGATAGAGTGCCTGATTTGGGGTGCTGAGTCAGTTACTCTGCTCTTTGTATGAGCTTGTGCTATGAGATGATTCTGCAGTGGATTGTAATACACTGGGTTGAGTAGTCCCAGTCGCATTTAGGTGGGCATTTGAATTGGGCCTGGATCATAGTTTATAATCAATATATAGAATGAGTTCCAGTGTCAAGGGAGAGTCGCTGCTCTTGGAAATGGAGGTGCTGATTTAGGTAGCTGAGTCAGTGGCTCTACTCCTCGGGTGTGTTGCTCCTGGAAGTGGGTTGTGAATTGTTTTGAAATGGAGGGAGTTTCGGGGCTGTGTAGTCACATACTATTATAGGTTCGAGGTATAGCGAATCCACAATCAGTTTTTATAATCAATAAATAGTGGCTTGTATTAGCGTCCGGGATTTAGGAAGAATCAACTCACAATGGCCGCTCTTCTTGGAGATAGAGGGCCTGATTTGGGTTGCTGAGTCAGTGACTCTGTTCTTTGTATGAGACTGTGCTATGAGATGATTCTGCAGTGGATTGTAATGCACTGGGTTGAGTAGTCCCAGTCGCATTTAGATGGGAATTTGAATTGGGCCTGGATCAGAGTTTATAATCAATATATAGAATGAGCTTCCAGTGTCAAGGGAGAGTCGCTGCTCTTGGAAATGGAGGCGCTGATTTGGGTAGCTGAGTCAGTGGCTCTACTCCTCGGGTGTGTTGCTCCTGGAAGCGGGTTGTGAATTGTTTCGAAATGTAGGGAGTTTTGAAGCTGTGTAGTCACATACTATTATAGGTTAGATGTATAGCGAATCCACAATCAGTTTTTATAATCAATAAATAGTGGCTTGTAGTAGCGTCCGGGATTTAGGCAGAATAAACTCACAATGGCCGCTCTTCTTGGAGATAGAGTGCCTGATTTGGGTTGCTGAGTCAGTGACTCTGCTCTTTTTATGAGATTGTGCTATGAGATGATTCTGCAGTGGATTGTAATGCACTGGGTTGAGTAGTCCCAGTCGCATTTAGGTGGGAATTTGAATTGGGCCTGGATCATAGTTTATAATCAATATATAGAATGAGCTTCCAGTGTCAAGGGAGAGTCGCTGCTCTTGGAAATGGAGGTGCTGATTTGGGTAGATGAGTCAGTGGCTCTACTCCTCGGGTGTGTTGCTCCTGGAAGCGGGTTGTGAATTGTTTCAAAATGTAGGGAGTTTCATGGCTGTGTAGTCACATACTATTATAGGTTAGAGGTATAGCGAATCCACAATCAGTTTTTATAATCAATAAATAGTGGCTTGTATTAGCGTACGGGATTTAGGCAGAATCAACTCACAATGGCCGCTCTTCTTGGAGATAGAGGGCCTAATTTGGGTTGCTAAGTCAGTGACTCTGCTCTTTGTATGAGACTGTGCTATGAGATGATTCTGCAGTGGATTGTAATGCACTTTGCTGAGTAGTCCCAGTCGCATTTAGGAGGGAAGTTGAATTGGGCCTGGATCATAGTTTATAGTCAATCAATAGATTGAGCTTCCAGTGTCAAGGCAGAGTCGCTGCTCTTGGAAATGGAGGTGCTGATTTGGGTAGCTGAGTCAGTGGCTCTACTCCACGGGTGTGTTGCTCCTGGAAGCGGGTTGTGAATTGTTTCGAAATGTAGGGAGGGTCAGGGCTGTGTAGTCACATACTATTATAGGTTAGAAGTATAGCGAATCCACAATCAGTTTTTATAATCAATAAATAGTGGCTTGTATTAGCGTCCGGGATTTAGGCAGAATCAACTTACAATGGCCGCTCTTCTTGGAGCTAGAGTGCCTGATTTGGGGTGCTGAGTCAGTTACTCTGCTCTTTGTATGAGCTTGTGCTATGAGATGATTCTGCAGTGGATTGTAATGCACTGGGTTGAGTAGTCCCAGTAGCATTTAGGAGGGAAATTGAATTGGGCCTGGATCATAGTTTATAATCAATATATAGAATGAGCTTCCAGTGTCAAGGGAGAGTCGCTGCTCTTGGAAATGGAGGTGCTGATTTGGGTAGCTGAGTCAGTGGCTCTACTCCTCGGGTGTGTTGCTCCTGGAAGCGGGTTGTGAATTGTTTAAAAATGTAGGGAGTTTCGGGGCTGTGTAGTCACATACTATTATAGGTTAGAGGTATAGCGAATCCACAATCAGTTTTTATAATCAATAAATAGTGGCTTGTATTAGCGTCCGGGATTTAGGCAGAATCAACTTACAAAGGCCGCTCTACTTGGAGATAGAGTGCCTGATTTGGGGTGCTGAGTCAGTTACGCTGCTCTTTGTATGAGCTTGTGCTATGAGATGATTCTGCAGTGGATTGTAATGCACTGGGTTGAGTAGTCCCAGTCGCATTTAGATGGGAATTTGTATTGGGCCTGGATCACAGTTTATAATCAATATAAAGAATGAACTTCCAGTATCAAGGGAGAGTCGCTGCTCTTGGAAATGGAGGTGCTGATTTGGGTAGCTGAGTCAGTGGCTCTACTCCTCGGGTGTGTTGCTCCTGGAAGCGGGTTGTGAATGATTTCGAAATGTAGGGAGTTTCGGGGCTGTTTAGTCACAAACTATTATAGGTTAGAGGTATAGCGAATCCACAATCAGTTTTTATAATCAATAAATAGTGGCTTGTATTAGCGTCCGGGATTTAGGCAGAATCAACTTACAATAGCCGCTCTTCTTGGAGATAGAGTGACTGATTTGGGTTGCTGAGTCAGTGACTCTGCTCTTTGTATGAGATTGTGCTATGAGATGATTCTGCAGTGGATTGTAATGCACTGGGTTGAGTAGTCCCAGTCGCATTTAGGAGGGAAGTTGAATTGGGCCTGGATCATAGTTTATAGTCAATCAATAGATCGAGCTTGCAGTGTCAAGGCAGAGTCGCTGCTCTTGGAAATGGAGGTGCTGATTTGGGTAGCTGAGTCAGTGGCTCTACTCCTCGGGTGTGTTGCTCCTGGAAACGGGTTGTGAATTGTTTCGAAATGTAGGGAGTTTCGGGGCTGTGTAGTCACATACTATTATAGGTTAGAGGTATAGCGAATCCACAATCAGTTTTTATAATCAATAAATAGTGGCTTGTAGTAGAGTCCGGGATTTAGGCAGAATCAACTCACAATGGCCGCTCTTCTTGGAGATAGAGTGCCTGATTTGGGGTGCTGAGTCAGTGACTCTGCTCTTTGTATGAGCTTGTGCTATGAGATGATTCTACAGTGGATTGTAATGCACTGGGTTGAGTAGTCCCAGTCGCATTTAGGTGGCAATTTGAATTGGGCCTGGATCATAGGTTTTTTTTGTTTTATTTTTTGGTAAGACTTTTATTAAACCAATCAATTATTACACAGCCGCGAGCCTACAACCCGGGGGCCGGCTGGCAAAGTATAAGCAATCAGAACATAGAAGACTTTAGTAATAAGATCATTTTCATCAAAGCAGTTGTAGCCGCCTCTTCGTGTAAACTCCGTAGATCTCGCAGCTAGCACCTTGATATGAGTCTTTCATTTTGTAAATTTAGAAATTGTAACATTTTAAGAACACAACTTAAAGACCCAACATTAAAAAAAACATTGACATTGTAATCTGTGTTCAATATACCCGACCCGGGTCTCTCCTCCGGACATTTAAATGGGCGCGTTCGACCTTTCCATAATTAAATAACACCTTTGACTGAATAGGCATGCAGTTTACACTTCTGTTTCTGCCTCTTGGGAGTTGATATAGTCCGATAGGAAGCACCAATAATCCTTGGGCCTAGATTTTGCAGGGAGGTTCTCCTCGTACGTTTGCAACTTATCCCTACATACGGACATGTCATGTAACCATGTGGATTTCTTGGGTACCCTTCTACTGTGCCAGCACTGTGCGATCTGTCTTTTAGCCAGTAATAAAGAAATAACACAGAACTTACGCTTTAGCGCTCGAAATTGTGGTACGATACCAAGGAGACAGGTTTGTATCGTGCATTCCACTTCCTCTTCCAGCATGAGGGTGAGTGTGGAGGTGACGTCTACCCAGTAATCAAATATCTTGGCGCAATACCAAGCTAGATGTGTAAAGTCTGCACCGTCCCTGTTACATCTTTTGCATCTATCCTCGTCTTGAAGCCCAAATTTAAGTAGTTTTGTAGGGGTATAGTATGCCTGATGAATGAATTTGTAGTGTATAATTCTCAGGTTCCCATTAGGTGTGAGTATTTGTGTCAATGCACAGGTCGTCTGCCATTCCTCATCTGATAACGGAGTCTCTAGCTCCGAGTCCCATCGTGTTTTGGCCTTAACAGCGGGTTTTGCTATCTCGGACTGTGCTGCTGTGTATAGTCTAGATACCAAGTGTGATAAATCTTGTGTGTTAATAATTAGCTGTAGTGGTGCTAAACAATCTGGTTCCACCGGGAACGATGGATAGTGTTCTTTCAGTGCGCGTGTCAATCTATAATACGTGAAGCGAAACATTGTGGTTTTGTTCTGAATATATGTTAAGTGGTCGATGTCCCGGAATGTGCCCTCTTGAAACAGATCCCCCATCTTATCTATGCCAGCTCTCTGTAAGAGAGACATGCCTACCCTCTCGTCAGTGACTGACAGTGCATGATGGTGATGTAAGGGCATTGCTGGTGCATAGAGCGGGAGTTTGTTAGCCAGTTGTCCAAGTTTACGCCAGGCTTTCACTGTGGTATCTACGGTGTTAATGTCTTTCGCATGTAGTGGTGGTCTGGCATGCGATATGATCGCTGACAGGGGGATAGGATCCGCGTCTCCTTCTTCTATGGCTGTATGCGTGAGATATGGCAGCTCATGATACCAATAAGCCGCATACTGCGCCTGGGCACAAAGGTAGTAGAGGAGAAAATCCGGTACACCTAAGCCGCCCTTGACATATGGGAGTGTTAACGTCTGGAGATCGATACGAGCCTGTTTGCCAGCCCATATCAGTTTCAAAACTAGTGACTTTATACGACGAAATATTTCTCCGGAGGGTGTAATGGGAATGTTGTTAAATAGGTATAGTAGTTTAGGTAAAATAGTCATCTTTACTATTGCTATCCTGTCTGCCAGTGATAGCGGCAGATGGATCCAACGCTGAACTTTGTCCTCCAGTTTAGATACCACCACCTCATAATTAGATCGTATGACTTCCTCTGGATCCCTATGGTACATGATCCCTAGGTAACGAATGGGTTCCTGCTGCCATTCCAGCGGATAGTCGGTGTCAAAGGGAGTGGTAGTATCCGTTAAGGGGATGATAGAAGATTTAGACCAATTTATTGCCAGTCCTGAATGACCCCCAAATCTAATGTATTCTCTAAGCAGGCTGTTAAGATGAATGTCGGGATCGCGGACATAGAGCAGCATATCATCTGCGTACAGAGATATGTGCAGCGGTCTGGCCGCAAATTGTAAAGCGGATTGTTTGTAATTCTGCCGCACTATGCATGCCAGGGGCTCTAGCGCTAACGCAAAAAGCAAGGGAGAGAGAGGGCATCCTTGTCTGGTGCCACGTTCTACGTCAAAGGGTGCAGAGATGTAACCATTAATACGGACTCTGGCGCATGGTTGGGTGTACAGTAAGGAGACCCATTGAACAAAACGTTTGGGGAAGCCCGTCCTGTGTAAAATAGCAATCATATACTTCCATTCAATGGAGTCAAACGCCTTGGCGGCGTCAAGCATGACCGCTACGGCTTTGACGGAGGGCTGGAGGTAGTGGGACAGTGCGAATAAGGATCGTGTATTGTGGGAAGTCGATCTGGCAGGGATAAAGCCAGTCTGATCTGGAAGAACCAGATTCGTCATCAGAGGGGATAAGCGTACAGCAAGGAGTTTCGCGAGTATTTTTGAGTCCACATTAATGAGCGATAGGGGCCTGTAGGAGTCGCATTCCTCCGGGTCCTTAGACGGTTTTAGGAGGGCAATGATTAACGCCTCCCGGAGTGTAGGTGGGAGTATGGTTTTCTCGAAGGACGTGCCAAACATGCCTACCATGTAAGGTGCGAGAAGGTCGGCAAAGTGTTTGTAGAATTCGTTAGTGTACCCGTCGGGGCCCGGCGCTTTGCCATTAGGTAGTGATTTGATTACAGCTGTCACCTCTTCTACCGTAATGGGCATTGCTAAGTGTTCCCTCTGTGCATCCGACAGCCATCCAATTGCTATATCCTGCAGGTAATGAGAAATTTCATCCGCCGACGCTGTGGGCTGAGATTTATAGAGTGTGCTGAATGAGTCTACAAAGTTATGTAGGATGTTCTCAGCTTGTGTCTGTATCTGACCATCTCTTGATTTAATGCGAAGTAAGGCCGAATGCCCCCTCCCCTCACATATTTTCCTTGCCAGTGTCCCCCCTGACCTGCCTCCTTCCCCAAAGTTCCTGGCAATGTGTTTGCGATCTAAATATTTAATTTCTGCCTCCATGAACTCGTTATGTTCAGTATGCAAGTCGCGCAAGTCTGCCAAAAGGGAAATATCTTGCGTGTTTTCAAAAGCCCTTTCTATGTCTCTTATGCGTGTTTCGCAGCGTTGTATCTGATGCCTAATGTCTTTCAATACCCCTATTGTGGTGCTGATGCATACACCCCTTGTCGTGGCCTTGAATGCTTCCCACAGTAAGCCTGGATCCTCAATAACTGGTGAGTTGATTTGGAAATATTCCCTGATTGCCTTTGTTAACGTATCTGCGTAGACAGAATCGGATAATGCTTGCGAGTTGAACCGCCATTGAAATGGGGGCGGAGTGTATTGTGGTATAAGGAGCTGTAGTAAAACAGGGCTGTGGCCCGATAACGTGCGTGGTAGCACCTGCACTCCCTTCACCCATAAAGCAACATCTTTCGTGCCTAACTAGTAGTCTAGGCGGGACCAACTTCCATGGGACGCTGAGATGTGTGTGGCCCCTGGTTCGTGAGCATATCTATTTCTCCAAATATCTGTTAATGACAAATCGTTCAACATATGTCTTATCATTGTTCGTGCTTGCTTATGCTGTTCAGTGGAGTTTGAGGAGCGGTCCAGTCCGTCCATAAGGGTGACGTTCCAATCTCCCCCGCATATTATATGCGTGTTTGTGAGTGGTTGTAAGTGGCCCCATATCTCACGGAAAAACTCTGGTGTATCTGTATTCGGTCCATAGACGTTGAGGATTGTTATGTGTTGGCCACGTACTGTGCCTGAGACTATCACGTATCTTCCAGTGGGGTCCTGTATAATTTGATGTGATGTGAAATTTACTCCTTTCCGAGTTAGTATAAGTACTCCCCGGGAATAAGAGGAATAGGAAGCCTTAAATGCTGATTCTGCCCATCGTGCCCCCAGACGTGCGTGTGAGTTGGTGCGTGATGTGTTTCCTGTATCAGTGCAATATCTATATCCCATCTATTGAGACAAGCGAAAATCTGTCTGATTTTCCGTGGTTGGGCAAAGCCCCTAACGTTCCAAGTGAGGAAGTTCAAGTGTGTTCTACCGGCTTGTCCAGTATCCTTCGTCATCCTATAGGCCGTAGTGAGCTATCTACTTGCAAACAACAGTCAAAGGCGAATTTTGAACCCATTTCAACGTGAGCACATGCATCAGAGTCAACAGTCCTATGCCAGGGAGAACCTAGTATCACATCCAGTTTCAATGTTTGTGGTCTTTCTAAACAATCAAAACCCCCAACTTTACCCATCCCACCCACTCCAGCAACCCCAACATGCCGAAGCCACATTCCCTTTGAATACAAACCCCACAACCCTGAAACAAACAGACTATTACCCATACTGTGGAACTTGTGTTGGGTATTACCCTTGTGGAGGTCCGCAAGGAGCACAACTCTGCACCTGATGCATCGGGTGTGGGCGATACTTACAGTAGCTATCACAATTGCAGTTGTCCAAGTCTGAGTACCCGCCACCTCCTACCCCGTCTGTGGCAGCAGTGGCATAGAGCGAAGTCCAATGCTCTAGTGGTCATCCGGACCTCTTTATACAATGTCATTAGTTGTAACAGATAATTCAGGCTCTACTGCAGTGTCCACCATGTACAGCCCTTCGCCCCCTTAGATCAAAGCGCACCCCAAATGCCAAGCATCATAGATTCACGGGTACCCCTGTGCATCGATATAGTTCTAGCGACACAAACAGCATATGTATATAGCCTCACACAGTTTTTCATCTGCGCCAACTATAACCTACTTTGAAGGCGTGAGTGGGGTGCGCATGTGCCCATAATGAAAAATGGCCCCCTGTGACACCGTACTTTCATACCAGCCAAAGAGGAGCCCATTGATGACTAACAGAGCGGCGTGCCCGGTAGTAGTGTGATCGGCCTACAGCCTCAGGACAATGCATGCTAGCGTGCACAATATGTCTACCTGTTAATCACCCCAAGGCTACATGTCCACAAATGCAATAATAGGTACAGGGATCGGACCGGGCCGCCGCCCTGAATATCCAATGTTGTGCCATGGAGGACAGTTCGTCACGCCCTCAAACCCACAATCAATCACAGTCTATTGTTAGTGGTGATCCATTAGATCGTGCGCAGTCACTCCGCAATCAGAAAGAGTCTTACCGCCCAGTGGTGGAGGGTCTTACCGGTGCCGTCAATCCGAGTCTTGGTGCTGACCTTCTCGTTCAGTGGACCTGCCGTCTCGTAGCACTTTTTTAACAAATTCATGGGCCGCTTTGGGTGAGGGCAGCACAATTGCCTTTTCCTTCCATGTAACGCGGAGCCGGGCCGGATACAGCATGGAGTAGTTGATGCTGAGCTCCCTTAGTTTTGCCTTGACGGTCGTGTATTCCTTTCTAGCCTGTTGAACCGCAACAGTATGGTCCGGGTAAAATTCCAAGGAGTTACCTTGATGAGTGATGTTTCCTTTTTCCCGTGCCAGTCTGAGGATGGTATCTCTGTCGCGATAGTTGAGTATCCTCGCCACTATCGGTCTCGGTGTCGTTCCAGGTGGCGGTCGAGGCGCCAGCGATCTGTGGGCACGCTCCACAATAAACACTGGCGAGAAAGCTTCCGCTCCAAAGAGATCTTTACACAGGTTTTCAACGTATATCTCCATGCGCCCGGTGTTGGTTGTCTCCGGCAAGCCTGTGATGCGCACATTATTGCGCCTCGAGCGCGCTTCCAATTCCTCCTCCTTCGCCCTGATCACTTCCAGAATGCGTTCCATGCCAGCACATTTTGCGGTTGAAGTGTTTGCTTCGCTTTCAATGGCTGATATGCGTGTTTCGGCTTCGTCCAGGCGCTCACCATGCCTCTCTTGTCGTGCCGCCATACTATCCATTCTACATGTTAGGTTATCCAGTTTGCCGTTGATGTCTTGCAAATTTGCCTGGATGGCCAGTAATATTTTCTCCATGTTAGTGTTTGGCGTTGAGTCGGTGACGCCGCCCGCGTCCGCCACGTCCTCTGCAGGCTTGTTGGTTTTCTTGCTGTCGAACGATAGCTTAGGTTGTTTTCTGTCTGGCTTGCCCATTGTCTCATTCCGAGGAGGAGCTTTCCTAGAAGCGGGGCCCGATGCCCTTGTAGTTCTCGCTGCTGCCGCCGTGGTGCTCTCGAAGTGTGGAAGACGCCGAGGACGGCTATATGAGCGTGGAAATGCCTGATGCCTCAATCCGAGTATGTTAATCGTGTCCGCAGTACCATGAGGCTGCCGTGCGTTTCCTGGAGTAGTACGTTATTACCCAGTGAACAAGATGCGAGAGTCCACCCCGTGGGATACCTGGGGGGTTGGGGGGGGGTCGCCGCTTCAGGTGGTCGAATCTTTGCAATAGTGGATATTGTCCCCCTTCTCCCTCACCTTCCACACAGGGATAAGGGAGTAGGATCACAAGAGCGATGTCTGCCTGTTGATTCCCGCCTTTTTACACCGCTCCGTCATTTCTTCTGTGTAGTGGTGCACTGCAGCGTCAATACATGTGGTGGCGTGTAGTCTTTTCAGAGCGCCGTCATTACGATGCGTTTCAGCATGGCTTGTGGGGCAGGCAGGAATCGTCCCCGGGTAGCTCTATGACGCGCTCGGTGACCGATGGTGCGGGCATCTACACTGGAGCTATGGGCGCCGCCATTTTTGCCGAGAGTGTGGTCGGGACCAGCGCCTGGGCTATGCGATTGCTGTCGCGCTCCGGTGCGTTCGAAAAACGCCGTATGCAGCAGTTAGGAACACAACTCACCCGCGCACAGTCCGCATCGCGATCACTCGCTCCCTGTGGCACTCTTGGCAGCTGCGAATATGATCCGGTTGGAGAGTCTGCAGTCCGCCATCTTGTCAGCCGCGCTTCACTGCGTCCAGGTCTCCGCTTATTTTCGCCGTTTCTCCGGGGGGGTGAGCAGTTAATTTACATGCCTGCCTATGCCCGGTGTCTTTCCCTGCATGTTGATCCGTTCGGCAGGCGATATGGTGGGGTCAGTAGCGGGGACAGACCATGTTGTTTGTGATCGCCCGGCGGAGCCGTGAGTCACACAGCCATACCGCTGTGCGCCCCCTAGCGCCTCTGGGCCTGGATCATAGTTTATAATCAATATATAGAATGAGCTTCCAGTGTCAAGGGAGAGTCGCTGCTCTTGGAAATGGAGGTGCTGATTTGGGTAGCTGAGTCAGTGGCTCTACTCCTCGGGTGTGTTGCTCCTGGAAACGGGTTGTGAATTGTTTCAAAATGTAGGGAGTTACGGGGCTGTGTAGTCACATACTATTATAGGTAAGAGGTATAGCGAATCCACAATCAGTTTTTATAATCAATAAATAATGGCTTGTATTAGCGTCCGGGATTTAGGCAGAATCAACTTACAATGGCCGCTCTTCTTGGAGATAGAGTGCCTGATTTGGGGTGCTGAGTCAGTGACTCTGCTCTTTGTATGAGCTTGTGCTATGAGATGATTCTGCAGTGGATTGTAATGCACTGGGTTGAGTAGTCCCAATCGCATTTAGGTGGGAATTTGAATTGGGCCTGGATCATAGTTTATAATCAATATATAGAATGAGTTCCAGTGTCAAGGGAGAGTCGCTGCTCTTGGAAATGGAGGTGCTGATTTGGGTAGCTGAGTCAGTGGCTCTACTCCTCGGGTGTGTTGCTCCTGGAAGCGGGTTGTGAATTGTTTCAAAATGGAGGGAGTTTCGGGGCTGTGTAGTCACATACTATTATAGGTTAGAGGTATAGCGAATCCACAATCAGTTTTTATAATCAATAAATAGTGGCTTGTATTAGCGTCCGGGATTTAGGAAGAATCAACTCACAATTGCCGCTCTTCTTGGAGATAGAGGGCCTGATTTGGGTTGCTGAGTCAGTGACTCTGCTCTTTGTAGGAGACTGTGCTATGAGATGATTCTGCAGTGGATTGTAATGCACTGGGTTGAGTAGTCCAAGTCGCATTTAGATGGGAATTTGATCAGAGTTTATAATCAATATATAGAATGAGCTTCCAATGTCAAGGGAGAGTCGCTGCTCTTGGAAATGTAGGTGCTGATTTGGGTAGCTGAGTCAGTGGCTCTACTCCTCGGGTAAGTTGCTCCTGGAAGCGGGTTGTGAATTGTTTCGAAATGTAGGGAGTGTTGAAGCGGTGTAGTCACATACTATTATAGGTTAGATGTATAACGAATCCACAATCAGTTTTTATAATCAATAAATAGTGGCTTGCAGTAGCATCCGGGATTTAGGCAGAATCAACTTACAATAGCCGCTCTTCTTGGAGATAGAGGGCCTGATTTGGGTTGCTGAGTCAGTGACTCTGCTCTTTGTATGAGATTGTGCTATGAGATGATTCTGCAGTGGATTGTAATGCACTGGGTTGAGTAGTCCCAGTCGCATTTAGGTGGGAATTTGAATTGGGCCTGGATCATAGTTTATAATCAATATATAGAATGAGCTTCCAGTGTCAAGGGAGAGTCGCTGCTCTTGGAAATGGAGGTGCTGATTTGGGTAGCTGAGTCAGTGGCTATACTCCTCGGGTGTGTTGCTCCTGGAAGCGGGTTGTGAATTGTTTCAAAATGTAAGGAGTTTCCGGGCTGTGTAGTCACATACTATTATAGGTTAGAGGTATAGCGAATCCACAATCAGTTTTTATAATCAATAAATAGTGGCTTGTATTATCGTACGGGATTTAGGCAGAATCAACTCACAATGGCCGCTCTTCTTGGAGATAGAGGGCCTGATTTGGGTTGCTGAGTCAGTGACTCTGCTCTTTGTATGAGACTGTGCTATGAGATGATTCTGCAGTGGATTGTAATGCACTTTGCTGAGTAGTCCCAGTCGCATTTAGGAGGGAAGTTGAATTGGGCCTGGATCATAGTTTATAGTCAATCAATAGATTGAGCTTCCAGTGTCAAGGCAGAGTCGCTGCTCTTGGAAATGGAGGTGCTGATTTGGGTAGCTGAGTCAGTGGCTCTACTCCTCGGGTGTGTTGCTCCTGGAAGCGGGTTGTGAATTGTTTCGAAATGTAGGGAGTTTCAGGGCTGTGTAGTCACATACTATTATAGGTTAGAGGTATAGCGAATCCACAATCAGTTTTTATAATCAATAAATAGTGGCTTGTATTAGCGTTCGGGATTTAGGCAGAATCAACTTACAATGGCCGCTCTTCTTGGAGATAGAGTGCCTGATTTGGGGTGCTGAGTCAGTGACTCTGCTCTTTGTATGAGATTGTGCTATGAGATGATTCTGCAGTGGATTGTAATGCACTGGGTTGAGTAGTCCCAGTCGCATTTAGGTGGGAATTGGAATTGGGCCTGGATCATAGTTTATAATCAATATATAGAATGAGTTCCAGTGTCAAGGGAGAGTCGCTGCTCTGGAAATGGAGGTGCTGATTTGGGTAGCTGAGTCAGTGGCTCTACTCCTCGGGTGTGTTGCTCCTGGAAGCGGGTTGTGAATTGTTTCGAAATGGAGGGAGTTTCGGGGCTGTGTAGTCACATACTATTATAGGTTAGAGGTATAGCAAATCCACAATCAGTTTTTATAATCAATAAATTGTGGCTTGTATTATCGTACGGGATTTAGGCAGAATCAACTCACAATGGCCGCTCTTCTTGGAGATAGAGGGCCTGATTTGGGTTGCTGAGTCAGTGACTCTGCTCTTTGTATGAGACTGTGCTATGAGATGATTCTGCAGTGGATTGTAATTCACTTTGCTGAGTAGTCCCAGTCGCATTTAGGAGGGAAGTTGAATTGGGCCTGGATCATAGTTTATAGTCAATCAATAGATTGAGCTTCCAGTGTCAAGGCAGAGTCGCTGCTCTTGGAAATGGAGGTGCTGATTTGGGTAGCTGAGTCAGTGGCTCTACTCCTCGGGTGTGTTGCTCCTGGAAGCGGGTTGTGAATTGTTTCGAAATGTAGGGAGTTTCAGGGCTGTGTAGTCACATACTATTATAGGTTAGAGGTATAGCGAATCCACAATCAGTTTTTATAATCAATAAATAGTGGCTTGTATTAGCGTTCGGGATTTAGGCAGAATCAACTTACAATGGCCGCTCTTCTTGGAGATAGAGTGCCTGATTTGGGGTGCTGAGTCAGTGACTCTGCTCTTTGTATGAGATTGTGCTATGAGATGATTCTGCAGTGGATTGTAATGCACTGGGTTGAGTAGTCCCAGTCGCATTTAGGTGGGAATTGGAATTGGGCCTGGATCATAGTTTATAATCAATATATAGAATGAGTTCCAGTGTCAAGGGAGAGTCGCTGCTCTGGAAATGGAGGTGCTGATTTGGGTAGCTGAGTCAGTGGCTCTACTCCTCGGGTGTGTTGCTCCTGGAAGCGGGTTGTGAATTGTTTCGAAATGGAGGGAGTTTCGGGGCTGTGTAGTCACATACTATTATAGGTTAGAGGTATAGCAAATCCACAATCAGTTTTTATAATCAATAAATTGTGGCTTGTATTAGCGTCCGGGATTTAGGCAGAATCAACTCACAATGGCCGCTCTTCTTGGAGATAGAGTGCCTGATTTGGGGTGCAGAGTCAGTGACTCTGCTCTTTGTATGAGCTTGTGCTATGAGATGATTCTGCAGTGGATTGTAATGCACTGGGTTGAGTAGTCCCAGTCGCATTTAGGTGGGAAGTTGAATTGGGCCTGGATCATAGTTTATAATCAATATACAGAATGAGCTTCCAGTGTCAAGGGAGAGTCGCTGCTCTTGGAAATGGAGGTGCTGATTTGGGTAGCTGAGTCAGTGGCTCTACTCCTGGGGTGTGATGCTGCTGGAAGCAGGCTGCAAAGTGTTTCGAAATGCAGGCACATTTGGGGCTGTGTAGTCACATACTATTATAGGTTAGAGGTATAGCGAATCCACAATCAGTTTTTATAATCAATAAATAGTGGCTTGTATTAGCGTCTGGGATTTAGGCAGAATCAACTTACAATGGCCGCGCTTCTTGGAGATAGAGTGCCTGATTTGGGGTGCTGAGTCAGTTACTCTGCTCTTTGTATGAGCTTGTGCTATGAGATGATTCTGCAGTGGATTGTAATGCACTGGGTTGAGTAGTCCCAGTCGCATTTAGGTGGGAATTTGAATTGGGCCTGGATCATAGTTTATAATCAATATATAGAATGAGTTCCAGTGTCAAGGGAGAGTCGCTGCTCGTGGAAATGGAGGTGCTGATTTGGGTAGCTGAGTCAGTGGCTCTACTCCTCGGGTGTGTTGCTCCTGGAAGCGGGTTGTGTATTGTTTCGAAATGGAGGGAGTTTCGGGGCTGTGTAGTCACATACTATTATAGGTTAGAGGTATAGCGAATCCACAATCAGTTTTTATAATCAATAAATAGTGGCTTGTATTAGCGTCCGGGATTTAGGAATATCAAACTCACAATGGCCGCTCTTCTTGGAGATAGAGGGCCTGATTTGGGTTGCTGAGTCAGTGACTCTGCTCTTTGTATGAGACTGTGCTATGAGATGATTCTGCAGTGGATTGTAATGCACTGGGTTGAGTAGTCCCAGTCGCATTTAGATGGGAATTTGAATTGGGCCTGGATCAGAGTTTATAATCAATATATAGAATGAGCTTCCAGTGTCAAGGGAGAGTCGCTGCTCTTGGAAATGGAGGTGCTGATTTGGGTAGCTGAGTCAGTGGCTCTACTCCTCGGGTGTGTTGCTCCTGGAAGCGGGTTGTGAATTGTTTCGAAATGTAGGGAGTTTTGAAGCTGTGTAGTCACATACTATTATAGGTTAGATGTATCGCGACTCCACAATCAGTTTTTATAATCAATAAATAGTGGCTTGCAGTAGCATCCGGGATTTAGGCAGAATCAACTTACAATAGCCGCTCTTCTTGGAGATAGAGGGCCTGATTTGGGTTGCTGAGTCAGTGACTCTGCTCTTTGTATGAGATTGTGCTATGAGATGATTCTGCAGTGGATTGTAATGCACTGGGTTGAGTAGTCCCAGTCGCATTTAGGTGGGAATTTGAATTGGGCCTGGATCATAGTTTATAATCAATATATAGAATGAGCTACCAGTGTCAAGGGAGAGTCGCTGCTCTTGGAAATGGAGGTGCTGATTTGGGTATGAATGAATGAATGAATAAGATTTATAATGCACAAACAATAACCCGAAGGAATCAAGGCGCCTAACAGAACAGAACAATAAAAGATGAAATCACTACATCGCTACAGGTACGCTTGCACAAAAAGGTGGGTTTTCAAGGCCCCTTTGAAAGCCTGAAGGGTGGGTAATGATCTTATTTCCAGGGGGAGAGCATTCCACCATTTAGGGGCCAGTGTGGAGAAGGCCCTGCCACCCCATTTCGCTCTCCTGACACGGGGGGTAGATAGCAGGAGTCTGCCAGAGGACCGCAAATTTCTAATGGGAGAGTATCGGGACAGAATAGATCCAAGACCAGAGGGGCTATTTCTGGCCAAAGCCTTATATGTCATGCACACGATCTTAAAGTGAATCCGTGCCTCAACAGGGAGCCAATGAAGCAGCTTTCTAGCCGCTGTAGCAGAGGAGCGCTTAGGAATGTCAAGGACAAACCTGGCCGCCGCATTTTGGACTACCTGCAAGCGCTGCAGAAGGCTCTTTTTCAGGCCCGCATAAAGCGCATTGCAGTAGTCTATTCTTGAGCCTATAAGGGCAACGGCTATCTTTTTCCTGGCCTGAGGGGAAAGGTAGTTTCTAATCCTTCTCAGGATATAGATAATGCCCCAGCAGGTGGAGATGGTTCGACTGACCTGCTTGGTCATGTCGAGGGCAGGGTCTATCATGACCCCCAGGTTTTTGGCAGAAGAAGTAGGGGAGGGACAGGCTCCTAGTGAGTCTGGCCACCAGCTAGAAGACCAAATTTCCTCTTTTCCTCCGAACACCATCACCTCGGTCTTCTCTCCATTTAGTTTAAGCGAGTTGGTAATCATCCACTTGCCTACCGCCTCCATACAAGATCTAAAATTGGAGGCAGTCGGGGCGCTAGCAGAGGAGAGAGAGACTAGGATCTGAGTGTCGTCTGCATAGGAGACTATCTCCATCCCATAAGATCTGATAAGCCTGGCAAGTGGGGTCACGTAGATGTTAAATAGGGTCGGACTAAGCGCCGACCCCTGCGGGACCCCACATTGCACAGGAAGGGATGGAGATAGGTACTCCCCCAGCTTCACTCTTTGCACTCTGTGAGAGAGAAAAGACGTGAGAAGATCCAGAGCTGCACCCCGCACCCCTATCTCACTCAGCCGAGTTGTTAATACTGAGGGAGAGAGGGTGTCGAAAGCCGCGGTTAGATCTAAAAGGATCAGGAGGGTGGTCTGGCCCTCATCAACCCGTGTACGTATGTTATCTAGCACGATGGTGAGGGCTGACTCCGTGCTGTGATCCCTCCTGTAGCCATGTTGGGAGAGATCAAGGCATTCCGAGCTTTCGATAAAGGCGGCAAGGTGCGAGTTGAGATGCGACTCTAGCATCTTAGCTGGGGCAGGGAGTAGGGAAATTGGCCGGAAGTTTTTTAAAACCGACGGGTCCAAGGAGGGTTTTTTTAGGAGTGGCTTTACAACCGCTCTTTTCCACTGAATGGGAAAGACCCCATCTCTCATGGATCTATTCATGATGTCCACCAAAGGGGGCAGAAGGACTTCCTTGCATTGTTTAAGGATCCTTAGGGGACATACATCTAGGGGAGAACCAGATTTGGTCTTGTTGAGTAGACTGTCAAGCGTATCTACGGAGAGAGGGGGAAAGGAATCTAGGGTTTTCAGGGAAGTTGATACAATGGGGGCAGATTCCCTGGTCTCTAAGAAGGGGGGCCCATTCAAAAGAGATTTTTGCAGCTCCAGGGCTGAGTAGATATCAGATATTTTAGTCTGAAAAAAGGAGGCGATGTCATTACAGAGCTCTTGGGATGCCACTACAGGATCAGGGGATTGGAGAGTTACGAGAGAATCTACGACCCTAAAGAGCTCTTTAGGGGAGGACAAAGAAGAGGTCAGAATCGTGAAGTGTTCTTGTTTAGCCTTGATAATTTCGGCCTTATATTTTCTGAGTAAGATCTTATGACCTTCCTTATCTTTAGGATTCCACCCAGTGTGCCAGAGGCGTTCCTGTCTCCTAACCTCCTGTCTCAGGAGTCTCAGATGCTCTGAGAACCAAGGGGCCGAGGGCCTTTTCCTGGTGCGTCGGCAGGGTTGTAGAGGGGCTAGTTCATCTAGAGCTTCCGTCAAGGTATTGTCAAACTGTGTCGCGGCTAGAGGGGCACTTTCCTCCTGAGCGGGGCACCACTTAGCTGCCCACTTGGAGAGGGAACTGTTAGAAATGGCCTTGTAGTTCCTACGGAGTTCCTGTTTGCTCGGTATGTTAGGGGGCAGAGAGATACCAGGAAACCTAAGTTGGAATGGGACGGCCATATGATCAGACCATGACAGATGGATCGGTTCTTCAATCAATATCTTCTCGTCATTGGTAAAGATGCCATCGAGGGTATGGCCAGCTCGATGAGTGGAGCCTTTGACCAACTGATTGAAGCCACAAGCTGACATCATATCCAACAAAGAGATGGTGTCTTTATTGTTGGACAATTCTAAATGAAAATTGAAGTCTCCAAGCAAAGTAAAATCTTTTCGGCCGAAAAAGGGTTCGAGAACTTGAAATAGCTGTTGTCCGAAGTTGGTACGAGGGCCTGGAGGGCGGTATATCAAGATGCCATTTAGGAGGGTTCTGTGGCCGCTTTTTATGATAAAAGAAAGGGCTTGGAAACTGTCCTTGGGATCTGTGAGGGCGACCGTGTGGCAGTGTAAATGGTCCTTGTGAAGAATAGCAAGTCCTCCACCCACCCGACCAAATCTATCGTGACGGTTCAGGCCGTAGCCTTCAGGTATTGCTTCGATAAGATCTGGGGCAGAGGATTCCTTAGCCCAAGTTTCAGTGATGAAAACCAGAGAGGGTTTTCTGAGGGAGACAAATTCTTTAAATATAACGTTGTTTTTAATGAGAGATCGGGCATTCAGAAGGATACCCCGTTCTATCTCAAACGAATTAACCAGATTTATAATGGGTGCCTTAGGCTGGAATCTAGGAAGAGATTGAGTGTTAGCAGCATTGAGAGTACTGCAGTTACAAGTAAGCGGACGTAGCAGGTCCTCGGGGGAATAGGTATGCAGGCAAGAGCGAATCGGGGGTTTAAGTGCGAGTAAGATATGAAGGGCATATTTCAACTGTGGGGGCCTGGAAGTAGTATGATCAAACGACCAGCTGTCCAGCCCATCCTCAGCGCGGACGGGCGCAGACGGGCTGGACTCTGGCGTGACTCCGACGGGCATCAGACGCGTCCGCAATCGCGTCCGCTACGCGGAGAAGCCCTTCCCTTTTTTAAAGACAGCTAGAGCGCGTCACGGCGCACCCCCGCACAATATGGCCGCTGTCCTAGCCTCGCCTCCCCGGGACCAACTCTCAGCGTCAAGATGAGTCAAGGGTAGATGAGTCAGTGGCTCTACTCCTCGGGTGTGTTGCTCCTGGAAGCGGGTTGTGAATTGTTTCAAAATGTAGGGAGTTTCCGGGCTGTGTAGTCACATACTATTATAGGTTAGAGGTATAGCGAATCCACAATCAGTTTTTATAATCAATAAATAGTGGCTTGTATTAGCGTACGGGATTTAGGCAGAATCAACTCACAATGGCCGCTCTTCTTGGAGATAGAGGGCCTAATTTGGGTTGCTGAGTCAGTGACTCTGCTCTTTGTATGAGACTGTGCTATGAGATGATTCTGCAGTGGATTGTAATGCACTTTGCTGAGTAGTCCCAGTCGCATTTAGGAGGGAAGTTGAATTGGGCCTGGATCATAGTTTATAGTCAATCAATAGATTGAGCTTCCAGTGTCAAGGCAGAGTCGCTGCTCTTGGAAATGGAGGTGCTGATTTGGGTAGCTGAGTCAGTGGCTCTATTCCTCGGGTGTGTTGCTCCTGGAAGCGGGTTGTGAATTGTTTCGAAATGTAGGGAGTTTCAGGGCTGTGTAGTCACATACTATTATAGGTTAGAGGTATAGCGAATCCACAATCAGTTTTTATAATCAATAAATAGTGGCTTCTATTAGCGTCCGGGATTTAGGCAGAATCAACTTACAATGGCCGCTCTTCTTGGAGATAGAGTGCCTGATTTGGGGTGCTGAGTCAGTTACTCTGCTCTTTGTATGAGCTTGTGCTATGAGATGATTCTGCAGTGGATTGTAATGCACTGGGTTGAGTAGTCACAGTCGCATTTAGGTGGGGATTTGAATTGGGCCTGGATCATAGTTTATAATCAATATATAGAATGAGTTCCAGTGTCAAGGGAGAGTCGCTGCTCTTGGAAATGGAGGTGCTGATTTGGGTAGCTGAGTCAGTGGGTCTACTCCTCGGGTGTGTTGCTCCTGGAAGCGGGTTGTGAATTGTTTCGAAATGGAGGGAGTTTCGGGGCTGTGTAGTCACACACTATTATAGGTTAGAGGTATAGCGAATCCACAGTCAGTTTTTATAATCAATAAATAGTGGCTTGTATTAGCGTCCGGGATTTAGGCAGAATCAACTTACAATGGCCGCTCTTCTTTGAGATAGAGTGCCTGATTTGGGGTGCTGAGTCAGTGACTCTGCTCTTTGTATGAGCTTGTGCTATGAGATGATTCTGCAGTGGATTGTAATGCACTGGGTTGAGTAGTCCCAGTCGCATTTAGATGGAAATTTGAATTGGGCCTGGATCACAGTTTATAGTCAATCAATAGATCAAGCTTGCAGTGTCAAGGCAGAGTCGCTGCTCTTGGAAATGGAGGTGCTGATTTGGGTAGCTAAATCAAAGGCTCTACTCCACGGGTGTGTTGCTCCTAGAAGCGGGTTGTGAATTGTTTCGAAATGGAGGGAGTTTCGGGGCAGTGTAGTCACATACTATTATAGGTTAGAGGTATAGCGAATCCACAATCAGTTTTTATAATCAATAAATAGTGGCTTGTATTAGCGTCCGGGATTTAGGCAGAATCAACTCACAATGGCCGCTCTTCTTCGAGATAGAGGGCCTGATTTGGGTTGCTGAGTCAGTGACTCTGCTCTTTGTATGAGACTGTGCTATGAGATGATTCTGCAGTGGATTGTAATGCACTGGGTTGAGTAGTCCCAGTTGCATTTAGATGGGAATTTGAATTGGGCCTGGATCAGAGTTTATAATCAATATATAGAATGAGCTTCCAGTGTCAAGGGAGAGTCGCTGCTCTTGGAAATGGAGGTGCTGATTTGGGTAGCTGAGTCAGTGGCTCTACTCCTCGGGTGTGTTGCTCCTGGAAGCGGGTTGTGAATTGTTTCGAAATGGAGGGAGTTTCGGGGCTGTGTAGTCACATACTATTATAGGTTAGAGGTATAGCGATTCCACAATCAGTTTTTATAATCAATAAATAGTGGCTTGTATTAGCGTCCGGAATTTAGGCAGAATCAACTCACAATGGCCGCTCTTCTTGGAGATAGAGTGCCTGATTTGGGGTGCTGAGTCAGTGACTCTGCTCTTTGTATGAGCTTGTGCTATGAGATTATTCTGCAGTGGATTGTAATGCACTGGGTTGAGTAGTCCCAATACCATTTAGGTGGGAATTTGAATTGAGCCTGGATCATAGTTTATAATCAATATATAGAATGAGTTCCAGTGTCAAGAGAGAGTCGCTGCTCTTGGAAATGGAGGTGCTGATTTGGGTAGCTGAGTCAGTGGCTCTACTCCTCGGGTGTGTTGCTCCTGGAAGCGGGTTGTGAATTGTTTCGAAATGGAGGGAGTTTCGGGGCTGTGTAGTCACATACTATTATAGGTTAGAGGTATAGCGAATCCACAATCAGTTTTTATAATCAATAAATAGTGGCTTGTATTAGCGTCTGGGATTTAGGAAGAATCAACTCACAATGGCCGCTCTTCTTGGAGATAGAGGGCCTGATTTGGGTTGCTGAGTCAGTGACTCTGCTCTTTGTATGAGACTGTGCTATGAAATGATTCTACAGTGGATTGTAATGCACTTTGCTGAGTAGTCCCAGTTGCATTTAGGAGGGAAGTTGAATTGGGCCTGGATCATAGTTTATAGTCAATCAATAGATTGAGCTTCCAGTGTCGAGGCAGAGTCGCTGCTCTTGGAAATGGAGGTGCTGATTTGGGTAGCTGAGTCAGTGGCTCTACTCCTCGGGTGTGTTGCTCCTGGAAGCAGGTTGTGAATTGTTTCGAAATGTAGGGAGTTTCGGGCTGTGTAGTCACATACTATTATAGGTTAGAGGTATAGCGAATCCACAATCAGTTTTTATAATCAATAAATAGTGGCTTGTATTAGCGTCCGGGATTTAGGCAGAATCAACTTACAATGGCCGCTCTTCTTGGAGATAGAGTGCCTGATTTGGGGTGCTGAGTCAGTGACTCTGCTCTTTGTATGAGATTGTGCTATGAGATGATTCTGCAGTGGATTGTAATGCACTGGGTTGAGTAGTCTCAGTCGCATTCAGGTGGAAATTTGAATTGGGCCTGCATCATAGTTTATAATCAATATATAGCATGAGTTCCAGTGTCAAGGGAGAGTCGCTGCTCTTGGAAATGGAGGTGCTGATTTGGGTAGCCGAGTCAGTGGCTCTACTCCTCGGGTGTGTTGCTCCTGGAAGCGGGTTGTGAATTGTTTCGAAATGGAGGGAGTTTCGGGGCTGTGTAGTCACATACTATTATAGGTTAGAGGTATAGCGAATCCACAATCAGTTTTTATAATCAATAAATAGTGGCTTGTATTAGCGTCCGGGATTTAGGAAGAATCAACTCACAATGGCCGCTCTTCTTGGAGATAGAGGGCCTGATTTGGGTTGCTGAGTCAGTGACTCTGCTCTTTGTATGAGACTGTGCTATGAGATGATTCTGCAGTGGATTGTAATGCACTGGGTTGATTATTCCAAGTCGCATTTAGATGGGAATTTGAATTGGGCCTGGATCAGAGTTTATAATCAATATATAGAATGAGCTTCCAGTGTCAACGGAGAGTCGCTGCTCTTGGAAATGGAGGTACTGATTTGGGTAGCTGAGTCAGTGGCTCTACTCCTCGGGTAAGTCGCTCCTGGAAGCGGGTTGTGAATTGTTTCGAAATGTAGGGAGTGTTGAAGCGGTGTAGTCACATACTATTATAGGTTAGATGTATAGCGAATCCACAATCAGTTTTTATAATCAATAAATAGTGGCTTGCAGTAGCATCCGGGATTTAGGCAGAATCAACTTACAATAGCCGCTCTTCTTGGAGATAGAGGGCCTGATTTGGGTTGCTGAGTCAGTGACTCTGCTCTTTGTATGAGATTGTGCTATGAGATGATTCTGCAGTGGATTGTAATGCACTGGGTTGAGTAGTCCCAGTCGCATTTAGGTGGGAATTTGAATTGGGCCTGGATCATAGTTTATAATCAATATATAGAATGAGCTTCCAGTGTCAAGGGAGAGTCGCTGCTCTTGAAAATGGAGGTGCTGATTTGGGTAGATGAGTCAGTGGCTCTACTCCTCGGGTGTGTTGCTCATGGAAGCGGGTTGTGAATTGTTTCGAAATGTAGGGAGTTTCAGGGCTGTGCAGTCACATACTATTATAGGTTAGAGGTATAGCGAATCCACAATCAGTTTTTATAATCAATAAATAGTGGCTTGTATTAGCGTCCGGGATTTAGGCAGAATCAACTTAAAATGGCCGCTCTTCTTGGAGATAGAGGGCCTGATTTGGGTTGCTGAGTCAGTGACTCGGCTCTTTGTATGAAACTGTGTTATGAGATGATTCTGCAGTGGATTGTAATGCACTTTGCTGAGTAGTCCCAGTTGCATTTAGGAGGGAAGTTGAATTGGGCCTGGATCATAGTTTATAGTCAATCAATAGATTGAGCTTCCAGTGTCAAGGCAGAGTCGCTGCTCTTGGAAATGGAGGTGCTGATTTGGGAAGCTGAGTCAGTGGCTCTACTCCTCGGGTGTGTTGCTCCTGGAAGCGGGTTGTGAATTGTTTCGAAATGTAGGGAGTTTCGGGCTGTGTAGTCACGTACTATTATAGGTTAGAGGTATAGCGAATCCACAATCAGTTTTTATAATCAATAAATAGTGGCTTGTATTAGCATCCGTGATTTAGGCAGAATCAACTTACAATGGCCGCTCTTCTTGGAGATAGAGTGCCTGATTTGGGGTGCTGAGTCAGTGACTCTGCTCTTTGTATGAGATTGTGCTATGAGATGATTCTGCAGTGGATTGTAATGAACTGGGTTGAGTAGTCTCAGTCGCATTTAGGTGGAAATTTGAATTGGGCCTGGATCATAGTTTATAATCAATATATAGCATGAGTTCCAGTGTCAAGGGAGAGTTGCTGCTCTTGGAAATGGAGGTGCTGATTTGGGTAGCTGAGTCAGTGGCTCTACTCCTCGGGTGTGTTGCTCCTGGAAGCGGGTTGTGAATTGTTTCGAAATGGAGGGAGTTTCGGGGCTGTGTAGTCACATACTATTATAGGTTAGAGGTATAGCGAATCCACAATCAGTTTTTATAAATCAATAAATAGTGGCTTGTATTAGCGTCCGGGATTTAGGCAGAATCAACTCACAATGGCCGCTCTTCTTGGAGATAGAGTGCCTGATTTGGAGTGCAGAGTCAGTGACTCTGCTCTTTGTATGAGCTTGTGCTATGAGATGATTCTGCAGTGGATTGTAATGCACTGGGTTGAGTAGTCCCAGTCGCAATTAGGTGGGAAGTTGAATTGGGCCTGGATCATAGTTTATAATCAATATACAGAATGAGCTTCCAGTGTCAAGGGAGAGTCGCTGCTCTTGGAAATGGAGGTGTTGATTTGGGTAGCTGAGTCAGTTGCTCTACCCCTGGGGTGTGATGCTGCTGGAAGCAGGCTGCAAAGTGTTTCGAAATGCAGGCACATTTGGGGCTCTGTAGTCACATACTATTATAGGTTAGAGGTATAGCGAATCCACAATCAGTTTTTATAATCAATAAATAGTGGCTTGTATTAGCGTCCGGGATTTAGGCAGAATCAACTCACAATGGCCGCTCTTCTTGGAGATAGAGGGCCTGATTTGGGTTGCTGAGTCAGTGACTCTGCTCTTTGTATGAGACTGTGCTATGAGATGATTCTGCAGTGGATTGTAATGCACTGGGTTGAGTAGTCCCAGTTGCATTTAGATGGGAATTTGAATTGGGCCTGGATCAGAGTTTATAATCAATATATAGAATGAGCTTCCAGTGTCAAGGGAGAGTCGCTGCTCTTGGAAATGGAGGTGCTGATTTGGGTAGCTGAGTCAGTGGCTCTACTCCTCGGGTGTGTTGCTCCTGGAAGCGGGTTGTGAATTGTTTCGAAATGGAGGGAGTTTCGGGGCTGTGCAGTCACATACTATTATAGGTTAGAGGTATAGCGAATCCACAATCAGTTTTTATAATCAATAAATAGTGGCTTGTATTAGCGTCCGGGATTTAGGCAGAATCAACTCACAATGGCCGCTCTTCTTGGAGATAGAGTGCCTGATTTGGGGTGCTGAGTCAGTGACTCTGCTCTTTGTATGAGCTTGTGCTATGAGATGATTCTGCAGTGGATTGTAATGCACTGGGTTGAGTAGTCCCAGTCGCATTTAGGTGGGAATTTGAATTGGGCCTGGATCACAGTTTATAATCAATATATAGAATGAGTTCCAGTGTCAAGGGAGAGTCGCTGCTCTTGGAAATGGAGGTGCTGATTTGGGTAGCTGAGTCAGTGGCTCTACTCCTCGGGTGTGTTGCTCCTGGAAGCGGGTTGTGAATTGTTTCGAAATGGAGGGAGTTTCGGGGCTGTGTAGTCACACACTATTATAGGTTAGAGGTATAGCGAATCCACAGTCAGTTTTTAAAATCAATAAATAGTGGCTTGTATTAGCGTCCGGGATTTAGGCAGAATCAACTTACAATGGCCGCTCTTCTTGGAGATAGAGTGCCTGATTTGGGGTGCTGAGTCAGTGACTCTGCTCTTTGTATGAGCTTGTGCTATGAGATGATTCTGCAGTGGATTGTAATGCACTGGGTTGAGTAGTCCCAGTCGCATTTAGATGGGAATTTGAATTGGGCCTGGATCACAGTTTATAGTCAATCAATAGATCAAGCTTGCAGTGTCAAGGCAGAGTCGCTGCTCTTGGAAATGGAGGTGCTGATTTGGGTAGCTAAATCAAAGGCTCTACTCCACGGGTGTGTTGCTCCTAGAAGCGGGTTGTGAATTGTTTCGAAATGGAGGGAGTTTCGGGGCTGTGTAGTCACATACTATTATAGGTTAGAGGTATAGCGAATCCACAATCAGTTTTTATAATCAATAAATAGTGGCTTGTATTAGCGTCCGGGATTTAGGCAGAATCAACTCACAATGGCCGCTCTTCTTGGAGATAGAGGGCCTGATTTGGGTTGCTGAGTCAGTGACTCTGCTCTTTGTATGAGACTGTGCTATGAGATGATTCTGCAGTAGATTGTAATGCACTGGGTTGAGTAGTCCCAGTTGCATTTAGATGGGAATTTGAATTGGGCCTGGATCAGAGTTTATAATCAATATATAGAATGAGCTTCCAGTGTCAAGGGAGAGTCGCTGCTCTTGGAAATGGAGGTGCTGATTTGGGTAGCTGAGTCAGTGGCTCTACTCCTCGGGTGTGTTGCTCCTGGAAGCGGGTTGTGAATTGTTTCGAAATGGAGGGAGTTTCGGGGCTGTGTAGTCACATACTATTATAGGTTAGAGGTATAGCGAATCCACAATCAGTTTTTATAATCAATAAATAGTGGCTTGTATTAGCGTCCGGGATTTAGGCAGAATCAACTCACAATGGCCGCTCTTCTTGGAGATAGAGTGCCTGATTTGGGGTGCTGAGTCAGTGACTCTGCTCTTTGTATGAGACTGTGCTATGAGATGATTCTGCAGTGGATTGTAATGCACTGGGTTGATTAGTCCAAGTCGCATTTAGATGGGAATTTGAATTGGGCCTGGATCAGAGTTTATAATCAATATATAGAATGAGCTTCCAGTGTCAAGGGAGAGTCGCTGCTCTTGGAAATGGAGGTACTGATTTGGGTAGCTGAGTCAGTGGCTCTACTCCTCGGGTAAGTCGCTCCTGGAAGCGGGTTGTGAATTGTTTCGAAATGTAGGGAGTGTTGAAGCGGTGTAGTCACATACTATTATAGGTTAGATGTATAGCGAATCCACAATCAGTTTATATAATCAATAAATAGTGGCTTGCAGTAGCATCCGGGATTTAGGCAGAATCAACTTACAATAGCCGCTCTTCTTGGAGATAGAGGGCCTGATTTGGGTTGCTGAGTCAGTGACTCTGCTCTTTGTATGAGATTGTGCTATGAGATGATTCTGCAGTGGATTGTAATGCACTGGGTTGAGTAGTCCCAGTCGCATTTAGGTGGGAATTTGAATTGGGCCTGGATCATAGTTTATAATCAATATATAGAATGAGCTTCCAGTGCCAAGGGAGAGTCGCTGCTCTTGGAAATGGAGGTGCTGATTTGGGTAGATGAGTCAGTGGCTCTACTCCTCGGGTGTGTTGCTCCTGGAAGCGGGTTGTGAATTGTTTCGAAATGTAGGGAGTTTCAGGGCTGTGTAGTCACATACTATTATAGGTTAGAGGTATAGCGAATCCACAATCAGTTTTTATAATCAATAAATAGTGGCTTGTATTAGCGTCCGGGATTTAAGCAGAATCAACTTACAATGGCCGCTCTTCTTGGAGATAGAGGGCCTGATTTGGGTTGCTGAGTCAGTGACTCTGCTCTTTGTATGAGACTGTGCTATGAGATGATTCTGCAGTGGATTGTAATGCACTTTGCTGAGTAGTCCCAGTTGCATTTAGGAGGGAAGTTGAATTGGGCCTGGATCATAGTTTATAGTCAATCAATAGATTGAGCTTCCAGTGTCAAGGCAGAGTCGCTGCTCTTGGAAATGGAGGTGCTGATTTGGGTAGCTGAGTCAGTGGCTCTACTCCTCGGGTGTGTTGCTCCTGGAAGCGGGTTGTGAATTGTTTCGAAATCTAGGGAGTTTCGGGCTGTGTAGTCACATACTATTATAGGTTAGAGGTATAGCGAATCCACAATCAGTTTTTATAATCAATAAATAGTGGCTTGTATTAGCGTCCGGGATTTAGGCAGAATCAACTTACGATGGCCTCTCTTCTTGGAGATAGAGTGCCTGATTTGGGGTGCTGAGTCAGTGACTCTGCTGTTTGTATGAGATTGTGCTATGAGATGATTCTGCAGTGGATTGTAATGCACT
Source organism: Lissotriton helveticus (assembly GCF_964261635.1). Lineage (NCBI taxonomy): Eukaryota > Metazoa > Chordata > Amphibia > Caudata > Salamandridae > Lissotriton > Lissotriton helveticus. The sequence continues at coordinate 1,557,910,079 of NC_136069.1, read as the reverse complement.
GGGTTGAGTAGTCTCAGTCGCATTTAGGTGGAAATTTGAATTGGGCATGGATCATAGTTTATAATCAATATATAGCATGAGTTCCAGTGTCAAGGGAGAGTCGCTGCTCTTGGAAATGGAGGTGCTGATTTGGGTAGCTGAGTCAGTGGCTCTACTCCTCGGGTGTGTTGCTCCTGGAAGCGGGTTGTGAATTGTTTCGAAATGGAGGGAGTTTCGGGGCTGTGTAGTCACATACTATTATAGGTTAGAGGTATAGCGAATCCACAATCAGTTTTTATAAATCAATAAATAGTTGCTTGTATTAGCGTCCGGGATTTAGGAAGAATCAACTCACAATGGCCGCTCTTCTTGGAGATAGAGGGCCTGATTTGGGTTGCTGAGTCAGTGACTCTGCTCTTTGTATGAGACTGTGCTATGAGATGATTCTTCAGTGGATTGTAATGCACTGGGTTGATTAGTCCAAGTCGCATTTAGATGGGAATTTGAATTGGGCCTGGATCAGAGTTGATAATCAATATATAGAATGAGCTTCCAGTGTCAAGGGAGAGTCGCTGCTCTTGGAAATGGAGGTACTGATTTGGGTAGCTGAGTCAGTGGCTCTACTCCTCGGGTAAGTCGCTCCTGGAAGCGGGTTGTGAATTGTTTCGAAATGTAGGGAGTGTTGAAGCGGTGTAGTCACATACTATTATAGGTTAGATGTATAGCGAATCCACAATCAGTTTATATAATCAATAAATAGTGGCTTGCAGTAGCATCCGGGATTTAGGCAGAATCAACTTACAATAGCCGCTCTTCTTGGAGATAGAGGGCCTGATTTGGGTTGCTGAGTCAGTGACTCTGCTCTTTGTATGAGATTGTGCTATGAGATGATTCTGCAGTGGATTGTAATGCACTGGGTTGAGTAGTCCCAGTCGCATTTAGGTGGGAATTTGAATTGGGCCTGGATCATAGTTTATAATCAATATATAGAATGAGCTTCCAGTGTCAAGGGAGAGTCGCTGCTCTTGGAAATGGAGGTGCTGATTTGGGTAGATGAGTCAGTGGCTCTACTCCTCGGGTGTGTTGCTCCTGGAAGCGGGTTGTGAATTGTTTCGAAATGTAGGGAGTTTCAGGGCTGTGTAGTCACATACTATTATAGGTTAGAGGTATAGCGAATCCACAATCAGTTTTTATAATCAATAAATAGTGGCTTGTATTAGCGTCCGGGATTTAGGCAGAATCAACTTACAATGGCCGCTCTTCTTGGAGATAGAGGGCCTGATTTGGGTTGCTGAGTCAGTGACTCTGCTCTTTGTATGAGACTGTGCTATGAGATGATTCTGCAGTGGATTGTAATGCACTTTGCTGAGTAGTCCCAGTTGCATTTAGGAGGGAAGTTGAATTGGGCCTGGATCATAGTTTATAGTCAATCAATAGATTGAGCTTCCAGTGTCAAGGCAGAGTCGCTGCTCTTGGAAATGGAGGTGCTGATTTGGGTAGCTGAGTCAGTGGCTCTACTCCTCGGGTGTGTTGCTCCTGGAAGCGGGTTGTGAATTGTTTCGAAATGTAGGGAGTTTCGGGCTGTGTAGTCACATACTATTATAGGTTAGAGGTATAGCGAATCCACAATCAGTTTTTATAATCAATAAATAGTGGCTTGTATTAGCGTCCGGGATTTAGGCAGAATCAACTTACGATGGCCGCTCTTCTTGGAGATAGAGTGCCTGATTTGGGGTGCTGAGTCAGTGACTCTGCTCTTTGTATGAGATTGTGCTATGAGATGATTCTGCAGTGGATTGTAATGCACTGGGTTGAGTAGTCTCAGTCGCATTTAGGTGGAAATTTGAATTGGGCCAGGATCATAGTTTATAATCAATATATAGCATGAGTTCCAGTGTCAAGGGAGAGTCGCTGCTCTTGGAAATGGAGGTGCTGATTTGGGTAGCTGAGTCAGTGGCTCTACTCCTCGGGTGTGTTGCTCCTGGAAGCGGGTTGTGAATTGTTTCGAAATGGAGGGAGTTTCGGGGCTGTGTAGTCACATACTATTATAGGTTAGAGGTATAGCGAATCCACAATCAGTTTTTATAAATCAATAAATAGTGGCTTGTATTAGCGTCCGGGATTTAGGCAGAATCAACTCACAATGGCTGCTCTTCTTGGAGATAGAGTGCCTGATTTGGGGTGCAGAGTCAGTGACTCTGCTCTTTGTATGAGCTTGTGCTATGAGATGATTCTGCAGTGGATTGTAATGCACTGGGTTGAGTAGTCCCAGTCGCATTTAGGTGGGAAGTTGAATTGGGCCTGGATCACAGTTTATAATCAATATACAGAATGAGCTTCCAGTGTCAAGGGAGAGTCGCTGCTCTTGGAAATGGAGGTGCTGATTTGGGTAGCTGAGTCAGTGGCTCTACCCCTGGGGTGTGATGCTGCTGGAAGCAGGCTGCAAAGTGTTTCGAAATGCAGGCACATTTGGGGCTCTGTAGTCACATACTATTATAGGTTAGAGGTATAGCGAATCCACAATCAGTTTTTATAATCAATAAATAGTGGCTTGTATTAGCGTCCGGGATTTAGGTAGAATCAACTTACAATGGCCGCTCTTCTTGGAGATAGAGTGCCTGATTTGGGGTGCTGAGTCAGTTACTCTGCTCTTTGTATGAGCTTGTGCTATGAGATGATTCTGCAGTGGATTGTAATGCACTGGGTTGAGTAGTCCCAGTCGCATTTAGGTGGGAATTTGAATTGGGCCTGGATCATAGTTTATAATCAATATATAGAATGAGTTCCAGTGTCAAGGGAGAGTCGCTGCTCTTGGAAATGGAGGTGCTGATTTGGGTAGCTGAGTCAGTGGCCCTACTCCTCGGGTGTGTTGCTCCTGGAAGCGGGTTGTGAATTGTTTCGAAATGGAGGGAGTTTCGGGGCTGTGTAGTCACATACTATTATAGGTTAGAGGTATAGCGAATCCACAATCAGTTTTTATAATCAATAAATAGTGGCTTGTATTAGCATCCGGGATTTAGGAAGAATCAACTCACAATGGCCGCTCTTCTTGGAGCTAGAGGGCCTGATTTGGGTTGCTGAGTCAGTGACTCTGCTCTTTGTATGAGACTGTGCTATGAGATGATTCTGCAGTGGATTGTAATGCACTGGGTTGAGTTGTCCCAGTCGCATTTAGGTGGGAATTTGAATTGGGCCTGGATCACAATTTATAATCAATATATAGAATGAGTTCCAGTGTCAAGGGAGAGTCGCTGCTCTTGGAAATGGAGGTGCTGATTTGGGTAGCTGAGTCAGTGGCTCTACTCCTCGGGTGTGTTGCTCCTGGAAGCGGGTTGTGAATTATTTCGAAATGTAGGGAGTTTTGAAGCTGTTTAGTCACATACTATTATAGGTTAGATGTATAGCGAATCCACAATCAGTTTTTATAATCAATAAATAGTGGCTTGCAGTAGCATCCGAGATTTAGGCAGAATCAACTTACAATAGCCGCTCTTCTTGGAGATAGAGGGCCTGATTTGGGGTGCTGAGTCAGTTACTCTGCTCTTTGTATGAGCTTGTGCTATGAGATGATTCTGCAGTGGATTGTAATGCACTGGGTTGAGTAGTCCCAGTCGCATTTAGGAGGGTAGTTGAATTGGGCCTTGATCATAGTTTATAGTCAATCAATAGATTGAGCTTCCAGTGTCAAGGCAGAGTCGCTGCTCTTGGAAATGGTGGTGCTGATTTGGGTAGCTGAGTCAGTGGCTCTACTCCTCGGGTGTGTTGCTCCTGGAAGCGGGTTGTGAATTGTTAAGAAATGTAGGGAGTTTCAGGGCTGTGTAGTCACATACTATTATAGGTTAGAGGTATAGCGAATCCACAATCAGTTTTTATAATCAATAAATAGTGGCTTGTATTAGCGTCCGGGATTTAGGCAGAATCAACTTACAATGGCCGCTCTTCTTGGAGATAGAGTGCCTGATTTGGGGTGCTGAGTCAGTTACTCTGCTCTTTGTATGAGCTTGTGCTATGAGATGATTCTGCAGTGGATTGTAATGCACTGGGTTGAGTAGTCCCAGTCGCATTTAGGTGGGAATTTGAATTGGGCCTGGATCATAGTTTATAATCAATATATAGAATGAGTTCCAGTGTCAAGGGAGAGTCGCTGCTCTTGGAAATGGAGGTGCTGATTTGGGTAGCTGAGTCAGTGGCTCTAATCCTCGGGTGTGTTGCTCCTGGAAGCGGGTTGTGAATTTTTTCGAAATGGAGGGAGTTTCGGGGCTGTGTAGTCACATACTATTATAGGTTAGAGGTATAGCGAATCCACTATCAGTTTTTATAATCAATAAATTGTGGCTTGTATTAGCGTCCGGGATTTAGGCAGAATCAACTCACAAAGGCCGCTCTTCTTGGAGATAGAGTGCCTGATTTGGGGTGCTGAGTCAGTGACTCTGCTCTTTGTATAAGCTTGTGCTATGAGATGATTCTGCAGTGGATTGTAATGCACTGGGTTGAGTAGTTCCAGTCGCATTTAGGAGGGAAGTTGAATTGGACCTGGATCATAGTTTATAATCAATATATAGAATGAGCTTCCAGTGTCAAGGGAGAGTCGCTGCTCTTGGAAATGGAGGTGCTGATTTGGGTAGCTGAGTCAGTGGCTCTTCTCCTCGGGTGTGTTGCTCCTGGAAGCGGGCTGTGAATTGTTTCAAAATGTAGGGAGTTTCGGGGCTGTTTAGTCACATACTATTATAGGTTAGAGGTATAGCGAATCCACAATCAGTTTTTATAATCAATAAATAGTGGCTTGTATTAGCGTCCGGGATTTAGGCAGAATCAACTTACAATAGCCGCTCTTCTTGGAGATAGAGTGGCTGATTTGGGGTGCTGAGTCAGTGACTCTGCTCTTTGTATGAGATTGTGCTATGAGATGATTCTGCAGTGAATTGTAATGCACTGGGTTGAGTAGTCCCAGTCGCATTTAGGAGGGAAGTTGAATTGGGCCTGGATCATAGTTTATAGTCAATCAATAGATCGAGCTTGCAGTGTCAAGGCAGAGTCGCTGCTCTTGGAAATGGAGGTGCTGATTTGGGTAGCTGAGTCAGTGGCTCTACTCCTCAGGTGTGTTGCTCCTGGAAACGGGTTGTGAATTGTTTCGAAATGTAGGGAGTTTCGGGGCTGTGTAGTCACATTCTATTATAGGTTAGAGGTATAGCGAATCCACAATCAGTTTTTATAATCAATAAATAGTGGCTTGTAGTAGCGTCCGGGATTTAGGCAGAATCAACTCACAATGGCCGCTCTTCTTGGAGATAGAGTGCCTGATTTGGGGTGCTGAGTCAGTGACTCTGCTCTTTGTATGAGCTTGTGCTACGAGATGATTCTGCAGTGGATTGTAATGCACTGGGTTGAGTAGTCCCAGTCGCATTTAGGTGGGAATTTGAATTGGGCCTGGATCATAGTTTATAATCAATATATAGAATGAGCTTCCAGTGTCAAGGGAGAGTCGCTGCTCTTGGAAATGGAGGTGCTGATTTGGGTAGCTGAGTCAGTGGCTCTACTCCTCGGGTGTGTTGCTCCTGGTAGCGGGTTGTGAGTTGTTTCAAAATGTAGGGAGTTTCGGGGCTGTGTAGTCACATACTATTATAGGTTAGAGGTATAGCGAATCCACAATCAGTTTTTATAATCAATAAATAGTGGCTTGTATTAGCGTCCGGGATTTAGGCAGAATCAACTTACAATGGCCGCTCTTCTTGGAGATAGAGTGCCTGATTTGGGGTGCTGAGTCTGTGACTCTGCTCTTTGTATGAGATTGTGCTATGAGATGATTCTGCAGTGGATTGTAATGCACTGGGTTGAGTAGTCCCAGTCGCATTTAGGTGGGAAGTTTAATTGGGCCTGGATCACAGATTATAATCAATATATAGAATAAGTTCCAGTTTCAAAGGAGAGTCGCTGCTCTTGGAAATGGAGGTGCTGATTTGGGTAGCTGAGTCAGTGGCTCTACTCCTCGGGTGTGTTGCTCCTGGAAGCGGGTTGTGAATTGTTTCGAAATGGAGGGAGTTTCGGGGCTGTGTAGTCACATACTATTATAGGTTAGAGGTATAGCGAATCCACAATCAGTTTTTATAATCAATAAATAGTGGCTTGTATTAGCGTCCGGGATTTAGGCAGAATCAACTCACAATGGCCGCTCTTCTTGGAGATAGAGAGCCTGATTTGGGTTGCTGAGTCAGTGACTCTGCTCTTTGTATGAGACTGTGCTATGAGATGATTCTGCAGTGGATTGTAATGCACTGGGTTGAGTAGTCCCAGTCACATTTAGGTGGGAATTTGAATTGGGCCTGGATCATAGTTTATAATCAATATAGAGAATGAGTTCCAGTGTCAAGGGAGAGTCGCTGCTCTTGGAAATGGAGGTGCTGATTTGGGTAGCTGAGTCAGTGGCTCTAATCCTCGGGTGTGTTGCTCCTGGAAGCGGGTTGTGAATTTTTTCGAAATGGAGGGAGTTTCGGGGCCGTGTAGTCACATACTATTATAGGTTAGAGGTATAGCAAATCCACAATCAGTTTTTATAATCAATAAATTGTGGCTTGTATTAGCGTCCGGGATTTAGGCAGAATCAACTCACAAAGGCCGCTCTTCTTGGAGATAGAGTGCCTGATTTGGGGTGCTGAGTCAGTGACTCTGCTCTTTGTATAAGCTTGTGCTATGAGATGATTCTGCAGTGGATTGTAATGCACTGGGTTGAGTAGTTCCAGTCGCATTTAGGAGGGAAGTTGAATTGGGCCTGGATCATAGTTTATAATCAATATATAGAATGAGCTTCCAGTGTCAAGGGAGAGTCGCTGCTCTTGGAAATGGAGGTGCTGATTTGGGTAGCTGAGTCAGTGGCTCTTCTCCTCGGGTGTGTTGCTCCTGGAAGCGGGCTGTGAATTGTTTCAAAATGTAGGGAGTTTTGGGGCTGTTTAGTCACATACTATTATAGGTTAGAGGTATAGCGAATCCACAATCAGTTTTTATAATCAATAAATAGTGGCTTGTATTAGCGTCCGGGATTTAGGCAGAATCAACTTACATTAGCCGCTCTTCTTGGATATAGAGTGCCTGATTTGGGGTGCTGAGTCAGTGACTCTGCTCTTTGTATGAGATTGTGCTATGAGATGATTCTGCAGTGGATTGTAATGCACTGGGTTGAGTAGTCCCAGTCGCATTTAGGAGGGAAGTTGAATTGGGCCTGGATCATAGTTTATAGTCAATCAATAGATCGAGCTTGCAGTGTCAAGGCAGAGTCGCTGCTCTTGGAAATGGAGGTGCTGATTTGGGTAGCTGAGTCAGTGACTCTACTCCTCGGGTGTGTTTCTCCTGGAAACGGGTTGTGAATTGTTTCGAAATGTAGGGAGTTTCGGGGCTGTGTAGTCACATTCTATTATAGGTTAGAGGTATAGCGAATCCACAATCAGTTTTTATAATCAATAAATAGTGGCTTGTAGTAGCGTCCGGGATTTAGGCAGAATCAACTCACAATGGCCGCTTTTCTTGGAGATATAGTGCCTGAGTTGGGGTGCTGAGTCAGTGACTCTGCTCTTTGTATGAGCTTGTGCTATGAGATGATTCTGCAGTGGATTGTAATGCACTGGGTTGAGTAGTCCCAGTCGCATTTAGGTGGGAATTTGAATTGGGCCTGGATCATAGTTTATAATCAATATATAGAATGAGCTTCCAGTGTCAAGGGAGAGTCGCTGCTCTTGGAAATGGAGGTGCTGATTTGGGTAGCTGAGTCAGTGGCTCTACTCCTCGGGTGTGTTGCTCCTGGTAGCGGGTTGTGAATTGTTTCAAAATGTAGGGAGTTTCGGGGCTGTGTAGTCACATACTATTATAGGTTAGAGGTATAGCGAATCCACAATCAGTTTTTATAATCAATAAATAGTGGCTTGTATTAGCGTCCGGGATTTAGGCAGAATCAACTTACAATGGCCGCTCTTCTTGGAGATAGAGTGCCTGATTTGGGGTGCTGAGTCTGTGACTCTGCTCTTTGTATGAGATTGTGCTATGAGATGATTCTGCAGTGGATTGTAATGCACTGGGTTGAGTAGTCCCAGTCGCATTTAGGTGGGAAGTTGAATTGGGCCTGGATCACAGTTTAGAATCAATATATAGAATGAGTTCCAGTGTCAAGGGAGAGTCGCTGCTCTTGGAAATGGAGTTGCTGATTTGGGTAGCTGAGTTAGTGGCTCTACTCCTCGGGTGTGTTGCTCCTGGAAGCGGGTTGTGAATTGTTTCGAAATGGAGGGAGTTTCGGGGCTGTGTAGTCACATACTATTATAGGTTAGAAGTATAGCGAATCCACAATCAGTTTTTATAATCAATAAATAGTGGCTTGTATTAGCGTCCGGGATTTAGGCAGAATCAACTCACAATGGTCGCTCTTCTTGGAGATAGAGGGCCTGATTTGGGTTGCTGAGTCAGTGACTCTACTCTTTGTATGAGACTGTGCTATGAGATGATTCTGCAGTGGATTGTAATGCACTGGGTTTAGTAGTCCCAGTGGCATTTAGATGGGAATTTGAATTGGGCCTGGATCAGAGTTTATAATCAATATATAGAATGAGCTTCCAGTGTCAAGGTAGAGTCGCTGCTCTTGGAAATGGAGGTGCTGATTTGGGTAGCTGAGTCAGTGGCTCTACTCCTCGGGTGTGTTGCTCCTGGAAGCGGGTTGTGAATTGTTTCTAAATGTAGGGAGTTTCGGGGCTGTGTAGTCACATACTATTATAGGTTAGAGGTATAGCGAATCCACAATCAGTTTTTATAATCAATAAATAGTGGCTTGTATTAGCGTCCGGGATTTAGGCAGAATCAACTTACAATGGCCGCTCTCCTTGGAGATAGAGTGCCTGATTTGGGTTGCTGAGTCAGTGACTCTGCTCTTTGTATGAGATTGTGCTATGAGATGATTCTGCAGTGGATTGTAATGCACTGGGCTGAGTAGTCCCAGTCGCATTTAGGAGGGAAGTTGAATTGGGCCTGGATCATAGTTTATAGTCAATCAATAGATCGAGCTTGCAGTGTCAAGGCAGAGTCGCTGCTCTTGGAAATGGAGGTGCTGATTTGGGTAGCTGAGTCAGTGGCTCTACTCCTTGGGTGTGTTGCTCCTGGAAAAGGGTTGTGAATTGTTTCGAAATGTAGGGAGTTTCGGGGCTGTGTAGTCACATACTATTATAGGTTAGAGGTATAGCGAATCCACAATCAGTTTTTATAATCAATAAATAGTGGCTTGTATTAGCGTCCTGGATTTAGGCAGAATCAACTTAAAATGGCCGCTCTTCTTGGAGATAGAGTGCCTGATTTGGGGTGCTGAGTCAGTGACTCTGCTCTTTGTATGAGCTTGTGCTATGAGATGATTCTGCAGTGGATTGTAATGCACTGGGTTGAGTAGTCCCAGTCGCATTTAGGTGGGAATTTGAATTGGGCCTGGATCATAGTTTATAATCAATATATAGAATGAGTTCCAGTGTCAAGAGAGAGTCGCTGCTCTTGGAAATGGAGGTGCTGATTTGGGTAGCTGAGTCAGTGGCTCTACTCCTCGGGTGTGTTGCTCCTGGAAGCGGGTTGTGAATTGTTTCGAAATGGAGGGAGTTTCGGGCTGTGTAGTCACATACTATTATAAGTTAGAGGTATAGCGAATCCACAATTAGTTTTTATAATCAATAAATAGTGGCTTGTATTAGCGTCCGGGATTTAGGCAGAATCAACTCACAATGGCCGCTCTTCTTGGAGATAGAGGGCCTGATTTGGGTTGCTGAGTCAGTGACTCTGCTCTTTGTATGAGACTGTGCTATGAGATGATTCTGCAGTGGTTTGTAATGCACTGGGTTGAGTAGTCCCAGTCGCATTAAATGGGAATTTGAATTGGGCCTGGATCAGAGTTTATAATCAATATATAGAATGAGCTTCCAGTGTCAAGGGAGAGTCGCTGCTCTTGGAAATGGAGGTGCTGATTTGGGTAGCTTAGTCAGTGGCTCTACTCCTCGGGTGTGTTGCTCCTGGAAGCGGGTTGTGAATTGTTTCGAAATGTAGGGAGTTTTGAGGCTGTGTAGTCACATACTATTATAGGTTAGATGTATAGCGAATCCACAATCAGTTTTTATAATCAATAAATAGTGGCTTGCAGTAGCATCAGGGATTTAGGCAGAATCAACTTACAATAGCCGCTCTTCTTGGAGATAGAGGGCCTGATTTGGGTTGCTGAGTCAGTGACTCTGCTCTTTGTATGAGATTGTGCTATGAGATGATTCTGCAGTGGATTGTAATGCACTGGGTTGAGTAGTCCCAGTCGCATTTAGGTGGGAATTTGAATTGGGCCTGGATCATAGTTTATAATCAATATATAGAATGAGCTTCCAGTGTCAAGGTAGAGTCGCTGCTCTTGGAAATGGAGGTGCTGATTTGGGTAGCTGAGTCAGTGGCTCTACTCCTCGGGTGTGTTGCTCCTGGAAGCGGGTTGTGAATTGTTTCAAAATGTAGGGAGTTTCCGGGCTGTGTAGTCACATACTATTATAGGTTAGAGGTATAGCGAATCCACAATCAGTTTTTATAATCAATAAATAGTGGCTTGTATTAGCGTACGGGATGTAGGCAGAATCAACTCAAAATGGCCGCTCTTCTTGGAGATAGAGGGCCTGATTTGGGTTGCTGAGTCAGTGACTCTGCTCTTTGTATGAGACTGTGCTATGAGATGATTCTGCAGTGGATTGTAATGCACTTTTCTGAGTAGTCCCAGTCGCATTTAGGAGGGAAGTTGAATTGGGCCTGGATCATAGTTTATAGTCAATCAATAGATTGAGCTTCCAGTGTCAAGGCAGAGTCGCTGCTCTTGGAAATGGAGGTGCTGATTTGGGTAGCTGAGTCAGTGGTTCTACTCCTCGGGTGTGTTGCTCCTGGAAGCGGGTTGTGAATTGTTTCGAAATGTAGGGAGTTTCAGGGCTGTGTAGTCACATACTATTATAGGTTAGAGGTATAGCAAATCCACAATCAGTTTTTATAATCAATAAATAGTGGCTTGTATTAGCGTCCGGGATTTAGGCAGAATCAACTTACAATGGCCGCTCTTCTTGGAGATAGAGTGCCTGATTTGGGGTGCTAAATCAGTGACTCTGCACTTTGTATGAGATTGTGCTATGAGATGATTCTGCAATGGATTGTAATGCACTGGGTTGAGTAGTCCCAGTCATATTTAGGTGGGAATTTGAATTGGGCCTGGATCATAGTTTATAATCAATATATAGAATGAGTTCCAGTGTCAAGGGAGAGTCGCTGCTCTTGGAAATGGAGGTGCTGATTTGGGTAGCTGAGTCAGTGGCTCTACTCCTCGGGTGTGTTGCTCCTGGAAGCGGGTTGTGAATTGTTTCGAAATGGAGGGAGTTTCAGGGCTGTGTAGTCACATACTATTATAGGTTAGAGGTATAGCGAATCCACAATCAGTTTTTATAATCAATAAATAGTGGCTTGTATTAGCGTCCGGGATTTAGGCAGAATCAACTCACAATGGCCGCTCTTCTTGGAGATAGAGTGCCTGATTTGGGGTGCTGAGTCAGTGACTCTGCTCTTTGTATGAGCTTGTGCTATGAGATGATTCTGCAGTGGCTTGTAATGCACTGGGTTGAGTAGTCCCAGTCGCATTTAGGTGGGAAGTTGAATTGGGCCTGGATCATAGTTTATAATCAATATATAGAATGAGCTTCAAGTGTCAAGGGAGAGTCGCTGCTCTTGGAGATAGAGGGCCTGATTTGGGTTGCTGAGTCAGTGACTCTGCTCTTTGTATGAGATTGTGCTATGAGATGATTCTGCAGTGGATTGTAATGCACTGGGCTGAGTAGTCCCAGTCGCATTTAGGAGGGAAGTTGAATTGGGCCTGGATCATAGTTTATAGTCAATCAATAGATTGAGCTTCCAGTGTCAAGGCAGAGTCGTTGCTCTTGGAAATAGAGGTGTTGATTTGGGTAGCTGAGTCAGTGGTTCTACTCCTCGGGTGTGTTGCTCCTGGAAGCGGGTTGTGAATTGTTTCGAAATGTAGGGAGTTTCAGGGCTGTGTAGTCACATACTATTATAGGTTAGAGGTATAGCGAATCCACAATCAGTTTTTATAATCAATAAATAGTGGCTTGTATTAGCGTCCGGGATTTAGGCAGAATCAACTCACAATGGCCGCTCTTCTTGGAGATAGAGTGCCTGATTTGGGGTGCTGAGTCAGTGACTCTGCTCTTTGTATGAGCTTGTGCTATGAGATGATTCTGCAGTGGATTGTAATGCACTGGGTTGAGTAGTCCCAGTCGCATTTAGGTGGGAAGTTGAATTGGGCCTGGATCATAGTTTATAATCAATATATAGAATGAGCTTCCAGTGCCAAGGCAGAGTCACTGCTCTTGGAAGTGGAGGTGCTGATTTGGGTAGCTGAGTCAGTGGCTCTACTCCTGGGGTGTGATGCTGCTGGAAGCACGCTGCAAAGTGTTTCGAAATTCAGGCACATTTGGGGCTCTGTAGTCTTATACTATTATAGGTTAGAGGTATAGCGAATCCACAATCAGTTTTTATAATCAATAAATAGTGACTTGTATTAGCGTCCGGGATTTAGGCAGAATCAACTTACAATGGCCGCTCTTCTTGGAGATAGAGTGCCTGATTTGGGGTGCTGAGTCAGTTACTCTGCTCTTTGTATGAGCTTGTGCTATGAGATCATTCTGCAGTGGATTGTAATGCACTGGGTTGAGTAGTCCCAGTCGCATTTAGGTGGGAATTTGAATTAGGCCTGGATCATAGTTTATAATCAATATATAGAATGAGTTCCAGTGTCAAGGGAGAGTCGCTGCTCTTGGAAATGGAAGTGCTGATTTGGGTAGCTGAGTCAGTGGCTCTACTCCTCGGGTGTGTTGCTCCTGGAAGCGGGTTGTGAATTGTTTCGAAATGGAGGGAGTTTCGGGGCTGCGTAGTCACATACTATTATAGGTTAGAGGTCTAGCGAATCCAAAATCAGTTTTTATAATCAATAAATAGTGGCTTGTATTAGCGTCCGGTATTTAGGCAGAATCAACTCACAATGGCCGCTCTTCTTGGAGATAGAGGTTCTGATTTGGGTTGCTGAGTCAGTGACTCTGTTTTTTGTATGAGACTGTGCTACGAGATGATTCTGCAGTGGATTGTAATGCACTGGGCTGAGTAGTCCCAGTCGCATTTAGGAGGGAAGTTGAATTCGGCCTGGATCATAGTTTATAGTCAATCAATAGATCGAGGTTGCAGTGTCAAGGCAGAGTCGCTGCTCTTGGAAATGGAGGTGCTGATTTGAGTAGCTGAGTCAGTGGCTCTACTCCTCGGGTGTGTTGCTCCTGGAAACGGGTTGTGAATTGTTTCGAAATATAGGGAGTTTCCGGGCTGTGTAGTCACATACTATTATAGGTTAGAGGTATAGCGAATCCACAATCAGTTTTTATAATCAATAAATAGTGGCTTGAATTAGCGTCCGGGATTTAGGCAGAATCAACTTATAATGGCCGCTCTTCTTGGAGATAGAGTGCCTGATTTGGGGTGCTGAGTCAGTGACTCTGCTCTTTGTATGAGCTTGTGCTTTGAGATGTTTCTGCAGTGGATTGTAATGCACTGGGCTGAGTAGTCCCAGTCGCATTTAGATGGGAATTTGAATTGGGCCTGGATCAGAGTTTATAATCAATATATAGAATGAGCTTCCAGTATCAAGGGAGAGTCACTGCTCTTGGAAATGGAGGTGCTGATTTGGGTAGCTGAGTCAGTGGCTCTACTCCTCGGGTGTGTTGCTCCTGGAAGCGGGTTGTGAATGATTTCGAAATGTAGGGAGTTTCGGGGCTGTGTGGTCACATACTATTATAGGTTAGAGGTATAGCGAATCCACAATCAGTTTTTATAATCAATAAATAGTGGCTTGTATTAGCATCCGGGATTTAGGCAGAATCAACTTACAATAGCCACTCTTCTTGGAGATAGAGTGCCTGATTTGGGTTGCTGAGTCAGTGACTCTGCTCTTTGTATGAGATTGTGCTATGAGATGATTCTGCAGTGGATTGCAATGCACTGGGCTGAGTAGTCCCAGTCGCATTTAGGAGGGAAGTTGAATTGGGCCTGGATGATAGTTTATAGTCAATCAATAGATCGAGCTTGCAGTGTCAAGGCACAGTCGCTGCTCTTGGAAATGGAGGTGCTGATTTATATTTGGGCCGTAATGGGAGATTAACTTCCCCGGTAGCTCTCTTGTTCCCCTTACTCCCATCGCAGTACTAAGCTGTCCTATATTTTTGGAGCCCAATCTTTTCCCCTTCCCTGCTACTAATTTAAGGGGCCTCTGCTCCAAGGGAGTAGAATCTATACTATTATCAATAACCCTAGGTAGAACAGGCTTTACAGACTTTTGCCTCCTACTTTTTGAGACTTTCTTTATTTTTTGGCACCTGCGATTCCATGTGTTATATCCTAGATAATGCCCCCTTTCTTTTATTAGCATCGGCCATTTAGAGATGTATACATTTGTTTGATCCATGGGTGTCATAGCGTCTGCATCGTGCTTTGGGAGATCATCGCAGATGGTTCTTGTCATTGCAGGCATTTGTCCCCTGATGCTTTTCAATTCCCCCACTACCTTCTGCAGTTGTTCTTTTTGAGATTTTAAAATATCGCTATTTAGCATAGTTACTTCCAATAAGCCTTGCAAAGTTTTCTGGAGGAGCACCATTATATCCAGCATTGAGGACGCCGGGGTTGCAGAGATATTGAAGTCTAATGTAAGATTTTGGCCCAGACCTTCTTGTTTTTCAGTTGAGTGGGAGTCTGGAAGGTCTTGACTCTTAACTTGACTCTTATCTTGGCTCTTCTCCGTTTTTGAGCTTAAATGTATACCCGAAGCCTCGTCCCAGGATATACTTGGTTCCTCACTATTGGTGTCGTGCTCCTGTTGTTCTGAAAAAATCTGTGGCGATGAGGAGAGGCGAGGATGAAGGCTTAACTCACTTTGCTCCAGATTTGTAAGATCAAATGGGGTTTGACCCCCCTCAGATGCCTCCAGTAGATCATCCCTGCAGGCCAAAGATCCATCCTTAGACTGTTGATCGAGGTCTGCAGACTTTCCTGGCGAGCATATTTTTCTAAAACGTTTACCAACAAAGTCCTTCAGTGATTTAGAGGCAGCTGCACCTTTTTAGTTTGTGAAACTTGTGCGTCCTCCCCTATGGGTTTCTTTATCGTGCTTCTCGAAAGAATTTATTTGGTCCTTAGTTTCCGGCTTTTAGTACTTGCCCTAGTTGCCCCGAGCTCCACAGTAGATTCTTGTGTCAATTGTTCTAACACCTCGGATTCCTTGGACTCTTTAAGCCCTTTTGACGCCATCCCCTTCCCTTGATGGCTTCTACTTGGCGACTGGATCCAAAATCAACTATGAGCAGCACCTTATCTTGTCAGCAGCTGGACCACGCTTTAGTCAACCCAATAGTCCGCTTTTTTGTCTGTTTGTTTTTTAGCGCCACATGCCCCTAGTATCACACTCTTGGCACCTTACAAACATAAAACCATTAAAATGTTAAAAAAAAATTAAAAAAAATTTGACCACTTACCTCTGTTGAACAGCTGTGCTGACTGCCGAGCCGTACTTCTTCCCGCACACCTGCCAAAAAAGCGTTAAGTATTTAGTGGCCAGAGCTGACTATTATGTCCACTTTTGCCTTAAGTGCCCTTAGATTATACCATTCAAGACTGCACAGGCCTTCAAAGGCTACAGTAGCTGCGCTGTTCGCAGAGGAGCCAGTTTCCCTGAACGCTCCTTTCTTGGGGCTGGGTGCATCCAATCTTCCACCTGAGGTCACTTGTAGCGCTTCAACAGACTCACCCCCAGACTCCTCTGACAATAGCCCTGCAGTGCGAATCGCTGAGCAAGGTCGGAAGTCAGAGACTTAGAGGCCCCTGGGGTCGCCCCCCAGGGATCTGCCCAAGAGCTTGCACCCTTCCAGGAACCCCGCGCCCAGGGTTCCCTTTCTTCATGTTGATTCTCCTTAATACCAAAAACCCGCAACAAGCCGGGCGTCTCGCTGAGCAATTCGCGGCTCCAAACACCCGCAATTCGCGGCTCCAAACACCCGCAACAAGCCGGGCGTCTCCCGAGCTAATCGCGGCTCCAAACACCCACGATTCGCAGCTCCAAACACCCGCGATTCGCGGCTCCAAACACCCGTGATTTGCGGCTCCAAACACCTGGGACAAGCGCACATGCGCAAAAAATGTGGAGACGTCGGTACGGTAACAACGGCAGCAGCGGCAGCAGGGGTTCAACAGAGCTCACTACTATGTGTAGGCAGATAAAAACACGGGTGCTGTGAGTTCTGCTTGAAAAGGCTCCCTACAACTCTTATCTCTGCACAGGAGGAAGGGCATTCTGACGGGGTTTTCTTTATTGCACGTACACCACGACTGAATTTTCCACAGGCAAGAGCGCCTGTCTTCTCAGTGTCTATGGAACAACGTTGCTTATGCTGGTGGACTGACACGTTTCATTTTCAGACTTACCCAAGCACATTTCAAAAGACCCTGCAAGCAGACTAATCACTTATATTTGCTTATTATTATAACTATGTGAGCTTTCATATTCCAGCTACACAGATTCACAACGGCAAAATGGACAAAAAGGTCACACACTTTTAATAATCTAAGAAGTACTGAAAGTATATGTTTGAAGCACATTACTGCTATTATTTCTAGACCTATAGGTCGATGGCAGGAACTTGCGGTGTTGTAGGGATTCTGCTCATACACAGAACTGTGCACAGAGACCCAGGACCTCAGTAAATTGTGGTGGACCAAAAAACTCACTTCAGTACCTAGAACCCCTAACCGACTAGCATCAGTGGCACATTAGCTCTTCGTCCCATAGCAAAGGTACCAATGATTAGACAACCTGGAACATGCGACTTAGGTTACTCTCAGGAATGGTGGGAATCAAGAACACTCTTTCGTTTTATTCTCATACCAGTCCACAACATAAGTAAATAGAGACACAGAAACGTTTAAAATGTTTATTTTGACGACGTGCTCTAAGATGCAGTATTTTTGCTAACATAAGCAGGCATATGATTAAAAATAATATGCTCCGTATTGTTACAATTCCGTAAAACACAAAAGGAGAAATCATATTATAATGATAGTGGAAACAGGTCCTATAGTTCCTTATATACCACCCTCCCTAGCTAGGAACTATGTTTTATGTAATAATAGAAGGTCTCTTAGGCTTGAATGGGGAACCCCATACCTCCAAGATCAGCAGAGGTGAATCACATCAGGATCTGCAAAAGCTCTCTCTCTCTCTGGAAACGGATTTTCTCCAAGTGCCCAAATCATGCATGCAGTGCAATATTAAAGGCGTCAGAATTTCAGTTAGCTGCAGCTGCGTGCATGTTGTGTTTAAGCGTGGGGCGATCAGCCCGAATAACAGCTAACATTGTTATGATAACATTGGAGGCTTCAGCACTCCCTGTGCAGACTATGGTCGCGATGTAAGTCTATTGAAAACAAGCCATTTTCATGTGAAGAAATTCACGCAGCCTAACTTACAACAACAGTTACATACAGTGTTGTGTGTAAAAGCTGCAAAAAGGTAAAATGGCGTTTAAACTTCTAATAAGCCTATGCTAACATAGCAATGTGCGCCAGCAGGGCCCTGCCTTCACTACACCCTCCATTGATCAGAACACGCACAAACTGGAGGCAAGTTAGGAACGCAGAGTTCAAGTTCAAGTGAGACAGAACCAAGTTCAACATTTGCCAGACTGGATAATTGGGAGTAAATTCCGAATTAGTAACCACAGGGGCCATATAGTGACCAATAAAAGGAATGTGTAGAAAGAAAAAAATGAATAAAAAGTCACGAGTCCAGTACGTGTTTTGAAGTGGAAAAAATGTCACTTCAATCCAACAGCGTATAGGCATAGTACGTTGCAACCGCCTCCTACAGGAAGTCGTTATCATCAGAGAACATTTCAGCCATCCAATTCAGTAATGGAAAGGAACATACATGTTCATCGATAGCCAGAGCCTCTAGCACCATCAGAGGACAACTCGGGTAATTTTCAATATAACTGCGTGCTAGGAAGTCATGTGTCGCGGTACATGTATCCCAATTCCCTAGGACTCCATGCATCGCTGCAAAGGCCATAATCCCAATTCCAGAACATTGCAACTCATGAGTAACTAAGGGACTCATTAGTTGATCATAATCCAGGTTAGGAGACACTGTATTGCAGAGACACAAATCCAGAGGCCATTCAAAACAGCAATCCAGGCAATGGAGGACATGCTGCATGCATGTAAAGTAGGAGAACCGGAACGATAATCCATATGCTGCACTCAATATAGCCAGAGGCAGCATTCCATAGTATTCAAGCATCCGGTTACAAAGCTGAAGCAGCCGGGGTCGACTGTCTTGTGACACAGACTGTGCAGCCATTTCCGAGCTAGCAAATTAACAGCAGTACACCGGCAGCCAGGGCGAGCATTTACTGTAAACCACCAAAGAGGCTGGAAAAAATAGAATGAAAAAATGCCGGTATCACACAAAATATAGTTTGGAATGAGGTCACAAGGCCAGAACTTGCAATTTTAAAAAAGTGTGCCAAGCCCGTGGTCGACGAGGCATTGAATATTGTGTGAATCGAAGCACCGAAATGCAGGTGGAGATCTGTACTCAAAAGGGCATGCACTTCAGTGCGGGTGTTTGCAACGTGAAGGACGAATGTTTCACGCGAAGAAGTAAGGGTAATATCTTTTTGTGACAGTAGAGCCCTTATTCGACTCATCTTGTTGAGCTCTGCTTTCAAGGTCGGAATGGAAGGCCTGATTGATACATCGAGCTTCCCATGTGGAGGAGGGAACAGCACATTCTTACAGTAGACTACACGTTGGGAGACAATCACAGTGTACGGAATCCCTGCCAGCATCCCACAGAAATCTTCATTATTTAAAAGCAAATAACTACCGTTTCCTAGCAACGTGAAAGTTGGTGTTATAGCCGGGGTGGGTGTACCTTTTAAAATGCAAAAAACGGTGATGGATCAAGCCCTGATCTTTTGACTGGGTAGGAGTGTTCTGCTTAATTCAGATACTCTGTCCATCACCACCTCCCATTTTGAATCGTTTTGGCCACCACAAGCGTGGAAGGGTATGCGCAGATGTGAGTCCCTTGCTCACTGCACCATCAGGATTCAAGCAAGCCGGGCCGAAGACGGCTGTAATGCCAGAAACCGGTCCCCGGAAGCTTGTTTCCTCTCCAGTAAGTATTGGCTTGGTAGTTTGGTCTGCCCTGTTCCCATGATGCACTGGGCCAGGGACAGACTAATTTGCATGTAGCCATGTTCTGAACTGGGATGGTGCAGTGAGCTAAAAAACGGTGATGGATCAAGCCCTGATCTTTTGACTGGGTAGGAGTGTTCTGCTTAATTCAGATACTCTGTCCATCACCACCTCCCTTTTTGAATCGTTTTGGCCACCACAAGCGTGAAAGGGTATGCTCAGATGTGAGTCCCTTGCTCACTGCACCATCAGGATTCAAGCAAGCCGGGCCGAAGACGGCTGTAATGCCAGAAACCGGTCCCCGGAAGCTTGTTTCCTTTCCAGTAAGAATTGGCTTGGTAGTTTGGTCTGCCCTGTTCCCATGATGCACTGGGCCAGGGACAGACTAATTTGCATGTAGCCATGTTCTGAACTGGGATGGTGCAGTGAGCTAAAAAACGGTGATGGATCAAGCCCTGATCTTTTGACTGGGTAGGAGTGTTCTGCTTAATTCAGATACTCTGTCCATCACCACCTCCCTTTTTGAATCGTTTTGGCCACCACAAGCGTGGAAGGGTATGCTCAGATGTGAGTCCCTTGCTCACTGCACCATCAGGATTCAAGCAAGCCGGGCCGAAGACGGCTGTAATGCCAGAAACCGGTCCCCGGAATCTTGTTTCCTTTCCAGTAAGAATTGGCTTGGTAGTTTGGTCTGCCCTGTTCCCATGATGCACTGGGCCAGGGACAGACTAATTTGCATGTAGCCATGTTCTGAACTGGGATGGTGCAGTGAGCTAAAAAACGGTGATGGATCAAGCCCTGACTTTTTGACTGGGTAGGAGTGTTCTGCTTAATTCAGATACTCTGTCCATCACCACCTCCCTTTTTGAATCGTTTTGGCCACCACAAGCGTGGAAGGGTATGCTCAGATGTGAGTCCCTTGCTCACTGCACCATCAGGATTCAAGCAGCCGGGCCGAAGACGGCTGTAATGCCAGAAACCGGTCCCCGGAAGCTTGTTTCCTTTCCAGTAAGAATTAGCTTGGTAGTTTGGTCTGCCCTGTTCCCATGATGCACTGGGGCAGGGACAGACTAATTTGCATGTAGCCATGTTCTGAACTGGGATGGTGCAGTGAGCTAAAAAACGGTGATGGATCAAGCCCTGATCTTTTGACTGGGTAGGAGTGTTCTGCTTAATTCAGATACTCTGTCCATCACCACCTCCCTTTTTGAATCGTTTTGGCCACCACAAGCATGGAAGGGTATGCTCAGATGTGAGTCCCTTGCTCACTGCACCATCAGGATTCAAGCAAGCCGGGCCGAAGACGGCTGTAATGCCAGAAACCGGTCCCCGGAAGCTTGTTTCCTTTCCAGTAAGAATTGGCTTGGTAGTTTGGTCTGCCCTGTTCCCATGATGCACTGGGCCAGGGACAGACTAATTTGCATGTAGCCATGTTCTGAACTGGGATGGTGCAGTGAGCTAAAAAACGGTGATGGATCAAGCCCTGATCTTTTGACTGGGTAGGAGTGTTCTGCTTAATTCAGATACTCTGTCCATCACCACCTCCCTTTTTGAATCGTTTTGGCCACCACAAGCGTGGAAGGGTATGCTCAGATGTGAGTCCCTTGCTCACTGCACCATCAGGATTCAAGCAAGCCGGGCCGAAGACGGCTGTAATGCCAGAAACCGGTCCCCGGAAGCTTGTTTCCTTTCCAGTAAGAATTGGCTTGGTAGTTTGGTCTGCCCTGTTCCCATGATGCACTGGGCCAGGGACAGACTAATTTGCATGTAGCCATGTTCTGAACTGGGATGGTGCAGTGAGCTAAAAAACGGTGATGGATCAAGCCCTGATCTTTTGACTGGGTAGGAGTGTTCTGCTTAATTCAGATACTCTGTCCATCACCACCTCCCTTTTTGAATCGTTTTGGCCACCACAAGCGTGGAAGGGTATGCTCAGATGTGAGTCCCTTGCTCACTGCACCATCAGGATTCAAGCAAGCCGGGCCGAAGACGGCTGTAATGCCAGAAACCGGTCCCCGGAAGCTTGTTTCCTTTCCAGTAAGAATTGGCTTGGTAGTTTGGTCTGCCCTGTTCCCATGATGCACTGGGCCAGGGACAGACTAATTTGCATGTAGCCATGTTCTGAACTGGGATGGTGCAGTGAGCTAAAAAACGGTGATGGATCAAGCCCTGATCTTTTGACTGGGTAGGAGTGTTCTGCTTAATTCAGATACTCTGTCCATCACCACCTCCCTTTTTGAATCGTTTTGGCCACCACAAGCGTGGAAGGGTATGCTCAGATGTGAGTCCCTTGCTCACTGCACCATCAGGATTCAAGCAAGCTGGGCCGAAGACGGCTGTAATGCCAGAAACCGGTCCCCGGAAGCTTGTTTCCTTTCCAGTAAGAATTGGCTTGGTAGTTTGGTCTGCCCTGTTCCCATGATGCACTGGGCCAGGGACAGACTAATTTGCATGTAGCCATGTTCTGAACTGGGATGGTGCAGTGAGCTAAAAAACGGTGATGGATCAAGCCCTGATCTTTTGACTGGGTAGGAGTGTTCTGCTTAATTCAGATACTCTGTCCATCACCACCTCCCTTTTTGAATCGTTTTGGCCACCACAAGCGTGGAAGGGTATGCTCAGATGTGAGTCCCTTGCTCACTGCACCATCAGGATTCAAGCAAGCCGGGCCGAAGACGGCTGTAATGCCAGAAACCGGTCCCCGGAAGCTTGTTTCCTTTCCAGTAAGAATTGGCTTGGTAGTTTGGTCTGCCCTGTTCCCATGATGCACTCGGCCAGGGACAGACTAATTTGCATGTAGCCATGTTCTGAACTGGGATGGTGCAGTGAGCTAAAAAACGGTGATGGATCAAGCCCTGATCTTTTGACTGGGTAGGAGTGTTCTGCTTAATTCAGATACTCTGTCCATCACCACCTCCCTTTTTGAATCGTTTTGGCCACCACAAGCGTGGAAGGGTATGCTCAGATGTGAGTCCCTTGCTCACTGCACCATCAGGATTCAAGCAAGCCGGGCCGAAGACGGCTGTAATGCCAGAAACCGGTCCCCGGAAGCTTGTTTCCTTTCCAGTAAGAATTGGCTTGGTAGTTTGGTCTGCCCTGTTCCCATGATGCACTGGGCCAGGGACAGACTAATTTGCATGTAGCCATGTTCTGAACTGGGATGGTGCAGTGAGCTAAAAAACGGTGATGGATCAAGCCCTGATCTTTTGACTGGGTAGGAGTGTTCTGCTTAATTCAGATACTCTGTCCATCACCACCTCCCTTTTTTAATCGTTTTGGCCACCACAAGCGTGGAAGGGTATGCTCAGATGTGAGTCCCTTGCTCACTGCACCATCAGGATTCAAGCAAGCCGGGCCGAAGACGGCTGTAATGCCAGAAACCTGTCCCCGGAAGCTTGTTTCCTTTCCAGTAAGAATTAGCTTGGTAGTTTGGTCTGCCCTGTTCCCATGATGCACTGGGCCAGGGACAAACTAATTTGCATGTAGCCATGTTCTGAACTGGGATGGTGCAGTGAGCAAAAAAACGGTGATGGATCAAGCCCTGATCTTTTGACTGGGTAGGAGTGTTCTGCTTAATTCAGATACTCTGTCCATCACCACCACCCTTTTTGAATCGTTTTGGCCACCACAAGCGTGGAAGGGTATGCTCAGATGTGAGTCCCTTGCTCACTGCACCATCAGGATTCAAGCAAGCCGGGCCGAAGACGGCTGTAATGCCAGAAACCGGTCCCCGGAAGCTTGTTTCCTTTCCAGTAAGAATTGGCTTGGTAGTTTGGTCTGCCCTCATGTAGATAGGCATTACCTAATGGTTCATATCTGCCTATGGCATAGTGTTTCATGCATGAACTGAATTTGAACAGGGCGAAAGGTAACGTTATTAACCCATGAATTAACCAAACAGCTGAATTTGACTAGGTTACAGAAAATGGTAAAGGTTCCAATTTTTCAATATGCAAAAGTGAATATGCAGCATCCTTCATCGAAAAAAATTGTTGCTTTTCAGTCAAATTAAACGATAAAAACAGAGAGGATGTGTTCATGTAATCCCATGGAACTTTACCAACCTTTAAAGTTTGCAAAGGCCAGGCAAACTGCATAATGGAACGTAATCTATTTTGACCATGGTACAATACAGACACTTCATCTTGCACAATATCAACAACAGATGAAACAATATTATCTAATGTGTAAATTCGGGAATAAAGTGTGTTAATGCTATTATCTACAACTGCAAGCACTTTTTCTAACTTAGCTTGATCAATAGCTCTTAATCTAGAAGCAGTTTCAATTTGAGACAGTTTCCAAACTTCATTATAGACAGCATATTTCCATCTTTTGGACCTGCCTGCTGCAGGACCTTTCACAAAGTCATTCAAATCAACATTGTCAGTCAATTTGGACAAATGGAGCTTAACTGACGCTCAAAGTTAAATGTTTGAGCAATTTCTGGCATAACTTGCCTACAGAATAGGTAGTGACAGAAAGGACGCTCTCAAAACAGGGATCCACCCTAACCTGTGTGGAGCCAGGGGCCAGACCAAGAAAACGATGTTGGTATGAATCTGAACTTTTATGCCATAATAACTAACCTTGGGGATCCAAGCTGGAAACATTAAAGGAGGAATTCAGTATCAGGGACTGTAAATCATCAATGGACTTATCAGTGTGATTGTACCACGCAGGGTATTTTCCTAGATCAGGAATTGAAGGAGCATTTAATTTTTTAGACGTAGCCAATCCAAAGCAAGTGGTTTGAGAAATAGTCGAACTCAAAAACAACATATGGTTCGGGATGAGACATGCATGATGCAAAGCCTCAGTGCCTTGCACTTGCCAT
The DNA here is from genome assembly GCF_964261635.1 of Lissotriton helveticus. Taxonomy (NCBI): domain Eukaryota; kingdom Metazoa; phylum Chordata; class Amphibia; order Caudata; family Salamandridae; genus Lissotriton; species Lissotriton helveticus. Next base: position 1,557,885,940 of record NC_136069.1, on the reverse strand, counting down.
TTTTAGAACCCCAAACAGATTTAAGATCTATAGTATCTTTCCACATCTCATAGTCCCCTACAGCTAATTGATCGATAAAGGACTTCAAATAAAGTAATTTTGTGTGGGTGAGTCTAACTTTGGAAGAGGACCTAGCAGTCATCTTAAAATAAAATGTGTCTGGATTGGATTGATTAAAATCAGTAAAATAAGTAAACTTTTTCAAAAGGATTTTCGAGCTGCCTTCAACGGGAGCTGGACAATGTTCCCATTGTGTATAATTAACCACATTTCTAAACGTGTTCGCTTTATGAAGAAAATGATTGCCATAATGTTGGTAGCAAAATAAGTCTGCATAATTGACTGAGTCTAGTACAAATCTTCTGCCTCAAAAGCAGCATAATATTTCAAATCAGAAAACAGAGCCTCTGAGGCTTGGCCATCCCAATCATCAGAGGGTATGTTTTGTTTCACTACATCCCCCATTAAAACACGAAGCACATTGGGGGGCCAAGGATCTGAAATTTCACAGCATCCCATGCGATCCCACCTAAGGCAGGCCAAGCGTTGATATGCACAAAAGTCTAAGTCTGGTCCCTCTTCATTATGTGTGAGGAGGAGTGGGGTGCCAAAGTTCGATCAATTACTCTATTTGTAGATCGTTCTTTAACATAATGTCCATTTACAAAACGGAAAAAATACACCACAACTCCAATTGACATGAACAAAAAAATTGAAAATAGCACCAGCCAAATGTAAGTCCAAGGGGGTATCAAAAATGTTTTATAAGCCAAACAGCAAAAATCGAAACTTTTGATGGGGACTTTGATGTGGTAGAGTCAATGTCAAAAGAAAAGAGTGTCTGGTTAACTGCACTTGTTTGCAAATCAGGCATTGACAAATCTGTGGGGAGAGTATACACAGTATCATCAAGGGAATCACCAGCCAGCGGATTCAATAAAGGATTTGTAACAGTAGGCATCTCAATGGCAACGTCAGGGCTGGTGGTACTCGCCGGAACCAAAACAGAATTTCTCAGCATTGCTGGACAAGAGACCGCAGGTGTCATACTAAGAAGGATCGGCTGTGAGAAGTTGGCCTGGTATATAATGTTCACTATTCTAGTGAGCACCTTGCACCAGTCTAAACAACCCTTATGGTGATGGTTGTAAAGTCAACCTTATAGACCAGCTATCCTAGTGGTAGCATGGACAAAAGCAGTCTTAGGCTAAACTCAAGAGGGCATGTGAAGCCAGCTGTTTTACCATATGCAACCCTTTTAATACCAACTGAAAGGACACCACACAGGTTATATATTCAAAATATATATGTATTTATTTCTAAATAGATCCCCTTAACTCTTTATGAGCACAGGAGCACAAGCGTATAACAAGTAACTTATATAACATACAAAAGCGTCACAAATATGGATAGGCACTGGTGGCCCTTAAAACCATATACTAAAATAGTGGTATAAGAACCACGTCACGAACAATGGTAAGGCCTAGGGCCTTGGGAATCGCTGGGGCTACACTGGAATAACAGCAGTTAGGACGTAGGAGGCCCACAGGAAGCGGGTGCAGTGTCTAAATGCACACGTGTGCACCTATAGAAGTCAATGGGTGCGTAAAGTTAGGAAGTTGCAGATTTGGAAGTCTTCCGACTGGACTAAAACTTAACCACTTAAAACTAGGACACTAGATATGTAAATCTCTACAGGAGCACCGCAGTACTCGCGTTACCTCACCCACAGGAAGCGGGTGCATAGGTGTCAAAGTGTGTCGGGTTTCGTCGTGGAGTTCTATGGAGCCTTTGAGAAAAGATGCTGCAGGCGACCAGGCGAGAAAAGTGAGGTTGGATCCAAGGGTGGATCGAAGATGTAGAGTACCTAAAAGCAGAGGGGACAGAATCTGGGTCACTAGCCAGTGACCAGTAAGGAACCAGTAAGGAACCAGGCGATGTCGGGTTGCGATCAGGTGATGTCATTAAGCTTGTCTCCGCTACACGTGGACCAGGAGGTGTCGACGGCAACCAAGCGCAGGGCACGAACTGTCCCACGAAGGCTCTCGCTGTCGGCGGTGTCGGATCTCGATTCGGAGTCAACAGGCCTTAGCAAATGCAACCCACACAGGAATCAAAGATGGCTTCTGGATCAGACCAGCCAGGTCTGAGGGGCTGCTCCTTTTCAGGGGAGCAAGGGCCAGTCTGGAGCAACCAGACCAGTGTTGAAAATTCGAAGGTTCGTCCTCACAGAGGCCACTAGCCAATGGGCAAGTGACCGGGCAGACGCGTTGAGCAGGAAAATGCAAAAGGGCCACACGCAGCACTCGGTGAGTGTGGAGAGGTGATCTTTGGTGCAAAGGATGGGCGGGGATGGGGCTTCTCAATCCCCAATGCACAGCTTCGAGGGTGCCTCAGGAGCTGCACAGGAAGCACTTTGCTGGCTTTCCAAGATGGCCGGTCCCATGTCTCACGTCGCCTCCACGGGTCTCAGCTTTGCTGTGGCTGTGGATCGGCCTGTTGCATGTAGGGAAGTCCTATTCTTGTTGATCTCTGTCGTTCGAGCTCCGGTGGGAGCAACAATAAAGCAAACAATTGAGCGCTTGATGGTGCCTGCTTGCACAGGGTGGTCACTCCTTGACCACAAGGGAGATTCTTCAGTCTTCTACGTCGAGTAGGATGTCGAAGGGTCCAGAGTTTGCTATCAGAGTTTCAGGCAGTATTATCTAAAGTCTTGGGACACAGCTCCTAGCTTTATTCCAAATCAAGGGGCTGGATTACCTGCTAGGTCCCTCCTATGGGTGGGACCCAGGAAGGGGGTGGTTACACCCCTTTCCCTTTGTCCAGTTTCATGCCAGAGCTGGGGCTGGAGTGCCCCAGCACAGAGCTCGGGCTGGAGTGCCCCAGCACCGGTTTGAACTGGACTATGCATGGGGCTCCTTGTGTGCCCCAGGCAGTGTCTCGTTTCATTCAGCCCTCCCTGCCCCAATCCACTATCTCCTGTCTGGGGTGGTGCTAGCACCTCCCTATGACAGGAAACCTATTGTCCAAGCCTCCCTCGCTGGAAGGGCTCCCAGCAGCAGGAGGTCAGACTTGTGTCTGTGGCAGCAGCATCCATTTTGTGATGCTGAGGCTCTGGTTAACTTTAACCGTGTTTAAGGAAAGTAACATGTCTTCTCCCTCTAGAAGGGTGGAATGCTACCCCGGTCGCCAGAACTGGCGAGAAGGTAGTATTCCAAAGCGTATGACACCTTACACAACATGTTTTGATAAACCCAAACCAAAGATAGCATCTAACCGTGAGGTTCATAATGCACTTAAGAGTATATGGTATGGCAATATCCTGGAACAGCTATAAGGACATGGTTCCGAAAGCTGCAGACAGGCTCAGCTCATGCTAGAGCACCATCTCACATAAAACCAAGCACTCTGCCTTCAGGATTGTTAAGGCCTGTCATAGGAGTGACTTATAGGTGTATATGTGTCCAGATATAAGGTTAGACATAGGTATACTATATCTAAGCAAGGGGTGATTACACGACCTTGCCCCAGCTGAGTGATCAGCCAGTTGTGTCAGTATGGATGGCCAGCCAGGGGTGGCAAAAGATATGCTGCAGCCCCTGGTAGGCCTTGCATGCACCTATGCCCTAGGTACCTATAGTACACTGTACAGGGGCTCATAAGGTGACCCAATCCCAATTGGTGATGTACCTAAAGTGCATGGTTGTGAATTTAGAGAGAGAACAGCAGGGCTGTGGGTCTGATTAGCAGGCCCACAGCCACATTAAGTCGAAAACCAGTGAAGCAAAAAGCAAAAAAATGGGGTGACCATAGGATAGCAGACCCTATTCTCCTACATAACCCCCCCCCCCCCCAAGGCAGGGACATTAAACTTAACCTTGACCAGATAAGTCTTCATGTTCTAAGTGGAAAAACCTGGAGAGGACATCTGCATTGCCATGATCAGTCCCTGGTCTGTGCTCCACTGTAAAGTCCATCCCCTGTAGGGAAATGGACCACCTGAGCAGTTTGGGATTTTCACCCTTCATCTGATTTAGCCACAAGAGGGGCTTATGGTCGGTCTGAATCTTGAAGTGAGTGCCAAACAAGTATGGTCTCAACATCTTCAGGGCCCAAACCACAGCAAAGGCCTCCCTCTCAATAGCTGACCAACGTTTCTCTCTAGGGGTCAGCCTTCTGTTAATAAAAGCAATGGGCTGGTCTTGACCATCTACATTAAGTTGTGAAAGCAAAGCTCCCACCTCCAACTCAGAAGCATCTGTTTGGACAATAAACTCTTTGGAGTAGTCAGGACTCTTTAAGATAGGTGGAGAGTACATGGCCTTCTTCAGGTCATCAAATGCATTTTGACAGCTTACTGTCCACTGAACCTTTTTTGGCATCTTCTTTGAAGTCAAGTCATTGATTGGTGACACAATGGACCCATAATTCTTGACAAATTTTCTGTAGTACCCAGACAGGCCCAAGAATGCTCTGACCTGTGTCTGGGTGGTTGGAGGAGCCCGGTCCTGTATGGTCTGGATCTTACTCTCCAGTGGTTGAACCTGACCCCCACCTACAAGGTGGCCCAGGTACACAACCTTACTCTGCCCTATCTGGCACTTTGTGGCCTTGATAGTTAGGCCTGCCTTTTGCAGGGCCTCTAAAACCTTCTTCAGGTGGATCACGTGATCCTCCCAGGTGGAGCTGAAGAGAGCAATATCATCCAGATAAGCTGTGCAAAAGTCATCCAACCCAGCAAGGACTTGGTTCACCAACCTTTGGAAAGTGGCAGGTGCATTCTTCAGACCAAAGGGCATTACCACAAATTGATAATGACCTCCTGGGGTTGAGAAAGCAGTTTTGGCCTTGGCATCCTCAGCTAACCTGATTTGCCAATAGCCAGCTGTCAAATCAAATGTGCTCAGAAACTTGGCAGAAGCCAATCTATCAATGAGCTCATCTGCTCTTGGAATGGGATGAGCATCTGTCCTAGTGACAGCATTGAGACCTCTATAGTCCACACAGAATCTCATCTCTCTCTTACCATCTTGGGTGTGAGGTTTTGGTACAAGGACTACTGGGCTGGCCCAGGGGCTCTCTGATGGCTCCATTACTCCCAACTCCAGCATTTTCTGCACCTCAGTCTTTATACAGTCCCTGGCATGGTCAGGTTGCCTCTAGATCTTACTCTTCACAGGCAGACTGTCACCAGTGTCCACTTCATGGGTACACCAGTTAGTCTGACTAGGTGTTAATGAAAACATATGTTTATGGGCCTGTAGAACTTGTCTGCAGTCCCATTGCTGCTGGTCAGTGAGGCTGCTTGCCAAGGCTACTCCATCAACTAAACCATCGTCAGGGTTCTGAGTCAACAGGTCTGGGAGAGGGTCACTCTCTTCCTCCTGTTCCCCATCTGTAGCCATGAGCAAGCCCATGTCTACCCTGTCCACGTATGCCTTCAATCTGTTGACATGGAGCACCCTGTGGGGGCTCCTAGGGGTGCCAAGGTCCACCAAGTAGGTGACCTCTCCCTTTTTCTCAATTATGGTGTCGGGTCCAGACCATTGTCTTGGAGGGCTGCTGGGGCCACTGGCTCCAACACCCACACCTTCTGTCCTGGCTGGTACTCAGTAAGCACAGGCTTTTGGTCATGCCAAGGTTTTTGAAGTTCTTGGCTAGCCTCAAGGTTTTTGGAAGCCTTCTCCATATACTCAGCCATCCTGGAGCAGAGACCAAGTACATAGTCCACTATATCTTGTTTAGGCTTTTTGAGAGGTAATTCCCATCCTTCCCTCACAAGACACAGGGGTCCCCTTACAGGATACCCAAACAAAAGCTCAAAAGGGCTGTAGCCAACCCCCTTTTGTGGGACCTATCTGAAAGCAAACAGAAGGCAGGGTAAAAGGATGTCCCATCTTCGCCTCAGCTTTTCAGGTAACCCTTTTATCATCCCTTTTAGGGTCTTGTTGAACCTTTCAACAAGCCCATTGCACTGTAGATGGTAGGGTGTAATGAATTTGTAATTAACACCACACTCCTTCCACATAGCAGTCAAATATCCTGATATGAAGTTTGCACCTCTGTCAGAGACAACCTCCTTTGGAAACCCCACTCTGGAGAAAACTCCAAGTAGGGCCCTTGCCACAACAGGTGTCGTTGTGGTCCTCAGGGGAATAGCTTCTGGATACCTGGTGGCATGATCCACTATCATCAGTATAAATCTGTGCCCAGATGCTGTTTGGGGGTCCATTGGGCCAACAATGTCTATCCCCACTCTTTCAAAGGGTACCCCCACCACAGGTAGTGGTATGAGGGGGGCCTTTGTTGTGCCACCTGATTTGCCACTGGCTTGGCAGGTAACACAGGAGCGACAAAACTCCTTGGCATCTTCTGACATATGGGGCCAGTGAAAGTGAGGGACAAGCCTGTCCCAAGTCTTGTTCTGGCCTTGATGTCCTGCTAAGGGAATATCATGGGCCAAGGTAAGAAGGAAGTCCCTAAATTGCAGAGGTATGACCAACCTCCTGGAAGCACCAGGCTTGGGGTCTCTAGCCTCTGAATAAAGGAGCCCATCATCCCAATATACTTTATGGGTACCTTGAGCATTCCCAGCAGCCTCAGCAGCCGCCTGCTGTCTGAGGGGTTCAAGGGAAGGACAAGCTAATTGTGCCTGCCCAGATCTGCCCTTGAGGGTCCACCTGTCTCAAGAAACTCAACCTGATCAGGCTCAAGTTCTTCTAGGACAGTTCCCTCTAGGATCAAGGAATCATCCTCCTGGGAGGGCTGATCCTCAACCTGAGGCAGGGGGTAAGGCACTGCCTTAACCCTCTTGCTCTTTCTCTTGGGTTGTTTCTGGTCTATAGTTTCAAGATCCAGCACAGGCTCAGGTAAGCACTTTTTGGCCTGTGACCTGGTCACAGCAAGGACATGTGCTGAAATACCTAGCATCTCTGCATGAGTCCTATACTCCACTTCTTACATACTGAGTTTTCTAGATCATTGCCCAAAAGACATTCAACTGGGAGGTCTGCACTTACCACAACTCTTATGAGGCCAGTTACCCCTCCCCAGGAGAAATTAACAACTGCCACACTATGTGTAGTAGTGACATTGCTAGCATTGGTCACTAGGTAATTGTCACCCAGTACAATCTGTCCAGGGTTCACAAAGTTAGGTGTCACGATAGTGACACTGGCACATGTGTCCCTGTAAGCTTGAGCCACTTTATCATTTATCAAAGGTGTCTGTCTGTACTTGCCCAAAGTATTGGGACTCACAGTAGTGGACATAGCCATGTCCACATCACAGATCAGCTATATAGTGTACGCAAGAATTTGCATATACATCTCCTATGAGAGGCACTCCGTAAATGTTCATCGAAATGATTCCACGTTTTAGAGAAGTAAAGTAGATTTATTCATCAATTTTCATTCGTAAGGATGATATTTCAATGATGTTGTCATCATATCACTGTAACATGTACATGATAAATGCGAACTCCAATGCATTTCGGGCTGCACGCCCTTTGTCAAGGAGAGCTGTGAAGAAAGAAGAAACAGGCCCATATCAGGGGCGGGAGGAGAACTGAAAAAATGCTGTTGGTGGATAAATGCTTTAAAAGTGTCGATCAATATTGTGACTGGGTCGTGTCCCGAGGTTACAAGGGTGGGGTCGTGTCCAAAATTAAAAAATACTACGTGCTGTTCAATGAGTGAGTACACGAGGTGTTTACCAAAAGACTATACTTAAGTATCAGGGGAGAAGGTCAGGGGTGAAAATCAACTAGGCGGCAGTGGGCGTGAGGAAAATACCAGTGCATAAAACGGGGTAGAAAGTTACACGGGCGTGGTTCCCTGGAGAGAACCTACGTGCGGTCACAAGACTTACTTCATGGCAGAAGCAGTGTGGGTCGCAGGGTTCGAGCGACGTTCCGGGAATGAGGAATCGGTGCGTGGAGGTGTGTAAATAAAGAGCAGAGATGAAAAGAAAAAGGACTGGGTGAAACGCAGGTGTGGGGGCCATCTTGGAGTGGGGAACGAGTGAATATGAGGGCCATCTTAGGAAGGGTAAGGGACCAGGTGTGGATGGAAAGAGAATGAATAAAAATGAAATGAAAGATGAAATAAAAAAATGAAAGATGAAATAAAAACTGAATGAATAAAGAGCAAAGCAGTTGTAAATAAGCGATTGACAGTTAGAGGTAACAACTGTATTCAACGCGATCATTTAATCCATGTGGTTTGAGAGTCTGCAAGCGATATATCCATTCCAGTTCTTTTTTGAGTAAAAATTTGCGATTGTCAATTCCTTCAGTACGGTTGATGGTTTCCAATACTGTAAATTGCAGTTGTGCTATGGTGTGGTGAAACTCATAGAAGTGCATCGCAACGTTGGATTTTTCTTGTTTGGTGCGAATATTGGATTTGTGTTCGTTTATGCGAATTTTGATTTTTCTTTTGGTTTTGCCGACTTACATTTTACCGCAAGGGCATTTCAGGGCATAAATAAGGTTCATTGAGTCACATGTGGCGTTTACTTGTAGTTTAATGCGGTGGCCTTTCATGGGATGTTTGATGTGGTTGCCTCTGATGATGCAATTGCAATTGTTGCAATTTAAGCATGGTTGGGTTCCTTTGAAGTTCTGGCTGATGGTGGTTGGGGTGGAGAGAATTTCTTTAATGTTCTTGCCACGGGTGTGGGCAAACAGTGGAGGAGGGTGAAAAATGCCACGAAAATCTGGTTCCAGTTGTAGGATGGGCCAATGGTTGAGAATGATTTTCTTAAATTGGCTGCTGGATGTGGAAAATTTGGAAACCAGGACCATGCGTTCGCTGGGTTGTTTGATGTTTTTGGAAAGGCTTTGTTGTCTGGTGATGTTGGCAACTCGTGATTCTGCCTCATTTAGGATGATCGCCGGGTAACCCCTATCTAGGAAGCGTTGATGCATTTCCTTGATGCGGTTGTTGTAAGTCTCTTCGTCCGATACGATCCGTTTAATGCGTAGCATTTGCGAAAAAGGTAAGTGCTTCTTCAGAGATCCCTGGTGGAAACTGGTGAAATGCAGTGTGTTGTTGCGGTCGGTGGATTTTCGGTATAGGTCGGTTGTGATTCCTTTCTCGGTGATTTTAATGAGGACATCAAGAAATGAGATTTCTGTGTCACTAATCTGCCATGAAAGGCTGATGCGTTCATCTTTGGTGTTGAGTTCAATCAGTGCTTTGTTAAGTGATTCTTGAGAATCAGACCACATGATAAATAGATCATCTATGTATCGTACATACATTTTGATTTTGTCATAGAAAGTGTCGTTGGCATATATGTGTAATTTTTCAAAATTCTCCATGTAGATGTTGGCATATGTGGGAGCCGCACAATTTCCCATCGCTCATTTCTTGATCTGCTCATTAAAATCACCGAGAAAGGAATCACAACCGACCTATACCGAAAATCCACCAGCCTGTCCCAAGTCTTGTTCTGGCCTTGATGTCCTGCTAAGGGAATATCATGGGCCAAGGTAAGAAGGAAGTCCCTAAATTGCAGAGGTATGACCAACCTCCTGGAAGCACCAGGCTTGCGGTCTCTAGCCTCTGAATAAAGGAGCCCATCATCCCAATACACTTTATGGGTAACTTGAGCATTCCCAGCAGCCTCAGCAGCCACCTCCTGTCTGAGGGGTTCAAGGGAAGGACAAGCTAATTGTGCCTGCCCCAGATCTGCCCTTGAGGGTCCACCTGTCCCAAGAAACTCAACCTGATCAGGCTCAAGTTCTTCTAGGACAGTTCCCTCTTGGATCAAGGAATCATCCTCCTGGGAGGGCTGATCCTCAACCTGAGGCAGGGGGGAAGGCACTGCCTTAACCCTCTTGCTCTTTCTCTTGGGTTGTTTCTGGTCTATAGTTTCAAGATCCAGCACAGGTTCAGGTAAGCACTTTTTGGCCTGTGACCTGGTCACAGCAAGGACATGTGCTGAAATACCTAGCATCTCTGTATGAGTCCTATACTCCACTTCTGACCATACTGAGTTTTCTAGATCATTGCCCAAAAGACATTCAACTGGGAGGTCTGCACTTACCACAACTCTTTTGAGGCCAGTTACCCCTCCCCAGGAGAAATTAACAACCACCACACTATGTGTAGTAGTGACATTGCTAGCATTGGTCACTAGGTAATTGTCACCCAGTACAATCTGTCCAGGGTTCACAAAGTTAGGTGTCACCATAGTGACACTGGCACATGTTTCCCTGTAAGCTTGAGCCACTTTATCATTTATCAAAGGTGTCTGTCTGTACTTGCCCAAAGTATTGGGACTCACAGTAGTGGACATAGCCATGTCCACATCACAGATCAGGACAGCCTGAGTAGGAATCCTGACTAGGCCAGGATCCACCTCAGTACCCGTGGTTAACCCCACTATAGCCTTGGGTTGGGAACTACCACTGCTGACTGTACTAGGGGGTGCAGGTGCCTTAGGGACTGCAGTGGTAGGGGCTGTACCTTTCTTGGTGCACTCACTAAACCAGTAAGAGGCAGTTTTACAGTAGTTACACCAAGGTTTCCTAGGACCTTCTTTCTTTTTCTTAGAGTTTTGGGACCCCCCCTCCTTAGAAGTATTTTGGGGACCTGAAGAAGACTTCTGGTCTTTTTGCTTTTGATCTCCACCCTTTTGGTCTGCCTTTTTCTGGTCACCACCTTGGTTCTGGGGTCTATGCTTACCCCTGGTTCTGACCCATTTGTCTGCCTTCTTTCCCAAATCTTGGGGAGAGGTCAGATATGAGTCAATCAGGTGTTGGTGCAACAACTGGTTCTGACAGATCTGTTCTCTCATTATCAAATTATACAATCCTGTATAGTCCTTAACTTTACTTCCCAGTAACCAACCTTCCAGAGCCTTAGTGGCACAATCAACAAAGTCAGTCCAGTCCTTAGTCTGTGTCTTCTGGGTATCTCTGAACATTAACCTGTACTGTTCAGTGGTTAACCAAAACCCATCAATTAGAGCACTCTTCAGGACAGTGTAGTTTTTAGTATCCTCATGACTAACAGTGAGGAGTCTGTCTCTTCCTTTTTCTGAAAAGGAGAGCCACAAGATTGCTGCCAACTGACTCTGGGGAACCTGCTGTACCATGCAGGCCCTCTCCAAAGCATTTATCCACTTGTAGATGTCATCCCCATCTTTGTAGGGGGGCACAATCTTACTCAGGTTTCTATGATCATAGGACCTGTCTTTATCCTTGGGGATATTGCTACCACCAGTGGAATCTACTCCACTTAACTTTTGCTCCCTTGCTAAAGCAAGTTTAGCTTGGGCCAGGGCTGTTTCCTCTTTCTCTATCTGAAGTTGGACAGCTCTCATCCTAGCCTCTTCTCTGGGGGGAAGTCATTTTCCTTTCAGAACCCCTTGAGGCATTAGAGAGGAGAGACTCCCTGGAAGGAGATCTGTCCCTTCTATTGCCTGGGAGAAGTCTACTATTAGGTCTGGAGAGGTGAAATTCTTCTCCATTCCCATGTAAACTTAGGTTAGCCTGGCTAAGCCTTCTGACTTCCACCTGGCTACCATCTCCATCAGAATCTTCCTCCTCCTCTTCCTCCTCTACTTCTGGGGTTAAAGGGTCATCTTCTGTGGAGGGGACACTTCACCTGAGTTATCTAAGGGACCTGGTTTAGAGGCCTTCTCAAGATCACCTACCTCTAGGACTTCAATCAGGTGTTGGATGGTAGGGTTGGAACCCTGTTTCAACTTCCTGGAGGTACACAATGACCCGATCTCTCGGAAATTGAGCATCTCATATCTGGAGGGTGCCTTGGGAAGGTCACTTACCACAGGTAGAGAACCAGAGGGTTCACCTGTGCCAGACATGACTAGTGAGGTGTGGTGTGTGCACCTACCTACACTGAGTGTTTACCTACTAGAACCTCTCTAGGAGTTGTAGTCTGGGTGTGCAAGGCCCTTTCCTCTACAACAACTAAGTTCAGTTTGTTATATGTACCTATGGTACCTAGTGTGATCTTTCGAATTATATCAAAGATTACAATGGTAAAACAACAGCAAGCTCAAATCCCAACCTCTGCACACCACTGTGAGAAGTTGGCCTGGTATATGATGTTCACTATTCTAGTGAGCACCTTGCACCAGTCCAAACAACCCTTATGGTGATGGTTGTAAAGTCAACCTTATTGACTAACAGCAATTAGGATGTAGGAGGCCCACAAGATGCAGGTGCAGTGTCTAAATGCACACGCGTGCACCTATAGAAGTCAATGGGTGCGTAAAGTTAAGAAGTTGCAGATTTGGAAGTCTTCCGGCTGGACTAGAACTTAACCACTTAAAACTAGTACACTAGGGATGTAAATATCAATAGGAGCTCCGCAGTACTCGCGTTACCTCACCCACAGGAAGCGAGTGCATAGGTGTCAAAGTGTGTCTGGTTTCGTCGTGGAGTTCTATGGAGCCTTGGAGAAAAGATGCTGCAGGCGACCAGGAGAGAAGAGTCCGGTAGGATCCAAGGGTGGATCGAAGATGTAGAGTAGCTGAAAGCAGAGGGGACAGAGTCTGGGTCACTAGCCAGTGACCAGGAAGGAACCAGGCGATGTCGGGTTGCCATCAGGTGATGTCGTGAAGCTTGTCTCTGCTGCCATGTGGACCAGGAGGTGTCGACGTCAACCAGACGCTGGGCACGGACTGTCCCACAAAGGCTCTCCCTGTCGGCGGTGTCGGATCTCGATTCGGAGTCAACAGACCTTGGCAAATGCAAACCACACAGGAATCGAAGATGGCTTCTGGATCAGACCAGCAAGGTTTGAGGGGCTGCTCCTTTTCAGGGGAGCAAGGGCCAGTCTGGAGCAACCAGACCAGCATTGAAAGTTTGAAGGTCCGTCGTCACAGAGGCCCCTAGCCAACGGGCAAGTGACCGGACCGATGCGTCAAGCAGGAAATTGCAAAAGGGCCCCACGCAGCACTCGGTGAGTGTGGGGAGAAGATCTTCGGTGCAAAGGATGCTCGGGGCTGGGACTTCTCAATTCCCAATGCACAGCTTCAGGGGTGCCTCAGGAGCTGCACAGGAAGCACTTTGTTTGCTTTCCAAGATGGGCAGTCCCACGACTCACGTCGCCTCCACGGGTCTCAGCTTTGCTGTGGCTGTGGATCGGGATGTTGGATGCCTGGAAGTCTGGTTTTTGTCGATCTCTGTTGTTCGAGCTCCGGCGGGAGCAACAACAAAGCAAACTGTTGAGCGCTTGATGGTGCCTGCTTGCACAGGGTGGTCACTCCTTGACCACAAGGGAGATTCTTCAGTCTTCTACGTCGAGTAGGATGTCGAAGGGTCCAGAGTTTCAAATCAGAGTTTCAGTCAGGATTATCTAAAGTCTTGGGACACAGCTCCTACCTTTATTCCAAATCAAGGGGCTGGATTACCTGCTAGGTCCCTCCTATGGGTGGAACCCAGGAAGGGGGTGGTTACACCCCTTTCCCTTTGTCCAGTTTCGCACCAGAGCTGGGGTTGGAGTGCCCCAGCACCGGTTTGATCTGGACTATGCATGGGACACCTTGTGTGCCCCAGGCAGTGTCTCGTTTCATTCAGCCCTCCCTGCCCCAATCCACTATCTCCTGTCTGGGGTGGTGCTAGCACCTCCCTGTGACAGGAAACCTATTGTCCAAGCCTCCCTCGCTGGAAGGGCTCCCAGCAGCAGGAGGTCAGACTTGTGTCTGTGGCAGCAGCATTCATTTTGTGATGCTGAGGCTCTGGTTAACTTTAACCGGGTTTAAGGAAAGTAACATGTCTTCTCCCTCTAGAAGGGTGGAATGCTACCCCCGTCGCCAGAACTGGCGAGGGGGTAGTATTTAAAAGCATCTGACACCTTACACGACATGTTTTGATACAGCCAAACCAAAGATAGCATCTAACCGCGAGGTTCATAATGCACTTAAGAGTATATGGTATGGCAATATCCTGGAACAGCTATAAGGACATGGTTCTGAAAGCTGCAGACAGGCTCAGCTCTTACTAGAGCTCCATCTCACATAAAACCAAGCACTCTGCCTTCAGGATGGTTAAGGCCTGCCATAGGAGTGACTTATAGGTGTATATGTGTCCAGATATAAGGTTAGACATAGGTATACTATATCTAAGCAAGGGGTGATTACACAACCTTGCCCCAGCTGAGTGATCAGGCAGTTGTGTCAGTTTGGATGGCCTGCCAGGGGTAGCAAAAGATATGCTGCAGCCCCTGGTAGGCCTTGGATGCACCTATGCCAAGGGTACCTATAGTGCACTGTACAGGGGCTCATAAGGTGACCCAATCCCAATTGGTTATGTACTTAAAGTACATGGTTGTGAATTTAGAGAGAGAACAGCAGGGCTGTGGGTCTGATTAGCAGGCCCACAGCCACATTAAGTCGAAAACCAGTGAAGCAAAAAGCAAAAAAATGGAGTGACCACAGGATAGCAGACCCTACTCTCCTACATTGGCCACTCGCTGTAATATGACATTGTCAATGGGGATGTACCTGTTTTCCTTGCAACCAGGAAGTGGAGGTAAAAAGACTGTTCTTGTGCCCTGCACGCCAAGTACAGGAACTGCTGCTATATATGAGGGGCTGAACTCCTTCTTGTTCTCCACCTTCTCACGGACCAGAACACCAACTCTGGGTAGCCAGCCAACTACCGGAATCTGAAGCATAGCATCAGTCGTAGAGGGAAAATGTTCCTTTGCAAGACTGTCCCGGGTCTTTTGTAGATTCTGTAACACAGCAGAATGGTCATCTACATCAAAGGGTGCGGCAGACGCTGCCATGTCTAGACCCTCAAGGTCCAGAACAAACATTTTGATGCCAAAGAGCATTTCGTATGGGATCCGCTTACCCAGAGACCTTCTAGGGAGATTATTAAGCGCATGTTGGACGCTATAGAGATGGGCCAGCCAGTTTCTGCTAGTACCTAAAACCCTAGCTCTCAATGATTGCTATAAGTCACAGTTCATCCGCTCCACAACACTATTACCCTCAGGTCTGTAGGGAGACGAAAATTTGACTTGGACCCCCAATGAACTCATGGATCCTTGTACGCCTTAGAGGCGAGCGCTGGACCCTGGTCTGAATGAAGGGTGCCACATGCAAAAATTCCCACAAAGACACGCAAATCCCTTATGACAGTGCGGGTATCAGCATTCCGTTGTGGCCATACCCAAACAAAGCCTGTGCACGAATCTACTGCAACTAAGATGTACTTATACGCAGTATCTGAAGAGAAAGGACCACAGTGATCTAAATAAACACACCTAAGTGGTTTACTAGATATGTACAACTCTGTCTGGGGCAGGCGCGCAACAGTTGAAGGTTTTATCTGCTGGCAAATGTCACAATGAAGGACATAATTGCCTGTTTGTTTGCACAATCCGCACCACCAGTAACGCTGTTGTAGAAGAGATACCGTCGCAGAAACGCCGGCATGAGCCGAGGCCATACCCTCGTGAGCTGCAGTTATCAAGGATGACCTGCGGTCCGAGTTGAGAATCAATCTTTCACCAATGTCATTAATTCTCACATAGGGAACTTTATCAGGACTTAAATGATAAGAGTATCTGGAAGGGAAACCTCTAAGGTAATTACCTCCCTTCTCTGTTGCAGCAATAGCTGCCAAGATGTCATCATCAGTTTTACTTTTGGAACATGTAACTGCTGCTACTACATATGTCGCTACTGCTGTCTTTGCTGCTTCGTCAGCAAGACTATTACCAACAGCGTGTACCCCTATGTGCTGATGACCAAGAGTATGAATTACAAACACGAGTGGCAGCCGTTCTTTAAGCTCAGCCACTCGAACCCATAGAATTTTGTGTTTGATTGTGCTACCTTTGGAATCACGAAATTCATTTTGAGTCCCAAAAAATAAATTGTTATTGTAAGACTGAACACAGTAGGAAGAGTCACTTACAATCAGAGTTGTCACACAAGGGTCAGCGTACTCCAGAGCAAGCACCAGAGCACGGAGCTCTGCCAATTGGCCGGTACAGTCCCCTAATATCTGTGTATGCATGACATCGGACTTGAATTCTCCATCCACCATTGTACCCACCACTATTGCGCAGGCCGCTGAATAAGCATGCTTTGATACTGTCGCTGCTTGCGCTGATCCATCAGTGTAAATGATACAGTGGAAATCCTCGAGTGGGCGCTTGGTCAGAGGTGCCGAATGAACAAATTCATACTGTAAGTACTCCTGAGTTTGCAAAGAGGAATCAAAAATAAACGTGACGGGGGAGGAGCTTCGCGGGCATCCAAGATGGTCGCGTGAGCACAGAGCGCCCCGTACCCGCGCCGCCCTTCATGGATATCCTGATTACATCCTGATTTTGAGGACGGGCTTTTGTTCGTACATCCTTGCTGACCATCGTACCCTTTGAAAAATTTAATTTGGACGCCGGGGTCCACTTTTACGTCGTCTCTACTTTTGCCGACCCACCCTGAGGCGGACCAGGGGCTCTGTTGCTTGGCAGGCCGGGGGGTAGTTGAACAACAACGGCTGAGGGGTCTCCCTCTGATCGACCCCTCCTAACGTTCGGTTTCGATTTCTGCTCCCGGCTCGGACTGGCAGAGGCGTAGCCCTGATCCACCTTCTGCTGGCCTGGTGTCTCTCTGCTGCTTAGTGCTGACCCGACTGACTGCCTGAAGTCCGGCTTTGTTGGTGCCTACAAACGTCTGATCTGGTCCTTTACCTGTCTGGCCACTCCACGACCGGCCATTTTTACCAGGTCGCAGGGACCCCGTTGGGGTCCCTCTTCCAATATGGCCACTGGACCGGCTCTTGAGAAGCGCAAGACCAAAGCACCTCTCCGTGGTGGCCAAACTCAGACAAACATCATGGATCACTATTCACAGATCAAGGGGTCACCTGGGGCCACGGGTCGAGTTTCGGATAATCCTAAGGCCGTCTTTTCAGCGTCTTCGGAAATATCCTTGCAGGACGTCATGGGCGCCATTGCCAACATGCAGGCCTCTATGGGACAGCAGTACGAGGCCTTAGCCTCTAAGATCGACACGGTGGCCGTTGCCATCACGCTGATTAGAGCGGATTTGGCGAAGACCAACGAGAGGGTCGAGTCATTGGGTTTAAAGACTTCCAGTCTTACTGCGGATGTCACGGAGGCCCAGACTGAAATCGGCAATCTGCGTTCCTCACACGACCTGATGGCTCGTCGTCTCGAGGACTACGAAAACAGGGCCCGTCGCAACAACGTGCGCCTTATTGGTGTCCCGGAGAATCCCGAGATCCCGGGGGTCGACCTTTTGGTGGAGGACCTGATTACAAATTATCTTTCTCCCGCCGGACTCAGCAAGTTCTTTGCTGTTGAACGCGCTCATCGAGTCCCTGGTGGGAAGGCGAAGCCGGGTGCTCCCCCGAGGCCCATTATTGCCAGGCTGTTCCACTTTCGAGACTGGGATGCTATTCTTCAGGCCTCACGGGATAAGGGTCCAGTGAACTTTGAAAATGCCTCAGTTTCTTTTTATCCTGACTTTTCACCACTGGTTCAAAAACAAAGACTTGGATTTCAGGGAGTGAAGAGACGCTTGCGCGACTTGGGTCTCAAGTACGCCATGTTGTTCCCTACCAGGCTCCGGATTGAATATCGGGAACGTGTCTTTTTCTTTGATCACCCCGAAAATGTCAGTGACTGGCTTTACTCTCTGCCTCAAAGAGATGAACGAACTGGGCACCCCGAAGGCGCCGACGGGGGTGCGGCGGAGTGAAGGTTACACCGTGGATCCTGGCGTCTGAACTTTCTGCTGTTTCAGCTGAGTCTGGACTTTGGTTTTCTGTTAGGCCTAGATTAGCCTGGGGGCGGCGGGGGGTAAATGGGGACTCTTCCTCCTCCTGGGTTCTTTGCGTAGCTTAGTTTACTAATGGGGCGACAGGCACACTGCAAGTTGGGGAGGCTTATTAGTCGTACGCAGGGGTGCAGGGTGGGGGGAGTAACCTGTTCAAGTTGGGGGTGGTGGGGGGGTGTGTATGTGTTTTCTGTTACTCACGAGGCATCGTATTGTTTTTTTCCTCTGCACAGGTCATTGGGTTCTATGTGGGTTCTGCTCTGCCTACTTCTCGGGGATGGGGGGTGGCGAGTTGAGACTGCTATCCTGGAACGTCAATGGGTTGGGTGACAGAATTAAGGGAGGGATTGTTTTGCGGTTCCTTAGGCGTCATTCTCCTGATATTGTTCTCCTACAGGAGACGCATTTAATAGGCAACGCATGTCAGGCAATGAATAGGTGGGGCTATCGGTTGGTGGCCCACGCGGGGTTTACTTCTGGCTCCAGGGGGGCTGGTATTCTTATTCGGTCCTCTCTCCCTTTTGCAGTTGACGAAGTCAAGCTTGACGACAGGGGCCGCTACGCGGTGCTCACTGGGAGTTGGGAGGGGAAGACATTGTCCATACTTTCGGTTTATGTCCCCCCGGGCCTGCAAACATTGACTTACGCTGATCTCTGCAGGGTCCTTTTGGAACTTCCTGAGGGCCTTTTGATTTTGGGTGGGGATTTGAATGCAGTTGTCTCTGGCACCTTTGAGCGTCATCCTCCTAGGGATTTACCCAGGGCTCAAATGTGGTTGAGTGATTTACTTGAGACCTTTGGGCTGGTGGACGCCTGGAGACTACTACACCCTACACAGTTGCAGTACACCTTCCACTCTGGAGCACATGGTAGCCTTTCGAGATTGGACTACTTCTTAATGCCAGCGGTCCAGTCTTCCTCCATTAGAGAAATTTGTCAGCTCCCTAGGGGCATTTCCGATCACTCCCCCTTGTGGCTTTGTTATGAGGTCGGGGTAGGCGGTGAGGGAAGGGTCGCCCCTGTTAATCCCTGGTACTTTCGCAATCCTAAAACCCGTTCTGAACTTGCAAAAGCCATTGAGCATTATTTTGACGAAAATTTGGGATCTGTTTCTTCTGCTGTTTCACTGTGGGAAGCATTCAAAACTGTTATACGGGGACAGTCCCTATCCTTGATTGTCGCCGCTAAGAAGGCTGCAAATGTGGAGGTTGTGCGATTAGAATCTGAGATAACTGCACTGGAGGACGATCTTCGGTTGGGCGTCTCCAGTATGAAGCTGCACTCCCTTGCCTTAAAACAAGCTGATTACAGGGCTCTGGTGACTGATGCTGCGAGAATGATGTACAGGGAGCAGCAGGGCAGGCTGTATGATGTGGGTGACAAAGCGGGTAAATTGCTTGCTTCGTTAGACAAGAAAGAGAGTGTGAATCGTGTGGTTCCTGTGATTGAACGGCCTGATGGAGGGAGTGTCACTGATCCAGTTGGGATCGCTCGGTGTTTCGCGGACCACTTCGGGACTGTGTACACCTCTGTTTGTGATAGGGATGAGGAGGACTCCCGGTTGTTGTTGCGAGATATTGCTTTGCCTCGCCTTTCTGACACTGACAGAGACCTCATGGATGCTCCACTTACAGTGGATGAAGTTGCTGTGGCTATTTGTTCCCTCCGTTCCGGTAAGGCGCTGGGCCCCAATGGTTTGGCCATTGAATTGTACAAGCTACGACCCGACAAAATGGCGCCTTATTTAAGGGACATGTTCCTTGAGGCTCTGGAGTCTGGTTCTCTCCCCTTGGACCAACGACTCGCTACTATCATAGTCATTCATGAGGAGGGTAAGCCGCGGGATCGTTGTACTTCATACAGACCCATTTCTTTACTCAATGCCGAACCCAAGATCTTGGCTAAATTATTGGCTAATCGCTTAGTAACCGTGATCGGGGACTTGATCCATCCAGATCAATCCGGTTTTATCCCACACCGCAACACTGCTCTAAATCTCCGCAGACTCCGCGGTGTTCTCGCGAGAGCCGGGACGCTCACTGAACCGGCCATTTTGGCTTCTCTTGACGCCACCATGGCCTTTGATACCATCGAATGGCCCTATCTTTGGGCGGCCCTCTAGAAGTTCCGGTTTGGGCCGGGTTTCATTGCCTGGGTGAAGCTTCTTTATGCGATACCCCTGGCCCAGGTGGTTGTTAATCGGAGAGTGTCTTGCGTTTTTACGCTTGGACGTGGTACCCGGCAGGGCTGTTCGCTGTCCCCTTTACTTTTCTCTCTAGCTCTGGAACCTCTGGCGGAGTGGCTCCGTTGGGAACCTTCTATTCGGGGCATCCGCTGGTCTCCCGATTTTGAGGATCGGGTCTCGCTATATGCGGATGATATCCTCCTATATCTCACCTCCCCTAGAAAGTCCCTGAATGTACTTTTTGATGTTCTGACCTCCTTCGGAAAGAACTCGGGTCTCGTTATTAATTAAGCTAAATCCTGCGTCTACGTTTTGGCGGGAGATCTCCCTCCATTGCCTCGTAGATTCCCGATTCAAGTGGCTTAGACCGGTTTTAAGTACCTGGGGATTTACGTCTCTTTGGACCCCTCTAGGCGGTATGAACTTAATTTGTTACCCCCCCTTCAGCGGCTCGCACTCTATGTTGCTCGCTGGATTAGGTTGCCACTGTCGCCCCTCGGTAGAGCGGCGCTTTTCAAAATGATGTCTCTGCCTCGATTTCTGTATGCTCTTCAGAATTCCTTTGACCCGATTGCCTCGGGCTATTTTCGTGCAGTGGAGGGCCTACAGAGACAACTGGTCTGGGATGGGCGTGCCCGTATCGCTCTCTCCAAACTCACGCTTCCGTGGTATGATGGCGGTATTGCCCTCCCGGACATCAGGCGCTATTACTGGGCATCCCAGTTAAGTGCAATTAATCATGCGACCTACGCACCGTGCCTTACGCCGGCGTTCTCCATGGACAAATTTATATTGCCTGGGGGGACCTTTAGCAGAGCGTTGTACTCCGGAGGACTCCGTGGAGCGCTGACCGGTCCCACTAGGATTGCAGTGAGAGTGTGGCGTGATGCGAATGCGGCCTTGGGTTGGTGTGGCAGATTCACTCGGGCCACCCCTTTGTATGATTCTGAATGTTTGGGACATCTGTGGAAAACGAAAGGCTTTGATAAATGGGATATGATTGGTATTAGCAGAGTGGGTGATCTGTGGTCGAAGGGTACTGTCAAGTCCTTTGACGTGTTGCGAGTGGAGTATGAGCTTGGTGACAATGAATTCTTTAGGTATGTTCAGGTCCGTCATGCTCTATTGTCTGTGTTCGCTGCGGGTGATGATATTCCTGAGTCTTCCCCTCTGGAGGACCGTATTTTGGATGGTCATGTGCCCGACAGCACGATTTCACCGATTTACAAAAAACTCATCAATAACAGAGCTGACTTGCTAGTTCGCCTTAGGGCCACGTGGAGCGCGGACGGACTGGAATCGGATGATGAGGATTGGCAGTCTGCTTTGTCCTCGCCCAAGGAAGTCGCCATTCCTGCTTGCTTGAGGTTCGTCCAGCTCGAGTGTATGTCACTGGGCCGTGTCTGGTTCGCATGGGTTATTCCTTGGATGGGTTATGTAAGCGTGGCTGTGGGATGTCAGGCACCTTTCTCCACATATTGTGGGAATGTGCGGAGGTGGCTGAGTTCTGGTCCCGAATACATGTTGTGATGGAAAATGTTACGGGTGTATCCCTGCTGTTGAATGTCTGGGAGCCCAATGATTACAGCTCAGCACAGATAGCGTGGGCGACCCTTGGAAATATGGTCGCAAAGAGGGACGTTGCTCAGCTTTGGGGTTCTCCCAGACCGCCCACCATATCCAAGTGGAAAGAGAACATGGACTGGCGCACGTTCCAGGAGAAGACTGTGTACCTTTCCCGGGGCCGGCCCAAGAAATGGGGTAGGATCTGGTCCCAATGGAATGCTTACCGTGGTAATATATGTACTCCTCCACAAGATGTAAATTTTGATGTTTCTGTGTCCCCCTAATTGACTTCCAGTCTTCATTTATTGTCAACAATTCCGCTTGTTTCCTTGTCCGCCCCTCTTACCCCGAGTTCATTGATTGCAATGTATCCATCTACCTTTTGAGCTCTGCCCGCAGGGGCTCATGATTATGTATTACTGTACTTTTGCGTTGTGAGATTTGGTTTGTTTTTCTGTATGTTTGTTTGATTTTAATAAAAGTTTTTAAAAAAAACGTGACATCTGGAGACGTCAGTGAAGTGGCCCATTGTATCCAACGTGGATGCCAAGCTTTTGAATTAGGTACACTGGCTTTCGTCACTGCCTCAAGGGCAGTATACGGGATAACAACCAACATGCGTTTGCCCTGCGACAGCGCGCATTCTTTTAGACTCGCCATCTGAACTGCAGTCAGAACTTTTTTGACTGTGAAAAAATGCATTTCAGCTGAAGTGTACAAGTGTGACTTGTAAGCAATAGGGACTGTGTCACCCTCATTAAAAGTCAGGTAGGTGAAACCCACCTCCCCAGGCTCAATTCTTTAAAAAAAAAATCTTTTTATTATTTTAAAACAGAAGAAGAAATAGACACATCAGGCGCCATACATTCATACACAATAACGGATTGGATAGTTACTTTGACAGGATAGACTTGGAACAACAGGAGGATCTCTGAGGCGCCTGCGTTGATAAGTTCAAATCAGCTATTTCGACAGTACAATCAAGAAACAATTTAAGCACAAGCCATCCAATCCCGCCCACATCATAAAAACAGGATAGTAGAAGAAGCGAGGCCACCGGACATTGGAATTTAAGATGTTCAGGATATGTCACCAATTATTTTAAAAGGGGAAAGACCAAGTGAGAATAAGGAAAGAGAAATGAAGAAAAGGACACACAAAGAAAATGATAAACCCATCCCCCACCCTGCACCCCTGCATATGGCTGTCGCCTAACCCCAACTAGCAGCGTGCCTGTCGCCCCAACTAACTAGGTTCCAAAGAAGGAAAAAAGAGAGAAACATGGGGGAGGGCATATCCGTATAGGCTCCCAGCCCTTTTCCTCCCCTGCCAGAGATCGGCACCCCCTATAATGAAAATACAAGTGTATCAGAGACCAAAATTGAGGAAAATTAGGGGGAGCCACAATACACCGCCCAGCCTCACGTAAGTCCAACAGTTGCAGTTCGAACACCCAATTGAGCTAAATCAATCGCCCCGGGCAATCGAATTCAGCCTTGACCCCTCCGGACCAACCCGCGAACCCCCCCCAGCGAGACCAATATGCCAACAAGAGAGTCAAGGAGGAAAAGGAATCCAAAAGAAATCAGTACGTTACTTCTCGCAGTCAATGAGCCCACGGGGACTTCAGCTACACAGAAAAGCGCCCTCATGGATGAATAATCCCACTGTAGTTTGTCCCGCAATCGTTCAGTCACCAAGGAAGGAAAGGACGAAGACAAAGTGGAAGAGCAATCAACAGCAAAAGTCTCCGGGAGGGGCACGTCAATCGATACATCCAAAGTCGACAATGATGGAAGGCTTAGCGGTATGTTCATGTCCTCGGGAATACAGTCCTCCAAAGCACCAAACGAGGGTTTCGACTCTTGTTGCCTCACGGGGTCCTCGCACGGAATCAAAATGGCCTTCGCTTGAATCGCAGCCGGCTGTTGTTCCAGTAGTGGAGTAGGGTCCGGTTCCCCAGGCACCATCTCAGATAGGCCCATATCCATTTTGTGAATCAGGGCATCCATATACAAATGAAATGCCCCGAGCGCTGCCAGTACTGACCTAAGCGATAGTTCATGCTCCGTTCGGTCCGTTATCTCTCGCCCAGTATCAATCATAGTCATTTCTCCCGTTGAGGCCGGTATCTCCGGGGGAACAAACAGGACCATAAACGGGCAGCGTCGGAGGGTGACTGTTCATTATATGCGGCAGAATTCCGCCCGTCGACTCCGTAGGCAAATCCCCGAGCACCCGAACCCCGGCGGGAGCCAAAACCCGGGCCCGCGGGACGGGGACCACAACCCACAGTCGATATCGTATCAAGTCACTCCTCCCTCGATGTTGAGTGGGCAAATGATCGCCGACAAATCCGGGCGAAAAAGGAACCTCCACTTCAATGGACCGGACCCTGCTGGGATCACTCAGCCGATGTTGTTGAACTACAACCCGGTCATGCAGATACTCGAGGCCCCGGCTTCCCCGCTGGACTAGGCCGCAAACTTAAACTCGACGCAACTCCGTCAAACAAGCTGATCAAAAGTTCAGGATTATACCATCAGAGTGCGGAACAGGTCATCTACACGGAGGTAGGGCGTTAAAACAGGATAATGGACAGGATCATCTGGCAGGATACGGAGGTCGGCAGAGCCGGGAGCCTAAGCAGCCATCTTGTTTGCCAGGGTAGCTCCTCCCCAGGCACAATTCTTATTACCAGGTTGGCGTGGTTGTCACGAGTCCGTAAGAATTTAGATTCAAGAAGATCAGCTTGCAAAGATTGCAAAATAGCTGAATGTTCAAGCAGCCACCAAGATTTGGTGAAAGTAGGTCATATCAAGGCATAAAGCGGTTTGATACGCTGGGCATACTCAGCAATGTAAGTACGTCCTAAGTTAAAAGAAAAACCCAGCAAAGATTGTATGTTTTTCAGAGTTGTCGGAGCGTGCAGCTGTGCGCATTTCTCCAGGAAGTGAGGTGCTAAACCTCTACCTTCATTGTTGAGCTCATAGCCCAGGAACAACACTGTGTACTCCGCAGTGTGTGATGTTGCAAAGTTAAATTTGTAACCGAAGTCTGCAAACATTGAAATGATGTGGTCAACGCGACACAAATGCAGCCATAATTTGTCATCTGTGAGATAAATGTCATCAACATGCGGGCATGCATCAGGGTTAAGCCTCTCTAAAAGAGAGACTCTGCGGGCAGCAAAGACGCCTGGACTGTTTTTATACCCATAGCTAATCTTTTGAACTGTTTTTGTTTACTGCCACAGGTGAAAGCTGTCCATTGACTACTAATAGAGGACAGATTATGGCTAAAAAAGCCATTGGATATGTCAAGTGCGGTCTTAAACCATTTACGCACGAGACTATCCACAAGGGCAGAACTGTGAGTATTCTTTACTGCACAGGTCCGACAATGAGAGTTCAAATGCTGGTAATCTAATACCAAACGGTACGAGCCATCAGGCTTGGTCACAGTAAAAAGAGGATTATTCATCGGTGACACACATGTTTCAATTACACCTTGATATTCCAATTGTTCAAGGATTTCTAGCATGGGAGCTTTTGCTTCACGTCGCATGGGATATTGGGGTTGAGGCTGTGGCATAGACTGCAATGGAATCTCATGTCTGGGGGAAAGTTTGTCCCATCCACACTGAGTACGGTACAACGCCGGTGCAAGCATCATAGCCCACTCTTCTACAAAATGCAAGGCCTGCTCCTTCTGCACTGTGTGTGCGAAAGCAGGGAGGATTACCTTCTCCCCCTCGGAGCGGCGAGAATGAAGGGAGGGGGCCAATAGGCTTCTGCCAACAAAATGTCATAGGTAGAGGTCAGATTTTCCCAAAATACCCCTTTTATCGTACGCTGTATGTCACCTTCCATTAAAAGAACTATTTCATAAAGTCTGTCAGGGGGAGCCACTCGAGTGTCAGCTGACTCAACAGCAATGAATGTATCAGTTGCTGTCGCCTTCAAATATGGACGCAATGCTTCCTGCACTAATGTAATTTTCGCTGCGCTGTCTAGCAGCGTCAGCGCCCACGTCAGGTTCCGAAGCTGTGTTCTCACTATTCGTGGCATACCTCGCTGTTAAAGCAGCAACTTTCTTCTTCTGAAACTGGCGTCGTAGACGTGGAAAGTCGTCTTGCTTGCCTTTACCTTCCGTCTTGCGGGGCTGCTCGCGGCTTTGCTGGGCACCCCGACCTCTGTCGCTGTCTCCTCCACCGGTTGGTGAGACCGATGTATCCTGCAAAGAGCGAGGAGAACGTTGGTCAGGAACCTGAAAACGATCAGGTGACCTAATATTAGTGCGGTCGCGCAAATCATATGTGCGCTCAGTCGACGCAGGTATTGGTGATGCAGGATGTGACCCCTGTTTCTGTTGCTGTTTCCCCTATTTTTTATTCTTATTCCAATTATGCTTTGGAAAATTGGGGCGTTCATCTTTATTAGAACTCGCCACCTGCGTTTGCTTTTGTGCTGTTGTTTTAGCAAAAGTCTTAACACACAAACTATTGAGGCCAATGGTTTTATAAGCCTCTGCAATGACTTTCGGTAGCTGCTTGGGTTTATCGGCATCAGGGACATCGCGTAATGCATTAGACACCTGGAAGTTCACTGCATCCCCCTTAACATTAGCAAGGACGAGATCGGAAACAACCTCAAACACTCCAATGAGTCTCATTCCTATTTCAACCGCCGCCTCTGCTCCATGTTCATCTTGTACGCGCTTAATGACGGAGGGTAGGACAGCCATGGACAGAGTGCCGAAGCACTGTTGCAAATATCTTACCCCGGGTCTCACAATCAGGCACCTCAGGTATTAAGTCTTTCTGCAAACTAATGGTCAGAATCCTGTGTTTCTCAACAGGAGTCGTGTTTGGAAACACTGCTTCCAGTTGGTCAAATTTCTCAGCAAGCCAAAAAGGCATAGCATCCTTATCTTGGGGGCGCTTGCCCATAACCAAATTCACCATGACGGGATTAATTTTCATCCCGGCCGGTCCAACAGGTTGTGCCGCAGCACCAGGGGCCCCCACCCGGACGTTGCATGATACATATTGCACTAAAGCCCGGTGCACACCAACCAAGGAGGCGTAGAGTACACATAACTCAGCTATAGTGACTGTTAGATAACGTGGATGCAGTGTGTAACCGGCCAAAACCGGCCACGTGGCCCCAGGAATAGTCAAAGGGCCCAACCGAACCGCCGTTACCGATTGGGTAAGGACGCCATCAAACCAAACTCGATGCTGCCAGGCAGTGATAGGAATCTCCAGTGTCCTATACGGAGTTTATACCAGGGGCACGGCCGTGGGAGCATAAATGTGAAACGTACCAGTACCCGCATTAACTGCAGGAAAGGTAATCCATGAATAGAAAACCTCAAACGGGTACGCCGCTTCAGCACTCACCACAAAAACTACTGCCATGCCATCCACGTTGATGCCATACGTCTGCAAATGATTGAAGACGGCCACCCTACTATGCAGTGGGATCTCAACGTCAGCCATAGGGACACAGAAGAGAAGAAGTACAATGCAAAAGAATTGTAGATCTTAGAATTTGGTAACACTGCTAGATAGAAGCGCTCATAAAATCTCCAGGGATAAGTATTAGTTTACAGTATTATCGATTGGTGCTGCTAGGTGAGAAGAGGGTGGTTACCAAAAGACCCCCAACAACCACACTAGAGTGTGGTATTAAACATAGAATACAAGGTGGTCTCACCTGCGCTCCCCAATATTAAATCAAGTCTATCTCTGGTATTCTCAATGCAACCAACTTATTTCTCAAGTATTTATAGTACTGTTCTAACACAAAAGGTAACCAGTGTCCCTGGTTACAAAAGTGCACAATTGCTATTCCTCAAATCCTGATCTAGAATATCAACAATTATCCAGAATATCATAAATTGTCCAAAATAACAGTCCACAAAGTATGCTGAAAAGCGTAGAGTTCTTCTTTATTCACTCGAGATCTTGAAATGATGTATCAAACTTCATTCAACAGTCTTCAACAGCCAACACGTGTTTCGTCTGACTTATAACATTAGCCTTAGACTTCGTCAGGGCTGTTGTATAAACATCTAATAAGTAACAATCAATAAACTGTCCTGCTATACTTTATTTACTAAAAGCAGCAGAGAAAAGGAAAAAAGAGAAAAGTAAAGATACAGAGTGCTAAAAGCACCTTTTTTATATCCCAGTGATTTTATGAGGAATATAGTTTGAGATAAAGTTTCTCAACGCCACCGAGGCCATCAGGTCACCTTTATGCACACCCATTTTAGTCCAATTTAATATTTAATAGTCAAAATTACCTTGCTACGCAAGTAGGGTTAATCTCATATGGGGTATGTCTCATCCCCTCAATTCACTACTCCTCGTCCTCTTACTCTCTATATTAAACAAAAAAACTTTCGTTCAATAACAATTCTTATTAGACTGCAATACCATCCTCTACTATCTCAACTGTATTTCGAGTAAACTTTATATTCAGTCTATTCGATCTAAACCCAAGTCAAAGGAATCTCTACTTTGATGTTTTGTTTGTAAGATACCGTTCCTACTAATTCACCGACTAAATTATTGCCATCATCTCCAAATCTACACGGCGAAGATATATGGCGATATCTGGCTGCACGCCACTAATTAGTCTCTGTAACAAATAAATGTTCAGTATCAGACGCTAAAGTATCTAGAAAAAAGAGCAATGTTTATCTAAGCTACCTATTTTCCCTTACCAATAGATGTGCCACTTGGTTTAAGTTACTTCACAGTCAAAAAGATATATATTCATATCTGTAAAGGGAGACATAAACATATCGTCTCTAACATCACATATCTCGACAGCCAATATTGATGACTGCAATAACATTTACATATTTATACGTTACCCACCTATAGTCTTTTATCCTAAATGTCAGTGACCTGTCAAGTTAAAACATATAAGAGAGTGATTCACTTCAACAGTTCAAATTACCACGAACGTACACCATTATCCTCGCTAGTCCTCAAGTAATAAAGCAACACAAACTCACCGAATATCTTCGTTCGTACGTCAGATCTATTTTGACATGTAGGAGACGAACAAAATAAAAAATATATATACGAAAGTAAGTATTATTATACATTCAATCTAAATAATCAGTTATACTGAAATAAAGTTAATCGGGGTAGTGTCACTCACCAGACGGGAGTGTATCCTTGTCCATCGTAAAACCGGCGTGCAGCACGGTCGCCATTTTGAAATATCTTTAAATACTATCTACTCATAAGCGCCATCTTGTAATGGTCAATTGTTCTCGCAATCGTTTGGTTATTTACCAAATCATACGTATTACTGAATTGTAATAATTTCCATATATACACAATTAATCTTCCGATCTCTACCGAGCTCAAATCCCTCGAACAGTCCTCACGTTTTCATATCTACTTCTTTAACTATGTCGTGTTGATACCACCATTCGGTAATATGTAGTCGTTAGTATTATATATAAAAAGACGCAACTAAGTAAAAATAACAGTAAAATGTCCGGGTTCAGAAAAAAGTATTTATAGAACCTCAGTCAGTGTAATCTTAATTAAAATACATTAGTTCTTTCCAAAATGATATCTGAAAAGACTGCCGCAGCCTCGAACTGCGGCAGTCTTTAGAGAGATCGGAAGATTAATTGTGTATATATGGAAATTATTACAATTCAATAATACGTATGATTTGGTAAATAACCAAACGATTGCGAGAACAATTGACCATTACAAGATGGCGCTTACGAGTAGATAGTATTTAAAGATATTTCAATATGGCAACCGTGCTGCACGCCGAAGGACGATGAACACTCGGAGGCTGGGAGTCTGAAATTGCCACAAGTGACTGCTGGGACGGCTGATGAGATCGTTGATGGGTGATGTAGGCTCTGGTTGGACATGGGAAGGATTCCGGCTCGGGGAAATGGCGGGGGGGGCCTGACGGGGATGGGCTGACTTGAACTGGCACGCTGAGGTCCGGAGTACGTTGGGTGGTGGTGGAAAAGTACCATATAAGGCCAGAAAATGTGAGGCCCTGGAGAGGGCCGCTAAATTATACTGGGGGTTGACCTCGGGCTGGAGGTCTATTGGGCGTCCGGTTCTCTGAAGCTGAGGGCTCACCTCCCGTAAGTTTGGGTAGGAGTAGCTGCTTGAGGATATTGGGGGAGTGTTTTGAGTGGTAGTTTGGATGGGTTCTAATGTTGTAGCGCCTGTTCTGGGTGGAGGGAACTGGGGGGGGTGCTGGGATAGAGATGGGGGTAGTTAGATACACCGGTGTGCTCTCTAATAGAGGTCGGGTGCTGGGAGCGGTCTACCTGAATCATGGGACATTGCATGATCTGAAATGTATAACTTGGAATGTGCGGGGGATTAACTCCATGCAAAAGCGCCACATGGTGCATGCCTACCTAGTAAGGCGGGGAGTCCAGGTGGCACTCTTCCAGGAAACGCATATCAGCCGCACCGAGGGGGCAGCGTTAAGGAGGAGATGGAGAGGGCAGGTATTTTGCACGACTTACTCGGCGTATGGTTGGGGCGCCCTGATATGGATAAGAGCGGGGGTCCCGTTTCAGCTGACGCAGCAATTGATTGACCTTGAGGGAAGGTTTGTAGGGGTGATGGGGAGGCTCAATGGAGTGGATGTAGCCTTGAGCAGTATATATGCCCCGAATGTTGACCAGCCGTCCTTTTTTGAGAATTTATTAGGGAGCTTGGCGCCCTATTTGACCGGGGCAACAATACTGGGGGGTGATTTTAACTCCGTAGCAGATGTGGACAAAGACAGATCCCACCCTCCGCTCTCAGGTGCCTCGGTACATCGGAACTCCAATCCTAGAAGAGTGTGGCAAACTAACTGGGGACTGATCGACACTTGGCGGGCACTTATTATTCTGGCATCCACGATTTGCATGTGCGATTAGACGCCATATTGTGCACCCCTGACGTTCACACCAAGGTGGTAAATAGTGAATATTTAGCGAGAACAATCTCAGACCATAATCCGCTGTTAGTGCGGATACGATGGAGCCGAGAGAGATCACTTATACCGACGTGGCGGCTCCGACCGGAGGTGTTAGAGGATCCGGTCTTTAGTGAAGAGCTGGGGGTGGGCATTGCCAAATACTTCAAGGAGAACGAGGGGACGGCAACATCGGCAGCAATAGAATGGGATGCGTTCAAGGTCATGGTAAGGGGCATTTGCATTAGCAAGGTGACGGGAGTGAGGAAAACGTTACTAGCGGACCTAGAGATAGCATAGGGCAGACTGAGGGAAGCGGAAAGGGATCGCCCGGGAAGGCCCGGGACAGGCGCCGAGGTGCTAGAAGCCAAGGAAGCAGTTGCTGTGCAGATGGAGAGATTGCGCTCCTTCGACTATAAGAATTATAGAGCACGGATACACGCAGAGGGGGACAAATCAGGGGCTCTGCTGGCGTGGCTGGCCAACCCGCTTCCAAGGGGCGAACCAATCTTAGTCTTGAGGGCGGCCACAGGGGAGTTGCTGCACACGCAAATGGGGATTAATGGGCGGTTTCTAGAGTATTATGCAGATCTGTACAGCACTCAGCTGGCCGTGGATGAAGAGGACATAGAGAGCTATTTGGAGGGGATTGCAATGCCGAGCTTGAGCAAGGAGCAGGGAGATTCACTAGGCGGCGAGATTACGGTGGGTGAGATCAGATATGCGATCAAGCACATGTCCCGCAACAAGACACCTGGGATGGATGGCCTTCCCATCGAATTTTACTCCAAGTATGCGGAATACCTGGTTCCTCGGCTGCAAGTAACCTATAAGGAAGCGTATGCAGCGGGGAGGCTGCGTGGGACTACTAGGAAGGCTATTATTATTCCCCTCCTGAAGCCGGGTGGGGAAGCGGAGGATGTAAAAGCCTACCGTCTGCTCTCAATGTTGACAACCAATTATGGAATCCTGAGCAGGATCCTGGCGACACGCCTACTCCCGCTTCTCCAGTATTGGGGTGTCTTTCACAGATTCACATGCTTGAATATTCCCCGTCGTTGAAGTGGGAGCCCCACGGTAAATAAAATAGCAATAAAACCAATTATATATCTATATAAAACCATAATTACATACATTCAAAAACCATATATACTCATAAGTACCAAGGTTAGCATTAACACATGGGAATACATTAAAAGAAAGAAGCACTTTCATAGCATATCCATGTCATTATGCTAGTCCAAACTACAGCCAATCAGGCGCAAGCACCCCTCTAGAACCTCTCCTCAGAGGCTCAGGCCCTCAGATTTTCTACTGCACGTCGTGTGAAGGGAGTCTCCCTGAGCTCTGCTCAGTTTTCAACTTCTTTGTGGATTTCTACAGTTTTTTTGGGATGTCTTCAAGTAAGAAGTCTCTGTTTCGTTCACATGCTTCTTGTGGGAAGTTGCGGCTCTTCTCAGAGGACCCTTACAAGAAGTGTATTTACTGCCTCTATCCAGAGCATGAGGTAGGCAACTGTAAAATTTGCAGGACTTTCTCAACCAAGACCCTTAAGGACGTCTCCTCCTGTGGTTGCAAAGGTTGAAGGATAAGGATTCGCCTCTTTCTGATGCAGAAAGCCTTGCGTCAGTTGTGACTAGAGCCCCTTCTAAGAGTAGCAGTGGGTAGGACTTGCCATCTCCATTCCTAAAGAAGAGGAATCTTCAACTCCAGAAGGCTCCTGCTGTGTCTCCACCTCTTCCTGCTACGCCTACACCCTCGAGATCGGACTCTCAGGCCTCCACGGCTCCTTCTACGCATGTTTCCACTAAAAAACGTGCTAAATCGTTGACGGGAGCATCGATGGTCTGTCCGACGACGAGATCTGCCGTCTCTAGCTCTCTGACGACGACAGTGACGACGACTTGTGGCAGCGGGTCATCGACGGCGGCTGCGTCAACGTCGTCAGTGTCAATGATGGTGTGTGTGAGCTTCAAATCTGTCTCGTCGACGTCAAAATCTTCGTCAACGCCTTATGTGAAGAGAGCCTCTTCGTCGGCGGGTGCTCCGTCGACGATGGCTCCGTCGATGACTGTTTCGGCAGCGGCGGCTCTGTCGACGGTGGCTCCGTCGACAGCGGTGGGCTCGTCGGCGACGGCTTCGGCGGCGGCTTCGTCAACGGTGATTGTCCCATCGGCGGAGTTGCTGTCGTCGATGTCTACCTTCGCATCTTTGCCTCTGGTGCCACTTTCATCATCCGGTTCTGGGACCCCTGCTGTTGAACCTCTGCTCCAACGTCGACATGTGTCTTTGGATCAGCTGCCGATTCCACGTCACTCTCAGCCTCCATCACCTCTTTTTGCCACAGGTTTGGAGCAGGACTCTGGTTCTGATGAGGAGGAAGATGATAGATTTCGGGCAGCTGGGAGCCCTTCGGAGCTAGTCGTCAAGTGTCAGGATTATGAGGACGATCAGGAGGATCATTACTTCCATGAGGAGGAACCTTCTACTCAGGTTCCCACAGCACAAATACAGCTCTCCCTCATTTCTAATCTCCAATATATGTTGGAGGATTATAATAGACGATTTCCACCGTCTCACCATGGATCTCCTCAGCCTGGGGTGCCTGCAACTACAGTGGCTCCTTCCTCTACTGCACTGCTAGGGCCATCTGCGCCATCTGCACCATCTATTCACGTTCAGGCAACTGTTTATAAGGATGATGATGTTCGCCTGGACCAGGAAGACGGCAAAGTTGATGATGATGATGGGACCATGGCGGATTGGGACGATTATCAGATCCAGACACAGTTGCCGCCTCCTTCGGGTCCGGGGGATTCCCCCCCCCTGTTGATATAGCTGGTTTTCAACAACTTATGGAACGAGTGGCGCTGCGCTTTAAACTTCCTCTGGTTCTAAAGGATGAGGACTGTTTTCTTTGATTTCAAGTGTCAACCTCTTAAACAGATCTGTGCAGTGCCCATAATTGACTTTATCTGGAGCGAGGGTGTCAACCTTATGCAGACGCCAAATTCTATTCCGGCGCTTCTTCCTCTTTGGAGGAGAAATATAGGGCGGCCCAGGGTTCTCCAGCTTGCCTGGTAGCGCAGCCTAAACCTGATTCCGTGATCACCCAGGCCGCACAGCGCCGTTTCCAGGAATCCATCTTCTATTACCGCACCTCCTGACCGTGAGGGACGTCGTCTTGATGCCATTGGGCAAACATTTTCCACTATGGCTTCTACCACCATGAGGGCTGCAAAATCTCTGGCCATACTGGGTCGCTACGACCGCCAGATGTGATCAGATATGTCTTCTTTTATCGACCTCATTCCTGAGCCCTCCAGAGCAGAAGCTCTCAAGATTCTTCAGGAGGGAGAGAGAGCGTCATCAGAGATTATCGACTGCTCTGTGGACATTGCGTGCACTGGTTTTTGTCAGCTTGCGGGGGCAGGCGTTTTACGTCGTCAGGGCTGTCTTCGTTCCACCTCTTTTCGCCAGGAGGTTCAGGCGAAAATCCTCGACATGCCCTATGACGGCGAATCGCTCTTTGGCCAGCATGTGGACGACGCATTCAAATCTTTCCCTACCTGGACGACTGTCTCATCAAGTCGCAATCTCATCATCAGGCGTCTTTGGACACTCGGTCCTGTCTGACTCTATTCCACTCCGTCGGTCTGTCCATCAACACCGAGAAGTCTCAGGTCGATCCAGCTCCCTGCAGGACCTTTCTAGGCTCCACTCTTTTTCAGTTTCAGTTCGTGTATTGAAATCTTTTCTCAGGATTGTGTCCTCCTGCATCTCCCTGATCCCAAATTGCAGGCTCAAGAGTCGCCCAATTCAAGATGAACTGGACAAACAGTGGCGTCGGGTCACCATCTCTTTCAATGATCTGGTCCTGGTGACCACTCGGATGAGGTCCGCTCTACACTGGTGGGCTCAACCGTCAAACATCGCTGCCGGTACTTCTTTCCTAACCATCGCTCCAGAACTCGTCCTCACCACGGATTCCCCTCTGGAAGGTTGGGGCCCACATCTTTAGGGGCTATCCATAAAGGGCAAGTGGACCCTGTCCCAACGTTCCTGGCACATCAACAGACTGAAACTAATGGCCATTTTCCTTGCGCTCAAGTATTTTCGTCTTCTGCTTCAGGGAGAATCCGTGCTCATTCAAACTGACAATACCATCAGTATGCACTATGTAAACAAACAGGGCGGCACCAAGTCACCGCTCCTTTCTCAGCTGGCACGGAGCATCTGGGACTGGGCGCTCCGTCACCAAATTACCCTAACAGCAGTTCACCTAAAAGGCATCTCCAACATTTTAGCGGATTCCCTCAGCAGGTTCGCGTCCTCGACCCACGAGTGGGAGTTGCATCATCCGACTCTGGACTTCGACTTTCGGCAGTGGGGTCGCCCGTACATGGATCTTTTTGCGTGCCCTGTGAACCGGAAATGCCTGTCTTATGCAAGCTGGCTTCCCCATCGAGGGTCGTGCTGGAATGCCCCTTTGATGGACTGGTGCAATCTATTCGCCTACGCTTTTCTGCCGATCCCGCTAGTTCCTCGAGTGTTGTGTAAAATGCAGACAGCCATGCCACATTCTCCTGATCGCTCCCAGATGGCCTCGACAAGCGTGGCTCTCGGAACTGTTGCTTCACTCTCAGTGCGAACCCATCCTCCTTCGTCCTCGAGGGGATCTCCTCACTATGGACAAGGGTCAGATTTGCCATCCGGACCCCTCCTCTCTCAAATTATCGGCCTGGAACCTGAGCACCTTTAATTTACCCACTTGAACATTTCACCAGCTTGTAGAGGCGTTCTTGCCAATGCGAGAGCTCCGTCCACAGTAAAGACTTACAAGCTAAAATGGAAAAGGTTCTGTCACTGGTGTGCATATGCCAACGTCCATACTGTGCATTCGTCTCCTGCTCAGCTTCTGCCGTTCTTTCTGCAGTTGGCTCAATCAGGACTTTCCCACTCCACTTTGAAGGTCTTTCTAGCGACAATATCTCGTTTTCGGCAGGATGGGTCTTCCTCTCTCTACTCTTCAGTCATTCAGCAGTTTTTCAAGGGGCTGTTCAGGATGTTTCCACCCATTCGGCGTCCTCTTTCTACCTGGCATCTCAATGTTGTTTTGGCGCAATTGATGAAGGTGCCTTTTGAGCCCATCCACAAAGCGGATTTGAAATTCTTGACTTGGAAGGTTGCACTTCTTCTCGCCTTGACCTACTCTTGTCGCGTGAGTGATATCCACGCCTTTACCATTCAGCCTCCTTCCCTTCAATTCAAATCGGACTGCGTTGTGCTTCGCACCAACCCGTCATTCATGCCTAAGGTGCCAACTGATTTTCACCTCAATGAACCAGTGTTCTTAAAATCTTTCTTTGCTAATCCCCAATCTCCGGCGAAGCAACATTTGCATTCATTAGACGTTAAGAGATGCCTTAAATTCTACATCGACAGGACAGCGCCCTTTCGTAGGTCGGATCAACTGCTCGTTGCTTACGGATGCATGCGCCAGGGGCGTTCTGTTACCTAGCCAACTATTGCACATTGGATTTCCTCAGCAATCTCATTCTGTCATCAAAAGGCCGGCAGAGCTCATTCCACCAGGGCAATATCATCCTCTACTGCCCGGTTTGCTGGTGTGCCGATTCACCAAATATGTCGAGCAGCCACGTGGTCCAGCAGGCATACTTTCACAAAGCACTACTGTCCTGAGAAGATCAACGAAGCTGATACGGCAGTGGGCCAAGCGGTGCTTCGCAATCTTTTTAAATCTTTTTAAATAAGGTGAGCCTCTTTCCTTCCCTCCACCTGTATGGTTTTTACTATTATCTGTCTGGCAGCATTATGTCATTTCATTGCATTTTTATGCTAATGCACTGCTCTTTTGTCTTGAGGCAAGCTCACTATTCTATTCAAGCATGGGAATCTATGAAAGACACCCCAATACTGGAGAAGAACAATTGTTACTTACCTGTAAATGGTGGTTCTCCAGTATTGGTGTCTTTCATAGATTCACATGTGACCCACCCACCTCCCTTCAGAGGCTCGCTTCTCCTCCTAGACTCTTTTGTCACTCTTGTGCTACAAAAATCTGAGGGCCTGAGCCTCTGAGGAGAAGGTTCTAGAGTGGTGCTTGCGCCTGATTGGCTGTAGTTTGGACTAGCATAATGACATGGATATGCTATGAAAGTGCTTCTTTCTTTTAATGTATTCCTATGTGTTAATGCTAACCTTGGTACTTATGAGTATTTATGGTTTTAGAATGTATGTAATTATGTTTTTATATACATATACAATTGGTTTTATTGCTATTTTATTTACCGTGGTGCTCCCACTTCGACGACGGGGAATATTCAAGCATGTGAATTCTATGAAAGACACCAATACTGGAGAAACACCGTTTACAGGTAAGTAACAATTGTTGATATGTCGCAATTAGTTCACCGGGACCAGTCGGGTTTTATTCCTAAACGTAGTACGGCTATCAATGTGAGGCGCTTGTTGCGGATCCTGGAGGACTGCCAGGAGCCGGCAATGACGGCCTTGATCCTTTCTGTGGATATAGAGAAGACATTTGATAGCCTGGGATGGCCATATCTTTTCTAGGTAATGCGTAAGATAGGGTTGGGCGAGAAGTTTGCGAGGTGGACCTGCTTATTATCTGAATCAGTGACGGCCCGGTTGCGGACAGGGGGGACGGTGTTGGCGCCCTGCTCAGTAGCTCGTTATCTCCGCTTCTGTTTGCATTGGCAATTGAGCCACTGGCAATACAAGCCAGGTCAGGGAAGCATTATGCGGGGATAGAGGTCCGGGGGGGAAGTACACTACATATCGCTTTACGCGGATGATTTACGAATGTTCCTGGCCGAGCCCGAGGAAGTAGACACGGGAGCGATGGAGCTGTTGCGGATGTTTGGGGGAGTGTTGGGGTTATGTGTGAACTGGGGGAAGACTTGCCTTTTCCCGGCATGCAGGGCAATGGTAACCCCCGCAGGCCTGGAGAGACTGAGATGGGAGCCTTGTTTCCTACAATACCTGGGAACTAACATCTACCATGAACAGGCGGATCTATTGGAGGGCAATGTGAACAGAGTAGTGGGAGGGCTTAAAGGGAATATGGTGTTTTGGGGTGCTCTACAGCTCTCGGTTGCAGGCAGAGTGGCACTGCTGAAGATGGTAGCTCTGCCTAGACTTTTATATTACTTCAGGACATTGCCAATCGGGATACCGGGCTTGGTGTTCAGGGCGCTGCGGTCCATGGTGGGGGGCTTTCTGTGGGGGAATGGTAGGCGGCGGGTTGCACTGACCATGATGATGAGGCCTAGGAGCGCAGGAGGATGGGCGGTCCCGGACTTTGAAGTGTATTATCTGGCTGCACAGCTGCAGTGGTTTACGCAGACAGTAGCTAGAGAATTTAGAGGGCCAAATGGCCTGGAAGATAGATGGCTGCCAAGGCATATTCTCTCATTTGCGGTACTTGGACAACGATTGCGACTCGACTCATTGACGAGCGAGGAGAAAGCGCTCAGAGCAAGCTGGAACGGCTACAAGCGTAGATGTGGTGTTCCGCGCTGGAGATCCCCCTGGGCATGTGTACTGCCTTCCCGCACGGGGGCGACTGGACTGCCCTAGCAGAGTGGGAAGATTTAGGACTACAGATGATTGAGGACCTATATGAGGAGGGGGCCCTCCTACTTTTCCAGGCATTGCAAGACAGATATGGCCTACGTAGAGGTGGCTATTTGCTACATGCTGCTCTGTTGGCGGCGATTCAGAAGCATTGGGGGACGGGGCTACTGGAGCCCCAGACGTCCTTGACGTGTCAATACGTGGTGATGGCAGCGGGTACGGTGAAAGCAGTGACATGCCTTAGCAGGCGAATGGTGGAGAAGGGACTACAGCCACTGACACAGCTCTGCGAAAAACGGGAAACGGACTTGGGAAAGGATATTCCTGAGACGGCATGGACCAAAATAGTGGAGAGGGCCTGGAAGGGTACGCGGAATGCCAGGTTCCATCTCATTCATTTCTACATTGTGCCTAGGGCTTACTTAATCCCTGAGCGGATCGCTAAACATTTTCACGTGGACACGGCATGCTGTCCCAGGTGCAATACGCGAGCGGCAGATTTCCGGCAAATGATGTGGAGCTGCCCGCAGCTCGGAACATACTGGGAGGAGGTGGTGGAGGTTCTGTGCAGAGTGACGGATAGACAGGTAGAACCTGACATGGGGGTATGTTTACTGCATTGGTTTCCGCACACGAAGCGTACAAAGATTACAAGCAAGTTCATGGACCTGGGGTTGTAGTTAGCCAAGCGCGAATTGACGAGGTCCAAGCAGGGCCCTAGTGTAGATCGTGGAGGGCGGAGTTTGCGAAATGGTCATCCAGTGAGAGCATGGTTAGAATGCAACAGGCCAGGAGAATGAACAACGACAAAGCGATGGAAACCGCGCAGGCGTGGGAAGCATTGGTGGCACTGCTGATTCATCCGGAGGCGGATTCGGACACAGGCTCACTGGAGGACTCTCAAGGAACTGACGGCCCACATAGTACGTAGATAAGTGTGAGTAGTGAATTGGAGGGTAGGAGCGGGGCGAAATCAACTGCACTGGGAATATGATTGGAGAGGGGCCAAGACCCACATCCCTTAGCACGGAAAGACTTTTGGTTATTCTTGTTTCTGCTGCCTGGAGCACACCGGTGGGAAGAGTTAAGGGGTAGGGGGCGGGTGGGGCTGGAGCTTGCGGGAGGCACTAAACTGGAGGATCATTGCGCCAGGGGATGACATCACATGGATATATTGAAAAAGACCTCAATAAGTAAAGTGAACTGTGTGTAATATACGGTGATATTGACTAAAGGTACTGGTGTCGTTCCAACTACGGATGCTGAATAATCATGCAATGTATTTTGAATTGTGCCTTCCATTGCAAATGTGTCATGTTAAAGGAGGGTGTGTGGGTTGAAAATCAATAAAAATTACTTTAAAAAAAAAAAAAATCATGGACAGATATAAGCACTACTTGAGAGTCTCAAAATAAGACCACATCATTAGGTGCGCCATGTTGCAGGGATTCTGCTCATACACAGAACTGTGCTTAGAGACCCAGGACCTCAGTGAATTGTGGTGGACCAAAAACTCACCTCAGTACCTAGAACCCCTAACCGACTAGCATCAGTGTCACATTAGCTCTTCGTCCTACAGCAAAGGTACCAATGATTAGACAACCCAGAACCTGCGACTTAGGTTACTCTCAGAAATGCTGGGAATCAAGAACACTCTCCCGTTTTATTCTCATACCAGTCCACAACGTGAGTAAATAGAGACACGGAAACGTTTAAAATGTGTATTTTAATGACGTGCTCTAAGATGCAGTATTTTTGTTAACATAAGCAGGCATATGATTAAAAATAATACGATCAGCATTGTTACAATTCCATAAAACACAAAAGGAAAAATCATATTATAATAATAGTTGAAACAGGTCCTATAGTGCCTTATATACCCCCCTTCCTAGCTAGGAACTAAGTTTTACGTAATAATAGAAGGTCTCTTAGGCTTGAATGGGAAACCCCATACCTCCAAGATCAGCAGAAGTGAATCACATCAGGATCTGCAAAAGCTCTCTCTCTCTCTGGAAACGTATTTTCTCCAAGTGCCCACATCATGCATGCAGTGTAATATTAAAGGTGCCATGTGCATGTTGTGTCTAAGCGTGGGCCGATCAGCCATAATAACAGCTAACATTGTTATGATAACCTTGGAGACTTCAGCACTCACTGTCCAGACTAAGGTCGCAAATAAATCTAGGGATGTTGAAAACAAGCCATTCTCATGTGAAGAAATTCATGCAGTTACAACAACAGTAACATACAGTGTTGTGTGCAAAAGCAGCAAAAAGGTAAAATGACGTTTAAACTTCTAATAAGCCTATGCTAACATAGCAATGTGTGCCAGCAGGGCCCTGCCTTCACTACAGCGGGATGAAGTATTTTATACTGAAGGTTTACTACAAGACAGTCCTGTTCAAAAGCCTAGGGGCCTTATTTATGAAAGCCTTGCGCCACCGGTGCGTCACTTTTTCCCATGTTAAAAGTCACGCACCGGCAGCGCAAGGCCTTCATAAATAAGGGACTAGGTGTTTTCTGTGCTGAGGGAAGCTTTCATTGCTGCTGCTATTACTATGCTCTATTTGGGTCTCTGAAAGGTGCACAATGATGCCGCCTATATTGTTACTAATGTGTGCCTCAGGCCTATTCCAATTGTATTTGGGCTTGGGCATGTGGCTGGCATTTGAAGATGTTATTGGGCTTAGCATGACTGCCACATGGTTGATTTCCCCCTTTGATCTGTGACGGAAGCATGTCTGACATACAATGGCAGCAACTTAATTAATATATGCGTGGTGATTGAAATAGGCATGTTTAGTTTAGCATTTTT
Source organism: Lissotriton helveticus (assembly GCF_964261635.1). NCBI lineage: Eukaryota > Metazoa > Chordata > Amphibia > Caudata > Salamandridae > Lissotriton > Lissotriton helveticus. The sequence goes on along the minus strand of NC_136069.1, from coordinate 1,557,844,974 downwards.
TTTTATTATGCTAATCACATTTAAGTTGGCACTTTTTGTAGCTTTTTATTTTCTTCAGTTGTGTTACTTTCTGGATGCCATCAGAGTAAAATGATATATGACATCAATTCCTGTAGTGCACCTGGCCTGCTGTTCTGTAATGTAATTTCTTGTGATACCATTGTGGGTGGGTCATAGGCCATGTGACATCACTTCCCCAACCCCTAACATTTTGGAGAATTGACGTCCATGGATTAGAGATGCTCAATCAGACGGGAATGCATTGGAGTTGTAAATCTGACATCTACAAGGCTGAGGCATACACCTTAGCTCAGCATTGTGTAAAAACACTAAAATGCAGCTTTGTTGTACAAGTTCTCTACCCCAATTCACTGTCTCCAAATGCTTGCTTCTCTTACTGGGTTTCTTACTTGCAGGCTTCCTCTTTCCAAGCTCAGCACCAGCAACAGGATTTAAAGTTCCTAAAGGCTTGTGCAGCTATACAAAACCTCTAAAACATACCAGTTGAGCCCCCCTCCTATCTTTAAGATCTTATGTAATATGACCAGTTTCCATACTACCAGGACAGGAGTTTTCCATTCATACACTTTGCTTTTTACGTGTGTTTGTCCAATTGGCTCAGTTAAAATCAACAAATACTACAACTCTCAGAATGCACTGATATGTCAAAGCAAAACCCATGAATTGAAAAGTAGCATCACTGTGACAACAAGCCAGCAGGTCACTCTAATTCTGTTATTATCCTTGCCTACAGGCACATAAAGCACTATATTTTTTATTTAGTACCATCACTTCCATCCCTCCTTAGAAATAGAGAGCTCACTCCTTCAACTCTCCTGATGCAAGCACATTCACATCTCTCATTGTTATTTACTTAAATAAAGGGATCTTCAGAAATGTCTCTCTCTTCGAATTCCTGCACTAATCTTTTGTGCACTTGCAGCAGCACTCTCTCCTTTCAGATTCCTGTGTGATCCCTTTGTCTGGGCACATGCACCAGCATTCACTTCTACCATGCTCCTCCTGTAATTTCTCCACCATTTCAGTCTCTTGAAACTCTTTCTCCCTCGTTTTAGGTCCTTGAAATGCTCTGCCCATTTCCTTAGAATCCTGTGGCTCTCCCTTCATACAGGCTTTTGCAGTTCTCCGCGCCATCTGTGATGCTGTTGTGCCATGCACGTTCCTGGAAAATACACTTCCTTCTGACTTTTGATGCATTCCATACCTCAGTTCAATGTAAGAGTTGCATTACTAGCATGATGTTATGAAGGTGGGTTTCAGCCAGTAACAGTTTATCACTGATCTCTAATTATACTGTGCCTTGTGGACCCATAAGTAAAATGGCAAAAGTGAAACTTCAATCCCCATGATGCTTTGTCCTGTCGGATAAAATGAGACACACTTAGTTACCCTAACAGTATACAGATAGTATATAGCTTTCCTTGTGTCCTGTCCTCCATTCTTTCTCCTTACCAGTTACTGGAGATCTGCACCTCCTCCCACCAGGACATGGTAGACAACAGCTAAGTAACAGCCTAGACTGCAACAGTAAACATAACAGTCTGAGGTGGTCTACACGTGTAACTGTGGGGGACTTCAGTAAACAAAGTGGAACAAATAGATAAAGTTCTGCCTCACTGAGGCACCTGAGCATAACTGAATAAAAGGATGCTACATTCTATCTGCCCTATTAACATATTGCCTGATTTTATGCTCTTTTCACCTGAAGGTACCACAATAAAGTGTAAGCCAGTACTTTGCTGCTAGAAGCGGAGGCTTAGTTTTGCCACTGACATTCTTTGAGTGAAGTGGTCAATATGGAAAATAATGCACTGGTTCCAACAGCTGTAACCAAAAATAACACCTAGTCATGATTTACACAGCACTGTCTTTCTCTAAGTAATCCCAGTTTTCCTCTAGCCCCAAATTAACAATATGCGGTTGCTTTCAGTGCATAATTACTGCTCATAGTTAAACCTGGGGCTGTTTGCTTATGAAAAAGCAGCAAGGCAGGAAGAGCCAAAGTAAAGGCCCAGGCCGTCACCAGGGCTCCCATTTCCAGTGATTAATTTGAGCCGGTGGTTGCAGGTGGTGGCCACCAGCGCTCATTTTTGGGGACTGGGACAGAATGAGAGAGGGGCAGAAAAGGTGTAAAGGAGGAGGAAGAGAAAGACTGGACAACAGAGACAAGAGGAGAAAGCAGGGATGAAACAGAACATGAAAAGGTAAAAGTAAGGGACAGGGAGCTTTTGCTAGTAGCTGACATAAATGTCAACCCCATGTTTGGCAGAGCTGGTAACAAGATTTTGAGAATTTTTGTTTAGCTATAGCACTTATTATTTTACAAATTAAGCACTGTGTTCCACACTTCATTGATAAACTGGTACAGTGTGTATGTAAGGCCCTGGTGATAATAACAGTTTCATTGTGTGTACCATCTACAGGAGCAGGCGTGGTGGAGAAGAGGAATTTTAATCTTAAAGAAAAGAATGGGAAGATATATGCAGACTGAACTGACTTGGGTAGGTGCATTTCCAATAGCACTTCTAAGAATGAGCAGTAATCCCAATGCTACCACTAAATTGACTCCTCATGAGATAGTGACATGTAGATGGAAGGCGATGTGGGGGTGCTCCCCATGGAAATGCAATTGTGCACATTAGTGATGCAACACTGACTAAAAGACTGAGGCACAGATTCAAAAAGGTTTATTTGCCATGCGCTGCGTCAAACATTTTTGGCCTTGTGCTGCATGCGTAAAAAATATAGCGTAGTGCAATATTTACAATGCAAGACAGCGCCAAGCTACACGAGCGCTAAAAAAGTGTTGTGATGCAGTGTTAAGTGTCCGTGTGTCAAGCGAGCTACAAAAATGCACACAACATGGTGCTAAACAGAGTGAACATGGCTATAATGCAGAATAGCAGTGAATCAACTTTCTGAGGAGACCTTTCCCACACATCAGGTTACCCAGGATCCTGCTCATAATGTGTCCTTTGAAGGATCACAGGATGTAAGTAGAAAAAGAAAGTACAAATTCACTAAGGAGGAGGTTGACATTTTAATATCAGAATTGACTAAGCAAGAACATCAGATTTTTGTAAATTCTAAACTTCCTCAGTCCAAGAAATCAGCTTTGTCGAATGCTATAGTACAAAAAATCAATGTGGTTGCACTTACAACCAGGACAGTTGTGGAGTGCGAAAAACGTTGGCACGACCACAAACGTCATGCAAAACAAAAATGGCTCAGAATAGGCGTGCTGCTATGGGAACAGGAGGTGGACCTGAATGTAGCATACAACTGACACATGTGGACGATCGATTAAGTAGCAGCTGTCATTGGTCCAGAGTGGGATGGTGGATTTAAAGGTCCAGAGACTGCAGATCATGATAAAGATGTGTGTCAGGGCAAGAGAATGTTATGTTTGATGAATCTGAAGGTATGCTCCTTAGCAGTAACTGTGTGAAGTCAAATGTGTGTTAACATATCTAGAAGAATTGATAAATGTAAATAGTATGTTAAGATTATAAGCCAAACATAACAACATCACATCCACATCATTGCATCTGCCAATGTATGTGTGAGGATGTGTACATAATAAGGTATGAAGCTTTTGTGTTGTCCTCGTGTCACTCAAGGTGATGGAAGGACAATGCAAAGTCATCAGTAATATTTACCAAGCCATGCAAGGGTGGTTTAGCATGTCCTTGCATAGCTTTGTAAAGAAATGTAAGACAAGGCAGCTGCTTGTGCAGAAGGACATTATATTTCAACTTGGGAGGCGTTCCATGGGTGGAGCATGGGTGTTGACATGCATCCTCCCATTGATTTTGGTGCTTTCTCAGATGTTGAAAGGTTTGCCAAAATACAATGACTTCTCAAGTAATGTTAACTATGAGCTTTAGATGTAATTGCAATGTTAAATCATCTTTCTATGTGTGGAGCTTCCGCATCACATGTTGAAAGGGGAAAAAACCTACAAGGATTGGTTTTATGCCAGAAGGTGAACTTATCTGTCCAAAAACAATCCTGCTAGTAATTCAGCCACCCTTGCACAATGACGCAACAATGTCTGCGTTGATGCTAGGCTGAACATAGTGCACCAGTGCAAGGAGAAGGCAGAAAAGCCCATATCTCATAAAATATGTAGCATTCATGTACTCTCCCTTTCACGCAGCTAAGTTTTGAACTTTGGTCAAGTCCTGCGTTTGATACAAATGAATTACCTTTGTCATTACTTTGCATCCATAATAAGATATGTTTCACTGTGTTTCCATCACACTTGGCATGTTCAATAACTTAACTCTGCACATCAGAAAATATACATTTTTGGCCAAATGTTCCCAAAATATGTGGTCTAATTAGGAAAGCTCATTTGTTGAATGCATAAAATGCAAAAGGTGGAATACATTTTTTTTTTTAAAAACACAAATACCTATTTTTGTCTTCAGATTTTAATGGGTCAAACAACAGTTTAATCTCATGTTAAAATATCTATTTGTATAAACAAATGTGACATTCACATAGATTATGGTTTTCTAAAACTATAACATCAGCTTTTTCTTTATGTATAAGTCATCAACATGCAACTGTAGGTTGTGTAAACAGACAAAATGATATTATAACTAAATATAAAATGATTTCACCCTCTCTGTTTTTTTGGTATGGTTGTCTTCTGAAGTCTCTTCTGGGCAGCCTCATCTCTTTCAAAAGTTTCCCTAACACTTTATAATTTTTCAGCAATAACGAAGGAACTTCTGAAACTTTGGCAACAGTAGTGCCAGAGCCGGTAGCACTAATCTGTGCCCTGCCTCCTGACATTGTGTGTTTGGATGCATGTGCTGGTGCTTTGCCTCCAGTTGCACCTGTACACTGTGACTCTGCTGCTCTTCGTTCCCTTTTGTTCCATTCTGCTCTCAACCATACCCCAGAAATATGTAGTTATCTCCTCCATATGATACAGACGTGTCTTCTTTTTCTCCAGTATTCGCTCCAGCATCAAGATTTACTTCATGCCTTAATGAAACATGGTTAAATTAAAATACAAGTAAAAGATTATGTATCTATAGACATTAAAGAATTAGTATATGTCTGTTTACGTATGATACATGTTTACTCGCTACATAATGTTTATATGAAATTATTAATTACATCATACATAATAAATTAACGTTTACCTGTAGGTTAAAAACCATAACTTACAGTCACATAAATGATAAGGTATCAAAAGAACATTGCTGTTACTGTACTTCATGGAGAGCCAGATCTACAACTAATAATTGATAATTCCAAACACCATCAGATACTTCACTTACCTAATACACATACACCTAAGTAACTAATATGTTTCATCATACTTACAGTATGGCAGCTATCACACCATACCTGAGACTCACAAAGCCCAACTTAATAAAAAGAGCAAAATGTTGATATGTATTTATACTTTGAAATACGTTTCTCGGCACACCTGTGTGCAATAAAACAGTAGAAGACAATATATATCACATTATCCACTTACACTTTGTCATTTCCCTTGTTTGGGAGTTAAAGTGCCTTGCATACTTTAGAAGTAATATATGACATTAGATAAACATAATTAATAGTTGTGTTGCACACAAATATTGGGATCATATGTTAATTGCTCTTCATAAGTAGAAGCAAAGTGAGTGGACTCTATTTACCATCACCCATCAGCACAGGAAATTACATCTCAACATCCTGCACTCTACCAGGACCTACTGATTGGAAGCTGCAACACAAATGTGCAGTGGGCATGTGCATCGGTTGGCACACCTATGATGTTCCAAAGGCAACTCCAGTTGTGCCCATTTGCACCTGGACTGCGCATAGCCCCAGAAACTCTGGTCCGGGCCCAGCGATACTCTTCAGCACTCCTTAGATGCTCGTCCCAGGATACCGTCCCCTCAACAGCTGCTGAGTGGCACCTCACACCATGCAGGGACTTTCCCCTGTACCTACTGCCAGTTCTCTAGCAGCCCCCACAAAAACAACGTTTCGAAGCCCCACTCCCAACACACATATCACACAAGCAGCAGCAATGCCTACACCCAACCCTAAACCACACACCACATCAAATCTGCACATCAGCACTGTTAGAACTGGGGGTCTCTAGTTGGCAATGGTTTGCACCTTTGTCCAAATAGGGACCGTTGCTTCTAGTCAGGGTAAGGGGTCTATACTCCTAAAATAACCCCTGTTCAACCTTGTGGTAGCTTGGCACGACCAGGAAGGCTTATCTCAGAGGCAGTGTGTAAAACATTTGTGAACACATACAGTAATATGGTGAAAACAATACAGATGTACCCCACACAGGTTTTATAAAAATAAGTATTATTTATATAGACTTAACACCAGACCCCAGTGACAAAAATCCACAATACAGTATAGAGAAAATGACTTTTAGATTGTAAAAATAGCTTAGTTCAAAGTTGATGGTAAATGCGACACGTTTCTCACAAAGTACCTTTGGATGCGTAACGCAAGATAAACAAAAGGTTTGCAAGGAGGACGATGCGTCGGTTTCTTGCCTCGGGGGAGGCGATACGTCTGTTCCTCCGTGCTTGCGCAATGTAGGCGATGCGTCTGTTCCTTATCAGAGACGAGGTGATGCGTCTATCTCGTATTGCGTTCTGGTTAAGATGCGACAAGATGGCGCCTCAATGCGATGATCTGGTGCGATGCGACAAGATGGCACCTTTGATGCGATGCGACGACATGAAGGTGATGCGTGAATGCCCGACGACCATGCAGCGACTCAGGAACTAATGAGCTGCGACAGGCCCTTCGACACGCTTCTCTGGTGATGCGACAGTAGCCCATGCGATGGCGACACGCTTCTCTGGTGATGCGATGACAAACAGCTGCGACGGGGACATGCTTCTCCGGTGATGCAACGGCGACACGCTTCTCCGGTGATGCAACGAAAGCTGCGGCGGGTGACACGCTTCTTCTCGTGCGTTGCACTTCCAGCTCCCAACAGTACGCAGGCTTCTGCAGACAGATATCCCAGTAAGGAAATTCAGGGGGGAGCTGTTGGTGAAGTCTTGTATCCCTGAGACTTCAGCAGGAGGCAAGCGCACTTTAAGCCCTTGGAGATTCTTCTTCAAGATGATGAAAGTTCATTAAAAGTTCCTTTTCCTTTCCTTGGCAAATAAGTGCCCACTGCAGGCCAACCCCAGAAAATGGCTCAGTGGCATACGGGCAGTCAAATCCTTCAGCTTCTTTGGTTCCTCTCCTTGGCAAAGGTTTGTCTTGATTCCCAGAAGTTATCTAAAGTCTTGGGGTCTGGGCCCCAATATGTATACTACTAATTTCTTTGTTCTCTGAAGGCAAAGAGTGTCTGTACCTGGCCAAAACCAGTTCTGTCCTCACTGGTGCATCTTCCTGGCAGGAGGTGGAGACCGGATTTTTTTAAAGCAGACCTGGCCTAGGTAGCTGAAAGGAAATCTCCTCCCCCTACTCTCTATTCAAACACAGAATGTAAAAATCACCTTCACTAAAAGATGTATTTTAAGTTCAGGCATACTAAATTCCTTTTTCTACCATGTTCCCTGGGTCGGTTAGGGTTATAAGATGTTATAATCAAACTGCCCATTCTGGCCTATGGGGAAAGGTAGCCTTGCAATAGTGAAAAACAAAATTGGCTGTAATTCACTATCAGGACATGCCACGCACACTAGGGCATGTCCTACCTTTTACTTACAATGCACCCTGCCCTTGGGCCTACCTTAGAGGTGGCTCACAGGTAGAAAAGGAAAGGTTTATGGACTGGTAAGTGGTGCACTTATGATAGGTTTCACTTTTCCATGCCCCGCCTACTTCCATAGTATGCTTATAAGTTAGCAGAGTGTGTCTAACAAATGGTATATTCATTTATGCATTTTCGTTTCTATTCTAACGATAGTTATTCATTCACGCTTGTGACATTATTACAGTTATTCTTAGCTTAGCCTGTGTGCCACCATTTTGAAGCATCTCCATTTTCGTGCGAGTTGCACTTGCTCATTCCCCCTCCCGTAGGAATAGTAATATTCCACATGTCAGCAGTTTTGCCTCTCGGCCCACTGTGACTGAAACTACTAGCGAAACCCCTTATCACTCCGTTCTCATGTGCTGGAGATGCTTAGGCCTGGCTCCGTGTCCTTGGAGTCTGATAACAGAATGTTGCAATTCCAGGTGCAGATGCCTACTGTATGAGACCATTGTTCACCATCTCAGGGGTCCAGTACTTTTCCACAAATGGGCGTGCCTTACTCTGCTTTTCGTATTATAATGTGTTACTGTGATGATATGGGTCAGTCCTTCTCGGCGCACTCTTGGGGGTGAGGTCGAACAGGGCCCTCTCATATGCGAGTTTGTGGCCTAATAAATTGTTTTGTTATTCTTCTCCACTGTCCGGCTGGCTTATTATTGGGTAACTATAGGTGAGTGCGGTAAGTCACTCGGGTGGAATTGAGCCACGCTTATCAGATGGCGCCCGAACATGGACTCCGCGATTAGGAGCTTTCTCACCCGTAAGTGGGTAGCAGAAGGCCGGGGGCCCTCTGGCCCGGGTACCCACTTGATGCCGAGCTTGGTTCTCGCAGCGCTGCACCGCCCTGCTGATCGGAAGAGGTCCCGGTCCATGATCCTACGCCGGAGTCCGGAAGGCGGAACTTTGGAGTTGACCGTGTTGGTCCTGGCAGCCGGAGGTGGAGAACGGTAGAGGTCGGTACCGCGCATAGAAGGTGAGTGGTCCGACTGTTGCTTGGAGGAGCCGGAGTGCTCCGTGAGACCGGTGTGTCTCTGGTGATTGGAGGAGCCGGTGTGTTCCTGGGGCTAGTGTGCTCCGGGGAACTCAAAGTGCAAGTGGCGCTCTGACAGACTTGATGGAGATTGGGTGAACGTTGGTTTGTAATAATCCGACTGGATAATACTGCAGTCGGCGGGCGGCTTGCAGTGGAAGGATCTTGGGGCTCACCCGAACACCTAGGGTGGTGATTTGCGGGGAGAGCGACGAGTCCCATGTAGTGTAGCGCATGCCGATCTGTAGTGTTGCCCCGGAGACGGATTTGTTCCCCAGTCTCGGAATAGCGGGTGTGCGCTGTTCGGTCTGGGGTAGGGTCCAGGTTCCCCAGGACTTGGTCGACGGGCCTTGTCCTAATTGGTAACACGTGTTTTGGTACGGATTTCATGTAGCGTGTATTGAAGCTGTAAGTGTGACCTACCGGTAAGTGAGTAAGTATGCGAGTGTGAGTCTTTGTGCTAGTGTGTGATTGTGTGAGAACAGAATGCCGTGTTTCAGTAAACTACGGTGTTTAGGGTGCTGTGGTGATGTCTCAGACGTTAGACTGGCTGAGAGCCAACCTGCCCCGGTGGAGGGCTCTCCGAATTTCGACATGTACGTTAAGCACGGCTTACCCCCGATTTTGTTTTCTACTTTGTGGCATAAGTATACAAAGGATAATGTGGATTTGCAGTGGCCTTTGCTTGGCACTTTTGATGGAGCAAAATTAGATTATTTACAAGACAGATTGTTTGCTAGGCGCAGCCGCCAGAGCATGTTCGATTCTTTGCGGATGTGGCAGAAGGAGGTACGAGAACGGCAAATAAGGGAGGAGAAGGTGGCTCAGAAGAGAGCGGCGCAGACCATGGCGCAGAAGGCCAGGGAACACACTAAGAAAGAGAATGAGCTGCGAATTGAGCGCGCAGATAGACGTTTTAGGTTATTGGATAATAAGAGCTATGTAGTGAGAGAAGATGACCAATATGAGATGGAGGACATTTTGAACACTCGACCCCCTCCCCCATATGCCCCACAGTCCTTGTACCCCGTGCTGGGGGATTCCGCCTCTCAGGCGGTGGTTTCAGTTCCCCAAGTCAGTGTCCCTCCATTGTCCGGTACACCTGTTTCCTCCGTGGTTGGACAAACTTCCCCCTCTGCCACTGCACCTCTGCTCTCCCTCTCTGTGACGAGTCCCATTGCGTCTGCTGTGCTCTCCCCGGCGCTCTCCGCTGGTCCCGCTATCCCCACTGTTTCTGCCAGTACTACCCCTCAGAGCGCGTTGCTAACTCCCACTAGAGGAGCGGGAGGCGGAGTATTTACTCAGGTACGGAAGTTACTCACGCGTTCTAATGTTGGGTTGGATGAGAAGACAATGGTTGCTAATCAAGCTTGTCAATGGGCCAGGAATAACATTTATTCATTAGAAGACATTTGGTCTACCATGAAAGACTATGAGCCTTTGATGCAGCAACATGCTTTGTGGCACATGTCGACGACATTGATAGCGTTGTGGGAACAGGGATATGGTGGGGAGGCGCCGGCGATTCTTCGTGATATCAAGAATAATGCTTATAGGGCTAACACTCGAATAAAAGAGGTGTTCCGTAGTCTGAGGTACTTATTAGAATACAGAAATGAGTTACCGGCAGCGGGAGAACCCCATTTCCCTGGGATACATCCGATGCGTGAAGTACACCCTGTGTTTCACCCTGAGGTACCTGAAATAATAGACCCGACAACACAGGTTGTGACCCGAGCTCGTATCAACGCTCATTTCCAGGAACAGTGGGTGTATACGCCCTGAAAAAGGAGCGAGGTATTAGCTTTGAAGGCTCAGTTGCCTAACTCGAGGAAAAATCCAACGGCTTATTACAAAGAATTAACAGAGGCAGCTTCCACGACGGTCATGACTTTAGCAGATATTGAATTATTTTTCGGAATATTGGTTCCCGTGGATGTGTGGAGACAGGTGAAGGGTTCAGATCATAGAGAGGAGCTGGGTGGTACCTGGGAAGAATTCAAGGATTGGGATAAGGAGCGAAAGCCAGGAGAGAAGCCGAAGGCTGAGATACTAGCGCTGCCAGGGTGTATAATAAAATACATGCACTCACTCATCCCACCTAAGAAGGTAGATTGGGATAAGTTGACGGCCTGCAGACAGAAGAAGGATGAGGCAGTTTCGGATTTCTTCACCCGTTTTGAGGAAACGTTCATGGATTTTAGTGGGCAGGATATGCCTCAAGATGGTGGGTTGCGCTTTTTTGTGAACAGATTCGTAACAAATCTGTTGCCAGAAATATCAGCCCGATTGCAAGCGTCAGAAAGTACATGGACGACATCCACTCCCTCTGGGATTTTGAGTATGGCCCAGTATTACGAGCATAGAGAAAATGAGAATAAGGACAGACAAGAAAAGAAGGCGAATGATTTGAAGACGAAAGTATTGTTGCAGCAAGTGGCGAAGGGGCGGGGACGTGGAGCCCCGCCCGTGACGGTTGGTCGAGGAGAAAGTAGCTACGGAAGGGGAGAGAAAAGAGAGCGTTTGGGACCGAACCAGTGCGCCAACTGCAAACAGGAGGGGCACTGGTGGAAAGACTGTCCGCTGCTCCGGTCCGCTGCTGGACCTGGCAGAGGACGGGGTCGGGGAGACGCGAATAAGGATGTTAGACAGTCTGAGGAAGGCAGGAGACCGGGAGGGAATTATTTTGATGGAGGAAGAGATAGGCAACACTTTCAAAGGGAGGGTGACGATTGCAGAGATCGGCAGTTTTACAGCGACGCATATGCTATGGATGACTTGACAGGATTCTCTTATAACTAGGACAGCGTAGGGCAGAGCGCGGGACCTGTTTCTGTGGATGTTGATCAACGTGGGCCTTATGTAATGGCAGACTTGTCGTGATCCCCTCAGAAATTTTTAGTGGATACAGGTGCTACGAAAAGTTCTGTGGCACGTTCCCAGGTCCCAGGGGCGGCTCTGTCTGGCAAGACTAATATTTCCGTGGGGTTCTCCGGTACCCCAGTGGTTAGCCCCATCTCTAAGCCTCTTGCACTTACGATTGGCCCTTTCACTGTTGACTCTCCTTTCCTTTTAACTTCGAATTGTGGTGAGAATTTACTGGGTTTGGATTTGTTGAAAAGATTGAATGCTACAATTTACTGTTCTCCAGACGGTGTGTACCTCACGTTGGGTCCTTCTGTCGCGCGTGTGCAGCAGTGTTTCTCGAAAGATGAGCCCCTTCTGGTTGAGTTGGAGGGTGTTCCTGTGAGTCTGTGGGCCAGCAGCGATACTGATGTGGGAAAAATGGACATTGCCCCAGTGTCCATAAAAGTTAAGGTGGGAGCGAAGCTACCTCGGATACCCCAGTATAAAATATCTAGGGATGGGGAGAAGGCTCTGTTGCAAATAATACAGGACTTGATTCGGTCTGGGGTAGTCGAGGAAACAGATTCTAACAGTTGTAATAGCCCCATCCTTCCGATCCTTAAGAGGCCCTCATGTGATGCTGGCGAGGGTACACCTGATGTCTATCGTTTTGTGATTGATTTACGCCACATTAACAAGGTGGTTGAGCCTCAGTACCCGGTGGTCTCTGATATTACTACTATTTTGACAATGATACCTCCCTCAGCTAAGTATTTTTCTGTACTGGACCTTAAGAATGCTTTCTTTAGTATCCCCGTGCATCCAGATAGCCGGTATCTCTTCGGATTCTCATTGGCTGGCCGCAGTTTTAGATTTTGTAGAATTCCCCAAGGTTATACAGAGAGTCCTAGTATTTATAGTCAAGCTTTGAAAGCACAATTGGATGATTTGGAGCTCCCACAGGGGAATGTCTTGTTGCAGTATGTGGATGATATTCTCATTGCCTCAGACACTGAGGAAGGATGCCGAGAGTCTACTGTTAAATTGTTACACCATTTGGCTCTTAAAGGACACAAGGTGTCCCTTCCTAAATTCCAATACTGTCGACAGGAGGTTACCTACCTCGGTCATCTCCTATCGAAGGACGGGAGAAGGCTGACGCCGGAGCGCATCAAGGCGATAACTAACATGGCGGTACCTAACACGCAGTGAGAGGTGCGCGCATTTTTGGGCATAACATCGTACTGTCGCCAGTGGATACCTAACTATGCTTTACTAACAAAACCCCTTCTGTATCTGACTACCAAAGAAGTGCGCGAACCCCTGCCTTGGACCCCAGCATGTCAAGAAGCATTTGAGTCACTAAAAACTGCTTTGTGTTCTGCACCTGTTTTGGGAACACCCGATTACCAGAAGCCCTTTGTACTTTACGTGCACGAGGCGGAAGGTTGCGCGTTGTCTGTCCTACCTCAGAGTTTTGGTGGGAAACAGAGACCTTGTGCTTACTTCTCTGCTATGCTTGACAACGTGGCAAGAGCATTGCCGAGCTGTCTAAGGGCTACCGCGGCTGCTGCGGTCTCAATAAGACAATCGGCAGGGCTCGTATTGGGTTCAGCTTTTACAGTAATGGTACCACATGCCGTGGACATTTTGTTAAACAGGACACAGACGCAGCACTTAACTAGTGCTCGTCTAACTGGTTATGAGATGACATTATTTGCCCCACATGTAACGATAAAAAGATGTGCCATCCTGAACCCAGCCACGCTATTACCTCTCCCTTCAGATGAAAAAGACGATGAGGTCCATGATTGCTTGTTTCGGACAGAGGAGGAAACAAAAGGAAGAGTAGATTTGATGGATAAACGTCTTGATGATCCTGATGGGGAGCTGTATGTTGATGGGTCCTGTTTTAAATTAGCAGATGGTACCACAACAGCAGCATATGCCGTCACGACGTTAAAAACAGTGGTGGAGACTTCTAGAGTCCCGTACAACTCAGCTCAAGCTGCAGAGATAATAGCATTGATGCGTGCGTGTGAATTGAGTGAAGGATTGGATGTGAACATTTACACTGACAGCCAATACGCCTTTGGCGTGGCTCATAGTTATGGGAGACTGTGGGCAGAGAGGGGATTTTTGACATCACATGGACAGAAAATTCAAAATGGCCCATTGATATTACGACTATTGACAGCCCTGACACTTCCCAAACGATTAGCTGTGATCAAGTGTAGTGCGCATAAAGCAGTGGTGGATGATGTAGGACGAGGAAATGCGTTTGCAGATCAAACAGCTAAAGAAACTGCTAGGACAAAACTTCCACGAATGTTTGTGGCAGGGCCAGCTAGGTGGGTACCAGATGTTAACATGTTTGCAGACCCTGTACAGAGTGTGCGGAACATGCAAGAGAAAGCGACTGAAGAGGAGTTGAGACGATGGAAGGATGGAGGGGGGCGGTTGGACTCGGATGAATGTTGGACGGATGTGTCAGACAAACGACGATGGTTGCTCCCAGACGCATATGTCCTCCCAGTAGTGACGATGGCTCATGGACCAGCCCATATAAGTGCCAAGGGAATATGCAAATTATTAGATCCGGTGTGGAGTAATAAAAATATTTCCAGGGTGGCGACACATTTGGTACAGCAGTGCATGGTTTGCATAAGACATAATCCTGGGAAGGGAAAACCTGTCCCCATAGGTAATTTCGCACCTCCATCCTACCCCTTTGAAGTGATACAGATGGATTACATTGAAATGGAAAGGGTGAATAACCTTAAATACGTCCTTGTGGTGGTATGCTCATTCAGTAGGTGGGTGGAGGCTTTTCCAACAAAAGACTCTACAGCCATATCGACAGCTAAGATGATGATCAAGGAGTATTTTAGTAGGTATGGTTTACCTAGAGTGATCTGGAGCGATAACGGCACGTCCTTCAATGCTGAACTGATGAAATAGATCTGTAAGGGATTACAAATCTCTCAAAAATTCCATGCAGCCCAACATCCACAGGCTGCGGGTTTGGTTGAAAGATTTAACGGTACATTAAAATTAAAAATGGCCAAGATACAGGAGAGTACAGGGCTGTGTTGGCCAGATGCGCTTCCCCTTGCCCTACTTTCCACAAGAGTAACAGTGAATTCTAAGACAGGAGTTTCCCCCCATGAAGTTGTATTTGGCAGGCCCGCAAATGTGTGGGGTGTTCCTAGACCTAAATGTTTCTCAGAGATAGAATATCCTTTGTTGACAGATTACCTTTATGCTTTGACTAAAGATCTTTGTTCTATTCATCAGCAGGTAGCAGACACACTGAAGCCGCTGCCTGAGGGGCCTGGCCATAACATCAACCCAGGGGACTGGGTTGTGGTGAATAAATACCAGCGGAAGTCCTGTTTGGAGCCTAGATGGTCCGAGCCAAAGTTGGTGCTCCTCACCACCCGCACCGCACTTCGAGTGGAGGGTCGGAAGGCGTGGACGCATGCCTCCCATGTGAAGAAAGTCCCCCTTCCACTACCTTATGATGCGTGGGTCCGAGGTGGCGTCGCAGATCACGAGACGGAGTGCATCCCTCGATACCTCCCCTTCTCTGATGCTTTACTGACCGGGGAAGAACACAACGAGAACGCGCGGAAGCCAGCCCTGAGTACAAGTAGCGAGGCTTCTTTTGGTCACAGTGCTCAAACAACGGAAGCCACCTCTTTTGAAAGTGATCCCCCAATTTTGTTCTCAGACCCCGAAGTGCGAGGGAGCACTCGCTATAACTTGCGGCCCAGGAAAGAGAGGCGAAAGAACTGAGCACTGGAAGAAGGGCTGAGGTAGGGATTAGGAGTGGACTATACTACAGAGGTTAGCCTAGTAATAGGGATGGACTGCTGAAAGAGCCCTGGTGCATTTTGAAACACTGTTGAACGGGACGCTAGAGTTGTGTGTGGGCCCAAGTTCAGTGCTCCTGAGTTGCTGCAGTTGTGCGACTCCATCGAGGGATTAGGGTTTGCGAGACTGAAAGCCTGCCTATGAGGCTTTAACGGACATAGGGAGAAGAGCCCTTTGAAGGGTGAAGCACCCCTCTGGCCGGTTTTGGAGTGTCTGGAACTTTTTAGTAGAGCCCCTAGTGTCTGGAACTTTTAGGATATCACTTGGTCCGTTCATTAGGAGACATGTATCACTTTAGCCGTCCTATCCCTGAGGAGGAACAGCCTTTTGCTGCTCCTCGCAGATCTGAACCCGATTCCCCATGGCATGCTCTGCCGCGAAAAGGCAAAATTGTGGTTATTGTGGTGTTCATTATTATATTTTTGATAATACTTGGAATATTGTTCTTTCTGGATGAAGCTTACCCTGTCCACAAGCTGGTTCCTACTCCCTCTCCCTTGCCAGAGCATAATATGATTACTGTCGATTATGGTGAACAATGTATGAGAAAGGGCTATCGTGATAATGTTTTCATAAAAACTTTACATCATGCTCATGCTGTGTATAATGTGACAGACTGCTGGGTCTGTGGGTTGCTTCCTTCTGCTGCATATAAGAAAGACAGGTTACTGGCACTTCAATTGACTCCTGTGAATAGCTGTGTGGGCTGGTATACCCTGATAGGCATGGTAAAGTTCTTTCAGCAGCCTGATTTTCTGTCCCCACGACTCCCTGGTAGTGGGTCAACACTGACAATGCGAGTACGCCCTCTGCCCCCTTCATCCCTTGGACGGTTGTATACTGATGGACGTTTTGACCAAACATTCTTAGAGACTTGCTCGAAAAAGGTAGAACGATTTATGATGCCTAACGACACTGACAAAGTGCGAGAGAGTTTCCTACAGTTGAACTCTGCCCTAGCATACAGACATCCCCCTCCAGCAAATAGTACTAGTCATTCTCTGGTACCCCTAGCGACAGTTGGGCCTTCACCTTACTTCTGTATTCAGGGTAGAGGTCCGATTAAAGTGGGTGACAGCCTTTGCAATGTGACTGCTTCAATTCGATTGTCCCTTAGTCCTTCACTGGTTACACCCCCGAATATATATTTCGTATGTGGAGATAATGGGTATTTGTGGTTGCCTGAGGGTTGGGGTGGGACATGTTACTTAGCGTACTTACTTCCACCCGTTTATGTGGCACCTTCCGACTATCATAAAACTCACCGGAGGTTTGCCATCATGCAGGGACAGCGTAAAAGGAGGGACCTTCAGGTGGAGGATGTAGATCAGACTGAAACTTCTGGACAGCAATTTACAGACTTCTCGAAGGGTTTATTACCATTCTGGGGTCCTATCTTTAACAGTAGAGCCATTAGACGTCTGTCGAGGGTCATGGAAAAAGTGGTGACTACAGAGGCTGATATTGCAGCCAATATGTCTCTTGAGATGCAGGCTATGAGATTATTTACGATCCAGAACAGAATGGTGTTAGACGTCATCCTAGCAGATAGGGGTGGAGCTTGTCGCGCCATCGGGACCTCTTGCTGTGTGTACATCCCTGACTCCGCCCCGACAGTTAATTTAGCTGTACAGAAACTCCATCGGTTAGCGGCCGAACTCCATCAAGACACAGGAACATGGTCCTTGCAGAAATGGTTGTGGGGTATTTTCTCCTCCTGGGGTTGGAAAATATTGATGGGTTTAGTGGGAGTAGTTGGTGTCCTTCTGACGTGTTGTCTTTGTGTGTATTGCCTTCCCCCATGCTGCTCTATGTGTGCCAATAACATACGAGTTCCTAGAAGACGGACAAAACAATTTCTTGCTTCCAATGATCTTGAACTTTATGATCCCCACTGACTGATGCTTATTGATGATGATGTTCTTGATTAACATGCTATATTGGCCCTTAGATTTGCTGTAAAGATTCTCCTTTTGGCTAATAAAGGTATCAATTTTGTTAGCCACACCTGCTAAAAGGAGGGTCTGATAGGTTTCACTTTTCCATGCCCCGCCCACTTCCATAGTATGCTTATAAGTTAGCAGAGTGGGTCTAACAAATGGTATATTCATTTATGCATTTTCGTTTCTATTCTAACGATAGTTATTCATTCACGCGTGTGACATTATTACAGTTATTCTTAGCTTAGCCTGTGTGCCACCATTTTGAAGCATCTCCATTTTCGTGCGAGTTGCACTTGCTCATTCCCCCTCCCGTAGGAATAGGAATATTCCACATGTCAGCAGTTTTGCCTCTCGGCCCACTGTGACTGAAACTACTAGCGAAACCCCTTATCACTCTGTTCTCATGTGATGGAGATGCTTAGGCCTGGCTCCGTGTCCTTGGAGTCTGATAACAGAATGTTGCAATTCCAGGTGCAGATGCCTACTGTATGAGACCATTGTTCACCATCTATGGGGTCCAGTACTTTTCCACAAATGGGCGTGCCTTACTCTGCTTTTCGTATTATAATGTGTTACTGTGATGATATGGGTCAGTCCTTCTTGGCGCACTCTTGGGGGTGAGGTCGAACAGGGCCCTCTCATATGGGAGTTTGTGGCCTAATAAATTGTTTTGTTATTCTTCTCCACTGTCCGGCTGGCTTATTATTGGGTAACTATAGGTGAGTGCGGTAAGTCACTCGGGTGGAATTGAGCCACGCTTATCACTTACCAAGTCGACATGGCAGTACTAGACTGCACACAGGCTCTGCAATGGCAGGCCTGATACACACTTTACAAGCTTCTTCTGTAGGTGGGCCAATCAGTGCTGCAAGTCCACTAGCAGTATTTGATCTGCAGTTCAGTGTACTAGGGTCTGACGAATAAATCAAATAAGCCAATCATGGAGTCACTAATAAATTACAACAATTTACAATAGGGAGCACTTGCCCTGTGGCACTGAATAGCAGTGGCACAGTGTCCAAAGCATGTACACCAGCAAAAACAACTAGCAAAAACAGAGGAGACAATAGCGGAAATTGGACGGGAGACTCACACCAATGGTACCAGGTCTAACAAGCACACACACACCAATGCATACATGCATGTTTCTCAACACACCATCACTCAGCAAACACCCCCCCAAAACACGGCACCTGCTGAGCAGAGATGCACCCAACATTCTCTCCGTCACAGAAAGCTGTTTCTACCAGACATCACTTCCCGACATTGGCAGGGCGATCCCAGCAGCCTACAAGATTACTCAACAGGACCACCTTCACAAGCCAGGATGGACTCACTATCATCTAGAAGTAATCCATCAAATGCCCAACAAACACAGACTCTGTTACCCCATTTATGTTGCACATGTTCTTCAAACTGCAAATCTCTGAAAACTTCACCCTTAACGGAACCCTCACTTACCAACCACTGGATCATAAGCCACTTTTAACAACCTCATCACCAACTGTCTTGCTCTGCTCACCATATACTCCAGAGTCTACATTCTTCTAGGTAACGTCAATCTTCACCTGGAAGACCATAACAACATCTTCACCACAGCGGACCTTGAAAGTCTGGGCAACATCTGACTCACCCAACTCATCTCACAACCATCACACACCACAGGACACACACTATACCCCATCTTCACTACATGCAACAACATTAAATACAACTCCACCATACTTTCACATTGACTGACCACTCCATCATCCACTTCAAAATCTACACAGCTCAAGTCAACACCCGTACCAGGTTCAGGATCTCAAGCCGCATCTGGGGCAAAGTCACAGAGGCAAACTGTCTCAGTGCCCTCAGCACATATCAACATATCAACCTAGCCCCACAGACAAACTTGACAAGTAGATCAACCTCTTCAATAGCTGGATCAAGAACTGAACAGACTCACTCGCACCCATCAAACACAAGAAGCATAGCAGATCAAACAAGAAAGATAGCTGGCACACAGAAGACCTCCTGGACACCAAACAACACTAAACCAAAAGAAAATGGGGAGCCAGCCACTGCCCCATCCACAGAACTGCCTACAAGGATGCACTCAGATGCTATCATCAGCAAATAGGAGACACAGAGTGAACCTTATCATAGGGAAGTTCCAACGGCTGCAAGGAGATTTTCTATATCAATAAGGATTACACCTAGCCCTAAGCCACTGTGAACAACATCACTGCCTCCCAAAAACTCTACAACAACTGATTCAACATCTTCCATAGCACAATCACAAACATCTACAGCACCTTTACACGGCAACCCAACCCAGAAAACTCATCGCTAACCTACCCACCACCAACTCAAAATACTACCTGACCAACTGGACAACCCCCACCAGAAACGACTCTGGGGCAGTAATGCAGACCACCACCTTTGGGGCCTCAATGGACACATGCCGCCACCACATCTACAACCTGGCAACATCACCAATTAGCACCACCCTCAGACACATCGTCAACACTTGAATCACATCCGACACTAACCTGGATAAATGAAAACTTGCAGAAATCAATGCCCTCCTCAAGAATACCAAGCCAACCCAAATCAACTGAGCAACTTTTAATGCATCTCCCTGCTCCCCTATAAAGCCAAAGCAAATGATAAGGCCTTCAACAGGCAACTCACAAGCCTCCACCAAGTGACATCTGGAGCTAAGACCTACACTCACAACCACAGACCACATAATAAATCCAGGTATCATCCTAAACAAAAAACCTAACTTGGCAGTTCAAATGTGAACATCCTGTTTCCACATCCTACACATGCTGCAAATGAATTACAAATGGTTGCTGTATACAGCAGATGGACTGTCAAGCAGGCACTTATGACTAGCAGCCTAGACTACAACTTCTACACAGACTCCAGATCATACAGAACACAACAGCAAGACTCATATTCGACATCTCACTCCACAACCACATCACACAAAACCTTTGGAGGCTTCACTGGCTTCCCATTTGCTAGCACAGATACGCTACATACAATACAGAACCAGAATACCTGTACAGCTACATACACTTTCACTAACCCACCAGACACCTATGCTTTGCCTCACTGTCACATGCACACATTCTCCCTCAAAAGGAAAACGGTAGCTTGCTCATCCTTCCACATTGCACCTAGGACATGGGAACTCCCTCATCACTTCAGAGGCTCTTCTTCACACTTTGAGTAATGCAAATAGCTGAAGCTCAGGCTCCTTTTATGGGCACCTTGGGGAGCACACACCTATCCACCTGATCACTGGATACCCTCTTAGGTGATTAGTGTGCAATACATATCAACACACCATAATAAAACATTACAATTACCACTCATCTAAATGTCCCCAAGCACATTGATGTTCATATATATCAATGTATTAGCACAATGCATGTGTCAGAATACACAATAATTTTAAATGCATTCCCAAATAACGTTGCATGGTTCTTCTAATCACATTGTGAGGGTTTTGTCTCTTACTCCTTCAGCACTTAGATAGTTGTCATGGCATGTAGCATCACAACAACTATATGTAGTTTGAATATGACAATTGGTTGCCCAAGTAACATTTCACTGTGCTTCAGGACAATGTAGTTGTGGATATGTGAGTATTGGAGGCAGACTTGTTTGTACTTATGTGTACAAGATATCATGTTGGTATTGGCTTGCTGTCTACAGAATATACCATATTCAAGTATGGACTACTTCAACCAAACCATCATTCTATGCATGCCAGATCACAAACCTGCTGGTCTGAGTTTTGTGAACGTGTCAGATATGTAATGTCACTATCCGGCACTCTTCCTACACAGATGTACTAGTAGGCAGTCAAGGCAAAATAAAACATCTTAGTCAGGCAGTGCAAGCGTGTCTGCTTGAGTGTAAAGCAAAGGGGAGCCTTTCAGTACAATTTACTATGGCTATGCAAACATCCACTACATTCACTCTTTGGATATGTGCTGTACAGGCAGCTCACAATCAAATTTGAGAAATATTTGAGAAATTAAAGGATTTCTCCTATTTTGACGCCTCCTTTCAAGTGGTCTACACCATACACCATATATACACCATACATACTATTGTTAGATGATGAAACTTTGCTGCAAAGGTCAGGGTTTGTGCACAGTAACCACCATCACCACCCAGGGGACAACCCCTTTATGCAGAGCAACGCAAAGCTGAGATTGGCCCTGACACGCCTAACTGTTTATTGCAAAGCAAAGAACAAATCTAATTTGCTATGGTTAGTGAATCCCTACAAAGAAATTGGGTTGAGTGTGTGTTAACAATGTATTGTAAACATAACCCAAAATCTTTATAACTTTGGGCCTACTTTATGTTGCACAGGTTGACACACACATAAATTAAAACTTGCCCTGTCACATAAACTAGCATTTGTCTTCTATTCTGAAACCAATGCCAATTTGTAAATGTACTTTAGCTTCTACTAGTACTGCATAATGGCTTATTAACTTAACATAAGGGAATACTCATAGTGACTGATTGGTTTTAGTAAACATGTTTTAAAAATGAATAGCAGCCATACAAGGTAATTGATAAATTGACTATGTTGTGACTTCAAACGGTTGCATCATAATACCAAATGTTAACGTATAGGAAGGATCAGATCATTAAATCCTTTAAAAACATTCATATTTACCATCAGAAGAGGGTTAAACATTCAACTCTGTAAGATGTGTAGGTTCTGGTCCACCTTGAAATCAATATTTGGACATTTTTACGAGTGATTGTGTTATTCATTTACATAATTCCTTGAAATGTACATGTTAATATGACACATAATTGTTAAGTAATTACTTATTAATTGGCACCCCAATATGTTTTTAACAGATTTGCAACAGATAAATACAATTGCAGATTAAAATCAAAAGGTTAAAAAGTTTACTAGGTCATGCAGTATAAGAATAAATTAGCCACACATTTGTAACTCCTACACTTTATTAAAAAAAAAAAAAAATCGTATCAGTAAGTTTACAAACTGATGTGCATGTCTTATATAGCGGACTTTTTTTTTTTAAACTATTTACCTAATGAGAAAATAGTAATAACTGTTTGATAATAATAAACATAAGTTTAACTAACCAACAGGCCCATTTACTTCAATGCCAATATGGTGCTGCAGATCCTTCTCATGGCTAACAATGCCCGCCTGTGGGGAGCTGGCTCTGTATATGCTATACCACCAGGTGGTTATACCTTGTACAGAGTCCAGAGATTCCCCCAGAGGCTTAATGCAAAACCAAGAGCAACCTTAGGACTAACGCAGAGGAGTGTAAGACATTTATTGCACACAAATGATCCATAACTGACACACGACTCAAAAAGACGATCCACACCAATTTTAGGAAAATAAGCTTTTCTCAAGTTTTATTTTAAGACCAAGATCTTTGCAATAAGGTAAGTACATTTTTATGGAACAAATCTTTTTATTGATTTAGTCGGAAGGTGCTGTTACACCTGAACACAGCCATTTGCCTACAACCAAAGGGGCCGGCGGCTAAAGGACAATGCAGTGTGAATATGTTTCTGATGGATACATCTGCCAGTGGATTCCTCACCTTGTGAATACCCCCTGCACCAGCAACATTCGGAAACCTTTGTTGCTCTCCACGCCGACGATGACGTAGACAATGTCACTGAGGCACGACTCCGCTCACGACCTCGCTGATGTCACTGGATCCATAAGAGAGCCTCGTCGGCGTGATGACATCAGTTCCCTTTTTTCACGCCATCGAAGCCAACGGTTTTTCTAGGACTTGCTGTAGTTACTATTGATACTTTGATTTTCTGGCTGTATTGCTGTGTTTCTTCTGGTTTCCTTGAAGATGACCTTGAGGAAATCCGGGTTCAAGCCCTGCAGGGAGTGCGGTGGACATATGTCCATTACTGATCCGCACGAGGACTTTGTTTGGTGCGTATCTTCCGACCACGACGTCGATGGATGTCCATGCTGCAGGAAAATTAATCCCAAGGCGCTAAAGGAGAGAGAAGCGAAGCTTTTCATGGCTAAAAAAAGGAAAGAAAAGAAGAGAGGTAGGAGAAGGTCGATGTCTCGCTCCAGATCGAGGTCGGGCTCGAAGTCGACGTCGGGGCATACTTCGAAGCCGAAGAAACATAAGAAGAAGAAGCATTCATTAAGACATCGTTCTGACAAGGAAGAGGCGCCGAAGTCGACCTCTTCTTCTCGATGTCACAGAAAGGACTTTGTGTCGCCTTCTTTTTCGAATCTAGCTTCTCCTGATAAATCGGCTTCGCCTGCAGTCTCTCCACCTCGATCACCGACGTCAGTTCCTTCACTGGATTTGGTACATTCTCCTGTTCCAGAGCAAGAGATTCCTGTGCCGGAAGAGCAGGCGACTCCATTGGTGCCGACATCGGTGCCGGCTGGCCCGAATACGGTAACACCTGCTTTGGATTCAGTCCCGAGAGCTTATCCACCTTTTCCAGCTCCGGGTCAAGACCCGTTGTATTATTAAAATGCCATGTATGGAGTCTTTCACAGAGCTATTTACCCCTCTGGTGCACCTTCGGGTCCCATGGGTCCATTAGTTTTCAATTTGGGGGTTCCTCAAGCATATGCCCAGGCCCCCTTCATGCCTTTTCTGCCGGCCGAGGACTTCGACACCGTTCCATTCTTCTCTGGCGCCCTCTATTCGGCCTCGAACGGCGCAGGCGGCGCCGTCGGATCCGTGCACGACGCCGGCCCTGAATCCGACGGAGTCGGTTCTGGCTCCATCGACGCCTGTACCTAGAATAAGATCCAGAAGAGAAGCCCAGAGGATCTTAGAAGAGCAAAGGTACCAACTAGAAGAGATGGAGGAGGGTGAACTCCAGGACTCCGATGAGTGTTTTGCTGAGTTGAGAGAAGCAAGTGGCCTTGATATCTCTCCAGAGTGGGAGCTTTCTCCTTCATCTGATACCCCTTTCAAGGACGTGGCCCCATATCATATGGTGATCAAAAAGGCAGCTGATTTGTTGGCTATTCAACTACCCACTACTGAGTTCAAATGGAACATATTAACAGAAGTTCTCCATTCACCTTCTTCTGTTGTTGTGCCTTTGTTGCCATTCAATGAGGCAATTATTGAGCCTGTGTTGGAAGTCTGGCGCAAACCCTTTTCTGCGCCTGCAGTATCCAGGACTATTGCAAGAAGATACAGGGTGGCTCCTGGGGATCCAGAGTTTTTATCAACTCATCCTTCTCCGGAGAGTTTAATTGTTCAGGCTGCCTGTTCGAAAAGATCTTCAGGTGCATTCCCACAGGTGCCTGCAGACTGAGAATCAAAGAGACTTGATCAATCTGCCAAAAAAGTTTTCTCCTCTGCATGCATGGCATTAAAATCAACTAATGCTACCGGTCTTATGGGTAGATACATCTATGCTTTAATGGATTCAGCTAAGAAGCTGACACCTAAGTTGTCCGAGGAGGATAGAAAGAATTTTGAGGAAGTGCTGCATGATACCCAGGCTGCTGCACGCCAAGTAATTCAAAGTGGATTAGACACGGCTGACTCTGTCGCAAGAATCATGGGGTCTTCTGTGGCTACTAGGAGGAGTTCATGGCTGAAGTCCACGAATTTCTCTGCAGATGTTCAAGCCACACTGTTAGACCTACCCTTTGATGGTTCAGGGCTCTTTGGAAAAAAGGCGGGCGCTGCCTTGGAGAGATTTAAAGACAGCAAGGCAACAGCTAAATCTCTTAGCTTACAAGCTCAACCTAGAGGCTCTACTTTTAGAAAATACAAAGGGGTTGGGAGGTCGTCCTTTCGGACATATGGCCAACTTCGTCAGCTAAGCAGGAGCAACAACAACAAAATACTCTATACAAGTCCTATAGCGGTAAAAACAGGGGTCGTCCTCGAGACCGTCAACCCTCCTCCTCCTCTACCTCCTCTCCTATTACCGCAGCAAAGCAGCCCTAGATTCTCCATTCCGAGTCATGTTGGTCCTGTAGGGGGTCGGCTTACTCATTTTCTGCAAGATTGAGAATCGGTCACAATGGACCTTTGGGTTCTCAATCTTGTGGAGAATGGGTATGCCTTCCCTTTTTTCGGAATTCCCTTCGAATTTCCCTCCTTTCCAAAGTTCTTGTTCGGAAGAACATCTCCTTCTCCTGCAGGAGGAATTCTGAAACATTATTGAAAAAGGGTGCAATAGAGGTGGTTCCAGAGCAGGAAAGGCGTCAGGGATGTTACTCACGGTATTTCCTGATACCCAAGAAGGATGGCAGATTACCTCCACTCCTGGATCTCAGGATCTTGAACCTTTTTCTGAAGCAAGAGAAGTTCAAGATGCTTACCCTTGCACAGGTTCTTCAGGCGCTGCAGCAAGAGGACTGGAAGGTGTTGATCGACTTGCAGGACGCGTATTTTCATATACCGATCCTGAAGTCGCACAGGAAGTATCTCCGTTTCACGGTGGGTTCACAACACTATCAGTTTGGGGTTCTCCCGTTTGGACTTACTACTGTTCCTCGAGTCTTCACCAAGGTGATGGCAGTGGTTGCAGCCCATCTCAGAAGATCGGGGATTCCAGTTTTCCCCTATCTAGACGACTGGCTGCTCAAAGCAGTGTCGCCCGAGAAGGTGCTTCATCATCTGCAGGTGACATCCCAGCTGTTGCACAAATTGGGTTTTTCTCTAAACATGCCCAAGTCTCACCTGGTGCCCTCTCAGCGCAACCTGTTCATAGGGGCGGTACTGGACACTACTGTCTGTCGAGCATTCCCTCCACCTCAAAGGATTGTCGACATTCAGGAAATGATTCCTTTGTTTTACAATGGAGCGGTCGTTCCAGTCCTGAAGGTCCTACGTCTGCTCAGTCTGTTTGCTTCCTGCATTCTGCTTGTCAATCATGCACGCTGGCACATGAGGGCGCTCCAGTGGTGCCACTGCAGGCAGTGGTATCAGCACAACGGAGATCTCAGGGAGTCAGTGAGGATCTCCAGAGAAGCTGCAGCGGATCTGTCTTGGTGGAGCGTGGTGGGCAATCTGTCTCAAGGAAAGCCCTTCCATCTGCCTCCATCGGTTGCCACAGTGATAGCGGATGCATCCACCATAGGGTGGGGTGCTCATCTGGGAGATCTGGAGATCAAGGGTCTTTGGTCTCCAGAGGAAAGGTTGCTTCACATCAACCTTGTAGAGTTACGGGCGATACGTTTGGCACTCAAGGCCTTTCTTCCTTCCCTTCACGGTCAGTCGATTCAAGTCCTGACGGACAACACTACCGCGATGTGGTATGTCAACAAGCAGGGAGGAGTAGGGTCACATTGTCTCTGCAGACAGGCTCTGCGTCTCTGGTCCTTGGTTCAGGACCATCAGATTTGTCTGATGGCAAATCATCTGGCCGGAGTTCTGAACGTGCATGCAGACAGTCTCAGTCTGCAGTTCTCGGCCGACCACGAGTGGAGGCTTCATCCGGAGGTGGTTCGGACGTGGTGAACTCCTCGGGTGTACCTGTTTGCCACTCGCGAGAACGCTCACTGCCCGTCATTCTGCAGTCTCCAGTTTCCGATGCAGGGAGTTTTGGGAGACGCGTTTCAGTTGAGTTGGGGCGCACAACTCTTTTACGCGTTTCCTCCCATACCGTTGATTCCACGGGTTCTGAGGAAGATTGGCCAAGACCGTTCCCAAGTCCTATTGATTGCCCAAGATTGGCCAAGAAGGGTGTGGCACACAGATCTTCTCCACCTCTCCTCGTGCTCTCTGCTCCATCTCCCTCTCAGGGCATACCTCCTCTCGCAGTCGCAGGGGCAGGTTCTACACCCCCACCTCCAGAGCTTACACCTTCATGCCTGGAGATTGAACGGGGCAACCTGAAATCTTTTTCCCTTCCTTCTGACGTGGTGGACGTTATTTTGTCCGCCAGACGTCTCTCCACCAAGTCTATCTATTCCTAGATGTGGTCTAAATTTGTCCATTGGTGTGGGGAGAAGTGTATTGACCCTTTAAGGGCATGTTTAGCCAATATTCTTCAATTTGCACTATCTCTGGCCCAGCAGAGTTTTGCTGTGGCTACTGTGAAAGGTTATTTATCGGCCTTGTCGGCATTCCTTTGCTTGCCGGACCAGCCGTCTTTGTTTAAGTCACCTATTTTATTACGTTCCATTAAGGGCCTTACTAACAAATTTCTGCCTACTCCATTTATTGTGCCTCAATGGAATTTAAACCTTGTCTTAACCTACTTGATGGGTTCGCCTTTTGAACCTTTGCACAAGTGTTCCATGAGACTACTGTCTTTCAAGACTGTTTTTCTTGTTGCAATTACCTTGGCAAGGAGGGTAAGTGAGCATCAAGCTCTGAGTTTCGAAACCCCCATTCTTGACCATCCATGCTGAAAGAATGGTACTGAGGACCAGGGCTGCTTTTTTGCCTAAAGTGGTAACTCCCTTCCATCTGGGGCAGTCCATTACCCTTCCCACCTTCTATCCTCCCCCTCACCCTTCCAAGGAGGAGGAGCGGCTTCACCGTCTGGACCCTAGGAGGGCGGTGAGCTTTTATCTCGATAGGACTAAAGACTATTGTGTGGACGACCAGCTCTTTGTGGGATTTGCTGGCTGCAGGAAAGGAGGAGCGGTGCACAAGTGCACACTTTCCAGATGGATTATCTTGTGCATCAAGATCTGCTATGATCTGGCTGATAAGGAACCTCCAGAGGGTATAAGAGCTCACTCTACTAGAGCAAAGTCTTCTACATCTACTTTGTCTAGGGGTGTACCTGTAGAGGACATTTGTAGAGCGGCAACTTGGGCCTCCCTCCACACTTTTGCAAAGTATTACTGCTTAGATTCTGAAGTGAGGAGGGACGGTCACTTTGCGCGTTCTGTCCTTCAAGATTTGCGGGTATAGAGGAGTGGACACCCTCCTTCGGGAGTGAGGACTGCCGTGGGACTCTATTCACAAGGTGAGGATTCCACTGGCAGCTGTATCCATCAGAAGAACAAGTTACTTACCTTCGGTAACGCTTTTTCTGGTGGATACAGTATCTGCCTGTGGATTCCTCACTGACCCACCCACCTCCCCGTTGTCCACTCTTCTATACCTACTAAGTGTGTATTTGTATTTGTAACTTTCAATGGAATTGTTTAATTGTTCTTGCTTATTGCATTGATTTCACATTATGTGTGTTGTTTTGAATTTTGTGTACTGTGTATACTGTACCTATTTATGTCGGTCCGTCCGCGTGCCTCGGGGGCACGGAAAAAAGGGCGGAACTGACGTCATCATGCCAACAAGGCTCTCTTATGGATCCAGTGACGTCAGCTAGGTCGCGATCGAAGTCGTGCCTCTGTGACGTCGTCTATGTCCTCGTCGGCGTGGAGAGTTACAAAAGTTTCCGAATGTTGCTGGCGCAGGGGATATTCACAAGGTGAGGAATCCACAGGCAGATACTGTATCCACCAGAAAAAGCGATACCGAAGGTAAGTAACTTGTTCATCTCATTACTGCGTGCAGTCCAACATTCGGTAGGCTGGCGATACTCAAGGTGAGGCATATCAGGCAGGAAGTTAAATGAAGTAAACAACAATTCCTAGGCAATCACCAATAATTGTGAACACAAACAGATACATAAGGGAGAGCAACTAAATGAAACCAAGAATGATGATTTTATGAAAAAGCATTCATTTTAATAATATTATAAAAACAATTCAATTAAAAATTGTGTATCAACACAATACAAAATATAATTCAAACAAACATATAACGTATCATTGGTCAAGGATCAAAACAGAAAATGCACACATAAAAAACGCATATATAAAAAACTAGTGGCAAAAGTGTATAATTTCTATCGACGCGTGTTTCGGCGTACTCAAGGCCTTCTTCAGGAATAGCCACAAATTACCTAAAGAGAATAACAAACAAAGAGAAAAAATGACATTTCCCTATTTCTTTATCATGTTGACATTATCTAGACACAGTGTTGCAAACAATGATACATCGTGTTGACTCAAGAGTCCCTTGTTATATAGTACAAACGAAATGTCACAAAATATAAAAAAACATCCTTTAGTTCCAAATTTATATACTCTCCCTTTGTGAAATAACCGTAATTACAGTACATATGAGTCAATTATCCTATTTGAGTACTCATATATCTAAAAGTAATATTATTATATGTGGATTGGAGAGATAACGGAAATAAAAAAGATGACATAAATCCATGTTGTTTCTATAGATATGGAGACTTACTTCAATGTCCTCAGATGTAAACTTTATTTAAAATCGATTAAACAGTGAATTAATTCCTAATAGATCAAATTTTCATTTTCTATATAAAAAAGATAGTATCTTGAGGAACAGAGAAAGCAAATTGTCTCTAAATGTGATAAAGATAGTTAACTTACATATGTGATTTTTAGGGATAAAAGTGCTGAGACTCTCCTATGGCTGACCGTATTTCTTCACAGTTCGATCCAGACCTCAGAATATCTATAATAAAAATTGAGTAATAAAAAACATGAAAACTCTTCATGTTTTGATCCTAAGGACAGACTAGTCTCTGATAAAAGTTTCTCATGTAAATTAGACGGGTTGGACTTACTTAGTTTTTCCTTTATTATATTATCCCTTAAGGCTACTCAGGATATAGGCAGCGAGTGTTGGATAAGGAGATCTTCATTCATAAAGTTATGATCCCAATTAAAATATCTGTGGTGGAAATCATGAGGTTAGAAATGTGGAGAATGTTAAGTTTTAGGACAGATATGATCATGTTACCTAAGAGGATGGCGTATAATACCATGTACTCCCACAAGTGTGGTTACAAGATTTCAAAAGTGAGGTCAATGATAAAGAGGCCATCCTTCTTCACATTATTTTTAACCAAAGCGGTTAACTTGCCATTAATACATGTATCATTATAGGTTTCTGTCAATTATTTGTTCCTTTTATCTGTATGGTTCTTTACCTAACACGGTGTTGCTGCTTTGCTCCCGGGACTCACTTCGACCGCATTTCCCTCCTGTTTCTGCTGCAGCGCCGGCTTCTCACCCGGCGTGGTGTAGACACAGCCACAGTCCTGCAGTGCCGGCCAACACGAGTCTCCTCCCGCCGCCGCTGCTCCGAAACACCTGAGCACGGCCGCAGTGGGGGGGGGACCAGCGCAAGGAACTTCAATTACCAGCATCCCTAGCGGCCGGAAGCCGCACTGAACCGCGCTAGGAGGCGCTTTAAATTGCATATACCCCTGGTGGAGCGGGGGTTCTTTACCTAACACGGTGTTGCTGCTTTGCTCCCGGGACTCACTTCGACTGCATTTCCCTCCTGTTTCTGCTGCAGCGCCGGCTTCTCACCCGGCCTGGTGTAGACACAGCCACAGTCCTGCAGTTCCGGCCAACGCAAGTCTCCTCCCGCCGCCGCTGCTCCGAAACACCTGAGCACGGCCGCAGTGGGGGGGGGGACCAGCGCGAGGGACTTCAATTACCAGCATCCCTAGCGGCCGGAAGCCGCACTGAACCGCGCTAGGAGGCGCTTTAAATTGCGGATACCCCTCGCGTCGCGGGATGCGAGTGCGACGCCCGGGGCTAAGCCCGGGCAAAGGGCGGGCCCTCTTTGGCCCTCTGTGGCCGGAAGAGGTCGGGACGGGCCACAGACCCTGGATCTATTTTAAGAACTATATCATTCATGTGAGACTTTGGACTTATTATTAAGTTTAATCTGTGTCTTTATATAAATTGCTTTATAGGTTTAAACTGTTGATATTACTGGTGGTTTGATCTACTATTTTAAACGTAAGAGTACAGCTGTTAGCGTAATGTCTAGACTGACCAAAGACATGCCAGTTGCTGGTCTGATCACTATGGATAACTTTTTGGTTAAAAAGGTTAACCAAATTAATAATGAGCGCAGGGCCTCTTTAGGACGTAGTAATCTTCCTGCATCACCTGAAAATATGCCCACTCAAATGATAGAAGGGACAGAGGGAATTACAGAAGGGAACCCTAATTCAAGTAGTGAAGGGGCATCTAGGACTGTGGTACAGGTACAGGTACATGCGGAGGTGCATTCAGATCTGCAAAACTCCTCTAGTGAAGAATCAGACTCGGCCCTTCCAACACTAAGACCAATAAGAAAGTGTAGAAAGATTCAGGCGAAACGAGGGGGAAAAACCACAAAAAAAAGAGCTGATACTTCCCGTCCTAATGATAGTAAGGCTATTAATCCTGTTATAGGTGTTAGTGATTTGGAGGGTAATAGTGAGGGAGGGTTAAGCTTAACCTCAAATCACTATGATAATCTAATTAGTACACTACTAAGCAAGATGGAGGAGGGGCGTGGCATGGCAAGCCACGATGGCGGCTGTGTCCTGCTGAGGCTCCGCGATCGGGCTAGCATCTTGCCCATTTCCAATGATCGCTGGGAGCCTCAGCCTACCAACAACTACCCCATAGAGGCTTACCTACAGTGGGGCATCCTCTGGTGGCGTCGTGGGAGCTGCGGACGGCCGTTGGACACTGACCCGTCCCTCTTCGAGCCTGGAACCGAGCGCCGAGCGCCCAAGATGGCGGGCGCGGCTCCTTCCACTTGCTGACAACACTGCTGGACTCCTGTCCCCGGAGGGCGACCCCTCGCCGAGGCGGACTGTTGAGGGCGCCGATGCCCCGGTGAGGTGTGCAGCGACCGGATCGCGGACTTTCGGTCCGGAGCTGATGACTTGCGGAGGCGGCCCGGCGCACAAAATGGCGGCCGCCTCGATGAAGTAGCGCTATACCGGCGCTTCTCCACGACCAGGAGCCTGATCCCGGTGCTGTCCAGATCACCGCCGCGGACCGGAGAACACCAGCGGAGGTGCCGCCTGTGTGGCGCTGGACCCTTCGGGCGACCACGATCCCTCCTGGAGGCGGTAGGTGTCGGCCCTCCCCCCCTCCTCCTCCCATGTACCGGCGGCCCCCCTACCCCCTCTGGGGCTCGCCGAGGAGTCGCGGACTGCACCGGCCCCTGCTCCCAGGAGGGGGGAGCCGGAGTGCCTCTATCTTCTCGTGTAGCCCGGAGGACCTGGGCGCCTGACCTTAAGATGGCGCCCGAGGAGATCGGGGCGCCGTGATCGGCGTGGGACCCACCTTGAAGACGCGGTGTTCTTCTGTCCCTGAGGCGGTAGCACGCCATATTGTGAACACCTCTCGGCCTGAGAACCCCCCCTGGGCCCTGGTCGCCTACTCCTTAGCCCCCCCGGGGGTCGCCTGGGGGACAGCGCTGCGCACCGGGGAGGAGGGGGCGCAAGACCCGGCCTCACTGAGGGCGCCCTATGGTGGCGGTGCCCCCCGGCTGTACATCTCCTACCACCTGGACTGTCGCCCCCTGCGGTCCCGAGCTACCGACGGCGCCCTAACCTGGCGGAGGTCCCCTAGAAGGGGAGCAGTGACTGCCCCGGGATCGCATAGGACTGGACGTTTCACCTACATTAAGCTGCTGCCTACCTGAACGCGCCGAAGGGAGGTGACCCGTTGAACGCAAGGTGCACAGGGGCCTGGGGGTCCCCTTCCCGTCTTTGACAGCACTCATGGGGAAAACTAATTCCTCGAAAGGGACGACTGTCCCCGAGACGGCCCCCGAGAGGATGCCGCAAACAAGAACATGGACGCAAGCCCACGCGTCGCAAACCGACCCTACACTGTCGGCAAAGTTGGACCAGGTGTTGGCAGCAATCGAATTATCCCGCCTTTCGATGGAGGAAAGATTAGGCGCCCTGACAACGGACATTAGTCTAATCCGTGACGACCATCGCAAGCTGGCGGACAGAGTGAAGGAGGGAGAACGAATCGTGTCCGAGCTGCAACCTACGATGAAAACACAGGACGCGGAACTGAAGGAGATCCTACACCGCGTGGCGGCCCTCGAGGAACGCACAGTGGACTTGGAAGGGCGCTCCAGAAGATGTAACATCCGCGTCCTCGGTCTGCCGGAAGGGATTGAGAACTCGGACCCTCTGACGTACATGGAATCCTGGACCAAATTTTTCACACCGGAGGCGGACAGGTCGCCATACTTCTCCATTGAAAGAGCCCACAGGGTCCCGGCCCGGGCACCCAAGCCGGGCCTTCCTCCGCGACCCATGTTGGCTAAATTCCTGCACTTCCGAGACCGTGATGCGGTGCTCCGTGCGGCCCGGACGGCGGGCCCCCTACAAGTGGAGGACCAACATGTAATGGTGTTCCCGGACTATGCACGGGAAGTCCAGCACCAGCGCTCCACCTACCTAGACGTCAAGAGACGCCTCCGCGCAAATGATCTTCAATACTCCCTGCTGTTCCCGGCCCGCCTGAAAGTACTGCACAACGGGAAAGCCCTCTTCTTCAACACGGCGGAGGAAGCGCAGGATTGGACTGAGTTTCACTGCCCAATAATCCCTAACCCTGGTCCCCAGAGAGCACGCAACAATGACTTTAGACGATCCAGACGACGAGGTGCGAGCCGTGCTCGATCGGGCCGCCCCAGGGGCCGGGAGTCACCCCCCATGGGCTCACCCGACCTCACACAAATCATGCAGGAGCGACGAGAGGCCTTAAAAGCGGTGACCGGACTGCACACGTCGCCCACGGCGTCGGATCTGGAGGGTCGACCACACCTGTTCACCCCTGAGAAGGACCGGGACAGTGATGGGACAATGTCGGGGATCGGACCGATCTCCTCCCCCCTTGTTGCGGGGCACACCTTGGACGCTACCCTGGCCAGCCAACCTGGCGCCTCTTCATGATGAAAGGACTACCCACTGTTATATCCTTCTCATGGTGACCTATTGTGTTGCGCGACGTCTAGGAGCCTAGACTGTTTTGTCATATGCATGTAAGCGCTAGCGAGCGATAGACGCTTCTCCTGCAAGAGCCCGACCCGCGCACAGGCCCAGCAGCGACACACGCTGCCGCCCCCGCAGATATTTGTTGTATTTCTCCCCTAGTGGGACACTAGTTTGGATATGTCACCTCCGGTGAGATATCCCCTGTATTGGGACTGTTTCCCACCTACGGTTCTGTTTGTTGGTAATCCCCTTAGTCCCTCCCCTATGACTGTGGAAGCTTGGCGCATAGGAGCACACGTGACACATACACACTGGCGGCCGCCGGGGGCTGCAGGGGGTTCCTTCTCCCACTCACGGCATACTACGAATGGCAGTCTCAAGCTCAGACATTAATGTCCTTACACTGAACGTACGAGGCCTACACACGCCCAGCAAACGCTACTCTGTTTACTCATATGTTAGGCGCGTGTCAGCCAATATTGCGTTTCTACAGGAGACACACATTAACACTACCGAACTCACTCGCTTGCAGGTCAAGTGGCGAGGGATCCTCTGTGCCACACACTATTCGGCGTTTGCGCGCGGCGCGTTAATTTGGGTCAGGCCTGGCACTCCCTTCCGGGAGCTTCGA
The DNA here is from genome assembly GCF_964261635.1 of Lissotriton helveticus. Lineage (NCBI taxonomy): Eukaryota > Metazoa > Chordata > Amphibia > Caudata > Salamandridae > Lissotriton > Lissotriton helveticus. The sequence goes on along the minus strand of NC_136069.1, from coordinate 1,557,810,079 downwards.
CGGGTGGTAGATAGAGAGGGCAGGTATGCGCTTTTAGAAGGGATACTTGATGGCCAAGGCATACTCCTTGGCAGCATATACGCCCCCAACACAGATCAGGACAAATTCTGGGACCACCTCACGGGCGTTTTGGCCCAGTTCACTACAGTTCCGTGGGTGCTGGGAGGTGACTTTAATTACACATTGGATCCCACCCTGGATCGCTCGCATCCTCCCCCCACACACTCCCCGGCCCCCCGGCAGGCAGACCTCTTCAAGGCATGGACTATGCACTGGGCACTCACCGACGCATGGCGACACCTACACCCACTGGCTCGCGTTTACTCTTTCCACTCGATTCCACATAACCTCAGGGTCCGCCTGGACCGTTTCCTCTGCTCTGCACCAATCCTCCCTAAGCTCACATCTACAGATTACTTGGGCCGGATCCTCTCGGATCATGACGCCCACATCATTCGGCTGAACTGGCGCCCCCCACACCCACCAGTCCCCACTTGGCGCCTCCCTAGAGACTGCCTCTCAGACCCAGTATTCAGAGGCGCACACGAAACCAGCATCCAAGACTACTTCACACACAACACAGACACTGCATCTTCGGTACTGGTGGAATGGGACGCTTTTAAAGTGGTGGCAAGAGGCGAATGCATCAAACAGGTAGTCGGGGTCCGCCGCACCTTGGAACGGATGCTCCAAACCTCAGAGCAAACTCTGGCCGCACTCACTACACAGCCTGACGACTCGGAGGAGCACGCCTTGCTCACGGCCAAGGCTAAGACGAAGTATCAGACCGCCTGCGCTGACCTCCGAAGATACAATTTTAGGGCTTACGCCTCCAGGGTACATAAGGACAGAGACAAAACTGGAGCGCTACTGGCTTGGATGGCGAGGCAGGATACCGAAATCAAGCCGATCACGGATATTGTCAATCCGGACGGCGTGCTGGTGCGCTCACAGGCCAAGATCCTCCTAGCGTTCCAGCGACACTATACGCAAGTGTACGGAACTCCGACCCAATGCTCCCCTTTTTCGGTGGATAGTTTTTTAGACCCACTGACGCTACCCACGATTTCGGATTCGGACAAGCGCACCCTTGACGCCAGGATCAAACCCTCTGACATCACCCAAGCGATTAAGGCCATGTCCCGGGAATAAAGCACCGGGACTGGACGGCTTTCCGCTGGAGTACTACTCGACATTCTCTCCCCTGGTGGTCCCCCATTTGTCGCGGGCGTTCGGGGCGTCCCTTCATCTAGGGAGGTTACCCCAGTCACTGCGGGAATCCGTGATTGTCACCTTTCCCAAGCCCCACAGAGATCCACTCCACATGGGCTCGTACCGCCCCATCACGCTCCTCTCGGCCGACTGTAAAATCCTGGGGAAAATTCTGGCTGATCGTTATGCACAGGTCATACGCCCGCTGGTCCACCCCGACCAATGCGGCTTTGTTCCCGGGAGAAACACCTCCCAGAACCTCCGCCGTGTCTTCCATGTTCAGGATCAGGTGCGTGGCAGATTTCCCCGCGCCGCCTGCCTCATTATGGACCTGGAAAAGGCATTTGACACCCTCACCTGGCCCTATCTCTTCTCGGTCTTGCAACGCCTCAATGTTGGCCCGACGCTCATAGCATACACACGCCTCTTGTATACCGATCTGACCACGCGAGTCCGTATCGGGAAACGTATATCACCAGCGTTCGAGGTTCGGCGGGGCACGCGACAAGGGTGCCCCCTGTTGCCTCTCTTATTCGCATTGGCAGTCGAGCCGCTGGCGGTTCGGCTGCGCCTGGAGGGTGTGGAATGGGGTATCCCACTTGCGGACAGCACGCATTGTGTTTCCATGTACGCGGATGATCTCCTCATATACGTCCGAGACATCGAAACGGACCTGACCCCTATAGGGGTGACACTAGAGGTATTCGCGGATGCCTCGGGACTACAGGTGAACTGGGATAAATCCACAGTCTACCCCTTACACCCGAGCCTACCCCCCCGGGAAGTCGAGCTCGGAACGCATAACCTCTCATGGTCCGCGGATGCCCCCCGATACCTCGGTGTTCACTTGTACCATTCCCCAGCTGACCCGTTCGCAGGGAATCACCGCAAAGCACTTGCCAATCTGCGCCCGGCTGTCGCCTTCTGGAATAAACTCCCACTGGCCCCAATAGGACGGATAGCACTGGCTAAAATGATAATGCTTCCCCGACTCCTCTACCACTTCACGAATTTACCAGTGGTACCACCCAGGTCTTTTTTCCGCGACGTTGACTCCCTCCTGGGGACCCTTATCTGGGGCGAGGGCCGACACAGGGTCGCCCTGAAAACCCTCCAACTTCCCACGACGTTGGGCGGGCTTGGAGCTCCGTCCTTCGAGTCATATTTCCTTGCAGCACAGCTCCAGTGGCTGTCGTACTGGACGGCGGATCGTTACCCTCAGGAAACTGTCACCTCGACCGGCAGAATCGCGGCCCCAGAACTCACCCGTCTACTACTCCCGGGCACCAAGCCACGGCGCACATACCCCCTCCAAGTGGCGATAGCGCGCCGGTGCATGATGCGGATCCACCGAATGTCCCCCAATAGGCCTCCGTACTCCTCCCCGCTCTTACCACTGATTGGCAGCCCCAGACAAGACTCCTACTTCACGGCCCCGTTCTTCGCCGAATGGTCGCGCTGTGGCATCACAGATCTGGAATCGCTCTTTGAGGAAGGCCAGATAAAAACACTTGACCGCCTGACCGCTGAATACGGGCTCCCCCCGGGCCAATTCCTCAGATATCGACAGCTGATTGATGGATACCGACCCCTTTTTAACCTTCGTACGGGTGAGCCAGACACGCATCCAGTAATACACACTATCCTACGTATGGGGGTGGGACGCCACTTAGTCACCTGGTTGTATAAATCCATCCGTGAACTCTCACACGCTCCCCTGACGGCCTTGCGAGCTACATGGGAGGAGGACATAGGCCGTGCACTACATGACTCTGAGTGGACTAAGGCGCTGGAGGCCCCCAAACGCGTCTCCAGGAACGCCCGCTTCAAGAACATCCAATACTAAATCCTGCACAGGGCGTACCTCACCCCAGCGCGCTTACAGAAATTCTATCCCTCCACGTCATTCCTCTGCCCCAGATGCTGCTCCCCTGCTGCAGATTTTCGCCACATGTTCTGGAGCTGCCCTGACCTTCAGCCCTTTTGGCGGGCGGTACACGACACCCTGTCGGAACTGACAGGTCTCACAACATTATCCACCTGGGAGTCTAGTGCACTAGGCATCTTTCATGTCCCTAAGCGAGTCCCAGTGCATAAACGCTTCGTGTCCTTGGCTCTTTTGTTAGCGAACAGATGCATAGCCATGCGCTGGCGATCCCCGGAGGGTCCCCCTATAGCAGCCTGGACGGGGGCGGTCGGTAAATGGGCGGCGGCGGAAGAGGATGCTCTTAGAGAGGAAGAAGCCAGGGGCGCACGTAAATTTCCTATATCCATGGAATGGGCCATGCTCCTCCATAGCTTCCGGCAGTCCACAAGTGTAAGTGATCCACCTACCCCTTCCCCCCCCTTCCAGCCCGAGATGACCAATAGCATCTGCCTGGTGTTTCCCCCCCTCCCCCAGAGCAAGCCCCTGATTGACCTCCCACCCTTCTGAAGCGCAGACTGATTAACTCCCTGGGTCCCCCCCCCCCTGACGCCCGTCACCGGTATTCCCCTGCTTTGACCATGCTGGCGCCCACATGCTTCCCTCCCACGGTTTTGTCCCCCCTTGTTCTCTGGTAGCACCGTTCACGGACAGTACAGACCCCGATCCAACGCCCCTGTGACGGGAATTTACGTACCTGTTGTTGTCCACTGTACTCTTGACTATGCAGGTTTACTGTTTCCCAACTTGCAGACATGGTTGCACGATCTGTACAAATTGATTGAGGAACTGTATATTGCACCAGTTGTATAAACCGAAAAACGTTGCACGCATGGCTGAATGTTGATGCCACGTCAGCAGATTATTTCCACTGTATCCACCTACTTTGATGCAACAATAAAACAAAAAAAAAAAAAAAAAAAAAGCAAGATGGAGGAGAAAATCACTGAATTGGTTAATCCACTACTAACTAGACTGGATGCAGTAGCCTCTGAGGTAGAAAGGCTGGGAGGACTGTTGGCGGCACATCTGGCTCCCGCCACTGCCTCAAAAACGACTGCCCCAAAACCTAATTCTAACAAAGTTGTGAAGGGAAAGGCAGACAGGGCAGAGAGTGTGCAGCAGCGGTGTCCCCAAGGCTTGGTAGAAACCAGGGCTGTTATTAATCCGGTACCAGCAATCCAGACAAAAAAACAAGCGCCGGCACTTTTGAGTAGCAGACCAGAGCCAACCCAGAGAATAAAACATAGGAACGTAAATCTTCCGCCTGACTGTGTGCCCAATGTGGTGGTGCTGACAAATGTCCCATGCTTTGAAGAACATCCTGCTCTACCACATGGGGAGTCTCAAGAATCATTGAAAAACAGAACAGTGGCCTGGTTAAACAAAAATTGTGGTTTTCCAACTCACTATTATGACCAAATTATTTCAACAGAAAGGGTCAACTGGGTTGGTCCCTCGTGTAAATCAACAACTGGGGACTGTGTGGATATTAATTTTAAACATCCACAACATGTTGCTACAGTGTTATTGCTTGCATCCTCACTAGTGTGTAGCCCAAATAGTGCCTGTGTGCGTCCATTGGGACATTTTTATGCGCCTGGGCCAATTACCCCCAAAGACTCTCGAAGTATCAGGCTAATGTCCCAAACTCGTCCACCCTCACCGGCAGCACCTTTCATGTATAATACTGATAGCCATGGGGTGAATGGATGGCAGATGCCTGTACAGAATAATAATGCTGTTAATCAGAGTTGGAGAGGGTTAAATGTGGCCACACAGAATAGATTTGAAGTGTACTCGAGCCTGGATGCTTGTGATTGACTGGAGGAGCATGAGGCTCAAAGTATTGCACGTACTCCAGTAGATCAGCCTATAGAGGCAAGACAGCTCACAATACACAAAAATAATGTTATTTGTTGGAATGTTGCCGGGCTGGCCACTAAGATGCAAGATGAGAACTGGATTAAATATATTAAATGCTTTCAGATTATATGCTTACAAGGGACTTGGTCAGTAGAGTGTGACCTTTTCATTGAAGTATACAAGGCATACTTTGTACCTGCTACAGCAGTAAGCAGAGGTAGGCCAAAGAGGGGGATGGCCACGTTTATCTCTGTAGCTATGTCATGTACAATACAAAGAAGGGTATTAAGTAACCCTGGTATCCTAGGCTTAGTTTTAACCAGCGATAATTGTACAGTTGGTCTGATCAATTTTTATAATTCTACTAATACATGCACAGCTTTTAATAATCTAAAAACCTTAAATGACTATGTTAGTTCATCAATGAAGGACTGCTCACATAACCTAATGATCATGGGCGATTTTAATGTTCACCCTTGTGGGGACCCCCTAATGAAAAATCTTCAGGAAATCCATTGTGCTAGACATGAGGGCCTGCACTTGGAACATACATTGGAGGGGGACTTTTTTAATGATTTATTAAATGACCATGATCTTACTTTAACAATGGCACTGTGTGATCCCATGAAGCGCTTCGATACTCCAACTTTCAAAGGGCATGGGAAAGGGACATTTATAGATTATATGTTATTAACTTTGCCAATGCAGGTTTTTGCAGATTCATTCACTATTGAAAATAATGAATTCAGCGATCACAATCCATTGACTATCCACCTTAGGGGTCCTTGGGTGGCTAATACAAGTTGCAGTCTGTCCATGGGTAGGGTAAGGACAACGGATGGAAGACGCCGCCTAAAATGGGCCATGTGTACTCCTGATCTCATATATCAAAACATCAAAGATACCTGTAGTGATGAAATTAATAGCTGCACTCAGGATGACTCTAATCCAATGCAGGTCCTGTCTGCATTTCAACGTCTTACAGACAAAGTTTCTATCTTAATGACAGACCCAGCAAAGAAGTCTGGGAAAGAGGGACCGCGTTGGTTTAATCAGGAATGCTCTAAAGCTGCGCGCAACCTGAGGTCTGCCCTGGCAGCAAACCCCCGAAATAAGTAGACAGTCAAAGGGTGTCGCAAAGAGTTTAAACTAGCCACTGCTACCCGTAAAGAATCTTTGAGGAACGAGGCGTGGAATGAGATCTTGGATCCACAAACCCTGAAAAATAGTTCTAGATTCTGGGCGGTAGTCAAGAAACCATTCCTGGTGCAAGATCCAGGAGAGGGACTAGAAAGTGTTATAACCAAGGAGGAGTGGGTAGTACACCTTAAGCAATTATACGGCGGCACAGTGGACAATATCACGAATACTGACCCTGATAATGGGGCAGCCTCCTTCAGAGTAAATAGAGGAGAGGTAATGGAAGGGATAGAGGGGCTTACAGCTGGTAAAGCGCCAGGACCTGACGGGATACCCCCTGACCTTTTTAAATCCGATCCCAATTTATTAATGCAGCCGCTAGAGTCAGGTGCCCATTTTCTTTGGGGGTTTCCACCATTGTCCCGATTTTTAAAAAGGGGGACAGGGGCAGCCCACTCTGTTATAGGCCTATCTCCCTAATTAATTCCATGGCTAAAATAGTGGGGAGAATCGTACTGCAGAGACTTTCCGACTGGGTGATGGACAATAACATCATCTCTATCTCACAGTATGGCTTCTGCAGTGGCCGATCAACCATAACACAATGTATAAACCTTTACTCAATACTCAGCAAATACTGTATTGCCCAAAAAGGCACAGTCCACCTAGCCTTCATGGACCTATCCTCAGCCTTCGACTGTGTGAACAGGGGAAGGCTTTGGGGTTCCATGAGGGAGAAGGGAGTAGACAGCGGGATTGTGAATTTTCTTGGTTTTTTTTTTTTTTGGGATTATAAACTTTTATTAACATCCAGGCATTCATACACAGCAGTGCGCCTACAACCATACAAGGCCGGCAGCGATACACCTGTAGTAGGGCAATCAGAGGCATTGAACTCCCATATCCAGGGAGTGTAGTGAAGGTCAATCAATAGCTAATACACACAAGATAAAAGACATTAATCTCAGACCAGTACCTTAGGGGGGTAAATGAGGATAATATACAATCAAGCATGCGTAATAGGATAGAACAGAATCGGGAGAGTACAGCCGTAGTCTGGAATGTAGGGGGATAGAGGCATTACATATTAGTGAAAGAACAATGCAATTCCATCAGAGGCTGGGATGCAGGTAGGTAGAATAGTAGAGTAGTCAGGGAGGCCAAGTCCATGCAGTGGCGCCAGACAGTACCTGTGGAGGGAGAACATCGATGCAAGACATGCTACCAACATTTCAAAGGCAATGCAGCAGACAAGAAATATATAGCTTTTTGGAGAGGGGGTTCTATATCGGGTACGTCCCAAACATTGTAACAGGCCTCCAATAGATCCTTCCCTGCACAGGTCAAATGGTGTGAAACGAGAACAGGTAATTCAAATAGTCTGTGCATGTGTTGTGTCAATATTTTCAGCGTCCTCCTCCCCCTGTGATGTGTCAGCGATAAGGTAGGCCTGCAGGGGACCCCAAATGTCCGCTGGTCTCGAGCGCAAAGGTACCAGTTCTGAAAACACACTGTACTGTTCCTGACAGTATATCATATCATGCAGCCAAGCCTTAAACTTAGGAGCGCGACCTCGGCCCCATCTACATGCTAAGTGTCTCCGTGCCAACAGTAGCGCTACATTAGTGAACTTCCTAACCGTCCGTGCTATCTGCGCTGTATGGCCCAGAAGGAATAACATCGGGTCAGGGGTCAACGCAGTACCTATCATGTGGGACAGGCCCTCACAGACCCGTGTCCAGTAGTCCTGTATTTGCGGGCAGGTCCATGATAAATGGAAGAAGTCCGCTCCTTCCCGACCACATCTCTCACATCTGTCTGAATCGGCAAGCCCGAACCGGAATTTCCGAGCCGGTGTGTAGTACATCCTATGGAGGAATTTGTAATGGATGATTTTAAAGCGGCAGCTAGACATCACTTCTCCTGACAATTCGCAGCAGTACTGCCATTGGGCATCAGTGATATCCCTTCCGAAATCACCTGCCCAGTGCCCTCTAGCCGCACTTGTTACTACCGGTAATTCCTCTCGAATGCATTTGTACAATTTAGAAACCAGGTGTGCGCCATCAGGGCTGCCCAACACCACAGTGAGCGGGGCTAAGCTGGGGGGTTCATGAGGATAATCAGGTAATAAGGCTTTCAGGCCTTCTCTGAGTCGTAGGTAGTAGAAGAGTTCCAGTGGGGTATGTTCGCCATCTCCAAAGAAGTCATCTCGAGATCGGAACTTCCCATCCCGGAATAGGTCCCCCCACACCCCAACCCCCAACCTCTTGCACATTCGGCGGAATCCTACCTCCCGCAAGAGGGTCACCTGTGGGTGGTAGGATAGTGGCATACGAGTCGAATACAGCAACGGGGTTTGCAATCTCGTCCCTATCTTGCGCCACGCCTCTATTGTACAGGACACAGTGTTGGAATGCATCTCCAGCGTGGCTGTGGGGGCGTGCACCACTCCCTCCAGTGGCAGCGGGTGCGCAATCCAGTCCTCCGCTGCCACCTGTGGCATGAAAGCAGTTGGGCGTAGCCAATGATAGAGGTAGTGAGCCTGTGCACTTAAATAGTATGTCTCGAAGTCTGGGACATCGAAGCCCCCCGCTCCATAGGGTTGTGTCAATATTGCCCAGCGGAGCCTAGCCTGCCTCCCCCCCCACACCAGTCGGATAAGCTCCGAGCGTAAGGTTTTAAAAAAATATGCGCCAGGGTGATAGGGAATATTGAGGAACATATACAAGAATCGCGGTAGTACCACCATCTTGACTAGGGAGATTCTCGCCGCCATAGACAAGGGTAGTTTAATCCACCGTGTCACCGAGTCCGTCAATTTGGAGATGGCCACTCCGTAATTCATCCGCAATGTCTCCTCTTTGTCTCTGGAGATCTGGATCCCCAGGTAGCGGAGTTCCGAAGTGCACCACTCGAGCGGGTAATCTAGCGGGAATTCGGTAACCGCCGGAGTCAGCGGGAAGAGCTGGGATTTGCTCCAGTTGATAGAGACACCTGAAAGGCATCCGAAGGTAACAAACTCCCGCAACAGCGAGTTAAGATTAGCCTGGGGGTCCTCAACGTAAAGTGTGACATCATCGGCATACAATGATATTGAGAGTTGGCGTTGAAAACAATTGAAGGCGCTGGGCTTGTGGAGCTGTCGGATGCGACAGGCCAGTGGTTCAATAGCAATCGCGAAAAGTAACGGGGAAAGGGGGCACCCCTGTCGAGTCCCTCTCGTGATCGCGAAAGCGGCAGTAAGTTGTCCATTCGCAAATACTCTCGCCATTGGAGAGGTATAGAGCAACCGTACCCAGGCCACAAAAACAGGGGGGAATCCCATCTTCCGCAGGATTGCGAATAGAAATCCCCATTCCACAGAGTCGAATGCCTTTGAGGCATCCAAAAAAACCCCAGCAAGGGGAATCTCCGGATGAACAGTTTGAATGAGGGAGAATACCGTGCGGAGGTTATGTGACGTGGATCTCGTGGGGACAAAGCCGGACTGATCTGGCAAAATGATCGTGGTCATAAGTAAGGAAAGCCTGGTCGCAAGGACCTTCGCGAGAATTTTGGCGTCGCAGTTCAATAACGATAGAGGGCGATATGAGTCACACTGGGTGGCAAGCTTCCCAGGTTTAAGTAAAGATGTAATAATGACTTCTCGCATCGACCTCGGGAGTACCCCTACTTCCATGGCATCATTGAATACTTCACGGAGCACCGGAGCCATAATCTCCACGTAGCATTTATAAAACTCCGCGGGGAGACCATCATGACCCGGCGCCTTCCCGTTGCTCAGGGACATGATGGCATCTCGTACCTCTTCCAACTCGAGTGGCGCCCCCAGAAACCGTCTGTGGACATCGCTAATCCAGCAAAGTGCTATATCCCCCAGATAGCCGTCCAGGTCAAATTCCCCAGCTGCCCGTGAGGTGTACAACTGTTCGTAGTGTGCCTGGAGTGTGTTGAGTATGCCATCGTTGTCTCTGTGTACCTTCCCATCCGCTGCAGCTAACTCCAAGATAGTGTTCGAACCTCGCGCCAGTCTCACTGCCATGGCCAATGCTTTACCCGGTCTCCCTCCCTCATTATAAGCACGGGCTCGCCAGTGTTTTCCCTTAAAGTGCACTTCCCTCTGTGCCTCCGCTTCGTACTCTGACAGTTTCGCTCTGAACGCACTGTGCGTCTCCCCATCTAACCCCTGCACCATACGAGTTTCTAAAGTACGAAGCTCTTCCTCCAATCTACGCAGTGTTCGTTGTATATCTTTGAGCACCCCTGAGCTCTTAGCTATACACCACCCCCGCACCGTGACTTTAAAAGCTTCCCACACCGTTTCCACACTGTCCACCGTGTCTTTGTTCCGGGGGAAGAAATCTGCTATGTCAGTCCTAAGTTCTTCGCAGAAGACAGTGTCAATCAGGATGCTGGGATGGAGTCGCCAGGGTGGACGGGGTTTGTGAAAGCCAGGCAGATCCAAAGACAGGAAAACAGGGCAGTGATCGGAGTGTGTTCTAGGTAAATGTCGAGTGGCGAGAATGTTCGGGGCCAAACCCCGGGACACAAAGATGTAATCTAGCCTTGCCCACGTGCCCGTGTAAGACGTAAAGTGTGTGCCCTCCAGCAAATCAGGGTGTAAGTGTCTCCAACTATCGATCAGCCCCCCCTCATCAACTATCCCTTCAAGGGCCTCCCTCGCTTTAGTATGGTATGTGGAACAGCCATCCGCTCTGTCAACTCTCGGGTGTAAGGCCACGTTGAAGTCCCCGCCCCACACCATGTATCTGGAGCCTATATCCAGTATACCCCCCCAGAGGCGGTGGAAAAAATGAGGGTCGTCAACATTGGGTGCATAGCAGTTGGCAATAGTGACCGTCTCCCCTCCCAACCTCCCCCAGACAATGACATATCTACCGTCTTTATCAATTTGTTGCCCCTGCAACGTGAATGGGAGATTTCGGTGAATAAGAATGGCAGTACCTCTAGCATATGAGGAGAAACTTGAGAAAGCCCTCACCCCCGCCCATTTCGCACCAAATGTGGGGGCCGTAGTTGGGGGAATATGAGTCTCCTGTAACATAATCACCTGTACATCGTGCCTGTCCCAATAGGCCAACAATTGTCTACATTTACGCGCATCTTTCAGCCCCCGTACATTCCAGGATAGGAAATTACAACGAGTATCTGGTCTTGCGCCCATACTGGTGTAGCAAGCTATACTGCAATAATGTGCATTGTGTGCCCCCCAATCGCAAATCGGAAAGAGTCATAATCCAATTCGTTGCCCTCAAAAAGTAGACTGTGGCATTTTGCTCGTGTATCAGAACTTCATACAAGACATGTATCAACCAAACATTCCCCCAAGCCCCCCCCCCCCTCCTCCCACAGAGGCAACCCCAACCCGCCAGTGCTAGTCCCCTCCCCTTCCCTCCCCATTCCCCTCAACAACCAGGGATAAGAACAATCCCTGTTACAACAACAGTAACAGCATGGGTGATACCCGCTAGGGACCATTCTAGGTGGCAACACAACAACCCCTTCTCTCTAGCAGCTGCCCATGGCAGACTAACCTCAGCCACCAGAAGAGAGGGGGGTTCCTGACGACACAGTACATTTTCAGCATGTCCTAGGCCTCAGCCCTCGCCCAAGTCGTCATGAAGGGGGATACGGACAGGCCCCAATCACGGACCCCATCCCACTGAGTATTCTATGACAGTACTCACAAATAGGATACCCCACAACATCCAATGGTGTAGATGCAGCGGGGTCAGTGTTCATCATCTTCAAGCTGGTCATCCTCGCGAGCAGAGTCCTCCGCCTCCCCCTGGCGCTGGCGAGCCGAACATTTTACCTGTTTAATAAAGTCTTCAACCTGCTGCGGATTCGTGAAGAACTTTTGGCGCGCCTGGTAGGTGACCCGCAGTCTAGCCGGGTAGAGTAACGCGTAATCAATTTGTAGGGCACGAAGCTTCGCCTTAACGTCCAAAAACTTGCGTCGCTCTTCCTGGACCACGGGTGTGAAGTCAGGATAAAGCGTGAATTCGGTACCATCACACACTAGTTTTTTGGAAGAGCGAGCCGCTCGGAGAGCTGCATCTCTGTCCCTGTAGTTTAGCAGCCGAGCTATGATGGGTCTTGGTTTCATGCCCGGCTTGGGCACCGGCCCCAGGGATCTATGTGCCCTCTCCACTATGAACTGGGGAGAGAATGCTTCCGGTCCCACTGCTGTCCTCAACAGGTGTTCCACGTATTCCTCCATTCTACCCACGTTGGTGGATTCCGGAATTCCAACGACGCGTATATTATTACGCCGGCTTCTCGCTTCTAAGTCCTCATTCTTAGCCGCTATGGTGCGCAATAAGTTATCCATTCGAGCTAGACGTGTCGTATGTTGCCCAGAGGTGTCCTCGACGTCTGACACTCGCTGTTCCACCTCCGTCAGCCTCCCCTCATGGACCTCCAATTTGTGGACTACAGCATCCATACGAGACGACATCCTGTCCACCTTGTCCGCGATGGTCGCGAAGCCCTGGCGCATTTCACGAAGAAGTTCTTGGGTATCCGTGGAGGTGGACGCCTGATTAGTAGAGGGATTGTTGGTCTCCATTCGTTTCTGAGAGTCCGGGCTGTTGCGATTCAGTTTTTTGGCAGCATCAAAAGTAAGCTTCGGTTGCCTCGTATCAGGTCGTCCCATCCTAGCTGTTCAGCAATGGCGGGGGAAGCCGTGAGTCGGATGGCAGCAGAAGTCTCACCGTCTCGACAATCCCGTGGGTCGGCAGATTAGGTCGTGAAGCCCCTACTCACCAGTCGCCTTCCGATAGGTAGCAACACCTTCGCACGTGGTAAGGAAGGGGGAGTCACAGGCAGCAAATATGTGTTGGCAATGGTCGTCGTCTTAGGACACAACACGCTCCCCAGGCGTAAAAGTCAGCAGTCTTCCGGAAGCACAACGGTGCAGCCGTCCCTCCGTGCGACCTTCAGGAGCCAGACACAACAGTAAAAGAAGTGAGCCGTCGCAGGACAGGTGGAAGTCGTGCAGGAGTATGTGCCAGGCAGGAGGAAGAAGCAGATGTATGGAGGTGCAGGCCCAGAGTGTCAGGGAGCGTGGGAGTGGCACCGCCACCGTGTGCTGCGATCAAGTATGTTCCAAGCACACACGTTGTAGAGGGTAATAGATTAGCACTCCCAAAGTAATCCGTGAGGTGTGCGTAAGGCCCTTACAATGCCAGGGCAGGGGGTTATGGTGTAGTAGGATGTTCCAACCACAGACCCCAGCCAGCAGTCCTCACATCCCACTGTTCCGTCGCAGGACAAGGAAGTGGCGCAGTGGCCGGAGCGGTGGTGATGTCCGTCGGCGGTGATGAGTCTGGGAGTCGCCAGTCACAGGCAGTGTAGATGCCCAGTGGGGGTGGCCGCGCAGCAAGAATCAAGAAGCTGGGGCTCCAGAGGGCCCGGCGGTATCAGGAAAGTCACCCAGACGCAGCCGGCAGTCCCGGGGGGGAGATGGCAGAGGCGAGATGCGCGCCCCACAGAGATGCGCCGCACCGGGGTCCGCAGAGACAGGCAGAGGGTCTGCAGCCGCCACCCGGGAGCAAGAGGGACAGGACAGTACCTGCTCTGCCGGCAGTGCGCCTCCGTGAACGAGAAACCGGGTCCGTCGCCCTTCTCCGCAGTTCTCCGGCGTTTTCGCGCCCTTCAGGGCCTAGTTGGCGCCCACAGAGCCCCGGTCTTGCGTCGCCAGGCAGGCCGTCCCAGTGCGCTGGTGTCTCCGGCGGCAATCCCCGCCGCTCAGCAAAACGGCTCCACTGGCGGCGTGCAACGTCCGATCCGCCTCAAACTTGCACCGGAGCCGCCGCAGATGTCCCTGAACAGGCGAGGGCAATTTCAGCCCGATTGGATGCCGATAAAAGGATCAATGGCAGGATATCGGTCGTCAGGATGTGGGAGCCTTACAAGGAGGCTTCCATTCACCAGTGCGCCACCTAGCGCCCTTTGAATTTTCTTGTTGAACTACATAGTAATACAAGTGCGAATGTCAGGTATTCCCAAGAGTTGTGCGTAACTGAGAATTTTAGAACTGGGAAGGGTGTGCGCCAAGGTTGCATACTAGCCCCTTTCCTTTTTAATTTTTATATAAACGAACTTGATAGCGTTTTGCAGGAGGTGAAAGCTGATTGTCCTAGGGTGGGGAGAAGGAGTATTCCCGTTCTTTTATACGCAGATGATGCGGTCTTAATATCTAGAACTGAAAAAGGTCTCCAATTATTACTCAATGCTTTTAAAAAGTTTATGGAAGAAAGAGATCTGCTGGTTAATAACTCCAATTCATTCATTATGCAAGTTGGTAATCGACCAAAAAGACATTACACATTTAAACTAGATAATGTAGTAATTCCATTCTCCAATACATTCTCTTATCTAGGGGTTCTTTTTGATTCTAAACTGTTGTGGGGCCCACAACTTGCAAAGAAAAGATGTGCTGTGGTTCGGGTTAATGCTTCTATTTTTAACTTTGCTTCAAAATTAGGGAAAAAGCCAACGCTTGCAATGATGAAATTATATGATGGTAAATCAGTAGCAACTGCAGTCTATGGTAGTGAACTCTGGGGTTATATGGCTTGTGAACAACTACAGATTGCAGACAATGCATTTTTTAAATGCCTCCTGTGTGTCCCGGCCGCCACTTCCAACTTTGCAGTTCATGAGGAGTTAGGAGCAGAATATTTGAGCGATGTTCTCTCCCTGCACCCATTGACCTGCTGGTTGAAATTGTGGCTGAGCCAAGACATCCCCTTAACACACCTGATTGTAAATGATTTCATTTCTCATGATAAGGCATTAGGCACCCCATGGTTGAAGTATTTAAAAACCAGTTTCTGTGAGCTGGGCCGTCCTGAACTATTCGATCGTCCGACTGAAATTGTAAAAGGGGATGTTGAAGCAATTAAGCAGTCTTTTCTTCTGCGACGGAAGGCTGCGAGGGAGGGTGCTGAGTTACAGAAAACAAGTGTAAGGAAATATATCATGGTTAAAACCTGTATGACAATGGAGCCTTACCTACTCGGCACATTTAGTACCCATCAAAAGTTTCTGTTAACAAGATTTAGATTGAATTTGTTCCATCATCTGCTTATAAGGCCAAAAAAAGATGTTTTTAATAAACTTCCTGCATCCTGTGGCTGCGACGGAAAGACTCCACAGGATATGCTGCATTTTATGTTTTTATGTAGATTTTATGAATATCCGCGTAAACGCTACCTGCTTGTTCTTTTAAAGAAACTTAATTTTAATCAGATACGACCAGCCTTTTTATATTTACAATTGTTGCCTAGTGATAGTATCCTCCAAATAATTGAATTTTTAAAATTGTCTCTTAGAATGAGAATTTATCTGGATCAATGAATGTTAATATATTAATGAATTACAGTTCTGTGGAACTAATTTAGATAGGGAAACTGATCTTTGTAATTACACTTACTAATGTTTTATGTATGTATAGTATGAAATGTGTACTTTTATGGTTGAATCAAACCGAAATAAAGTCTCTTTTGAATTTGAATTAGAATTATCTGTATTCAAAAATATATAGGGCTATTGAAAAACGAGCATGAGGATTACCTACTTCTTTTAAAAGGAGAAGAACTACACGGAGCTTATATCTCTCCGTTATTCTCAAGCATCTGGGTATGACGCTCATATAAGGATATGTAATCTAAACGGTGGACAAAAACATAAACAAGAGGCAATCGATATAAACTAATGCCTTATATATAGACATACATTGTCACTATAAAGCGACCTTCATTGGTTCAATTACTTGTAATGTACTTAAAATATGCACAAGGCGAGGCGATATTTCACGATTTTTACCCCTCTGAAATTAAAAAGAAGACAGATAGCTGTTCCAGAACAAGGGAAAAACAGAAGAACTCATCTGTCTGGGGTAGGGAGAGTTCTCAACGAACCCGGTCAAATGGGATAATACCCTCGAGATCAAACAGGTGAACTAAGCTCTGACGTCCAGCTTCTCTCCAGCGTTGAGCAATGGCAGTCTTACATCCGGGAGGGAAATCCGGGTTGTCCACCAACTGCGTCATTGGAGAGGGAAAGGTCGTCAGGCCCCTCGTCAGTGCCACTGCATCCCAAACTTTCATGGTTGCTGCTGTGACTGGTGAAGAATAAAGGCCCCAAGTACGGGCACAGCGAGAGAGTCATATTTCACGCCAGACATTCGCCCCAGCTAATGCCTGGTCCATGAAGGTCCAGTGCTTCTCAGAAAGTGGGTGATTCCACTCCAGCACATAGCACAGATGTGCAGCCTGGAGGTATCTGAGGACCATCGGTAGCTTTACCCCACAATCATTTTTGGGACGTGACAATTGTGCTATAGATAGGCCTGCCTTATTATTACCCCAGATTAATTTGTTTAGAGCAAGCTGAATGCAACGCAGGGATTTAGGCGGCGGTGTCAGCGGGAGGGTCTGAAAGAGGTAGAGTTTACGCTATAAAATCGTCATTTTGACCGCTCCTATGCGCCCAAACCATGACAGATTATGCTTATTCCACCCATCCAGTTCCTTCCTTGTCTGAGTCACCAAGGACAAGTAGTTTAGTTCTAATATGCATGGAATCGAGGGGATCAGAAGGATGTCTAAGTAGGGCACAGGGTCGAGGGACAGCTCAATGGTATCCGCTTTGGCTTGTGGTAGGGATAGATTAAGGACCTGGCACTTGCTAAGGTTAACCTTAAAGCCCATGAGCTGTCCAAATGATTCGAGTTTGGCTACTAGTGCAGGGAGTGAGGTGATAGACTGAGCTAGGGAAAGGATGACATCATCTGCGTAGAGGCTTATCTTATGGATATCACCTCCAAACCTGATGCCATGGATGTTAGGATGATCGCGGATTTTCTGTGCAAGGGGTTCCATATAAAGTGCAAATAAAAGAGGCGAGAGTGGGCACCCTTGCCTCGTGGCCCGGGCTATCGCAAAAGAAAATGATGACATTCCATTAACACGAACAAATGCCCGGGGACACTGTAGATGCACTGCACTCATTGAATAAAACGGGGGCCAAATCCCAAACCACGCAGGACGTCGTAGAGATATGTCCAGCATACTCTTTTGAACTCCTTTTCCTCTACCGCGAAGAGCATCGCAGCCTTTTGGGAGCAATGGACACTATCAATTAGGTGGAGGAGGCGCTTGGTGTTGTCACTGCCTTGACGCGTGAGGATGAATCCCGCCTGGTCTGGGTCTATCAGACCTGCCATCAGGGGGTTCAAACGGGCTGCGAGTATTCCTGTAAAAAGTTTTGCGTCAACATTGAGCAGTGAAATCATGCGATAGGAGCTGCATTGCCCTGGATCATTATTAGGCTTGAGGATTACGGAAATCGCCGCATCCAACATAGAATCTGTCACTGCCCCACAGTCTAAGAAGGAATTATAAAGGTGGGTTTAGAGGGGTGCTACTTCATGACAAAATGTTTTATAAAACAGGGCAGAAAAGCCGTCGGGCCCGGCGATTTGTCAGGGTTCAGCCGGGAAATGGCAAAGATTACTTCGTCCAACCTGATGGGGTCCTCCAGCTGCTCTGCCTCCATGGTAGGGAGGCGAGTGAAGTTGCTGGATTTTAGGTATGCCTGTGCATCAGGGGGTTCGTGGACTCTGCCTTGTAGAGTGTTTGGTAGAAGCGGCGGAATTCCTTTACAAACTGGGAATCCAAGTGGACTTCCTCACCATTAGACCATGTCAGAGAGGAAATATTGCCTGCTATTGCCCTGGCATGTAGTTTTTGGGCTAACATTATCCCACACTTGTCACTTCTCAGGTAGAATCTGTGTCGGAGGCGGAGCAGTGCAAACTCCGCTTTATCCAGGTCCAGGTGTTTGAGAAACAGCCGCTCCTTTTCCAGGCATCGCCACACCCTCTGAGCCCCTGTGTGTTTATGTATCGCCTCTAGCTCTTCTACTTCCTTCTCAAGGTTTGAGCGGGCCGCCCGATGTCTCCGATTATCAGCAGAAGAGATGGCAAGAAATTCCCCGCGGATCACTGCTTTGAGGGTTTCCTAAATGGTAGCCAGGGACGCCTCTCCATCATCGTTATGTTGGAGATATTCTAAAAGCTTGGTGGGGACGCCTTCTACAATGTGTGGGGAATGTAAGAGGCCTTTGTGCAGTTGCCAGCGGGCCAGTATATGCTCAACCCCTTCAGGACTCAGGGAAATGGAGCTGTGTGCGTGATCTGATTGAGAGCGTTGAGCTATTGTGGTATCGCTGACCCTAGGGAGGAGCGCAGGAGAGACCCAAAAAATATCTAAGCGTGCATAGGATTTATGTGCTGCAGAAAAGTACGTGTAATCACGGAGGCCTGTATGTTGGATATGCCATATATCATGAAGGCCATTATCGGCCATCCATTGTTTGCCTTCTGGAGAGAGGGCTTCCACCTGAGAGTATCGTTGCCCTGAGCGGTCCCAACCACTATCTATGACCAAATTTAGATTGCCGCCTATGACTAAAGCAGCGTATGGGGAGGAAAGACCCACTGATATATGGTGGCGAAGGAAAGCCTCCTAGTGGGCATTAGGTGCATACATGTTAAATAGTGTGAAAATAGTAGACCCCCGTTGAATCCGATGCGCTAGGACCCTACCTTTGAGCTCCTACAGAGTAGATAGTACCTTACCCTCAAATTTAGTCCCAAGCAGGATAGCTATCCCACTCTTCTTCGTTGAATCAGAGGACCAATACTGACGGGGGAAGCGCTGTGCACTCATACGGGGAGTGTCTTTGGCAAGCACATGAGTCTACTGGAGGAGACGGATGTCTCCGTCCAATTGTTCCAATAGGGAGAGAATCGCTGCACGTTTTGTAGGGTGTTTAAGGCCCATCACATTGAGGCTGATGATCTTTAGGTGTCTAGTCATAACGGATGGGAGTTAGCCTGAGAGGACCGATCGTGGATGAAGGGTGCGAAGCACAGTATGTGGGCGGAAAGGGAGCACGGGCCTGCAAGTGAAGAGAAGGGTGGGAATGCAGAGACTGGTACGGGGGAAGCCAAAAGGAAAGGCAACAGATACATAAAAGAAATCAACCTGCAAAAACTCAACCCCAAGAAGAAACAGTAGACAAAAGTTTGTCTGAAAGGCATAGCCTAAAGGGAACATGGTCCTGAGGAAAACCACAGTGTAGGATACCTGGAGAACCAAGAGCCAAGGAGAGGCAACCCATTAGATCAGGATAGGTGGTCATCCCATGTGCCCCTCTGGCTGCGCTCTGACATCCATCCCCTATGGTCTATGCTGGAATGTTCAAAGGGTATTTTCAAACAACAAGGGGCCCCAATATAGACAGCACAGGACCTCGGGGAACAATTATTATGAGAACAACAGTGGTCCCATGCATCAACAATCAAGTTTGTAGATAAATACAATTACAATGGAATCTGTATTAAAGTGACTTGTCCAGCCGGACAGTGGTCAAAATCTTTTAATAGTTTCAGCTAGATAAATAGAGAATATCCTTCGACAGTCTCACGACGTGGGGTACAAGCCTGTACCTCATTTAAACACAAAAACACTTTAGTACATTCAAAGTGAGTAGAAAGGGCTTTTAGGCAAAAAAGCTAAATTGTTCTTTAAATCACAATATGAACAAATATTTTCGAAATGCGCCATTACAACAACATAGTACACAATATACACACTGTATAAGGCACACAATTTGGTCGACGGCGTTTCGATCCCACTTTTTAAATCAAAGGGATCATCATCAGGACATTTTAATAAGTGCCTAATAAATTCAAGCCTCTAGAACCAAACATAATCCAGGGTAGAGGGTCAGAGTAATAGGGTCGCCGAAATCGGGACCGGTCAGGTTAGATTGGAAAGGATAGCTGGGGGTACCGGATCAGTCGGTATCCAGACAGCCTCGACAGTGCGATCTGTGATCAAGCCAATCAAAAATTCTATATCGTGCTTTTTCAAAAACATCAATGGTTATACAATGATTGATGTTTTTGAAAAAGCACGATATAGAATTGTTTAACTAAAATTTGGTTTTTACTCGTAGATTCCCCTGAAGAAGGAATGTACTTTCCGAAATGCATTGGGCCATTTTAATAAACAGCATGGGATGTGGAACCCTCTTTGGATTCACGAGCATTTTTTGAAATCTTTTCGTTTAAAGTATTTATTGAGTAAAATGAATCGATTATACAAGAGACAAAATGAACTTAAACAGTTGAAATTACATTGAAGAAGTAAGAGAAAAGCGGAGAAACTATTGATTCACTTGATTCAATTAAGAAAGGGGCTATGCAACCTGATGGAATCAGACAGAGAGATTCCTTCCTTGTGAATTACATTTTCAAACAGCGCACCGAGACGAAGCGCAAAGCAGGTGTATGCACGCTGAAGAAAAGCTAACAGACCACGAATAAGATGAAATATAGATGACTAGGTGTGCATCTCTTTCTCAGAACGGATTAGTATAATTCACTTTCGTCTCAAATTGAGATTGCACCCAAAACGACAAGTGAGAACACAACAATTGATGAAATTGATATGAAAGAAAAAATAATTGAAGGAACATAATCAAGAACGACGTGCACGGGACTGGGGCTCCCCCCATGCTGATACATAGATCTAAACAAAGTGCTTTCATTGTTGTAAGTCACTTTTGGGACACCAGACTGTTATCCGGATAATGTAACATATACTAAACTTTCCCAAAAGAAATTGTAAATAGAGTAACGTGTATAAAATATAACATCAAGATTTGTGGTATTCTGGGAAATGTAGTGGCTTAATGCTACAACGAGTGATCGTTTAATTAGTCCGTTGTTAATGTTTACATAGAAATTCGGGAGGTGCACACATGTTAGAAATTTATAATCTGTTAACGCTGAGTATGGGTGGGACAACTTTACGTAAGGAGCTTCGAAGTCAGGAAATTCATTAGCAGCAGAAGCGTATGTTCACGCTGTGAAAATGTGAAGCAGTACGTGATTTTAAGTACCTTGGCGATCTATTCATCATGGTAAGCGTAAAGCAGTATACAATGAAGTGTAGCACATAGCGGGGTAAAATTACAGGGTCACTTAGCGCTGAACACTAGAGAGGAAAGTAAAGAGGGAAGGTTTTTAAACACGGGAGTAATAAGTGTTGAAATTGTTCGGTATTTAGCATATGGTTATAAAATTATTGATGTTTTTGAAAAAGCACGATATAGAATTGTTTAACTAAAATTTTGTTTTTACTCGTAGATGCCCCTGAAGAAGGAATGTACTTTCCGAAATGCATTGGGCCATTTTAATAAAAAGCATGGGATGTGGAACCCTCTTTGGATTCACGAGCATTTTTTGAAATCTTTTCGTTTAAAGTAATTATTGAGTAAAATGAATCGATTATACAAGAGACAAAATGAACTTAAACAGTTGAAATTACATTGAAGAAGTAAGAGAAAAGCAGAGAAAATATTGATTCACTTGATTCAATTAAGAAAGGGGCTGTGCAACCTGATGGAATCAGACAGAGAGATTCCTTCCTTGTGAAAGACTGTTCCACTCTATGCCACTCCACTCTTTGTAACTCCTTCAGCGCCACTTTACTCCCCTCTACTCCACTCCACGACACACTCCTCCACTCCACTCTACACCAGTCCACCCCATTCTATGCCACTCCAGTCTACAACATTCTATTCCCCTTCACTCTAAACCACTTCACTTCACCCTACTCTACGGCACACCACTCTACTCCATGACACACTCCACTCTACAACACTGCAAGAGGCCTCTCTCAATTCTACGCCACTGCACAACCCTCCACTCTACAAAACTGCGTCACTCCACTCCATGCCACTCTACAATACTCCACTTTCCTCTACGCTACTAACATTTAGCCATGCTCAACAGCAATCGTGCTGGTGTACAACATGGTTAAAACACACTGGCAAAGCCAGTACTCTTACATAGGCGATACCTATTGGCTTTGCCAATGCTTGTTACACTCAATGGGCTGCCTAGCACCAACGCAGGCACCCTTGCACCATTGCATGCAGAATTGTTTTTGTGCAGGAAGAGATACCTTCCTGCACAAAAACAATCCCCTGAGGCTTTTTTCTGTTTCTATGTGTACTGCAGAATGCCGCATACACAGAATGAGGAAGTAACGAGGTAAAAATAAGATATTTCTCCTTGTTATGCCTCCCCTAGGAAGGCATAGCATTTTGGTGCATTCCCAGGTCTACCAGTAATGATAATTCTGGGAATGTGTCAAAATCCATGGGAGTTGCGTGGGAACACTTATGTAACGCCTTCCCAGGGGAGAGTAACACAATGCAGCGATTTGTGCGGTGTTACTCCTAATTTATCAAGCCACACAAGGAAGCAGGGATAGACACCTCTCAGTTCAGTGCTCATTCTGTCAGGGGTGCGATGGCTTCGAAAGCCTTTTCGTTGGGGGCGTGGTTGGAGGATATCCTTAATGCTACGGACTGGTCCTCTGATTCCACCTTCAAGCTGTTCCTCTTCAAGCCAGTGTTATCACTGCCATCTCTGCTGGTGGACAAGCATTAAACTAGCCTAATCCGAAGCTTCTGGTCCTTACATAGAATGAAAAATGTCATACTATCATAAAGGAAAGTTTTAATTCTTTTAAGAACGTGTAGGCGAGGATTAGCCCACCCGTTCGACATCCCTCCCAGAACACCTACATACGTGGGGTGAGTAATTCGTTTTTCAGTTCCTTCCTGATTGTTAATTTTTAACATGACTGTTATCTTACCTTGTTTTGATTGTAAAAATCACTGTTGATTTAAGATGTGCATGTCACCTAGTCCGGAGTTACAGCCTTTTCTTTATTTGGATTAGGTACGGACACCAGTAACCAGGAGTAATCCGAAGAGTGGCTGGATGTGGCCACACGAAGAAAGAGGAGGGTAGAGCATCCTCAAGGGGAAGTAATTGGATGTCCTGGCGCGGGATTGGACAGTGCTGTTGGACTTTTTCTGTTTCTATTTCCCTTGGTTTCATGGGAATTTTAGTTTGTTTATGTGTTTATGATGGCTGCTGGATTGAATAAAGTGGAGAAAGAATATCCCTAATCCTCGCCTTCACATACTTATTAGAATGGAAAGTTTCCTTTATGATAGCTAGGAGATTTTTCATTTTACCTAGTGGAATGCAGAGCCTGTTTTGGCATCCACCACAGTAGCAGTAAAAACAGGGCTTCAGGCCTACCATTGTAGACTAACTGGTAAGAGTTCAATTCAATTTTAAACATTTAAAAAAACAAAAAAAAGAGTTCATTTCAATTTCTTTCTTGCTAGAAAATGTATATTTCTGCTAATCAAAAACATACTTAATATTAAAAAATAACTCACCCCACTGAATGATAATTACTCAAAATATATTTCTTGTGTAGGCAGCCTGCCCGGTCCATAGAAATACAGTTGTAACCTATGTCAAACAGTAAATTAGCTTTCTAAGGGTCTCGGAGTACCTTGAAAATTAATACCCAATTTTAGATATGATAATCACAGAACCAATTACATTGAAGTATGATTTACCTCAAAATATACAGAAAAATTAAAAACTTTTATGGTTTTCAATGACTACAACTCCTAAAGACTACTTTAGTTTGAACATCAAAGTACCAACCGCATAGAGAATGGGCCTCAGTGAGGTGTACAATCTGCTCCTCACTCCCAGACTTCAGACAAAGCTTTGCATGTGGGGAGGTGAGTTTGGCCCTTTGACACTATGAAGAGTTGTTTTTGGCCTCCTCAACTTTTTTCAGTTGCAAGAGACCTCCCGTCACACCCAGACCAGACGTGGTTTGGAGTGACCACTGAGGAGAGGCTGCTCATTACCCCGCCACCATCTATGTGTGAGCCCATAAACTGAGCACAAGGGGAAAGTACTTTCAACATTTTTGGGGGGGGGGAAGTGGTGTAAAATGTTGGTTTTATTACAGTACTGCACACAGGAACTGCTGCAAAAATGGGTAATTTAACATCTGGAAATGAATTCCCTATTGGTGTTCCTGGAGTAACCACCACCCATTAGCTGGTGCCAGACAAAACAGTGGCATGAACACACAGACATACAAAAGTTCTGGACATGATGAAGATCTCAAGAGCACTGGGCCATGGGAGTAGACATGAAGTACAGGACCTGCTCAGTCTTGTACCCAGGACAAAGAAATGGAGGCCTGGGGTTATATGTCTGACATTCTGCGTGTCTACTAAGAGACAATAAGGTGTCAGAGCTATTTTCCTGGAAGTACCCCAGATGACCAGTTTTTATTTAGATTTTTGTTATTTAAAGCATGTAGGTCCTTGAGTTTTTAGTATGCAGACGCTACACCCAATGAAGACCGCAGGGACACGTGTTTTGAAGGAGGCATTATGTCGGAGACCAGATGACCACAGGACTTTTTGTAAACATGAAGGGCCATTATTAAGACCCGGTTTGCGTTGCTCTTGCACCACGCGTCACATTGGAAAGGGCTGCGTCATATCTTCAAAAAACTGTGCAGTTGTTGTGGCCAGGATAGTTTTTGAGCAGAAAGACGCAGAATGCAGCACACATGCAAAAAGGAAGTAAAGCAGAGAAATAAAGATAGTGTTCTTTCTTACCGAAGCCCCAGACAGGTGAAACATTTTGGGGCAAATCTAAGTCTTCAAGGCTTTTTAGATATGTGTTTGTGTCAAAATCCATCAGTGGATGCCCAGGACATGCTTTTAACCACCCGTGGCAGCACAATGAACTGCATTGAATTATTTTTTTAACAAAGATACGCAAACAGTCCCTTGTGATGCGCTGTAAATACCAAAAAGGATTTTCAGTTGGGTATGCGTTAAAAAAGTAACGAAAACCCAATGCGAAACCTTTGTAAATCTCGGCCTTAGTATGAGATAATAAGTTAGAGTTACAAAATAAACACTGCAACAATTGTGAACAATAAACATTTAGGGCCATATGTACGACCATTTAGAATGCGCAAAGTCAGTCGCAAAATGATTTGTGCATGCTAAAATGGCAGTCTACCATGTACAAAAGACACAAAAAAATTGCTCATGCAATTCGCGACTACCAAATTGCATATCGCAATTTGCGAGTCGCTAAATAGCATGTACATAACAATACCAAATTGCGAAAACATGCAAAAATACAAAATTGTGCATGCAAATTACCACTAAACAGCAACAGGTGGTAATCAGGTACAACCTATAAAAAGACACCCAGAATACATCACAAACCTTTCCACAATAGCTGTCCTGTATTGGCTAGCAAGGAGGAGGCGGATAATGCCGGCATGGCAGAGGAGAAGAAAACAGGAGAGGATATTCAGAGTCAGCCTGACATTGTTGGATAACACTGAAGAAGAGGTCTATGATCAGTACAGGCAAAGTAACAGGGTCATACTAAAGCTCATTGACATCTTGGAACCACATCTTGAGAGTAGTACCATGCGCAGCAATGCTATTCCCACACATGTGCAGGTTTGGTGCTCCCTCCACCTCTTGGCCACTGGTAGTTACCAGGATGTCATAGCAGTGGCTGGTGGTGTATCACAAAGTGCACTTTCACGTTTCTTCCATTACTTCCTAGACGCAATGCTACAACACATACACCAACACATATACATGCCCTGTGACAATCAGGAATAAGACCAGACTAAATTGGATTTCTACACGTTAGCAAGATTTCCACAGGTAATACGGTGCATAGATGGGACACATGTGCCCATATGTCCACCATCCCGCATAGAATATATTTTTTGTAATAGAAAAAGTGCACATTCCCTCAATATTCAAATCGGGTGTAACGCAAAGAACATCATAACAGATATTGTAGCCAAATACCCAGGAAGCACCCATGATGCATTCATTTTCCGGCACAGTGGCCTACATCAAAGGTCAGAAAGAGGTGACTTTGATGATGGATACTTCCTAGGTAATTTTATCACCTGTTACCAACATTATGTTAATGTAATAGCATGTCTGTTAGCATTCAACATCTACATCATATGTCTCACAACAGGTGACAGTGTGTATGCTCTGCGTCCGTGGATCCTCACACCGTACCTGTCGCCCACCAACATCCATGAAAGGAGGTACAACACTGCACACAGGCGCACCAGGACAGTGATTGAGCGTACTTTCGGAATACTCAAATTGCTTTAGATTCCTACATAAGAGTGGGGAGCTCTGCAGCATGCGCCAGATACAGTCTGTAAAATTGTGGCAACATGTGTCATGCTGCACAACATGGCCTGCAAGGGTGGACTGCCCATGGGTGTGTCTGACACTGATTCTGAGGATGTTGGAATGGGACCACCTGCCCAACAACTAGGGATGTCAGCACTGCAGCAGAGGGGAGAAGGCGCATGGACCAGACTGCAAACAACTATTTCTGAAAGGTACTTACACACAAGCTAGTCACTCAGCTGTACAAAAGACGAGTAATTGTGAACACAAATAGGCATTTAATATTCACACATCCATTTGTAAAGTAGGACTACATGTCCACAGTAACTTTATGAAAATAACACCTCTGGTAAAATAAATAGGTTGCGTCACCAGTAGAAAGTAACTCTAATGTTAATGTAGGAGCTTTGGGTAACAGTGAAATGTCATTTTCTGCCCCTGCATGTGGCCTTGCCAGAGGTGCCACTAGCCATCTCTAGGCTCCGGCTGCTGCTACTGCGCAACATAGGTTCCACTGTGGCTGACATGCTGCTCCTGCTTGACAACTCACTGTCAGTGCCACTAAGTCCAACATCCCCAAATAACTGATTTGTCTGCAGTTTCTCTACTGCAGCGGTGATTTTCTCCAAACAATGCGCCACATTGCCGCTGTAGTGGCCCATTTCTACTTGTAGGCCATGTGTGTGCTGACTCTGCCTATTGGTGGCATGTGCCAGCCTGTTTATTGCCCTTGTGAGACTATCCATTTTTTGTCCTCTACTGCGCTCAATGCGCCTCTGCTTCTCTCTTTCCGCAGCAAACTCCTTGGCCAAGTCTGCCACGGTGCTGGTGAGGGCATCTAGTTTAGCCTCTATTCTAGACTGGTTTTGTGCCAGTTTTGTTGTCACCATGCGGAAGCCCTATGTCATTTTCATATTTCTTTGTTTTTGAATCTTGTTATGCAGGTGCTGGATCTGCAGCATTTCTCTGTCAAAGGGATTTGACATTGGCTGACTGAATGAGCCAGTTGTGGAGAGGCCTTGTGACCGACTCTGTGACTGTTGGGTTCTCGGTGCACAATGCACACGGGTGGACAGAGGGCCTGGTGGCGTGTTGTCGTGCTGCGCTGCTGAGGTGGCAGTTGGTGTTGACAAGGGAGTGCTTGCAGCCACAGTGGATGGGCTGTCAGTGGGCCTATCCCCACTTCTATCCTCAGCATCCTGCCCTTCCTCAGTTTACCCAGGTTCCTTGCTACTCGATGTGTCCCCATCAGTGTTCTCTGCTTCAAGTTGTGTGTGTGACAAAAGATATGACAGATGATATTAAAAGATGTTTCAATGAGCCACCACTGGAGTGTTTTAGGCGAGATGTGCAGCACTGGGGAACATTGCCACTAACATTATTAGGAAAGGCAGCACTTTTTAAAATGATGGCATTGCCTCGTTTTTTATACGTATTAGAGAATACGCCATACCAAGTAATGCCATCTTATTTCAAATCCATCTCAGCGCAGGTTTCTAGCCTCCTATGGGGTAACAGGCCAGCTTGTATCGCACAGGCCAAATTGGTGCGAGGATGGTATGATGGGTGAATAGCGCTCCCTGATGTTCAACTCTCTTACTGGGCAGCGCAGTTGAAGGTGATTAACCAATGGTTACATGTTCCACAGTCGGATTCCGCATTCAAGGCAGATAGAGCGCAACTGGGCACAAGGGGTATGCTTTCTCCCCTATACGACAAGAAAATGCCATTAACAATGTTTGGCCCACTGCGCCATACGCTGGCACTATGGCATGGTGCTCAGGCCAAATTGGGATGGCGGGGGGTGATAACTCAGCTTACTCTGTTATGGGACACAAAAAAACTAGGCAGACTTCGAAACAGCAAAGGCTTTGATCAATGGGATGATATAGGAATATCAACAGTGGGTTATTTATGACAGGGAGGTGAAATAGTGTCATTTGAGTGTCTCCAACACCTCTACGAATTGGCGCCTTCTGAATTATTTAGATACACGCAAATTAGGCATGCCCTGATGACGGTGCTGCCTCCCGATCCGAAGTCCCGGAGGCCTCCCCCATGGAGGACAGGTTACTAACTGATCACATGCAGAAAAAGGCCACCTCTTTTACGTATCGCAAATTAGTGAACAACCTGCCCGACCCAAGAGAGCTAAATGGGTCACAGGACATAGGTCATATGGATGACTCAGAATGACAAGAAGCGTTGGCGTCCCCAAGGGAAGTAGGCATACCCTTGCGCCATAGGCTGGTGCAGCTCCGAATCTTGCATCGGTCATACTACACTAGACTTGTTCTGCATAGAATGGGAAGAATAGAACATCCCTTTTGTCTCCGTGGTTGCGGAGAAGAGGGAAACTTTTTTCATACCATATGGGAATGTCCTAGAATAGCACCGTACTGAACACAAGTGATGCGCACCATGTCACAATCAGAAGGGGTGTCGCTCATACAGGAACCACGACGATGCCTGCTAAACATATGGGAGCCAAATGATCTTACACGATATGGGCAAAGTTGGGTTACACTGGGAATCATAATAGCAAAGAGGAATATAGCACAAAAATGGGGTGGGACTGAGGTGCCATCTCTTGCAGTGTGGGGCAGGGACATGGATGAGGCCATGATAACCGAAAGGGCGGTATTTACTGGTAGAGGATGCCCCAAAAAATGGACTAAACTCTGGGGGACATGGAATAAATATAGGGGGAATATTTGTGATGCTCCGTCAGACAGGGAGGATGATGACTCAGTTGCGGATGAGGAATGAGATGAGGTGGGTGGCGGGAAAGGGCTTGATTATAACTGTTGACAGCTGGCGAAACTGTGCATTTGTAATAATGGTTGAATTGTGTAATAATGGAGGGTGGTGCTATGATGATTTCTTATGCAAAAGAGTGTCTCATTTAAAAAAGATGTTTCACTGTATCAGTGTTATGACTGTTAATCAGCTCAAGTCATTCCAGCACTACTCATTTTGACACAAACTACATCTCCCATGATGCAACACTTGTGTTGTTTGTACATGGACGTATGCACAGTACAGGCGTTAGTAGGTATGCACACGTCCAGGAGTTATGTTTGGCTGGGATGTATCCAGGGTCCCAAAGCCTGCTACAGCTGCCCTCTCCAGGGTGATTTCACCATTGCCTCTGCTAGTGTCGGGTCTGCTGATGTGGATGGTCCACCTCCTGTTTGTTTTGCACCTTCAAGGTGCTCTGATACCCTCTCTTTTGCCCTGGATCGTAGGTCAGACCATCTTTTCATTATACCATTGATGGTTCGTTGTGCTACTCCCAGGGCATTGAGCCTTCTCTGTATGCTGCGCCACATCCTCTTTTTCTCTGTTTCAGCCAGACGGTGGGATGTTCTGCCAAACAATTCCTCGTGCTGATTGCAACATTCTTCTATTAATATATTAAGGTATTTTTCTGCAAACTTAAGCTTGCGCAGCCTCTGCTTGGTTCCCTTGTTGGTATCCTTCTGCTCAATTTTGCTGTCTGAGCAGTGTCTGACTATGCTGCTGCACCAGTACATGTGCTTGCTTTTGATCAGGAGTTGATTTGGGCACCACTTCCTGTTTGAAATGTAGCTATTTGTGAGTGCTTTATTGAGATTTTCAGCCTCATTTGCAAATTGCGCACGCAAAAATTAGGTTTATATAGGTCTCGCTATTTGCGATATGACTGCGAGTCACTTTCTGAGCTTATCGCAAATAGCGTTGTGAGTCAGTAGCGAGTCGCAATTTGCATGGCGGAGGTGTTGGTAGATAGCGTTTTGAGACTCGCTAATTGCGTGTCGTCATTTTTCGCCATTTGCGGGTCGCAAATTTTGGTGGTTGTACATCTGGCCCTTAGTAGATCATAATTTATTATCATTACATTTTTAGCATTTCTTGAAAGTAGTAAAACAATGTATATTAACAGGAAATCCATGTTCCTCAAGGTCAGGAGTGTCTGCTCCTTCCATCCCACCAACCAGCTCTTGTCCTTTTACAGACACTGCTTGTTCCTTCATAGGTGTGTGTTCTACGTTGCACTCAGGTCCACCTCCACTCGCCATGGCAGCAAGACGATTCAGAAGTAACTTCTCTTGTATGATGTTTATAGTCATGCCAACATTTTAGGTCTCGCTGAGTCAGCGCGCATGCGCTGCTCGGAGAGACATTTAGTAGGTGAGTTTTCAAAGTGCTGCTGGCTGGCCTAGCGCTTGCGTTCACGCGCGAACCGCCAGCCTTCAGCGCAATCTGTCTTTCCTCTTGCTTGCTCCCTGCCTCCGCCCCTCGAATTCCTTTGCGCTTTGTGACATCTTGACGCACTCTCACCGTAATGTGAACATTTATATTTACTACCTCGGAGGTGACACCGGGTGAGCCTGCAGGTGGTGCTAATGAGGTTCCCAGTACCATCTAGCACTGTGAGAACATGTTTCTGCCTAGTGCTCACAGAATATGTCATATCAGAGGCCTTGAAAAGAGTGAGACAAGATTGACGCTTACAGGTCGGCTATGACGTCAGCCCTCTCATGTTTCCCAGCTCCATGCATGAAGCGCTGCTCCAATCCTGGGCTTTTTCATTTGAATTCTGGGACTTGTAGTCTTATTTATTCACAGAAAAAACCTGGACTGGACAAACAGATCACGTGGAAACTTGGCAGTTATGTGATGTCTTATTGAGAACGAGGACTTTCTTCAGACTTATAAAACCCGTTCTCTTCAGTGAAAACATTGGCTTGCACTAACGGGCCACAGTGCCTGCCATGCACTCCTGCCAAGCCCTGGTGTTTCCGCACATTACCTCTCGGCACAATGACTGACTGTCTGTGGTTAGGGCCGGATGTGCTGCCCCAAGAGCACACAATGGGACAGGGGCTGCGCCAGTATGTCCTCCAACCATGTCTGCCATGGTGGGCACATTCTTCAGAGCTGAGGACTTCTTCTCTATAAATGAAGGCAACCATTTAAAATAACCCCTCGGAATGTTCAGAGTTTTTTTCTTGGTATTTTTGTGGTTAATATCCAGCGAGAAGTGCTTTCTAGTGGAATTTTGCAACGCAGTGAGCCAAATAAAATTTGTCCCGCTGCCAGTCTGTTTTTCAGGCTGGAACATCTCTCTTAGACTTGTTACTACTGGTATAAGGAAAGAAGTGAATAAGTGTAGATGGGTTGTTTCTGAACAAGAGTACTTATACAGGAGGAGCTTCGCGGGCATCCAAGATGGTCGCGTGAGCACAGAGCTCCCCGGACCCGCGCCGCCCCTCACGAATATCCTGGCACTATCCTGATTTCGAGGTCGGGCTTTTGTTCGCACATCCTTGCTGATCTTTGTACCCTTTGAAAAATCGAATTTGGACGCTGGGGTCCACTTTTCCATCGTCTTTCCTCTTTGAGGCTCACCCCGAGGCGGACCGGCGGCTCGATTGCTGGGCAGGCCGTGGAGTAGTTGATCAACAATGGCGGCAGGGGTTCCCTCTGGTCGGCCCCTCCTGACTTTCGGTTTCGTTTTCTGCTCCCGGCCCTGATTAGCAGAAGTGGAGCCTTTCTCCACCTTCGGCTGCCTGTTGTCTCCTTGTTGTCTGGTACTGGCCCGCCTGATTGTCTACAACCCGGTCCTTTTGTGCCTACAATCATCGGATCTAGTCTTGTTGGCTGTCTGGACACTCCGCGTCCGGCCATTTTCACCAGGTCGCGAGGAACCCTTCGGGGTCACTCTTCCAAGATGGCCTCCGGACAGCCTCCTGAGAAGCGCAAGACCAAGGCACCTCTCCGTGGTGGCCAGAATCAGACCAACATTATGGACCACTACTCGCAGGTCAAGGGGTCGCCTGGCGCTGCTGGCCGTGTTTCGGATAACCCTAAGAACCTCTTTCCAGCGTCCTCGGACCCATCCTTGCAGGACGTCATGGGAGCCATAGCCAACATTCAGGCCTCTATGGGACAGCAGTATGAGGCCCTAGCCTCTAAGATCGACACGGTGGCCGTGGACATTACGCTGATTAGAGCGGATCTTTCGAAGACTAATGAAAGGGTCGAGTCGCTGGGATTGAAGACCTCTAGTCTTACTGCGGACGTCACAGAGGCTCAGACTGAGATCGGCAACCTGCGTTCCTCTCATGATCTAATGGCTCGTCGACTCGAGGACTACAAAAATAGGGCCCGTCGCAACAACGTGCGCCTTATTGGTGTCCCGGAAAATCCCGAGATTGTGGGGGTCGACCTCTTGGTGGAGGACTTGATTGCCAACTATCTTTCTCTCACTGGAATTAGCAAGTTCTTTGCGGTGAGCGTGCTCATCGTGTCCCCGGCGGAAAGGCTAAGCCGGGTGCCCCTCTGAGGCCCATCATCGCCAGGTTGTTTCACTTTCGGGACCGGGACGCTGTCTTACAGGCCTCACGAGACAAGGGCCCAGTGAACTTTGAAAATGCCTCCGTTTCTTTCTATCCTGACTTTTCGCCGCTTGTCCAAAAACAAAGACTCGGATTTCAGGGAGTTAAGAAGCGATTGCGAGACTTGGGTCTTAAGTACTCCTTGTTGTTCCCTACCAGGCTCCGGATTGAATATAGGGAACGTGTATTCCTTTTTGATCGCCCTGAAAATGTCAGTGACTGGCTCGACACTCTGCCTATACGAGATGAACATACTGGGCACCCCGGAGGCGCCGAAGGGGGTGCGGCAGAATGAGGACTTCATCGGTGGATCCCGGTGTCTGAACTTTTCTGCTGTTTCAGCTGAGTTTGGACTTGTGTTTTCTGTCTGGCCTGGATCAGCTTGGGGGGTGGCGGGGGGTGAATGGGGATTCTTCCTCCTCCTGGGTTCTTTGCGTAGCTTAGTTTAGTAATGGGGCGACAGGCACACTGCAAGTTGAGGTGGCTTATTAGTCTTACGCAGAGGTGCAGGGTGGGGGGAGTAACGCGTTCAAGTTGGGAGGTGGTGGGGGGGTGTGTGTGTGTTTTTGTTTATTCACGAGGCATCGTATTGTTTCTCTTGTTTGTATTTGTCGTGGGGTTCTATGTGGGTCCTGCTCTGTATACTTTTCGGGGATGGGGGGTGGCGAGTTGAGACTGTTATCCTGGAATGTCAATGGATTAGGGGACAGAATTAAGCGAAGTATTGTTTTGCGATTCCTTAGACGTCATTCCCCTGATATTGTCCTCCTACAGGAGACGCACTTGATAGGCAACGCTTGTCAGGCAATGAATCGGCGCGGTTATTGGTTGGTGGCTCACGCGGGGTTTACTTCTGAGTCTAGGGGAGCTGGCATTCTCATTCGATCCTCTCTCCCTTTTGCAGTTGACGAGGTTAAACTTGACGACAGGGGGCCCTATTCGGTGCTCACTGGCAGGTGGGAAGGGAAGACACTGTCCATACTTTCTGTCTACACAGATCGGCTTTAACCTATGCCGATCTGTGTAGAGTCCTTTTGGACCTTCCCGAGGGGCTCCTGGTTTTGGGTGGGGATTTGAATTCGGTGGTTTCTGGCACCTCTGATCATCATACTCCCAGGGAACTACCCAGGTCGCAAAGGTGGTTGAGTGACTTGTTAGAGACCTTCGGGCTGATAGACACCTGGAGGTTACTACACCCTACACAGTGGCAGAACACTTTCCACTCTGGGGCACATGGCAGCCTTTCTAGACTCGACTATTTCTTAATGCCAGCGGTCCATTCCTCCTCCATCAGGGAAATTCGTCAGCTCCCTAGGGGCATTTCTGATCACTCCCCCTTGTGGCTCCGGTATGAAGTAGGGGCAGGCGATGAGGGTAGAATTGCCCCTATTAATCCGTGGTATTTTCGCAACCCCAAGACCCTTTCGGACCTTTTAAAGCAATTGACCATTATTTTGACGGCAATGTGGGGTCTGGTTCTTCTGCTGTTTCTTTATGGGAAGCATTTAAAACTGTTGTACGTGGTCAGTCGTTATCCTTGATTGTCGCTGCTAAGAAGGCTGCAAATGTGGAGGTTGTGCGCTTGGAATCTGAGATAGCCGCTCTGGAGGATGACCTTCTGATGGGCGTCTCCAGTGCTAAGTTGCACTCCCTTGCTTTGAAACAAGCTGACTACAAGGCTCTTGTAACTGATGCTGCGAAAGTGATGTATAGGGAGCAGCAGGGACGATTGTATGATGTGGGTGATAAAGCGGGTAAATTGCTGGCGTGGTTGGACAAAAAGGAAAGAGTGAATCATGTGGTCCCTGTGATTGAGCGACCTGATGGTGAGAGTGTCACTGATCCAGCTGGGATTGTTCAGTGTTTTGCAGACCATTTCGAGACAGTGTACACCTCCGTTTGTGATAGAGACGAGGAGGACTCCCGATTGCTGTTGCGGGACATTAGTTTGCCTCGCCTCTCTGACTCGGACAGAGACCTCATGGATGCTCTGCTCACAGTAGATGAAATCGCGGTGGCTATTCGTTCCCTCCGCTCGGGTAAGGCGATGGGCCCCAATGGTTTGCCCATTCAATTGTACAAGCTGCGACCCGACAAAATGGCGCCTTATTTACGGGACATGTTCCTCGAGGCCCTGGAGTCTGGCTCCCTCCCTTTGGACCAGCGACTTGCTACCATCGTCGTCATTCCTAAGGAGGGCAAGCCCTGGGATCGTTGTACTTCATACAGACCCATTTCTTTACTCAATGCCGAACCCAAAATTTTGGCTAAGCTATTGGCTAATCGCTTAGTAACTGTGATCGGGGACTTGATCCATCCAGATCATTCCGGTTTCATCCCTCACTGCAATACTCCTTTGAATCTGCGCAGACTCCACGGGGTTCTCGCGAGAGCCGAGACGCTTACCGAACCGGCCATTTTGGCTTCTCTTGATGCTACCATGGCCTTCGACACTATCGTATGGCCCTACCTATGGGCGGCCCTCTCGAAATTCGGGTTTGGGCCGGGCTTCATAGCCTGGGTGAAACTTCTTTATGAGAGTCCCCTGGCCCAGGTAGTTGTTAACCGTAGAGTGTCTTGCGTTTTTACGCTCGGACGGGGTACCGGACAGGGCTGTCCGCTGTCCCCTTTGCTTTCTGCTCTCGCTCTCGAACCTTTGGCGGAGTGGCTCCATTGGGAACCGTCCATGCGGGGCATCCGGTGGTCTCCTGATTTCGAGGATCGAGTCTCGCTATACGCGGACGACATCCTCTTATATTTCACTTCCCCCCAAAAGTCCCTCAATGTACTTTTCGATGTTCTGACTTCTTTCGGAAAGAACTTCGGTCTTGTTATCAATTGGGCTAAATCCTGCGTCTACGTTTTGGCTGGAGACCTCCCTCCTCTGCCGCGTAGATTTCCAATTCAAGTGACAGAGACCGGTTTCAAGTACTTGGGGATTTATGTTTCCTTGGACCCTTCCAGGCGATATGAGCTTAATTTACTGCCCCCCCTTCAGCGGCTCACACTTGATGTGGCTCGCTGGGGTAGGTTGCCGTTGTCGCCCCTCGGTAGGGCGGCACTATTCAAAATGATGTCTCTTCCTCGACTTTTGTATGCACTACAGAATTCCTTTGACCCGATTGCCTCGAGCTATTTTCGGGACGTGGAGAGCCTGCAGAGACAATTGGTCTGGGACGGGCGTGCCCGTATTGCTCTTTCTAAACTCAAGCTTCCGTGGTATGACGGCGATATAGCCCTCCCGGACATCAGACGTTACTATTGGGCTTCCCAGTTAAGTGCGATTAATCATGCGACCTACGCACCGGGCCATGCCCCGGCGTTCTCCATGGATAGATTTATTTTGCCAGGGGGGACCTTTAATAGGGCGTTGTACTCTGGTGGTCTCCGTCGAACACTGACCGGTCCCACTAAGATTGCAGTGAGAGTGTGGCGTTATGCGAATGCTGCTTTGGGCTGGTGTGGCAGGTTTACCCGGGCCACCCCCTTGTATGATTCGGAATGCTTGGGCCATCTGTGGAAGACGAAAGGCTTTGATAAATGGGATATGATTGGTATCAGCAGAGTGGGTGATCTGTGGTCGAAGGGTACTGTCAAGTCCTTTGATGTGCTGCGTGTGGAGTATGATCTTGGTGCCAATGAATTCTTCAGGTACGCCCAGATCCATCATGCTCTGCTGTCTGTGTTTGCAGCGGGTACTGATATTCCTGAGTCTTCCCCTTTGGAGGACCGCATTTTGGATGGTCATGTGCCCGACAGCACGATCTCATTGGTTTATAAGAAACTCATCAACAACAGAGCTGACTTGCTGGTCCGCCTCCGGGCTGCGTGGTGTGCTGACGGACTGGAATTAGACTATGAGGACTGGCAATCTGCCCTGTCCTCTCCCAAGGAAGTCGCCATTCCTGCTCGTTTGATGTTCGTCCAACTTAAAATACTCCACCGGGTGTATGTCACTGGGCCTTGTCTGGTTCGTATGGGTTTTTCCTTGGATGGGTTATGTAAGCGTGGCTGTGGGATGTCTGGTTCCTTCCTCCACATATTGTGGGAATGCCCGGAGATGGTTAGGTTCTAGTCTCGAGTGCATGCCGTCATGGAAAGTGTTACGGGTGTGTCCCTGCTGCCCGAAGCCAGGCGTTGTTTGTTGAACGTTTGGGAGCCTAATGACTACAGCTCAGCACAGATTATATGGGCGACCCTTGGCAATATGGTCGCGAAGAGGGACATTGCCCAGTTCTGGGGTTCACATAGATCGCCTACCTTATCCAAATGGAAAGAAAACATGGACTGGTGCATGTTTCGGGAGAAGACTGTGTACCTCTCCCGGGGACGGCCCAAGAAATGGGGTAGAGTCTGGTCCCAATGGAATGTTTATCGTGGCAATATATGTTCTCCCCCACAGGATGTACCCATTGATGTTTCCTCGTCCCCCTAATTGACATTCACTTTTCTTTTGCTGTCGATGATTTCGCTTGTTTCCTTGTCCGCCCCGGTCCCCGTTCTATTCCACTGCTTTGTATTCATTCAGCCTTTGAGCTCCGCCCGCATGGACCCCTGACAATGTACCACCATGTTTCTGCCTCGTGAAGTTTTGGTTTGTTTTTCTGTATGTCTGTTTTATTTCAATAAAAATTTATAAAAAAAAAAAAAGAGTACTTATACAAGAAACTGCATTGTAGTATGCAAGCATGCTATGCTAAGTTACGTTACACTATGTTATGGTACGGTATGACATGTAATGTTATGCGTTGTTATCCTATGTTAAGTTAAGTTATGTCATACTTCCCTTTTGTTTGCCTCACATCTGTCCTTTCCTGGCCTCCTACCCCCAAGGTCGGAATCAGACGGAGCCACATTGTTTGCCCCCTGAAGCCTGTAATGTTGGGATGCATTCTAGTAGCTGGGAGTGGGCGGAGCTAGGGGGCCAGAGGAAGGGGAGGAGCGGACACAGGAAAGGGGCAGTTAGAGTAGGGACAGAGACACAGAAGGAAGCTGTTAATAAAGCTCTTATGAAGATAATATATTTGTCTGTCATCTGTGAGTCACGACATGACAACTGGCGACGAGGGTGGGATTGGTGTGTCTACCACCCACTGAACCCTGCAGGAGCGTCCTGTCCCGAGCAGCATCAGGAAAAGAGAAGTGCTGCTGTCAAGAGTGAGGCTGCCGCCTGAATTGAGAGGCCAGCAGCAGGTGAACCCATTCCCCCGTCAGGAGACTGTGTGGAGTCCAAGAGGAGCCGAAGCAACAAGCGCCGGGGCGCTTGAGAAGAGAAGCGCTCGATCGCGCCAAAAACGCGACTCACGCCTGATGCGTGCAAGTCGGCATGCGCTGAAAGAGCAGAGGTCGGGAGCTCACAAGTGCCTGCCCTCACAAGTCACGAAGGAGTGCCCCCTGATGTTGTTTGGTGCCCCCAGGAAGGCCCCACTGACCAGCGCTATCAAGCGCCCGAAAGACTGAGCTCGAACGCTTCACGACATCGGGATCTCACCCCCGATGCGTGAGATTTGGCAAGGTGTCACCGAGTGAGCGCGGGACCCAGAAAAGCAAGGTGGGAGCCCACCCCAACCTTACCTGAACGTGGCAGATGTGGAAAAGAGGTGGAGACCTGGAAAGTGCTGCCCCTGAGACCAGCTGCCGGTGAGTCCTGCTTGAATTGATCCGGGTGAATGGACTGTGAGGAAGTCTCGTGTTAACCGAGACTTCAATGACTGGCGGCCATATTAGAGTCAGGCAGCCTGTAGAGACACCCCTGTTCAAATGCCCAAGCGGCCATCTTTAAGTCAGGCAAGCAGAGTTTGGAAATGAGCATTGACAAAGACAAGCAACAAGCATTGGCGCACGTAATAAAACAAGCATTGGCAAACATAGGAAACAAGCATTGGCGCACATAATGAACAAGCACTGGCAATAGCAAGGGATAGAATAAGAAAATCAGCACGAGCAAAAGCAACAATAAAGACAAACAAGCACGAATACGAACAACAGTAAAGTAAACAAACACGGGCGACCGCAAGAGAGCAAAATCAACAAACCCGAGTAAATGCAAAGGGGAAAGAAGAAAACAAGCACAAGATAAAGCAATAGACGAAACGAGTACACAAGCACAAGCAAATGCAAGAAATGCAATAGAACAAGCATAGGCACATGCTTCAAGTATAAACAAGCCCGAGCAAATGCAAGCCTCAACGTAAACAAGCACAAGCCCACACAAATCTCGAATGAAGCTAACACTAGCAAATACAGATCCTGAACGTAACAAACACGAGCGAAGGCAAGTACCGAAGTAAGCTTCCAGCACCACGCAAAGATAAATGATCAACAGTAGGAAGAACTAAGAAATCAAATGATCCAGAAGCACGAGTAAACGAACATCAAGGAAGCCTTCTCTCATCATTGAAACCACTGGATAACCTGTGCTAGGCCGAAAAGACACGCAAGAACGAGATGTCAATGGCGTTGCATATCATACCCTAACGAAAGTGGGAAGTTGCTGAGCCACGCATCACGTATGGAGCCGCCTGAGTGGTGGCCATTTCGAAATCAGGAACTCCAACCCTAACTCATTGAAGCCTACCGGGACAGTCGTGCTAAGGGCGGACAGAATACAGTAGTCACCCAGAAGTGGCGAACCTTCCCAAAATCAAAGAAGATGACTAGACAAAGGATCTCGGCCGAAGGTGGTCAGCAAATAAGACGGGAAGCAAAGTGAACAATCCTGCGATGGTAGCAGACGGAAACTTTCCTCCCTCATGGCGGTGGTTACAGCAACCCATCGGTCCAATCCCTGTATTGAAGTACCACCCCCAGTGACACAGACTGACAGTCAGAGTTTGGGCCCCAAATGGAACCGGTTGCTGGAATCATTGGACGATTTTCTCTACGCAATCGGTGAACGAAGAGATAGAAAATGTCTGATACTACTCCTCCAGCTGGTAGGTCATGAGGGCCGACGCTTAGTCAGAACATTCCCTGAAAAGGACACAGAGACCCTTGAGAGACTCCAAAAGAAGCTACGTACCCATTTCCATGCACCGGTAGACGTGGATCATGCTCGCATCGCCTTCACCACAGCACGGCAGGAACCAGGAGAACCATTGCCAAAATTCATCGCCCGGTTGCAAAGCTTGGTACCATGCTGCTACTTCAATACCTTTACAAATGAAGAAGCCGTTCGGCTTCGGATAATCGAAGGATGTTCAAATGCAGACACGAAGCGCAAGATTCTTCAGGGGCAGTGGTCGCTAAGGAGAATCATCAGAGGGGCCGAGGTTGGAGTGCGGGTCAAAGTAAGAGACATATCAAACAAAACCAGAAAAAGGTAGGGTGAAGGCAGATCAGAGCCAAGACAAAACAAGAGACAAAGCGTCATGAAATACTCCGAGTCAACAACACGAAAGACCAGGATGAGTCAGGATTGCGATAGCGGCACTGATACAACCTTAAGGAGTTATTCATCCTCAAGGAGTCAGTCAACAGATGAAGTGTCAAGTGGGACAGATCGCACCAATGGACCAGATGACAGTCTGTCCAACAAACGCGCAAGAAAGGCAAAACATAGAAGACTGAACCAATCAAGTCAACACTGGAAATCGGTACACGGCCACACACAAGCATCTCACTGTTCGAGAGACGAGTCCGAGGAGACGTCAAACAGGAGAACACACCACACCGGTAACACAGATGTCAGTACACCAAACAAGTGTGAAGAGGAAGTGAACCGCATAAGATGGACTGATTCATCCAGACAACGAAAGGGGGAAGACAAACGCGTTCATGACACCCAAAATAATGAAGAAACAGAGAGGAGGTCATTACCATCATGCGAGAGAGACAGAAATGAAATACCTTGGGATCACACTCAAGACATGAGTACGTGGTTATCAAACAACCTCTCCAGTGAATTGACAACGAAGACACCTCGAGAAAGATACCCGGAGAAAGACCTCAAAGACAACTCTGGCGTGCAAAGCAACTCGTCACGGACTACCCAGTTCCGAAGTCCACCGTTAAGACATTCTCAAAGGAACGTTTTCAAAGGAAATTGACAGAGAACTCCTCTGATTCAGAAAGCATGTCGGTCCGATCCTTCGAGTCGACAGAGTCGTGGTCCCAACAACGGCCACGGCGTCAATCACCCGAACACACCAGAGAACCAAGGGACATTTTTCACGTCAAGAGCAACACGTCTCACACCAATGTCCATGAACACTCAATCACTCCACCAGACAACCTGTCATGTCAGTCACAAGTGCATCAAGACACAAATACTACACCGTCACCCCGGATAGGGGCAGCGAGGTTGACTCGAAGGTCCTATAAAAGGAAAACAGATATAGTGGCCATTAGCACCCAGATAGAAACGGACCAGCCAGTCGATCTGCAAGGGAAGCCAGACGTGTTAATAGAGACAGGTCATCATCGGATGAGAACGAAACATACAAGTACCCAGCCGGTCCCAGGGTTCACCTGTTCCAGGCGCGAGCGAGAGTGGATGAGACAACCAGAGACAGCAAATCAGTCTCCAAGCCATACCAAGATGATCTCTGCAGATCTTACCCTATCGTCTGGTATCCAGGACTCGGAACAGGAAGTAAAAATACCTGCAGGCGCTCGGAAGAGAACCAGAACAACATCCCCTCAGAAAAGAGGTCGAGCGTCACTTGAACAAGAGTCACAAAGGAGGACAGACTGCCGATATCAAGCTGAGCTCTCCACAGACACCTCAGACACTGAAAGTGAGTGGATCACTCAGAAGTTGAGTGAAAATAACCATGAATCTGAGCATACGCACATCACACGAGAATTCGTGCAAGTGCAAAGATGCACTCTTGTAATAAAGGATGCTCTCGTCAAGGAGACAGAAGGCCACACAACGCAAGCTGAGATGCGTCTCCATAGCTCAAACGAACA
This sequence comes from Lissotriton helveticus, assembly GCF_964261635.1. Taxonomy (NCBI): domain Eukaryota; kingdom Metazoa; phylum Chordata; class Amphibia; order Caudata; family Salamandridae; genus Lissotriton; species Lissotriton helveticus. The sequence goes on along the minus strand of NC_136069.1, from coordinate 1,557,768,436 downwards.
GCCCGCGGACTCGTATGGCTGATCTAGGAACTCTAAATATGTTGGACGCTAAGTTCATTTAATTAACAAGGGGGGAGATGTAATGTTGGGATGCATTCTAGTAGCTGGGAGTTGGCGGAGCTAGGGGGCCAGAGGAAGGGGAGTTGCGTACACAGGAAAGGGGCAGTTAGAGTAGGGACAGAGACACAGAAGGAAGCAGTTAATAAAGCTCTTATGAAGATAATATATGTGTCTGTCATCTGTGAGTCACGACATGACAAAGCCCGATGAAGTGTCGTCCTTCCGTGGCTCGGGTCTGAATCTGCCGCCGGCCAGAGTCATGCCGCCATTTCCTAGAAGTCTGGTGTCGCAGGGGTCGAGGTAAGCGGAGAGTAAGCGACAAGCCGGTACTGCTGGGTACACCCCCACCCTCCCCCCGCACACACAGGTTTCCTGGCGGCTTTGACCCCCTCATGGCACATACAACCCCCTGTACAATGTAATGTCCTACATCTTCACATCTATCGGTGGATTGCAACCCTCAACAGACCTGTACGCGCAGGATCCCGCATCTACTGGTGAATTGTCTGCTAATCAGATCGTTCCAGCTCACATGCAGACTGGTAATACTGGTGAAAGCCCACCAGAGGGCCTGCCGGTCCTAATCCTATGTCTGAGTCCTGTCCTGTCGATCCTACACCCATCGATGAGTTCTGTCCTGCCGGTCCTCCACCCATTGCTGAGTTCTGTCCAGCCGATCCTACACCCATTGCTGAGTTCTGCTCACTAGCGAGCCATCGCTAAGTTATCACAGAGCCAGACTGCACTAGTGAACAGCCTCGCTGCGCTGCTCAACCACCTGAGTTAACAAAGCCACGTTCTAGACCCACTGACTCATCCTGAGCCCCAAGCTATCATATAATCCACTGCACTAATGAGTCTTCAGCATTCGCTTGAGCATCTCTGAACTACCCAGCCCAGCTGCATCAGTGAACCCCAGATAACATGAAGCGTCCACCGCTCAAAGTAGAGCCGTGCTGCACTAGGGCATAAGCGAGTGAGACAGATGACACTTTACTAGTGAGCACTGTAGTGAGCCGTCCGACCACTACAAGCACCAGACAACATTGTACCCCGCTACACTGATCAGCTACCAGCCGAGGCACAGTAACGCTGCAATAGCGCACCAGCAATTACGATAGGGCGCTGCACTGTCAAGCCCCAGCTGACTTGGACCCCGCAACACTAATTTGCCGCTGACAAACACGCATTTTCAGCATTTCTAAGGTTTAATGTGTCAACGAACCCTGATGTCCTACTGAGCCCTCAGTTAACATTGAGACACCCCCCCCCTCTACCACTGAGGCCCCGTTCGTTACCCCTATACTTACAGCTAATAAAACACAGTTAGGCACTAGCGCGCTTCTATTGCCAACAAACGTGATGTGTAAACCCCCTTCACCCTCAGCTGCCTTCGAGTATTGTACATTAGCTTGGGCCCGCCCCTAGCCCTACTGCCATTGCCAGGTTCGTGTTTTTGCGTCAAGAAGACATTTTCTGATGTGATGGCTTTCACAACAGATTTGGTGATTCCGTGCTGGTCTTTGCCTTTTAAATGCACTGTATTCGCGGTATGCCAGCGCACACCTGGGTGAACCCACATCAGGCTCGTGCTGCTATTGCCGATGCAGGTATCCGGAAGCCATTCTGCTTGTAAGCCGGATGGCCCAGTGTAGGTTGTGTTACACACGGTGCTCTGACAGAACCTTCATGGCAGCAGGCCACTCTGTGTTGTTTGACCCATCCTCTTGCCAAAACGGACTGACCTGCGATGTATTTAAACAAGCATTGGCATAGCCAATAGTATCTCGCCTTTGGGACCTTCTAAGTGTTTACCCATGCAACAGTTAATGTTGTTTCACCAATGATATTGTGCAGCATAACTAAATACTTATAAAGTCCCAAAGGCGAGACATATTGGCTATGCCAATGCTTGTTTATATTCTTCTACTGTCCTGGCTGTAAATGCAACAGCATTATTTTTCCTACTAAATAGCAGCATAAAACTTTTCTTTGATTGAGATAGTTTAGAATTAACAAATAGCTGTTCTCTCTTGGGGGATTTCCATTTATAGTTATAAGCATATGAATAGCTCTGCCTACATGCGAGAAACCCGGAGCACTTCTTTATGGAATATCTACAGTAGACGTTTGCCTTTGTTCAGGAAAGCCTGCAAAAACACTTAAGAAAGAACATACTATGCAGCCTGAACCCAGGCTACATTGGTGAAATTCTTCAGATTGTACTCAGAAAAGGGTGGTCAATGTACCCATATATATGTTAATTTAGGTTAATGTTTTTACAAAACAGCTTAAATCTCTTTCACAAGCCCTTTTCTCTAAAACTAAGAGATGCAGGATAGTAGGACAGTGTAGCCACATGGGCTGCTATTATGTGAGTTTAAAACAGTAAGTGTGCCTTTAAGCACCCAAGGACTACCCAAATCCCCTCATGCCCATCCGGTTTTTTTCCGGCACCTGGTGACAGGATCCGGGAGCACGGCCTTTTAGGCTTTTTCTCTTCAAAATTCTTCAGTGCAATTTTGTAAGAGCTGTTCAGCGTTTTTTATCATTCTTTCACTATTTCAGCCATTTTGTCATATAATATGTCTTCTCTGTTTGAAAAGTGCCCTGCCTGTGGGAGAAAAAAGGCCAAATCAGGCCCTCACAACATCTGTATGTTCTGCCTTCCATCTTTTCATGTGCCTGAACACTGCCAGCACTGCAAGAAATTATCTCGATGCACTCTGAGAGAGAGGGAGAAAATTTGCCTTCATGTTATGTTATGTTAAAAGTAATTTATTGAGCGCACATACACTGGGCGGTTTCTTGGCGCTAAGTAGGGGCGGTTGTATACACAAGGCTGTTGGCTCAATTATATGCCAGGGAGAATAACCAGGTTTTAAGAAGTTTTCTGAACTGGGTAAAGGAAGTGGCCGTATGCAGTTCGGGGGAAGAAGGTTCCAGAATTGAGGAGCAAGGGTTGTGAATCTGAGGCCCCCATGTTTCTTACGCATGAAGGATTTGGGGGTCAACAGCTTCTTGACAGAAGACCGTAAGTTGCAAGAGGGGGCATGCCGCTGTACCTTTGAAGCGATAAAAACAGGGCCACTTCCTGAAAGGGCTTTATAAATGGTACAGCCTAACTTGAAGAGACATCGTTGGGACACAGGGAGCCAATGGAGGCTCTTCAATAGAGGTCTCACATGATGGTGCTTAGGCTGACCAAGAATTAGCTTGGCCGCTTGATTCTGAACCAATTGCAGCTGATGTAATTGGTATGCTGGTATGCCAGCATACAGGGAGTTTGCGTAATCAATGCGCGAAGTTACCAGGGCGAGGATGATTTGGGTCAGGGCCTCGTGGTCAAAAATCTGCTGATCTTCCGGATTCTTCACATATGGAAAAAGCAAGCGGAGACCACTGAGCTGATCTGGGCCTTCATAGTTAGATCTTTGCAGATCACGATTGCCAGGCTTTTAACAGAGCTGGCTGGGAGTGGAGGACTCCCCAATAGTGAAGGCCAGAAATTAGAGTTCCACGGATTGGGTGGCCCGCTGGTGAGAATCAGCTCCGTTTTGTCTGGGTTTATTTTGAGCTGGTTGATATTCATATGGTCACTGATAAAATTCATTGTGGATTGAAAGCTCGCAACTGATGATGCAGATGAGTCAATGTTAAACACTAGTTGAAGGTCATCAGCATAGTTAAAGGTTACGAACTCTCACTTGCGCAGGGCCAAAATCAAGGATAGAATGTACAGATTAAAGAAAAGGGGTGAGAGGGAAGAGCCCTGGGGAACTCTGCAGGTCCATTTTTCTTTTTACTGCAGAGAAATTAGCAAGGCAAACTGCTTGGAAGCGGTTTGCTGAGGAATGAGGAGATCCATTTCAACCACAGACCTTGGATCCCGGCACAGCTGACACGGTCGATCAGAAGATGGGGGTCGATCGTGTCAAAGGCGGCTGACAAATCCAGGAGCACCAGGGCCTGGGTAGCGCCCTGGTCGGCCCCCCTTCTTAGTTCATCCAGGACTGCCAAGATGACTGACTCAGTGGAATGTGCAGGTCTAAAACCAGCTTGATGGGAGTCCAGGTAGTGAGATTGCTCTACAAAGGAACTGAGACAGTTGGCAACATGGGCTTCTAAAATTTTGCCCAAGTAAGGCAGCAGGGAGATGGGATGATAATTGCTAGGGATCAAGGGGTCAGAGCTGGGTTTCCGCAGAATAGGGCTGACCTCCGCATTTTTTAATAAGTTAGGGACAATACCTTGAGCGAGGGAGTTATTTAGAAGCGATAGGGGGGTCCGGACAGTGTAAGAAGACCTCCCGAAGGATGTGGGGAGGACAGCTATCTGTGGGGGAACCGGAACAGACCTTTTTGAGTAGGGCAAAGAAAACATCTCTGGTGAGTGGAGGAATTTGATCAAGGTGAAGGGAATTAGTGTATGTGCACAGATGGACCGGGGGTAAGGTAGATCTGGGGATACTTGCCTTAATGGTGGCAATTTTCTCAATAAACAATTGAGACAGTTGCATGAAGATTGTGATGGTACAGGTTTTGCGCTGACTCAATCTGGCTTAGCAAGTTCATCTACTATAGAGAAGATAGCCTTAGCTTTATTGGTAGATTTTTATTTTTTGAGGAAAAATATTCTGCTTTGGTCTGGAGGATAGCACTTTTGTAATCTGTAAGGACACAAAAGTGGTCTTTTTATCGGAGCAGTAGTTGCGTCTCCACCTACGTTTGGCTTGTCTCAGGGCCAGTTTCTTTGTTTTTAGTTCCTTAGAAAACCAGCGTTGAGCGTCGTGGGGTCTCTTGGTTTTGATTTTCCTCAGGGGGGCTATGCTATCTCTGGCAGATCCCAACCAGGTGTTGATGTTTTCCGCCTGTGTATGAGGGGACTCCTCCTGAGCAGTGGGGCTGAGGCCGTTAGCAAAGAGCAGAATTAATTGATGTCCACCCGACCCCAGTTTCTAGCCATGAAATTTCCTGACAAGGGAGCTTTGGTTGGGGGAATACTGGGAATGGAAAAGGTGATAAAATGATGGTCCGGCCATGTACAATGGGAGATATGCAGATGGGAAATTTCTAGGTTGGAAGTCCAAACCTGGTCTAAGATGTGCCCCTTGATATGGGTGGCTACCTTTACATGCTGGGTACAGTTCATTCCCCCTAGGAGATCAGTGAGTTCAATAGAGCAGGAGCTTTCCCATATATCGTTGGGCCAGAAGTTAAAATCTCAATTATCAAAATTCTAGAAGATTAACAACAAATTCAGCAATCTCATCGCCCAACAGCTGGGGAAATGTAGGCATGTGATGTGGGGGTCTATAGAATAGGGCACAGATAAAAGAAAAGTAATGGGATTCAGATTTTAGTAAAAGGCTGTCGACTGAAGGGATACCCAAAGTGACTAATGAGGTAAAATGGTGTTTCTGTTGCATAATGGCTGCAACCCCTCCTCCGGCTTTGCCCGCGGGTCTGTTAGCCTGAAGGATGTAGTAATTGTCTGGGATTGCTGCAAGGACGTCAGGGGCAGACTCCACCTCCAGCCATGTTTCATAGAGGAGAAGAATATCCGGTTTATCGGCATCTAGGAGATAGAAAATCTCAAGCCGATGTTTCACCATCAATAGGGTATTAAGGTAGCAGATTGAGAGTCCCTCCTGCGCCTGATGTGCAGGGGTAGTTAGAGCTTGCCAAAGCTCATCTTTATTAGGGGGGCATGGCCGTGTGGTTTGTGGAAGGTTTCAAAATGGGGGTCCCTATGGGTCGGGATCCTGACCTTGTCTAGTTTAGTCTGGGTGCGAGGCTTGATAGCCCAATTCCCCTGTCTTGATTTTAATTCCGATGCAGAGTAGCATAAAAAATGGGCATAGTGTGTGGCCCCAGGCCGGCCGCAGACGGGCTTGCCTTAGGCGCGCTTTCGGTGCGCCAGCAGCACGTCCGCTGCACGACAGTAATGGCATGGTGCTGAAGTAGGCTGCAAGCGTGACGCTAGTCTCTACCCCCCAACAGCCAGAGACAAGTTACTTTCTCGCTGGCACCCTTCATAACAATCAGGGAAACCCCACGGTGGACCGAGGTGAGGATGATAGCAATCAGGTAAGTTTGGAGTTTTAACAATAAAAGCAGAATATGAATCTTAAATATGGTAGAAGCAGTGCATTTTAAAATTACTGCTGGGCGAAGAGCATTCTCACCAAAACTTAAATAATTTCAGCCGCTACAATGTATCTGCCTGCGTCCGCTGGACGATGGGAATTGCATGGCGCTGAAGTAGGCTGCAAGCGTGACGCTAGTCGCTAGGCTCTGCTCCCAACAGCCAGAGACAAGTTACTTTCTCGCCGGCACCCTCCACAACAATTGGGGAACCCCGCAGTGGACCGAGGTGAGGGCGATAGCAATCAGGTAAGTTTGTAGTTTTAACATTAAAAGCAGAATGTGAATGTTAAAAATGGTAGAAGCAGTGTATTTTAAAATTACTGCTTGGCGAAGAGCATTCTCCCAAAGACTTAAATAATTTCAGCCTCTTTAATGTATACGTGCGCGTCATGGCATGGAGGAATGGCGCAAACAGCAAATACAGTCTCAAGGTGAGACCTTAGAGCAAGGAGAGGGTCAGTCCTCTACCAGGGATCTGTCATCTACGTCCGAGGGATGCACAAGGTCAAAAAAGAGGGTTACAGCCTGACGTGGAGACCAGGTAAGGCACCGACTTGCTCACCATCCAGAGCTGGTTCGATGTCGAGGTAAAAGCGCCAATTGATGTCGAGGGAAGGTAGATCAACATCTAAAGTACATGCATCGCCGACATGCAAGACATACAACATCCTCATCTTCTTCTACAGGGCAGTACTTGCCAACATTGTCAGATTCACCACCTCCTCATATTTCTCTGGTTGATGACATCACCACCTTCCAGGAAGTCTTGGTAAGAGGGGATGCAGTGCTTAATATACAGATGTCGGTCCCACCACCTTCTACAGCTGTTATTTTTGAGTCGCTCCACCAGTGGTCAGCATCAAAACCACTCCTCCCATTGATGACAGGACAATTAGAGCCAGCAATGGAGAGATTGCTGACCCCGGCCTCAACTAAGACTGCTACTTTGAGCATTTAAAAAAAGGACAGACCCCCCGAAGCAAGATCCTCCCATCAGATCTGCCTCCTAACTCAGTAGTCATATTGGTGGCCAAGAAACACCATGCTACCACTCCTGCTTCCTCAGTACCACCTAATACGGAGAGCAAAAAAGCTGGACTCTGTAGACTGCAAAGTTTGCAACACAGCTGCAACCACCATGAAAGTGGCTAGTGCTATTTCCATGCCTGCCAGAGTGCTCTGGGACGCTATCCAACAATTTGTAGATGGTCTTCCCAGGGACATATTGGAAGACTTCCTAGAAGTAGTAAATGAAGGCCTCAAGGTTTGCAATCAGGTCATCAGTGCTGCAGCAGACTCTTCCATGTTAACAGCACATAAATACTGCCAAGGAGTAGCCTTTAGAAGACATTCTTACAAACCTCAAAGCAGAGTCTCATCAAAGGTCATCATTCTTCCTTTTTCAGGTACTACCCACTTCGGCAGCCTTACTGAGGATGAAATGGCTCAAATTAAATAAGAGATGGAGACTCTTAAGGTGGTCAGCCTAGAAAGGCCAAAACAACAAAGACGTTTGTTCTGGCCCTATCAGTGCAGGTTCTACCCTCAGAGGGTTCAAACCCCTTCTTGGTTTCAAGGTTGCCATCAGCCACAACAGCAATGACCTTACCATCAGCAACAACAAAGGCAGTCTAGAGGATGATCCTCCTAACAGCCCAACCGTGGGCATAAACCTACAACAGGCGCCAAGCCATGCATCTTTCCTTTCCTACTTCCATTACCCACTCCGGTAGGGGAAGCATCTCTCATTTTCTTGCAGAGTGGCAAACAAATAGACAAAAGACGCCTGGGTTGTGCATATTGTTCAAAATGGGTATTGTCTCAGATTCACAAATTCTCCTCTGACTATACCACCAAAAACGTCCAATGAACATCTGACAATGCTTTGGGCGGAAGTCAACATTTTGCTGTTGAAGCGTGCATTGGAGGTCGCTCCTCACCAGCAACAGGGTACAGGCATCTACTCCAGATATTTGCTGGTGAAGAAAAAAAACCAAGAAATATTCACACCCATTCTCGACTTGAAAATAGCCAACAAATGGATAAGCGAGAAAAGTTTTGGATGCTGGCATTGTATCAGATCTACCCCCAATTACACCAGGGAGATTGGCTCTGCTCCACAGACCTCCGAGATGCGTATTTTCTTTTACCCATCTGCAGGAAACACTGCAAGTTCCTAAGGTTTGTAGTGGGGCAGGACCTTTATACATACCAAGCTCTTCCATTTGGCCTTAAGTCAGCTAGCAGAACTTTCTCAAGTGTATTGCATTAGTTGATGCCTACCTCAGGAAATATTGAATCTTCGTCTACGCCTACCTAGACAATTGGTTAATTAAGGCGCCCACTTCAAGTTAGGTCCTTTAACAAATGGGTCTTCACATCAACTACAACAAGTCAATTTCCACTCCAGACTCTGCAGTATTTAGGGGCTACCATCGACACCATGCAGGCAAGATTAGAGTGTGTGCTTCGGAGGAGAGACTTTTCATTGATCATTTGGAAGTGTCACTTTATAATGAAAACCTCTCATCTCAGGGTGAGGCCAGTATCGTCTTTTCTCAGCTCCTTAGCCTTATGTATCTTCCTACCCCCAAATATATGTCTCCACACGCGTCCCCTTCAGGAATGTCTTGAGGACCAGTGGGATCAATTCTGAAGACCACATCATTCTCTCCCCTCATGTGTAGTGATCCAGCGCCCCTATAGAAAATATGCCATAAACAACACAACCCAACTCCACAATACTCACCATTAATCATAAATCATTCACAAGGCCCATAAACTAACATGACATATTTTGAGCAACTGAATCATGTGACCTAATTAATAAAACCTATTCACAAACTATATACATATTTATATACGACTGCAGTATAATATTCTCACCATGGTAATTATAAAACTTTGCATTTAATTAAGCCACTTAGGCGAATGAATCTGCTAATGGTAACCTAAAACTCATAAATAACAAGGCCAGCTTGTAGTTTAAGAATCTTATTTATTAACCATTATTTTAAAGAAAGTGCAATTTTATTAGAATCTTTTTATTCAAGCATTATCTTTTAGAGGATTAGCAAAAGTATTGACAGTCATAAGCAAATCAGTTAGCATATTTTAAAATGTATAAACAGTTTTTCCATCACCTAAGCCCTAACAAAACTCACTTCACCTAAAAGAATAAAGTTAAAGTCATTAGGCCTATTGATTCTTACGTGATCCAAGAAAAGTCCGACAGCACGTCTCAGTCTCAGGAGAAGATGAGCAGCAAGCGCACCCTCCCTCCCAAGGGGTCAGTTTTTATACCTTTCTAACTAGTCTAAAGTAACATAATCAAATTTTTTTTTCAAAAGCTGAAGTCTCGATTAGCCAAACCACATCGGCCCACTATTAGGTCATTGTCCTCTGACCAAGTCCGGGGCTGCATCACAGCCTTTATTGTTCATAGTTTTACCATCCTCTTTACTTCCTCAAAAAGTTACATTTCCCGAGGAGGAACTCTCATCCCATAATCTTGGCAGGTTCCGCCGCATCCCGTCCTTGACAAGGACAGCAAGAACGCATCTCAACTCGACCATGTCTGATATCATTTAAACGTTGACTGTTCAGCGGAAAGATTACTTTTCCATTAGTACGACTGCGCATGGCTGAATCTTTCCTCTGCTCAAGCTTTCACAAACTGCAAAACCCGCTATCCATTTTAGTTAGACCCATTCGTAAAACTAATGCATAAACAAACACAAAACATCAATTAATGTGAGAAATAAAGTTCGATCTGTTTCCCACCCACCTTTGCTAATAATTACCCATTAATCTAGGTTACCTAGCAGAAGCAAATGAAGCAACAAACAGATTCATGCAACATTTAAAGATAGAAAAACAAAACATGAGCACACAGAAATAAGCACATGCAATTATAAATCAGCCGCATTTAATACTGACGAAAAACAATAAACAAAATGAGTTTGTTTATTTTACACACACATGCATTTGCAATGTAAGCACACATATGAGCACACATATTCGTTTCCCGCGTGTAGTGATCTGCAAGTTTATTCTAGGTTGATTAGTACATTTCACTGCACACCTTGTTAGTAATATTATTAATTATGGAAGTGTAACTTTGCGAGTGGAAAACAAATTTATTTCCAAATCTCGCTCCATCAACTCCCTCATCTGGTGATTTAAAAATCACCAAACCACACCCAAAAATTTAGCAAATTTTTTCTTATAGATGAACATGATTCGGTCTCAGCTGTCTGTCTGCAACTCTCATATTGAGCTCTACGGAACTATTCCAGTTCTATCTCTTTCTCCTGTTCCTTTCTGATTTAGTAAATTCTCTTCTTTTCCCTCAAGTATTTCTTTCTCTTGTGCAACATGCAACTGATCTTCAACAAAAGTATCACAAAAATTAATACAAATAAAGGTGTCAGAATCTTGCCAAGAATTGAACCACCAATTTCTTTAAACCAGGTTTTGATTGCTTGAAATCTTTTGGACAAATGTTCTGAAAAGTCATCCTCTTCTAAGGGGACAATTTCTGTCTGAAGTTCAGTAATGTTTTTAATGTACATCTCAATGTTCCTTCTCTCATCTGGAATGTATGTGCAGCAGTGTTGAACATGTAAAATGCCACAAACTCCTCCCTCTTTCGCTAGGAGACTGTCCAGGGCAAGACGGTTTTGCATTACCATGGATCGTATTGCAATAACCTCAGTATCCACTAATTGGAAACCACCAGCTGTGTCAGTTGACAATCTGTCAACTATGGTAGATAATTTTCTAATTCTGCCTGCATTCAGGGTTATACCTACTAAAGGTATCACTGCTTCAAAAATGGCTCCCAAAATTTCTGAGAAACTTTCTCTTTTGTACCTATTTACATGATTGCTGATTTCAAATGAACCTTCTGCATTTCTGTCAACATGAAATATTTTCGGAAAAACAAGACCAACAAAACATGTCCCATACCAATGGTCTGGGAGGTTATAGTAGGCTTTGTCTCCACAAACAAAATAAATTCCAGGAAAAATCGGGTCTTTGCCACCTTTAAATCCCCAACCCCCCATGATTTGGTAAGTGTCCTCACAATTGCTAGCTCCAACAAAATAGTTGTCGAACAACGTATTATCTCTCCTAATGCAAAACTTGCCACTAATTGGTTTGTCTATGTAAATTGCAACATTATCAAAAGATTTGCCATTAAATTTCTCATCTTCTTTCTGCCAAAAATTAGATTTAGTCTGCTTGATCATCTCATTTCTTTTATAGATTGCTCTTCTTTCCTCAACAAGGTTCAAGAAAGACTTTTCCTCAGTTCTCAACTTGCATGTCAAATTATTTCTGAAAGCATACTCATAGGTGAGTTTGTTAGTAACAATAAAGAATTCCCTCATCTGTTTAGCTTGCTTGTGTTTATTTAAGCTATTCTCAATTTTCAGGTTTGCAAAAATTTCGTCATAATTAGAGTAATAGTACTCTAATCGGCCAGTCTGATAAAACAAGCTAGCTATTACACTACAGGTTATGCCGTAAGTAAGAGGAAGCATATTGTACGTCACTCCCTCTGAAACAGAAGCAGGCAATTTCACACAGATATAACAGTCCTTTACCTCCATGACCTTACATACTCAGCCAGGATTCTTGAAAAAGTATTGCTAGAAAAATCACTAACAGACCTATCTTGAAGAGATTCTGGTCTATGATCAATAACTTTGCTAGTTTTTCCTGATGCACTATGTTTGTCTTGTTTAACTGAAGCTTTACTTGTCATATTGACCTTGTATTTTTCCTTATCGATCCCGAAAGGAAATATGACTGCTAAAACTAGCCAGAGCAGAATTATTAAGAACACACAAATCAGAGACATCTTACAGCATCTCTTTAAGATGGAGCATCTTGAGCTGTTATTTTGCAAAAACATAAGGCATTTTCACTAGACTTGTAAAAAGGAAAAAGAAAAGAAAAATGTTTTAATTTTTTTTAAATTGTCTAAATCTAACACCCCCCTTTTTCAATTTTTTTTTCTTTTTTTTTTAATACCCTTTTAACCCTCTAACAGCTTTTCTTCGACCTTGCGTCACAAATTGTTTTCCAGCTAACACAATTTCTTCGACCTTGTGTCACCTAACACCATTTCTTCAGCCTTACGCCAAAAACAAAACCTAAAATTTTAACAGAAAAATGCCTCAATCATTGTCACTATTTTCTTCAATATCTTCCTGACTGCTACTGTTCACCTCAACTACAGGTGGGATTATTATATAAGTCCACTCAGGAGACTTATATTTCTGGTTCGGCTTAAGAGCTCTTTTTGTTTTTCTGCTAATAACTTCTATTTTCTTTCCTGCTTCACTTTCCTTTTCAGGATCCTTTTGATTAGAAATCTCATCGACCTGTTCTTTTGATTTCTTTACTAATTTGAATTTCAGACCTTTGTCTTCACTTGGCCAATTATCACCTTTTCTTGGCAATTTCTTCTTCGGCTCAGTCACATTACATTCTGTCCTCCAAGTTCTTTTTCTGAATTTTCTTATCTGTGATTCTGCATCACTGTCTTCAGTTTCACTGTCAGAGATTCGGATTCTTGACTCAGGTACTTCTTTACTCGGCCATTTCACTCCGTTAGGAACTCTATCTTTATAACTGGTACTTGGCAATTCGTCTTCTTCTTCTTCTTCAATTACCTTTAACTTCCCAGTTTCAGATTTTTTGTTCCTGCTTTCAGAGCTTCCTTTCAGCTTTTCAATACTCTCCTGGTCTTGAATCTCAATCCGATCAGACTCCTTTTCTGCTTCTTTTTCTAGCAGATCTCCATCATTTTCAGAGTCTACAACTATGATATCCAAATCTTTCTCATTCCAATTTCCATTCACAGTTGAATTTTCCAGATGTCGACCTGCCTGTCGATCATCAGGATCTGGATTTCTTTCAGGCTCTTCTTCTGAATCTGAATCAGTTGTAGTATCACTTTCTTCATCAGAGTTTTCAGGTGTAGGCACACGAATTGTGTGACTTGCATGAATCCACCTCTTCAGACCTTTGCACTTCACTGCATTTGTTGTCAAAAGAATAACCTCTCTTGGTTTCTGCCACCTCGGTACCAGACAATTTCTTCTTCGATGAATCTTTGTTCTCACCCAGTCAGCAGGTAACAGGTCGTGTGCTTGCTCCTTTTCTCTTGTCTGTACTTCAGTTCCCACCTGATTAGATATAGAAGTCACGACGTCAGACAGATTTCTGCAATACTCCAAAATGACGCTATCATTAATAGCCATCAATTTTCCTACTGGTATGAAATCCTGTCTCATGACCCTACCCATAAGAATATCATGTGGGCTTAAGCCTGTCTTTTTATCAGGTGTACTTCTTAGAGTCATCATAACAAGTGGAAGAGCATCTGCCCACTTTATTCCAGTAGCTAGACACATTTTTGCAATCCTGTTCTTAATTGTTCCATTTATTTGCTCAACAACTCCAGATGCCTCTGGTCTGTATGCACAATGTAACCTCTGCTCTATGTGTAAAGCCTCACAAATCAGTTTTAACAGTCTGTTTTCAAAATGTCTTCCATGATCACTCTCCACAGTCACCAGAAAACCGTACCTAGGTACAATCTCCCTCAAAAGTATTTTTGCAACAGTAATTGCATCATTGTGACGTGTGGGAAACGCTTCAACCCATCTCAAAAACAAACAGACAAACACCAGAACATAAGGCAATTTGTTATGCTGCGGCATTTCAATAAAATCCATCTGTAATCTGGTGAATGGACCACCCTCCCGTCCTATGGTTCCCATTCCCACAACTGTTTTCCTGATAGGGTTCATTTGCTGGCAAGTCAAACACCTTTGGCAAAGAGACTCTGCAATTGTTCTGAACTTTGTATTGAACCAAGTCTCTCTAAAAAGCCTAATCATAGAATCTCTTCCAATGTGTCCTAAACCATGATACATTCTGGTCATGTCAGCAATCATGCAGTTTGGTAAAACTACTCTGCCATCTTTGTATGTCCAAATTCCATCCTCATCTCGCTGTCTACATTCTGTTTTCAACCATGTGTTTTTCTCTTCATCATCAGCTTCGTCCTGCAAATCTTTGACCTCCTGCCATGTTTCAACTACTGATGTTAGCATTAGTGAGCTCAAAGCATGTTCATCATTCTTTTCCCGATTAATTGCAAAATTGTTTCTTGCGCAATATTTCGCAATCTCATCTGCGTAGGCATTACCTTTGGTAATGAAATCATCTCCCTTTTTATGTGCTGCACATTTCACGACAGCAATCTTTTCTGGTAACTGAATGCCATCAATTAATCTTTTAATTAGTTTTGCATTTCTGATAGGTGAACCTGCGGATGTTAAATAGCCAGTCTGAGACCAGAGCTGTCCATAATCATGCACAACTCCGTACCCATAGTGGGAGTCAGTTATTATGGTAATCTTCAGATTTATTGCTCTTTCACATGCACGAATTAAAGCAATCAATTCTGCTACTTGAGCTGAACGAATTCCTTCAAGACATGATGCTTCAACAACATCAGCAACTGTGCAGACAGAATATGCTGCTCTCAAAAAGCCTTCCTCTGTTCTTAAACAAGAACCATCAACAAAGTAAACATAGTCTGACTCAGGCAAAGGAACATCTTTAATGTCCTGCCTTGGCTTGGTGCAATATTCCAAAACATCCAAGCATTCATGATCAACATCATTTTCATTTCTGATCTCAGTTACAATACCATCAGGCAATAATGTGGAAGGATTTAAATTCACACATCTTGCTATCGAGACATTATCTGATCCCAGAATAATTTTCTCGTACTTGGTAAGTCTGTTACTTGTCAGGTGCTGTATTTTGCTTCTTGTGAGAAGAATTTCAACTGAATGGGGAGCATAGACTTTTACAGGGAACCCCATTATGATTCCCTCACTTTGCTCAAGACTCACACTTGTTGCAGCCACTGCTTTTAAGCAGCCTGGTAATGCTTTTGCAACTGGATCAAGTACTGCTGAAAAATATGCAATTGGTTTTCTCAGCTTCCCATGTCTCTGTATCAACACAGACAATGCACAACCTTCTCTTTCACTGCAGTACAGCTCAAAATCTTTTTCATAGTCTGGCATGCCTAAGGCTGGAGCCTCACACAAACTCTTTTCTAGCTTTTCAAAAGCTTCCATCTCTAACTTTGTAAGGACAATTGGGTCTTTTATATCTGATTTTGTCAGTCTCTGTAATGGCTTTGCAATTACCGAAAATCCACTAATCCATTGACGACAATAGCCAACCATTCCTAAAAACATTCTGACCTGTCTCTGGATTTTTGGAGGTTGCATTCCCTGAATCATTTTGATTCTCTCAATTGTCACTTGTCTGATTCCTTTTGCAATTTTTTGACCAAGGTATTTTACTTCTGGTTTGCAAAATTGTAATTTAGCAGGAGACACTTTATGTCCCTCATCTGCCAAATGATTCAAAAGAGTAATTGTATCTGTGACACAATTATCTCGTGTTTTTGCTGCAACAAGCAAGTCGTCAAAGTACTGGACCAATGTTTATCTTCCAGGTAAATTTAGATTCTCCAATGATTTCTTTAACAATTCATTAAAGATAGAAGGACTCTCTGTATACCCTTGAGGAATACGGCACCATGCTAATGTGCGACCTTGGAACCTGAACGCAAAGATTTCCTGGCTTTCTGGATGCAATGGAACTGTAAAGAACGCATTGCAGAGGTCAATGACAGTGTACCATTCTGCATCATGCGGAATCTGATAATGAATCACTGCTGGATTTGGAACAACTGGGCAACATGGAACTACTATCTGGTTAACTTTTCTCAGGTCTTGAACTATTCTGTACGTTCCGTTTGTTTTTTTGATCCCCATAATCGGTGAATTACAAGGACTGCTCTCGATTTCTTTTGAAACACCTTGCTTTATGAATTTTTCAATCACAGGAATGACACCTTCAATTGTTTCTGCTTTCATCTTGTACTGAGGAATGTTTGGAAAATCTATTCCCTGCTTCGCTGTAATTTTGACTGGATCAACATGTTTCATCAGACCCATTTCACTTCCAGATAAATCCCAAATTTCAGTTTTGACTGTCCTTTTTAATTCTTCTGGCAAATTTTCTTTATCAAAAACAGGAAATAATTTTGATTTCTCTGCTTCAACCATTAACATTGTTAATTTATAAAGTCCATCCTCTTCAAATGTCTGCAACTCAATACCTTCCGGTGAGCAATATATTTTGCAGTTCATTTTGCAGAGGATGTCTCTTCCTAACAAGTTCACAGGACTGCTGTCACAAACTACAAATCTGTGTTTATCTTTGAACTTGCCTATCTCAATTTTTACAGGCTCTGTCAGGCTTGTTTTGATCTACTGATTTGCTACACCAACTACTTGGATGGAATCCCCAGAGAGAGGGAGGTTTTCTATTTCCACTGATCTAACAGTAGAACGAGTAGCACCAGTGTCCACAAGAAAAGTGATATCTACATCATTCACTTTGCCATTGATAAATGGACCAGACTGGTCAACCTCAAGAGTGGCTCCAATCACTCACTCTTCCCCCTCTCTCGGGCATCGTCATAAATAATCCTCAGAATCACTTCCTTGATTTTCTGTCATCAAAAATTGTCCAGACAAATTTGGCACATTTATTCTTTGTGTTCTTATTACCTGATCAGCTCTGCTGAATCCTGACTCCGAATTATATCTTTGAACACCTCTACTGTTTGGGAGAGGAAGCTGTGGAATTTGACTCTGCTGATTCGCTAACTGTCGCTGTAGCTGTCGCTGAAGACTCAGCTCGTTTAACTGCTGCTGTAGCTGTTGCTGCAGATTTACATCATTCTGCATCTGTTGATTTAATGATGCATTTTTTAAATTTCTGGGCGGATTTTTACACTCTCGCTTCCAGTGTCCAATTTCCCCGCAATTAAAACAAGGCAATTTTTGCTTCAGTTCCTCGATATTATTATTAAATTTTGGCTTGTTAAAATTTCCTTTAAATTTTCCCTGACCCTGATTCTGACTGTAATTTACATTTTTATTCTCCAAACTGGCGATCTGTTGTTCAGCTACTTTCACCTGTGCCCACATTGCTTTCTCCTTTAATTTCTTTTGTCTGGCATCTATCTCATCACTGCAGTATTTTGCCTTTCTGAGTATGTCATCAACTGAAAGTGCTTGCCATCCAACAATTCCATTTCTGATCATTTCACCAATTTCAGGTTTCAGTCCATAAACAAATCTGTAAATGAAGTGGCTCATGTCCTTTTCACTTAGTTTCTCATAGCCACTGTACTGTTTGAAAACCAACAGTAATCTCTCATAGAATGAATGAACTGACTCTTTTGGCTCCTGATTTGTTCTGTCTATTTTTACCCAATCTACTTCTTTTGGGGCAATTTTTTGTTTTAACCAGTAAATCACTTTATCATACAGTTCCATGACATCTGATGATGGAGCACCTGTCTCTTTGTCTCGAGCTGGTTCTACCTTGGGCCAACTCACAGCAATTTTGCATTCTGTCCAGAGATCTGATGGGACAACAATGTCAAAGAATCCATCAAGATCAATCCACAGAACTTTTGACACCTTTATAAATCTGTCTACCTGTCGGTACCATTCCACAGGCTTCTCTCTCAGCCGAGGGAAATCATTTGTAAACAACAGAATGTCTTGTCTAGACCAGGGAACATGCACATAACCACCACCTGCAATTTCTCTCATTGGGTACTGATTAGCCAACTTTTCTCTCCTCTCTTCCTCCTTCTTTTTGGTCCACTTCACCCTCCTTTTGCCTAAGTCTCCCAATTTTTTGATGTACACAATCAAATCTTTTATATGCATAATTCTTCCCATTGTGTTGAAGTTCCCAATATGTTTTTCAGTAAAATCTAATCTGTATTACTTTGTAAAATGTTTTTGCTTGCTCAAATCAATCTCTAATTCTGCAGCCAATTCTTCCAATTGATCATATTTATTCTTTGTTTTCCACTGTATGCTTTTGCAGATAAACAGCAGTTCATCATCTTGATAATGCTTCAAACTGTCAGGACCAATTGTGCCAATTATTAATTCCTCTAAATCTGCTTTCAGTTTTGCGACATCTAGCTTTGAAATAGAATCTGTTTTGTCAACACTCTTTTCTGGGGACTCAGTATCTGACTCTGCACCCATTGGTGTTCTGCATAATGAACCTGGATTAAAAGTTAAATCAGGCATCATAGTTTTTTCTCGATGTATTTCAGTTAAATCTGAGTAAAATCTTTCAGCCACTTTCTGTATTTCTGCATTTAACGGAATTGTTAAACCTGGTTGCTTTAATTTCCCCTTGATTAAAAACAGGCTGAACAGGACCAATTGTTACTGGAACTGTCACTGCTTCCATGCCTTTAGTTAACTGTCGAATCAATTCTTCTTTAGATCGTAAATATTCAGAAGTATTTCCAACTTCCTCATTTCTAGCAGCTCCTATTAGATTTCTAAGAATTTCTCTTTTCATTGGTGTCTCAGGAAAATGTCTGCTCTCATCATAAACACTAGAATTTGTTCTTGTTTCTAACCTTTCAGGGGTTTCAAAGGATTCAGAATTATCCGGATACAATTTAGGTGAACTCTCATTTATTGGAGGTGCACTTGGTGTGGTTCTTGTAGAAACCATCGGGGTAGACCATGAACAAGCTGGTTTTAAAAGAGTCTGTTTTTTATTAGTCATTAAAATTCTTCTAAAACTTGGTCTTCTGAGTCACTGTCTACAACTACATTATTTTTCTTTTGAGTATTCTTTTGACCTGGTATTTCTGTAATCATTTCTATCACTGTATAAAGATCATCACACATGTCTGCCTGTCTCCACCGACGCATTCTATCCTCATGAGTTTCATGTTTGAAATTTGATAATTTCGAAGGTCTCATCATACCATTTGCTTCCCGCTGAAGTTGAAACATCTCATCCTCCCATTCAACTAAAGCCTCAAATTGTGTTGGTCTAGGCTTTGGCACAAGAGCTGTCATTTTCTGCCTCAAATTTTTCAAAATCCTCATATTGAAAGAGCCATCTTCCGGCCAAGCCAAAACACCATCATCCTTAGTGTAATGCTTCCAGACATCAAACCAAAGGCAAGTATGATAACCATATTCACCTTCCATATAAGCTGCGGGAGTTTTGTACTTATGAAGTAATTTTCCACCTCGCGTTTCAATTTTCTTATCGGGTGAAATAAAAATTTTAAATCTCTGAAGCAATGTAAGCTTCTTCTCCTCTTTTTTATAAAAATAAATCATGTTTTAATCAAATTCGCTTAATTGAAAATGATCGTAAATGTTTTCTACTTGTTCCGCGAAACCAGCCAATCCGTGCGCGAAACACACCAACAAGTCAATCAGGTTAAGCCACGTCACCACCTTGCTCAACCAATAGAATTGCTGCTTTCTGAGAAAGCCAATCAGCTAACAGCTCGTCAGAGTCACTTGAACCAATCAGTGAGCTAGCTGTGACGTATGTTAGCCAATCACAGCGCGGACCCTGTGACGTACACAGCCGCTGCAGCTTCTCGTTTCTCACTCCAAACGCTCACCCCTCCTTCACAAAAACTTTTCACAGCACCATTTTAAGAACACTTTTTTTTAATGATTTTCAGTTATTAACAACAGATAAACAAACCATTTGTCTGTCTCGCTAAAATAAAGCGATCGTTTTTACAAACATTCAAGTATTCTTTGTGTGGAATAGACGACGCTACTCTCACAGAATATACATTTGTTGATAAAGTAACCTTTACTCTACCCTTCAAACAAGTAATAACGTTCTCGTTTCTCTCTGAATGCACATAAAGTAGCAATTCAAAGTCTGACTCGAACGGAATTACAAATTCATTTACGCACTTTCAAACGGAAAGTTTCCCTAACCACATGTAAAGAAATCCTGGCAGGACTTTAACCAGCCATAGAAATGCACATTTGCTAGTAAAATAGACGACGCTACTCCACCCTTCACACAAGCTCGAATTAAATTCTACTACTCTTTTGCAGTGAGTTTTAAAACAGGCTCCAAGTCCCTATACTCGAAAGCTACAATTTCATAGACAATCCTCACTATACATTTTACCTAGCACACCTTTCGACTACATATAACAAGTGAACAAAACTCAACATGTGTTAAACATTAATTCTATGTAACTACCATGTAGCATGTCGGTTACCATAGCAACCGTAACTCTGCTACCAGGAAATTGATCCAGCGCCCCTATAGAAAATATGCCATAAACAACACAACCCAACTCCACAATACTCACCATTAATCATAAATCATTCACAAGGCCCATAAACTAACATGACATATTTTGAGCAACTGAATCATGAGACCTAATTAATAAAACCTGCAGTATAATATTCTCACCATGGTTATTATAAAACTTTGCATTTAATTAAGCCACTTAGGCGAATGAATCTGCTAATGGTTCCCTAAAACTCATAAATAACAAGGCCAGCTTGTAGTTTAAGAATCTTATTTATTAACCATTATTTTAAAGAAAGTGCAATTTTATTAGAATCTTTTTATTCAAGCATTATCTTTTAGAGGATTAGCAAAAGTATTGACAGTCATAAGCAAATCAGTTAGCATATTTTAAAATGTATAAACAGTTTTTCCATCTCCTAAGCCCTAACAAAACTCACTTCACCTAAAAGAATAAAGTTAAAGTCATTAGGCCTATTGATTCTTACGTGATCCAAGAAAAGTCCGACAGCACGTCTCAGTCTCAGGAGAAGATGAGCAGCAAGCGCACCCTCCCTCCCAAGGGGTCAGTTTTTATACCTTTCTAACTAGTCTAAAGTAACATAATCGAACATTTTTTTCAAAAGCTGAAGTCTCGATTGGCCAAACCACATCGGCCCACTATTAGGTCATTGTCCTCTGACCAAGTCCGGGGCTGCATCACAGCCTTTATTGTTCATAGTTTTACCATCCTCTTTACTTCCTCAAAAAGTTACATTTCCCGAGGAGGAACTCTCATCCCATAATCTTGGCAGGTTCCGCCGCATCCTGTCCTTGACAAGGACAGCAAGAACGCATCTCAACTCGACCATGTCTGATATCATTTAAACGTTGACTGTTCAGCGGAAAGATGACTTTTCCAATAGCACGACTGCGCATGGCTGAATCTTTCCTCTGGTCAAGCTTTTCACAAACTGCAAAACCCGCCATCCATTTTGGTTAGGCCCATTCGTAAAACTAATGCATAAACAAACACAAAACATCAATTAATGTGAGAAATAAAGTTCGTTCTGTTTCCCACCCACCTTTGCTAATAATTACCCATTAATCTATGTTACCTAGCAGAAGCAAATGAAGCAACAAACAGATTCATGCAACATTTAAAGATAGAAAAACAAAACATGAGCACACAGAAATAAGCACATGCAATTATAAATCAGCCGCATTTAATACTGACGAAAACAATAAACAAAATTAATTAATTTTTTTTACACACACATGCATTTGCAACGTAAGCACACATATGAGCACACATATTAGTTTCCCGCGTGTAGTGATCTGCAAGTTTATTCTAGGTGGATTAGTACATTTCACTGCACACCTTGTTAGTAATATTATTAATTATGGAAGTGTAACTTTGCGAGTGGAAAACAAATTTATTTCCAAATCTCGCTCCATCAGAAGCATTCTCTAACTTGGTGGTGCTCTCCAAACAACCTGCTTCAAGGAATGGCCTTTCACCAACAGGTTCCTTCTCAGACCATAGTGACTGCGGCATCATTATTGGGGTGGGAATCCCACATGGATCATCTCTAAATGTAAGGCACATGGTCTCCGAGGGAGATGACATATCAATTCAATGTCCTCAAGCTCCAGGCAGTATTCCTGGCTCTAAAAGCGTTTTTCCCTTCACTCAAGACCCAGTCCCTGTTTGTTCAGACGGAAAATACAACCACCATTTACTACCACAACGAGCAGGGGGAAACGAGGTCCAGACCCTTATCCAACAAACCCCAAGCAATTTAGAAATGGCTCATAGCTAGGGTCATGCTGAACACAGCAACTCACCTTCCAGGTGTAAAAAATGCGCAGGTGGATGCCCTTAGCAGGGTTCTGCAAGAAAACCTCTCATAGGTCCTTTACGAAGACATCGTGCAAGACATCTTCAGGCTATGGGGCGTTCCCCCACATCGACTTTTTCACCACTGCAGAAATCAAGAAATGCCAACTTTGCCTCAAGATACTTCTAACCAGGGACTCTGGGGGATACCCTATGGATCGACTGGTCTGGCAAATTTCTCTACACCTTTCGGTTTAGCCCACTGATCCTGTCAGTCATCATTAAGCTGTCCTACTCAAGAGCCAGGCTCATCTTGATAGCCCCGATTGGCCGCATCAATGGTGATTTACGGACCTTCTTCACTGGTCACAGTGTCCATATCTCAAGCTGCATGCAGACCAGAACCTGCTAACAAAGTTTGGAGGTCAGATGGTTCACCCCAATCTTTCCTCCTTGAATTGGGAAGCATGGCTCTTGAGCTAGTGCAGTATGAACACCTGAAATTGCCACAAGACTGCATGGACATCCTCAGAGTCTAAACGCTCTTCAACCAGACCAGGTTATGCCTTCAAGTAGAAGAGGTTGTGCATTTGGTGTTCCTCAAAGAACATAGACTCTACATCTTGCCAGGAAGACGTCATTCTGCATCATCTGCATTACAATTCTCTTCCATAAAGGTTTACTTGGCAGCCCTTACTGCTTACAGAAAATGTCCTTCACAAAACTCTTTTTTCAAAATCCCGGTAATCGAGGATCTGTTAAAAGTGTTAAAGAAGGTTTCCCCTCCCATTAGGCATCATTCCCTGGTAGCTTAACATAATCCTTTCACGTCTCATGGAGGAGCCTTTCAAATCCATTCATAAGGCAGTCCTGCAACATCTCTCATGGAAAACCACTTTCCTCGTAGCAATAACATCTGCTCGTAGGGTTAGTGAAATCCAAGCTTTATGCTCTAACAAACCTTTCACAGTTGTTCACTTGAGTAAGGTAGTCATGAGGACTCACCCGAAAATCATACCCAAGGTTATTTCAGATTTTCATGTCAAGCAGACAATTTCTTTGCCATTCTTCTTTCAGAATCCTTCACTTTTGGTTGAAAGATTTCTCCATTTACTAGATGTAAGATTGGTCTTGAAGTTTTATCTAGATAAAACATACAACATGTGCAGATTGGACCAACTGTTTGTCAAATATGGAATAGTCCATACAGGTTTGGACACTTTCAAACAATCCTTTTCCAGGTGGATTGTATCTTGCACACTGTATTGTTATCAAAAAGCCAACAAGACTTTGTCAGTTAGACCTAAGGCACATTCTACTTAGGGCAAAACAGCAACCGCCGTTTTGATGAGAAATGTCCCTATTGCGGAGATTTGTAAAGTGGCCACATGGAGATCTGTTCACACATTCACCAAGCGCTATTGTTTGGACTCCGATGCCCGATCAGTTGCTCAAGTGGGACAAGCCTCCATCAAAAATGTATATGCTGTAATACAGTCCTATCTTCTCTCCTCTGTTTTTTCCACCGCGTTTTGTGGGGATGGCTTGGAATTCTATTCAATTGCTTATGACTATCAGTAGAGATCCCTCAGGAGAGAAGGTAGGGTTTCTTACCGGTAATCCCAGTTGTCTCTTGGGGAATCTCCATTGAAGTTATAAGCAACCCTCCCGCCTCCCCGCTGGACATAGCAGAGGAAATTATTGGACTTACCTATCACTAACACTTCTGTCAAAAGAACTGAGGCAACTGCCACCTGCTGGGCATGATGGGATACTGGTGGTCGCTGGGTCCTTAAAAGCACAAACACTGTTTTAAACTTAACTAACAGCAGCCTATGCGGCTACCCTGTCCTACTATACTTCATCTCTTACTTTAACAGAAAAGGGTTTGTGAAAGAGATTTAGAAGTTTGTAAAAACATTTACCTAAATCATACATATATATGGGTTACTGACCCTTTTCTAAGTACAATCTGAAGAATTGCAGCAATGTAGCCTGGGTGTAGGCTGCTTATTATGTTGTTTCGTAAGTGTTTCTGCAGGCCTTCCTGAACAAAGGCAAACGTCCACACTTAAGAAGATATTCTTTGAAGAAGTGCTCCGGGATTCCTGCACGTGGGCGAAACTATTCAAATGTTTTTGACTTCAATGCAGAATATCCCAAGAGGGAACTGTGATTACAGATTAGAAACCATACCATGCTCATGTTATGTTACTACAGCTATTAACATTTCTACCGCCTCTACAGTCTAATAGAAGTTTCTTCTGGAGCAAGATTCTTTGGCATTTTGTGAAGTTGCTGGTTAAAACATCTATTGCTTTGTTTGGCGCCATTGTGCATCACACACACCTTAAAAAAATATGCAAAGACACTTTTGCGCTGCAATGCAAATTGGTTGCACATTTTTGCAATGCTCAGGGTTGTAAATATGAAACACTGCTACATTTTTTGATGAACGAAAGGAAACTTCGGTATGTCTGGCCCTTGGCATTTCATTTAAAGAACGAAGGCCTCGCTGCCCTTCTATTCTAGAATATTTTTTTGTTTTTGAAAAATCACAGCAGTGCCCCAAATGCGCTGTGATGTTTCTAGCATTATCCATGTCCAGGATAACATGGCAGATACAGACAGGAAAAAAGACCAGCACAATGTCGGAACGGCCACAGTAAATTTGGAGGCTTTCTGGTACCATGTCATCTGGCCCATGTGAGCAAAACACTGTGCTTCCACAGCTGGCTGTGACTCCACCATTGGAAACACATTCCCTTATCTCTAAATGAAATACAGGAATCAGGAATAGTGTGGAAAGGATGTCACTGTCCAACCCCAAATAAGCCCCCTGGACTTTTTAAAGATACTATCTCTGGCAGGGTATTGAAATGTATGGAGTTTGATTAATGTGCCAAACTGTATCTGTCTTCAAGGGTAGTAGTACCCAGCATTTAAGGAGTTAGATGCAGTACTTAATTTGTAAAAAGGCAAGTGCCAGGGTCCTTCTTGGTGAGCCACTGCAGCCTGCATCACCCATTGCCTCTGCCAGTGCGGCCAGCGATAGTACCAACATCACTACCAACCATTGAATTAGGATGTATGACGTTACAACGCATACTTTTACAACGCATACCCTTACAACGCATTTTTTACAACGCAACATCCATTACAACGCATTCCATTACAACGCATGCCATTACAACGAATTTTTAAAAACTACCTTTACAACGCATTTCATTACAATGCATAATACCTGTACAATGCATACCATTACAATGCATACCATTACATTGCATGTATGGTAAGTATTGGATAGTGTAGGGATAAAATTTACTATTCTAACTCCAGGGGGGTGCAACATTAGGGTAAGTGTTGGATAGTGTAGGGGTAAAAATTACTATTCTAACTCCAGGGGGTGCAACAGTAGGGTACGTGTTGGATAGTGTAGGGGTAAAAATTACTATTCTAACTCCAGGGGGTGCAACAGTAGGGTAAGTGTTGGATAGTGAATTTGAATTTGAATTTAAAAAACACTTATAAAGCGCACGTACACTGAGTCAGTTTCATGGCGCTGGTGAGGTCCTTAAAAGAGAGCAGAAGAGAGAGCTAAATGCCAAAAGCCTGCTGAAATAATAATGTTTTTAGTGACCTCCGAAACTCCAAATAGGAGGAGGAGAGTCTTAACGGTAGGGGGAGGTCGTTCCAAAAAGAAGGCGCAAGTACAGCAAACTTCTGCCCCCCCCCGCCCGCTTCTTTTTAAAACGGGGCATAGTTAGTAAGGCCAGGCTCGAAGAGCGGAGGTCTCTAGTGGGAACATAGGAGGAGATTGCCGAATTGATAAAAGCAGGGGCAGTACCCGCTCTTGCTTGAAAAGTTAAACACCCCAATTTGAACTTGGCTCGTTGTTTTATAGGGAGCCAATGAAGGCTCCTGAGTAGCGGGGTCGAATGATGGGACCTTGATAATCCAAAGACCAGTCGAGCAGCCTGGTTCTGTATCAACTGTAGCCGCTGCACAGCATAAGCCGGGGCTCCATTGTAAATAATGTTGCCATAGTCAATCTTTGACAGGACCATGGCCATTAAAATAAGTTTTAATGCAGAAGCAGAAAAGAACCTAGCGACCTTCCGAATCACTCGGAGTGTAAAGAAACAAGAAGAAACCACCGAATTAATGTGTGAATGGAGTGTTAATTGATTATTAAGCATAATCCCAAGTGTTTTAACTGAACAAGAAGGAAGAGGGGGGGACCCAAGTGAAGGGGGCCAGAAAGAAGGGGACCAGGGGTTGGCAGCACCGCCCGTCATCACCAGTTCTGTTTTATCCGGATTAAGTTTTAACTGATTGATGTTCATCCAGTCTCGGATAAATAGCATGACGGACTGGAAACTGCCAACTCCTGAGGGAGAAGAGAGATCAAAAATGAGTTGTAGGTCATCTGCATAATTGTATACAGTGACCTCCATGTTCTGTAAAGCAAACACCAGTGGAAAGATATAGACATTAAATAATAAAGGAGAAAGAGCAGACCCCTGTGGAACACCACAGTTGACATTGTGCTGAGGAGCTGAAAAGGTGCCTAGATGAACTGTCTGAGTGCGATTCATCAGGAAAGACTCGACCCAGGCTAGTGCCAACCCCCCTATCCCTGCCGCCCTGACACGTGATAACAAGATGTCATGGTCCACAGTGTCAAAGGCGGCGGATAGGTCTAATAAGACCAATATTTTGGGGGCATTGGTGTCGAGTCCCTCCCTAAGTTGGTCCATGACCGAGATCACCACCTTCTTGGTTGAATGTCGTGGTCGGAAGCCAGCTTGACATGGGGCTAGGTAATTGCTGTCCTCAATAAAGGAGCTCAACACCTGGGAGACATGCGCCTCAGCCACCTTTCCCAGGTAAGGTAGCAGGGATATGGGGCGGTAATTGATTGGGGAAGAGGGATCAGCCCCAGGCTTCTTCAAGATAGGGATGATGGTGGCAGATTTAAACACAGTAGGAACCAGGCCTTTAGAAAAAATATCATTTATGACTGTGAGGGCAGGGGCAGGACAAGCCAAAAACACCTGAGCCAGAATGTGGGCAGGACACACATCTGACGGAGACCCAGATTTTATGCGCTTTAGAAGCGGAAACAAAGATTCGCTAGTTAACTCAGGAATGTAGGTGATGGACTGGGTATTTTGTGGCGAAGAACAATCTAAAAAAGAATTTGACGGGGACGGAATATGTGCTTTTATTTGTGCAACTTTGTCAATGAAAAATTCATTCAGTGAGTTGCACAATGACTGGGAGGGAATAATCGCGGGTGAGGGCCTATCTGACATAGCTAGCTCGTGGACAGTTGCAAAGATTTCACGAGGCTGGCATTCTGCTGTCAGTATACGTTGTGAGAAGAAAGCTTTCTTGGCCTCTTGGATGGCTATTTTGTACTCAGATAGTAAGGTGGTATAATTAACTTTACTGATCGGGCTGTATTTTGACCTCCAAGCCCGTTCAGCTTGGCGGACCGCTAATTTAAGTACCTTCAGTGCGGGAGTAAACCACTTGTTAGCGTGGTGATGGTGATTAATGGTAACCAAAGAGATTCTATCAATGTGTAGAGGTGCAGAATATTTTATAATTTTATGTTTATGTGAAATGATGGCTCTCTCTTAGGAATGGAAAGATGAGAGCACAATGTGCTTGTTAAAATACCCCTCACACACTAAAAAAATCCTTTAGTGTCATGCTTCATCATAGGGGTCTTCCCGTCCCTATAACGGGGCGGGGCGTGCTACGACCAAACGAACTACGCGGGAGCACTATAGATGTGACAGGGCTATGTGTAGGTGCAGTGGTGTCAGTGAAGTGTAGGGACCTAGCTAGTGAATGCACAAAAATTACAAAAATTAAAAATTCCCTGGCTAGTAGAAAAAATACATTTTATTGGTTTCTCTAGCTGGAAATATTAAAAAGGGGATGTGAGGTAGAGCAATTGCTAGCTACTGAGTCGACATGTTTCATAGGCAGTCCCCAACTGCCTACTCATCAGGACCTTTTGATGATCCCTACTGCTCGGTTCTACAGTAATAAGCCTACTGTCCTATAAATATTACAGCAAAAATAGGCTGAATATTTGTGCTTCGGGGCATGAGCTGGCCCAGGTGAAGCGTGACACCAATGATAAGTGCCAAAAAGGATGACCAGTGGTCTCTGTAAATGAAGAGAAGAAAAAGAGGAAGAAAGCACAAACTAATTCGTATTTTTACTTCTGATTGTTAGATGTACATCATTAATTTGAGGTGACATTCACAAACATTGCTAATTTATCAAGATATCGCCGTGTTCAGGGCCATTCCCTATGCCGCGTTTATTGCGCATTGGTCAATATATACCTCTTTTGGCTGGTGTATATACCAGACGTTTCATCCAGAACCATCCAAATGGAAGCGGTTCGCAGTTAACGCATCACCCATACAATTGTGACTCAACACATTCATACATCCGATCACACAAGTAGGAAAAAGGACCCATATCGTATTTGTCAAGTTCGATATTCTAAAAAGGTATTGGTATTGGTGGTGGTCAACATTCTCGTATTATACATACTTTTCCGTTTATTCTCAGTGCCCCATGAGCTTGCAGGCGGAGATGGTTTTGCTCGGTCAACTGGAAGAATAAATAAATATTGCCGCCCCCATTGTTAGATATAGCTCGTTCATATCATGACGACAAAAAGCCCCTATGACCCATTTATTAGAGACTCGAGGTCTGAGTCTATTACTTACATTACCGGCATGAGAATTTGCCTCTTGTTCCTACCTCCGTGCAGCTCCGAGGACTGGCGGTCTCTCGTCTGCCGGGTAGATATAACCGGTCATTCTCTTCCGTGATGCTTGTTGTTCCAGGAGAACGCCCAAAACAGAAAGGCTAGAGCGCTCAATCTAAAAAATGGCCGCCGTTATTTGGCACAAGATGAGGATTATGGCCGGAAGTCTTTTCACGCTTTCTCTTGCTTGTGTGAAAAAACGAAGGGAGCTAAAATGCGCACAGAGTATGGTGTAATAATATATATAAAGAAGGTTATTTTATTAGTTATGCTCATGGGTCCTTAGGATTATCCTATTAGTCGCCAGGGAGTTCCCTCAACAGGGTGCAATACCTTATTCTAATTGGTGAATTAATACGACCCAAGGATTGTAAAAATTCATTCACAAGGTGGGCCTTGGAGCAGGTGGTATCATTGTATGTCATCCAGTTGTCTCCAGATGTACAACCCTCTATATTAAAATAGGTAACCGGGATGACGATCGAAGTAGTCCTCATTATACATCGGACCATATGGTTACCTTGTGCATCACTCAGTCATCTCGTGCTGTTCACCTGTTGATGTTCAGAGAGAGGAGGTTTACAGCTGTCCCCATGGTATGTCATCATTCAATCCCCTTTTGTGGGATTGAATACGAAACACCCACCTTTGTTCTTTCTCCAGAAGGAACCTTTCGTTACCCACTTGCTCTATCACAGTCCAAGATATTTCTTCGGGTTTGTGGTTCATTTCCAGAAAATGGTTCGTGAGTTTCGTGCTTGTTTTTTTGCACTTTATAGTACTTTTGTGCTCGCCTATCCGGGTTTTTACTGCCCTGCTCGTCATTCCTACATATTCCAATCTGCAGGGACATGTGATTAGGTAAACAACATTGGTACTGTTGCAATTGCTAAAGTTTCTTTGCTCCCAGGTGCTCCCATTGTTGAAAGTTAAATTGTTGCTTTTGCTCGTCAGACAACAGACTTTACAGCTTCCACAAGGATGGTGGCCCTGTACAAAGTTTGGATTTTTTTGCGCAGTGTTGCTGGTTTTTTTGGGTCTTGTATGGACTAAAACATCCCTTATACTTTGTGCCTTTTTGTGAGAGAACATTGGTTTTGGTATTTGCAAACCACCACTATTCAGAATCTTCAAGTTCCTGTTGATGATCTTTGTCACTTGGTTTGAACAGGTGTTGTAAGTGGTGACGCAGATTGGTCTCTTGTCCTCCTCTTTCGGTGTTTTCTCTTCCAGAAGACTCTCTCGACAGTTATTCTTGGCTCGTTTGTATGCCTGATCGATGATCTTATCAGGGTACATTCTGGCTTCCAGCTTCTTTTTCAGATCCTTGGACTGCAGTTTAAAGTTATTAATCTCTGTGCAATTTCTGCGAAGGCGCAAAAACTGGCCGTATGGGAGATTATCCCGCAGGTGTCTCGGGTGGAAGCTGTTGTACAGCAGTAGACAATTCTTTGAAGTACTTTTAAAGTGGGTTGTAGTCATTAGTCTGCCCTCCTTGGGGAAAATATTCAGATCCAAGAAGACCAGGTTGCAGTTGGAGGTGGTACTTGTGAATTTCAAATAGTCGTCTTGTAAATTCAACCAGCTCAGGAATTGCTTGGAAGACCTCTCATCTCCATCCCAGATGATCAGGATATCATCGATGTATCGTTTCCATATCTTGATGTTATCTCTGAAGGGATTATTTGGATGCAGTATTTTGGTCACTTCCAAAGTGACCAAAATACTGCATCCAAATAATCCCTTCAGAGATAACATCAAGATATGGAAACGATACATCGATGATATCCTGATCATCTGGGATGGAGATGAGAGGTCTTCCAAGCAATTCCTGAGCTGGTTGAATTTACAAGACGACTATTTGAAATTCACAAGTACCACCTCCAACTGCAACCTGGTCTTCTTGGATCTGAATATTTTCCCCAAGGAGGGCAGACTAATGACTACAACCCACTTCAAAAGTACTTCAAAGAATTGTCTACTGCTGTACAACAGCTTCCACCCGAGACACCTGCGGGATAATCTCCCATACGGCCAGTTTTTGCGCCTTCGCAGAAATTGCACAGAGATTAATAACTTTAAACTGCAGTCCAAGGATCTGAAAAAGAAGCTGGAAGCCAGAATGTACCCTGATAAGATCATCGATCAGGCATACAAACGAGCCAAGAACAACTGTCGAGAGAGTCTTCTGGAAGAGAAAACACCGAAAGAGGAGGACAAGAGACCAATCTACGTCACCACTTACAACACCTGTTCAAACCAAGTGACAAAGATCATCAACAGGAACTGGAAGATTCTGAATAGTGGTGGTTTGCAAATACCAAAACCAATGTTCTCTCACAAAAAGGCACAAAGTATAAGGGATGTTTTAGTCCATACAAGACCCAAAAAAACCCAGCAACACTGCGCAAAAAAATCCAAACTTTGTACAGGGCCACCATCCTTGTGGAAGCTGTAAAGTCTGTTGTCTGACGAGCAAAAGCAACAATTTAACTTTCAACAATGGGAGCACCTGGGAGCAAAGAAACTTTAGCAATTGCAACAGTACCAATGTTGTTTACCTAATCACATGTCCCTGCAGATTGGAATATGTAGGAATGACGAGCAGGGCAGTAAAAACCCGGATAGGCGAGCACAAAAGTACTATAAAGTGCAAAAAAACAAGCACGAAACTCACGAACCATTTTCTGGAAATGAACCACAAACCCGAAGAAATATCTTGGACTGTGATAGAGCAAGTGGGTAACGAAAGGTTCCTTCTGGAGAAAGAACAAAGGTGGGTGTTTCGTATTCAATCCCACAAAAGGGGATTGAATGATGACATACCATGGGGACAGCTGTAAACCCCCTCTCTCTGAACATCAACAGGTGAACAGCACGAGATGACTGAGTGATGCACAAGGTAACCATATGGTCCGATGTATAATGAGGACTACTTCGATCGTCATCCCGGTTACCTATTTTAATATAGAGGGTTGTACATCTGGAGACAACTGGATGACATACAATGATACCACCTGCTCCAAGGCCCACCTTGTGAATGATTTTTTACAATCCTTGGGTCGTATTAATTCACCAATTAGAATAAGGTATTGCACCCTGTTGAGGGAACTCCCTGGTGACTAATAGGATAATCCTAAGGACCCATGAGCATCATAACTAATAAAATAACCTTCTTTATATATATTATTACACCATACTCTGTGCGCATTTTAGCTCCCTTCGTTTTTTCACACAAGCAAGAGAAAGCGTGAAAAGACTTCCGGACATAATCCTCATCTTGTGCCAAATAACGGCGGCCATTTTTTAGATTGAGCGCTCTAGCCTTTCTGTTTTGGGCGTTCTCCTGGAACAACAAGCATCACGGAAGAGAATGACCGGTTATATCTACCCGGCAGACGAGAGACTGCCAGTCCTCGGAGCTGCACGGAGGTAGGAACAAGAGGCAATTTCTCATGCCGGTAATGTAAGTAATAGACTCAGACCTCGAGTCTCTAATAAATGGGTCATAGGGGCTTTTTGTCGTCATGATATGAACGAGCTATATCTAACAATGGGGGCGGCAATATTTATTTATTCTTCCAGTTGACCGAGCAAAACCATCTCCGCCTGCAAGCTCATGGGGCACTGAGAATAAACGGAAAAGTATGTATAATACGAGAATGTTGACCACCACCAATACCAATACCTTTTTAGAATATCGAACTTGACAAATACGATATGGGTCCTTTTTCCTACTTGTGTGATCGGATGTATGAATGTGTTGAGTCACAATTGTATGGGTGATGCGTTAACTGCGAACCGCTTCCATTTGGATGGTTCTGGATGAAACGTCTGGTATATACACCAGCCAAAAGAGGTATATATTGACCAATGCGCAATAAACGCGGCATAGGGAATGGCCCTGAACACGGCGATATCTTGATAAATTAGCAATGTTTGTGAATGTCACCTCAAATTAACGATGTACATCTAACAATCAGAAGTAAAAATACGAATTAGTTTGTGCTTTCTTCCTCCTTTTCTTCTCTTCATTTACAGAGACCACTGGTCATCCTTTTTGGCACTTATCATTGGTGTCACGCTTCACCTGGGCCAGCTCATGCCCCGAAGCACAAATATTCAGCCTATTTTTGCTGTAATATTTATAGGACAGTAGGCTTATTACTGTAGAACCGAGCAGTAGGGATCATCAAAAGGTCCTGATGAGTAGGCAGTTGGGGACTGCCTATGAAACATGTCGACTCGGTAGCTAGCAATTGCTCTACCTCACATCCCCTTTTTAATATTTCCAGCTAGAGAAACCAATAAAATGTATTTTTTCTACTAGCCAGGGAATTTTTAATTTTTGTAATTTTTGTGCATTCACTAGCTAGGTCCCTACACTTCACTGACACCACTGCACCTACACATAGCCCTGTCACATCTATAGTGCTCCCGCGTAGTTCGTTTGGTCGTAGCACGCCCCGCCCCGTTATAGGGACGGGAAGACCCCTATGATGAAGCATGACACTAAAGGATTTTTTTAGTGTGTGAGGGGTATTTTAACAAGCACATTGTGCTCTCATCTTTCCATTCCTAAGAGAGAGCCATCATTTCACATAAACATAAAATTATAAAATATTCTGCACCTCTACACATTGATAGAATCTCTTTGTTTACATGAATTGTCTAGGAGGGTGATTCTATCTCAACCTCTATGCTTCCCCCTTTGGTTTTTTGTGATTAATGGTAACCTTCTTTAAAGGGGCCTTTTCATCACAAAGATGAATTAACCAGCTGTCCAAAGTGGCCAGCTGAAGTTGAGATGGTATATCAATAAGATCAGGGCAGGTGGCAGTTAATGAGTCACAGAACGCGGGGACGTCAACACGGCTCCAACTTCTGGCCCATAACGTTTTGGAGCAGCGAGAAGCATTTCGCAAGTGCAGGTCCAAGGAAAAGGACAGTAAATGATGATCAGACCATACGCAGGGAACAATGGACAAATTGGTAGTGGGTAGATTGAGAGTCCATATTTGATCCAGGATATGTCCCCGGGTATGTGTAGGGGCTTGAACATGCTGGATGAAATTTAAACTCGATAGCAATGAGGTAAAATCCCTGGAAGTAGTGTCTTCTGCAGGGTCGCTGGGCCAGAAATTAAAATCACCAAGCACAAGTACAGTGGCGTTGTTAATCACCAGAGGGGCCAGCAGCTCCTGGAACGCAAGAATAAACTGAGAGGGGGTTTGGGGAGGACGGTAGACCAACACACAGGTTACAGGAGATTTCGATGAAACAGAACGTGCGACCAAACAGTCCGCCACAGGTAAAGGGGGAGATGTCAATATTTGAAACCTAAGGTTGTCGCGGAAAATTAAAGCAACCCCACCACCCGTTTTGCCATCGGGGCGGTCGGCTCGTAAGATGGAGTAAGAAGGGGGAAGAGCCGCCAAAACACTGGGTTGGGAATCAGGGCGATACCATGTCTCGGTTAGGCACAATATATCAGGGCTGTCACTGTCAAGGAGATTAAATATCTCCTGCTGATGCGCGACTGCCGATCAGGTGTTTAATAGAGTTATGGAGGTGCCTAATTTCAGGGACTTACTAGGGGGTGGGAGCAGGGGGTTAATAACCTCCAGTAGAGGTGGGGGACAAGTGATGCCTAGGGCCAAGATATGTGAGGCCGTTGTTGGGTCAATGGGGTAGCTCTTGCGTAAGGATAACAAATACCTGGATGAATATTCCAGGGAAAAACAACCATGGTGGCAGGCCCCGGGTCCCGTGCGGTCATGGACGGGCACAGAAGGGCTTTCCTTTGGCGCGCCTTCGTCGCGCCTCCGTCGCGCCCGCTGCGCCCGTCCGCTGCGCTCCCTGAAGCACATTGCCTTTTGTATCCCGTCCCACCCGAGCACTGGACCGCTAACTCCGGCCAGGCTCGTGGGACTGCCCCTCCCAAGATGGCGGCCGCCCTCTACTCTCTCGGCACCGAGGCCGGTGAGGGACTAAGAGGGAAAGACCGTGACAAGTAAGGGGACAGCGGACACCTGCACAACAAAAAGGGGTTAGTGCATACAATAATACATTTAAAACTATGTTTTTTAGTGTAAGGGTACTATGCGTTGTGATGGTATGCGTTGTAATGGTATGCGTTGTAAGGACTGCGTTGTAATGACATGCTTTGTAGTGTCATGCGTTGTAATGGTTGCGTTGTAATGGCAGGCGATGTAATGGATGTTGCGTAGTAAAAGTTTCGTTGTAATGATAGTGCGTTGTAAAAATTGCGTTGTAAAGGTTGTTTCCCATTGAATTCTATTAGTGTGACAATTCAGACTAGGCCACCCAAAGCTATAATAATGGTGACAGCGGCAGTTATTATTCATTTGTAATGTATATTAAGTTAATAAACACAATTGTTTTAATCATTTATCAATCCTTCTGCTCTCACTCAGCCCCTGGAAGCATCTCCAAAACTTTGCTCTCAACTTTCTGATTTTTTTAGATGAATATTCTGGGCATTGTTGAGTCTTTAAAGGCTGCAGACACTAATAACAGCACTGACTCCTATGGGTCAGTTGGCCTAAGCGCATTTACTGCCATTAATAGCTGTGTGACTGTTTGGTCTGGTGATCAGACCCTGTCAGGGCATCTTTCATCCTCTTGCTCCTTGACAAAGTTCTCCCACATTTCAATGGGGGATTCCAAGCGAGTAGTGTGGCTCACTGGTTAGAGGCGGCAGACCCGAGAGCAGAAGTCGGCCCGGGACCAGGGTTCGATTCCCGACACGGCAGGGTCGTGGACCTTGGTCAGCGGACTCGATAATTCTCGCTTCGGTGCTTACTCTAATCAGGGATCACACTCGGCAACTCTGGGCATTAGCTTGCCTAATCTCCACAACGGCCCCACCAATTCCGGGGATGCCTGGCTCCACCTTGGGGACTCTCAGCAGGGACCATCCCACAGGGAAAGCCAGGACGAGTTCCCCAGAGTTATACAGCGCCGGGACGCCCCGTTGCTGGGGCAGCTGTGCGCTTTACAAGTATACTACATTTACATTTACATTTGTTAGAACTTGTAAATCTGGCTAATCTGACAACCCTTGCCCTCTCAAAGTCCTGGGTGCTAATACGGAATCTATAAATCCCACTCTGAATGTGCTGTTAAATGACTCACTGTGCCATACCATTGTTAATTTTTTTTTAAAACATATTTTTATTGATTTTCAAATTTCAAAGTTCCATATACATTCGCGCAATGTTACTTACATATTTTGACTCCATTAACACAGCAAGCATGTATGAGCATAAGCCATCATGAACACATAATAATTGGTCTATATCTTACATCATGAGAGTGTGTCCGAAGGTACCAGCAGAGTCGTCGCTGTGCCACATATACAGTCGTCAGTTACATGTATTATATGTATATGGAGAAGTACATTATTCGTCTTAGAGAACAACGAACCAAATAACTTCCCTTAAATAAATCCCCCCTCCCCGTCTAACTTGGTCACTTTTTCTTTGCATATCAATATTATCGAACCATGTGCACCAGAACTTCCTTCAAAGTATTTGCGTTGTAATACACCGTATCTTTACAGTACATTGGATGATAAGGCATAGGCAGCATATATCACTGTCAAACATGTGGCATACTTAAACATCTAGATTAATGTCCGCTGACTTTAGCCCCTCCATCATAGCTTCCTAATCCATTGCTATCGGCGTCTTACGCAGAACCCTCGCCTCTTCTCTGCGCAGTGCTGTGCCCTCTGCGCTGCCCCATCTCAACATTTCCGCATGCCAGCTGGACACCCTAGGAGGTTTACATGATTTCCATCGCATAGTAATATTCCTGATAGCCAGTATTATGGCCAGATCTATGAATCGGTACTGCACCTTGTGTTTAGACCTATTTTTATGTAGACCCAGCAGACATTCTTCCACTGTGTCTAGAACCATATGGTGTGCTGCCTCACCAGTAACCTCGCCAACCGCGGTCCAGTATGCTATCATAATTGGGCATGACCACAGCATATGTAATAGGCCCACCCCCTCTACCTTGCATCTAGGGCATGAGTGTTGTGTTTGCGGGAACATTTTGTCCAGCCTACCTGGAGTCAAATAGGCTCGGTGCAGTATCGTAGTTTGGATGAACTTAAATTTCGAGTTCCTTGACACCTTCCGGGGGTGCTCCAATATTACCGCCCATTCCTTATCCGACAGGTCTCTGCCTATCTCTTCTATCCAAATAGTTTTCAACGTGTCTAGGGAAACTTGAGTGTGTGTCCTGATCCCAGTATATATCCAGCGAACCAAATGTCTCCCCGTCCCCATATAGTGTACCATCTTGACCAATTCGCTATGTTCAGGTTCGCGCCTTTGTGGCGCCCAGTGCTTTTTGATATAGTGTACCAATGCAGCAGGTGTTATATATAGGTGTGCCTGGGCACCCGTCTCGTTAATAAAGGTGTCATGGCCCAATAATGTCTCGTGTCCGAAGAGGTTGGCTACCGTGTTGACACCGACCTCGGTCCAGGGCATTAGTGTGTGTTTGGTGAGCGTGCCAACAGTCAGCGGGATACCCAGCAATGGTATGTTGCCAACATATGTGGAGGCCGCACCTGTGTATCGCAACGCCACCTTCCAACACGCGATCGCGGTACTCAACAATGGGGGCAGATCTCTCGGGGTTTTGTCTCCTGGCAACAATAGGGCGTGTAGGGTGCCATTGCTTATGTCTGCATCAGTGTATCCTATTTCTTGGAGATTACGACCTGCCGTCCAGTACAATAACCATTGCAATTGGCAGGCGTAATAATACGCGTGAAAGTCTGGGACTCCCAGTACCCCCGTATGGGTGCCCACTTGAAGCCTTTTCAAACTGTTGCGTCTTCGTCCCGTACCCCAGATAAGATCTATTAGTAGGGTATTCAGTGTTTTGAAGGTGGACAAGGGCACTATTAATGGCAGGTTAGAAAAATAATATAACAGGCGTGGCAGGACCACCATTTTGGCTATTGCAGCTCTCCCCATAACTGACAAAGGCAATGAGGTCCAAAAGACAACACTGGAACGTAAATATCGTATTGTTCTGTCAAGGTTACCCTCCAGCATGTCTGCATTTGCTCTATAAATCTGGATACCCAAATATTTAAAAGTAGTTGGTGCTACCTGGAGTAGTGTGTCCCCGAAGCTTATATTCGCGTCCTCAGCTTGGTCCCTAAAGAAAAAGGCATGTGATTTTGCGGTGTTTTCAGCGAGGCCGGATATAATTTCAAATCGCTCATACAGGTCATGGAGTGGTCTTAAGGGTTGGCGAAGATCTCGCAGATATATAATAATATCATCTGCATATGCCGAGAAGAGGTGGGTCGTATGTCCCATCGGTATACCCAGATCTAAGAGGTTCTGTCTCATTGCTATTGCCAGGGGTTCTAGTGCCAGAATAAAGATCAGGGGCGATAGGGGACAACCCTGCCGCGTCTCTCTATGAATCTTATATTCACCCGATATGTGTCTGCCTGTTGTCGTGCGTGCTGTTGGGGTTTTGTACAGCAGCCGTAGCCATGCCATGTAACCCTCCGGTATCCCAAAGTGCGGCAGCGCCTGAAACATATACTCCCAATTGATCGAGTCAAACGCTTACCTGAGGTCTAAAGAGAGTCAGCCTGCGTGGGGGAATTGCTTGGGCGCTTCCTTCATTAAATAGTGCAATTTCCTGATGTTTAGAGAAGTACTATGCGCAGGTAGGAATCCGGTCTGGTCCATATGTACCAAGCGTGACAGGAATGGCAGCAGCCTGTTGGCCAGTACTTTACTCAGTATTTTGTACTCGGTGGGTAGCAGCGACTATCCATATGGTCTCTACCGGGCTTAGGCAATGATATTAGTAAGAGGTAGAGAGCCCTCCTCCCATATTGCATTATACAAGTCCGTTAATCTGGGCGCTAATATTTCCGCGTACGTAGCATAAAATTCGATGGGAAGGCCATCTATACCGGGGGTCTTATTACGGGGGAGCCCTTTCATAGCAATTTTTATTTCTTTTGATGTTATGGGTCCTGACAGGTCCTTTTGAGCCGAAAGCGCTAACACTGGGAATGTCAAGGCAGACAGGAAGGCTTCCGTCTGCTCCGTGGGTACTCTCATGGGTACTCTATATAGAGAAGCGTAGTATGTCCTGAATGCCTCATTAATATCGCCCTGTGTGGAGGCCCTTGTTCCTCCCTCTGTCCTGATTTCATTAATCACTATTGTGGGAGGGGTGTCGCGGATTAATCTAGCTAGCGGAGTCCCAGCCTTGTCCGCTTCCACATGCGTTCGTTGTATGTATTCCTCATAATCTATCACCCTAAGGGATTCTAGAAGTTCAGCGTGCTTAATTCTTATCTCTTGAAGGGGACCTTTGTGGGTGTCGTCAGTCGCGGCCAATTGTTCTAGCCTGCCCATTTTAGTTTATGTGTCCATTAGGGACCTATGGAGTTCCTGTCTGGCACCCACCGTTACACTTATCGCCTTGCCCCTAATCACCGCCTTGAAGGCGTCCCACTCGACTAGCCTACTCGTTACTGTTTTACTGTTTTCCGCGAAATAGCAATCTACGGTGTGTGAGAGGTCAGTACGTAGCACAGAGTCTTTCAATAATAGTGGCCACATTCGCCACGTCGGGACCGGGTTGGGTACTTTACCCCATGTAATGCTTATCTCTTGTGGGTTGTGATCGGAGAAAGTTTTGGGTAGGTATGTAGACTGGAGGACCTGCATTGCTATGCTATCAGAGCAGAGGATTCTGTCTATTCTAGTGTGCATGTCATGGACTGCAGAGTAGAATGAGTATTCTCGGTGTCCGGGGTGTCGCATCCTCCACACATCACACAATCTCCACCCTGCAGTCCATCTTATCAATGCCTCAGTCTGTTTAATCACCCCCGCACCTCGTAGTGACGGATGTGACCTGTCTAAGGACACATCCATAACCGCATTGCAGTCCCCTCCAATGATCCATGGGCATGTATCCCATCCCGCTAGTGCTCCGCTTATCATGGCCCAGTATTTGTCCTGGTCAACATTAGGGGCATAGATGGATCCCAAGACTACCAATTGCCCATCTAAGGCCCCCCGCACAAAGACATATCTGCCCCATTTATCAATTTTCTGTTCATGTGCTACAAATGGCACCCCATGTTGCACCCAAATCGTGGAACCCCTTGCGTAATTCGAGTAAGAGGTAGAGAACATTTGACCCCTCCATTTCTTTTTAAGTTTTACTACCTCACTTTCCACCATATGTGATTCTTATAGATAGGCTATTTGTGCTTTGCAGTGTAACAGGTGTGCGTGTATCCTATGCCTATTATGTATCGTGCCCATACCTCGTATATTCCAGGTAATTACGGTGTATTTATCCAACACATGCATTGGTCCAGTCTTTGAGGCCATATGGGTGCTAACATGAGTCGCAAGAAATCAAATGTGACTAAA
The DNA here is from genome assembly GCF_964261635.1 of Lissotriton helveticus. Lineage (NCBI taxonomy): Eukaryota > Metazoa > Chordata > Amphibia > Caudata > Salamandridae > Lissotriton > Lissotriton helveticus. The sequence continues at coordinate 1,557,727,888 of NC_136069.1, read as the reverse complement.
GGTACATTAAAAAAATTAAAAACACAAAGAACCCAGGGGGTCTAGGAGCCAATTACTCTGGCCTAACTGACCTTGTTTATAATACATCAGTGGGTGCTACAGTCACTATTAAGCTATTTACAAAGAAAAAGAGGCAAAAAGGAACACATATATTACAGATTGTGGATACAAAATGTGAATCTTCTTCAGAAGGAAGTTGACAAGATCTAGACCATCTCGTGGTGGATAACCATCAAACAGACCAGGTGATCAGTCATATCATTTGGCCGTCCAACTTGTGAATTGGCAGGTCCCTTGATCATCGAGATCAAATGCCACACAGTAAGTTATCAGTACTAGATCTGGTCCACTTGGAACTATGAACCGCCTTCTGATAGACAATCATTGATGGTGAAAATTGTGAAAACACAGTGCAACAAACGAACCAAAAGTGGTGAATTAAAATAGGATGATGTGTCCTGATGAAAGCCAAGGGACCCTGTGCCCGGTAGACCGAAACATGTTGACCCGTTTCACGACAGATATCTGGTCATACTGTTGTTTGAGCTGTTCCTGTTTTTAATTAGGGGTTGTGCCTTGTTTTTCATTAAAATAGTAGCTTTAAGACACATCATCCTATTTTAATTCACCACTTTTGGTTCGTTTGTCCGCCGTCTTCGCGTGGTCCGCCCTCAGCAGTTTCAGGCCCGTGGTCAGGGTTCCAATCTGTTGTTCAATCGCCTTCCTGGAGTCGCGCACTTCCTTCAAGATAAGATCTAGTTTGTCGTCTTGAGCAGGCGCCATTGTGGGGGGGACACAACTAGGCACTGGCGTGCTGTCCGCACTGTCCTGTCCATCGTGCGTGGGGTCTACTCCGGTTTGTCCCTGCTGCTTCGGTCTGTTGCGCCCCATTTTACTCAGTCTGCGCAGTACGCAGTCGTACTAGGCTGCTCACACAGGGCAGTGGAGGAGCAAGCGTCGGGTTAGCAGATCTCACCGTGTTCAGTAAATGTCCCTGAATGGTGGGGTATGGACAACTCGCCTCTTTGTTAACTGGTATAGTCCACTTCCTGACGATTCCAGCGTAATCACGTGTCGCAGACTGGTAGGCACACGGTCCTGTACTACTCACCTCCCGATTACTGCTTGCTGCCCCACGTTCCGTCTCTGCGTGGCTAGGGGAGGGAGGGTTGCAATGGTTTCACCTACTTGTGGTTCCCACCCTATAACCATGACACTGCAGGTATCGTCAAAGTTACGCTGTATGCAGCCACTGCCCCACCTTGTGCTTCGCGTAAAATGTAGAGCCACCCCACTCTCCTAGGCCTGGGGGGGGGAGGTCCACGTCCTTGTTGGGGTTGCATCGGGTATAATTGATGAATGTCCTTACAGCATGGGGGCAGATTGGTTACCCTATCACTGCTTCGCAGCTCAGCAGCATCAATGTCGGGGCATCAATTCTTCTGCGCACTGGGGGGCCCTCCGGCTATGTTTCTAGGTCGAGCTCCGACTCCCAAGCCAATTGCGACCGTGCAGCACAGAAATGTACTTCACTTGTGGCCAGGAGCAGCTAGGCCCTTTGCAGTCCGCTGTCCATTGTGCCAGCGGTAGACCTCCTCCGCATTCATAGGCCCCGCGACCCCGGGCTCGTGTAGAATCTCTCCCCAGCCGCAACTGCACCGGACCTCCCCCACCGGCAGCACGTCTCTTAATGCAGCACTTGTCTCCTCCGCCGGGTCACATTACGTTATCGGGGCACAACGCTTTTCCACCAACCGTTTGTCGCTCGGCACAGGTTCTCGTAGCGATGATCAGCTCCCTGCAGATACAGGCCCGTATGTGTTTTTACCCCTCGTGGGTGCCGGAGGGTCTCCGCAGCCGTTTTCCCACAGCCTACACGTCGGTGTTCGGCGCAGAGCGGTGTCAAGTGTCCACCACCGCTTCAGTATTGGTATACTGCAGCTATAGCCGTCTGCATGCGGAGTATGCCCGGTTTTTCTCAGGATTATGTGGGCTCGGGTCCGGAGCTCCTTCAGCAAGCATCCGCCATGTTCGGATGCCGGCCACGCCCCCCGCCATACCATTGTTCTTATTTGCTGGAAGAATGCCAGGTTGTCACACTGCTCAAAAAGCCTTTGGCACATAGAGCTATCCTGACAAACTACAGGCTGATCTCTTTGCTACCGGCCTTTCTAACCCCCATGAGAAATACTAGCTATCTCGATACCAACCATTTACTGCATCTCTCCCAATCGGTCTATCACCCCGGTTGCAGCACTGTGTCTGCACTGGTCGAGGTCTCGGATACCTTTAAAATTGCAGTGGACAACGGGAAGAAGGTGGCTTTGCTGCTCTTAGACTTTTTGGCAGTATTTGATACAGTTTCCCATCCTATCCTGATGCACCGATTGCAGGACTAAATTATTTTCTATTAAACAGATCTCAGTCTGTGTTGATGCCACCATTTGCATCTGACGCTTAAGACTTGAGTTTTGGGATCCCCAGAGCTTTGCCTTTACTCCGACATTGTTCAATGTCTATATGTCTCCTTTAGCAACCCTGATGGAATCCTTTGGAGTGCAGATCATCTCTTATGCTAATGACTCACAGATTATTCTAACTTAGGACAGGAGCATTTCTAGTGCCCAATGCAAATTTGAAGCATGCCTGTCAGCTGTGTTTCAGTGGATTTGCCAGAGCAACAAAGATACTGGTCTATGGATCTCCTCCCCCATTGTAGGGTGGTGAAATGTGGCCAAGCTCTGCCTGATCTCCTCTGACCCCCACTGTAGTAATGAAGAACCTCTGTGTGAAGTTTCATAGTAATTTGTCCTTCAAACCGCAAATGGAGAGCACAGTTGGGCCTGGTTTTGACCTGTTGCGATTCCTGAGGAAGTCAATCAATCAATCATAGACATTTATAGAGCGCTCTACTTACCCGGAGGGTCTCAAGGTGCTAGGGGGAGGGGGGTGCTGCTACTGCCCGAACAGCCAGGTCTTGAGCTTCTTCCTGAAGGCGAGGTGGTCTTGGGTCAGGCGCAGGTCGGTCGGGAGGGAGTTCCAGGTCTTGGCGGCCAGGTAGGAGAAGGACCTTCCTCCTGTTGTCGTTCTTCGGATGCGGGGGACGGCGGCGAGGGCGTGACTGGCTGATCGGAGGTGTCGTTTGGGATCGTAGAAGTTGATGCGGGTGTTGAGGTAGCTCGGGCCTTGATCGTGGAGGGCTTTGTGTGCGTGGGTGAGGAGACGGAAGGTGATTCTCTGCTGTTTGCTCTTCCGGCCTCTTGTCAGAAGATAGTAGTCCATGCCCTCATAGCATCTTGGCTCGACTATGCCAGTGCACTCTACTGGGGCCTCCCTTTATACCTACTCAAGAGACTCCAATTGGTGCAGAATGCTGCAGCTGGACTCCTGCTTAATATCCAGAAGGCCCATCTTAAGGAGTTACATTGGCTGCCCATCCAGGCGAGAGTAAAGTTTAAGAGAATGATGCTTGCCCACAGAGCTTTTTATGGATTAGGTCCAAAATATATACCTTAACAACGTTTTCACTACCTGCCCTCCAGAATCCTACATTCGGCTGATGCACTGCTGGCTGTGGTGCCTAAAACAAGGAGGAAGAAATGGGGAGGATCCTCCGTTTCTGTATTTTCAATGAAGCCTTTTGGTTTGAGTCCCCTCACTTATACATCTACGATCCGAGGTCTACATACCTGCAGCATCACAACACTCCTTGGAGTATCTGTGTGATTTATCAGCTCTATTTTAATTGACTGATCTCAAAATTAGACAGACAGCACCACCATGTGGTGGACTGTCACTAGAGCAGGGGCTGACACTTAAGTGTCTGTGCAGAGCACCAGAATCCCCCAGCCCAAACCAGGCACTGGTTAGACGTAGACGTAGACAGAACTCAAAACATACAAACAGTATAACTTGGTTATCGTTTTGGAATGCCATAGAACCCAGGTCTATGGGATATCAGTGTAAATGACAATAGGCAACAGGGATATGCCCAGTAACCACTTTTCAATACAACCAAGCAATAAGCCTCCTAGTGCATGCTCTTTGTGAGTTGTGTGAATATATGCCTTAATGTGGGTTGTTTGTATACATGGGTGTGTGCAGGCATCTCCCAGTATCATGATTCATGACCTAGACAAAGTGTGCATGTTATCCTCCATGCCACATATGACATCTCCATCCAGAGAGCTCAGGGAAAGTGAGCTAATCATGCACCGCCTCAGGTCATCCCAATGCCTAACTGCAGTACTGTAGTAAGTGTAGGGTGGCATGCACTTGCAGTGTTGTGCTTTGAACTTGTTTGTTTTCAACATGTCCTGTTGTGCCCTGCGAGTGGTGAGCATATATTCGAACAGCAATTGATCCATTCCTTGTTGGGATCTCAGCTGGACGTTCAAAGTGCGTCATGGACAATTTACTTCGCAATTTATGCTCTGATACCTTTGGGTGTGAGAGCGCTTTACATATAATGCGAGACATTTCGCTTGAAGTACATGCAAAAATACAGACAAAGAAAATCGTTCAGCCGCATCGGTCGTTACTGTACGCAGACATAGGAACCGCTTGAGATAAAAACGTACAAGACATAGTGGACAACTGAAACACTAATTTAACCGCTGCAACTGGTCACGGCAGAGAGTGTGTGAACTTTGGGAATATAGCTCAGTTAGGGTGTGTGTTAAAGTATTTGTTGAGCAGTAGGCGTTTATGGTCTCGCTTGAAACAGGAAGAAACAGGAGCCAAATGTTTCTTTTTTCTCAGTTTGAATCGACTACTGATAGAAATAGGTGCATCCAGACATGTCATTAGTGGTTACTGGAATCTGGCCTGTGATTGCGTAACTGACCGAACAGGCCCCCTAGACAGATGTAATGAGGGAGATAGAGTTTTTTTGGGAGACATAATGTCAGATCATGGACTAGTAGATCATTGGCGCCTTTGCCATCCATCCGATCAGGAGTATACCTTTCTCTCCTCTACGCATGGCACCCAGTCCAGGATAGATTATTTTCTTATTTCATAATCGGTAATTGCTACCACAGTTCATTCTCAAAACTTGGAAGCTGCAATATCAGACCATGCACCTGTTTTTCTTGCCCTAGAATTAGGTTTAACCTCTCCAGGCCGTAAACCATGGCGCATGAATATTCAAAGGTATCGCCCACCTAAAGGTAAAACCCTACTATGCTCTCATCTCTCTGATTATTTAACCATTAACAAATTATCAGTTACCTCCAGCAGAACTGTCTGGGCATCACCTAAAGCAACTATTTGTGGTCAATGAATGAGAGATACAGCAGAGACTAATAAGTCGGCGTCACTTTGTTGCATTGAGCTGGAGACTCCTATCACCTCCCTAACACATCAATTTCATTTCACCCTACGTTACCCAATCGCCGTAAACTAGAAATTGCTAAGATGGAGCTTAACAACTTATATATTTCTAAAGCTGAATATGCTCTCCAACGCTTTAAGGGTAGACACTATGAGTAAGGTGAGAAAGCTGGTTGATTACTTGCAGCTCAGCTAAAACAACGAGAGGCAGCTATGGCTATTCCTGCAATACGTGCAAAACGGGTGAGATTCTTACAAAACCTCAAGAAATCATAGATGATTTTGCATCCGTTTATGAACAACTTTATACTCTTGATACGTCAAAAACCGAAGATCAATTAGTCACCTATCGTGCTGACATTAACCTCCCTTGCCTTACAGATGAGGGTAGAACCTTCCTTGATGGGGATATTAGCAAAGAAGAAATAGCTGCAGCTGTTGCCAAGCTACCTTATCCTTATCCTCCCCTGGGGAATATGGTTTCCCTGCTGAATTTTATAAATGGACTGAAACCAAAACAGTTGAAACCTTATTTTCTGCCTTCCATGAAGCCGTTCAAGTAGATTCACGTGGTCCGATCTCTAACAGAGCGTTGATTGAAGTCATTCCAAACCTGGCAAAGATTCGCTTGTCTGTAGTAATTACCGACCCCTCTCACTAAACAATAGTGATATTAAGATCTTCGCAAGTATTTTAGCGGCACGCCTTCGCAAAGTTATTCCTTCTCTTATAAAAAACATTCACAGGTGAGTTTTGTTCCAGGTCGCTCATCTAGAAATCACCTTCGAAATTGGGATCATACTTTATGGACTGCAAATGAGTGGAGGGAAGACGCTGTTGCACTCTCATTAGATGCAGAAAAAGCTTTCGACCAAATTGACCGGAGATACCTTTTTGCAACCATAAAGCACTTTGGCCTAGGTGATTCATATATTCCTAAAGTTCCTCTTTTATATGATAACCCACTAACTCAGGTTAACTGTGGTGGTTTTCTTTCAAACCCTTTCCCAATTTGTAGAGGTACTCGTCAAGATTGTCCCCTTTCTCCCCTTTTATTCCTGTTAGCAATATAACCTCTTGCCTCACTTATTTGGCACTCGCCACAAATACAAGACATACCTATAGCTGGTGGTGAGTGTAAACTATATTTATATGCTGATGACATTCTCCCTACGCTAAAAGATCTTCTGCGCTCTTTATCAGCCCTACTTGAAATTATTGACGGAAAAAGTGAACAGGGATAAAAGCGATGCTCTTCCATTTTCTCCCGGTACCAGAAAAGCATCAACTGATTGTTATTCCTTCTGTTGGAGATCATCTCAATTAAAATATCTGGGAGTCCTAGTTAATAGAAGTCTATCACGTATGGTCTCAGACAATCTAACTCCCCTTTTTACACAAATGGAAACTGAGGGCCATATTATCAAGGGCACTATCGCTGCTTTAGCGGGACTTTTTCCCGCTAAAGCGGTGAAATTTTTATCGCCCTATTTCAAGCTGTCGCTAACTAGTGTTAGCGACAGTTTTCCGGTGATAGCGACCAACTAAACTATGGCCATGCATGGAAGCGAGAAATATCGCTAATGATATGCGAAGTAGGCGTACCCTCGCTAAATCTCACGAAAAAAGTCTCTAACACACTATCGCACTATTACCAAGGATCGCCTGGACCTGGTTAGCGACAAAGAAAGTCGCGCTAAGGCCCCTTAGTTGGAGATAAATAAGAACTGCTAAAACCAGTTCTAAAATGAAAAAATTGGGGATAAAAGGAGACTATAAAGGGAGACCAGCCCAGCCCAGCCCAGCCACAAAGCTGAGGACTTGCAGATGCCATGGAGGCACTAATCATTCAGCTCGGAGTACCACAAAGACAACAACCACCACTGCTGCCGCCACCACTTCCTGGACCACCACCAAGGCAGCGCCAAAGATGACAGCGGACAATTCGCACACGTCTCATCCTTGGTGACCTGACACCAGAGGATGTCATACCCCCCTAAAGGCTCAAACGGACATCCATTGACTACATCCTGAACCAGATAGCCCACTGGCTGACACCACCAACCCAGCGGATAACTAATAGCCCTCCGCAAACAAAGCTGCTGGCCATGCTGCATTTCTTGGCCTCAGGGACTTTCCAACCTACAACATCCAGACTTGGAGGTGTCTCACAGGAATCCTTTTCAAAATTCCTCCCAACAGCGTTGGATGGCATAATCAGCCTGATACCCCAGCAACTCTACTTCCTCAACACTGTGCGAGAACAGCTCCTGGTCAAGCAAGGATTCCATGCCATAGCAGGATTCCCACAAGTTCTGGGCACAATAGACTGCACACATGTCCGATTTGCAGCCTGCTTCCAGCAGTATCACACCCGAGGAGTAGAGCCACTGACTGAGCTACTCAAATCAGCACCTCCATTTCCAAGAGCAGTGACTCTGCCTTGACACTGGAAGCTCAATCTATTTTTTGATTATAAACTATGATCCAGGCCCAATTCAACATCCCACCTAAATGCGACTGGGACTACTCAACCCAGTGCATTACATTCCACTGCAGAATCATCTCATAGCACAAGCTCATACAAAGAGCAGAGTCACTGACTCAGCAACCCAAACCAGGCACTCTATCTCCAAGAAGAGCGGTCATTGTAAGTTAATTCTGCCTAGATCCCGGACGCTAATACAAGCCACTATTTATTGATTACAAAAACTGATTGTGGATACGCTATACCTCTAAACTATAATACTATGCGACTACTCAGCCCAAAACCTGCCTGCATTTCGAAACACTTCGCATCTCGCTTCCAGCAGTATCACACCCGAGGAGTAGAGCCACTGACTCAGCTACCCAAATCAGCACCTCCATTTCCAAGAGCAGCGACACTCCCTTGACACTGGAAGCTCAATCTATTGATTGACTATAAACTATGATCCAGGCCCAATTCAAATTCCCACCTAAATGCGACTGGGACTACTCAACCCAGTGAATTACAATCCACTGCAAAATCATGTCATAGCACAAGCTCATACAAGGAGCAGAGTCACTGACTCAGCAACCCAAATCAGGCACTCTATCTCTGAGAAGAGCAGCCATTGTGAGTTGATTCTGCCTAAATCCCGGATGCTACTACAAGCCACTATTTATTGATTATAAAAACTGATTGTGGATTCGCTATACCTCTAACCTATAATAGTATAAAACTACAGAGCCCCAAATGTGCCTGCATTTTGAAATGGGGAACATCCTTTACAACGCAACTTTTACCACGCAGTGCCTTTACGACACAACTTTTACCACGCAAACCATTACAACTCATTGCGCTGGGGGGCACTCTAGGATAGGGAATGGGTTTAATGTACTATCCAACACCTTCCCTACTATCCACGGGGACTGGAGTTGGAATAGTAAATTAAACAATTCACTATCCAGCGCCCCAAAGCACTATGCGTTGTAATGGTGTGCGTTGTAAAAACCGCGTTGTAAAAACATGTGATGTAAAAGCATGCGTTGTAATGTCATACATCCTTTTGAAACACTTTGCAGCCTGCTTCCAGCAGCATCACACCCCAGGAGTAGAGCCACTGACTCATCTACCCAAATCAGCACCTCCATTTCCACGAGCAGCGACTCTGCCTTGACACTGGAAGCTCAATCTATTGATTGACAATAAACTATGATCCATGCCCAATTCAACTTCCCTCCTAAATGCAACTGGGACTACTCAGCCCAGTGCATTAAAATCCACTGCAGAATCATCTCATAGCACCGTCTCATACAAAGAGCAGAGTCACTGACTCGGCAACCCAAATCAAGCCCTCTATTTCCAAGAAGAGCGGCCAATGGGAGTTGATTCTGCCTAAATCCCGGACGCTACTACAAGCCACTATTTATTGATTAAAAAACTGATTGTGGATTCGCTATACCTCTAACCTATAATAGTATGTGACTACACAGCCCCGAAACTCCCTACATTTCGAAACAATTCACAACCCGCTTCCAGGAGCAATAGACCCGAGGAGTAGAGCCACTGACTCAGCTACCTAAATCAGCACATCCATTTCCAAGAACAGCGACTCTGCCTTGACACTGGAAGCTCAATCTATTGATTGATTATAAACTATGATCCAGGCCCAATTCAACTTCCCTCCTAAATGCAAATGGGACTACTCAACCCAGTGCATTACAATCCACTGCAGAATCATCTCATAGCACAATCTAATACAAAGAGCGGAGTCACAGACTCGGCAACCCAAATCAGGCACTCTATCTCCAAGAAGAGTGGCCATTGTAAGTTGACTCTGCCTAAATCCCGAACGCTAATACAAGCCACTATTTATTGATTATAAAAACTTATTGTGGATTCGCTATACCTCTAACCTATAATAGTATGTGACTACACAGCCCCGAAACTCCCTACATTTCGAAACAATTCACAACCCGCTTCTAGGAGCAACACACCCGAGGAGTAGAGCCACTGACTCAGCTACCCAAATCAGTGCCTCCATTTCCAAGAGCAGCGACTCTCCCTTGACACTGGAAGCTCATTCTATACATTGATTATAAACTCTGATCCAGGCCCAATTCAAATTCCCACCTAAATGCGACTGGGACTACTCAACCCAGTGCATTACAATCCACTGCAGAATCATCTTGTAGCACAAGCTCATACAAAGAGCGGAGTCACTGACTCAGCAACCCAAATCAGGCACTCTATCTCCAAGAAGAGCGGCCATTGTAAGTTGATTCTGCCTAAATCCCGGACACTAATACAAGCCACTATTTATTGATTATAAAAACTGATTGTGGATTCGCTAGACCTCTAACCTCTAATACTATGCGACTACTCAGCCCCAAACCTGCCTGCATTTCGAAAACACTTCGCATCTCGCTTCCAGCAGTATCACACCCGAGGAGTAGAGCCACTGACTCAGCTACCCAAATCAGCACCTCCATTTCCAAGAGCAGCGACTCTGCCTTGACACTGGAAGCTCAATCTATTTATTGATTATAAACTATGATCCAGGCCCAATTCAGCTTCCCACCTAAATGTGACTGGGACTACTCAACCTACTGCATTACAATCCACTGCAGAATCATCTCATAGCACAATCTCATACAAAGAGCAGAGTCCCTGACTCAGCAACCCGAATCAGGCACTCTATCTCCCAGAAGAGCGGTCATTGTAAGTTGATTCTGCCTAAATCCCGGACGCTAATACAAGCCACTATTTATTGATTATAAAAACTGATTGTGGATTCGCTATACCTCTAACCTATAATAGTATAAGACTACACAGCCCCAAACCTGCCTGCATTTCAAAACACTTTGCAGCCTGCTTCCAGCAGCATCACACCCCAGGAATAGAGCCAATTACTCAGCTACGCAAATCAGCATCTCCATTTCCAACAGCAGCGACTCTGCCTTGACACTGGAAGCTCAATCTATTGATTGACTATAAACTATGATCCAGGCCCAATTCAACTTCCCTCCTAAATGCAACTGGGACTACTCAGCCCAGTGCATTACAATACACTGCAGAATCATCTCATAGCACAATCTGATACAAAGAGCAGAGTCACTGACTCAGCAACCCGAATCAGGCACTCTATCTCCCAGAAGAGCGGTCATTGTAAGTTGATTCTGCCTAAATCCCGGACGCTAATACAAGCCACTATTTATTGATTATAAAAACTGATTGTGGATTCGCTATACCTCTAACCTATAATAGTATAAGACTACACAGCCCCAAACCTGCCTGCATTTCGAAACACTTTGCAGCCTGCTTCCAGCAGCATCACACCCCAGGAATAGAGCCAATTACTCAGCTACGCAAATCAGCACCTCCATTTCCAACAGCAGCGACTCTGCCTTGACACTGGAAGCTCAATCTATTGATTGACTATAAACTATGATCCAGGCCCAATTCAACTTCCCTCCTAAATGCGACTGGGACTACTCAGCCCAGTGCATTATAATCCACTGCAGAATCATCTCATAGCACAATCTGATACAAAGAGCAGAGTCACTGACTCAGAAACCCGAATCAGGCACTCTATCTCCAAGAAGAGCGGCCATTGTAAGTTGATTCTGCCTAAATCCCGGACACTAATACAAGCCACTATTTATTGATTATAAAAACTTATTGTGGATTCGCTATACCTCTAACCTATAATATTATGTGACTACACAGCCCCGAAACTCCCTACATTTCAAAACAATTCACAACCCACTTCCAGGAGCAACACACCCGAGGAGTAGAGCCACTGACTCAGCTACCTAAATCAGCACATCCATTTCCAAGAGCAGCGACTCTGCCTTGACACTGGAAGCTCAATCTATTTATTGATTATAAACTATGATCCAGGCCCAATTCAACTTCCCACCTAAATGCGACTGGGACTACTCAACCCAGTGCATTACAATCCACTGCAGAATCATCTCATAGCACAATCTCTTTCAAAGGGCAGAGTCACTGACTCAGCACCCCAAATCAGGCACTCTATCTCCAAGAAGAGCGGTCATTGTAAGTTGATTCTGCCTAAATCCCGGACGCTAATACAAGCCACTATTTATTGATTATAAAAACTGATTGTGGATTCGCTATACCTCTAACCTATAATAGTATAAGACTACAGAGCCCCAAACGTGCCTGCATTTCAAAACACTTTGCAGTCTGCTTCCAGCAGCATCACACCCCAGGAGTAGAGCCACTGACTCAGCTACCCAAATCAGCACCTCCATTTCCAAGAGCAGCGACTCTGCCTTGACACTGGAAGCTCAATCTATTGATTGACTATAAACTATGATCCAGGCCCAATTCAACTTCCCTCCTAAATGCGACTGGGACTACTCAGCCCAGTGCATTAAAATCCACTGCAGAATCATCTCATAGCACAAGCTCATACAAAGAGCGGAGTCACTGACTCAGCAACCCAAATCAGGCACTCTATCTCCAAGAAGAGCGGCCATTGTAAGTTGATTCTGCCTAAATCCCGGACACTACTACAAGCCACTATTTATTGATTATAAAAACTGATTGTGGATTCGCTAGACCTCTAACCTATAATAGTATAAAACTACACAGCCCCAAACGTGCCTGCATTTCGAAACACTTTGCAGCCTGCTTCCAGCAGCATCACACCCCAGGAATAGAGCCACTGACTCAGCTACCCAAATCAGCACCTCCATTTCCAAGAGCAGCGACTCTGCCTTGACACTGGAAGCTCAATCTTTTGATTGATTATAAACTATGATCCAGGCCCAATTCAAATTCCCACCTAAATGCGACTGGGACTACTCAACCCAGTGCATTACAATCCACTGCAGAATCATCTCATAGCACAATCTCATACAAAGAGGAGAGTCACTGACTCAGCAACCCAAATACGGCACTCTATCTCCAAGAAGAGCAGCCATTGTGAGTTGATTCTGCCTAAATCCCGGACGCTACTACAAGCCACTATTCATTGATTATAAAAACTGATTGTGGATTCGCTATACCTCTAACCTATAATAGTATGTTAATACACAGCCCCGAAACTCCCTACATTTCGAAACAATTCACAACCCGTTTCCAGGAGCAACACACCCGAGGAGTAGAGCCACTGACTCAGCTACCCAAATCAGCACCTCCATTTCCAAGAGCAGAGACTCTCCCTTGACACTGGAAGCTCATTCTATATATTGATTATAAACTATGATCTAGACCCAATTCAATTTCCCTCCTAAATGCGACTGGGACTACTCAGCCGAGTGCCTTACAATCCACTGCAGAATCATCTCATAGCACAATCTCATACAAAGAGCAGAGTCACTGACTCAGCAACCCAAATCAGGCACTCTATCTCCAAGAAGAGCAGCCATTGTAAGTTGGTTCTGCCTAAATCCCGGACACTAATACAAGCCACTATTTATTGATTATAAAAACTGATTGTGGATTTGCCATACCTCTAACCTATAATAGTATGTGACTACACAGCCCCGAAACTCCCTACATTTCAAAACAATTCACAACCCACTTCCAGGAGCAACGCACCCGAGGAGTAGAGCCACTGACTCAGCTACCTAAATCAGCACATCCATTTCCAAGAGCAGCGACTCTGCCTTGACACTGGAAGCTCAATCTATTTATTGATTATAAACTATGATCCAGGCCCAATTCAACTTCCCACCTAAATGCGACTGGGACTACTCAACCCAGTGCATTACAATCCACTGCAGAATCATCTCATAGCACAATCTCATTCAAAGAGCAGAGTCACTGACTCAGCAACCCAAATCAGGCCCTCTATCTCCAAGAAGAGCGACCAATGTGAGTTGATTCTGCCTAAATCCCGGACGCTACTACAAGCCACTATTTATTGATTAAAAAACTGATTGTGGATTCGCTATACCTCTAACCTATAATAGTATGTGACTACACAGCCCCGAAACTCCCTACATTTCGAAACAATTCACAACCCGCTTCCAGGAGCAACACATCCGAGGAGTACAGCCACTGACTCAGCTACCTAAATCAGCACATCCATTTCCAAGAACAGCGACTCTGCCTTGACACTGGAAGCTCAATCTATTGATTGATTATAAACTATGATCCAGGCCCAATTCAACTTCCCTCCTAAATGCAAATGGGACTACTCAACCCAGTGCATTACAATTCACTGCAGAATCATCTCATAGCACAATCTAATACAAAGAGCGGAGTCACAGACTCGGCAACCCAAATCAGGCACTCTATCTCCAAGAAGAGTGGCCATTGTAAGTTGATTCTGCCTAAATCCCGAACGCTAATACAAGCCACTATTTATTGATTATAAAAACTGATTGTTGATTCGCTATACCTCTAACATATAATAGTATGTGACTACACAGCCCCGAAACTCCCTACATTTCGAAACAATTCACAACCCGCTTCTAGGAGCAACACACCCGAGGAGTAGAGCCACTGACTCAGCTACCCAAATCAGCGCCTCCATTTCCAAGAGCAGCGACTCTCCCTTGACACTGGAAGCTCATTCTATACATTGATTATAAACTCTGATCCAGGCCCAATTCAAATTCCCACCTAAATGCGACTGGGACTACTCAACCCAGTGCATTACAATCCACTGCAGAATCATCTCGTAGCACAAGCTCATACAAAGAGCGGAGTCACTGACTCAGCAACCCAAATCAGGCACTCTATCTCCAAGAAGAGCGGCCATTGTAAGTTGATTCTGCCTAAATCCCGGACACTAATACAAGCCACTATTTATTGATTATAAAAACTGATTGTGGATTCGCTTGACCTCTAACCTCTAATACTATGCGACTACTCAGCCCCAAACCTGCCTGCATTTCGAAACACTTCGCATCTCGCTTCCAGCAGTATCACCCCCGAGGAGTAGAGCCACTGACTCAGCTACCCAAATCAGCACCTCTATTTCCAAGAGCAGCGACTCTGCCTTGACACTGGAAGCTCAATCTATTGATTGACTATAAACTATGATCCAGGCCCAATTCAACTTCCCTCCTAAATGCGACTAGGACTACTCAGCCCAGTGCATTACAATCCACTGCAGAATCATCTCATAGCACAATCTCATACAAAGAGCAGAGTCACTGACTCAGAAATCCGAATCAGGCACTCTGGGCCCGATTCACAGAACTAACTTAAGACTAAATCCTAAACTTACTACTTTTGGTATTCACAGAAGTTAGGATTTTGTCTTAAATTTGTGTTAAGACAGACTTAAGTTAGGATTTTGTCTTAAGTCTGATTTAAGACAAACTTAAGACAAAATCCTAACTTAAGTCTGTCTTAAGTCTGTCTTAAGTCTGTCCTAAGACAAACTTAAGACAAAATCCTAACTTCTGTGAATACCAAAAGTAGTAAGTTTAGGATTTTGTCTTAAGTTAGTTCTGTGAATCGGGCCCTCTATCTCCAAGAAGAGCGGCCATTGTAAGTTGATTCTGCCTAAATCCCGGACACTAATACAAGCCACTATTTATTGATTATAAAAACAGATTGTGGATTCGCTATACCTCTAACCTATAATAGTATAAGACTACACAGCCCCAAACCTGCCTGCATTTCGAAACACTTTGCAGCCTGCTTCCAGCAGCATCACACCCCAGGAATAGAGCCACTTACTCCGCTACGCAAATCAGCACCTCCATTTCCAACAGCAGCGACTCTGCCTTGACACTGGAAGCTCAATCTATTGATTGACTATAAACTATGATCCAGGCCCAATTCAACTTCCCTCCTAAATGCGACTGGGACTACTCAGCCCAGTGCATTACAATCCACTGCAGAATCATCTCATAGCACAATCTCATACAATGAGCAGAGTCACTGACTCAGAAACCCGAATCAGGCACTCTATCTCCAAGAAGAGCGGCCATTGTAAGTTGATTCTGCCTAAATCCCGGACACTAATACAAGCCACTATTTATTGATTATAAAAACGTATTGTGGATTCGCTATACCTCTAACCTATAATAGTATGTTAATACACAGCCCCGAAACTCCCTACATTTCGAAACAATTCACAACCCGTTTCCAGGAGCAACACACCCGAGGAGTAGAGCCACTGACTCAGCTACCCAAATCAGCACCTCCATTTCCAAGAGCAGCGACTCTCCCTTGACACTGGAAGCTCATTCTATATATTGATTATAAACTATGATCCAGGCCCAATTCAATTTCCCTCCTAAATGCGACTGGGACTACTCAACCCAGTGCATTACAATCCACTGCAGAATCATCTCATAGCACAATCTCATTCAAAGGGCAGAGTCACTGACTCAGCATCCCAAATCAGGCACTCTATCTCCAAGAAGAGCGGTCATTGTAAGTTGATTCTGCCTAAATCCCGGACGCTAATACAAGCCACTATTTATTGATTATAAAAACGGATTGTGGATTCGCTATACCTCTAACCTATAATAGTATAAGACTACAGAGCCCCAAACGTGCCTGCATTTCAAAACACTTTGCAGTCTGCTTCCAGCAGCATCACACCCCAGGAGTAGAGCCACTGACTCAGCTACCCAAATCAGCACCTCCATTTCCAAGAGCAGCGACTCTGCCTTGACACTGGAAGCTCAATCTATATATTGATTATAAACTATGATCCAGGCCCAATTCAAATTCCCACCTAAATGCGACTGGGACTACTCAACCCAGTGCATTACAATCCACTGCAGAATCATCTCATAGCACAAGCTCATACAAAGAGCGGAGTCACTGACTCAGCAACCCAAATCAGGCACTCTATCTCCAAGAAGAGCGGCCATTGTAAGTTGATTCTGCCTAAATCCCGGACACTAATACAAGCCACTATTTATTGATTATAAAAACTGATTGTGGATTCGCTAGACCTTTAACCTATAATAGTATAAGACTACACAGCCCCAAACGTGCCTGCATTTCGAAACACTTTGCAGCCTGCTTCCAGCAGCATCACACCCCAGGAATAGAGCCACTGACTCAGCTACCCAAATCAGCACCTCCATTTCCAAGAGCAGCGACTCTGCCTTGACACTGGAAGCTCAATCTATTGATTGATTATAAACTATGATCCAGGCCCAATTCAAATTCCCACCTAAATGCTACTGGGACTACTCAACCCAGGGCATTACAATCCACTGCAGAATCATCTCATAGCACAATCTCAAACAAAGAGCAGAGTCACTGACTCAGCAACCCAAATACGGCACTCTATCTCCAAGAAAAGCGGCCATTGTGAGTTGATTCTGCCTAAATCCCGGACGCTACTACAAGCCACTATTCATTGATTATAAAAACTGATTGTGGATTCGCTATACCTCTAACCTATAATAGTATGTGACTACACAGCCCCGAAACTCCCTACATTTCGCAACAATTCACAACCCGTTTCCAGGAGCAACACACCCGAGGAGTAGAGCCACTGACTCAGCTACCCAAATCAGCACCTCCATTTCCAAGAGCAGCGACTCTGCCTTGACACTGGAAGCTCAATCTATTTATTGATTATAAACTATGATCCAGGCCCAATTCAGCTTCCCACCTAAATGTGACTGGGACTACTCAACCTACTGCATTACAATCCACTGCAGAATCATCTCATAGCACAATCTC
The DNA here is from genome assembly GCF_964261635.1 of Lissotriton helveticus. Classification (NCBI taxonomy): domain Eukaryota; kingdom Metazoa; phylum Chordata; class Amphibia; order Caudata; family Salamandridae; genus Lissotriton; species Lissotriton helveticus. Next base: position 1,557,710,445 of record NC_136069.1, on the reverse strand, counting down.
ATACAAAGAGCAGAGTCCCTGACTCAGCAACCCGAATCAGGCACTCTATCTCCCAGAAGAGCGGTCATTGTAAGTTGATTCTGCCTAAATCCCGGACGCTAATACAAGCCACTATTTATTGATTATAAAAACTGATTGTGGATTCGCTATACCTCTAACCTATAATAGTATGTGACTACACAGCCCCGAAACTCCCTACATTTCAAAACAATTCACAACCCACTTCCAGGAGCAACGCACCCGAGGAGTAGAGCCACTGACTCAGCTACCTAAATCAGCACATCCATTTCCAAGAGCAGCGACTCTGCCTTGACACTGGAAGCTCAATCTATTTATTGATTATAAACTATGATCCAGGCCCAATTCAACTTCCCACCTAAATGCGACTGGGACTACTCAACCCAGTGCATTACAATCCACTGCAGAATCATCTCATAGCACAATCTCATACAAAGAGCAGAGTCACTGACTCAGCAACCCAAATCAGGCCCTCTATCTCCAAGAAGAGCGGCCAATGTGAGTTGATTCTGCCTAAATCCCGGACGCTACTACAAGCCACTATTTATTGATTAAAAAACTGATTGTGGATTCGCTATACCTCTAACCTATAATAGTATGTGACTACACAGCCCCGAAACTCCCTACATTTCGAAACAATTCACAACCCGCTTCCAGGAGCAACACATCCGAGGAGTACAGCCACTGACTCAGCTACCTAAATCAGCACATCCATTTCCAAGAACAGCGACTCTGCCTTGACACTGGAAGCTCAATCTATTGATTGATTATAAACTATGATCCAGGCCCAATTCAACTTCCCTCCTAAATGCAAATGGGACTACTCAACCCAGTGCATTACAATTCACTGCAGAATCATCTCATAGCACAATCTAATACAAAGAGCGGAGTCACAGACTCGGCAAGCCAAATCAGGCCCTCTATCTCCAAGAAGAGTGGCCATTGTAAGTTGATTCTGCCTAAATCCCGAACGCTAATACAACCCACTATTTATTGATTATAAAAACTGATTGTGGATTCGCTATACCTCTAACATATAATAGTATGTGACTACACAGCCCCGAAACTCCCTACATTTCGAAACAATTCACAACCCGCTTCTAGGAGCAACACACCCGAGGAGTAGAGCCACTGACTCAGCTACCCAAATCAGCGCCTCCATTTCCAAGAGCAGCGACTCTCCCTTGACACTGGAAGCTCATTCTATACATTGATTATAAACTCTGATCCAGGCCCAATTCAAATTCCCACCTAAATGCGACTGGGACTACTCAACCCAGTGCATTACAATCCACTGCAGAATCATCTCGTAGCACAAGCTCATACAAAGAGCGGAGTCACTGACTCAGCAACCCAAATCAGGCACTCTATCTCCAAGAAGAGCGGCCATTGTAAGTTGATTCTGCCTAAATCCCGGACACTAATACAAGCCACTATTTATTGATTATAAAAACTGATTGTGGATTCGCTTGACCTCTAACCTCTAATACTATGCGACTACTCAGCCCCAAACCTGCCTGCATTTCGAAACACTTCGCATCTCGCTTCCAGCAGTATCACCCCCGAGGAGTAGAGCCACTGACTCAGCTACCCAAATCAGCACCTCCATTTCCAAGAGCAGCGACTCTGCCTTGACACTGGAAGCTCAATCTATTGATTGACTATAAACTATGATCCAGGCCCAATTCAACTTACCTCCTAAATGCGACTAGGACTACTCAGCCCAGTGCATTACAATCCACTGCAGAATCATCTCATAGCACAATCTCATACAAAGAGCAGAGTCACTGACTCAGAAATCCGAATCAGGCACTCTATCTCCAAGAAGAGCGGCCATTGTAAGTTGATTCTGCCTAAATCCCGGACACTAATACAAGCCACTATTTATTGATTATAAAAACAGATTGTGGATTCGCTATACCTCTAACCTATAATAGTATAAGACTACACAGCCCCAAACCTGCCTGCATTTCGAAACACTTTGCAGCCTGCTTCCAGCAGCATCACACCCCAGGAATAGAGCCACTTACTCAGCTACGCAAATCAGCACCTCCATTTCCAACAGCAGCGACTCTGCCTTGACACTGGAAGATCAATCTATTGATTGACTATAAACTATGATCCAGGCCCAATTCAACTTCCCTCCTAAATGCGACTGGGACTACTCAGCCCAGTGCATTACAATCCACTGCAGAATCATCTCATAGCACAATCTCATACAATGAGCAGAGTCACTGACTCAGAAACCCGAATCAGGCACTCTATCTCCAAGAAGAGCGGCCATTGTAAGTTGATTCTGCCTAAATCCCGGACACTAATACAAGCCACTATTTATTGATTATAAAAACGTATTGTGGATTCGCTATACCTCTAACCTATAATAGTATGTTAATACACAGCCCCGAAACTCCCTACATTTCGAAACAATTCACAACCCGTTTCCAGGAGCAACACACCCGAGGAGTAGAGCCACTGACTCAGCTACCCAAATCAGCACCTCCATTTCCAAGAGCAGCGACTCTCCCTTGACACTGGAAGCTCATTCTATATATTGATTATAAACTATGATCCAGGCCCAATTCAATTTCCCTCCTAAATGCGACTGGGACTACTCAACCCAGTGCATTACAATCCACTGCAGAATCATCTCATAGCACAATCTCATTCAAAGGGCAGAGTCACTGACTCAGCATCCCAAATCAGGCACTCTATCTCCAAGAAGAGCGGTCATTGTAAGTTGATTCTGCCTAAATCCCGGACGCTAATACAAGCCACTATTTATTGATTATAAAAATGGATTGTGGATTCGCTATACCTCTAACCTATAATAGTATAAGACTACAGAGCCCCAAACGTGCCTGCATTTCAAAACACTTTGCAGCCTGCTTCCAGCAGCATCACACCCCAGGAATAAAGCCACTGACTCAGCTACCCAAATCAGCACCTCCATTTCCAAGAGCAGCGACTCTGCCTTGACACTGGAAGCTCAATCTATTGATTGATCATAAACTATGATCCAGGCCCAATTCAAATTCCCACCTAAATGCTACTGGGACTACTCAACCCAGGGCATTACAATCCACTGCAGAATCATCTCATAGCACAATCTCAAACAAAGAGCAGAGTCACTGACTCAGCAACCCAAATACGGCACTCTATCTCCAAGAAAAGCGGCCATTGTGAGTTGATTCTGCCTAAATCCCGGACGCTACTACAAGCCACTATTCATTGATTATAAAAACTGATTGTGGATTCGCTATACCTCTAACCTATAATAGTATGTTAATACACAGCCCCGAAACTCCCTACATTTCGAAACAATTCACAACCCGTTTCCAGGAGCAACACACCCGAGGAGTAGAGCCACTGACTCAGCTACCCAAATCAGCACCTCCATTTCCAAGAGCAGCGACTCTCCCTTGACACTGGAAGCTCATTCTATATATTGATTATAAACTATGATCCAGGCCCAATTCAATTTCCCTCCTAAATGCGACTGGGACTACTCAGCCGAGTGCCTTACAATCCACTGCAGAATCATCTCATAGCACAATCTCATACAAAGATCAGAGTCACTGACTCAGCAACCCAAATCAGGCACTCTATCTCCAAGAAAGCGGCCATTGTAAGTTGATTCTGCCTAAATCTCGGACACTAATACAAGCCACTATTTATTGATTATAAAAACTTATTGTGGATTCGCTATACCTCTAACCTATAATAGTATGTGACTACACAGCCCCGAAACTCCCTACGTTTCGAAACAATTCACAACCCGCTTCCAGGAGCAACACACCCGAGGAGTACAGCCACTGACTCAGCTACCTAAATCAGCACATCCATTTCCAAGAGCAGCGACTCTGCCTTGACACTGGCAGCTCAATCTATTGATTGACTATAAACTATGATCCAGGCCCAATTCAACATCCCTCCTAAATGCGACTGGGACTACTCAGCCCAGTGCATTAAAATCCACTGCAGAATCATCTCATAGCACAGTCTCATACAAAGAGCATAGTCACTGACTCAGCACCCAAATCAGGCACTCTATCTCCAAGAAGAGCGGTCATTGTAAGTTGATTCTGCCTAAATCCCGGACACTAATACAAGCCACTATTTATTGATTATAAAAACTGATTGTGGATTCGCTAGACCTTTAACCTATAATAGTATAAGACTACACAGCCCCAAACGTGCCTGCATTTCGAAACACTTTGCAGCCTGCTTCCAGCAGCATCACACCCCAGGAATAGAGCCACTGACTCAGCTACCCAAATCAGCACCTCCATTTCCAAGAGCAGCGACTCTGCCTTGACACTGGAAGCTCAATCTATTGATTGATTATAAACTATGATCCAGGCCCAATTCAAATTCCCACCTAAATGCTACTGGGACTACTCAACCCAGTGCATTACAATCCACTGCAGAATCATCTCATAGCACAATCTCAAACAAAGAGCAGAGTCACTGACTCAGCAACCCAAATACGGCACTCTATCTCCAAGAAGAGCGGCCATTGTGAGTTGATTCTGCCTAAATCCCGGACGCTACTACAAGCCACTATTCATTGATTATAAAAACTGATTGTGGATTCGCTATACCTCTAACCTATAATAGTATGTTAATACACAGCCCCGAAACTCCCTACATTTCGAAACAATTCACAACCCGTTTCCAGGAGCAACACACCCGAGGAGTAGAGCCACTGACTCAGCTACCCAAATCAGCACCTCCATTTCCAAGAGCAGAGACTCTCCCTTGACACTGGAAGCTCATTCTATATATTGATTATAAACTATGATCTAGACCCAATTCAATTTCCCTCCTAAATGCGACTGGGACTACTCAGCCGAGTGCCTTACAATCCACTGCAGAATCATCTCATAGCACAATCTCATACAAAGAGCAGAGTCACTGACTCAGCAACCCAAATCAGGCACTCTATCTCCAAGAAGAGCAGCCATTGTAAGTTGGTTCTGCCTAAATCCCGGACACTAATACAAGCCACTATTTATTGATTATAAAAACTGATTGTGGATTTGCCATACCTCTAACCTATAATAGTATGTGACTACACAGCCCCGAAACTCCCTACATTTCAAAACAATTCACAACCCACTTCCAGGAGCAACGCACCCGAGGAGTAGAGCCACTGACTCAGCTACCTAAATCAGCACATCCATTTCCAAGAGCAGCGACTCTGCCTTGACACTGGAAGCTCAATCTATTTATTGATTATAAACTATGATCCAGGCCCAATTCAACTTCCCACCTAAATGCGACTGGGACTACTCAACCCAGTGCATTACAATCCACTGCAGAATCATCTCATAGCACAATCTCATTCAAAGAGCAGAGTCACTGACTCAGCAACCCAAATCAGGCCCTCTATCTCCAAGAAGAGCGGCCAATGTGAGTTGATTCTGCCTAAATCCCGGACGCTACTACAAGCCACTATTTATTGATTAAAAAACTGATTGTGGATTCGCTATACCTCTAACCTATAATAGTATGTGACTACACAGCCCCGAAACTCCCTACATTTCGAAACAATTCACAACCCGCTTCCAGGAGCAACACATCCGAGGAGTACAGCCACTGACTCAGCTACCTAAATCAGCACATCCATTTCCAAGAGCAGCGACTCTGCCTTGACACTGGCAGCTCAATCTATTGATTGACTATAAACTATGATCCAGGCCCAATTCAACATCCCTCCTAAATGCGACTGGGACTACTCAGCCCAGTGCATTAAAATCCACTGCAGAATCATCTCATAGCACAGTCTCATACAAAGAGCATAGTCACTGACTCAGCACCCAAATCAGGCACTCTATCTCCAAGAAGAGCGGTCATTGTAAGTTGATTCTGCCTAAATCCCGGACACTAATACAAGCCACTATTTATTGATTATAAAAACTGATTGTGGATTCGCTAGACCTTTAACCTATAATAGTATAAGACTACACAGCCCCAAACGTGCCTGCATTTCGAAACACTTTGCAGCCTGCTTCCAGCAGCATCACACCCCAGGAATAGAGCCACTGACTCAGCTACCCAAATCAGCACCTCCATTTCCAAGAGCAGCGACTCTGCCTTGACACTGGAAGCTCAATCTATTGATTGATTATAAACTATGATCCAGGCCCAATTCAAATTCCCACCTAAATGCTACTGGGACTACTCAACCCAGTGCATTACAATCCACTGCAGAATCATCTCATAGCACAATCTCATACAATGAGCAGAGTCACTGACTCAGAAACCCGAATCAGGCACTCTATCTCCAAGAAGAGCGGCCATTGTAAGTTGATTCTGCCTAAATCCCGGACACTAATACAAGCCACTATTTATTGATTATAAAAACGTATTGTGGATTCGCTATACCTCTAACCTATAATAGTATGTTAATACACAGCCCCGAAACTCCCTACATTTCGAAACAATTCACAACCCGTTTCCAGGAGCAACACACCCGAGGAGTAGAGCCACTGACTCAGCTACCCAAATCAGCACCTCCATTTCCAAGAGCAGCGACTCTCCCTTGACACTGGAAGCTCATTCTATATATTGATTATAAACTATGATCCAGGCCCAATTCAATTTCCCTCCTAAATGCGACTGGGACTACTCAACCCAGTGCATTACAATCCACTGCAGAATCATCTCATAGCACAATCTCATTCAAAGGGCAGAGTCACTGACTCAGCATCCCAAATCAGGCACTCTATCTCCAAGAAGAGCGGTCATTGTAAGTTGATTCTGCCTAAATCCCGGACGCTAATACAAGCCACTATTTATTGATTATAAAAATGGATTGTGGATTCGCTATACCTCTAACCTATAATAGTATAAGACTACAGAGCCCCAAACGTGCCTGCATTTCAAAACACTTTGCAGCCTGCTTCCAGCAGCATCACACCCCAGGAATAAAGCCACTGACTCAGCTACCCAAATCAGCACCTCCATTTCCAAGAGCAGCGACTCTGCCTTGACACTGGAAGCTCAATCTATTGATTGATCATAAACTATGATCCAGGCCCAATTCAAATTCCCACCTAAATGCTACTGGGACTACTCAACCCAGGGCATTACAATCCACTGCAGAATCATCTCATAGCACAATCTCAAACAAAGAGCAGAGTCACTGACTCAGCAACCCAAATACGGCACTCTATCTCCAAGAAAAGCGGCCATTGTGAGTTGATTCTGCCTAAATCCCGGACGCTACTACAAGCCACTATTCATTGATTATAAAAACTGATTGTGGATTCGCTATACCTCTAACCTATAATAGTATGTTAATACACAGCCCCGAAACTCCCTACATTTCGAAACAATTCACAACCCGTTTCCAGGAGCAACACACCCGAGGAGTAGAGCCACTGACTCAGCTACCCAAATCAGCACCTCCATTTCCAAGAGCAGCGACTCTCCCTTGACACTGGAAGCTCATTCTATATATTGATTATAAACTATGATCCAGGCCCAATTCAATTTCCCTCCTAAATGCGACTGGGACTACTCAGCCGAGTGCCTTACAATCCACTGCAGAATCATCTCATAGCACAATCTCATACAAAGATCAGAGTCACTGACTCAGCAACCCAAATCAGGCACTCTATCTCCAAGAAAGCGGCCATTGTAAGTTGATTCTGCCTAAATCTCGGACACTAATACAAGCCACTATTTATTGATTATAAAAACTTATTGTGGATTCGCTATACCTCTAACCTATAATAGTATGTGACTACACAGCCCCGAAACTCCCTACGTTTCGAAACAATTCACAACCCGCTTCCAGGAGCAACACACCCGAGGAGTACAGCCACTGACTCAGCTACCTAAATCAGCACATCCATTTCCAAGAGCAGCGACTCTGCCTTGACACTGGCAGCTCAATCTATTGATTGACTATAAACTATGATCCAGGCCCAATTCAACATCCCTCCTAAATGCGACTGGGACTACTCAGCCCAGTGCATTAAAATCCACTGCAGAATCATCTCATAGCACAGTCTCATACAAAGAGCATAGTCACTGACTCAGCACCCAAATCAGGCACTCTATCTCCAAGAAGAGCGGTCATTGTAAGTTGATTCTGCCTAAATCCCGGACACTAATACAAGCCACTATTTATTGATTATAAAAACTGATTGTGGATTCGCTAGACCTTTAACCTATAATAGTATAAGACTACACAGCCCCAAACGTGCCTGCATTTCGAAACACTTTGCAGCCTGCTTCCAGCAGCATCACACCCCAGGAATAGAGCCACTGACTCAGCTACCCAAATCAGCACCTCCATTTCCAAGAGCAGCGACTCTGCCTTGACACTGGAAGCTCAATCTATTGATTGATTATAAACTATGATCCAGGCCCAATTCAAATTCCCACCTAAATGCTACTGGGACTACTCAACCCAGTGCATTACAATCCACTGCAGAATCATCTCATAGCACAATCTCAAACAAAGAGCAGAGTCACTGACTCAGCAACCCAAATACGGCACTCTATCTCCAAGAAGAGCGGCCATTGTGAGTTGATTCTGCCTAAATCCCGGACGCTACTACAAGCCACTATTCATTGATTATAAAAACTGATTGTGGATTCGCTATACCTCTAACCTATAATAGTATGTTAATACACAGCCCCGAAACTCCCTACATTTCGAAACAATTCACAACCCGTTTCCAGGAGCAACACACCCGAGGAGTAGAGCCACTGACTCAGCTACCCAAATCAGCACCTCCATTTCCAAGAGCAGAGACTCTCCCTTGACACTGGAAGCTCATTCTATATATTGATTATAAACTATGATCTAGACCCAATTCAATTTCCCTCCTAAATGCGACTGGGACTACTCAGCCGAGTGCCTTACAATCCACTGCAGAATCATCTCATAGCACAATCTCATACAAAGAGCAGAGTCACTGACTCAGCAACCCAAATCAGGCACTCTATCTCCAAGAAGAGCAGCCATTGTAAGTTGGTTCTGCCTAAATCCCGGACACTAATACAAGCCACTATTTATTGATTATAAAAACTGATTGTGGATTTGCCATACCTCTAACCTATAATAGTATGTGACTACACAGCCCCGAAACTCCCTACATTTCAAAACAATTCACAACCCACTTCCAGGAGCAACGCACCCGAGGAGTAGAGCCACTGACTCAGCTACCTAAATCAGCACATCCATTTCCAAGAGCAGCGACTCTGCCTTGACACTGGAAGCTCAATCTATTTATTGATTATAAACTATGATCCAGGCCCAATTCAACTTCCCACCTAAATGCGACTGGGACTACTCAACCCAGTGCATTACAATCCACTGCAGAATCATCTCATAGCACAATCTCATTCAAAGAGCAGAGTCACTGACTCAGCAACCCAAATCAGGCCCTCTATCTCCAAGAAGAGCGGCCAATGTGAGTTGATTCTGCCTAAATCCCGGACGCTACTACAAGCCACTATTTATTGATTAAAAAACTGATTGTGGATTCGCTATACCTCTAACCTATAATAGTATGTGACTACACAGCCCCGAAACTCCCTACATTTCGAAACAATTCACAACCCGCTTCCAGGAGCAACACATCCGAGGAGTACAGCCACTGACTCAGCTACCTAAATCAGCACATCCATTTCCAAGAACAGCGACTCTGCCTTGACACTGGAAGCTCAATCTATTGATTGATTATAAACTATGATCCAGGCCCAATTCAACTTCCCTCCTAAATGCAAATGGGACTACTCAACCCAGTGCATTACAATTCACTGCAGAATCATCTCATAGCACAATCTAATACAAAGAGCGGAGTCACAGACTCGGCAACCCAAATCAGGCACTCTATCTCCAAGAAGAGTGGCCATTGTAAGTTGATTCTGCCTAAATCCCGAACGCTAATACAAGCCACTATTTATTGATTATAAAAACTGATTGTGGATTCGCTATACCTCTAACATATAATAGTATGTGACTACACAGCCCCGAAACTCCCTACATTTCGAAACAATTCACAACCCGCTTCTAGGAGCAACACACCCGAGGAGTAGAGCCACTGACTCAGCTACCCAAATCAGCGCCTCCATTTCCAAGAGCAGCGACTCTCCCTTGACACTGGAAGCTCATTCTATACATTGATTATAAACTCTGATCCAGGCCCAATTCAAATTCCCACCTAAATGCGACTGGGACTACTCAACCCAGTGCATTACAATCCACTGCAGAATCATCTCGTAGCACAAGCTCATACAAAGAGCGGAGTCACTGACTCAGCAACCCAAATCAGGCACTCTATCTCCAAGAAGAGCGGCCATTGTAAGTTGATTCTGCCTAAATCCCGGACACTAATACAAGCCACTATTTATTGATTATAAAAACTGATTGTGGATTCGCTTGACCTCTAACCTCTAATACTATGCGACTACTCAGCCCCAAACCTGCCTGCATTTCGAAACACTTCGCATCTCGCTTCCAGCAGTATCACCCCCGAGGAGTAGAGCCACTGACTCAGCTACCCAAATCAGCACCTCTATTTCCAAGAGCAGCGACTCTGCCTTGACACTGGAAGCTCAATCTATTGATTGACTATAAACTATGATCCAGGCCCAATTCAACTTCCCTCCTAAATGCGACTAGGACTACTCAGCCCAGTGCATTACAATCCACTGCAGAATCATCTCATAGCACAATCTCATACAAAGAGCAGAGTCACTGACTCAGAAATCCGAATCAGGCACTCTGGGCCCGATTCACAGAACTAACTTAAGACTAAATCCTAAACTTACTACTTTTGGTATTCACAGAAGTTAGGATTTTGTCTTAAATTTGTGTTAAGACAGACTTAAGTTAGGATTTTGTCTTAAGTCTGATTTAAGACAAACTTAAGACAAAATCCTAACTTAAGTCTGTCTTAAGTCTGTCTTAAGTCTGTCCTAAGACAAACTTAAGACAAAATCCTAACTTCTGTGAATACCAAAAGTAGTAAGTTTAGGATTTTGTCTTAAGTTAGTTCTGTGAATCGGGCCCTCTATCTCCAAGAAGAGCGGCCATTGTAAGTTGATTCTGCCTAAATCCCGGACACTAATACAAGCCACTATTTATTGATTATAAAAACAGATTGTGGATTCGCTATACCTCTAACCTATAATAGTATAAGACTACACAGCCCCAAACCTGCCTGCATTTCGAAACACTTTGCAGCCTGCTTCCAGCAGCATCACACCCCAGGAATAGAGCCACTTACTCAGCTACGCAAATCAGCACCTCCATTTCCAACAGCAGCGACTCTGCCTTGACACTGGAAGCTCAATCTATTGATTGACTATAAACTATGATCCAGGCCCAATTCAACTTCCCTCCTAAATGCGACTGGGACTACTCAGCCCAGTGCATTACAATCCACTGCAGAATCATCTCATAGCACAATCTCATACAATGAGCAGAGTCACTGACTCAGAAACCCGAATCAGGCACTCTATCTCCAAGAAGAGCGGCCATTGTAAGTTGATTCTGCCTAAATCCCGGACACTAATACAAGCCACTATTTATTGATTATAAAAACGTATTGTGGATTCGCTATACCTCTAACCTATAATAGTATGTTAATACACAGCCCCGAAACTCCCTACATTTCGAAACAATTCACAACCCGTTTCCAGGAGCAACACACCCGAGGAGTAGAGCCACTGACTCAGCTACCCAAATCAGCACCTCCATTTCCAAGAGCAGCGACTCTCCCTTGACACTGGAAGCTCATTCTATATATTGATTATAAACTATGATCCAGGCCCAATTCAATTTCCCTCCTAAATGCGACTGGGACTACTCAACCCAGTGCATTACAATCCACTGCAGAATCATCTCATAGCACAATCTCATTCAAAGGGCAGAGTCACTGACTCAGCATCCCAAATCAGGCACTCTATCTCCAAGAAGAGCGGTCATTGTAAGTTGATTCTGCCTAAATCCCGGACGCTAATACAAGCCACTATTTATTGATTATAAAAACGGATTGTGGATTCGCTATACCTCTAACCTATAATAGTATAAGACTACAGAGCCCCAAACGTGCCTGCATTTCAAAACACTTTGCAGTCTGCTTCCAGCAGCATCACACCCCAGGAGTAGAGCCACTGACTCAGCTACCCAAATCAGCACCTCCATTTCCAAGAGCAGCGACTCTGCCTTGACACTGGAAGCTCAATCTATATATTGATTATAAACTATGATCCAGGCCCAATTCAAATTCCCACCTAAATGCGACTGGGACTACTCAACCCAGTGCATTACAATCCACTGCAGAATCATCTCATAGCACAAGCTCATACAAAGAGCGGAGTCACTGACTCAGCAACCCAAATCAGGCACTCTATCTCCAAGAAGAGCGGCCATTGTAAGTTGATTCTGCCTAAATCCCGGACACTAATACAAGCCACTATTTATTGATTATAAAAACTGATTGTGGATTCGCTAGACCTTTAACCTATAATAGTATAAGACTACACAGCCCCAAACGTGCCTGCATTTCGAAACACTTTGCAGCCTGCTTCCAGCAGCATCACACCCCAGGAATAGAGCCACTGACTCAGCTACCCAAATCAGCACCTCCATTTCCAAGAGCAGCGACTCTGCCTTGACACTGGAAGCTCAATCTATTGATTGATTATAAACTATGATCCAGGCCCAATTCAAATTCCCACCTAAATGCTACTGGGACTACTCAACCCAGGGCATTACAATCCACTGCAGAATCATCTCATAGCACAATCTCAAACAAAGAGCAGAGTCACTGACTCAGCAACCCAAATACGGCACTCTATCTCCAAGAAAAGCGGCCATTGTGAGTTGATTCTGCCTAAATCCCGGACGCTACTACAAGCCACTATTCATTGATTATAAAAACTGATTGTGGATTCGCTATACCTCTAACCTATAATAGTATGTGACTACACAGCCCCGAAACTCCCTACATTTCGCAACAATTCACAACCCGTTTCCAGGAGCAACACACCCGAGGAGTAGAGCCACTGACTCAGCTACCCAAATCAGCACCTCCATTTCCAAGAGCAGCGACTCTGCCTTGACACTGGAAGCTCAATCTATTTATTGATTATAAACTATGATCCAGGCCCAATTCAGCTTCCCACCTAAATGTGACTGGGACTACTCAACCTACTGCATTACAATCCACTGCAGAATCATCTCATAGCACAATCTCATACAAAGAGCAGAGTCCCTGACTCAGCAACCCGAATCAGGCACTCTATCTCCCAGAAGAGCGGTCATTGTAAGTTGATTCTGCCTAAATCCCGGACGCTAATACAAGCCACTATTTATTGATTATAAAAACTGATTGTGGATTCGCTATACCTCTAACCTATAATAGTATAAGACTACACAGCCCCAAACCTGCCTGCATTTCGAAACACTTTGCAGCCTGCTTCCAGCAGCATCACACCCCAGGAATAGAGCCAATTACTCAGCTACGCAAATCAGCACCTCCATTTCCAACAGCAGCGACTCTGCCTTGACACTGGAAGCTCAATCTATTGATTGACTATAAACTATGATCCAGGCCCAATTCAACTTCCCTCCTAAATGCGACTGGGACTACTCAGCCCAGTACATTACAATCCACTGCAGAATCATCTCATAGCACAATCTGATACAAAGAGCAGAGTCACTGACTCAGAAACCCGAATCAGGCACTCTATCTCCAAGAAGAGCGGCCATTGTAAGTTGATTCTGCCTAAATCCCGGACACTAATACAAGCCACTATTTATTGATTATAAAAACTTATTGTGGATTCGCTATACCTCTAACCTATAATATTATGTGACTACACAGCCCCGAAACTCCCTACATTTCAAAACAATTCACAACCCACTTCCAGGAGCAACACACCCGAGGAGTAGAGCCACTGACTCAGCTACCTAAATCAGCACATCCATTTCCAAGAGCAGCGACTCTGCCTTGACACTGGAAGCTCAATCTATTTATTGATTATAAACTATGATCCAGGCCCAATTCAACTTCCCACCTAAATGCGACTGGGACTACTCAACCCAGTGCATTACAATCCACTGCAGAATCATCTCATAGCACAATCTCTTTCAAAGGGCAGAGTCACTGACTCAGCACCCCAAATCAGGCACTCTATCTCCAAGAAGAGCGGTCATTGTAAGTTGATTCTGCCTAAATCCCGGACGCTAATACAAGCCACTATTTATTGATTATAAAAACTGATTGTGGATTCGCTATACCTCTAACCTATAATAGTATAAGACTACAGAGCCCCAAACGTGCCTGCATTTCAAAACACTTTGCAGTCTGCTTCCAGCAGCATCACACCCCAGGAGTAGAGCCACTGACTCAGCTACCCAAATCAGCACCACCATTTCCAAGAGCAGCGACTCTGCCTTGACACTGGAAGCTCAATCTATTGATTGACTATAAACTATGATCCAGGCCCAATTCAACTTCCCTCCTAAATGCGACTGGGACTACTCAGCCCAGTGCATTAAAATCCACTGCAGAATCATCTCATAGCACAAGCTCATACAAAGAGCGGAGTCACTGACTCAGCAACCCAAATCAGGCACTCTATCTCCAAGAAGAGCGGCCATTGTAAGTTGATTCTGCCTAAATCCCGGACACTACTACAAGCCACTATTTATTGATTATAAAAACTGATTGTGGATTCGCTAGACCTCTAACCTATAATAGTATAAAACTACACAGCCCCAAACGTGCCTGCATTTCGAAACACTTTGCAGCCTGCTTCCAGCAGCATCACACCCCAGGAATAGAGCCACTGACTCAGCTACCCAAATCAGCACCTCCATTTCCAAGAGCAGCGACTCTGCCTTGACACTGGAAGCTCAATCTTTTGATTGATTATAAACTATGATCCAGGCCCAATTCAAATTCCCACCTAAATGCGACTGGGACTACTCAACCCAGTGCATTACAATCCACTGCAGAATCATCTCATAGCACAATCTCATACAAAGAGCAGAGTCACTGACTCAGCAACCCAAATACGGCACTCTATCTCCAAGAAGAGCAGCCATTGTGAGTTGATTCTGCCTAAATCCCGGACGCTACTACAAGCCACTATTCATTGATTATAAAAACTGATTGTGGATTCGCTATACCTCTAACCTATAATAGTATGTTAATACACAGCCCCGAAACTCCCTACATTTCGAAACAATTCACAACCCGTTTCCAGGAGCAACACACCCGAGGAGTAGAGCCACTGACTCAGCTACCCAAATCAGCACCTCCATTTCCAAGAGCAGAGACTCTCCCTTGACACTGGAAGCTCATTCTATATATTGATTATAAACTATGATCTAGACCCAATTCAATTTCCCTCCTAAATGCGACTGGGACTACTCAGCCGAGTGCCTTACAATCCACTGCAGAATCATCTCATAGCACAATCTCATACAAAGAGCAGAGTCACTGACTCAGCAACCCAAATCAGGCACTCTATCTCCAAGAAGAGCGGCCATTGTAAGTTGGTTCTGCCTAAATCCCGGACACTAATACAAGCCACTATTTATTGATTATAAAAACTGATTGTGGATTCGCTATACCTCTAACCTATAATAGTATGTGACTACACAGCCCCGAAACTCCCTACATTTCAAAACAATTCACAACCCACTTCCAGGAGCAACGCACCCGAGGAGTAGAGCCACTGACTCAGCTACCTAAATCAGCACATCCATTTCCAAGAGCAGCGACTCTGCCTTGACACTGGAAGCTCAATCTATTTATTGATTATAAACTATGATCCAGGCCCAATTCAACTTCCCACCTAAATGCGACTGGGACTACTCAACCCAGTGCATTACAATCCACTGCAGAATCATCTCATAGCACAATCTCATACAAAGAGCAGAGTCACTGACTCAGCAACCCAAATCAGGCCCTCTATCTCCAAGAAGAGCGGCCAATGTGAGTTGATTCTGCCTAAATCCCGGACGCTACTACAAGCCACTATTTATTGATTAAAAAACTGATTGTGGATTCGCTATACCTCTAACCTATAATAGTATGTGACTACACAGCCCCGAAACTCCCTACATTTCGAAACAATTCACAACCCGCTTCCAGGAGCAACACATCCGAGGAGTACAGCCACTGACTCAGCTACCTAAATCAGCACATCCATTTCCAAGAACAGCGACTCTGCCTTGACACTGGAAGCTCAATCTATTGATTGATTATAAACTATGATCCAGGCCCAATTCAACTTCCCTCCTAAATGCAAATGGGACTACTCAACCCAGTGCATTACAATTCACTGCAGAATCATCTCATAGCACAATCTAATACAAAGAGCGGAGTCACAGACTCGGCAAGCCAAATCAGGCCCTCTATCTCCAAGAAGAGTGGCCATTGTAAGTTGATTCTGCCTAAATCCCGAACGCTAATACAACCCACTATTTATTGATTATAAAAACTGATTGTGGATTCGCTATACCTCTAACATATAATAGTATGTGACTACACAGCCCCGAAACTCCCTACATTTCGAAACAATTCACAACCCGCTTCTAGGAGCAACACACCCGAGGAGTAGAGCCACTGACTCAGCTACCCAAATCAGCGCCTCCATTTCCAAGAGCAGCGACTCTCCCTTGACACTGGAAGCTCATTCTATACATTGATTATAAACTCTGATCCAGGCCCAATTCAAATTCCCACCTAAATGCGACTGGGACTACTCAACCCAGTGCATTACAATCCACTGCAGAATCATCTCGTAGCACAAGCTCATACAAAGAGCGGAGTCACTGACTCAGCAACCCAAATCAGGCACTCTATCTCCAAGAAGAGCGGCCATTGTAAGTTGATTCTGCCTAAATCCCGGACACTAATACAAGCCACTATTTATTGATTATAAAAACTGATTGTGGATTCGCTTGACCTCTAACCTCTAATACTATGCGACTACTCAGCCCCAAACCTGCCTGCATTTCGAAACACTTCGCATCTCGCTTCCAGCAGTATCACCCCCGAGGAGTAGAGCCACTGACTCAGCTACCCAAATCAGCACCTCCATTTCCAAGAGCAGCGACTCTGCCTTGACACTGGAAGCTCAATCTATTGATTGACTATAAACTATGATCCAGGCCCAATTCAACTTACCTCCTAAATGCGACTAGGACTACTCAGCCCAGTGCATTACAATCCACTGCAGAATCATCTCATAGCACAATCTCATACAAAGAGCAGAGTCACTGACTCAGAAATCCGAATCAGGCACTCTATCTCCAAGAAGAGCGGCCATTGTAAGTTGATTCTGCCTAAATCCCGGACACTAATACAAGCCACTATTTATTGATTATAAAAACAGATTGTGGATTCGCTATACCTCTAACCTATAATAGTATAAGACTACACAGCCCCAAACCTGCCTGCATTTCGAAACACTTTGCAGCCTGCTTCCAGCAGCATCACACCCCAGGAATAGAGCCACTTACTCAGCTACGCAAATCAGCACCTCCATTTCCAACAGCAGCGACTCTGCCTTGACACTGGAAGATCAATCTATTGATTGACTATAAACTATGATCCAGGCCCAATTCAACTACCCTCCTAAATGCGACTGGGACTACTCAGCCCAGTGCATTACAATCCACTGCAGAATCATCTCATAGCACAATCTCATACAATGAGCAGAGTCACTGACTCAGAAACCCGAATCAGGCACTCTATCTCCAAGAAGAGCGGCCATTGTAAGTTGATTCTGCCTAAATCCCGGACACTAATACAAGCCACTATTTATTGATTATAAAAACGTATTGTGGATTCGCTATACCTCTAACCTATAATAGTATGTTAATACACAGCCCCGAAACTCCCTACATTTCGAAACAATTCACAACCCGTTTCCAGGAGCAACACACCCGAGGAGTAGAGCCACTGACTCAGCTACCCAAATCAGCACCTCCATTTCCAAGAGCAGCGACTCTCCCTTGACACTGGAAGCTCATTCTATATATTGATTATAAACTATGATCCAGGCCCAATTCAATTTCCCTCCTAAATGCGACTGGGACTACTCAACCCAGTGCATTACAATCCACTGCAGAATCATCTCATAGCACAATCTCATTCAAAGGGCAGAGTCACTGACTCAGCATCCCAAATCAGGCACTCTATCTCCAAGAAGAGCGGTCATTGTAAGTTGATTCTGCCTAAATCCCGGACGCTAATACAAGCCACTATTTATTGATTATAAAAATGGATTGTGGATTCGCTATACCTCTAACCTATAATAGTATAAGACTACAGAGCCCCAAACGTGCCTGCATTTCAAAACACTTTGCAGCCTGCTTCCAGCAGCATCACACCCCAGGAATAAAGCCACTGACTCAGCTACCCAAATCAGCACCTCCATTTCCAAGAGCAGCGACTCTGCCTTGACACTGGAAGCTCAATCTATTGATTGATCATAAACTATGATCCAGGCCCAATTCAAATTCCCACCTAAATGCTACTGGGACTACTCAACCCAGGGCATTACAATCCACTGCAGAATCATCTCATAGCACAATCTCAAACAAAGAGCAGAGTCACTGACTCAGCAACCCAAATACGGCACTCTATCTCCAAGAAAAGCGGCCATTGTGAGTTGATTCTGCCTAAATCCCGGACGCTACTACAAGCCACTATTCATTGATTATAAAAACTGATTGTGGATTCGCTATACCTCTAACCTATAATAGTATGTTAATACACAGCCCCGAAACTCCCTACATTTCGAAACAATTCACAACCCGTTTCCAGGAGCAACACACCCGAGGAGTAGAGCCACTGACTCAGCTACCCAAATCAGCACCTCCATTTCCAAGAGCAGCGACTCTCCCTTGACACTGGAAGCTCATTCTATATATTGATTATAAACTATGATCCAGGCCCAATTCAATTTCCCTCCTAAATGCGACTGGGACTACTCAGCCGAGTGCCTTACAATCCACTGCAGAATCATCTCATAGCACAATCTCATACAAAGATCAGAGTCACTGACTCAGCAACCCAAATCAGGCACTCTATCTCCAAGAAAGCGGCCATTGTAAGTTGATTCTGCCTAAATCTCGGACACTAATACAAGCCACTATTTATTGATTATAAAAACTTATTGTGGATTCGCTATACCTCTAACCTATAATAGTATGTGACTACACAGCCCCGAAACTCCCTACGTTTCGAAACAATTCACAACCCGCTTCCAGGAGCAACACACCCGAGGAGTACAGCCACTGACTCAGCTACCTAAATCAGCACATCCATTTCCAAGAGCAGCGACTCTGCCTTGACACTGGCAGCTCAATCTATTGATTGACTATAAACTATGATCCAGGCCCAATTCAACATCCCTCCTAAATGCGACTGGGACTACTCAGCCCAGTGCATTAAAATCCACTGCAGAATCATCTCATAGCACAGTCTCATACAAAGAGCATAGTCACTGACTCAGCACCCAAATCAGGCACTCTATCTCCAAGAAGAGCGGTCATTGTAAGTTGATTCTGCCTAAATCCCGGACACTAATACAAGCCACTATTTATTGATTATAAAAACTGATTGTGGATTCGCTAGACCTTTAACCTATAATAGTATAAGACTACACAGCCCCAAACGTGCCTGCATTTCGAAACACTTTGCAGCCTGCTTCCAGCAGCATCACACCCCAGGAATAGAGCCACTGACTCAGCTACCCAAATCAGCACCTCCATTTCCAAGAGCAGCGACTCTGCCTTGACACTGGAAGCTCAATCTATTGATTGATTATAAACTATGATCCAGGCCCAATTCAAATTCCCACCTAAATGCTACTGGGACTACTCAACCCAGTGCATTACAATCCACTGCAGAATCATCTCATAGCACAATCTCAAACAAAGAGCAGAGTCACTGACTCAGCAACCCAAATACGGCACTCTATCTCCAAGAAGAGCGGCCATTGTGAGTTGATTCTGCCTAAATCCCGGACGCTACTACAAGCCACTATTCATTGATTATAAAAACTGATTGTGGATTCGCTATACCTCTAACCTATAATAGTATGTTAATACACAGCCCCGAAACTCCCTACATTTCGAAACAATTCACAACCCGTTTCCAGGAGCAACACACCCGAGGAGTAGAGCCACTGACTCAGCTACCCAAATCAGCACCTCCATTTCCAAGAGCAGCGACTCTCCCTTGACACTGGAAGCTCATTCTATATATTGATTATAAACTATGATCCAGGCCCAATTCAATTTCCCTCCTAAATGCGACTGGGACTACTCAGCCGAGTGCCTTACAATCCACTGCAGAATCATCTCATAGCACAATCTCATACAAAGAGCAGAGTCACTGACTCAGCCACCCAAATCAGGCACTCTATCTCCAAGAAGACCGGCCATTGTAAGTTGATTCTGCCTAAATCCCGGACACTAATACAAGCCACTATTTATTGATTATAAAAACTTATTGTGGATTCACTATACCTTTAACCTATAATAGTATGTGACTACACAGCCCCGAAACTCCCTACATTTCAAAACAATTCACAACCCACTTTCAGGAGCAACGCACCCGAGGAGTAGAGCCACTGACTCAGCTACCTAAATCAGCACATCCATTTCCAAGAGCAGCGACTCTGCCTTGACACTGGAAGCTCAATCTATTTATTGATTATAAACTATGATCCAGGCCCAATTCAACTTCCCACCTAAATGCGACTGGGACTACTCAACCCAGTGCATTACAATCCACTGCAGAATCATCTCATAGCACAATCTCATTCAAAGAGCAGAGTCACTGACTCAGCAACCCAAATCAGGCCCTCTATCTCCAAGAAGAGCGGCCAATGTGAGTTGATTCTGCCTAAATCCCGGACGCTACTACAAGCCACTATTTATTGATTAAAAAACTGATTGTGGAATCGTTATACCTCTAACCTATAATAGTATGTGACTACACCGCCCGAAACTCCCTACGTTTCGAAACAATTCACAACCCGCTTCCAGGATCAACACACCCGAGGAGTACAGCCACTGACTCAGCTACCTAAATCAGCACATCCATTTCCAAGAGCAGCGACTCTGCCTTGACACTGGCAGCTCAATCTATTGATTGACTATAAACTATGATCCAGGCCCAATTCAACATCCCTCCTAAATGCGACTGGGACTACTCAGCCCAGTGCATTAAAATCCACTGCAGAATCATCTCATAGCACAGTCTCATACAAAGAGCATAGTCACTGACTCAGCAACCCAAATCAGGCACTCTATCTCCAAGAAGAGCGGCCAATGTGAGTTGATTCTGCCTAAATCCCGGACGCTACTACAAGCCACTATTTATTGATTAAAAAACTGATTGTGGATTCGCTATACCTCTAACCTATAATAGTATGTGACTACACAGCCCCGAAACTCCCTACATTTCGAAACAATTCACAACCCGCTTCCAGGAGCAACACACCCGAGGAGTAGAGCCACTGACTCAGCTACCCAAATCAGCACCTCCATTTCCAAGAGCAGCGACTCTCCCTTGACACTGGAAGCTCATTCTATATATTGATTATAAACTATGATCCAGGCCCAATTCAACTTCCCTCCTAAATGCAAATGGGACTACTCAACCCAGTGCATTACAATCCACTGCAGAATCATCTCATAGCACAATCTAATACAAAGAGCGGAGTCACAGACTCGGCAACCCAAATCAGGCACTCTATCTCCAAGAAGAGCGGCCATTGTAAGTTGATTCTGCGTAAATCCCTGACACTAATACAAGCCACTATTTATTGATTATAAAAACTTATTGTGGATTCGCTATACCTCTAACCTATAATAGTTGAGACTACACAGCCCCGAAACTCCCTACATTTCAAAACAATTCACAACCCACTTCCAGGAGCAACGCACCCGAGGAGTAGAGCCACTGACTCAGCTACCTAAATCAGCACATCCATTTCCAAGAGCAGCGACTCTGCCTTGACACTGGAAGCTCAATCTATTGATTGATTATAAACTATGATCCAGGCCCAAATCAAATTCCCACCTAAATGTGACTGGGACTACTCAACCCAGTGCATTACAATCCACTGCAGAATCATCTCATAGCACAATCTCATACAAAGAGCAGAGTCACTGACTCAGCAACCCAAATACGGCACTCTATCTCCAAGAAGAGCGGCCATTGTGAGTTGATTCTGCCTAAATCCCGGACGCTACTACAAGCCACTATTCATTGATTATAAAAACTGATTGTGGATTCGCTATACCTCTAACCTATAATAGTATGTTAATACACAGCCCCGAAACTCCCTACATTTCGAAACAATTCACAACCCGTTTCCAGGAGCAACACACCCGAGGAGTAGAGCCACTGACTCAGCTACCCAAATCAGCACCTCCATTTCCAAGAGCAGCGACTCTCCCTTGACACTGGAAGCTCATTCTATATATTGATTATAAACTATGATCCAGGCCCAATTCAATTTCCCACCTAAATGCGACTGGGACTACTCAGCCGAGTGCCTTACAATCCACTGCAGAATCATCTCATAGCACAATCTCATACAAAGAGCAGAGTCACTGACTCAGCAACCCAAATCAGGCACTCTATCTCCAAGAAGAGCGGCCATTGTAAGTTGATTCTGCCTAAATCCCGGACACTAATACAAGCCACTATTTATTGATTATAAAAACTTATTGTGGATTCGCTATACCTCTAACCTATAATAGTATGTGACTACACAGCCCCGAAACTCCCTACATTTCAAAACAATTCACAACCCACTTTCAGGAGCAACGCACACGAGGAGTAGAGCCACTGACTCAGCTACCTAAATCAGCACATCCATTTCCAAGAGCAGCGACTCTGCCTTGACACTGGAAGCTCAATCTATTTATTGATTATAAACTATGATCCAGGCCCAATTCAACTTCCCACCTAAATGCGACTGGGACTACTCAACCCAGTGCATTACAATCCACTGCAGAATCATCTCATAGCACAATCTCATTCAAAGAGCAAAGTCACTGACTCAGCAACCCAAATCAGGCCCTCTATCTCCAAGAAGAGCGGCCAATGTGAGTTGATTCTGCCTAAATGCCGGCCGTTACTACAAGCCACTATTTATTGATTAAAAAACTGATTGTGGAATCGTTATACCTCTAACCTATAATAGTATGTGACTACACCGCCCGAAACTCCCTACGTTTCGAAACAATTCACAACCCGCTTCCAGGAGCAACACACCCGAGGAGTACAGCCACTGACTCAGCTACCTAAATCAGCACATCCATTTCCAAGAGCAGCGACTCTGCCTTGACACTGGCAGCTCAATCTATTGATTGACTATAAACTATGATCCAGGCCCAATTCAACTTCCCTCCTAAATGCGACTGGGACAACTCAGCCCAGTGCATTAAAATCCACTGCAGAATCATCTCATAGCACAGTCTCATACAAAGAGCATAGTCACTGACTCAGCAACCCAAATCAGGCACTCTATCTCCAAGAAGAGCGGCCATTGTGAGTTGATTCTGCCTAAATCCCGGACGCTACTACAAGCCACTATTTATTGATAAAAAAACTGATTGTGGATTCGCTATACCTCTAACCTATAATAGTATGTGACTACACAGCCCCGAAACTCCCTACATTTCGAAACAATTCACAACCCGCTTCCAGGAGCAACACACCCGAGGAGTAGAGCCACTGACTCAGCTACCTAAATCAGCACATCCATTTCCAAGAACAGCGACTCTGCCTTGACACTGGAAGCTCAATCTATTGATTGATTATAAACTATGATCCAGGCCCAATTCAACTTCCCTCCTAAATGCAAATGGGACTACTCAACCCAGTGCATTACAATCCACTGCAGAATCATCTCATAGCACAATCTAATACAAAGAGCGGAGTCACAGACTCGGCAACCCAAATCAGTCACTCTATGTCCAAGAAGAGTGGCCATTGTAAGTTGATTCTGCCTAAATCCCGAACGCTAATACAAGCCACTATTTATTGATTATAAAAACTGATTGTGGATTCGCTATACCTCTAACCTATAATAGTATGTGACTACACAGCCCCGAAACTCCATACATTTCGAAACAATTCACAACCCGCTTCTAGGAGCAAAACACCCGAGGAGTAGAGCCACTGACTCAGCTACCCAAATCAGCGCCTCCATTTCCAAGAGCAGCGACTCTCCCTTGACACTGGAAGCTCATTCTATACATTGATTATAAACTCTGATCCAGGCCCAATTCAAATTCCCACCTAAATGCGACTGGGACTACTCAACCCAGTGCATTACAATCCACTGCAGAATCATCTCGTAGCACAAGCTCATACAAAGAGCAGAGTCACTGACTCAGCAACCCGAATCAGGCACTCTATCTCCCAGAAGAGCGGTCATTGTAAGTTGATTCTGCCTAAATCCCGGACGCTAATACAAGCCACTATTTATTGATTATAAAAACTGATTGTGGATTCGCTATACCTCTAACCTATAATAGTATAAGACTACACAGCCCCAAACCTGCCTGCATTTCGAAACACTTTGCAGCCTGCTTCCAGCAGCATCACACCCCAGGAATAGAGCCACTTACTCAGCTACGCAAATCAGCACCTCCATTTTCAACAGCAGCGACTCTGCCTTGACACTGGAAGCTCAATCTATTGATTGACTCTAAACTATGATCCAGGCCCAATTCAACTTCCCTCCTAAATGCGACTGGGACTACTCAGCCCAGTGCATTAAAATCCACTGCAGAATCATCTCATAGCACAATCTCATACAAAGAGCAGAGTCACTGACTCAGAAACCCGAATCAGGCACTCTATCTCCAAGAAGAGCGGCCATTGTAAGTTGATTCTGCCTAAATCCCGGACACTAATACAAGCCACTATTTATTGATTATAAAAACTTATTGTGGATTCGCTATACCTCTAACCTATAATAGTATGTGACAACACAGCCCCGAAACTCCCTACATTTCAAAACAATTCACAACCCACTTCCAGGAGCAACACACCCGAGGAGTAGAGCCACTGACTCAGCTACCTAAATCAGCACATCCATTTCCAAGAGCAGCGACTCTGCCTTGACACTGGAAGCTCAATCTATTTATTGATTATAAACTATGATCCAGGCCCAATTCAACTTCCCACCTAAATGCGACTGGGACTACTCAACCCAGTGCATTACAATCCACTGCAGAATCATCTCATAGCACAATCTCATTCAAAGGGCAGAGTCACTGACTCAGCACCCCAAAGCAGGCACTCTATCTCCAAGAAGAGCGGTCATTGTAAGTTGATTCTGCCTAAATCCCGGACGATAATAAAAGCCACTATTTATTGATTATAAAAACTGATTGTGGATTCGCTATACCTCTAACCTATAATAGTATAAGACTAGAGAGCCCCAAACGTGCCTGCATTTCAAAACACTTTGCAGTCTGCTTCCAGCAGCATCACACCCCAGGAGTAGAGCCACTGACTCAGCTACCCAAATCAGCACCTCCATTTCCAAGAGCAGCGACTCTGCCTTGACACTGGAAGCTCAATCTATTGATTGACTATAAACTATGATCCAGGCCCAATTCAACTTCCCTCCGAAATGCGACTGGGACTACTCAGCGCAGTGCATTAAAATCCACTGCAGAATCATCTCATAGCACAGTCTCATACAAAGAGCAGAGTCACTGACTCAGCAACCCAAATCAGGCCCTCTATCTCCAAGAAGA
Organism: Lissotriton helveticus; assembly: GCF_964261635.1. Lineage (NCBI taxonomy): Eukaryota > Metazoa > Chordata > Amphibia > Caudata > Salamandridae > Lissotriton > Lissotriton helveticus. The sequence continues at coordinate 1,557,684,635 of NC_136069.1, read as the reverse complement.
GCGGCCAATGTGCGTTGATTCTGCCTAAATCCCGGACGCTACTACAAGCCACTATTTATTGATTAAAAAACTGATTGTGGAATCGCTATACCTCTAACCTATAATAGTAGGTGACTACACAGCCCGAAACTCCCTACATTCCGAAACAATTCACAACCCGCTTCCAGGAGCAACACACCCGAGGAGTACAGCCACTGACTCAGCTACCTAAATCAGCACATCCATTTCCAAGAGCAGCGACTCTGCCTTGACACTGGAAGCTCAATCTATATATTGATTATAAACTATGATCCAGGCCCAATTCAAATTCCCACCTAAATGCGACTGGGACTACTCAACCCAGTGCATTACAATCCACTGCAGAATCATCTCATAGCACAAGCTCATACAAAGAGCGGAGTCACTGACTCAGCAACCCAAATCAGGCACTCTATCTCCAAGAAGAGCGGCCATTGTAAGTTGATTCTGCCTAAATCCCGGACACTAATACAAGCCACTATTTATTGATTAAAAAACTGATTGTGGAATCGCTATACCTCTAACCTATAATAGTATGTGACTACGCAGCCCGAAACTCCCTACATTTCGAAACAATTCACAAACCGCTTTGTTGGACCCGGCCTCGTGGCGTGGTCCTACCCCTCCCGCATGGCGGGCCCCGGACGACATCGGCCCTCCATCCAGCCCAGGTCGGCCTCGGACACACCTCTGCACGCCCTCCAAACCACCAGATCCGCCACCCGGTGGCCCACAACCACTGACACGGCACACTCGGGCCGCCCCAGCATTATCGGTCCGGTGCCCACCCCGGACCCTCATTCCAGGCCCGACGCCATCTTGGGCCCATCACGTCACAGACACGTGGTCCCGGCCCAGCCGCGGCCCCAGCGAGCCCGCCATTGAGGCACCAAGAGTCTCCGGGTGGTAGAGTGGCCACTCAACCAGAGACAAGGAGAGGGGAGTTTCGATGGCTCTCCAACCGTCCCCGGATGTCTGGTTTCGATCGCCCTCCGGCCTCCCTGAGCGCTGGCCCCACCCCCCTGCTGGGTGTCTGGACACCATCACCCCGGCCCCTCTGACCCCCAGGCGAGAGGGTCGGACATCAAAGGACTCCAGACCTATATCTGGGCCAGCCCCGGAGTAGGACGGGAGTTGTATACCGGATTCGAGGAGCCCTGCTGACGCTGTCACGGCTGACCCTGAGACGAACTCCCCTTGCTGTTCTACCTGGAACCTGCTGGCGCTGCCGCGGTCCATCTTTGCGGTAACCACCTTGGAGCCTGCTGGCGCTGCCGCGGTCCATCTTTGCTGTAACCACCTTGGAGCCTGCTGGCGCTGCCGCGGTCCATCTTTTCCGTACCCACCTTGGAGCCTGCTGGCGCTGCCGCGGTCCATCTTTGCTGTAACCACCTTGGAGCCTGCTGGCGCTGCCGCAGTCCATCTTTGCTGTAACCACCTTGGAGCCTGCTGGCGCTGCCGCGGTCCACCCTCGCTGAACCACCTTGGAACCTGCTGGCGCTGCCGCGGTCCACACTCGCTGAACCATCTTGGAGCCTGCTGGCGCTGCCGCAGCCCACGCTCGCTGAACCATCTTGGAGCCTGCTGGCGCTGCCGCGGCCCCACCTTCCGGAACCCCCCAGCTCGAGGATTGAGAGCTGTGCATAGGGTCCCATTGCAACCGACCATCTATAAGACTGTCCCGCTACCTTGCCCCTTGCCACAAGACTTTCCAGATCTCTGGATCTGCTGTATATATCGAAACGATACTTATTGCCCGATAAAGATTGAAAACTCTATCTACGTGTGGTGTATATTTGTAGTGGTGTGGTTACTCTGCTGTACGATTCTAGGAGAGGGCCCTCCCGTCGGAGGCCTCTCGACATCGCTCGGTCCCTTCTCTGAAGGAGCGGTAGACCTAGGGGTGGTCAGTCAGACACCTTCTGCCTCCCCCGGGGTCACCTTTCTAACATTGGTGGCAGGCGCTGCGATCCGAGCCCACGCAAAATCGTACAGAGAGTGATCTACCCGCTATGACGGAAAAACACACAGAGACCATGACGGCCCAAGGAACCAACCTACCTGCCGAATTCCAGAAAGAGAAGATAGAAGAATACAGCCACAAAGAACTAAAACAATTCTGTAAAGACATGGGTATCGCTACCACTGGCCTGAGCACAAAAGAGGACTTCAAATCGGCCCTACAAGCCTGGGTGGAAACCCGAGACAGACCACCCCAAGAGGAGAATGGCCCGAACGGGCAACAGGAAACCAGCGCACCCCCGACGGGGGAAAGAACCGCAACACTAAACGCGGACCTCATCTATGAAGACGCTCGAGAACGAGAGCGCAACCGGCTACACGAAGTGGAACTTGCACGACTCCGGCTAGACGGAGAACTCCAGCTAGCGGAGAAAAAGATAGCCCTCGAGCAACTACGGCTGGAGGGGGATCTAGAAGAGAAACGGAGACAACGTGACCTCGAAGAAAAACGACTAGCATATGAACACAAACGAGGCCTGAGAGAACTAGAAATCAAGGCCAAGATCAACGAAGATAGCGCGGCCGGGACCAAGACCGCGGCCCCCCCGTGGACACCAAGGTTCACCTACCGAAAGATGTAGTCAAAGAATACTACAAGAACGATGATATCAAACAATGGTTCAAAGCCTACGAGGTGGCCATGACCGCCCATCGGGTGCCCCTGAAGGATTGGGGCGCCGGCCTATGGGGAAAGTTCGTCAACGAAGGGAGAGACGCCCTGCTGGAACTCCCTGACACCGAAATGACCTCCTATGAACACATGAAAACGGCCCTACTCACGCGCTACGGACTCACCCCCGAAATGTACCGGCAGAGGTTCCGAGACTGTAAAAAAATCCCCGGTACCACTTGGGTGGAATATGTGAACTTTTTTAGCAGAGCCTTCGAGGGGTGGGTCAAAGGCAGTCAGGTCACTACCTACCAGCAGTTGGTCGACCTGATGTTATGGGAGCACCTCTCCAACAACTGCTTCATTGAACTACGACAGCACCTCCTCGACAGCAAGTTGACCGAGCCGCGGAAGCTAGCGGTCGAAGCAGATCGGTGGGTGAGCAACCGCGTCCACCGGAACACCACAGGAGAATACGGACGAGGGTCCCCGGGGAACCACCGGCCGCGAGGCGGCGGGTCTGGCACCAGCCGAGGTCGAGACCTCCCGCCGGTGTCTTCGCCCGCCTCCGCTACACCAGCCTCCAGCCCGAGGGGGGCCCATCCAGCCCGACCGGGGCCACGCCCCAACATTACGTGCCACAGATGCCAGCGGCTGGGTCACTATGCCAATGATCTTCTCTGCCCCATGAACCAGCGGCCCGGCACCACCGGGCCCCCCGGTCGACAAATCACTGCAGCCGCTCTGAGCGAAGAAAAGGATGAAGAAGAAGAGGTCCCTATGGAACCAGAAGAATGGGAGTCCGCGGCCTTGTGCCTCGCCTCCCTGGGCGACAAAGACATGATCCCCCAAGACCAGATTCCGATCAACACCCAGAAGTACCGCCAGTGGGTCACCATCAACGGACGCCGGGCCGAGGCTCTCCGTGACACGGGGGCCAGCATAACCGCCGTCCGCTGCCATCTGGTGACCCCAGAACAAATCTTGCCCCACGTTCTGTGCCCTGTCCGGTCGGCGGACAATTCCGAGAGCCTGTGCCAGATGGCCCGCATCCCCTTCGAGTGGGGAGGAGTGTCCGGCATGCTGAAACTCACCGTCCGAGACGATGCCCCGGTGGACTGCCTCCTAGGGAACGACCTGGAAAGTTCCCCCTGGGCACAGATCGAGCAAAGAGAGCATCTGGGGATGCTAGGCCTTCCTGAATGGGTTTGCGTAACGACCCGATCTATGTCCACCCGGGACGCCGTCCCAACCGAAGACAATCTGCCCGAAGAACCTGAATGGCCGGCACCTCCGCCACCCGCCACTGCCACGGCCGAACCCGAACTGGGGCCGCAGGACCCCAGCCATGAAGAACTTCCCGAGCTCGGGCCCCTTCCCGAACTAGCCCAGTGGCGCCAAGAAGGGGGCCCCACCCGCGAGCAGTTCCGTCGGGAACAAAAGACATGTCCTTCCCTTGAGGGACTCCAACAACAAGCCGCCACGCAAGCCACAGGAGACTCCTCGGGGTCCCACTGGGTCTATTGGGACCAGGACCTCCTGTACAGTGAACAAAAGATCGCCGAGCTGGGGGCCGGCCGAGTGCTAGTCGTCCCCCTCCACTTCAGAGACTTCCTCTTAAACCTGGCACATGATGTGCCCCTCGCCGGGCACCTGGGGCAGGACAAAACCTACAGCCGCCTGGTGAACCACTTTTACTGGCCGAAGATGCGCCGCGATGTGAACAACCACTGCCGAACCTGTCCGACCTGCCAAGCCAGCGGAAAGAGTGGGGGGAAAATCAAGGCCCCACTCCAACCGCTTCCCGTTGTGACCACTCCCTTCAAGCGAGTAGGGATCGACATCGTGGGGCCCCTGGATCCTCCAACCTCTCAGGGGCACCGCTTCATCCTCGTCCTGGTGGACCATGCCACCCGCTACCCAGAAGCTATCTCCCTCCGGACTATCACAGCCCCCGTAGTGGGTCGGCGCTAATGGGGATCTTCTCCAGAGTCGGCTTCCCCCGAGAGGTCGTCAGTGATCGGGGCACAAACTTTATATCAAAATATATGCGGTCCCTGTGGCAACAGTGCGGGGTCGCGTATAAGTTCACCACCCCGTATCACCCTCAAGGGAATGGACTAGTGGAACGATTTAATAGGACCCTGAAAGGAATGATCAAGGGCCTAGAAGAACCCCTCCGGCACAAATGGGACGTTCTGCTGCCATGCCTCCTGTTCGCCTACCGGGAGGTACCCCAGAAGTCCCTGGGGTTCAGCCCCTTTGAACTATTATATGGACACCCGGTGCGAGGCCCCCTCAGCCTGGTCAAGGAAGGCTGGGAGCTGGCCGCCTCCAGTACTCCGCCCGATGTTTTCCGATACCTCTTGACTCTCCGCAACCAGACTCGGAAGTTCCGGGAACTGGCCGAAACCAACCTGAAGGCCAGTCAAGAGGAGATGAAGCGCTGGTATGATGAAAATGCCTCGTCCATTGAATTTGAGCCGGGCCAGCAGGTCTGGGTCATGTCCCCGGTCGACCCCGGCGCCCTCCAGGACAGATGGACGGGGCCCTTCAAAGTGGTGGAGCGCAAGAGCCCTGTCACCTACCTAGTGGACATGGAGTCCCCCCGGAACCCCCTCCGGGTCCTACACGCCAACCGGCTCAAGCCCCACTTTGTCCGCACCGAACTGAGCCTGTTGTTGGCTACCGATGATGGAGCAGAGGACGACTCCGAGCCTCTACCAGACCTCCTGAGCACCTCCGAGAAATATGGCTCCGTCGAGGGAGTCTCCCTCTCTCCCGCGCTGACCCCCAAACAGCGCCAGGACTGCCAGAAACTGCTGGGTCAATTTGCGAACTTATTTTCCCTCACCCCCGGAGTCACCCAGTGGTGTGTTCACGACGTCGACACCGGGGACAGTCCGCCCGTGCGGCACCGAGCCTACCGAGTCCCCGACCGAGTCCGGGCCTGCATCCAAGCCGAAGTTTCCAAGATGCTAGCCCTAGGGGTAGTCAAACCTTCAGACAGTCCATGGGCCAGTCCCGTCGTCTTGGTCCCTAAGGCCGCCGCCCCCGGGGTGCCCCCGGAGCTGCGGTTCTGTGTCGACTACCGGGGACTGAATGCCGTTACCAGGACCGACGCCCATCCCATTCCCCGAGCGGATGAACTGATCGATCGCCTGGGAGCCGCCAGGTACCTCAGCACCTTCGACCTCACGGCCGGATACTGGCAAATCGGCCTCACACCAGGGGCACAAGAACGATCCGCTTTCTCGACCCCCGATGGCCACTTCCACTTCAACGTGATGCCCTTCGGCATGAAGAATGCTCCGGCCACCTTCCAGAGACTAGTGAATCGGGTGCTGGCAGGGCTGGAAGAGTTCAGTGCCGCCTATCTGGACGATATTGCGGTGTACAGCCTCTGTTGGGACGAGCACCTGACCCACCTCTGGCAGGTCCTGACGGCCCTCCAACGGGCCGGACTAACAATAAAAGCCAGCAAGTGCCAGATCGGTCAAGGGTCCGTGACCTATCTGGGACACCAAGTGGGGAGCGGCCAAGTGGCTCCCCTTCAACCCAAGATCGACGCCATCCAGACCTGGGAGCCCCCCGTCACCCAGACCGCCGTCCGAGCCTTCCTGGGGCTCACTGGATACTATCGGCGGTTCATAAAGGACTATGGGAGCATTGTGGGGCCCCTCACAGCACTAACCTCCAAGAGACTACCCCCGAAGGTGCACTGGACCCCCGAGTGCCAAGTAGCCTTTGAGACACTAAAAACTGCCATGTGCACCGCCCCGGTGCTCCAGGCCCCCGACTACAGCCGAGAGTTCATCGTCCAAACTGACGCCTCGGAACACGGCATTGGGGCCGTACTCTCCCAAATGAACTCTGACGGAGTTGACCTTCCTGTGGCCTTCATCAGCCGGCGCCTGCTGGCCCGAGAACAACGATGGAGCACCATCGAGAGGGAAGCCTTCCCCGTCGTATGGGCCCTAAAGAAACTCCGGCCCTACCTCTTTGGCACCCACCTCCGAGTACAGACCGACCACCGGCCCCTGCGGTGGTTGATGCAGATGCGGGGCGAGAACCCGAAGTTGCTACGTTGGTCCATCTCCCTCCAAGGGATGAACTTCACCGTGGAACATCGCCCTGGCAACGACCACGCCAACGCTGATGGCCTCTCCAGATTCTTCCGCCTTGGCGAGGAGAATCCCCAAGAAGATGGGTGACTCTCCCCTGCCTTCAGCTGGGGGGGACGCGTGTTGGACCCGGCCTCGTGGCGTGGTCCTACCCCTCCCGCATGGCGGGCCCCGGACGACATCGGCCCTCCATCCAGCCCAGGTCGGCCTCGGGCACACCTCTGCACGCCCTCCAAACCACCAGATCCGCCACCCGGCGGCCCACAACCACTGACACGGCACACTCGGGCCGCCCCAGCATTATCGGTCCGGTGCCCACCCCGGACCCTCATTCCAGGCCCGACGCCATCTTGGGCCCATCACGTCACAGACACGTGGTCCCGTCCCAGCCGCGGCCACGGCCCCAGCGAGCCCGCCATCGAGGCACCAAGAGTCTCCGGGTGGTAGAGTGGCCACTCAACCAGAGACAAGGAGAGGGGAATTTCGATGGCTCTCCAACCGTCCCCGGATGTCTGGTTTCGATCGCTCTCCGGCCTCCATGAGCGCTGGCCCCACCCCCCTGCTGGGTGTCTGGACACCATCACCCCGGCCCCTCTGACCCCCAGGCGAGAGGGTCCGGACATCAAAGGACTCCAGACCTATATCTGGGCCAGCCCCAGGGTAGGACGGGAGTTGTATCCCGGAGTCGAGGAGCCCTGCTGACTCTGTCGCGGCTGACCCTGAGACGAACTCCCCTTGCTGTTCTACCTGGAACCTGCTGCCGCTGCCGCGGTCCATCTTTGCTGTAACCACCTTGGAGCCTGCTGGCGCTGCCGCGGTCCATCTTTGCTGTAACCACCTTGGAGCCTGCTGGCGCTGCCGCGGTCCATCTTTGCCGTACCCACCTTGGAGCCTGCTGGCGCTGCCGCGGTCCATCTTTGCTGTAACCACCTTGGAGCCTGCTGGCGCTGCCGCGGTCCATCTTTGCTGTAACCACCTTGGAGGCTGCTGGCGCTGCCGCGGTCCACCCTCGCTGAACCACCTTGGAACCTGCTGGCGCTGCCGCGGTCCACACTCGCTGAACCATCTTGGAGCCTGCTGGCGCTGCCGCGGCCCACGCTCGCTGAACCATCTTGGAGCCTGCTGGCGCTGCCGCGGCCCCACCTTCCGGAACCCCCCAGCTCGAGGATTGAGAGCTGTGCGTAGGGTCCCATTGCAACCGACCATCTATAAGACTGTCCCGCTACCTTGCCCCTTGCCACAAGACTTTCCAGATCTCTGGATCTGCTGTATATATCGAAACGATACTTATTGCCCGATAAAGATTGAAAACTCTATCTACGTGTGGTGTATATTTGTAGTGGTGGGGTTACTCTGCTGTACGATTCTAGGAGAGGGCCCTCCCGTCGGAGGCCTCTCGACATCGCTCGGTCCCTTCTCTGAAGGAGGGGTAGACCTAGGGGTGGTCAGTCAGACACCTTCTGCCTCCCCCGGGGTCGCCTTTCTAACACGCTTCCAGCAGCATCACACCCCAGGAATAGAGCCACTGACTCAGCTACCCAAATCAGCACCTCCATTTCCAAGAGCAGCGACTCTGCCTTGACACTGGAAGCTCAATCTATTGATTGATTATAAACTATGATCCAGGCCCAATTCAAATTCCCACCTAAATGCGACTGGGACTACTCAACCCAGTGCATTACAATCCACTGCAGAATCATCTCATAGCACAATCTCATACAAAGAGCAGAGTCACTGACTCAGCAACCCAAATACGGCACTCTATCTCCAAGAAGAGCGGCCATTGTGAGTTGATTCTGCCTAAATCCCGGACGCTACTACAAGCCACTATTCATTGATTATAAAAACTGATTGTGGATTCGCTATACCTCTTACCTATAATAGTATGTTAATTCACAGCCCCGAAACTCCCTACATTTCGAAACAATTCACAACCCGTTTCCAGGAGCAACACACCTGAGAAGTAGAGCCACTGACTCTGCTACCCAAATTAGCACCTCCATTTCCACGAGCAGCGACTCTCCCTTGACACTGGAAGCTCATTCTATATATTGATTATAAACTATGATCCAGGCCCAATTCAATTCCCCTCCTAAATGCGACTGGGACTACTCAGCCGAGTGCCTTACAATCCACTGCAGAATCATCTCATAGCACAATCTCATACAAAGAGCAGAGTCACTGACTCAGCAACCCAAATCAGGCACTCTATCTCCAAGAAGAGCGGCCATTGTAAGTTGATTCTGCCTAAATCCCGGACGCTACTACAAGCCACTATTCATTGATTATAAAAACTGATTGTGGATTCGCTATACCTCTTACCTATAATAGTATGTTAATTCACAGCCCCGAAACTCCCTACATTTCGAAACAATTCACAACCCGTTTCCAGGAGCAACACACCTGAGGAGTAGAGCCACTGACTCAGCTACCCAAATTAGCACCTCCATTTCCACGAGCAGCGACTCTCCCTTGACACTGGAAGCTCATTCTATATATTGATTATAAACTATGATCCAGGCCCAATTCAATTACCCTCCTAAATGCGACTGGGACTACTCAGCCGAGTGCCTTACAATCCACTGCAGAATCATCTCATAGCACAATCTCATACAAAGAGCAGAGTCACTGACTCAGCAACCCAAATCAGGCACTCTATCTCCAAGAAGAGCGGCCATTGTAAGTTGATTCTGCCTAAATCCCGGACACTAATACAAGCCACAATTTATTGATTATAAAAACTTATTGTGGATTCGCTATACCTCTAACCTATAATAGTATGTGACTACACAGCCCTGAAACTCCCTACATTTCAAAACAATTCACAACCCACTTCCAGGAGCAACGCACCCGAGGAGTAGAGCCACTGACTCAGCTACCTAAATCAGCACATCCATTTCCAAGAGCAGCGACTCTGCCTTGACACTGGCAGCTCAATCTATTGATTGACTATAAACTATGATCCAGGCCCAATTCAACTTCCCTCCTAAATGCGACTGGGACTACTCAGCCCAGTGCATTAAAATCCACTGCAGAATCATCTCATAGCACAGTCTCATACAAAGAGCATAGTCACTGACTCAGCAACCCGAATCAGGCACTCTCTCTCCAAGAAGAGCGGTCATTGTAAGTTGATTCTGCCTAAATCCCGGACGCTAATACAAGCCACTATTTATTGATTATAAAAACTGATTGTGGATTCGCTATACCTCTAACCTATAATAGTATAAGACTACACAGCCCTAAACGTGCCTGCATTTCGAAAGACTTTGCAGCCTACTTCCAGCAGCATCACACCCCAGGAATAGAGCCACTGACTCAGCTACCCAAATCAGCACCTCCATTTCCAAGAGCAGTGACTCTGCCTTGACACTGGAAGCTCAATCTATTGATTGATTATAAACTATGATCCAGGCCCAATTCAACTTCCCTCCTAAATGCGACTGGGACTCCTCAATCCAGTGCATTACAAACTCCTGCAGAATCATCTCATAGCACAATCTCATACAAAGAGCAGAGTCACTGACTCAGCAACTTAAATACGGCACTCTATCTCCAAGAAGAGCGGCCATTGTGAGTTGATTCTGCCTAAATCCCGGACGCTAGTACAAGCCACTATTTATTGATTATAAAAACTGATTGTGGATTCGCTATACCTCTAACCTATAATAGTATGTGACTACATAGCCCCGAAACTCCCTACATTTCAAAACAATTCACAACCCGTTTCCAGGAGCAACACACCCGAGGAGTAGAGCCATCGACTCAGCTACCCAAATCAGCACCTCCATTTCCAAGAGCAGCGACTCTCCCTTGACACTGGAAGCTCATTCTATATATTGATTATAAACTATGATCCAGGCCCAATTCAAATTCCCACCTAAATGCGACTGGGACTACTCAACCCAGTGCATTACAATCCACTGCAGAATCATCTCATAGCACAAGCTCATACAAAGAGCAGAGTCACTGACTCAGCACCCCAAATCAGGCACTCTATCTCCTAGAAGAGCGGCCATTGTAAGTTGATTCTGCCTAAATCCCGGATGCTAATACAAGCCACTATTTATTGATTATAAAAACTGATTGTGGATTCGCTAGACCTCTAACATATAATACTATGCGACTACTCAGCCCCAAACCTGCCTGCATTTCGAAACACTTCGCATCTCGCTTCCAGCAGTATCACACCCGAGGAGTAGAGCCACTGACTCAGCTACCTAAATCAGCACATCCATTTCCAAGAGCAGCGACTTTGCCTTGACACTGGAAGCTCAATCTATTTATTGATTATAAATTATGATCCAAGCCCAATTCAACTTCCCACCTAAATGTGACTGGGACTACTCAACCCAGTGCATTACAATCCACTGCAGAATCATCTCATAGCACAAGCTCATACAAAGAGCAGAGTCACTGACTCAGCACCCCAAATCAGGCACTCTATCTCCTAGAAGAGCGGCCATTGTAAGTTGATTCTGCCTAAATCCCGGATGCTAATACAAGCCACTATTTATTGATTATAAAAACTGATTGTGGATTCGCTATACCTCTAACCTATAATAGTATAACACTACCCAGCCCCAAACGTGCCTGCATTTCGAAACACTTTGCAGCCTGCTTCCAGCAGCATCACACCCCAGGAATAGAGCCACTGACTCAGCTACCCAAATCAGCACCTCCATTTCCAAGAGCAGTGACTCTGCCTTGACACTGGAAGCTCAATCTATTGATTGATTATAAACTATGATCCAGACCCAATTCAACTTCCCTCCTAAATGCGACTGGGACTCCTCAACCCAGTGCATTACAATCCACTGCAGAATCAAATCATAGCACAATCTCATACAAAGAGCAGAGTCACTGACTCAGCAACTAAAATACGGCACTCTATCTCCAAGAAGAGCGGCCATTGTGAGTTGATTCTGCCTAAATCCCGGACGCTACTACAAGCCACTATTTATTGATTATAAAAACTGATTGTGGATTAGCTATACCTCTAACCTATAATAGTATGTGACTACATAGCCCCGAAACTCCCTACATTTCAAAACAATTCACAACCCGTTTTCAGGAGCAACACACCCGAGGAGTAGAGCCACTGACTCAGCTACCCAAATCAGCACCTCCATTTCCAAGAGCAGCGACTCTCCCTTGACACTGGAAGCTCATTCTATATATTGATTATAAACGATGATCCAGGCCCACTTCAAATTCCCACCTAAATGCGACTGGGACTACTCAACCCAGTGCATTACAATCCACTGCAGAATCATCTCATAGCACAAGATCATACAAAGAGCAGAGTCACTGACTCAGCACCCCAAATCAGGCACTCTATCTCCAAGAAGAGCGGCCATTGTGAGTTGATTCTGCCTAAATCCCGGATGCTACTACAATCGACTATTGATTATAAAAACTGATTGTGGATTCGCTAGACCTCTAACAAATAATACTATGCGACTACTCAGCCCCAAACCTGCCTGCATTTCGAAACACTTCGCATCTCGCTTCCAGCAGTATCACACCCGAGGAGTAGAGCCACTGACTCAGCTACCTAAATCAGCACATCCATTTCCAAGAGCAGCGACTCTGCCTTGACACTGGAAGCTCAATCTATTTATTGATTATAAATTATGATCCAAGCCCAATTCAACTTCCCACCTAAATGCGACTGGGACTACTCAACCCAGTGCATTACAATCCACTGCAGAATCATCTCATAGCACAAGCTCATACAAAGAGCAGAGTCACTGACTCAGCACCCCAAATCAGGCACTCTATCTCCTAGAAGAGCGGCCATTGTAAGTTGATTCTGCCTAAATCCCGAATGCTAATACAAGCCACTATTTATTGATTATAAAAACTGATTGTGGATTCGCTATACCTCTAACCTATAATAGTATAACACTACCCAGCCCCAAACGTGCCTGCATTTCGAAACACTTTGCAGCCTGCTTCCAGCAGCATCACACCCCAGGAATAGAGCCACTGACTCAGCTACCCAAATCAGCACCTCCATTTCCAAGAGCAGTGACTCTGCCTTGACACTGGAAGCTCAATCTATTGATTGATTATAAACTATGATCCAGACCCAATTCAACTTCCCTCCTAAATGCGACTGGGACTCCTCAACCCAGTGCATTACAATCCACTGCAGAATCATCTCATAGCACAATCTCATTCAAAGAGCAGAGTCACTGACTCAGCAACTTAAATACGGCACTCTATCTCCAAGAAGAGCGGCCATTGTGAGTTGATTCTGCCTAAATCTCGGACGCTACTACAAGCCACTATTTATTGATTATAAAAACTGATTGTGGATTCGCTATACCTCTAACCTATAATAGTATGTGACTACATAGCCCCGAAACTCCCTACATTTCAAAACAATTCACAACCCGTTTCCAGGAGCAACACACCCGAGGAGCAGAGTCACTGACTCAGCACCCCAAATCAGGCACTCTATCTCCAAGAAGAGCGGCCATTGTGAGTTGATTCTGCCTAAATCCCGGATGCTACTACAATCGACTATTGATTATAAAAACTGATTTTGGATTCGCTAGACCTCTAACAAATAATAATATGCGACTACTCAGCCCCAAACCTGCCTGCATTTCGAAACACTTCGCATCTCGCTTCCAGCAGTATCACACCCGAGGAGTAGAGCCACTGACTCAGCTACCTAAATCAGCACCTCCATTTCGAAGAGCAGCGACTCTGCCTTGACACTGGAAGCTCAATCTATTTATTGATTATAAAATATGATCCCGGCCCAATTCAACTTCCCACCTAAATGTGACTGGGACTACTCAACCTACTGCATTACAATCCACTGCAGAATCATCTCATAGCACAATCTCATAAAAAGAGCAGAGTCACCGACTCAGCAACCGTAATCAGGCACTCTATCTCCAAGAAGAGCGGTCATTGTAAGTTGATTCTGCCTAAATCCCGGACGCTAATACAAGCCACTATTTATTGATTATAAAAACTGATTGTGGAGTCGCTATACCTGTAACCTATAATAGTATAAGACTACAAAGCCCCAAACGTGCCTGCATTTCGAAACACTTTGCAGCCAGCTTCCAGCAGCATCACACCCCAGGAATAGAGCCACTGACTCAGCTACCCAAATCACCACCTCCATTTCCAAGAACACCGACTCTGCCTTGACTGTGGAAGCTCAATCTATTTATTGATTATAAACTATGATCCAGGCCCAATTCAAATTCTCACCTGAATGCTACTGGGACTACTCAACCCAGTGCATTACACTCCACTGCTGAATCATCTCATAGCACAATCTCATACAAAGAGCAGAGTCACTGACTCAGCACCCCAAATCAGGCACTCTATCTCCAAGAAGAGCGGCCATTGTAAGTTGATTCTGCCTAAATCCTGGATGCTAATACAAGCCACTATTTATTGATTATAAAAACTGATTGTGGATTCGCTATACCTCTAACCTATAATAGTATAACACTACCCAGCCCCAAACCTGCCGGCATTTCGAAACACTTCGCATCTCGCTTCCAGCAGTATCACACCCGAGGAGTAGAGCCACTGACTCAGCTACCTAAATCAGCACATCCATTTCCAAGAGCAGCGACTCTGCCTTGACACTGGAAGCTCAATCTATTTATTGATTATAAACTATGATCCAGGCCCAATTCAACTTCCCACCTAAATGCGACTGGGACTACTCAACCCAGTGCATTACAATCCACTGCAGAATCATCTCATAGCACAAGCTCATACAAAGAGCAGAGTCACTGACTCAGCACCCCAAATCAGGCACTCTATCTCCTAGAAGAGCGGCCATTGTAAGTTGATTCTGCCTAAATCCCGGACGCTAATACAAGCCACTATTTATTGATTATAAAAACTGATTGTGGATTCGCTATACCTCTACCCTATAATAGTATAAGACTACAGAGCCCAAAATGTGCCTGCATTTCGAAACACTTTGCAGCCTGCTTCCAGCAGCATCACACCCCAGGAGTAGAGCCACTGACTCAGCTACCGAAATCAGCACCTCCATTTCCAAGAGCAGCGACTCTGCCTTGACACTGGAAGCTCAATCTATTGATTGATTATAAACTTTGATCCAGGCCCAATTCAACTTCCCTCCTAAATGCGACTGGGACTACTCAACCCAGTGCATTACAATCCACTGCTGAATCATCTCGTAGCACAATCTCATACAAAGAGCAGAGTCACTGACTCAGCAACCCAAATCAGGCACTCTATCTCCAAGAAGAGCGGCCATTGTGAGTTGATTCTGCCTAAATCCCGGATGCTACTACAAGCCACTATTTATTGATTATAAAAACTGATTGTGGATTTGTTATACCTCTAACCTATAATAGTATGTGACTACACAGCCCCGAAACTGCCTACATTTCGAAACAATTCACAACCCGTTTCCAGGAGGAACACACCCGAGGAGTAGAGCCACTGACTCGGCTACCCAAATCAGCACCTCCATTTCCAAGAGCAGCGACTCTCCCTTGAATCTGGAAGCTCAATCAATTGATTGACTATAAACTATGATCCAGGCCCAATTCAACTTCCCTCCTATATGTGACTGCGACTACTCAGCCCAGTGCATTACAATCCACTGCCGAATCATCTCATAGCACAATCTCATACAAAGAGCAGAGTCACTGACTCAGCAACCCAAATCAGGAACTCTATCGCCAAGAAGAGCGGCCATTGTAAGTTGGTTCTGCCTAAATCCCGGACGATACCAACAGCCACTATTTATTGATTATAAAAACTGATTGTGGATTCGCTATACCTCTAACCTATAATAGTATAACACTACACAGCCCCAAACGTGCCTGCATTTCGAAACACTTTGCAGCCTGCTTCCAGCAGCATCACACCCCAGGAATAGAGCCACTGACTCAGCTACCCAAATCAGCACCTCCATTTCCAAGAGCAGCGACTCTGCCTTGACACTGGAAGCTCAATCTATTGATTGATTATAAACTATGATCCAGGCCCAATTCAACTTCCCACCTAAATGCGACTGGGACTACTCAACCCAGTGCATTACAATCCACTGCAGAATCATCTCATAGCACAAGCTCATACAAAGAGCAGAGTCAGAGACTCGGCAACCCAAATCAGGCACTCTATCTCCAAGAAGAGCGGCCATTGTGAGTTGATTCTGCCTAAATCCCGGATGCTACTACAATCGACTATTTATTGATTATAAAAACTGATTGTGGATTCGCTATACCTCTAACATATAATACTATGCGACTATTCAGCCCCAAACCTGCCTGCATTTCGAAACACTTCGCATCTCGCTTCCAGCAGTATCACACCCGATGAGTAGAGCCACTGACTCAGCTACCCAAATCAGCTCCTCCATTTCCAAGAGCAGCGACTCTGCCTTGACACTGGAAGCTCAATCTATTGATGGATTATAAACTATGATCCAGGCCCAATTCAAATTCCAACCTAAATGCGACTAGGACTACTCAATCCTGTCCTTACAATCCACTGCAGAATCATCTCATAGCACAAGCTCATATAAAGAGCAGAGTCACAGATTCGGCAACCCAAATCAGGCACTCTATCTCCAAGAAGAGCGGTCATTGTAAGTTGATTCTGCCTAAATCCCGGACGCTAATACAAGCCACTATTTATTGATTATAAAATCTGATTGTGGATTCGCTATACCTCTAACCTATAATAGTATAAGACTACAAAGCCCCAAACGTGCCTGCATTTCGAAACACTTTGCAGCCTGCTTCCAGCAGCATCACACCCCAGGAATAGAGCCACTGACTCAGCTACCCAAATCAGCACCTCCATTTCCAAGAGCACCGACTCTGCCTTGACTGTGGAAGCTCAATCTATTTATTGATTATAAACTATGATCCAGACCCAATTCAAATTCCCACCTAAATGCGACTGGGACTACTCAACTCAGTGCATTACAATCCACTGCAGAATCATCTCATAGCACAAGCTCATACAAAGAGCGGCGTCACTGACTCAGCAACCCAAGTCAGGCACTCTATCTCCAAGAAGAGCGGCCATTGTAAGTTGATTCTGCCTAAATCCCGGATGCTAATACAAGCCACTATTTATTGATTATAAAAACTGATTGTGGATTCGCTATACCTCTAACCTATAATAGTATAACACTACACAGCCCCAAACGTGCCTGCATTTCGAAACACTTTGCAGCCTGCTTCCAGCAGCATCACACCCCAGGAATAGAGCCACTGACTCAGCTACCCAAATCAGCACCTCCATTTCCAAGAGCAGCGACTCTCCCTTGACACTGGAAGCTCATTCTATATATTGATTATAAACTATGATCCAGGCCCAATTCAAATTCCCTCCTAAATGCGACTGGGACTTCTCAGCCCAGTGCATTACAATCCACTGCAGAATCATCTCATAGCACAATCTCATACAAAGAGCAGTCACTGACTCAGCACCCCAAATCAGGCACTCTATCTCCAAGAAGAGGGCTATTGTGAGTTGATTCTGCCTTAATCCCGGACGCTACTACAAGCCACTATTTATTGATTATAAAAACTGATTGTGGATTCGCTATACCTCTAACCTATAATTGTATCTGACTACACAGCCCCGAAACTGCCTACATTTTGAAACAATTCACAACCCGTTTCCAGGAGCAACACACACGAGGAGTAGAGCCACTGACTCAGCTATCCAAATCAGCACCTCCATTTCCAAGAGCAGCGACTCTCCCTTGACACTGGAAGCTCAATCTATTTATTGATTATAAACTATGATCCAGGCCCAATTCAAATTCCAACCTAAATGCGACTAGGACTACTCAACCCAGTGCATTACAATCCACTGCAGAATCATCTCATAGCACAATCTCATACAAAGAGCAGAGTCACTGACTCAGCAACCCAAATCAGGCACTCTATCACCAAGAAGAGCGGCCATTGTGAGTTGATTCTGCCTAAATCCTGGACGCTAATACAAGCCACTATTTATTGATTATAAAAACTGATTGTGGATTCGCTAGACCTCTAACATATAATACTATGCGACTACTCAGCCCCAAACCTGCCTGCATTTCGAAACACTTCGCATCTCGCTTCCAGCAGTATCACACCCGAGGAGTAGAGCCACTGTTTCAGCTACCCAAATCAGCGCCTCCATTTCCAAGAGCAGCGACTCTGCCTTGACACTGGAAGCTCAATCTATTTATTGATTATAAAATATGATTCAGGCCCAATTCAAATTCCAACCTAAATGCGACTGGGACTACTCAACCCAGTGCATTACAATCCACTGCAGAATCATCTCATAGCACAAGCTCATACAAAGAGCAGAGTCACAGACTCGGCAACCCAAATCAGGCACTCTATCTCCAAGAAGAGCGGACATTGTGAGTTGATTCTGCCTAAATCCCAGATGCTACTACAATCGACTATTTATTGATTATAAAAACTGATTGTGGATTCGGTATACCTCTAACCTATAATAGTATGTCACTACACAGCCCGGAAACTCCCTACATTTTGAAACAATTCACAACCCGCTTCCAGGAGCAACACACCCGAGGAGTAGAGCCACTGACTCAGCTACCCAAATCAGCACCTCCATTTCCAAGAGCAGCGACTCTCCCTTGACACTGGAAGCTCATTCTATATATTGATTATAAACTATGATCCAGGCCCAATTCAAATTCCCATCTAAATGCGACTGGGACTACTCAACCCAGTGCATTACAATCCACTGCAGAATCATCTCATAGCACAAGCTCATACAAAGAGCAGAGTCACTGACTCAGCACCCCAAATCAGGCACTCTATCTCCAAGAAGAGCGGCCATTGTAAGTTGATTCTGCCTAAATCCCATACGCTAATACAAGCCACTATTTATTGATTATAAAAACTGATTGTGGATTTGCTATACCTCTAACCTATAATAGTATAAGACTACACAGCCCCACACGTGCCTGCATTTCGAAACACTTTGCAACCTGCTTCCAGCAGCATCACACCCCAGGAATAGAGCCACTGACTCAGCTACCCAAATCAACACCTCCATTTCCAAGAGCAGCGACTCTGCCTTTACACTGGAAGCTCAATCTATTGATTGATTATAAACTTTGATCCAGGCCCAATTCAACTTCCCTCCTAAATGCGACTGGGACTACTCAACCCAGTGCATTACATTCCACTGCAGAATCATCTGATAGCACAATCTCATACAAAGAACAGAGTCACTGACTCAGCACCCCAAATCAGGCACTGTATCTCCAAGAAGAGAGGCCATTGTAAGTTGATTCTGCCTAAATCCGGGACGCTAATACAAGCCAATATTTATTGATTATAAAAACTGATTGTGGATTCGCTATACCTCTACCCTATAATAGTATAAGACTACAGAGCCCAAAATGTGCCTGCATTTCGAAACACTTTGCAGCCTGCTTCCAGCAGCATCACACCCCAGGAGTAGAGCCACTGACTCAGCTACCCAAATCAGCACCTCCATTTCCAAGAGCAGCGACTCTGCCTTGACACTGGAAGCTCAATCTATTGATTGATTATAAACTTTGATCCAGGCCCAATTCAACTTCCCTCCTAAATGCGACTGGGACTACTCAACCCAGTGCATTACAATCCACTGCTGAATCATCTCGTAGCACAATCTCATACAAAGAGCAGAGTCACTGACTCAGCAACCCAAATCAGGCACTCTATCTCCAAGATGAGCGGCCATTGTGAGTTGATTCTGCCTAAATCCCGGATGCTACTACAAGCCACTATTTATTGATTATAAAAACTGATTGTGGATTTGTTATACCTCTAACCTATAATAGTATGTGACTACACAGCCCCGAAACTGCCTACATTTTGAAACAATTCACAACCCGTTTCCAGGAGGAACACACCCGAGGAGTAGAGCCACTGACTCGGCTACCCAAATCAGCACCTCCATTTCCAAGAGCAGCGACTCTCCCTTGAATCTGGAAGCTCAATCAATTGATTGACTATAAACTATGATCCAGGCCCAATTCAACTTCCCTCCTAAATGTGACTGCGACTACTCAGCCCAGTGCATTACAATCCACTGCCGAATCATCTCATAGCACAATCTCATACAAAGAGCAGAGTCACTGACTCAGCAACCCAAATCAGGAACTCTATCTCCAAGAAGAGCGGCCATTGTAAGTTGGTTCTGCCTAAATCCCGGACGATACCAACAGCCACTATTTATTGATTATAAAAACTGATTGTGGATTCGCTATACCTCTAACCTATAATAGTATAACACTACACAGCCCCAAACGTGCCTGCATTTCGAAACACTTTGCAGCCTGCTTCCAGCAGCATCACACCCCAGGAATAGAGCCACTGACTCAGCTACCCAAATCAGCACCTCCATTTCCAAGAGCAGCGACTCTGCCTTGACACTGGAAGCTCAATCTATTGATTGATTATAAACTTTGATCCAGGCCCAATTCAACTTCCCTCCTAAATGCGACTGGGACTACTCAACCCAGTGCATTACAATCCACTGCAGAATCATCTCATAGCACAATCTCATACAAAGAGCAGAGTCAGAGACTCGGCAACCCAAATCAGCACCTCCATTTCCAAGAGCACCGACTCTGCCTTGACTGTGGAAGCTCAATCTATTGATTGATTATAAACTATGATCCAGACCCAATTCAAATTCCCACCTAAATGCGACTGGGACTACTCAACTCAGTGCATTACAATCCACTGCAGAATCATCTCATAGCACAAGCTCATACAAAGAGCGGCGTCACTGACTCAGCAACCCAAGTCAGGCACTCTATCTCCAAGAAGAGCGGCCATTGTAAGTTGATTCTGCCTAAATCCCGGATGCTAATACAAGCCACTATTTATTGATTATAAAAACTGATTGTGGATTCGCTATACCTCTAACCTATAATAGTATAACACTACACAGCCCCGAAACGCCCTACATTTCGAAATAATTCACAACCCGCTTCCAGGAGCAACACACCCGAGGAGTAGAGCCACTGACTCAGCTACCCAAATCAGCACCTCCATTTCCAAGAGCAGCGACTCTCCCTTGACACTGGAAGCTCATTCTATATATTGATTATAAACTATGATCCAGGCCCAATTCAAATAACCACCTAAATGCGACTGGGACTACTCAACCCAGTGCATTACAATCCACTGCAGAATCATCTCATAGCACAAGCTCATACAAAGAGCAGAGTCACTAACTCAGCACCCCAAATCAGGCACTCTATCTCCAAGACAAGCGGCCATTGTAAGTTGATTCTGCCTAAATCCCGGCTGCTAATACAAGCCACTATTTATTGATTTTAAAACTGATTGTGGATTCGCTATACCTCTAACCTATAATAGTATTAGACTACACAGCCCCAAACGTGCCTGCATTTCGAAGCACTTTGCAGCCTGCTTCCAGCAGCATCACACCCCAGGAATAGAGCCACTGACTCAGCTACCCAAATCAGCACCTCCATTTCCAAGAGCAGCGACTCTCCCTTGACACTGGAAGCTCCATCTATTTATTGATTATAAACTATGATTCAGGCCCAATTCAAATTCCAACCTAAATGCGACTGGGACTACTCAACCCAGTGCATTACAATCCACTGCAGAATCATCTCATAGCACAAGCTCATACAAAGAGCAGAGTCACTGACTCAGCACCCCAAATCAGGCACTCTATCTCCGAGAAGAGCGGCCATCGTGAGTTGATTCTGCCTAAATCCCGGATGCTACTACAATCGACTATTTATTGATTATAAAAACTGATTGTGGATTCGCTAGACCTCTAACATATAATACTATGTGACTACTCAGCCCCAAACCTGCCTGCATTTCGAAACACTTCGCATCTCGCTTCCAGCAGTATCACACCCGAGGAGTAGAGCCACTGACTCAGCTACCCAAATCAGCGCCTCCATTTCCAAGAGCAGCGACTCTGCCTTGACACTGGAACCTCAATCTATTTATTGATTATAAAGTATGATCCAGGCCCAATTCAACTTCCCACCTAAATGTGACTGGGACTACTCAACCTACTGCATTACAATCCACTGCAGAATCATCTCATAGCACAATCTCATACAAAGAGCAGAGTCACTGACTCAGCAACCCGAATCAGGCACTCTATCTCCAAGAAGAGCGGTCATTGTAAGTTGATTCTGCCTAAATCCTGGACGCTAATACAAGCCACTATTTATTGATTATAAAAACTGATTGTGGATTCGCTATACCTCTAACCTATAATAGTATAAGACTACACAGCCCCACACGTTCCTGCATTTCGAAACACTTTGCAACCTGCTTCCAGCAGCATCACACCCCAGGAATAGAGCCACTGACTCAGCTACCCAAATCAACACCTCCATTTCCAAGAGCAGCGACTCTGCCTTTACACTGGAAGCTCAATCTATTGATTGATTATAAACTTTGATCCAGGCCCAATTCAACTTCCCTCCTAAATGCGACTGGGACTACTCAACCCAGTGCATTACATTCCACTGCAGAATCATCTGATAGCACAATCTCATACAAAGAACAGAGTCACTGACTCAGCACCCCAAATCAGGCACTCTATCTCCAAGAAGAGAGGCCATTGTAAGTTGATTCTGCCTAAATCCCGGACGCTAATACAAGCCAATATTTATTGATTATGAAAACTGATTGTGGATTCGCTATACCTCTAACCTATAATAGTATAAGACTACACAGCCTCAAACGTGCCTGCATTTCGAAACACTTTGCAGCCTGCTTCCAGCAGCATCACACCCCAGGAATAGAGCCACTGACTCAGCTACCCAAATCAGCACCTCCATTTCCAAGAGCACCGACTCTGCCTTGACCGTGGAAGCTCAATCTATTTATTGATTATAAACTATGATCCAGGCCCAATTCAAATTCCCACCTAAATGCGACTGGGACTACTCAACCCAGTGCATTACACTCCACTGCTGAATCATCTCATAGCACAATCTCATACAAAGAGCAGAGTCACTGACTCAGCACCCCAAATCAGGCACTCTATCTCCGAGAAGAGCGGCCATCGTGAGTTGATTCTGCCTAAATCCCGGATGCTACTACAATCGACTATTTATTGATTATAAAAACTGATTGTGGATTCGCTAGACCTCTAACATATAATACTATGCGACTACTCAGCCCCAAACCTGCCTGCATTTCGAAACACTTCGCATCTCGCTTCCAGCAGTATCACACCCGAGGAGTAGAGCCACTGACTCAGCGACCCAAATCAGCACCTCCATTTCCAAGAGCAGCGACTCTGCCTTGACACTGGAAGCTCAATCTATTTATTGATTATAAAATATGATCCCGGCCCAATTCAACTTCCCACCTAAATGTGACTGGGACTACACAACCTACTGCATTACAATCCACTGCAGAATCATCTCATAGCACAATCTCATGCAAAGAGCAGAGTCACTGACTCAGCAACCCAAATCAGGCACTCTATCTCCAAGAAGAGCGGCCATTGTAAGTTGATTCTGCCTAAATCCCGGACGCTAATACAAGCCACTATTTATTGATTATAAAAACTGATTGTGGATTGGCTATACCTCTAACCTATAATAGTATAAGACTACAAAGCCCCAAACGTGCCTGCATTTCGAAACACTTTGCAGCCTGCTTGCAGCAGCATCACACCCCAGGAATAGAGCCACTGACTCAGCTACCCAAATCAGCACCTCCATTTCCAAGAGCACCGACTCTGCCTTGACTGTGGAAGCTCAATTTATTTATTGATTATAAACTATGATCCAGACCCAATTCAAATTCCCACCTAAATGCGACTGGGACTACTCAACCCAGTGCATTACACTCCACTGCTGAATCATCTCATAGCACAATCTCATACAAAGAGCAGAGTCACTGACTCAGCACCCCAAATCAGGCACTCTATCTCCAAGAAGAGCTGCCATTGTAAGTTGATTTTGACTAAATCCCGGACGCTAATACAAGCCACTATTTATTGATTATAAAAATTGATTGTGGATTCGCTATACCTCTAACCTATAATAGTATAAGACTACACCGCCCCAAACGTGCCTGCATTTTGAAACACTTTGCAGCCTGCTTCCAGCAGCATCACACCCCAGGAATAGAGCCACTGACTCAGCTACCCAAATCAGCACCTCCATTTCCAAGACAGCGACTCTCCCTTCACACTGGAACTCATTCTATATATTGATTATAAACTATGATCCAGGCCCAATTCAACTTCCCTCCTAAATGAGACTGGGACTACTCAAACCAGTGCATTACATTCCACTGCAGAATCATCTCATAGCACAATCTCATACAAAGAGCAGAGTCACTGACTGAGCGACCCAAATCAGGCACTCTATCTCCAAGAAGAGCGGCCATTGTGAGTTGATTCTGCCTAAATCCCGGACGCTAAAACAAGCCACTATTTATTGATTATAAAAACTGATTGTGGATTCGATATACCTCTAACCTATAATAGTGTAAGACTACACAGCCCCAAACGTGCCTGCATTTTGAAACACTTTGCAGCCTGCTTCCAGCAGCATCACACCCCAGGAATAGAGCCACTGACTCAGATACCCAAATCAGCACCTCCATTTCCAAGAGCAGCGACTCTCCCTTGACACTGGAAGCTGAATCTATTTATTGATTATAAACTATGATCCAGGCCCAATTCAAATTCCAACCTAAATGCGACTGGGACTACTCAACCCAGTGCATTACAATCCACTGCAGAATCATCTCATAGCACAATCTCATACAAAGAGCGGAGTCACTGACTCAGCAACCCAAATCAGGCACTCTATCTCCAAGAAGAGCGGCCATTGTGAGTTGATTCTGCCTAAATCCCGGACGCTACTACAAGCCACTATTTATTGATTATAAAAACTGATTGTGGATTCGCTATACCTCTAACCTATAATTGTATCTGACTACACGGCCCCGAAACTGCCTACATTTCGAAACAATTCACAACCCGTTTCCAGGAGCAACACACACGAGGAGTAGAGCCACTGACTCAGCTATCCAAATCAGCACCTCCATTTCCAAGAGCAGCGACTCTCCCTTGACACTGGAAGCTCAATCTATTTATTGATTATAAACTATGATCCAGGCCCAATTCAAATTCCAACCTAAATGCGACTGGGACTACTCAATCCTGTGCATTACAATCCACTGCAGAATCATCTCATAGCCCAAGCTCATACAAAGAGCAGAGTCACAGACTCGGCAACCCAAATCAGGCACTCTATCTCCAAGAAGAGCGGACATTGTGAGTTGATTCTGCCTAAATCCCAGATGCTACTACAATCGACTATTTATTGATTATAAAAACTGATTGTGGATTTGCAAGACCTCTAACCTATAATAGTATGTGACTACACAGCCCCGAAACTGCCTACATTTCGAAACACTTCGCATCTCGCTTCCAGCAGTATCACACCCGAGGAGTAGAGCCACTGACTCAGCTACCCCAAATCAGGCACTCTATCTCCAAGAAGAGCGGCCATTGTAAGTTGATTCTGCCTAAATCCCGGACACTAATACAAGCCACTATTTATTGATTATAAAAACTGATTGTGGATTTGCTATACCTCTAACCTATAATAGTATAAGACTACACAGCCCCAAACATGCCTGCATTTCGAAACACTTTGCAGCCTGCTTCCAGCAGCATCACACCCCAGGAATAGAGCCACTGACTCAGCTACCTAATTCAGCACCTCCATTTCCAAGACAGCGACTCTGCCTTGACACTGGAAGCTCAATCTATTGATTGATTATAAACTTTGATCCAGGCCCAATTCAACTTCCCTCCTAAATGAGACTGGGACTACTCAAACCAGTGCATTACATTCCACTGCAGAATCATCTCATAGCACAATCTCATACAAAGAGCAGAGTCACTGACTGAGCGACCCAAATCAGGCACTCTATCTCCAAGAAGAGTGGCCATTGTGAGTTGATTCTGCCTAAATCCCGGACGCTAAAACAAGCCACTATTTATTGATTATAAAAACTGATTGTGGATTCGATATACCTCTAACCTATAATAGTATAAGACTACACAGCCCCAAACGTGCCTGCATTTTGAAACACTTTGCAGCCTGCTTCCAGCAGCATCACACCCCAGGAATAGAGCCACTGACTCAGCTACCCAAATCACCACCTTCATTTCCAAGAGCACCGACTCTGCCTTGACTGTGGAAGCTCAATCTATTTATTGATTATAAACTATGATCCAGGCCCAATTCAAATTCCCACCTGAATGCTACTGGGACTACTCAACCCAGTGCATTACACTCCACTGCTGAATCATCTCATAGCACAATCTCATACAAAGAGCAGAGTCACTGACTCAGCACCCCAAATCAGGCACTCTATCTCCAAGAAGAGCGGCCATTGTAAGTTGATTCTGCCTAAATCCCGGATGCTAATACAAGCCACTATTTATTGATTATAAAAACTGATTGTGGATTCGCTATACCTCTAACCTATAATAGTATAACACTACCCAGCCCCAAACCTGCCGGCATTTCGAAACACTTCGCATCTCGCTTCCAGCAGTATCACACCCGAGGAGTAGAGCCACTGACTCAGCTACCTAAATCAGCACATCCATTTCCAAGAGCAGCGACTCTGCCTTGACACTGGAAGCTCAATCTATTTATTGATTATAAACTATGATCCAGGCCCAATTCAACTTCCCACCTGAATGCGACTGGGACTACTCAACCCAGTGCATTACAATCCACTGCAGAATCATCTCATAGCACAAGCTCATACAAAGAGCAGAGTCACTGACTCAGCACCCCAAATCAGGCACTCTATCTCCTAGAAGAGCGGCCATTGTAAGTTGATTCTGCCTAAATCCCGGACGCTAATACAAGCCACTATTTATTGATTATAAAAACTGATTGTGGATTCGATATACCTCTAACCTATAATAGTATAAGACTACAGAGCCCAAAATGTGCCTGCATTTCGAAACACTTTGCAGCCTGCTTCCAGCAGCATCACACCCCAGGAGTAGAGCCACTGACTCAGCTACCCAAATCAGCACCTCCATTTCCAAGAGCAGCGACTCTGCCTTGACACTGGAAGCTCAATCTATTGATTGATTATAAACTTTGATCCAGGCCCAATTCAACTTCCCTCCTAAATGCGACTGGGACTACTCAACCCAGTGCATTACAATCCACTGCTGAATCATCTCATAGCACAATCTCATACAAAGAGCAGAGTCACTGACTCAGCAACCCAAATCAGGCACTCTATCTCCAAGAAGAGCGGCCATTGTGAGTTGATTCTGCCTAAATCCCGGATGCTACTACAAGCCACTATTTATTGATTATAAAAACTGATTGTGGATTTGTTATACCTCTAACCTATAATAGTATGTGACTACACAGCCCCGAAACTGCCTACATTTCGAAACAATTCACAACCCGTTTCCAGGAGGAACACACCCGAGGAGTAGAGCCACTGACTCGGCTACCCAAATCAGCACCTCCATTTCCAAGAGCAGCGACTCTCCCTTGAATCTGGAAGCTCAATCAATTGATTGACTATAAACTATGATCCAGGCCCAATTCAACTTCCCTCCTAAATGTGACTGCGACTACTCAGCCCAGTGCATTACAATCCACTGCCGAATCATCTCATAGCTCAATCTCATACAAAGAGCAGAGTCACTGACTCAGCAACCCAAATCAGGAACTCTATCTCCAAGAAGAGCGGCCATTGTAAGTTGGTTCTGCCTAAATCCCGGACGATACCAACAGCCACTATTTATTGATTATAAAAACTGATTGTGGATTCGCTATACCTCTAACCTATAATAGTATAACACTACACAGCCCCAAACGTGCCTGCATTTCGAAACACTTTGCAGCCTGCTTCCAGCAGCATCACACCCCAGGAATAGAGCCACTGACCCAGCTACCCAAATCAGCACCTCCATTTCCAAGAGCAGCGACTCTGCCTTGACACTGGAAGCTCAATCTATTGATTGATTATAAACTATGATCCAGGCCCAATTCAACTTCCCACCTAAATGCGACTGGGACTACTCAACCCAGTGCATTACAATCCACTGCAGAATCATCTCATAGCACAAGCTCATACAAAGAGCAGAGTCAGAGACTCGGCAACACAAATCAGGCACTCTATCTCCAAGAAGAGCGGCCATTGTGAGTTGATTCTGCCTAAATCCCGGATGCTACTACAATCGACTATTTATTGATTATAAAAACTGATTGTGGATTCGCTATACCTCTAACATATAATACTATGCGACTATTCAGCCCCAAACCTGCCTGCATTTCGAAACACTTCGCATCTCGCTTCCAGCAGTATCACACCCGATGAGTAGAGCCACTGACTCAGCTACCCAAATCAGCTCCTCCATTTCCAAGAGCAGCGACTCTGCCTTGACACTGGAAGCTCAATCTATTGATGGATTATAAACTATGATCCAGGCCCAATTCAAATTCCAACCTAAATGTGACTAGGACTACTCAATCCTGTCCTTACAATCCACTGCAGAATCATCTCATAGCACAAGCTCATATAAAGAGCAGAGTCACAGATTCGGCAACCCAAATCAGGCACTCTATCTCCAAGAAGAGCGGTCATTGTAAGTTGATTCTGCCTAAATCCCGGACGCTAATACAAGCCACTATTTATTGATTATAAAATCTGATTGTGGATTCGCTATACCTCTAACCTATAATAGTATAAGACTACAAATTCCCAAACGTGCCTGCATTTCGAAACACTTTGCAGCCTGCTTCCAGCAGCATCACACCCCAGGAATAGAGCCACTGACTCAGCTACCCAAATCAGCACCTCCATTTCCAAGAGCACCGACTCTGCCTTGACTGTGGAAGCTCAATCTATTTATTGATTATAAACTATGATCCAGACCCAATTCAAATTCCCACCTAAATGCGACTGGGACTACTCAACTCAGTGCATTACAATCCACTGCAGAATCATCTCATAGCACAAGCTCATACAAAGAGCGGCGTCACTGACTCAGCAACCCATGTCAGGCACTCTATCTCCAAGAAGAGCGGCCATTGTAAGTTGATTCTGCCTAAATCCCGGATGCTAATACAAGCCACTATTTATTGATTATAAAAACTGATTGTGGATTCACTATAGCTCTAACCTATAATAGTATAACACTACACAGCCCCAAACGTGCCTGCATTTCAAAACACTTTGCAGCTTGCTTCCAGCAGCATCACACCCCAGGAATAGAGCCACTGACTCAGCTACCCAAATCAGCACCTCCATTTCCAAGAGCAGCGACTCTCCCTTGACACTGGAAGCTCATTCTATATATTGATTATAAACTATGATCCAGGCCCAATTCAAATTCCCTCCTAAATGCGACTGGGACTTCTCAGTCCAGTGCATTACAATCCACTGCAGAATCATCTCATAGCACAATCTCATACAAAGAGCAGTCACTGACTCAGCACCCCAAATCAGGCACTCTATCTCCAAGAAGAGCGGCCATTGTAAGTTGATTCTACCTAAATCCCGGACGCTAATACAAGCCACTCTTTATTGATTATAAAAATTGATTGTGGATTTGCTATACCTCTAACCTATAATAGTATGTGACTGCACAGCCCCGAAACTCCCTACGTTTCGAAACAATTCACAACCCGCTTGCAGGAGCAACACACCCGAGGATTAGAGCCACTGACTCAGCAACCCAAATCAGGCACTCAATCTCCAAGAAGAGCGGCCATTGTGAGTTGATTCTGCCTTAATCCCGGACGCTACTACAAGCCACTATTTATTGATTATAAAAACTGATTGTGGATTCGCTATACCTCTAACCTATAATTGTATCTGACTACACAGCCCCGAAACTGCCTACATTTCGAAACAATTCACAACCCGTTTCCAGGAGCAACACACACGAGGAGTAGAGCCACTGACTCAGCTATCCAAATCAGCACCTCCATTTCCAAGAGCAGCGACTCTCCCTTGACACTGGAAGCTCAATCTATTTATTGATTATAAACTATGATCCAGGCCCAATTCAAATTCCAACCTAAATGCGACTGGGACTACTCAACCCAGTGCATTACAATCCACTGCAGAATCATCTCATAGCACAATCTCATACAAAGAGCAGAGTCACTGACTCAGCAACCCAAATCAGGCACTCTATCACCACGAAGAGCGGCCATTGTGAGTTGATTCTGCATAAATCCCGGACGCTAATACAAGCCACTATTTATTGATTATAAAAACTGATTGTGGATTCGCTAGACCTCTAACATATAATACTATGCGACTACTCAGCCCCAAACCTGCCTGCATTTCGAAACACTTCGCATCTCGCTTCCAGCAGTATCACACCCGAGGAGTAGAGCCACTGTTTCAGCTACCCAAATCAGCGCCTCCATTTCCAAGAGCAGCGACTCTGCCTTGACACTGGAAGCTCAATCTATTTATTGATTATAAAATATGATCCCGGCCCAATTCAACTTCCCCCCTAAATGTGACTGGGACTACTCAAGCTACTGCATTACAATCCACTGCAGAATCATCTCATAGCACAATCTCATACAAAGAGCAGAGTCACTGACTCAGCAACCCAAATCAGGCACTCTATCTCCAAGAAGAGCGGCCATTGTAAGTTGATTCTGCCTAAATCCCGGATGCTAATACAAGCCACTATTTATTGATTATAAAAACTGATTGTGGATTCTCTATACCTCTAACCTATAATAGTATAAGACTACAAAGCCCCAAACGTGCCTGCATTTCAAAACACTTTGCAGCCTGCTTCCAGCAGCATCACACCCCAGGAATAGAGCCACTGATTCAGCTACCCAAATCAGCACCTCCATTTCCAAGAGCACCGACTCTGCCTTGATTGTGGAAGCTCAATCTATTTATTGATTATAAACAATGATCCAGGCCCAATTCAAATTCCCACCTAAATGCGACTGGGACTACTCAACCCAGTGCATTACAATCCACTGCAGAATCATCTCATAGCACAAGCTCATACAAAGAGCAGAGTCACTAACTCAGCACCCCAAATCAGGCACTCTATCTCCAAGACGAGCGGCCATTGTGAGTTGATTCTGCCTAAATCCCAGATGCTACTACAATCGACTATTTATTGATTATAAAAACTGATTGTGGATCCGCGAGACCTCTAACATATAATACTATGTGACTACTCAGCCCAAACCTGCCTGCATTTCGAAACACTTCGCATCTCGCTTCCAGCAGTATCACACCCGAGGAGTAGAGCCACTGACTCAGCTACCCAAATCAGCACCTCCATTTCCAAGAGCAGCGACTCTGCCTTGACACTGGAACCTCAATCTATTTATTGATTATAAAGTATGATCCAGGCCCAATTCAACTTCCCACCTAAATGTGACTGGGACTACTCAACCTACTGCATTACAATCCACTGCAGAATCATCTCATAGCACAATCTCATACAAAGAGCAGAGTCACTGACTCAGCAACCCGAATCAGGCATTCTATCTCCAAGAAGAGCGGTCATTGTAAGTTGATTCTGCCTAAATCCTGGACGCTAATACAAGCCACTATTTATTGATTATAAAAACTGATTGTGGATTCGCTATACCTCTAACCTATAATAGTATAAGACTACACCATCGGGCCAACGCGGTAGGGAGACGGTGGCAGTGTCTCCCAGACCCGCTGCTGTGCCTGAGAGTGTCCTTCAGTGATTACTGGTAAATGTGAGGGCTGCGAGAAGCGCTTGTACGCACGGACTGATTTTATAGTCTGCAGTATTTTAAATCATATTGTAGTATTTTATTCTGGACAGACTCACGTGTCCCACCAAAAACTGTTTTCTCTCCCTCCATTGCCTGGGCTCGATCTTACCGCCTGCCCGCCTCGTTCCGACCCGGCAATCAGTGCCGTTGTGCGGAGGGCGGACAGGCAAGAGCCAGGCAGGCAGCACTTCCGGTTCTCCCGGAGTTGAGGTTAGCGCTCTAGTGGCTACCTCACTCCGGGCTATTTAGCCACGCCCTTCCTCTAAGCGCGCAGCGGTTGCGCGCAGGGGGCGCCTTCGAGCGCGCCTAAGAAGCGCCGAAGAAAAGCCCGTCTGCGCCCGTCCGCGACAGGACGGGGCGAGGGGCGATGGACTCTGACTCAGCCCACCGAGTTTCGACCGGTAAGGGCACATGGATAATTAGTTACTCGGCCCAAATGCTACTGACCCTTAGACCATCACTGTCATGTAGCACTAAAATTTCATGGCACCGTGTAGAGGGAGGCTTCTTTTGTCTGCAATGTCGGCGTCGATCTGGGAATAGTATACCTCTTTCGGTCCTAAATTCCCCTCTCCGGGCCTTAGGAGCTTCTTTCTCAATGTACGGTCATTACCCAAACACCAACATCAAGTTTGGGATTTAATTCACTCTATGCAGCCAGACATCTGCTTCTTGGTTGAAACATGGCTAAAACCACACACAGTTACTGCCATAGCCATGGGGATCCCTGCTGGTTATAAAATTAAACATTTAGACCGAGAAATAAAAACCGGAGGTGGTCTTGCAATCATACACAAAGACTGCATAAAAGTTACTATTAGTGAGCAACATATGCACCCTCAGCTAGAAATAATGATTTTTAAATTCACTCTTACTAATCATATAACCTGGAAAGGTGCTTTGGTCTATCGGCCTCCAGGACCTAACACGAATTTTGCACTTATTCTTCAAGAAATTTTAGCCCCTCATATTAAATCTAAAGAAGATTTTCTTCTTCTAGGAGATTTTAATACACATGTAGATTTACCTACACTCTCTGATGCCACTGCCCTGATTACAGACCTTTCTAACTTAGGTCTTGAATTACAAAATCATGGACCCACCCACAAAGGAGGACATATGCTAGACTTACTTTTCTGTAATTGTGCCAAAGTAATCTGCTCCCCGGCAAAAGAAATATCATGGACTGACCACTCCATGCTTGAATTCCTTTTAGTAACTCCTGTAAGAACTGTTAAGAGTGCTCCTCTTCCCCCCACTTGGCGACGCCAGTGGCATAAAGTCACTGCCAATAAAATTCAGGAATTCTGGACAAATCCGGAAATTTCAGCAACTGACACAGCTGACACGGCCTTAACTAAGCTCAATGTCTCTATTAAGCAAGCTATTGACATTGTAGCCCCATTAAAAAAACACAAACAGTATCCTGTGCCTAAACAAGATAGCTGGTATACCCACGAATTGAGGGTTGCAAAGCAAAACTGTAGGCGAGCTGAGAAGGCTTGGAGAAAAGGGAAGACCGAGAGCAGTAGAGTAGCTTTCTTAGATACTCAATCCAAGTATTATAAAAGCATAAAGCAAGCCAGGAAACAACATCTAACGCAGCAGATAGCACAGGCAGGCAATTGCTCTAAGGAGCTTTTTAACATCCTGCAGAATTTTATTAAGCCAACTGCTTGTGATAGCTCAGAGGACTTCTCACAAGACCTATGTGATGAAGTCTCGACATATTTTGAGGATAAAATAAATAATATCTATGAAAAAATAGTAGCAGCTAATGGCGCTATAAAAATTACTAACAAAGGCCATCCTCATACTCCGGTAACTAGCAACAAACCCACCCTAACATATTTTCCTCCGATTACCAACACAGAGCTTCTCTCCCTCTGCAGCCACATTAAATCTGGGTCGCCTAATGACCTTATTCCAGCAAAAATGGTTGGCCCCATGATCTCTTTTTTGGGACCTCCCATACTGGATGTGATTAACATCTCCCTAACGAAAGGCCAGGTCCCAGCAGACTGGAAAAGGGCGGTGGTGAACCCGATTAGAAAAAAAGCATCTTCCCCTTGGACAGACCTCTCCAACTTACGACCTATCTCCCTCCTACCCTACCTGGGCAAGGTTACGGAGAGGCACGTGAACACCTATCTTTCTCAACATCTTGAAGCGACGGATGGCCTGGACTATTCACAATCTGGTTTCAGGCCAAACCACAGCACAGAATCAGCCCTTCAGACAGTGACCAATAACATCAGAATGGCACTGGATGATGGCAGCTCAATGATTCTGGTGCTGTTGGACCTTTCCGCCGCTTTCGATACGGTGTCTCACACGGTGCTTCTTGACCGCCTAGGTGAGGTGGGTGTGGAGGGAGAGGCCCTGACTTGGATGAAGAGCTTTTTGACTGGTCGTTTCCAAGAAGTTAGGCTGGGCTCCCATAAATCCACACTAAGGGAGCTCAATAAGGGAGTGCCACAAGGCTCATGCCTAAGTCCTACACTCTTCAACGTGTATGTGGCCCCCCTAGCCAACTTAGCTAGATCTTTCGGGTTCACTCCGGTGTCGTATGCCGACGACACCCAACTCCTTTTCCCTTTCAAAACTCTTACATCTGCAATAAAAAGATCTTTTGCAGATGGCATGAGAGCCATTGCAGACTGGATGTCAACAAACTGTCTGCAGTGCAATGTGGGGAAAACGGAGGTTATGTGTTTTGGACAAGCGGCAACATATTGGTCATCTGACTGGTGGCCCTTAGAGCTAGGTCCTGTCCCTACCCCCAAGAGTACTGTTAGGAACCTGGGAGTGCTTTTTGATCAGCAACTTACCTTTAAAGGACATGTAAATCAGGTTGCTGGTACCTGCTTTCGGGCTATTGGGATGTTGAGACGAGTCTTCCCCTACATACCGGACCATCACAGATTAACGCTTGTGCAGGCTCTGGTCATCAGCAGGGTGGATTACTGCAATGGGTTGCTCCTCGGAGCTAACGAGGAGCAACTTAGTAAATTGCAGGTAATCCAAAATACAGCAGCAAGGATTGTCCTGAATGTTCCATCAAGGACTCCTTCTAGTCCCCTGCTGGTGAGACTCCACTGGCTTCCAGTGAGGAAACGAGTCCAATTTAAAACTCTATGCACTATTCATAAGAGTATGATAGGGGAGGGCCCTAAATACATGACCGAAATCTTTCAGCCTTACATCCCTGGGCGGTCTCTGCGCTCCAGCCATCAGCAGCTCTTGCAGACACCCAGAGTAAAAAAGGCCAGACAAGGCGGCCGTGCATTAGCTTATGCCGGACCAGCACTCTGGAATTCTCTGCCCCCTGAACTTAGATCTCTTCCCAGTCATTTGAGTTTTCGGAAAACTTTAAAAACGTATCTGTATCCTGATAAATAATGCCTTCCAGCTCTCATTCCCTTTTACTGGACACTCTCTCAGAATTAGAACACTCTCGTGTTGCAGCAATAGCGCGGAGATACCCCTTCGGGGGTCTAGTCTGGCGCTTTATAAGAATATAAAATAAATAAATAAATAAATACACAGCCCCACACGTGCCTGCATTTCGAAACACTTTGCAACCTGCTTCCAGCAGCATCACACCCCAGGAATAGAGCCACTGACTCAGCTACCCAAATCAACACCTCCATTTCCAAGAGCACCGACTCTGCCTTGACTGTGGAAGCTCAATCTATTTATTGATTATAAACTATGATCCAGACCCAATTCAAATTCCCACCTAAATGCGACTGGGACTACTCAACCCAGTGCATTACACTCCACTGCTGAATCATCTCATAGCACAATCTCATACAAAGAGCAGAGTCACTGACTCAGCACCCCAAATCAGGCACTCTATCTCCAAGAAGAGCTGCCATTGTAAGTTGATTTTGACTAAATCCCGGACGCTAATACAAGCCACTATTTATTGATTATAAAAATTGATTGTGGATTCGCTATACCTCTAACCTATAATAGTATAAGACTACACCGCCCCAAACGTGCCTGCATTTTGAAACACTTTGCAGCCTGCTTCCAGCAGCATCACACCCCAGGAATAGAGCCACTGACTCAGCTACCCAAATCAGCACCTCCATTTCCAAGACAGCGACTCTGCCTTGACACTGGAAGCTCAATCTATTGATTGAATATAAACTTTGATCCAGGCCCAATTCAACTTCCCTCCTAAATGAGACTGGGACTACTCAAACCAGTGCATTACATTCCACTGCAGAATCATCTCATAGCACAATCTCATACAAAGAGCAGAGTCACTGACTGAGCGACCCAAATCAGGCACTCTATCTCCAAGAAGAGCGGCCATTGTGAGTTGATTCTGCCTAAATCCCGGACGCTAAAACAAGCCACTATTTATTGATTATAAAAACTGATTGTGGATTCGATATACCTCTAACCTATAATAGTATAAGACTACACAGCCCCAAACGTGCCTGCATTTTGAAACACTTTGCAGCCTGCTTCCAGCAGCATCACACCCCAGGAATAGAGCCACTGACTCAGATACCCAAATCAGCACCTCCATTTCCAAGAGCAGCGACTCTCCCTTGACACTGGAAGCTCAATCTATTTATTGATTATAAACTATGATCCAGGCCCAATTCAAATTCCAACCTAAATGCGACTGGGACTACTCAACCCAGTGCATTACAATCCACTGCAGAATCATCTCATAGCACAATCTCATACAAAGAGCGGAGTCACTGACTCAGCAACCCAAATCAGGCACTCTATCTCCAAGAAGAGCGGCCATTGTGAGTTGATTCTGCCTAAATCCCGGACGCTACTACAAGCCACTATTTATTGATTATAAAAACTGATTGTGGATTCGCTATACCTCTAACCTATAATTGTATCTGACTACACGGCCCCGAAACTGCCTACATTTCGAAACAATTCACAACCCGTTTCCAGGAGCAACACACACGAGGAGTAGAGCCACTGACTCAGCTATCCAAATCAGCACCTCCATTTCCAAGAGCAGCGACTCTCCCTTGACACTGGAAGCTCAATCTATTTATTGATTATAAACTATGATCCAGGCCCAATTCAAATTCCAACCTAAATGCGACTGGGACTACTCAATCCTGTGCATTACAATCCACTGCAGAATCATCTCATAGCCCAAGCTCATACAAAGAGCAGAGTCACAGACTCGGCAACCCAAATCAGGCACTCTATCTCCAAGAAGAGCGGCCATTGTAAGTTGATTCTGCCTAAATCCCGGACACTAATACAAGCCACTATTTATTGATTATAAAAACTGATTGTGGATTTGCTATACCTCTAACCTATAATAGTATAAGACTACACAGCCCCAAACATGCCTGCATTTCGAAACACTTTGCAGCCTGCTTCCAGCAGCATCACACCCCAGGAATAGAGCCACTGACTCAGCTACCTAATTCAGCACATCCATATCCAAGAGCAGCGACTCTGCCTTGACACTGGAAGCTCAATCTATTGATTGATTATAAACTATGATCCATGCCCAATTCAGCTTCCCTCATAAATGCGACTGGGACTACTCAACCCAGTGCATTACAATCCACTGCAGAATCATCTCATAGCACAATCTCATACAAAGAGCAGAGTCACTGACTTAGCAACCCAAATCAGGCACTCTATCACCAAGAAGAGGGGCCATTGTGAGTTGATTCTGCCTAAATCCCGGATGCTACTACAATCGACTATTTATTGATTATAAAAACTGATTGTGGATTCGCTAGACCTCTAACATATAATACTATGCGACTACTCAGCCCCAAACCTGCGTGCATTTCGAAACACTTCGCATCTCGCTTCCAGCAGTATCACACCCGAGGAGTAGAGCCACTGACTCAGCTACCCAAATCAGCGCCTCCATTTCCAAGAGCAGCGACTCTGCCTTGACACTGGAAGCTCAATCTATTTATTGATTATAAAATATGATCCCGGCCCAATTCAACTTCCCCCCTAAATGTGACTGGGACTACTCAAGCT
The DNA here is from genome assembly GCF_964261635.1 of Lissotriton helveticus. Lineage (NCBI taxonomy): Eukaryota > Metazoa > Chordata > Amphibia > Caudata > Salamandridae > Lissotriton > Lissotriton helveticus. The sequence continues at coordinate 1,557,647,026 of NC_136069.1, read as the reverse complement.
ACTGCATTACAATCCACTGCAGAATCATCTCATAGCACAATCTCATACAAAGAGCAGAGTCACTGACTCAGCAACCCAAATCAGGCACTCTATCTCCAAGAAGAGCGGTCATTGTAAGTTGATTCTGCCTAAATCTCGGACGCTAATACAAGACACTATTTATTGATTATAAAAACTGATTGTGGATTCGCTATACCTCTAACCTATAATAGTATAAGACTACAAAGCCCCAAACGTGCCTGCATTTCGAAACACTTTGCAGCCTGCTTCCAGCAGCATCACACCCCAGGAATAGAGCCACTGACTCAGCTACCCAAATCAGCACCTCCATTTCCATGAGCACCGACTCTGCCTGGACTGTGGAAGCTCAATCTATTTATTGATTATAAACTATGATCCAGGCCCAATTCAAATTCCCACCTAAATGCGACTGGGACTACTCAACCCAGTGCATTACACTCCACTGCTGAATCATCTCATAGCACAATCTCATACAAAGAGCAGAGTCACTGACTCAGCACCCCAAATCAGGCACTCTATCTCCAAGAAGAGCTGCCATTGTAAGTTGATTCTGCCTAAATCCCGGATGCTAATACAAGCCACTATTTATTGATTATAAAAACTGATTGTGGATTCGCTATACCTCTAACCTATAATAGTATAACACTACACAGCCCCAAACGTGCCTGCATTTCAAAACACTTTGCAGCCTGCTTCCAGCAGCATCACACCCCAGGAATAGAGCCACTGACTCAGCTACCCAAATCAGCACCTTCATTTCCAAGAGCAGTGACTCTGCCGTGACACTGGAAGCTCAATCTATTGATTGATTATAAACTATGATCCAGGCCCAATTCAACTTCCCTCCTAAATGCGACTGGGACTACTCAACCCAGTGCATTACAATCCACTGCAGAATCATCTCATAGCACAATCTCATACAAAGAGCAGAGTCACTGACTCAGCAACTCAAATACGGCACTCTATCTCCAAGAAGAGCGGCCATTGTGAGTTGATTCTGCCTAAATCCCTGACGCTACTACAAGCCACTATTTATTGATTATAAAAACTGATTGTGGATTCGCTATACCTCTAACCTATAATAGTATGTGACTACACAGCCCCGAAACTCCCTAGATTTCAAAACAATTCCCAACCCGTTTCCAGGAAAAACACACCGGAGGAGTAGAGCCACTGACTCAGCTACCCAAATCAGCACCTCCATTTCCAAGAGCAGCGACTCTCCCTTGACACTGGAAGTTCATTCTATATATTGATTATAAACTGTGATCCAGGCCCAATTCAAATTCCAACCTAAATGCGACTGGGACTACTCAATCCTGTGCATTACAATCCACTGCAGAATCATCTCATAGCCCAAGCTCATACAAAGAGCAGAGTCACAGACTCGGCAACCCAAATCAGGCACTCTATCTCCAAGAAGAGCGGCCATTGTAAGTTGATTCTGCCTAAATCCCGGACACTAATACAAGCCACTATTTATTGATTATAAAAACTGATTGTGGATTTGCTATACCTCTAACCTATAATAGTATAAGACTACACAGCCCCAAACATGCCTGCATTTCGAAACACTTTGCAGCCTGCTTCCAGCAGCATCACACCCCAGGAATAGAGCCACTGACTCAGCTACCTAATTCAGCACCTCCATTTCCAAGACAGCGACTCTGCCTTGACACTGGAAGCTCAATCTATTGATTGATTATAAACTTTGATCCAGGCCCAATTCAACTTCCCTCCTAAATGAGACTGGGACTACTCAAACCAGTGCATTACATTCCACTGCAGAATCATCTCATAGCACAATCTAATACAAAGAGCAGAGTCACTGACTGAGCGACCCAAATCAGGCACTCTATCTCCAAGAAGAGCGGCCATTGTGAGTTGATTCTGCCTAAATCCCGGACGCTAAAACAAGCCACTATTTATTGATTATAAAAACTGATTGTGGATTCGATATACCTCTAACCTATAATAGTATAAGACTACACAGCCCCAAACGTGCCTGCATTTTGAAACACTTTGCAGCCTGCTTCCAGCAGCATCACACCCCAGGAATAGAGCCACTGACTCAGATACCCAAATCAGCACCTCCATTTCCAAGAGCAGCGACTCTCCCTTGACACTGGAAGCTCAATCTATTTATTGATTATAAACTATGATCCAGGCCCAATTCAACTTCCCTCCTAAATGCGACTGGGACTACTCAACCCAGTGCATTACAATCCACTGCAGAATCATCTCATAGCACAATCTCATACAAAGAGCAGAGTCACTGACTCAGCAACTCAAATACGGCACTCTATCTCCAAGAAGAGCGGCCATTGTGAGTTGATTCTGCCTAAATCCCTGACGCTACTACAAGCCACTATTTATTGATTATAAAAACTGATTGTGGATTCGCTATACCTCTAACCTATAATAGTATGTGACTACACAGCCCCGAAACTCCCTAGATTTCAAAACAATTCCCAACCCGTTTCCAGGAAAAACACACCGGAGGAGTAGAGCCACTGACTCAGCTACCCAAATCAGCACCTCCATTTCCAAGAGCAGCGACTCTCCCTTGACACTGGAAGTTCATTCTATATATTGATTATAAACTGTGATCCAGGCCCAATTCAAATTCCAACCTAAATGCGACTGGGACTACTCAATCCTGTGCATTACAATCCACTGCAGAATCATCTCATAGCCCAAGCTCATACAAAGAGCAGAGTCACAGACTCGGCAACCCAAATCAGGCACTCTATCTCCAAGAAGAGCGGCCATTGTAAGTTGATTCTGCCTAAATCCCGGACACTAATACAAGCCACTATTTATTGATTATAAAAACTGATTGTGGATTTGCTATACCTCTAACCTATAATAGTATAAGACTACACAGCCCCAAACATGCCTGCATTTCGAAACACTTTGCAACCTGCTTCCAGCAGCATCACACCCCAGGAATAGAGCCACTGACTCAGCTACCTAATTCAGCACCTCCATTTCCAAGACAGCGACTCTGCCTTGACACTGGAAGCTCAATCTATTGATTGATTATAAACTTTGATCCAGGCCCAATTCAACTTCCCTCCTAAATGAGACTGGGACTACTCAAACCAGTGCATTACATTCCACTGCAGAATCATCTCATAGCACAATCTAATACAAAGAGCAGAGTCACTGACTGAGCGACCCAAATCAGGCACTCTATCTCCAAGAAGAGCGGCCATTGTGAGTTGATTCTGCCTAAATCCCGGACGCTAAAACAAGCCACTATTTATTGATTATAAAAACTGATTGTGGATTCGATATACCTCTAACCTATAATAGTATAAGACTACACAGCCCCAAACGTGCCTGCATTTTGAAACACTTTGCAGCCTGCTTCCAGCAGCATCACACCCCAGGAATAGAGCCACTGACTCAGATACCCAAATCAGCACCTCCATTTCCAAGAGCAGCGACTCTCCCTTGACACTGGAAGCTCAATCTATTTATTGATTATAAACTATGATCCAGGCCCAATTCAAATTCCAACCTAAATGCGACTGGGACTACTCAACCCAGTGCATTACAATCCACTGCAGAATCATCTCATAGCACAATCTCATACAAAGAGCGGAGTCACTGACTCAGCAACCCAAATCAGGCACTCTATCTCCAAGAAGAGCGGCCATTGTGAGTTGATTCTGCCTAAATCCCGGACGCTACTACAAGCCACTATTTATTGATTATAAAAACTGATTGTGGATTCGCTATACCTCTAACCAATAATTGTATCTGACTACACAGCCCCGAAACTGCCTACATTTCGAAACAATTCACAACCCGTTTCCAGGAGCAACACACACGAGGAGTAGAGCCACTGACTCAGCTATCCAAATCAGCACCTCCATTTCCAAGAGCAGCGACTCTCCCTTGACACTGGAAGCTCAATCTATTTATTGATTATAAACTATGATCCAGGCCCAATTCAAATTCCAACCTAAATGCGACTGGGACTACTCAATCCTGTGCATTACAATCCACTGCAGAATCATCTCATAGCCCAAGCTCATACAAAGAGCAGAGTCACAGACTCGGCAACCCAAATCAGGCACTCTATCTCCAAGAAGAGCGGCCATTGTAAGTTGATTCTGCCTAAATCCCGGACGCTAATACAAGCCACTATTTATTGATTATAAAAACTGATTGTGGATTTGCTATACCTCTAACCTATAATAGTATAAGACTACACAGCCCCAAACATGCCTGCATTTCGAAACACTTTGCAGCCTGCTTCCAGCAGCATCACACCCCAGGAATAGATCCACTGACTCAGCTACCTAATTCAGCACATCCATATCCAAGAGCAGCGACTCTCCCTTGACACTGGAAGCTCAATCTATTGATTGATTATAAACTATGATCCACGCCCAATTCAGCTTCCCTCCTAAATGCGACTGGGACTACTCAACCCAGTGCATTACAATCCACTGCAGAATCATCTCATAGCACAATCTCAAACAAAGAGCAGAGTCACTGACTCAGCAACCCAAATCAGGCACTCTATCACCAAGAAGAGCGGCCATTGTGAGTTGATTCTGCCTAAATCCCTGATGCTACTACAATCGACTATTTATTGATTATAAAAACTGATTGTGGATTCGCTAGACCTCTAACATATAATACTATGCGACTACTCAGCCCCAAACCTGCGTGCATTTCGAAACACTTCGCATCTCGCTTCCAGCAGTATCACACCAGAGGAGTAGAGCCACTGACTCAGCTACCCAAATCAGCGCCTCCATTTCCAAGAGCAGCGACTCTGCCTTGACACTGGAAGCTCAATCTATTTATTGATTATAAAATATGATCCCGGCCCAATTCAACTCCCCCCCTAAATGTGACTGGGACTACTCAAGCTACTGCATTACAATCCACTGCAGAATCATCTCATAGCACAATCTCATACAAAGAGCAGAGTCACAGACTCAGCAACCCGAATCAGGCACTCTATCTCCAAGAAGAGCGGTCATTGTAGGTTGATTCTGCCTAAATCTCGGACGCTAATACAAGACACTATTTATTGATTATAAAAACTGATTGTGGATTCTCTATACCTCTAACCTATAATAGTATAAGACTACAAAGCCCCAAACGTGCCTGCATTTCGAAACACTTTGCACCCTGCTTCCAGCAGCATCACACCCCAGGAATAGAGCCACTGACTCAGCTACCCAAATCAGCACCTCCATTTCCATGAGCACCGACTCTGCCTGGACTGTGGAAGCTCAATCTATTTATTGATTATAAACTATGATCCAGGCCCAATTCAAATTCCCACCTAAATGCGACTGGGACTACTCAACCCAGTGCATTACACTCCACTGCTGAATCATCTCATAGCACAATCTCATACAAAGAGCAGAGTCACTGACTCAGCACCCCAAATCAGGCACTCTATCTCCAAGAAGAGCTGCCATTGTAAGTTGATTCTGCCTAAATCCCGGATGCTAATACAAGCCACTATTTATTGATTATAAAAACTGATTGTGGATTCGCTATACCTCTAACCTATAATAGTATAACACTACACAGCCCCAAACGTGCCTGCATTTCAAAACACTTTGCAGCCTGCTTCCAGCAGCATCACACCCCAGGAATAGAGCCACTGACTCAGCTACACAAATCAGCACCTTCATTTCCAAGAGCAGCGACTCTCCCTTGACACTGGAAGCTCAATCTATTTATTGATTATAAACTATGATCCAGGCCCAATTCAAATTCCAACCTAAATGCGACTGGGACTACTCAATCCTGTGCATTACAATCCACTGCAGAATCATCTCATAGCCCAAGCTCATACAAAGAGCAGAGTCACAGACTCGGCAACCCAAATCAGGCACTCTATCTCCAAGAAGAGCGGCCATTGTAAGTTGATTCTGCCTAAATCCCGGACACTAATACAAGCCACTATTTATTGATTATAAAAACTGATTGTGGATTTGCTATACCTCTAACCTATAATAGTATAAGACTACACAGCCCCAAACATGCCTGCATTTCGAAACACTTTGCAGCCTGCTTCCAGCAGCATCACACCCCAGGAATAGAGCCACTGACTCAGCTACCTAATTCAGCACATCCATATCCAAGAGCAGCGACTCTGCCTTGACACTGGAAGCTCAATCTATTGATTGATTATAAACTATGATCCATGCCCAATTCAGCTTCCCTCATAAATGCGACTGGGACTACTCAACCCAGTGCATTACAATCCACTGCAGAATCATCTCATAGCACAATCTCATACAAAGAGCAGAGTCACTGACTTAGCAACCCAAATCAGGCACTCTATCACCAAGAAGAGGGGCCATTGTGAGTTGATTCTGCCTAAATCCCGGATGCTACTACAATCGACTATTTATTGATTATAAAAACTGATTGTGGATTCGCTAGACCTCTAACATATAATACTATGCGACTACTCAGCCCCAAACCTGCGTGCATTTCGAAACACTTCGCATCTCGCTTCCAGCAGTATCACACCTGAGGAGTAGAGCCACTGACTCAGCTACCCAAATCAGCGCCTCCATTTCCAAGAGCAGCGACTCTGCCTTGACACTGGAAGCTCAATCTATTTATTGATTATAAAATATGATCCCGGCCCAATTCAACTTCCCCCCTAAATGTGACTGGGACTACTCAAGCTACTGCATTACAATCCACTGCAGAATCATCTCATAGCACAATCTCATACAAAGAGCAGAGTCACTGACTCAGCAACCCGAATCAGGCACTCTATCTCCAAGAAGAGCGGTCATTGTAAGTTGATTCTGCCTAAATCTCGGACGCTAATACAAGACACTATTTATTGATTATAAAAACTGATTGTGGATTCGCTATACCTCTAACCTATAATAGTATAAGACTACAAAGCCCCAAACGTGCCTGCATTTCGAAACACTTTGCAGCCTGCTTCCAGCAGCATCACACCCCAGGAATAGAGCCACTGACTCAGCTACCCAAATCAGCACCTCCATTTCCAAGAGCAGCGACTCTCCCTTGACACTGGAAGCTCAATCTATTTATTGATTATAAACAATGATCCAGGCCCAATTCAAATTCCAACCTAAATGCGACTGGGACTACTCAACCCAGTGCATTACAATCCACTGCAGAATCATCTCATAGCACAATCTCATACAAAGAGCGGAGTCACTGACTCAGCAACCCAAATCAGGCACTCTATCTCCAAGAAGAGCGGCCATTGTGAGTTGATTCTGCCTAAATCCCGGACGCTACTACAAGCCACTATTTATTGATCATAAAAACTGATTGTGGATTCGCTATACCTCTAACCAATAATTGTATCTACTACACAGCCCCGAAACTGCCTACATTTCGAAACAATTCACAACCCGTTTCCAGGAGCAACACACACGAGGAGTAGAGCCACTGACTCAGCTATCCAAATCAGCACCTCCATTTCCAAGAGCAGCGACTCTCCCTTGACACTGGAAGCTCAATCTATTTATTGATTATAAACTATGATCCAGGCCCAATTCAAATTCCAACCTAAATGCGACTGGGACTACTCAATCCTGTGCATTACAATCCACTGCAGAATCATCTCATAGCCCAATCTCATACAAAGAGCAGAGTCACAGACTCGGCAACCCAAATCAGGCACTCTATCTCCAAGAAGAGCGGCCATTGTAAGTTGATTCTGCCTAAATCCCGGACGCTAATACAAGCCACTATTTATTGATTATAAAAACTGATTGTGGATTTGCTATACCTCTAACCTATAATAGTATAAGACTACACAGCCCCAAACATGCCTGCATTTCGAAACACTTTGCAGCCTGCTTCCAGCAGCATCACACCCCAGGAATAGAGCCACTGACTCAGCTACCTAATTCAGCACATCCATATCCAAGAGCAGCGACTCTGCCTTGACACTGGAAGCTCAATCTATTGATTGATTATAAACTATGATCCATGCCCAATTCAGCTTCCCTCCTAAATGCGACTGGGACTACTCAACCCAGTGCATTACAATCCACTGCAGAATCATCTCATAGCACAATCTCAAACAAAGAGCGGAGTCACTGACTCAGCAACCCAAATCAGGCACTCTATCACCAAGAAGAGCGGCCATTGTGAGTTGATTCTGCCTAAATCCCTGATGCTACTACAATCGACTATTTATTGATTATAAAAACTGATTGTGGATTCGCTAGACCTCTAACATATAATACTATGCGACTACTCAGCCCCAAACCTGCGTGCATTTCGAAACACTTCGCATCTCGCTTCCAGCAGTATCACACCAGAGGAGTAGAGCCACTGACTCAGCTACCCAAATCAGCGCCTCCATTTCCAAGAGCAGCGACTCTGCCTTGACACTGGAAGCTCAATCTATTTATTGATTATAAAATATGATCCCGGCCCAATTCAACTCCCCCCCTAAATGTGACGGGGACTACTCAAGCTACTGCATTACAATCCACTGCAGAATCATCTCATAGCACAATCTCATACAAAGAGCAGAGTCACTGACTCAGCAACCCGAATCAGGCACTCTATCTCCAAGAAGAGCGGTCATTGTAGGTTGATTCTGCCTAAATCTCGGACGCTAATACAAGACACTATTTATTGATTATAAAAACTGATTGTGGATTCTCTATACCTCTAACCTATAATAGTATAAGACTACAAAGCCCCAAACGTGCCTGCATTTCGAAACACTTTGCAGCCTGCTTCCAGCAGCATCACACCCCAGGAATAGAGCCACTGACTCAGCTACCCAAATCAGCACCTCCATTTCCATGAGCACCGACTCTGCCTGGACTGTGGAAGCTCAATCTATTTATTGATTATAAACTATGATCCAGGCCCAATTCAAATTCCCACCTAAATGCGACTGGGACTACTCAACCCAGTGCATTACACTCCACTGCTGAATCATCTCATAGCACAATCTCATACAAAGAGCAGAGTCACTGACTCAGCACCCCAAATCAGGCACTCTATCTCCAAGAAGAGCTGCCATTGTAAGTTGATTCTGCCTAAATCCCGGATGCTAATACAAGCCACTATTTATTGATTATAAAAACTGATTGTGGATTCGCTATACCTCTAACCTATAATAGTATAACACTACACAGCCCCAAACGTGCCTGCATTTCAAAACACTTTGCAGCCTGCTTCCAGCAGCATCACACCCCAGGAATAGAGCCACTGACTCAGCTACCCAAATCAGCACCTTCATTTCCAAGAGCAGTGACTCTGCCGTGACACTGGAAGCTTAATCTATTGATTGATTATAAACTATGATCCAGGCCCAATTAAACTTCCCTCCTAAATGCGACTGGGACTACTCAACCCAGTGCATTACAATCCACTGCAGAATTATCTCATAGCACAATCTCATACAAAGAGCAGGGTCACTGACTCAGCAACTCAAATACGGCACTCTATCTCCAAGAAGAGCGGCCATTGTGAGTTGATTCTGCCTAAATCCCTGACGCTACTACAAGCCACTATTTATTGATTATAAAAACTGATTGTGGATTCGCTATACCTCTAACCTATAATAGTATGTGACTACACAGCCCCGAAACTCCCTAGATTTCAAAACAATTCACAACCCGTTTCCAGGAAAAACACACCGGAGGAGTAGAGCCACTGACTCAGCTACCCAAATCAGCACCTCCATTTCCAAGAGCAGCGACTCTCCCTTGACACTGGAAGCTCATTCTATATATTGATTATAAACTATGATCCAGGCCCAATTCAAATTCCCACCTAAATGCGACTGGGACTACTCAACCCAGTGCATTACAATCCACTACAGAATCATCTCATAGCACAATCTCATACAAAGAGCAGAGTCACTGACTCAGCAACCCAAATCAGGCACTCTATCTCCAAGAAGAGTGGCCATTGTAAGTTGATTTTGACTAAATCCCGGACGCTAATACAAGCCACTATTTATTGATTATAAAAATTGATTGTGGATTCGCTATACCTCTAACCTATAATAGTATAAGACTACACAGCCCCAAACGTGCCTGCATTTCGAAACACTTTGCAGCCTGCTTCCAGCAGCATCACACCCCAGGAATAGAGCCACTGACTCAGCTATCCAAATCAGCACCTCCATTTCCAAGAGCAGTGACTCTGTCTTGACACTGGAAGCTCAATCTATTTATTGATTATAAACTATGATCCAGGCCCAATTCAACTTCCCACCTAAATGCGACTGGGACTACTCAACCCAGTGCATTACAATCCACTGCAGAATCATCTCATAGCACAAGCTCATACAAAGAGCAGAGTCACTAACTCAGCACCCCAAATCAGGCACTCTATCTCCAAGACGAGCGGCCATTGTAAGTTGATTCTGCCTAAATCCCGGCTGCTAATACAAGCCACTATTTATTGATTTTAAAACTGATTGTGGATTCGCTATACCTCTAACCTATAATAGTATTAGACTACACAGCCCCAAACGTGCCTGCATTTCGAAACACTTTGCAGCCTGCTTCCAGCAGCATCACACCCCAGGAATAGAGCCACTGACTCAGCTACCCAAATCAGCACCTCCATTTCCAAGAGCAGCGACTCTCCCTTGACACTGGAAGCTCAATCTATTTATTGATTATAAACTATGATTTAGGCCCAATTCAAATTCCAACCTAAATGCGACTGGGACTACTCAACCCAGTGCATTACAATCCACTGCAGAATCATCTCATAGCACAATCTCATACAAAGAGCGGAGTCACTGACTCAGCAACCCAAATCAGGCACTCTATCTCCAAGAAGAGCGGCCATTGTGAGTTGATTCTGCCTAAATCCCGGACGCTACTACAAGCCACTATTTATTGATCATAAAAACTGATTGTGGATTCGCTATACCTCTAACCAATAATTGTATCTACTACACAGCCCCGAAACTGCCTACATTTCGAAACAATTCACAACCCGTTTCTAGGAGCAACACACACGAGGAGTAGAGCCACTGACTCAGCTATCCAAATCAGCACCTCCATTTCCAAGAGCAGCGACTCTCCCTTGACACTGGAAGCTCAATCTATTTATTGATTATAAACTATGATCCAGGCCCAATTCAAATTCCAACCTAAATGCGACTGGGACTACTCAATCCTGTGCATTACAATCCACTGCAGAATCATCTCATAGCCCAATCTCATACAAAGAGCAGAGTCACAGACTCGGCAACCCAAATCAGGCACTCTATCTCCAAGAAGAGCGGCCATTGTAAGTTGATTCTGCCTAAATCCCGGACGCTAATACAAGCCACTATTTATTGATTATAAAAACTGATTGTGGATTTGCTATACCTCTAACCTATAATAGTATAAGACTACACAGCCCCAAACATGCCTGCATTTCGAAACACTTTGCAGCCTGCTTCCAGCAGCATCACACCCCAGGAATAGAGCCACTGACTCAGCTACCTAATTCAGCACATCCATATCCAAGAGCAGCGACTCTGCCTTGACACTGGAAGCTCAATCTATTGATTGATTATAAACTATGATCCATGCCCAATTCAGCTTCCCTCCTAAATGCGACTGGGACTACTCAACCCAGTGCATTACAATCCACTGCAGAATCATCTCATAGCACAATCTCAAACAAAGAGCGGAGTCACTGACTCAGCAACCCAAATCAGGCACTCTATCACCAAGAAGAGCGGCCATTGTGAGTTGATTCTGCCTAAATCCCTGATGCTACTACAATCGACTATTTATTGATTATAAAAACTGATTGTGGATTCGCTAGACCTCTAACATATAATACTATGCGACTACTCAGCCCCAAACCTGCGTGCATTTCGAAACACTTCGCATCTCGCTTCCAGCAGTATCACACCAGAGGAGTAGAGCCACTGACTCAGCTACCCAAATCAGCGCCTCCATTTCCAAGAGCAGCGACTCTGCCTTGACACTGGAAGCTCAATCTATTTATTGATTATAAAATATGATCTCGGCCCAATTCAACTCCCCCCCTAAATGTGACTGGGACTACTCAAGCTACTGCATTACAATCCACTGCAGAATCATCTCATAGCACAATCTCATACAAAGAGCAGAGTCACTGACTCAGCAACCCGAATCAGGCACTCTATCTCCAAGAAGAGCGGTCATTGTAGGTTGATTCTGCCTAAATCTCGGACGCTAATACAAGACACTATTTATTGATTATAAAAACTGATTGTGGATTCTCTATACCTCTAACCTATAATAGTATAAGACTACAAAGCCCCAAACGTGCCTGCATTTCGAAACACTTTGCAGCCTGCTTCCAGCAGCATCACACCCCAGGAATAGAGCCACTGACTCAGCTACCCAAATCAGCACCTCCATTTCCATGAGCACCGACTCTGCCTGGACTGTGGAAGCTCAATCTATTTATTGATTATAAACTATGATCCAGGCCCAATTCAAATTCCCACCTAAATGCGACTGGGACTACTCAACCCAGTGCATTACACTCCACTGCTGAATCATCTCATAGCACAATCTCATACAAAGAGCAGAGTCACTGACTCAGCACCCCAAATCAGGCACTCTATCTCCAAGAAGAGCTGCCATTGTAAGTTGATTCTGCCTAAATCCCGGATGCTAATACAAGCCACTATTTATTGATTATAAAAACTGATTGTGGATTCGCTATACCTCTAACCTATAATAGTATAACACTACACAGCCCCAAACGTGCCTGCATTTCAAAACACTTTGCAGCCTGCTTCCAGCAGCATCACACCCCAGGAATAGAGCCACTGACTCAGCTACCCAAATCAGCACCTTCATTTCCAAGAGCAGTGACTCTGCCGTGACACTGGAAGCTTAATCTATTGATTGATTATAAACTATGATCCAGGCCCAATTAAACTTCCCTCCTAAATGCGACTGGGACTACTCAACCCAGTGCATTACAATCCACTGCAGAATTATCTCATAGCACAATCTCATACAAAGAGCAGGGTCACTGACTCAGCAACTCAAATACGGCACTCTATCTCCAAGAAGAGCGGCCATTGTGAGTTGATTCTGCCTAAATCCCTGACGCTACTACAAGCCACTATTTATTGATTATAAAAACTGATTGTGGATTCGCTATACCTCTAACCTATAATAGTATGTGACTACACAGCCCCGAAACTCCCTAGATTTCAAAACAATTCACAACCCGTTTCCAGGAAAAACACACCGGAGGAGTAGAGCCACTGACTCAGCTACCCAAATCAGCACCTCCATTTCCAAGAGCAGCGACTCTCCCTTGACACTGGAAGCTCATTCTATATATTGATTATAAACTATGATCCAGGCCCAATTCAAATTCCCACCTAAATGCGACTGGGACTACTCAACCCAGTGCATTACAATCCACTACAGAATCATCTCATAGCACAATCTCATACAAAGAGCAGAGTCACTGACTCAGCAACCCAAATCAGGCACTCTATCTCCAAGAAGAGTGGCCATTGTAAGTTAATTTTGACTAAATCCCGGACGCTAATACAAGCCACTATTTATTGATTATAAAAATTGATTGTGGATTCGCTATACCTCTAACCTATAATAGTATAAGACTACACAGCCCCAAACGTGCCTGCATTTCGAAACACTTTGCAGCCTGCTTCCAGCAGCATCACACCCCAGGAATAGAGCCACTGACTCAGCTATCCAAATCAGCACCTCCATTTCCAAGAGCAGTGACTCTGTCTTGACACTGGAAGCTCAATCTATTTATTGATTATAAACTATGATCCAGGCCCAATTCAACTTCCCACCTAAATGCGACTGGGACTACTCAACCCAGTGCATTACAATCCACTGCAGAATCATCTCATAGCACAAGCTCATACAAAGAGCAGAGTCACTAACTCAGCACCCCAAATCAGGCACTCTATCTCCAAGACGAGCGGCCATTGTAAGTTGATTCTGCCTAAATCCCGGCTGCTAATACAAGCCACTATTTATTGATTTTAAAACTGATTGTGGATTCGCTATACCTCTAACCTATAATAGTATTAGACTACACAGTCCCAAACGTGCCTGCATTTCGAAACACTTTGCAGCCTGCTTCCAGCAGCATCACACCCCAGGAATAGAGCCACTGACTCAGCTACCCAAATCAGCACCTCCATTTCCAAGAGCAGCGACTCTCCCTTGACACTGGAAGCTCAATCTATTTATTGATTATAAACTATGATTTAGGCCCAATTCAAATTCCAACCTAAATGCGACTGGGACTACTCAACCCAGTGCATTACAATCCACTGCAGAATCATCTCATAGCACAAGCTCATACAAAGAGCAGAGTCACAGACTCGGCAACCCAAATCAGGCACTCTATCTCCAAGAAGAGCGGACATTGTGAGTTGATTCTGCCTAAATCCCAGATGCTACTACAATCGACTATTTATTGATTATAAAAACTGATTGTGGATTTGCAAGACCTCTAACCTATAATAGTATGTGACTACACAGCCCCGAAACTGCCTACATTTCGAAACACTTCGCATCTCGCTTCCAGCAGTATCACACCCGAGGAGTAGAGCCACTGACTCAGCTACCCAAATCAGCACCTCCATTTCCAAGAGCAACGACTCTGCCTTGACACTGGAAGCTCAATCTATTTATTGATTATAAAGTATGATCCAGGCCCAATTCAACTTACCACCTAAATGTGACTGGGACTACTCAACCTACTGCATTACAATCCACTCCAGAATCATCTCATAGCACATTCTCATACAAAGAGCAGAGTCACTGACTCAGCAACCCGAATCAGGCACTCTATCTCCAAGAAGAGCTGCCATTGTAAGTTGATTCTGCCTAAATCCCGGACGCTAATACAAGCCACTATTTATTGATTATAAAAACTGATTTTGGATTCGCTATACCTCTAACCTATAATAGTATAAGACTACACAGCCCCACACATGCCTGCATTTCGAAACACTTTGCAACCTGCTTCCAGCAGCATCACACCCCAGGAATAGAGCCACTGACTCAGGTACCCAAATCAACACCTCCATTTCCAAGAGCAGCGACTCTGCCTTGACACTGGAAGCTCAATCTATTGATTGATTATAAACTTTGATCCATGCCCAATTAAACTTCCCTCCTAAATGTGACTGGGACTACTCAACCCAGTGCATTACAGTCCACTGCAGAATCATCTCGTAGCACAATCTCATACAAAGAGCAGAGTCACTGACTCAGCAACCGAAATACGGCACTCTATCTCCAAGAAGAGCGGCCATTGTGAGTTGATTCTGCCTAAATCCCGGACGCTACTACAAGCCACTATTTATTGATTATAAAAACTGATGGTGGATTTGCGATACCTCTAACCTATAATAGTATAAGACTACAGAGCCCCAAATGTGCCTGCATTTCGAAACACTTTGCAGCCTGCTTCCAGCAGCATCACACCCCAGGAGTAGAGCCACTGACTCAGCTACCCAAATCAGCACCTCCATTTCCAAGAGCAGCGACTCTGCCTTGACACTGGAAGCTCAATCTAGTGATTGATTATAAACTTTGATCCATGCCCAATTCAACTTCCCTCCTAAATGCGACTGGGACTACTCAACCCAGTACATTACAATCCACTGCAGAATCATCTCATAGCACAATCTCATACAAAGAGCAGAGTCACTGACTCAGCAACCCAAATCAGGCACTCTATCTCCAAGAAGAGCGGCCATTGTGAGTTGATTCTGCCTAAATCCCGGACGCTACTACAAGCCACTATTTATTGATTATAAAAACTGATTGTGGATTTGCTATACCTCTAACCTATAATAGTATGTGACTACACAGCCCCGAAACTGCCTACATTTCGAAACAATTCACAACCCGTTTCCAGGGGCAACACACCCGAGGAGTAGAGCCACTGACTCAGCTACCCAACTCAGCACCTCCATTTCCAAGAGCAGCGACTCTGCCTTGAATCTGGAAGCTCAATCTATTGATTGACTATAAACTATGATCCAGGCCCAATTCAACTTCCCTCCTAAATGCGACTGGCACTACTCAGCCCAGTGCATTACAATCCACTGCAGAATCATCTCATAGCACAATCTCATACAAAGAGCAGAGTCACTGACTCAGCAACCCAAATCAGGAACTCTATCTCCAAGAAGAGCGGCCATTGTGAGTTGATTCTGCCTAAATCCCGGACGCTACTACAAGCCACTATTTATTGATTATAAAAACTGATTGTGGATTTGCTATACCTCTAACCTATAATAGTATGTGACTACACAGCCCCAAAACTGCCTACATTTCGAAACAATTCACAACCCGTTTCCAGGGGCAACACACCCGAGGAGTAGAGCCACTGACTCAGCTACCCAAATCAGCACCTCCATTTCCAAGAGCAGCGACTCTGCCTTGAATCTGGAAGCTCAATCTATTGATTGACTATAAACTATGATCCAGGCCCAATTCAACTTCCCTCCTAAATGCGACTGGCACTACTCAGCCCAGTGCATTACAATCCACTGCAGAATCATCTCATAGCACAATCTCATACAAAGAGCAGAGTCACTGACTCAGCAACCCAAATCAGGAACTCTATCTCCAAGAAGAGCGGCCATTGTAAGTTGATTCTGCCTAAATCCCGGATGCTACTACAATCGACTATTTATGGATTATAAAAACTGATTGTGGATTCGCTAGACCTGTAACCTATAATACTATGCGACTACTCAGCCCCAAACCTGCCTGCATTTCGAAACACTTCGCATCTCGCTTCCAGCAGTATCACACCCGAGGAGTAGAGCCACTGACTCAGCTACCCAAATCAGCACCTCCATTTCCAAGAGCAGCGACTCTGCCTTGACACTGGAAGCTCAATCTATTTATTGATTATAAAGTATGATCCAGGCCCAACTCAACTTCCCACCTAAATGTGACTGGGACTACACAACCTACTGCATTACAATCCACTGCAGAATCATCTCATAGCACAATCTCATACAAAGAGCAGAGTCACTGACTCAGCAACCCGAATCAGGCACTCTATCTCCAAGAAGAGCGGTCATTGTAAGTTGATTCTGCCTAAATCCCGGACGCTAACACAAGCCACTATTTATTGATTATAAAAACTGATTGTGGATTCGCTATACCTCTAACCTATAATAGTATAAGACGACACAGCCCCACACGTGCCTGCATTTCGAAACACTTTGCAACCTGCTTCCAGCAGTATCACACCCCAGGAATAGAGCCACTGACTCAGCTACCCAAATCAACACCTCCATTTCCAAGAGCAGCGACTCTGCCTTGACACTGGAAGCTCAATCTATTGATTGATTATAAACTTTGATCCAGGCCCAATTCAACTTCCCTCCTAAATGCGACTGGGACTACTCAACCCAGTGCATTACATTCCACTGCAGAATCATCTCATAGCACAATCTCATACAAAGAGCAGAGTCACTGACTCAGCAACCCGAATCAGGCACTCTATCTCCAAGAAGAGCAGTCATTGTAAGTTGATTCTGCCTAAATCCCGGACGCTAATCCAAGCCACTATTTATTGATTATAAAAACTGAATGTGGATTCGCTATACCTCTAACCTATAATAGTATAAGACTACACCGCCCCAAACGTGCCTGCATTTTGAAACACTTTGCAGCCTGCTTCCAGCAGCATCACACCCCAGGAATAGAGCCACTGACTCAGCTACCCAAATCAGCACCTCCATTTCCAAGACAGCGACTCTGCCTTGACACTGGAAGCTCAATCTATTGATTGATTATAAACTTTGATCCAGGCCCAATTCAACTTCCCTCCTAAATGAGACTGGGACTACTCAAACCAGTGCATTACATTCCACTGCAGAATCATCTCATAGCACAATCTCATACAAAGAGCAGAGTCACTGACTGAGCGACCCAAATCAGGCACTCTATCTCCAAGAAGAGCGGCCATTGTGGGTTGATTCTGCCTAAATCCCGGACGCTACTACAAGCCACTATTTATTGATTATAAAAACTGATTGTGGATTCGCTATACCTTTAACCTATGATAGTATAAGACTACACAGCCCCAAACGTGCCTGCATTTTGAAACACTTTGCAGCCTGCTTCCAGCAGCATCACACCCCAGGAATAGAGCCACTGACTCAGCTACCCAAATCAGCACCTCCATTTCCAAGAGCAGCAACTCTCCCTTGACACTGGAAGCTCAATCTATTTATTGATTATAAATTATGATCCAGGCCCAATTCAAATTCCAACCTAAATGCGACTGGGACTACTCAACCCAGGGTGGGGCCACTGTGATTCAGGACACCACAGCGTATCGTACGGAATGTCTAAGACAACTAGGTAACACCCAGTTTTACACACTGCTTGACCTGGACCCAACGGCTAGGATCACGAATGAGATTAAACATCTGGTAGAGGAGGCTGGCGCAGAAGGCTGGATCACTTCTCAAGAGGCGACTTACTTGGTGGCGAAATGTCCTACCGTCCCTTACTTTTACACACTACCCAAGGTGCATAAGCCGACCAGACCACCTCCGGGTCGGCCTATCATCTCTGGGATTGGTTCTCTCTTAGAACCTTTGTCATCATTTGTAGACGTTTTCTTACAACCTTTGGTTAAGAAAATGCCGTCATACCTTCAGGACACGAAGGATGTCCTTCGCTTGCTACCAGGGGTAGATTTCAACATGGATTCGGACATCTTAGCAAGCTTTGATGTAGAATCACTGTACACCTGCATACCCCAGAGGGAGACGCTCCAAACCATTCAAGAACTCTTGGAAGAGTCTCCCCCAGATAGTGTGACGCCTGTCCATTTTATAACCGAATTGGCCAGGATCGCAATGACGGAGAACTTCTTTGCCTTTGAGGATTCCCTATATCTACAGACATCTGGGACCTCAATGGGCAGCAAGTTTGCGCCGAGTCTGGCGAATCTCTATATGCACAGTTTTGAAACCCAGCATATATTGAGTGTCACCAATCCACACCACCAACACTTGGTGGTGTGGAAAAGGTATATAGATGACATTCTGGTGGTTTGGCGTGGCGATGAACATTCTTTATCAGCCTTCCACTTCTGGCTTAATGGCCTCAATCCATTCTTGAGGTTCACCCTGGAACATAGCAAAAACCGACTACCATTCTTGGATTTAGTGATCTTCCCACTTGGTGGTCACTTGGGCAGCTCGCTTTACAGGAAACCTATGGCGCGGAACTCACTTTTAAGGTTTGACAGTCATCATCCCCGCTCACTAAGGGAGAATCTTCCCTTTGGCCAGTTTTTGAGAGTGAGGAGAAATTGTTCAGACGTGTCAGATTTTCGAGTTCAGGCTAAAGACCTCTCTACGAGATTGAAGTTGCGTCAGTACCCCAGTCGCCTGATTAGGACATCATGCAAACGGGCCTCGAACAACCATCGCGAAGCCCTGTTAGAGGCACCGGTAGAGAAGCCACCTCTGAGTCAATTGGTCTGCGTTACGACGTTTAACACCTCTTCGTCGAGACTACAGAAAATTGTCAGGCAAAAGTGGAAGATTCTGAATAGTTCTGGCGAGAAGATTCCCTTACCACTTTTCTCGTTCAAAAGAGGAACAAATCTGAAGGACGAGTTGGTACACACCAGACCACGACGATTGCTGGATGAACCTACATCCACTCTGTGGAATCTTCCACCTGTCCAGGGTCATCATCCTTGTGGGAACTGTTCGGTCTGTCCACAGACCAAGAAAACCACATCAGTGGACATAGGCACCTCTCGACCATGGATACTCAAACGCCATACAAATTGTAACAGCGAGAGAGTCATATACCAAATCACGTGCCCATGTGGGTTAAGATATATAGGGATGACAACGAGGAAAATAAAGTTACGCGTCCAGGAACATAAGAGTACAATCAGACGCAGCAAACAAGCTACTCGGCTCACATCCCATTTCCTACAGGCTAAACATCAGGCGAATGACCTTGAGTGGGTGGTCCTGGAACAACCATACATACCTGATCATATAACAGATATCTCCCAGTTTCTACTGAGAAGGGAGCAAAAATGGGTGTATAAACTGAAGAGCGACACGGAGGGGTTGAATGATGATATCCCGTGGTTGCAACTTTGAGGCTCTTCTTCACTCTGAAACTCTGTATATGCTACTCTTTAATGAATTTTTCCTATGTTCCGATCTAGAGCGAAGAGAGTTTGCCCTCTGGCTCTTTGTACTCAGTTGGCCTATGCACGATGGGTATTGAATGTTGAATATGGTTTTAACTGTTGGAACATTCATTTTTTACCACATTTTTACAACCTCCTTGAACAACTAGAGAGCGAATATACAACTAACCGTGTACCGTGATTCTTGGACGGTTTGACGGTATTTTCTATGCCTCAAATGGTACGAGTCCTGCTGTGCTTGGTCTGCTTTCGATTGGTGAGGCTTTCCTATGTCTAACTGGCTGATGATTGTTTTCCAGCATGTATATCGTTTGCATGTACTTGTTTGTATCGTTTGCATGGACATGTACATCTGATGGCCCGTCCAGTATTGAGAGCTTACAATGGGATTGCTCAGACTGTGTACATAGTGAAATTAGTATTGAGAGCATACAATGGGATTTCTCAGACCGTGTACACAGTGAAAGTAGTTTTAAAAACAATGACGACGCTGTGTGTACACAGCGTGTAAACAAGAAACACTGCCCCTTTTCTATTGGCCCACTGCTATCCAATGGCGGCACCACATGGACTGAGGCACCCAATCAGTGGGTAGTTGGTGTTGTGGTGGCCACGGAATGCGGTCTGGTCATACTGGGCTGGAGGGCGCTAAATACAAGAGAGCATCAACCACACCGCCTGTGTAATTGATAGACACACATCCTTTTTTTGTTGCGGGTACCGCGTTTAGATATCATCGGATGCGGCTGTTTGCGAACACTTGATGGAAACGAATTCGTCAATCTGATTGGCCCAGAACGAGCCAATAGCGGGGCATCTTTAAGCAGAGCAGCCAATCAGGGCTCGGTTCTTGGCATTCAGAGTCAGTATAGTTGGCTGCTTCTCTGATTGGACGCGAGAGGAGAGAATAGTTCTCTCTCACGTCCGCAGCCGCGCTATTTCTTCTTGTTGGACACACGATGTCCTCACCTCCCCCTCGGCTCACATTTTTGGAGCGAGGCAACGACGGAGAGGTGAGGACACGGGGCTCTCGCGTGATGGAAGGACTTCAGAGGGTTGGACTGGGCGCAGCGACAGGGACAGTTCAGTACCCCTCTCTTTCTCTTGCCTGCATACAGGACACCATGAGACTACTGGGGTGCCCTGTCCCACATTCTTGCAAAACATTTTTGCAATCATTTGTAATTATGTGGATACTTTGCTCCAGGTACCTTTCTGGACCTGTAGAGTGTTTGTCCTGTTGGGAGGTTATGCCTACATGGGGTTTGGTATAGATGGAGTGTGTGGCATTTTGCAATGCATTTTCTACCCATAGGATGCCCCTCTCCCCCCCTCCCCCTCCCCTTTTTGTCAGGGTGGGTTATCACTACCCCTTACTCCTTATTATTGCCATCTGCTGTTGTTTTCAAAGTCTAGATTTTATTATGAAGCGTATGTTCTTTCACTTTCTTCTTTTCTTTTTTTAGTGCGTGGCCTCCTTCACTGTGAGCAAGTGCCAGGTGAGGTGAGGTTTTTCCTCCCTAGAATTTGGGTGAGTTGATTAACATAGGAAATCTATAGTGCACTGGACACTTAGAAGTACCTTTTGACAATAGCAATAATGTTTGCCATTTTTTTGTTATCCTTTTTGATTGCTTTATATGCAGGAGAAGACTTTCTACTCCTGATTTTGGAGTATTGAACCACTTATTGAGATTCTTTTACCCAGTAAGTTTCTTTCACACATACATTCGTTGTTGCAGTAGTACATCATAGGTCCTGAAGAAAGCCGATGAAGGCTGAAACATGTCGACCGAATAAGATTCATGGTGAATAGCAATTCCTTGCATGCTATTGTTCACTCTGCTTTTAACCATACCACCTTGATGGTCAGACCCAATAAAGTTTTTTCATGACATCAAGGTAGGTATTTTTAGAACACCTGGATTATGAATTTTGGTTCTTTTCCTTTTTTCACATTTTTATGAGCACTGCAACTTAACCCTTTTCAGTCTGCATCTCTGTTGGTTGAGGGTCAACGTAATGGTCCAAGTTATGCTAGCCTTGGGTTGTTCCTAAGGAAGGGCACTCTGGACACTACTTTTGTCAACCATACTACCCAGATGACGATATTCCGCTACTGAGCGGGCTGATGGGGATTTTCTCAAGCACTTTTGGGGCTTTTTTCCTGGTTCTTTTCTCTTCTCCTGCTATCACACGTCAATTTGGATTGTGATGACCTGTACATTAACCTGTTGGTTTTGTTTTACAGAGGGAGTACTATTTAGGCTCCTGTGTACAGACTTTTGGTACCTCTCTTGTTGTTTATTGCTTAGTTGGGGGACAAGGTACCTAAAGAGTCTTTAAATACTTCTCCCCTCAGGCCCTCCTCTACCTAGCTTGATTTGTTAAGACTACAAAGCCCCAAACGTGCCTGCATTTCGAAACACTTTGCAGCCTGCTTCCAGCAGCATCACACCCCAGGAATAGAGCCACTGACTCAGCTACCCAAATCAGCACCTCCATTTCCAAGAGCACCGACTCTGCCTTGACTGTGGAAGCTCAATCTATTTATTGATTATAAACTATGATCCAGGCCCAATTCAAATTCCCACCTAAATTCGACTGGGACTACTCAACCCAGTGCATTACACTCCACTGCTGAATCATCTCATAGCACAATCTCATACAAAGAGCAGAGTCACTGACTCAGCACCCCAAATCAGGCACTCTATCTCCAAGAAGAGCTGCCATTGTAAGTTGATTCTGCCTAAATCCCGGATGCTAATACAAGCCACTATTTATTGATTATAAAAACTGATTGTGGATTCGCTATACCTCTAACCTATAATAGTATAACACTACACAGCCCCAAACGTGCCTGCATTTCGAAACACTTTGCAGCCTGCTTCCAGCAGCATCACACCCCAGGAATAGAGCCACTGACTCAGCTACCCAAATCAGCACCTCCATTTCCAAGAGCAGTGACTCTGCCGTGACACTGGAAGCTCAATCTATTGATTGATTATAAACTATGATCCAGGCCCAATTCAAATTCCCTCCTAAATGCGACTGGGACTACTCAACCCAGTGCATTACAATCCACTGCAGAATCGTCTCATAGCACAATCTCATACAAAGAGCAGAGTCACTGACTCAGCAACTCAAATACGGCACTCTATCTCCAAGAAGAGCGGCCATTGTGAGTTGATTCTGCCTAAATCCCGGACGCTACTACAAGCCACTATTTATTGATTATAAAAACTGATTGTGGATTCGCTATACCTCTACCCTATAATAGTATGTGACTACACAGCCCCGAAACTCCCTAGATTTCAAAACAATTCACAACCCGTTTCCAGGAAAAACACACCGGAGGAGTAGAGCCACTGACTCAGCTACCCAAATCAGCACCTCCATTTCCAAGAGCAGCGACTCTCCCTTGACACTGGAAGCTCATTCTTTATATTGATTATAAACTATGATCCAGGCCCAATTCAAATTCCCACCTAAATGCGACTGGGAATACTCAACCCAGTGCATTACAATCCACTACAGAATCATCTCATAGCACAATCTCATACAAAGAGCAGAGTCACTGACTCAGCAACCCAAATCAGGCACTCTATCTCCAAGAAGAGCGGCCATTGTAAGTTGATTTTGACTAAATCCCGGACGCTAATACAAGCCTCTATTTATTGATTATAAAAATTGATTGTGGATTCGCTATACCTCTAACCTATAATAGTATGTGACTACACAGCCCCGAAACGCCCTACATTTCGAAACAATTCACAACCCGCTTCCAGGAGCAACACACCCGAGGAGTAGAGCCACTGACTCAGCTACCCAAATCAGCACCTCCATTTCCAAGAGCAGCGACTCTCCCTTGACACTGGAAGCTCATTCTATATATTGATTATAAACTATGATCCAGGCACTTTCAAATTCCCACCTAAATGCGACTGGGACTACTCAACCCAGTGCATTACAATCCACTGCAGCATCATCTCATAGCACAAGCTCATACAAAGAGCAGAGTCACTAACTCAGCACCCCAAATCAGGCACTCTATCTCCAAGACGAGCGGCCATTGTAAGTTGATTCTGCCTAAATCCCGGCTGCTAATACAAGCCACTATTTATTGATTTTAAAACTGATTGTGGATTCGCTATACCTCTAACCTATAATAGTATTAGACTACACAGCCCCAAACGTGCCTGCATTTCGAAACACTTTGCAGTTTGCTTCCAGCAGCATCACACCCCAGGAATAGAGCCACTGACTCAGCTACCCAAATCAGCACCTCCATTTCCAAGAGCAGCGACTCTCCCTTGACACTGGAAGCTCAATCTATTTATTGATTATAAACTATGATTCAGGCCCAATTCAAATTCCAACCTAAATGAGACTGGGACTACTCAACCCAGTGCATTACAATCCACTGCAGAATCATCTCATAGAACAAGCTCATACAAAGAGCAGAGTCACAGACTCGGCAACCCAAATCAGGCACTCTATCTCCAAGAAGAGCGGACATTGTGAGTTGATTCTGCCTAAATCCCAGATGCTACTACAATCGACTATTTATTGATTATAAAAACTGATTGTGGATTCGCGAGACCTCTAACATATAATACTATGTGACTACTCAGCCCCAAACCTGCCTGCTTTTCGAAACACTTCGCATCTCGCTTCCAGCAGTATCACACCCGAGGAGTAGAGCCACTGACTCAGCTACCCAAATCAGCACCTCCATTTCCAAGAGCAACGACTCTGCCTTGACACTGGAAGCTCAATCTATTTATTGATTATAAAGTATGATCCAGGCCCAATTCAACTTACCACCTAAATGTGACTGGGACTACTCAACCTACTGCATTACAATCCACTCCAGAATCATCTCATAGCACAATCTCATACAAAGAGCAGAGTCACTGACTCAGCAACCCGAATCAGGCACTCTATCTCCAAGAAGAGCGGTCATTGTAAGTTGATTCTGCCTAAATCCCGGACGCTAACACAAGCCACTATTTATTGATTATAAAAACTGATTGTGGATTCGCTATACCTCTAACCTATAATAGTATGACACTACACAGCCCCAAACGTGCCTGCATTTCGAAACACTTTGCAGCCTGCTTCCAGCAGCATCACACCCCAGGAATAGAGCCACTGACTCAGCTACCCAAATCAGCACCTTCATTTCCAAGAGCAGTGACTCTGCCGTGACACTGGAAGCTCAAACTATTGGTTGATTATAAACTATGATCCAGGCCCAATTCAAATTCCCTCCTAAATGCGACTGGGACTACTCAACCCAGTGCATTACAATCCACTGCAGAATCGTCTCATAGCACAATCTCATACAAAGAGCAGAGTCACTGACTCAGCAACTCAAATACGGCACTCTATCTCCAAGAAGAGCGGCCATTGTGAGTTGATTCTGCCTAAATCCCGGACGCTACTACAAGCCACTATTTATTGATTATAAAAACTGATTGTGGATTCGCTATACCTCTAACCTATAATAGTATGTGACTACACAGCCCCGAAACTCCCTAGATTTCAAAACAATTCACAACCCGTTTCCAGGAAAAACACACCGGAGGAGTAGAGCCACTGACTCAGCTACCCAAAGCAGCACCTCCATTTCCAAGAGCAGCGACTCTCCCTTGACACTGGAAGCTCATTCTATATATTGATTATAAACTATGATCCAGGCCCAATTCAAATTCCCACCTAAATGCGACTGGGACTACTCAACCCAGTGCATTACAATCCACTACAGAATCATCTCATAGCAAAATCTCATACAAAGAGCAGAGTCACTGACTCAGCAACCCAAATCAGGCACTTTATCTCCAAGAAGAGCGGCCATTGTAAGTTGATTTTTACTAAATCCCGGACGCTAATACAAGCCACTATTTATTGATTATAAAAATTGATTGTGGATTCGCTATACCTCTAACCTATAATAGTATGTGACTATACAGCCCCGAAACGCCCTACATTTCGAAACAATTCACAACCCGCTTCCAGGAGCAACACACCCGAGGAGTAGAGCCACTGACTCAGCTACCCAAATCAGCACCTCCATTTCCAAGAGCAGCGACTCTCCCTTGACACTAGAAGCTCATTCTATATATTGATTATAAACTATGATCCAGGCCCTTTCAAATTCCCACCTAAATGCGACTGGGACTACTCAACCCAGTGCATTACAATCCACTGCAGAATCATCTCATAGCACAAGCTCATACAAAGAGCAGAGTCACTAACTCAGCACCCCAAATCAGGCACTCTATCTCCAAGACGAGCGGCCATTGTAAGTTGATTCTGCCTAAATCCCGGCTGCTCATACAAGCCACTATTTATTGATTTTAAAACTGATTGTGGATTCGCTATACCTCTAACCTATAATAGTATTAGACTACACAGCCCCAAACGTGCCTGCATTTCGAAACACTTTGCAGCCTGCTTCCAGCAGCATCACACCCCAGGAATAGAGCCACTGACTCAGCTACCCAAATCAGCACCTCCATTTCCAAGAGCAGCGACTCTCCCTTGACACTGGAAGCTCAATCTATTTATTGATTATAAACTATGATTCAGGCCCAATTCAAATTCCAACCTAAATGAGACTGGGACTACTCCACCCAGTGCATTACAATCCACTGCAGAATCATCTCATAGCACAAGCTCATACAAAGAGCAGAGTCACAGACTCGGCAACCCAAATCAGGCACTCTATCTCCAAGAAGAGCGGACATTGTGAGTTGATTCTGCCTAAATCCCAGATGCTACTACAATCGACTATTTATTGATTATAAAAACTGATTGTGGATTCGCGAGACCTCTAACATATAATACTATGTGACTACTCAGCCCCAAACCTACCTGCTTTTCTAAACACTTCGCATCTCGCTTCCAGCAGTATCACACCCGAGGAGTAGAGCCACTGACTCAGCTACCCAAATCAGCACCTCCATTTCCAAGAGCAACGACTCTGCCTTGACACTGGAAGCTCAATCTATTTATTGATTATAAAGTATGATCCAGGCCCAATTCAACTTACCACCTAAATGTGACTGGGACTACTCAACCTACTGCATTACAATCCACTCCAGAATCATCTCATAGCACAATCTCATACAAAGAGCAGAGTCACTGACTCAGCAACCCGAATCAGGCACTCTATCTCCAAGAAGAGCGGTCATTGTAAGTTGATTCTGCCTAAATCCCGGACGCTAACACAAGCCACTATTTATTGATTATAAAAACTGATGGTGGATTCGCTATACCTCTAACCTATAATAGTATAAGACTACACAGCCCCACACGTGCCTGCATTTCGAAACACTTTGCAACCTGCTTCCAGCAGCATCACACCCCAGGAATAGAGCCACTGACTCAGCTACCCAAATCAACACCTCCATTTCCAAGAGCAGCGACTCTGCCTTGACACTGGAAGCTCAATCTATTGATTGATTATAAACTTTGATCCAGGCCCAATTCAAATTCCCTCCTAAATGCGACTGGGACTACTCAACCCAGTGCATTACAATCCACTGCAGAATCGTCTCTTAGCACAATCTCATACAAAGAGCAGAGTCACTGACTCAGCAACTCAAATACGGCACTCTATCTCCAAGAAGAGCGGCCATTGTGAGTTGATTCTGCCTAAATCCCGGACGCTACTACAAGCCACTATTTATTGATTATAAAAACTGATTGTGGATTCGCTATACCTCTAATCTATAATAGTATGTGACTACACAGCCCCGAAACTCCCTAGATTTCAAAACAATTCACAACCCGTTTCCAGGAAAAACACACCGGAGGAGTAGAGCCACTGACTCAGCTACCCAAATCAGCACCTCCATTTCCAAGAGCAGCGACTCTCCCTTGACACTGGAAGCTCATTCTTTATATTGATTATAAACTATGATCCAGGCCCAATTCAAATTCCCACCTAAATGCGACTGGGACTACTCAACCCAGTGCATTACAATCCACTACAGAATCATCTCATAGAACAATCTCATACAAAGAGCAGAGTCACTGACTCAGCAACCCAAATCAGGCACTCTATCTCCAAGAAGAGCGGCCATTGTAAGTTGATTTTGACTAAATCCCGGACGCTAATACAAGCCACTATTTATTGATTATAAAAATTGATTGTGGATTCGCTATACCTCTAACCTATAATAGTATGTGACTACACAGCCCCGAAACGCCCTACATTTCGAAACAATTCACAACCCGCTTCCAGGAGCAACACACCCAAGGAGTAGAGAGTCACTGACTCAGCTACCCAAATCAGCACCTCCATTTCCAAGAGCAGCGACTCTCCCTTGACACTGGAAGCTCATTCTATATATTGATTATAAACTATGATCCAGGCACTTTCAAATTCCCACCTAAATGCGACTGGGACTACTCAACCCAGTGCATTACAATCCACTGCAGAATCATCTCATAGCACAAGCTCATACAAAGAGCAGAGTCACTAACTCAGCACCCCAAATCAGGCACTCTATCTCCAAGACGAGCGGCCATTGTAAGTTGATTCTGCCTAAATCCCGGCTGCTAATACAAGCCACTATTTATTGATTTTAAAACTGATTGTGGATTCGCTATACCTCTAACCTATAATAGTATTAGACTACACAGCCCCAAACGTGCCTGCATTTCGAAACACTTTGCAGTTTGCTTCCAGCAGCATCACACCCCAGGAATAGAGCCACTGACTCAGCTACCCAAATCAGCACCTCCATTTCCAAGAGCAGCGACTCTCCCTTGACACTGGAAGCTCAATCTATTTATTGATTATAAACTATGATTCAGGCCCAATTCAAATTCCAACCTAAATGAGACTGGGACTACTCAACCCAGTGCATTACAATCCACTGCAGAATCATCTCATAGCACAAGCTCATACAAAGAGCAGAGTCACAGACTCGGCAACCCAAATCAGGCACTCTATCTCCAAGAAGAGCGGACATTGTGAGTTGATTCTGCCTAAATCCCAGATGCTACTACAATCGACTATTTATTGATTATAAAAACTGATTGTGGATTCGCGAGACCTCTAACATATAATACTATGTGACTACTCAGCCCCAAACCTGCCTGCTTTTCGAAACACTTCGCATCTCGCTTCCAGCAGTATCACACCCGAGGAGTAGAGCCACTGACTCAGCTACCCAAATCAGCACCTCCATTTCCAAGAGCAACGACTCTGCCTTGACACTGGAAGCTCAATCTATTTATTGATTATAAAGTATGATCCAGGCCCAATTCAACTTACCACCTAAATGTGACTGGGACTACTCAACCTACTGCATTACAATCCACTCCAGAATCATCTCATAGCACAATCTCATACAAAGAGCAGAGTCACTGACTCAGCAACCCGAATCAGGCACTCTATCTCCAAGAAGAGCGGTCATTGTAAGTTGATTCTGCCTAAATCCCGGACGCTAACACAAGCCACTATTTATTGATTATAAAAACTGATTGTGGATTCGCTATACCTCTAACCTATAATAGTATAACACTACACAGCCCCAAACGTGCCTGCATTTCGAAACACTTTGCAGCCTGCTTCCAGCAGCATCACACCCCAGGAATAGAGCCACTGACTCAGCTACCCAAATCAGCACCTTCATTTCCAAGAGCAGTGACTCTGCCGTGACACTGGAAGCTCAATCTATTGATTGATTATAAACTATGATCCAGGCCCAATTCAAATTCCCTCCTAAATGCGACTGGGACTACTCAACCCAGTGCATTACAATCCACTGCAGAATCGTCTCATAGCACAATCTCATACAAAGAGCAGAGTCACTGACTCACCAACTCAAATACGGCACTCTATCTCCAAGAAGAGCGGCCATTGTGAGTTGATTCTGCCTAAATCCCGGACGCTACTACAAGCCACTATTTATTGATTATAAAAACTGATTGTGGATTCGCTATACCTCTAACCTATAATAGTATGTGACTACACAGCCCCGAAACTCCCTAGATTTCAAAACAATTCACAACCCGTTTCCAGGAAAAACACACCGGAGGAGTAGAGCCACTGACTCAGCTACCCAAATCAGCACCTCCATTTCCAAGAGCAGCGACTCTCCCTTGACACTGGAAGCTCATTCTATATATTGATTATAAACTATGATCCAGGCCCAATTCAAATTCCCACCTAAATGCGACTGGGACTACTCAACCCAGTGCATTACAATCCACTACAGAATCATCTCATAGCAAAATCTCATACAAAGAGCAGAGTCACTGACTCAGCAACCCAAATCAGGCACTCTATCTCCAAGACGAGCGGCCATTGTAAGTTGATTCTGCCTAAATCCCGGCTGCTCATACAAGCCACTATTTATTGATTTTAAAACTGATTGTGGATTCGCTATACCTCTAACCTATAATAGTATTAGACTACACAGCCCCAAACGTGCCTGCATTTCGAAACACTTTGCAGCCTGCTTCCAGCAGCATCACACCCCAGGAGTAGAGCCACTGACTCAGCTACCCAAATCAGCACCTCCATTTCCAAGAGCAGCGACTCTCCCTTGACACTAGAAGCTCATTCTATATATTGATTATAAACTATGATCCAGGCCCTTTCAAATTCCCACCTAAATGCGACTGGGACTACTCAACCCAGTGCATTACAATCCACTGGAGAATCATCTCATAGCACAAGCTCATACAAAGAGCAGAGTCACTAACTCAGCACCCCAAATCAGGCACTCTATCTCCAAGACGAGCGGCCATTGTAAGTTGATTCTGCCTAAATCCCGGCTGCTCATACAAGCCACTATTTTTTGATTTTAAAACTGATTGTGGATTCGCTATACCTCTAACCTATAATAGTATTAGACTACACAGCCCCAAACGTGCCTGCATTTCGAAACACTTTGCAGCCTGCTTCCAGCAGCATCACACCCCAGGAGTAGAGCCACTGACTCAGCTACCCAAATCAGCACCTCCATTTCCAAGAGCAGCGACTCTCCCTTGACACTGGAAGCTCAATCTATTTATTGATTATAAACTATGATTCAGGCCCAATTCAAATTCCAACCTAAATGAGACTGGGACTACTCAACCCAGTGCATTACAATCCACTGCAGAATCATCTCATAGCACAAGCTCATACAAAGAGCAGAGTCACAGACTCGGCAACCCAAATCAGGCACTCTATCTCCAAGAAGAGCGGACATTGTGAGTTGATTCTGCCTAAATCCCAGATGCTACTACAATCGACTATTTATTGATTATAAAAACTGATTGTGGATTCGCGAGACCTCTAACATATAATACTATGTGACTACTCAGCCCCAAACCTACCTGCTTTTCTAAACACTTTGCATCTCACTTCCAGCAGTATCACACCCGAGGAGTAGAGCCACTGACTCAGCTACCCAAATCAGCACCTCCATTTCCAAGAGCAACGACTCTGCCTTGACACTGGAAGCTCAATCTATTTATTGATTATAAAGTATGATCCAGGCCCAATTCAACTTACCACCTAAATGTGACTGGGACTACTCAACCTACTGCATTACAATCCACTCCAGAATCATCTCATAGCACAATCTCATACAAAGAGCAGAGTCACTGACTCAGCAACCCGAATCAGGCACTCTATCTCCAAGAAGAGCGGTCATTGTAAGTTGATTCTGCCTAAATCCCGGACGGTAACACAAGCCACTATTTATTGATTATAAAAACTGATGGTGGATTCGCTATACCTCTAACCTATAATAGTATAAGACTACACAGCCCCACACATGCCTGCATTTCGAAACACTTTGCAACCTGCTTCCAGCAGCATCACACCCCAGGAATAGAGCCACTGACTCAGCTACCCAAATCAACACCTCCATTTCCAAGAGCAGCGACTCTGCCTTGACACTGGAAGCTCAATCTATTGATTGATTATAAACTTTGATCCAGGCCCAATTCAAATTCCAACCTAAATGCGACTGGGACTACTCAACCCAGTGCATTACAATCCACTACAGAATCATCTCATAGCACAATCTCATACAAAGAGCGGAGTCACTGACTCAGCAACCCAAATCAGGCACTCTATCTCCAAGAAGAGCGGCCATTGTGAGTTGATTCTGCCTAAATCCCGGACGCTACTACAAGCCACTATTTATTGATTATAAAAACTGATTGTGGATTCGCTATACCTCTAACCTATAATTGTATCTGACTACACAGCCCCGAAACTGCCTACATTTTGAAACAATTCACAACCCGTTTCCAGGAGCAACACACACGAGGAGTAGAGCCACTGACTCAGCTATCGATATCAGCACCTCCATTTCCAAGAGCAGCGACTCTCCCTTGACACTGGAAGCTCATTCTATATATTGATTATAAACTATGATCCAGGCCCTTTCAAATTCCCACCTAAATGCGACTGGGACTACTCAACCCAGTGCATTACAATCCACTGCAGAATCATCTCATAGCACAAGCTCATACAAAGAGCAGAGTCACTAACTCAGCACCCCAAATCAGGCACTCTATCTCCAAGACGAGCGGCCATTGTAAGTTGATTCTGCCTAAATCCCGGCTACTCATACAAGCCACTATTTATTGATTTTAAAACTGATTGTGGATTCGCTATACCTCTAACCTATAATAGTATTAGACTACACAGCCCCAAACGTGCCTGCATTTCGAAACACTTTGCAGCCTGCTTCCAGCAGCATCACACCCCAGGAATAGAGCCACTGACTCAGCTACCCAAATCAGCACCTCCATTTCCAAGAGCAGCGACTCTCCCTTGACACTGGAAGCTCAATCTATTTATTGATTATAAACTATGATTCAGGCCCAATTCAAATTCCAACCTAAATGAGACTGGGACTACTCAACCCAGTGCATTACAATCCACTGCAGAATCATCTCATAGCACAAGCTCATACAAAGAGCAGAGTCACAGACTCGGCAACCCAAATCAGGCACTCTATCTCCAAGAAGAGCGGACATTGTGAGTTGATTCTGCCTAAATCCCAGATGCTACTACAATCGACTATTTATTGATTATAAAAACTGATTGTGGATTCGCGAGACCTCTAACATATAATAGTATTAGACTACACAGCCCCAAACGTGCCTGCATTTTGAAACACTTTGCAGTCTGCTTCCAGCAGCATCACACCCCAGGAATAGAGCCACTGACTCAGCTACCCAAATCAACACCTCCATTTCCAAGAGCAGCGACTCTGCCTTGACACTGGAAGCTCAATCTATTGATTGATTATAAACTTTGATCCAGGCCCAATTCAAATTCCAACCTAAATGCGACTGGGACTACTCAACCCAGTGCATTACAATCCACTACAGAATCATCTCATAGCACAATCTCATACAAAGAGCGGAGTCACTGACTCAGCAACCCAAATCAGGCACTCTATCTCCAAGAAGAGCGGCCATTGTGAGTTGATTCTGCCTAAATCCCGGACGCTACTACAAGCCACTATTTATTGATTATAAAAACTGATTGTGGATTCGCTATACCTCTAACCTATAATTGTATCTGACTACACAGCCCCGAAACTGCCTACATTTTAAAACAATTCACAACCCGTTTCCAGGAGCAACACACCCGAGGAGTAGAGCCACTGACTCAGCAACCCAAATCAGCAGCTCCATTTCCAAGAGCAGCGACTCTGCCTTGAATCTGGAAGCTCAATCTATTGATTTACTATAAACTATGATCCAGGCCCAATTCAACTTCCCTCCTAAATGCGACTGGCACTACTCAGCCCAGTGCATTACAATCCACTGCAGAATCATCTCATAGCACAATCTCATACAAAGAGCAGAGTCACTGACTCAGCACCCCAAATCAGGAACTCTATCTCCAAGAAGAGCGGCCATTGTAAGTTGATTCTGCCTAAATCCCGGATGCTACTACAATCGACTATTTATGGATTATAAAAACTGATTGTGGATTCGCTAGACCTGTAACCTATAATAATATGCGACTACTCAGCCCCAAACCTGCCTGCATTTCGAAACACTTCGCATCTCGCTTCCAGCAGTATCACACCCGAGGAGTAGAGCCACTGACTCAGCTACCCAAATCAGCACCTCCATTTCCAAGAGCAGCGACTCTGCCTTGACACTGGAAGCTCAATCTATTTATTGATTATAAAGTATGATCCAGGCCCAATTCAACTTCCCACCTAAATGTGACTGGGACTACTCAACCTACTGCATTACAATCCACTGCAGAATCATCTCATAGGACAATCTCATACAAAGAGCAGAGTCACTGACTCAGCAACCCGAATCAGGCACTCTATCTCCAAGAAGGGCGGTCATTGTAAGTTGATTCTGCCTAAATCCCGGACGCTAACACAAGCCACTATTTATTGATTATAAAAACTGATTGTGGATTCGCTATACCTCTAACCTATAATAGTATAAGACTACACAGCCCTAAATGTGCCTGCATTTCGAAACACTTTGCAGCCTGCTTCCAGCAGCATCACACCCCAGTAGTAGAGCCACTGACTCAGCTACCCAAATCAGCACCTCCATTTCCAAGAGCAGCGACTCTGCCTTGACACTGGAAGCTCAATCTAGTGATTGATTATAAACTTTGATCCATGCACAATTCAAATTCCCTCCTAAATGCGACTGGGACTACTCAACCCAGTGCATTACAATCCACTGCAGAATCATCTCATAGCACAATCTCATACAAAGAGCAGAGTCACTGACTCAGCAACCCAAATCAGGCACTCTATCTCCAAGAAGAGCGGCCATTGTAAGTTGATTCTGCCTAAATCCCGGACGCTAATACAAGCCACTATTTATTGATTATAAAAACTGATTGTGGATTTGCTATACCTCTAACCTATAATAGTATGTGACTACACAGCCCCGAAACTGCCTGCATTTTGAAACACTTCGCATCTCGCTTCCAGCAGTATCACACCCGAGGAGTAGAGCCACTGACTCAGCTACCCAAATCAGCACCTCCATTTCCAAGAGCAGCGACTCTGCCTTGACACTGGAAGCTCAATCTATTTATTGATTATAAACTATGATCCAGGCCTAATTAAACTTCCCACCTAAATGTGACTGGGACTACTCAACCTGCTGCATTACAATCCACTGCAGAATCATCTCTTAGCACAAGCTCATACAAAGAGCGGAGTCACTGACTCAGCAACCCGAATCAGGCACTCTATCTCCAAGAAGAGCGGTCATTGTAAGTTGATTCTGCCTAAATCCCCGATGCTAATACAAGCCACTATTTATTGATTATAAAAACTGACTGTGGATTGGCTATACCTCTAACCTATAATAGTATAACACTACACAGCCCCAAACGTGCCTGCATTTCGAAACACTTTGCAGCCTGCTTCCAGCAGCATCACACCCCAGGAATAGAGCCACTGACTCAGCTACCTAAATCAGCACATCCATATCCAAGAGCAGTGACTCTGCCTTGACACTGGAAGCTCAATCTATTGATTGATTATAAACTATGATCCAGGCCCAATTCAACTTCCCTCCTAAATGCGACTGGGACTACTCAACCCAGTGCATTACAATCCACTGCAGAATCATCTCATAGCACAATCTCATACAAAGAGCAGAGTCAGTGACTCAGCAACCCAAATCAGGCACTCTATCTCCAAGAAGAGCTGCCATTGTGAGTTGATTCTGCCTAAATCCCGGACGCTACTACAAGCCACTATTTATTGATTATAAAAACTGATTGTGGATTCGCTATACCTCTAACCTATAATTTTATCTGACTACACAGCCCCGAAACTGCCTACATTTCGAAACAATTCACAACCCGTTTCCAGGAGCAACACACACGAGGAGTAGAGCCACTGACTCAGCTATCCAAATCAGCACCTCCATTTCCAAGAGCAGCGACTCTCCCTTGACACTGGAAGCTCAATCTATTTATTGATTATAAACTATGATGCAGGCCCAATTCAAATTCCAACCTAAATGCGACTGGGACTACTCAATCCTGTGCATTACAATCCACTGCAGAATCATCTCATAGCACAAGCTCATACAAAGAGCAGAGTCACAGACTCAGCAACCCAAAATAGGCACTCTATCTCCAAGAAGAGCGGCCATTGTGGGTTGATTCTGCCTAAATCCCGGACGCTACTACAAGCCACTATTTATTGATTATAAAAACTGATTGTGGATTCGCTATACCTCTAACCTATAATAGTATAAGACTACACAGCCCCAAACGTGCCTGCATTTTGAAACACTTTGCAGCCTGCTTCCAGCAGCATCACACCCCAGGAATAGAGCCACTGACTCAGCTACCCAAATCAGCACCTCCATTTCCAAGAGCAGCGACTCTCCCTTGACACTGGAAGCTCAATCTATTTATTGATTATAAACTATGATCCAGGCCCAATTCAAATTCCCACCTAAATGCGACTGGGACTACTCAACCCAGTGCATTACAATCCACTGCAGAATCATCTCATAGCACAATCTCATACAAAGAGCAGAGTCACTGACTCAGCAACCGAAATACGGCACTCTATCTCCAAGAAGAGCGGCCATTGTGAGTTGATTCTTCCTAAATCCCGGACGCTACTACAAGCCACTATTTATTGATTATAAAAACTGATGGTGGATTTGCGATACCTCTAACCTATAATAGTATAAGACTACAGAGCCCCAAATGTGCCTGCATTTCGAAACACTTTGCAGCCTGCTTCCAGCAGCATCACACCCCAGGAGTAGAGCCACTGACTCAGCTACCCAAATCAGCACCTCCATTTCCAAGAGCAGCGACTCTGCCTTGACACTGGAAGCTCAATCTAGTGATTGATTATAAACTTTGATCCATGCCCAATTCAACTTCCCTTCTAAATGCGACTGGGACTACTCAACCCAGTGCATTACAATCCACTGCAGAATCATCTCATAGCACAATCTCATACAAAGAGCAGAGTCACTGACTGAGCGACCCAAATCAGGCACTCTATCTCCAAGAAGAGCGGCCATTGTGAGTTGATTCTGCCTAAATCCCGGACGCTACTACAAGCCACTATTTATTGATTATAAAAACTGATTGTGGATTTGCTATACCTCTAACCTATAATAGTTTGTGACTACACAGCCCCGAAACTGCCTACATTTCGAAACAATTCACAACCCGTTTCCAGGAGCAACACACCCGAGGAGTAGAGCCACTGACTCAGCAACCCAAATCAGCAGCTCCATTTCCAAGAGCAGCGACTCTGCCTTGAATCTGGAAGCTCAATCTATTGATTTACTGTAAACTATGATCCAGGCCCAATTCAACTTCCCTCCTAAATGCGACTGGCACTACTCAGCCCAGTGCATTACAATCCACTGCAGAATCATCTCATAGCACAATCTCATACAAAGAGCAGAGTCACTGACTCAGCAACCCAAATCAGGAACTCTATCTCCAAGAAGAGCGGCCATTGTAAGTTGATTCTGCCTAAATCCCGGATGCTACTACAATCGACTATTTATGGATTATAAAAACTGATTGTGGATTCGCTAGACCTGTAACCTATAATAATATGCGACTACTCAGCCCCAAACCTGCCTGCATTTCGAAACACTTCGCATCTCGCTTCCAGCAGTATCACACCCGAGGAGTAGAGCCACTGACTCAGCTACCCAAATCAGCACCTCCATTTCCAAGAGCAGCGACTCTGCCTTGACACTGGAAGCTCAATCTATTTATTGATTATAAAGTATGATCCAGGCCCAATTCAACTTCCCACCTAAATGTGACTGGGACTACTCAACCTACTGCATTACAATCCACTGCAGAATCATCTCATAGCACAATCTCATACAAAGAGCAGAGTCACTGACTCAGCAACCCGAATCAGGCACTCTATCTCCAAGAAGAGCGGTCATTGTAAGTTGATTCTGCCTAAATCCCGGACGCTAACACAAGCCACTATTTATTGATTATAAAAACTGATGGTGGATTTGCGATACCTCTAACCTATAATAGTATAAGACTACAGAGCCCCAAATGTGCCTGCATTTCGAAACACTTTGCAGCCTGCTTCCAGCAGCATCACACCCCAGGAGTAGGGCCACTGACTCAGCTACCCAAATCTGCACCTCCATTTCCAAGAGCAGCGACTCTGCCTTGACACTGGAAGCTCAATGTAGTGATTGATTATAAACTTTGATCCATGCCCAATTCAACTTCCCTTCTAATTGCGACTGGGACTACTCAACCCAGTGCATTACAATCCACTGCAGAATCATCTCATAGCACAATCTCATACAAAGAGCAGAGTCACTGACTCAGCAACCCAAATCAGGCACTCTATCTCCAAGAACAGCGGCCATTGTGAGTTGATTCTGCCTAAATCCCGGATGCTACTACAAGCCACTATTTATTGATTATAAAAACTGATTGTGGATTTGCTATACCTCTAACCTATAATAGTATGTGACTACACAGCCCCGAAACTGCCTACATTTCAAAACAATTCACAACCCGTTTCCACGAGCAACACACCCGAGGAGTAGAGCCACTGACTCAGCAACCCAAATCAGCAGCTCCATTTCTAAGAGCAGCGACTCTGCCTTGAATCTGGAAGCTCAATCTATTGATTTACTATAAACTATGATCCAGGCCCAATTCAACTTCCCTCCTAAATGCGACTGGCACTACTCAGCCCAGTGCATTACAATCCACTGCAGAATCATCTCATAGCACAATCTCATACAAAGAGCAGAGTCACTGACTCAGCAACCCAAATCAGGAACTCTATCTCCAAGAAGAGCGGCCATTGTAAGTTGATTCTGCCTAAATCCCGGATGCTACTACAATCGACTATTTATGGATTATAAAAACTGACTGTGGATTCGCTAGACCTGTAACCTATAATAATATGCGACTACTCAGCCCCAAACCTGCCTGCATTTCGAAACACTTCGCATCTCGCTACCAGCAGTATCACACCCGAGGAGTAGAGCCACTGACTCAGCTACCCAAATCAGCACCTCCATTTCCAAGAGCAGCGACTCTGCCTTGACACTGGAAGCTCAATCTATTTATTGATTATAAAGTATGATCCAGGCCCAATTCAACTTCCCAACTAAATGTGACTGGGACTACTCAACCTACTGCATTACAATCCACTGCAGAATCATCTCATAGCACAATCTCATACAAAGAGCAGAGTCACTGACTCAGCAACCCGAATCAGGAACTCTATCTCCAAGAAGAGCGGTCATTGTAAGTTGATTCTGCCTAAATCCCGGACGCTAACACAAGCCACTATTTATTGATTATAAAAACTGATTGTGGATTCGCTATACCTCTAACCTATAATAGTATAAGACTACACAGCCCCAAACGTGCCTGCATTTCGAAACACTTTGCAACCGGCTTCCAGCAGCATCACACCCCAGAAATAGAGCCACTGACTCAGCTACCCAAATCAACACCTCCATTTCCAAGAGCAGCGACTCTGCCTTGACACTGGAAGCTCAATCTATTGATTGATTATAAACTTTGATCCAGGCCCAATTCAACTTCCCTCCTAAATGCGACTGGGACTACTCAACCCAGTGCATTACATTCCACTGCAGAATCATCTCATAGCACAATCTCATACAAAGAGCAGAGTCACTGACTCAGCACCCCAAATCAGGCACTCTATCTCCAAGAAGAGAGGCCATTGTAAGTTGATTCTGCCTAAATCCCGGACGCTAATACAAGCCACTATTTATTGATTATAAAAACTGATTGTGGATTCACTATACCTCTAACCTATAATAGTATAAGACTACACAGCCCCAAACGTGCCTGCATTTCGAAACACTTTGCAGCCTGCTTCCAGCAGCATCACACCCCAGGAATAGAGCCACTGACTCAGCTACCCAAATCAGCACCTCCTTTTCCAAGAGCAGCAACTCTGCCTTGACACTGGAAGCTCAATCTATTGATTGATTATACACTTTGATCCATGCCCAATCCAACTTCCCTCCTAAATGTGACTGGGACTAGTCAACCCAGTGCATTACAATCCACTGTAGAATCATCTCATAGCACAATCTCATACAAAGAGCAGAGTCACTGACTCAGCAACCCAAATACGGCACTCTATCTCCAAGAAGAGCGGCCATTGTGAGTTGATTCTGCCTAAATCCCGGACGCTACTACAACCCACTATTTATTGATTATAAAAACTGATGGTGGATTCGCTATGCCTCTAACCTATAATAGTATAAGACTACAGAGCCCCAAATGTGCCTGCATTTCGAAACACTTTGCAGCCTGCTTCCAGCAGCATCACACCCCAGGAGTAGAGCCACTGACTCAGCTACCCAAATCAGCACCTCCATTTCCAAGAGCAGCGACTCTGCCTTGACACTGGAAGCTCAATCTAGTGATTGATTATAAACTTTGATCCATGCCCAATTCAAATTCCCTCCTAAATGCGACTGGGACTACTCAACCCAGTGCATTACAATCCACTGCAGAATCATCTCATAGCACAATCTCATACAAAGAGCAGAGTCACTGACTCAGCAACCCAAATCAGGCACTCTATCTCCAAGAAGAGCGGCCATTGTGAGTTGATTCTGCCTAAATCCCGGACGCTACTACAAGCCACTATTTATTGATTATAAAAACTGATTGTGGATTTGCTATACCTCTAACCTATAATAGTATGTGACTACACAGCCCTGAAACTGCCTACATTTCGAAACAATTCACAACCCGTTTCCAGCAGCATCACACCCCAGGAATAGAGCCACTGACTCAGCTACCCAAATCAGCACCTCCATTTCCAAGAGCAGTGACTCTGCCTTGACACTGAAAGCTCAATCTATTTATTGATTATAAACTATGATCCAGGCCCAATTCAACTTCCCACCTAAATGCGACTGGGACTACTCAACCCAGTGCATTACAATACACTGCAGAATCATCTCATAGCACAATCTCATACAAAGAGCAGAGTCACTGACTCAGCACCCCAAATCAGGCACTCTATCTCCAAGAAGAGCGGCCATTGTGAGTTGATTCTGCCTAAATCCCGGACGCTACTACAAGCCACTATTTATTGATTATAAAAACTGATTGTGGATTTGCTATACCTCTAACCTATAATAGTATGTGACTACACAGCCCCGAAACTGCCTACATTTCGAAACAATTCACAACCCGTTTCCAGCAGCATCACACCCCAGGAATAGAGCCACTGACTCAGCTACCCAAATCAGCACCTCCATTTCCAAGAGCAGTGACTCTGCCTTGACACTGGAAGCTCAATCTATTTATAGATTATAAACTATGATCCAGGCCCAATTCAACATCCCACCTAAATGCGACTGGGACTACTCAACCAAGTGCATTACAATACACTGCAGAATCATCTCATAGCACAATCTCATACAAAGAGCAGAGTCACTGACTCAGCACCCCAAATCAGGCACTCTATCTCCAAGAAGAGCGGCCATTGTGAGTTGATTCTGCCTAAATCCCGGACGCTACTACAAGCCACTATTTATTGATTATAAAAACTGATTGTGGATTCGCTATACCTCTAACCTATAATTTTATCTGACTACACAGCCCCGAAACTGCCTACATTTCGAAACAATTCACAACCCGTTTCCAGGAGCAACACACACGAGGAGTAGAGCCACTGACTCAGCTATCCAAATCAGCACCTCCATTTCCAAGAGCAGCGACTCTCCCTTGACACTGGAAGCTCAATCTATTTATTGATTATAAACTATGATGCAGGCCCAATTCAAATTCCAACCTAAATGCGACTGGGACTACTCAATCCTGTGCATTACAATCCACTGCAGAATCATCTCATAGCACAAGCTCATACAAAGAGCAGAGTCACAGACTCAGCAACCCAAAATAGGCACTCTATCTCCAAGAAGAGCGGCCATTGTGGGTTGATTCTGCCTAAATCCCGGACGCTACTACAAGCCACTATTTATTGATTATAAAAACTGATTGTGGATTCGCTATACCTCTAACCTATAATAGTATAAGACTACACAGCCCCAAACGTGCCTCATTTTGAAACACTTTGCAGCCTGCTTCCAGCAGCATCAC
This sequence comes from Lissotriton helveticus, assembly GCF_964261635.1. Taxonomy (NCBI): domain Eukaryota; kingdom Metazoa; phylum Chordata; class Amphibia; order Caudata; family Salamandridae; genus Lissotriton; species Lissotriton helveticus. The sequence continues at coordinate 1,557,604,701 of NC_136069.1, read as the reverse complement.
ACCCCAGGAATAGAGCCACTGACTCAGCTACCCAAATCAGCACCTCCATTTCCAAGAGCAGCGACTCTCCCTTGACACTGGAACCTCAATCTATTTATTGATTATAAACTATGATCCAGGCCCAATTCAAATTCCCACCTAAATGCGACTGGGACTACTCAACCCAGTGCATTACAATCCACTGCAGAATCATCTCATAGCACAATCTCATACAAAGAGCAGAGTCACTGACTCAGCAACCGAAATACGGCACTCTATCTCCAAGAAGAGCGGCCATTGTGAGTTGATTCTTCCTAAATCCCGGATGCTACTACAAGCCACTATTTATTGATTATAAAAACTGATGGTGGATTTGCGATACCTCTAACCTATAATAGTATAAGACTACAGAGCCCCAAATGTGCCTGCATTTCGAAACACTTTGCAGCCTGCTTCCAGCAGCATCACACCCCAGGAGTAGAGCCACTGACTCAGCTACCCAAATCAGCACCTCCATTTCCAAGAGCAGCGACTCTGCCTTGACACTGGAAGCTCAATCTAGTGATTGATTATAAACTTTGATCCATGCCCAATTCAACTTCCCTTCTAAATGCGACTGGGACTACTCAACCCAGTGCATTACAATCCACTGCAGAATCATCTCATAGCACAATCTCATACAAAGAGCAGAGTCACTGACTCAGCAACCCAAATCAGGCACTCTATCTCCAAGAAGAGCGGCCATTGTGAGTTGATTCTGCCCAAATCCCAGACGCTACTACAAGCCACTATTTATTGATTATAAAAACTGATTGTGGATTTGCTATACCTCTAACCTATAATAGTATGTGACTACACAGCCCCGAAACTGCCTACATTTCGAAACAATTCACAACCCGTTTCCAGGAGCAACACACCCGAGGAGTAGAGCCACTGACTCAGCAACCCAAATCAGCAGCTCCATTTCCAAGAGCAGCGACTCTGCCTTGAATCTGGAAGCTCAATCTATTGATTTACTATAAACTATGATCCAGGCCCAATTCAACTTCCTTCCTAAATGCGACTGGCACTACTCAGCCCAGTGCATTACAATCCACTGCAGAATCATCTCATAGCACAATCTCATACAAAGAGCAGAGTCACTGACTCAGCAACCGAAATACGGCACTCTATCTCCAAGAAGAGCGGCCATTGTGAGTTGATTCTTCCTAAATCCCGGATGCTACTACAAGCCACTATTTATTGATTATAAAAACTGATGGTGGATTTGCGATACCTCTAACCTATAATAGTATAAGACTACAGAGACCCAAATGTGCCTGCATTTCGAAACACTTTGCAGCCTGCTTCCAGCAGCATCACACCCCAGGAGTAGAGCCACTGACTCAGCTACCCAAATCAGCACCTCCATTTCCAAGAGCAGCGACTCTGCCTTGACACTGGAAGCTCAATCTAGTTATTGATTATAAATTTTGATCCATGCCCAATTCAACTTCCCTTCTAAATGCGACTGGGACTACTCAACCCAGTGCATTACAATCCACTGCAGAATCATCTCATAGCACAATCTCATACAAAGAGCAGAGTCACTGACTCAGCAACCCAAATCAGGCACTCTATCTCCAAGAAGAGCGGCCATTGTGAGTTGATTCTGACTAAATCCCAGACGCTACTACAAGCCACTATTTATTGATTATAAAAACTGATTGTGGATTTGCTATACCTCTAACCTATAATAGTATGTGACTACACAGCCCCGAAACTGCCTACATTTCGAAACAATTCACAACCCGTTTCCAGGAGCAACACACCCGAGGAGTAGAGCCACTGACTCAGCAACCCAAATCAGCAGCTCCATTTCCAAGAGCAGCGACTCTGCCTTGAATCTGGAAGCTCAATCTATTGATTTACTATAAACTATGATCCAGGCCCAATTCAACTTCCCTCCTAAATGCGGCTGGCACTACTCAGCCCAGTGCATTACAATCCACTGCAGAATCATCTCATAGCACAATCTCATACAAAGAGCAGAGTCACTGACTCAGCAACCCAAATCAGGAACTCTATCTCCAAGAAGAGCGGCCATTGTAAGTTGATTCTGCCTAAATATCGGATGCTACTTCAATCGACTATTTATGGATTATAAAAACTGATTGTGGATTCGCTAGACCTGTAACCTATAATAATATGCGACTACTCAGCCCCAAACCTGCCTGCATTTCGAAACAATTCGCATCTCGCTTCCAGCAGTATCACACCCGAGGAGTAGAGCCACTGACTCAGCTACCCAAATCAGCACCTCCATTTCCAAGAGCAGCGACTCTGCCTTGACACTGGAAGCTCAATCTATTTATTGATTATAAAGTATGATCCAGGCCAAATTCAACTTCCCACCTAAATGTGACTGGGACTACTCAACCTACTGCATTACAATCCACTGCAGAATCATCTCATAGCACAATCTCATACAAAGAGCAGAGTCACTGACTCAGCAACCCGAATCAGGCACTCTATCTCCAAGAAGAGCGGTCATTGTAAGTTGATTCTGCCTAAATCCCGGACGCTAACACAAGCCACTATTTATTGATTATAAAAACTGATTGTGGATTCGCTATACCTCTAACCTATAATAGTATAAGACTACACAGCCCCGCACGTACCTGCATTTAGAAACACTTTGCAACCGGCTTCCAGCAGCATCACACCCCAGAAATAGAGCCACTGACTCAGCTACCCAAATCAACACCTCCATTTCCAAGAGCAGCGACTCTGCCTTGACACTGGAAGCTCAATCTATTGATTGATTATAAACTTTGATCCAGGCCCAATTCAACTTCCCTCCTAAATGCGACTGGGACTACTCAACCCAGTGCATTACATTCCACTGCAGAATCATCTCATAGCACAATCTCATACAAAGAGCAGAGTCACTGACTCAGCACCCCAAATCAGGCACTCTATCTCCAAGAAGAGAGGCTATTGTAAGTTGATTCTGCCTAAATCCCGGACGCTAATACAAGCCACTATTTATTGATTATAAAAACTGATTGTGGATTCACTATACCTCTAACCTATAATAGTATAAGACTACACAGCCCCAAACGTGCCTGCATTTCGAAACACTTTGCAGCCTGATTCCAGCAGCATCACACCCCAGGAATAGAGCCACTGACTCAGCTACCCAAATCAGCACCTCCTTTTCCAAGAGCAGCAACTCTGCCTTGACACTGGAAGCTCAATCTATTGATTGATTATACACTTTGATCCATGCCCAATTCAACTTCCCTACTAAATGTGACTGGGACTACTCAACCCAGTGCATTACAATCCACTGTAGAATCATCTCATAGCACAATCTCATACAAAGAGCAGAGCCACTGACTCAGCACCCCAAATCAGGCACTCTATCTCCAAGAAGAGCGGCCATTGTGAGTTGATTCTGCCTAAATCCCGGACGCTACTACAAGCCACTATTTATTGATTATAAAAACTGATTGTGGATTTGCTATACCTCTAACCTATAATAGTATGTGACTACACGGCCCCGAAACTGCCTACATTTCGAAACAATTCACAACCCGTTTCCAGCAGCATCACACCCCAGGAATAGAGCCACTGACTCAGCTACCCAAATCAGCACCTCCATTTCCAAGAGCAGTAACTCTGCCTTGACATTGGAAGCTCAATCTATTTATTGATTATAAACTATGATCCAGGCCCAATTCAACTTCCCACCTAAATGCGACTGGGACTACTCAACCCAGTGCATTACAATACACTGCAGAATCATCTCATAGCACAATCTCATACAAAGAGCAGAGTCACTGACTCAGCACCCCAAATCAGGCACTCTATCTCCAAGAAGAGCGGCCATTGTGAGTTGATTCTGCCTAAATCCCGGACGCTACTACAAGCCACTATTTATTGATTATAAAAACTGATTGTGGATTCGCTATACCTCTAACCTATAATAGTATAAGACTACACAGCCCCAAACGTGCCTGCATTTCGAAAAACTTTGCAGCCTGCTTCCAGCAGTATCACACCCCAGGAATAGAGCCACTGACTCAGCTACCCAAATCAGCACCTCCTTTTCCAAGAGCAGCGACTATGCCTTGACACTGGAAGCTCAATCTATTGATTGATTAAAAACTTTGATACATGCCCAATTCAACTTCCCTCCTAAATGTGACTGGGACTACTCAACCCAGTGCATTACAATCCACTGCAGAATCATCTCATAGCACAATCTCATACAAAGAGCAAAGTCACTGACTCAGCAACCGAAATACGGCACTCTATCTCCAAGAAGAGAGGCCATTGTGAGTTGATTCTGCCTAAATCCCGGACGCTACTACAAGCCACTATTTATTGATTATAAAAACTGATGGTGTATTCGCGATACCTCTAACCTATAATAGTATAAGACTACAGAGCCCCAAATGTGCCTGCATTTCGAAACACTTTGCAGCCTGCTTCCAGCAGCATCACACCCCAGGAGTAGAGCCACTGACTCAGCTACCCAAATCAGCACCTCCATTTCCAAGAGCAGCGACTCTGCCTTGACACTGGAAGCTCAATCTAGTGATTGATTATAAACTTTGATCCATGCCCAATTCAACTTCCCTCCTAAATGCGACTGGGACTACTCAACCCAGTGCATTACAATCCACTGCAGAATCATCTCATAGCACAAGCTCATACAAAGAGCAGAGTCACTGACTCAGCAACCCAAATCAGGCACTCTATCTCCAAGAAGAGCGGCCATTGTGAGTTGATTCTGCCTAAATCCCGGAAGCTACTACAAGCCACTATTGATTGATTATAAAAACTGATTGTGGATTTGCTATACCTCTAACCTATAATAGTATGTGACTACACAGCCCCGAAACTGCCTTTATTTCGAAACAATTCACAACCCGTTTCCAGGAGCAACACACCCGAGGAGTAGAGCCACTGACTCAGCTACCCAAATCGGCACCTCCATTTCCAAGAGCAGCGACTCTGCCTTGAATCTGGAAGCTCAATCTATTGATTGACTATAAACTATGATCCAGGCCCAGTTCAACTTCCCTCCTAAATGCGACTGGCACTACTCAGCCCAGTGCATTACAATCCACTGCAGAATCATCTCATAGCACAATCTCATACAAAGAGCAGAGTCACTGACTCAGCACCCCAAATCAGGCACTCTATCTCCTAGAAGAGCGGCCATTGTGAGTTGATTCTGCCTAAATCCCGGATGCTACTACAATCGACTATTGATTATAAAAACTGATTGTGGATTCGCTAGACCTCTAACAAATAATACTATGCGACTACTCAGCCCCAAACTTGCCTGCATTTCGAAACACTTCGCATCTCGATTCCAGCAGTATCACACCAGAGGAGTAGAGCCACTGACTCAGCTACCCAAATCAGCACCTCCATTTCCAAGAGCAGCGACTCTGCCTTGACACTGGAAGCTCAATCTATTTATTGATTATAAACTATGATCCAGGCCTAATTAAACTTCCCACCTAAATGTGACTGGGACTACTCAACCTGCTGCATTACAATCCACTGCAGAATCATCTCTTAGCACAAGCTCATACAAAGAGCGGAGTCACTGACTCAGCAACCCGAATCAGGCACTCTATCTCCAAGAAGAGCGGTCATTGTAAGTTGATTCTGCCTAAATCCCCGATGCTAATACAAGCCACTATTTATTGATTATAAAAACTGACTGTGGATTCGCTATACCTCTAACCTATAATAGTATAACACTACACAGCCCCAAACGTGCCTGCATTTCGAAACACTTTGCAGCCTGCTTCCAGCAGCATCACACCCCAGGAGTAGAGCCACTGACTCAGCTACCCAAATCAGCACCTCCATTTCCAAGAGCAGCGACTCTGCCTTGACACTGGAAGCTCAATCTAGTGATTGATTATAAACTTTGATCCATGCCCAATTCAACTTCCCTTCTAAATGCGACTGGGACTACTCAACCCAGTGCATTACAATCCACTGCAGAATCATCTCATAGCACAAGCTCATACAAAGAGCTGAGTCACTGACTCAGCACCCCAAATCAGGCACTCTATCTCCAAGAAGAGCGGCCATTGTGAGTTGATGCTGCCTAAATCCCGGACGCTACTACAAGCCACTATTTATTGATTATAAAAACTGATTGTGGATTCGCTATACCTCTAACCTATAATAGTATGTGACTACACAGCCCCGAAACTCCCTACATTTCGAAACAATTCACAACCCATTTACAGGAGCAACACACCCGAGGAGTAGAGCCACTGACTCAGCTACCCAAATCAGCACCTCCATTTCCAAGAGCAGCGACTCTGCCTTGACACCGCAAGCTCGATCTATTGATTGACTATAAACTATGATCCAGGCCCAATTCAACTTCCCTCCTAAATGCGACTGGGACTACTCAGCCCAGTGCATTACAATCCACTGCAGAATCATCTCATAGCACAATCTCATACAAAGAGCAGAGTCACTGACTCAGCAACCCAAATCAGGCACTCTATCTCCAAGAAGAGCGGCCATTGTGAGTTGATTCTGCCTAATAACTGGACGCTAATACAAGCCACTATTTATTGATTATAAAAACTGATTGTGGATTCGCTATACCTCTAACCTATAATAGTATGTGAGTTCACAACCCCGAAACTCCCTACATTTCGAAACAATTCACAACCCGCTTCCAGGAGCAACACACCCGAGGAGTAGAGCCACTGACTCAGCTACCCAAATCAGCACCTCCATTTCCAAGAGCAGCGACTCTCCCTTGACACTCGAAGCTCATTCTATATATTGATTATAAACTCTGATCCAGGCCCAATTCAAATTCCCACCTAAATGCGACTCGGACTACTCAACCCAGTACATTACAATCCACTGCAGAATCATCTCATAGCACAAGCTCATACAAAGAGCTGAGTCACTGACTCATCACCCCAAATCAGGCACTCTATCTCCAAGAAGAGCGGCCATTGTGAGTTGATGCTGCCTAAATCCCGGACGCTACTACAAGCCACTATTTATTGATTATAAAAACTGATTGTGGATTCGCTATACCTCTAACCTATAATAGTATGTGACTACACAGCCCCGAAACTCCCTACATTTCGAAACAATTCACAACCCGTTTCCAGGAGCAACACACCCGAGGAGTAGAGCCACTGACTCAGCTACCCAAATCAGCACCTCCATTTCCAAGAGCAGCGACTCTCCTTTGACACTGGAAGCTCATTCTATATATTGATTATAAACTATGATCCAGGCCCAATTCAAATTCCCACCTAAATGCGACTGGGACTACTCAACCCAGTGCATTACAATCCACTGTAGAATCATCTCATAGCACAAGCTCATACAAAGAGCAGAGTCACTGACTCAGCACCCCAAATAAGGCACTCTATCTCCAAGAAGAGCGGCCATTGTGAGTTGATTCTGCCTAAATCCCGTACGCTACTACAAGCCACTATTTATTGATTATAAAACCTGATTGTGGATTCGCTATACCTCTAACCTATAATAGTATGTGACTACACAGCCCCGAAACTCCCTACATTTCGAAACAATTCACAACCCGTTTCCAGAAGCAACACACCCGAGGAGTGGAGCCACTGACTCAGCTACCCAAATCAGCACCTCCATTTCCAAGAGCAGCGACTCTGCCTTGACACTGCAAGCTCGATCTATTGATTGACTATAAACTATGATCCAGGCCCAATTCAACTTCCCTCCTAAATGCGACTGGGACTACTCAGCCCAGTGCATTACAATCCACTGCAAAATCAATTCATATCACAGTCTCATACAAAGAGCAGAGTCACTGACTCAGCAACCCAAATCAGGCACTCTATCTCCGAGAAGAGCGGTCATTGTGAGTTGATTCTGCCTAAATCCCGGACGCTAATACAAGCCACTATTTATTGATTATAAAAACTGATTGTGGATTCGCTATACCTCTAACCTATAATAGTATGTGACTACATAGCCCCGAAACTCCCTACATTTTTAAACAATTCACAACCCGCTTCCAGGAGCAACACACCCGAGGAGTAGAGCCACTGACTCAGCTACCGAAATCAGCACCTCCATTTCCAAGAGCAGCGACTCTCCTTTGACACTGGAAGCTCATTCTATATATAGATTATAAACTATGATCCAGGTCCAATTCAAATTCCCACCTAAATGCGACTCGGACTACTCAACCCAGTGCATTACAATCCACTGCAGAATCATCTCATAGCACAAGCTCATACAAAGAGCTGAGTCACTGACTCAGCACCCGAAATCAGGCACTCTATCTCCAAGAAGAGCGGCCATTGTGAGTTGATGCTGCCTAAATCCCGGACGCTACTACAAGCCACTATTGATTGATTATAAAAACTGATTGTGGATTCGCTATACCTCTAACCTATAATAGTATGTGACTACACAGCCCCGAAACTCCCTACATTTCGAAACAATTCACAACCCGTTTCCAGGAGCAACACACCCGAGGAGTAGAGCCACTGACTCAGCTACCCAAATCAGCACCTCCATTTCCAAGAGCAGTGACTCTCCTTTGACACTGGAAGCTCATTCTATATATTGATTATAAACTATGATCCAGGCCCAATTCAAATTCCCACCTAAATGCGACTGGGACTACTCAACCCAGTGCATTACAATCCACTGTAGAATCATATCATAGCACAGTCTCATACAAAGAGCAGAGTCACTGACTCAGCAACCCAAATCAGGCACTCTATCTTCAAGAAGAGCGGCCATTGTGAGTTGATGCTGCCTAAATCCCGGACGCTAATACAACCCACTATTTATTGATTATAAAAACTGATTGTGGATTCGCTATACCTCTAACCTATAATAGTATGTGACTACACAGCCCCGAAACTCCCTAAATTTCGAAACAATTCACAACCCGCTTCCAGGAGCAACACACCCGAGGAGTAGAGCCACTGACTCAGCTACCCAAATCAGCACCTCCATTTCCAAGAGCAGCGACTCTCCCTTGACACTGAACTCGTTCTATATATTGATTATAAACTATGATCCAGGCCAATTCCAATTCCCACCGAAATGCGACTGGGACTACTCTACCCAGTGCATTACAATCCACTGTAGAATCATATCATAGCACAGTCTCATACAAAGAGCTGAGTCACTGACTCAGCACCCCAAATCAGGCACTCTATCTCCAAGAAGAGCGACCATTGTGAGTTGATGCTGCCTAAATCCCGGACGCTACTACAAGCAACTATTTATTGATTATAAAAACTGATTGTGGATTCGCTATACCTCTAACCTATAATAGTATGTGACTACACAGCCCCGAAACTCCCTACATTTTGAAACAATTCACAACCCGTTTCCAGGAGCAACACACCCGAGGAGTAGAGCCACTGACTCAGCTACCCAAATCAGCACCTCCATTTCCAAGAGCAGCGACTCTCCCTTGACACTGGAACTCGTTCTATATATTGATTATAAACTATGATCCAGGCCAATTCCAATTCCCACCGAAATGCGACTGGGACTACTCAACCCAGTGCATTACAATCCACTGTAGAATCATATCATAGCACAGTCTCATACAAAGAGCAGAGTCACTGACTCAGCAACCCAAATCAGGCACTCTATCTTCAAGAAGAGCGGTCATTGTAAGTTGATTCTGCCTAAATCCCGGACGCTAATACAAGCCACTATTTATTGATTATAAAAACTGATTGTGGATTCGCTATACCTCTAACCTATAATAGTATGTGACTACACAGCCCCGAAACTCCCTAAATTTCGAAACAATTCACAACCCGCTTCCAGGAGCAACACACCCGAGGAGTAGAGCCACTGACTCAGCTACCCAAATCAGCACCTCCATTTCCAAGAGCAGCGACTCTCCCTTGACACTGGAACTCGTTCTATATATTGATTATAAACTATGATCTAGGCTAATTCCAATTCCCACCGAAATGCGACTGGGACTACTCAACCCAGTGCATTACAATCCACTGCAGAATCATCTCATAGCACAGTCTCATACAAAGAGCAGAGTCACTGACTCAGCAACACAAATCAGGCCCTCTATCTCCAAGAAGAGCGGCCATTGTGAGTTGATTCAGCCTAAATCCCGGATGCTAATACAAGCCACTATTTATTGATTATAAAAGCTGATTGATGATTTGCTATACCTCTAACCTATAATAGTATGTGACTACACAGCCCCGAAACTCCCTACATTTCGAAACAATTCACACCCGCTTCCAGGAGCCACACACCCGAGGAGTAGAGCCACTGACTCAGCTACCCAAATCAGCACCTCCAATTCCAAGAGCAGCGACTCTGCCTTGACACCGCAAGCTCGATCTATTGATTGACTATAAACTATGATCCAGGCCCAATTCAACTTCCCTCCTAAATGCGACTGGGACTACTCAGCCCAGTGCATTACAATCCACTGCAGAATCATCTCATAGCACAATCTCATACAAAGAGCAGAGTCACTGACTCAGCAACCCAAATCAGGCACTCTATCTCCAAGAAGAGCGGCCATTGTAAGTTGATTCTGCCTAAATCCCGGACGCTTATACAAGCCACTATTTATTGATTATAAAAACTGATTGTGGATTCGCTATACCTCTAACCTATAATAGTATGTGACTACACAACCCCGAAACTCCCTACATTTCGAAACAATTCACAACCCGCTTCCAGGAGCAACACACCCGAGGAGAAGAGCCACTGACTCAGCTACCCAAATCAGCACCTCCATTTCCAAGAGCAGCGACTCTCCCTTGACACTGGAACTCATTCTATATATTGATTATAAACTATGATCCAGGCCAATTCCAATTCCCACCGAAATGCGACTGGGACTACTCAACCCAGTGCATTACAATCCACTGCAGAATCATCTCATAGCACAGTCTCATACAAAGAGCAGAGTCACTGACTCAGCAACCCAAATCAGGCCCTCTATCTCCAAGAAGAGCGGCCATTGTGAGTTGATTCTGCCTAAATCCCGGACGCTAATACAAGCCACTATTTATTGATTATAAAAACTGATTGTGGATTTGCTATACCTCTAACCTATAATAGTATGTGACTACACAGCCCCGAAACTCCCTACATTTCGAAACAATTCACACCCGCTTACAGGAGCAACACACCCGAGGAGTAGAGCCACTGTCTCAGCTACCCAAATCAGCACCTCCATTTCCAAGAGCAGGGACTCAGCCTTGACACTTGAAGCTCAATCTATTTATTGATTGTAAACTATGATCCATGCCCAATTCAAATTCCCACCTAAATGCGACTGGGACTACTCAACCCAGTGCATTACAATCCACTGCAGAATCATCTCATAGCACAAGCTCATACAAAGAGCAGAGTCACTGACTCAGCACCCCAAATCAGGCACTCTATCTCCAAGAAGAGAGGTCATTGTAAGTTGATTCTGCCTGAAACCCGGACGCTAATACAAGCCACTATTTATTGATTATAAAAACTGATTGTGGATTCACTAGACCTCTAACCTATAATAGTATAAGACTACACAGCCCCGAAACTCCCTACATTTCGAAACAATTCACATCCCGCTTCCAGGAGCAACACACCCGAGGAGTAGAGCCACTGTCTCAGCTACCCAAATCAGCACCTCCATTTCCAAGAGCAGGGACTCAGCCTTGACACTTGAAGCTCAATCTATTTATTGATTATAAACTATGATCCATGCCCAATTCAAATTCCCACCTAAATGCGACTGGGACTACTCAACCCAGTGCATTACAATCCACTGCAGAATCATCTCTTAGCACAAGCTCACACAAAGAGCGGAGTCACTGACTCAGCAACCCAAATCAGGCACTCTATCTCCAAGAAGAGCGGCCATTGTAAGTTGATTCTGCCTAAATCCCGGCCACTAATACAAGCCACTATTTATTGTTTATAAAAACTGATTGTGGATTCGCCATACCTCTAACCTATAATAGTATGTGAGTTCACAACCCCGAAACTCCCTACATTTCGAAACAATTCACAACCCGCTTCCAGGAGCAACACACCCGAGGAATAGAGCCACTGACTCAGCTACCCAAATCAGCACCTCCATTTCCAAGAGCAGCGACTCTCCCTTGACACTGGAACTCGTTCTATATATTGATTATAAACTATGATCCAGGCCAATTCCAATTCCCACCGAAATGCGACTGGGACTACTCAACCCAGTGCATTACAATCCACTGTAGAATCATCTCATAGCACAAGCTCATACAAAAAGCAGAGTCACTGACTCAGCAACCCAAATCAGGCACTCGTTATCTCCAAGAAGTGCGGCCATTGTAAGTTGATTCTGCCTAAATCCCGGACGCTAATACAAGCCACTATTTATTGATTATAAAAACTGATTGTGGATTCGCTATACCTCTAACCTATAATAGTATGTGACTACACAGCCCCGAAACTCCCTACATTTCGAAACAATTCACAACCCGCTTCCAGGAGCAACACACCCGAGGAGTAGAGCCACTGACTCAGCTACCCAAATCAGCACCTCCATTTCCAAGAGTAGCGACTCTCCCTTCACACTGGAAGCTCATTTTATATATTGATTATAAACTCTGATCCAGGCCCAATTCAAATTCCCATCTAAATGCGACTGGGACTACTCAACCCAGTGCATTACAATCCACTGCAGAATCATCTCATAGCACAGTCTCATACAAAGAGCAGAGTCACTGACTCAGCAACCCAAATCAGGCCCTCTATCTCCAAGAAGAGCGGCCATTGTGAGTTGATTCTGACTAAATCCCGGACACTAATGCAAGCCACTATTTATCGATTATAAAAACTGATTGTGGATTCGCTATACCTCTAACCTATAATAGTATGTGACTACACAGCCCCGAAACTCCCTACATTTCGAAACAATTCACAACTCCCTTCCAGGAGCAACACACCCGAGGAGTAGAGCCACTGACTCAGCTACCCAAATCAGCACCTCCATTTCCAAGAGCAGCGACTCTCCCTTGACACTGGAGGCTCATTCTATATATTGATTATAAACTTTGATCCAGGCCCAATTCAAATTCCCACCTAAATGCTACTGGGACAACTCAACCCAGTGCATTACAATCCACTGTAGAATCATCTCATAGCACAGTCTCATACAAAGAGCAGAGTCACTGACTCAGCAACCCAAATCAGGCACTCTATCTCTAAGAAGAGCAGCCATTGTGAGTTGATTCTGCCTAAATCCCGGACGCTACTACAAGCCACTATTTATTGATTATAAAAACTGATTGTGGATTCGCTATACCTCTAACCTATAATAGTATGTGACTACACAGCCCTGAAACTCCCTACATTTCGAAACAATTCACAACCTGTTTCCAGGAGCAACACACCCGAGGAGTAGAGCCACTGACTCAGCTACCCAAATCAGCACCTCCATTTCCAAGAGCAGCGACTCTGCCTTGACACTGCAAGCTCGATCTATTGATTGACTATAAACTATGATCCAGGCCCAAGTCAACTTCCCTCCTAAATGCGACTGGGACTACTCAGCCCAGTGCATTACAATCCACTGCAGAATCATCTCATAGCACAAGCTCATACAAAGAGCAGAGTCACTGACTCAGCAACCCAAATCAGGCACTCGTTATCTCCAAGAAGAGCGGCCATTGTAAGTTGATTCTGCCTAAATCCCGGACGCTAATACAAGCCACTATTTATTGATTATAAAAACTGATTGTGGATTTGCTATACCTCTAACCTATAATAGTATGTGACTACACAGCCCCGAAACTCCCTACATTTTGAAACAATTCACAACCCGCTTCCAGGAGCAACACACCCGAACAGTAGAGCCACTGACTCAGCTACCCAAATCAGCACCTCCATTTCCAAGAGCAGCGACTCTCCCTTGACACTGGAAGCTCATTCTATATATTGATTATAAACTTTGATCCAGGCCCAATTCAAGTTCCCACCTAAATGCGACTGGGACTACTCAACCCAGTGCATTACAATCCACTGCAGAATCATCTCATAGCACAAGCTCATACAAAGAACAGAGTCACTGACTCAGCACCCCAAATCAGGCACTCTATCTCTAAGAAGAGCAGCCATTGTGAGTTGATTCTGCCTAAATCCCGGACGCTACTACAAGCCACTATTTATTGATTATAAAAACTGATTGTGGATTCGCTATACCTCTAACCTATAATAGTATGTGACTACACAGCCCTGAAACTCCCTACATTTCGAAACAATTCACAACCTGTTTCCAGGAGCAACACACCCGAGGAGTAGAGCCACTGACTCAGCTACCCAAATCAGCACCTCCATTTCCAAGAGCAGCGACTCTGCCTTGACACTGCAAGCTCGATCTATTGATTGACTATAAACTATGATCCAGGCCCAAGTCAACTTCCCTCCTAAATGCGACTGGGACTACTCAGCCCAGTGCATTACAATCCACTGCAGAATCATCTCATAGCACAAGCTCATACAAAGAGCAGAGTCACTGACTCAGCAACCCAAATCAGGCACTCGTTATCTCCAAGAAGAGCGGCCATTGTAAGTTGATTCTGCCTAAATCCCGGACGCTAATACAAGCCACTATTTATTGATTATAAAAACTGATTGTGGATTTGCTATACCTCTAACCTATAATAGTATGTGACTACACAGCCCCGAAACTCCCTACATTTTGAAACAATTCACAACCCGCTTCCAGGAGCAACACACCCGAACAGTAGAGCCACTGACTCAGCTACCCAAATCAGCACCTCCATTTCCAAGAGCAGCGACTCTCCCTTGACACTGGAAGCTCATTCTATATATTGATTATAAACTTTGATCCAGGCCCAATTCAAGTTCCCACCTAAATGCGACTGGGACTACTCAACCCAGTGCATTACAATCCACTGCAGAATCATCTCATAGCACAAGCTCATACAAAGAGCAGAGTCACTGACTCAGCACCCCAAATCAGGCACTCTATCTCCAAGAAGAGCGGCCATTGTAAGTTGATTCTGCCTAAATCCTGGACGCTAATACAAGCCACTATTTATTGATTATAAAAACTGATTGTGGATTCGCTATACCTCTAACCTATAATAGTATGTGACTACACAGCCCCGAAACTCCCTACATTTTGAAACAATTCACAACCCGCTTCCAGGAGCAACACACCCGAGGAGTAGAGCCACTGACTCAGCTACCCAAATCAGCACCTCCATTTCCAAGAGCAGCGACTCTTCTTTGACACTGGAAGCTCATACTATATATTGATTATAAACTATGATCCAGGCCCAATTCAAATTCCCACCTAAATGCGACTGGGACTACTCAACCCAGTGCATTACAATCCACTGTAGAATCATCTCATAGCACAAGCTCATACAAAGAACAGAGTCACTGACTCAGCACCCAAAATCAGGCACTCTATCTCTAAGAAGAGCAGCCATTGTGAGTTGATTCTGCCTAAATCCCGGACGCTACTACAAGCCACTATTAATTGATTATAAAAACTGATTGTGGATTCGCTATACCTCTAACCTATAATAGTATGTGACTACACAGCCCTGAAACTCCCTACATTTCGAAACAATTCACAACCTGTTTCCAGGAGCAACACACCCGAGGAGTAGAGCCACTGACTCAGCTACCCAAATCAGCACCTCCATTTCCAAGAGCAGCGACTCTCCTTTGACACTGGAAGCTCATACTATATATTGATTATAAACTATGATCGAGGCCCAATTCAAATTCCCACCTAAATGCGACTGGGACTACTCAACCCAGTGCATTACAATCCACTGTAGAATCATCTCATAGCACAAGCTCATACAAAGAGCAGAGTCACTGACTCAGCAACCCAAATCAGGCACTCGTTATCTCCAAGAAGAGCGGCCATTGTAAGTTGATTCTGCCTAAATCCCGGACGCTAATACAAGCCACTATTTATTGATTATAAAAACTGATTGTGGATTCGCTATACCTCTAACCTATAATAGTATGTGACTACACAGCCCCGAAACTCCCTACATTTCGAAACAATTCACAACCCGCTTCCAGGAGCAACACACCCGAGGAGTAGAGCCACTGACTCAGCTACCCAAATCAGCACCTCCATTTCCAAGAGCAGCGACTCTCCCTTCACACTGGAAGCTCATTTTATATATTGATTATAAACTCTGATCCAGGCCCAATTCAAATTCCCATCTAAATGCGACTGGGACTACTCAACCCAGTGCATTACAATCCACTGCAGAATCATCTCATAGCACAGTCTCATACAAAGAGCAGAGTCACTGACTCAGCAACCCAAATCAGGCCCTCTATCTCCAAGAAGAGCGGCCATTGTGAGTTGATTCTGACTAAATCCCGGACACTAATGCAAGCCACTATTTATTGATTATAAAAACTGATTGTGGATTCGCTATACCTCTAACCTATAATAGTATGTGACTACACAGCCCCGAAACTCCCTACATTTCGAAACAATTCACAACTCCCTTCCAGGAGCAACACACCCGAGGAGTAGAGCCACTGACTCAGCTACCCAAATCAGCACCTCCATTTCCAAGAGCAGCGACTCTCCCTTGACACTGGAAGCTCATTCTATATATTGATTATAAACTTTGATCCAGGCCCAATTCAAATTCCCACCTAAATGCGACTGGGACTACTCAACCCAGTGCATTACAATCCACTGTAGAATCATCTCATAGCACAAGCTCATACAAAGAACAGAGTCACTGACTCAGCACCCCAAATCAGGCACTCTATCTCTAGGAAGAGCAGCCATTGTGAGTTGATTCTGCCTAAATCCCGGACGCTACTACAAGCCACTATTTATTGATTATAAAAACTGATTGTGGATTCGCTATACCTCTAACCTATAATAGTATGTGACTACACAGCCCTGAAACTCCCTACATTTCGAAACAATTCACAACCTGTTTCCAGGAGCAACACACCCGAGGAGTAGAGCCACTGACTCAGCTACCCAAATCAGCACCTCCATTTCCAAGAGCAGCGACTCTGTCTTGACACTGCAAGCTTGATCTATTGATTGACTATAAACTATGATCCAGGCCCAAGTCAACTTCCCTCCTAAATGCGACTGGGACTACTCAGCCCAGTGCATTACAATCCACTGCAGAATCATCTCATAGCACAAGCTCATACAAAGAGCAGAGTCACTGACTCAGCAACCCAAATCAGGCACTCGTTATCTCCAAGAAGAGCGGCCATTGTAAGTTGTTTCTGCCTAAATCCCGGACGCTAATACAAGCCACTATTTATTGATTATAAAAACTGATTGTGGATTCGCTATACCTCTAACCTATAATAGTATGTGACTACACAGCCCCGAAACTCCCTACATTTCGAAACAATTCACAACCCGCTTCCAGGAGCAACACACCCGAGGAGTAGAGCCACTGACTCAGCTACCCAAATCAGCACCTCCATTTCCAAGAGCAGCGACTCTCCCTTCACACTGGAAGCTCATTTTATATATTGATTATAAACTCTGATCCAGGCCCAATTCAAATTCCCATCTAAATGCGACTGGGACTACTCAACCCAGTGCATTACAATCCACTGCAGAATCATCTCATAGCACAGTATCATACAAAGAGCAGTCACTGACTCAGCAACCCAAATCAGGCCCTCTATCTCCAAGAAGAGCAGCCATTGTAGGTTGATTCTGCCTAAATCCCGGACGCTAATACAAGCCACTATTTATTGATTATAAAAACTGATTGTGGATTTGCTATACCTCTAACCTATAATAGTATGTGACTACACAGCCCCGATACTCCCTACATTTTGAAACAATTCACAACCCGCTTCCAGGAGCAACACACCCGAAGAGTAGAGCCACTGACTCAGCTACCCAAATCAGCACCTCCATTTCCAAGAGCAGCGACTCTCCTTTGACACTGGAAGCTCATACTATATATTGATTATAAACTATGATCCAGGCCCAATTCAAATTACCACCTAAATGCGACTGGGACTACTCAACCCAGTGCATTACAATCCACTGTAGAATCATCTCATAGCACAAGCTCATACAAAGAGCAGAGTCACTGACTCAGCAACCCAAATCAGGCACTCTATCTCTAAGAAGAGCAGCCATTGTGAGTTGATTCTGCCTAAATCCCGGACGCTACTACAAGCCACTATTTATTGATTATAAAAACTGATTGTGGATTTGCTATACCTCTAACCTATAATAGTATGTGACTACACAGCCCCGATACTCCCTACATTTTGAAACAATTCACAACCCGCTTCCAGGAGCAACACACCCGAAGAGTAGAGCCACTGACTCAGCTACCCAAATCAGCACCTCCATTTCCAAGAGCAGCGACTCTCCTTTGACACTGGAAGCTCATACTATATATTGATTATAAACTATGATCCAGGCCCAATTCAAATTCCCACCTAAATGCGACTGGGACTACTCAACCCAGTGCATTACAATCCACTGTAGAATCATCTCATAGCACAAGCTCATACAAAGAACAGAGTCACTGACTCAGCACCCCAAATCAGGCACTCTATCTCTAAGAAGAGCAGCCATTGTGAGTTGATTCTGCCTAAATCCCGGACGCTACTACAAGCCACTATTTATTGATTATAAAAACTGATTGTGGATTCGCTATACCTCTAACCTATAATAGTATGTGACTACACAGCCCTGAAACTCCCTACATTTCGAAACAATTCACAACCTGTTTCCAGGAGCAACACACCCGAGGAGTAGAGCCACTGACTCAGCTACCCAAATCAGCACCTCCATTTCCAAGAGTAGCGACTCTGCCTTGACACTGCAAGCTCGATCTATTGATTGACTATAAACTATGATCCAGGCCCAAGTCAACTTCCCTCCTAAATGCGACTGGGACTACTCAGCCCAGTGCATTACAATCCACTGCAGAATCATCTCATAGCACAAGCTCATACAAAAAGCAGAGTCACTGACTCAGCAACCCAAAGCAGGCACTCGTTATCTCCAAGAAGTGCGGCCATTGTAAGTTGATTCTGCCTAAATCCCGGACGCTAATACAAGCCACTATTTATTGATTATAAAAACTGATTGTGGATTCGCTATACCTCTAACCTATAATAGTATGTGACTACACAGCCCCGAAACTCCCTACATTTCGAAACAATTCACAACCCGCTTCCAGGAGCAACACACCCGAGGAGTAGAGCCACTGACTCAGCTACCCAAATCAGCACCTCCATTTCCAAGAGCAGCGACTCTCCCTTCACACTGGAAGCTCATTTTATATATTGATTATAAACTCTGATCCAGGCCCAATTCAAATTCCCATCTAAATGCGACTGGGACTACTCAACCCAGTGCATTACAATCCACTGCAGAATCATCTCATAGCACAGTCTCATACAAAGAGCAGAGTCACTGACTCAGCAACCCAAATCAGGCCCTCTATCTCCAAGAAGAGCGGCCATTGTGAGTTGATTCTGACTAAATCCCGGACACTAATGCAAGCCACTATTTATCGATTATAAAAACTGATTGTGGATTCGCTATACCTCTAACCTATAATAGTATGTGACTACACAGCCCCGAAACTCCCTACATTTCGAAACAATTCACAACTCCCTTCCAGGAGCAACACACCCGAGGAGTAGAGCCACTGACTCAGCTACCCAAATCAGCACCTCCATTTCCAAGAGCAGCGACTCTCCCTTGACACTGGAGGCTCATTCTATATATTGATTATAAACTTTGATCCAGGCCCAATTCAAATTCCCACCTAAATGCTACTGGGACAACTCAACCCAGTGCATTACAATCCACTGTAGAATCATCTCATAGCACAGTCTCATACAAAGAGCAGAGTCACTGACTCAGCAACCCAAATCAGGCACTCTATCTCTAAGAAGAGCAGCCATTGTGAGTTGATTCTGCCTAAATCCCGGACGCTACTACAAGCCACTATTTATTGATTATAAAAACTGATTGTGGATTCGCTATACCTCTAACCTATAATAGTATGTGACTACACAGCCCTGAAACTCCCTACATTTCGAAACAATTCACAACCTGTTTCCAGGAGCAACACACCCGAGGAGTAGAGCCACTGACTCAGCTACCCAAATCAGCACCTCCATTTCCAAGAGCAGCGACTCTGCCTTGACACTGCAAGCTCGATCTATTGATTGACTATAAACTATGATCCAGGCCCAAGTCAACTTCCCTCCTAAATGCGACTGGGACTACTCAGCCCAGTGCATTACAATCCACTGCAGAATCATCTCATAGCACAAGCTCATACAAAGAGCAGAGTCACTGACTCAGCAACCCAAATCAGGCACTCGTTATCTCCAAGAAGAGCGGCCATTGTAAGTTGATTCTGCCTAAATCCCGGACGCTAATACAAGCCACTATTTATTGATTATAAAAACTGATTGTGGATTTGCTATACCTCTAACCTATAATAGTATGTGACTACACAGCCCCGAAACTCCCTACATTTTGAAACAATTCACAACCCGCTTCCAGGAGCAACACACCCGAACAGTAGAGCCACTGACTCAGCTACCCAAATCAGCACCTCCATTTCCAAGAGCAGCGACTCTCCCTTGAGACTGGAAGCTCATTCTATATATTGATTATAAACTTTGATCCAGGCCCAATTCAAGTTCCCACCTAAATGCGACTGGGACTACTCAACCCAGTGCATTACAATCCACTGCAGAATCATCTCATAGCACAAGCTCATACAAAGAACAGAGTCACTGACTCAGCACCCCAAATCAGGCACTCTATCTCTAAGAAGAGCAGCCATTGTGAGTTGATTCTGCCTAAATCCCGGACGCTACTACAAGCCACTATTTATTGATTATAAAAACTGATTGTGGATTCGCTATACCTCTAACCTATAATAGTATGTGACTACACAGCCCTGAAACTCCCTACATTTCGAAACAATTCACAACCTGTTTCCAGGAGCAACACACCCGAGGAGTAGAGCCACTGACTCAGCTACCCAAATCAGCACCTCCATTTCCAAGAGCAGCGACTCTGCCTTGACACTGCAAGCTCGATCTATTGATTGACTATAAACTATGATCCAGGCCCAAGTCAACTTCCCTCCTAAATGCGACTGGGACTACTCAGCCCAGTGCATTACAATCCACTGCAGAATCATCTCATAGCACAAGCTCATACAAAGAGCAGAGTCACTGACTCAGCAACCCAAATCAGGCACTCGTTATCTCCAAGAAGAGCGGCCATTGTAAGTTGATTCTGCCTAAATCCCGGACGCTAATACAAGCCACTATTTATTGATTATAAAAACTGATTGTGGATTTGCTATACCTCTAACCTATAATAGTATGTGACTACACAGCCCCGAAACTCCCTACATTTTGAAACAATTCACAACCCGCTTCCAGGAGCAACACACCCGAACAGTAGAGCCACTGACTCAGCTACCCAAATCAGCACCTCCATTTCCAAGAGCAGCGACTCTCCCTTGACACTGGAAGCTCATTCTATATATTGATTATAAACTTTGATCCAGGCCCAATTCAAGTTCCCACCTAAATGCGACTGGGACTACTCAACCCAGTGCATTACAATCCACTGCAGAATCATCTCATAGCACAAGCTCATACAAAGAGCAGAGTCACTGACTCAGCACCCCAAATCAGGCACTCTATCTCCAAGAAGAGCGGCCATTGTAAGTTGATTCTGCCTAAATCCTGGACGCTAATACAAGCCACTATTTATTGATTATAAAAACTGATTGTGGATTCGCTATACCTCTAACCTATAATAGTATGTGACTACACAGCCCCGAAACTCCCTACATTTTGAAACAATTCACAACCCGCT
Organism: Lissotriton helveticus; assembly: GCF_964261635.1. Lineage (NCBI taxonomy): Eukaryota > Metazoa > Chordata > Amphibia > Caudata > Salamandridae > Lissotriton > Lissotriton helveticus. The sequence goes on along the minus strand of NC_136069.1, from coordinate 1,557,582,815 downwards.
TCCAGGAGCAACACACCCGAGGAGTAGAGCCACTGACTCAGCTACCCAAATCAGCACCTCCATTTCCAAGAGCAGCGACTCTTCTTTGACACTGGAAGCTCATACTATATATTGATTATAAACTATGATCCAGGCCCAATTCAAATTCCCACCTAAATGCGACTGGGACTACTCAACCCAGTGCATTACAATCCACTGTAGAATCATCTCATAGCACAAGCTCATACAAAGAACAGAGTCACTGACTCAGCACCCAAAATCAGGCACTCTATCTCTAAGAAGAGCAGCCATTGTGAGTTGATTCTGCCTAAATCCCGGACGCTACTACAAGCCACTATTAATTGATTATAAAAACTGATTGTGGATTCGCTATACCTCTAACCTATAATAGTATGTGACTACACAGCCCTGAAACTCCCTACATTTCGAAACAATTCACAACCTGTTTCCAGGAGCAACACACCCGAGGAGTAGAGCCACTGACTCAGCTACCCAAATCAGCACCTCCATTTCCAAGAGCAGCGACTCTCCTTTGACACTGGAAGCTCATACTATATATTGATTATAAACTATGATCGAGGCCCAATTCAAATTCCCACCTAAATGCGACTGGGACTACTCAACCCAGTGCATTACAATCCACTGTAGAATCATCTCATAGCACAAGCTCATACAAAGAGCAGAGTCACTGACTCAGCAACCCAAATCAGGCACTCGTTATCTCCAAGAAGAGCGGCCATTGTAAGTTGATTCTGCCTAAATCCCGGACGCTAATACAAGCCACTATTTATTGATTATAAAAACTGATTGTGGATTCGCTATACCTCTAACCTATAATAGTATGTGACTACACAGCCCCGAAACTCCCTACATTTCGAAACAATTCACAACCCGCTTCCAGGAGCAACACACCCGAGGAGTAGAGCCACTGACTCAGCTACCCAAATCAGCACCTCCATTTCCAAGAGCAGCGACTCTCCCTTCACACTGGAAGCTCATTTTATATATTGATTATAAACTCTGATCCAGGCCCAATTCAAATTCCCATCTAAATGCGACTGGGACTACTCAACCCAGTGCATTACAATCCACTGCAGAATCATCTCATAGCACAGTCTCATACAAAGAGCAGAGTCACTGACTCAGCAACCCAAATCAGGCCCTCTATCTCCAAGAAGAGCGGCCATTGTGAGTTGATTCTGACTAAATCCCGGACACTAATGCAAGCCACTATTTATTGATTATAAAAACTGATTGTGGATTCGCTATACCTCTAACCTATAATAGTATGTGACTACACAGCCCCGAAACTCCCTACATTTCGAAACAATTCACAACTCCCTTCCAGGAGCAACACACCCGAGGAGTAGAGCCACTGACTCAGCTACCCAAATCAGCACCTCCATTTCCAAGAGCAGCGACTCTCCCTTGACACTGGAAGCTCATTCTATATATTGATTATAAACTTTGATCCAGGCCCAATTCAAATTCCCACCTAAATGCGACTGGGACTACTCAACCCAGTGCATTACAATCCACTGTAGAATCATCTCATAGCACAAGCTCATACAAAGAACAGAGTCACTGACTCAGCACCCCAAATCAGGCACTCTATCTCTAGGAAGAGCAGCCATTGTGAGTTGATTCTGCCTAAATCCCGGACGCTACTACAAGCCACTATTTATTGATTATAAAAACTGATTGTGGATTCGCTATACCTCTAACCTATAATAGTATGTGACTACACAGCCCTGAAACTCCCTACATTTCGAAACAATTCACAACCTGTTTCCAGGAGCAACACACCCGAGGAGTAGAGCCACTGACTCAGCTACCCAAATCAGCACCTCCATTTCCAAGAGCAGCGACTCTGTCTTGACACTGCAAGCTTGATCTATTGATTGACTATAAACTATGATCCAGGCCCAAGTCAACTTCCCTCCTAAATGCGACTGGGACTACTCAGCCCAGTGCATTACAATCCACTGCAGAATCATCTCATAGCACAAGCTCATACAAAGAGCAGAGTCACTGACTCAGCAACCCAAATCAGGCACTCGTTATCTCCAAGAAGAGCGGCCATTGTAAGTTGTTTCTGCCTAAATCCCGGACGCTAATACAAGCCACTATTTATTGATTATAAAAACTGATTGTGGATTCGCTATACCTCTAACCTATAATAGTATGTGACTACACAGCCCCGAAACTCCCTACATTTCGAAACAATTCACAACCCGCTTCCAGGAGCAACACACCCGAGGAGTAGAGCCACTGACTCAGCTACCCAAATCAGCACCTCCATTTCCAAGAGCAGCGACTCTCCCTTCACACTGGAAGCTCATTTTATATATTGATTATAAACTCTGATCCAGGCCCAATTCAAATTCCCATCTAAATGCGACTGGGACTACTCAACCCAGTGCATTACAATCCACTGCAGAATCATCTCATAGCACAGTATCATACAAAGAGCAGTCACTGACTCAGCAACCCAAATCAGGCCCTCTATCTCCAAGAAGAGCAGCCATTGTAGGTTGATTCTGCCTAAATCCCGGACGCTAATACAAGCCACTATTTATTGATTATAAAAACTGATTGTGGATTTGCTATACCTCTAACCTATAATAGTATGTGACTACACAGCCCCGATACTCCCTACATTTTGAAACAATTCACAACCCGCTTCCAGGAGCAACACACCCGAAGAGTAGAGCCACTGACTCAGCTACCCAAATCAGCACCTCCATTTCCAAGAGCAGCGACTCTCCTTTGACACTGGAAGCTCATACTATATATTGATTATAAACTATGATCCAGGCCCAATTCAAATTACCACCTAAATGCGACTGGGACTACTCAACCCAGTGCATTACAATCCACTGTAGAATCATCTCATAGCACAAGCTCATACAAAGAGCAGAGTCACTGACTCAGCAACCCAAATCAGGCACTCTATCTCTAAGAAGAGCAGCCATTGTGAGTTGATTCTGCCTAAATCCCGGACGCTACTACAAGCCACTATTTATTGATTATAAAAACTGATTGTGGATTCGCTATACCTCTAACCTATAATAGTATGTGACTACACAGCCCTGAAACTCCCTACATTTCGAAACAATTCACAACCTGTTTCCAGGAGCAACACACCCGAGGAGTAGAGCCAATGACTCAGCTACCCAAATCAGCACCTCCATTTCCAAGAGCAGTGACTCTGCCTTGACACTGCAAGCTCGATCTATTGATTGACTATAAACTATGATACAGGCCCAAGTCAACTTCCCTCCTAAATGCAACTGGGACTACTCAGCCCAGTGCATTACAATCCACTGCAGAATCATCTCATAGCACAAGCTCATGCAAAGAGCAGAGTCACTGACTCAGCAACCCAAATCAGGCACTCGTTATCTCCAATAAGAGCGGCCATTGTAAGTTGATTCTGCCTAAATACCGGACGCTAATACAAGCCACTATTTATTGATTATAAAAACTGATTGTGGATTCGCTATACCTCTAACCTATAATAGTATGTGACTACACAGCCCCGAAACTCCCTACATTTCGAAACAATTCACAACCCGCTTCCAGGAGCAACACACCCGAGGAGTAGAGCCACTGACTCAGCTACCCAAAGCAGCACCTCCATTTCCAAGAGCAGCGACTCTCCCTTCACACTGGAAGCTCATTTTATATATTGATTATAAACTCTGATCCAGGCCCAATTCAAATTCCCATCTAAATGCGACTGGGACTACTCAACCCAGTGCATTACAATCCACTGCAGAATCATCTCATAGCACAGTCTCATACAAAGAGCAGAGTCACTGACTCAGCAACCCAAATCAGGCCCTCTATCTCCAAGAAGAGCGGCCATTGTGAGTTGATTCTGACTAAATCCCGGACACTAATGCAAGCCACTATTTATTGATTATAAAAACTGATTGTGGATTCGCTATACCTCTAACCTATAATAGTATGTGACTACACAGCCCCGAAACTCCCTACATTTCGAAACAATTCACAACTCCCTTCCAGGAGCAACACACCCGAGGAGTAGAGCCACTGACTCAGCTACCCAAATCAGCACCTCCATTTCCAAGAGCAGCGACTCTCCCTTCACACTGGAAGCTCATTTTATATATTGATTATAAACTCTGATCCAGGCCCAATTCAAATTCCCATCTAAATGCGACTGGGACTACTCAACCCAGTGCATTACAATCCACTGCAGAATCATCTCATAGCACAGTCTCATACAAAGAGCAGAGTCACTGACTCAGCAACCCAAATCAGGCCCTCTATCTCCAAGAAGAGCGGCCATTGTGAGTTGATTCTGACTAAATCCCGGACACTAATGCAAGCCACTATTTATTGATTATAAAAACTGATTGTGGATTCGCTATACCTCTAACCTATAATAGTATGTGACTACACAGCCCCGAAACTCCCTACATTTCGAAACAATTCACAACTCCCTTCCAGGAGCAACACACCCGAGGAGTAGAGCCACTGACTCAGCTACCCAAATCAGCACCTCCATTTCCAAGAGCAGCGACTCTCCCTTGACACTGGAAGCTCATTCTATATATTGATTATAAACTTTGATTCAGGCCCAATTCAAATTCCCACCTAAATGCGACTGGGACTACTCAACCCAGTGCATTACAATCCACTGTAGAATCATCTCATAGCACAAGCTCATACAAAGAACAGAGTCACTGACTCAGCACCCCAAATCAGGCACTCTATCTCTAGGAAGAGCAGCCATTGTGAGTTGATTCTGCCTAAATCCCGGACGCTACTACAAGCCACTATTTATTGATTATAAAAACTGATTGTGGATTCGCTACACCTCTAACCTATAATAGTATGTGACTACACAGCCCTGAAACTCCCTACATTTCGAAACAATTCACAACCTGTTTCCAGGAGCAACACACCCGAGGAGTAGAGCCACTGACTCAGCTACCCAAATCAGCACCTCCATTTCCAAGAGCAGCGACTCTGTCTTGACACTGCAAGCTCGATCTATTGATTGACTATAAACTATGATCCAGGCCCAAGTCAACTTCCCTCCTAAATGCGACTGGGACTACTCAGCCCAGTGCATTACAATCCACTGCAGAATCATCTCATAGCACAAGCTCATACAAAGAGCAGAGTCACTGACTCAGCAACCCAAATCAGGCACTCGTTATCTCCAAGAAGAGCGGCCATTGTAAGTTGTTTCTGCCTAAATCCCGGACGCTAATACAAGCCACTATTTATTGATTATAAAAACTGATTGTGGATTCGCTATACCTCTAACCTATAATAGTATGTGACTACACAGCCCCGAAACTCCCTACATTTCGAAACAATTCACAACCCGCTTCCAGGAGCAACACACCCGAGGAGTAGAGCCACTGACTCAGCTACCCAAATCAGCACCTCCATTTCCAAGAGCAGCGACTCTCCCTTCACACTGGAAGCTCATTTTATATATTGATTATAAACTCTGATCCAGGCCCAATTCAAATTCCCACCTAAATGCGACTGGGACTACTCAACCCAGTGCATTACAATCCACTGCAGAATCATCTCATAGCACAATATCATACAAAGAGCAGAGTCACTGACTCAGCAACCCAAATCAGGCCCTCTATCTCCAAGAAGAGCGGCCATTGTGAGTTGATTCTGACTAAATCCCGGACACTAATGCAAGCCACTATTTATTGATTATAAAAACTGATTGTGGATTCGCTATACCTCTAACCTATAATAGTATGTGACTACACAGCCCCGAAACTCCCTACATTTCGAAACAATTCACAACTCCCTTCCAGGAGCAACACACCCGAGGAGTAGAGCCACTGACTCAGCTACCCAAATCAGCACCTCCATTTCCAAGAGCAGCGACTCTCCCTTGACACTGGAAGCTCATTCTATATATTGATTATAAACTTTGATCCAGGCCCAATTCAAATTCCCACCTAAATGCGACTGGGACTACTCAACCCAGTGCATTACAATCCACTGTAGAATCATCTCATAGCACAAGCTCATACAAAGAACAGAGTCACTGACTCAGCACCCCAAATCAGGCACTCTATCTCTAGGAAGAGCAGCCATTGTGAGTTGATTCTGCCTAAATCCCGGACGCTACTACAAGCCACTATTTATTGATTATAAAAACTGATTGTGGATTCGCTATACCTCTAACCTATAATAGTATGTGACTACACAGCCCTGAAACTCCCTACATTTCGAAACAATTCACAACCTGTTTCCAGGAGCAACACACCCGAGGAGTAGAGCCACTGACTCAGCTACCCAAATCAGCACCTCCATTTCCAAGAGCAGCGACTCTGTCTTGACACTGCAAGCTTGATCTATTGATTGACTATAAACTATGATCCAGGCCCAAGTCAACTTCCCTCCTAAATGCGACTGGGACTACTCAGCCCAGTGCATTACAATCCACTGCAGAATCATCTCATAGCACAAGCTCATACAAAGAGCAGAGTCACTGACTCAGCAACCCAAATCAGGCACTCGTTATCTCCAAGAAGAGCGGCCATTGTAAGTTGTTTCTGCCTAAATCCCGGACGCTAATACAAGCCACTATTTATTGATTATAAAAACTGATTGTGGATTCGCTATACCTCTAACCTATAATAGTATGTGACTACACAGCCCCGAAACTCCCTACATTTCGAAACAATTCACAACCCGCTTCCAGGAGCAACACACCCGAGGAGTAGAGCCACTGACTCAGCTACCCAAATCAGCACCTCCATTTCCAAGAGCAGCGACTCTCCCTTCACACTGGAAGCTCATTTTATATATTGATTATAAACTCTGATCCAGGCCCAATTCAAATTCCCATCTAAATGCGACTGGGACTACTCAACCCAGTGCATTACAATCCACTGCAGAATCATCTCATAGCACAGTCTCATACAAAGAGCAGAGTCACTGACTCAGCAACCCAAATCAGGCACTCTATCTCTAAGAAGAGCAGCCATTGTAGGTTGATTCTGCCTAAATCCCGGACGCTAATACAAGCCACTATTTATTGATTATAAAAACTGATTGTGGATTTGCTATACCTCTAACCTATAATAGTATCTGACTACACAGCCCCGATACTCCCTACATTTTGAAACAATTCACAACCCGCTTCCAGGAGCAACACACCCGAAGAGTAGAGCCACTGACTCAGCTACCCAAATCAGCACCTCCATTTCCAAGAGCAGCGACTCTCCTTTGACACTGGAAGCTCATACTATATATTGATTATAAACTATGATCCAGGCCCAATTCAAATTACCACCTAAATGCGACTGGGACTACTCAACCCAGTGCATTACAATCCACTGTAGAATCATCTCATAGCACAAGCTCATACAAAGAACAGAGTCACTGACTCAGCACCCCAAATCAGGCACTCTATCTCTAAGAAGAGCAGCCATTGTGAGTTGATTCTGCCTAAATCCCGGACGCTACTACAAGCCACTATTTATTGATTATAAAAACTGATTGTGGATTCGCTATACCTCTAACCTATAATAGTATGTGACTACACAGCCCTGAAACTCCCTACATTTCGAAACAATTCACAACCTGTTTCCAGGAGCAACACACCCGAGGAGTAGAGCCACTGACTCAGCTACCCAAATCAGCACCTCCATTTCCAAGAGCAGTGACTCTGCCTTGACACTGCAAGCTCGATCTATTGATTGACTATAAACTATGATCCAGGCCCAAGTCAACTTCCCTCCTAAATGCGACTGGGACTACTCAGCCCAGTGCATTACAATCCACTGCAGAATCATCTCATAGCACAAGCTCATACAAAGAGCAGAGTCACTGACTCAGCAACCCAAATCAGGCACTCATTATCTCCAAGAAGAGCGGCCATTGTAAGTTGATTCTGCCTAAATACCGGACGCTAATACAAGCCACTATTTATTGATTATAAAAACTGATTGTGGATTCGCTATACCTCTAACCTATAATAGTATGTGACTACACAGCCCCGAAACTCCCTACATTTCGAAACAATTCACAACCCGCTTCCAGGAGCAACACACCCGAGGAGTAGAGCCACTGACTCAGCTACCCAAATCAGCACCTCCATTTCCAAGAGCAGCGACTCTCCCTTCACACTGGAAGCTCATTTTATATATTGATTATAAACTCTGATCCAGGCCCAATTCAAATTCCCATCTAAATGCGACTGGGACTACTCAACCCAGTGCATTACAATCCACTGCAGAATCATCTCATAGCACAGTCTCATACAAAGAGCAGAGTCACTGACTCAGCAACCCAAATCAGGCCCTCTATCTCCAAGAAGAGCGGCCATTGTGAGTTGATTCTGACTAAATCCCGGACACTAATGCAAGCCACTATTTATTGATTGTAAAAACTGATTGTGGATTCGCTATACCTCTAACCTATAATAGTATGTGACTACACAGCCCCGAAACTCCCTACATTTCGAAACAATTCACAACTCCCTTCCAGGAGCAACACACCCGAGGAGTAGAGCCACTGACTCAGCTACCCAAATCAGCACCTCCATTTCCAAGAGCAGCGACTCTCCCTTGACACTGGAAGCTCATTCTATATATTGATTATAAACTTTGATCCAGGCCCAATTCAAATTCCCACCTAAATGCTACTGGGACTACTCAACCCAGTGCATTACAATCCACTGTAGAATCATCTCATAGCACAAGCTCATACAAAGAACAGAGTCACTGACTCAGCACCCCAAATCAGGCACTCTATCTCTAAGAAGAGCAGCCATTGTGAGTTGATTCTGCCTAAATCCCGGACGCTACTACAAGCCACTATTTATTGATTATAAAAACTGATTGTGGATTTGCTATACCTCTAACCTATAATAGTATGTGACTACACAGCCCCGAAACTCCCTACATTTTGAAACAATTCACAACCCGCTTCCAGGAGCAACACACCCGAAGAGTAGAGCCACTGACTCAGCTACCCAAATCAGCACCTCCATTTCCAAGAGCAGCGACTCTCCTTTGACACTGGAAGCTCATACTATATATTGATTATAAACTATGGTCCAGGCCCAATTCAAATTCCCACCTAAATGCGACTGGGACTACTCAACCCAGTGCATTACAATCCACTGTAGAATCATCTCATAGCACAAGCTCATACAAAGAACAGAGTCACTGACTCAGCACCCCAAATCAGGCACTCTATCTCTAAGAAGAGCAGCCATTGTGAGTTGATTCTGCCTAAATCCCGGACGCTACTACAAGCCACTATTTATTGATTATAAAAACTGATTGTGGATTCGCTATACCTCTAACCTATAATAGTATGTGACTACACAGCCCTGAAACTCCCTACATTTCGAAACAATTCACAACCTGTTTCCAGGAGCAACACACCCGAGGAGTAGAGCCACTGACTCAGCTACCCAAATCAGCACCTCCATTTCCAAGAGCAGCGACTCTGCCTTGACACTGCAAGCTCGATCTATTGATTGACTATAAACTATGATCCAGGCCCAAGTCAACTTCCCTCCTAAATGCGACTGGGACTACTCAGCCCAGTGCATTACAATCCACTGCAGAATCATCTCATAGCACAAGCTCATACAAAGAGCAGAGTCACTGACTCAGCAACCCAAATCAGGCACTCGTTATCTCCAAGAAGAGCGGCCATTGTAAGTTGATTCTGCCTAAATCCCGGACGCTAATACAAGCCACTATTTATTGATTATAAAAACTGATTGTGGATTCGCTATACCTCTAACCTATAATAGTATGTGACTACACAGCCCCGAAACTCCCTACATTTCGAAACAATTCACAACCCGCTTCCAGGAGCAACACACCCGAGGAGTAGAGCCACTGACTCAGCTACCCAAATCAGCACCTCCATTTCCAAGAGCAGCGACTCTCCCTTCACACTGGAAGCTCATTTTATATATTGATTATAAACTCTGATCCAGGCCCAATTCAAATTCCCATCTAAATGCGACTGGGACTACTCAACCCAGTGCATTACAATCCACTGCAGAATCATCTCATAGCACAGTCTCATACAAAGAGCAGAGTCACTGACTCAGCAAACCAAATCAGGCCCTCTATCTCCAAGAAGAGCGGCCATTGTGAGTTGATTCTGACTAAATCCCGGACACTAATGCAAGCCACTATTTATTGATTATAAAAACTGATTGTGGATTCGCTATACCTCTAACCTATAATAGTATGTGACTACACAGCCCCGAAACTCCCTACATTTCGAAACAATTCACAACTCCCTTCCAGGAGCAACACACCCGAGGAGTAGAGCCACTGACTCAGCTACCCAAATCAGCACCTCCATTTCCAAGAGCAGCGACTCTCCCTTGACACTGGAAGCTCATTCTATATATTGATTATAAACTATGATCCAGGCCCAATTCAAATTCCCACCTAAATGCGACTGGGACTACTCAACCCAGTGCATTACAATCCACTGTAGAATCATCTCATAGCACAAGCTCATACAAAGAACAGAGTCACTGACTCAGCACCCCAAATCAGGCACTCTATCTCTAAGAAGAGCAGCCAGTGTGAGTTGATTCTGCCTAAATCCCGGACGCTACTACAAGCCACTATTTATTGATTATAAAAACTGATTGTGGATTCGCTATACCTCTAACCTATAATAGTATGTGACTACACAGCCCTGAAACTCCCTACATTTCGAAACAATTCACAACCTGTTTCCAGGAGCAACACACCCGAGGAGTAGAGCCACTGACTCAGCTACCCAAATCAGCACCTCCGTTTCCAAGAGCAGCGACTCTGCCTTGACACTGCAAGCTCGATCTATTGATTGACTATAAACTATGATCCAGGCCCAAGTCAACTTCCCTCCTAAATGCGACTGGGACTACTCAGCCCAGTGCATTACAATCCACTGCAGAATCATCTCATAGCAGTCTCATACAAAGAGCAGAGTCACTGACTCAGCAACCCAAATCAGGCACTCTATCTCCAAGAAGAGCGGCCATTGTAAGTTGATTCTGCCTAAATCCCGGACGCTAATACAAGCCACTATTTATTGATTATAAAAACTGATTGTGGATTTGCTATACCTCTAACCTATAATAGTATGTGACTACACAGCCCCGAAACTCCCTACATTTTGAAACAATTCACAACCCGCTTCCAGGAGCAACACACCCGAAGAGTAGAGCCACTGACTCAGCTACCCAAATCAGCACCTCCATTTCCAAGAGCAGCGACTCTCCCTTGACACTGGAAGCTCATTCTATATATTGATTATAAACTTTGATCCAGGCCCAATTCAAGTTCCCACCTAAATGCGACTGGGACTACTCAACCCAGTGCATTACAATCCACTGCAGAATCATCTCATAGCACAAGCTCATACAAAGAGCAGAGTCACTGACTCAGCACCCCAAATCAGGCACTCTATCTCCAAGAAGAGCGGCCATTATAAGTTGATTCTGCCTAAATCCTGGACGCTAATACAAGCCACTATTTATTGATTATAAAAACTGATTGTGGATTCGCTATACCTCTAACCTATAATAGTATGTGACTACACAGCCCCGAAACTCCCTACATTTTGAAACAATTCACAACCCGCTTCCAGGAGCAACACACCCGAGGAGTAGAGCCACTGACTCAGCTACCCAAATCAGCACCTCCATTTCCAAGAGCAGCGACTCTGCCTTGACACTGCAAGCTCGATCTATTGATTGACTATAAACTATGATCCAGTCCCAAGTCAACTTCCCTCCTAAATGCGACTGGGACTACTCAGCCCAGTGCATTACAATCCACTGCAGAATCATCTCATAGCACAAGCTCATACAAAGAGCAGAGTCACTGACTCAGCAACCCAAATCAGGCACTCGTTATCTCCAAGAAGAGCGGCCATTGTAAGTTGATTCTGCCTAAATCCCGGACGCTAATACAAGCCACTATTTATTGATTATAAAAACTGATTGTGGATTCGCTATACCTCTAACCTATAATAGTATGTGACTACACAGCCCCGAAACTCCCTACATTTCGAAACAATTCACAACCTGTTTCCAGGAGCAACACACCCGAGGAGTAGAGCCACTGACTCAGCTACCCAAATCAGCACCTCCATTTCCAAGAGCAGCGACTCTGCCTTGACCCTGCAAGCTCGATCTATTGATTGACTATAAACTATGATCCAGGCCCAAGTCAACTTCCCTCCTAAATGCGACTGGGACTACTCAGCCCAGTGCATTACAATCCACTGCAGAATCATCTCATAGCACAAGCTCATACAAAGAGCAGAGTCACTGACTCAGCAACCCAAATCAGGCACTCGTTATCTCCAAGAAGAGCGGCCATTGTAAGTTGATTCTGCCTAAATCCCGGACGCTAATACAAGCCACTATTTATTGATTATAAAAACTGATTGTGGATTCGCTATACCTCTAACCTATAATAGTATGTGACTACACAGCCCCGAAACTCCCTACATTTCGAAACAATTCACAACTCCCTTCCAGGAGCAACACACCCGAGGAGTAGAGCCACTGACTCAGCTACCCAAATCAGCACCTCCATTTCCAAGAGCAGCGACTCTCCCTTGACACTGGAAGCTCATTCTATATATTGATTATAAACTTTGATCCAGGCCCAATTCAAATTCCCACCTAAATGCGACTGGGACTACTCAACCCAGTGCATTACAATCTACTGCAGAATCATCTCATAGCACAAGCTCATACAAAGAGCAGAGTCACTGACTCAGCACCCCAAATCAGGCACTCTACCTCCAAGAAGAGCGGCCATTGTAAGTTGATTCTGCCTAAATCCTGGACGCTAAAACAAGCCACTATTTATTGATTATAAAAACTGATTGTGGATTCGCTATACCTCTAACCTATAATAGTATGTGACTACACAGCCCCGAAACTTCCTACATTTTGAAACAATTCACAACCCGCTTCCAGGAGCAACACACCCGAGGAGTAGAGCCACTGACTCAGCTACCCAAATCAGCACCTCCATTTCCAAGAGCAGCGACTCTCCTTTGACACTGGAAGCTCATTCTATATATTGATTATAAACTATGATCCAGGCCCAATTCAAATTCCCACCTAAATGCGACTGGGACTACTCAACCCAGTGCATTACAATCCACTGCAGAATCTTCTCATAGCAGTCTCATACAAAGAGCAGAGTCACTGACTCAGCAACCCAAATCAGGCACTCTATCTCCAAGAAGAGCGGCCATTGTAAGTTGATTCTGCCTAAATCCCGGACGCTAATACAAGCCACTATTTATTGATTATAAAAACTGATTGTGGATTCGCTATACCTCTAACCTATAATAGTATGTGACTACACAGCCCCGAAACTCCCTACATTTCGAAACAATTCACAACCCGCTTCCAGGAGCAACACACCCGAGGAGTAGAGCCACTGACTCAGCTACCCAAATCAGCACCTCCATTTCCAAGAGCAGCGACTCTGCCTTGACACTGCAAGCTCGATCTATTGATTGACTATAAACTATGATCCAGGCCCAAGTCAACTTCCCTCCTAAATGCGACTGGGACTACTCAGCCCAGTGCATTACAATCCACTGCAGAATCATCTCATAGCAGTCTCATACAAAGAGCAGAGTCACTGACTCAGCAACCCAAATCAGGCACTCTATCTCCAAGAAGAGCGGCCATTGTAAATTGATTCTGCCTAAATCCCGGACGCTAATACAAGCCACTAATTATTGATTATAAAAACTGATTGTGGATTTGCTATACCTCTAACCTATAATAGTATGTGACTACACAGCCCCGAAACTCCCTACATTTCGAAACAATTCACAACCCGCTTCCAGGAGCAACACACCCGAGGAGTAGAGCCACTGACTCAGCTACCCAAATCAGCACCTCCATTTCCAAGAGCAGCGACTCTCCCTTGACACTGGAAGCTCATTCTATATATTGATTATAAACTTTGATCCAGGCCCAATTCAAATTCCCACCTAAATGCGACTGGGACTACTCAACCCAGTGCATTACAATCCACTGTAGAATCATCTCATAGCACAAGCTCATACAAAGAACAGAGTCACTGACTCAGCACCCCAAATCAGGCACTCTATCTCTAAGAAGAGCAGCCATTGTGAGTTGATTCTGCCTAAATCCCGGACGCTACTACAAGCCACTATTTATTGATTATAAAAACTGATTGTGGATTCGCTATACCTCTAACCTATAATAGTATGTGACTACACAGCCCCAAAACTCCCTACATTTCGAAACAATTCACAACCCGTTTCCAGGAGCAACACACCTGAGGAGTAGAGCCACTGACTCAGCTACCCAAATCAGCACCTCCATTTCCAAGAGCAGCGACTCTGCCTTGACACTGGAAGCTCAATCTATTTATTGATTATAAACTATGATCCAGGCCCAATTCAACTTCCCACCTAAATGCGACTGGGACTACTCAACCCAGTACATTACAATCCACTGCAGAATCATCTCATAGCACAAGCTCATACAAAGAGCAGAGTCACTGACTCAGCAACCCAAATCAGGCACTCGTTATCTCCAAGAAGAGCGGCCAATGTAAGTTGATTCTGCCTAAATCCCGGACGCTAATACAAGCCACTATTTATTGATTATAAAAACTGATTGTGGATTCGCTATACCTCTAACCTATAATAGTATGTGAGTACACAGCCCCGAAACTCCCTACATTTCGAAACAATTCACAACCCGCTTCCAGGAGCAACACACCCGAGGAGTAGAGACACTGACTCAGCTACCCAAACCAGCACCTCCATTTCCAAGAGCAGCAACTCTCCCTTCACACTGGAAGCTCATTTTATATATTGATTATAAACTCTGATCCAGGCCCAATTCAAATTCCCGTCTAAATGCGACTGGGACTACTCAACCCAGTGCATTACAATCCACTGCAGAATCATCTCATAGCACAGTCTCATACAAAGAGCAGAGTCACTGACTCAGCAACCCAAATCAGGCCCTCTATCTCCAAGAAGAGCGGCCATTGTGAGTTGATTCTGACTAAATCCCGGACACTAATGCAAGCCACTATTTATTGATTATAAAAACTGATTGTGGATTCGCTATACCTATAATAGTATGTGACTACACAGCCCCAAAACTCCCTACATTTCGAAACAATTCACAACTCGCTTCCAGGAGCAACACGCCCGAGGAGTAGAGCCACTGACTCAGCTACCCAAATCAGCACCTCCATTTCCAAGAGCAGCGACTCTCCCACGACACTGGAACTCATTCTATATATTGATTATAAACTATAATCCAGGCCGAATTCAAATTCCCACCTAAATGCGACTGGGACTACTCAACCCAGTGCATTACAATCCACTGCACAATCATCTCATAGCACAAGCTAATACAAAGAGCAGAGTCACTGACTCAGCACCCCAAATCAGGCACTCTATCTCCAAGAAGTGCGGCCATTGTAAGTTGATTCTGCCTAAATCCCGGACGCTAACACAAGCCACTATTTATTGATTATAAAAACTGATTGTGGATTCGCTATACCTCTAACCTATAATAGTATAAGACTACAGAGCCCCAAATGTGCCTGCATTTCGAAACACTTTGCAGCCTGCTTCCAGCAGCATCACACTCCAGGAGTAGAGCCACTGACTCAGCTACCCACATCAGCACCTCCATTTCCAAGAGCAGCGACTCTGCCTTGACACTGGAAGCTCAATCTATTGATTGACTATAAACTATGATACAGGCCCAATTCAAATTCCCACCTAAATGCGACTGGGACTACTCAGCCCAGTGCATTACAATCTACTGTAGAATCATCTCATAGCACAGTCTCATACAAAGAGCAGAGTCACTGACTCAGCAACCCAAATCAGGCCCTCTATCTCCAAGAAGAGCGGCCATTGTGAGTTGATTCTGCCTAAATCCCCGACGCTAATATAAGCCACTATTTATTAATTATAAAAACTGATTGTGGGTAGGCTATACCTCTAACCTATAATAGTATGTGACTACACAGCCCCGAAACTCCCTACATTTTGAAACAATTCACAACCAGCTTCCAGGAGCAACACACCCAAAGAGTAGAGCCACTGACTCAGCTACCCAAATCAGCACCTCCATTTCCAAGAGAAGCGACTCTCCCTTGACACTGGAAGCTCATTCTATATATTGATTATAAACTTTGATCCAGGCCCAATTCAAATTCCGACCTAAATGCGACTGGGACTACTCAACCCAGTGCATTACAATCTACTGCAGAATCATCTCATAGCACAAGCTCATACAAAGAGCAAAGTCACTGACTCAGCACCCCAAATCAGGCACTCTACCTCCAAGAAGAGCGGCCATTGTAAGTTGATTCTGCCTAAATCCTGGACGCTAAAACAAGCCACTATTTATTGATTATAAAAACTGATTGTGGATTCGCTATACCTCTAACCTATAATAGTATGTGACTACACAGCCCGGAAACTTCCTACATTTTGAAACAATTCACAACCCGCTTCCAGGAGCAACACACCCGAGGAGTAGAGCCACTGACTCAGCTACCCAAATCAGCACCTCCATTTCCAAGAGCAGCGACTCTCCCTTGACACTGGAAGCACATTCTATATATTGATTATAAACTATGATCCAGGCCCAATTCAAATGCCCACCTAAAGGCGACTGGGACTACTCAACCCAGTGCATTACAATCCACTGCAGAATCATCTCATAGCACAAGCTCATACAAAGGGCAGAGTCACTGACTCAGCACCCCAAATCAGGCACTCTATCTCCAAGAAGAGCGGCCAATGTAAGTTGATGCTGCCTAAATCCCGGACGCTACTACAAGCCAATATTTATTGATTATAAAAACTGATTGTGGATTCACTATACCTCTAGCCTATAATAGTATGTGACTACACAGTCCCGAAACTCCCTACATTTCGAAACAATTCACAACCCGTTTCCAGGAGCAACACACCCGAGGAGTAGAGCCACTGACTCAGCTACCCAAATCAGCACCTCCATTTCCAAGAGCAGCGACTCTCCTTTGACACTGGAAGCTCATTCTATATATTGATTATAAACTATGATCCAGGCCCAATTCAAATTCCCACCTAAATGCGACTGGGACTACTCAACCCAGTGCATTACAATCCACTGTAGAATCATCTCATAGCACAAGCTCATACAAGGAGCAGAGTCACTGACTCAGCACCCCAAATCAGGCACTCTATCTCCAAGAAGAGCGGCCATTGTGAGTTGATTCTGCCTAAATCCCGGACGCTACTACAAGCCACTATTTATTGATTATAAAAACTGATTGTGGATTTGCTATACCTCTAACCTATAAGAGTATGTGACTACACAGCCCCGAAACTCCCTACATTTTGAAACAATTCACAACCCGCTTCCAGGAGCAACACACCCGAGGAGTAGAGCCACTGACTCAGCTACCCAAATCAGCACCTCCATTTCAAAGAGCAGCGACTCTGCCTTGACACTGCAAACTCGATCTATTGATTGACTATAAACTATGATCCAGGCCCAATTCAACTTCCCTCCTAAATGCGACTGGGACTACTCAGCCCAGTGCATTACAATCCACTGCAGAATCATCTCATAGCACAGTCTCATACAAATAGCAGAGTCACTGACTCAGCAACCCAAATCAGGCACTCTATCTCCAAGAAGAGCGGTCATTGTAAGTTGATTCTGCCTAAATCCCGGACGCTAATACAAGCCACTATTTATTGATTATAAAAACTGATTGTGGATTCGCTATACCTCTAACCTATAATAGTATGTGACTACACAGCCCCGAAACTCCCTACATTTTGAAACAATTCACAACCCGCTTCCAGGAGCAACACACCCGAGGAGTACAGCCACTGACTCAGCTACCCAAATCAGCAACTCCATTTCCAAGAGCAGCGACTCTCCTTTGACACTGGAAGCTCATTCTATATATAGATTATAAACTATGATCCAGGCCCAATTCAAATTCCCACCTAAATGCGACTCGGACTACTCAACCCAGTGCATTACAATCCACTGCAGAATCATCTCATAGCACAAGCTCATACAAAGAGCTGAGTCACTGACTCAGCACCCCAAATCAGGCACTCTATCTCCAAGAAGAGCGGCCATTGTGAGTTGATGCTGCCTAAATCCCGGACGCTACTACAAGCCACTATTTATTGATTATAAAAACTGATTGTGGATTCGCTATACCTCTAACCTATAATAGTATGTGACTACACAGCCCCGAAACTCCCTACATTTCGAAACAATTCACAACCCGTTTCCAGGAGCAACACACCCGAGGAGTAGAGCCACTGACTCAGCTACCCAAATCAGCACCTCCATTTCCAAGAGCAGCGACTCTGCCTTGACACCGCAAGCTCGATCTATTGATTGACTATAAACTATGATCCAGGCCCAATTCAACTTCCCTCCTAAATGCGACTGGGACTACTCAGCCCAGTGCATTACAATCCACTGCAGAATCATCTCATAGCACAGTCTCATACAAAGAGCAGAGTCACTGACTCAGCAACCCAAATCAGGCACTCTATCTCCAAGAAGAGCGGTCATTGTAAGTTGATTCTGCCTAAATCCCGGACGCTAATACAAGCCACTATTTATTGATTATAAAAACTGATTGTGGATTCGCTATACCTCTAACCTATAATAGTATGTGACTACACAGCCCCGAAACTCCCTACATTTTGAAACAATTCACAACCCGCTTCCAGGAGCAACACACCCGAGGAGTAGAGCCACTGACTCAGCTACCCAAATCAGCAACTCCATTTCCAAGAGCAGCGACTCTCCTTTGACACTGGAAGCTCATTCTATATATAGATTATAAACTATGATCCAGGCCCAATTCAAATTCCCACCTAAATGCGACTCGGACTACTCAACCCAGTGCATTACAATCCACTGCAGAATCATCTCATAGCACAAGCTCATACAAAGAGCTGAGTCACTGACTCAGCACCCCAAATCAGGCACTCTATCTCCAAGAAGAGCGGCCATTGTGAGTTGATGCTGCCTAAATCCCGGACGCTACTACAAGCCACTATTTATTGATTATAAAAACTGATTGTGGATTCGCTATACCTCTAACCTATAATAGTATGTGACTACACAGCCCCGAAACTCCATACATTTCGAAACAATTCACAACCCGTTTCCAGGAGCAACACACCCGAGGAGTAGAGCCACTGACTCAGCTACCCAAATCAGCACCTCCATTTCCAAGAGCAGCGACTCTGCCTTGACACCGCAAGCTCGATCTATTGATTGACTATAAACTATGATCCAGGCCCAATTCAACTTCCCTCCTAAATGCGACTGGGACTACTCAGCCCAGTGCATTACAATCCACTGCAGAATCATCTCATAGCACAGTCTCATACAAAGAGCAGAGTCACTGACTCAGCAACCCAAATCAGGCACTCTATCTCCAAGAAGAGCGTTCATTGTAAGTTGATTCTGCCTAAATCCCGGACTCTAATACAAGCCACTATTTATTGATTATAAAAACTGATTGTGGATTCGCTATACCTCTAACCTATAATAGTATGTGACTACACAGCCCCGAAACTCCCTACATTTTGAAACAATTCACAACCCGCTTCCAGGAGCAACACACCCGAGGAGTAGAGCCACTGACTCAGCTACCCAAATCAGCACCTCCATTTCCAAGAGCAGCGACTCTGCCTTGACACTGCAAGCTCGATCTATTGATTGACTATAAACTATGATCCAGGCCCAAGTCAACTTCCCTCCTAAATGCGACTGGGACTACTCAGCCCAGTGCATTACAATCCACTGCAGAATCATCTCATAGCACAAGCTCATACAAAGAGCAGAGTCACTGACTCAGCAACCCAAATCAGGCACTCGTTATCTCCAAGAAGAGCGGCCATTGTAAGTTGATTCTGCCTAAATCCCGGACGCTAATACAAGCCACTATTTATTGATTATAAAAACTGATTGTGGATTCGCTATACCTCTAACCTATAATAGTATGTGACTACACAGCCCCGAAACTCCCTACATTTCGAAACAATTCACAACCCGCTTCCAGGAGCAACACACCCGAGGAGTAGAGCCACTGACTCAGCTACCCAAATCAGCAACTCCATTTCCAAGAGCAGCGACTCTCCCTTCACACTGGAAGCTCATTTTATATATTGATTATAAACTCTGATCCAGGCCCAATTCAAATTCCCATCTAAATGCGACTGGGACTACTCAACCCAGTGCATTACAATCCACTGCAGAATCATCTCATAGCACAGTCTCATACAAAGAGCAGAGTCACTGACTCAGCAACCCAAATCAGGCCCTCTATCTCCAAGAAGAGCGGCCATTGTGAGTTGATTCTGACTAAATCCCGGACACTAATGCAAGCCACTATTTATTGATTATAAAAACTGATTGTGGATTCGCTATACCTCTAACCTATAATAGTATGTGACTACACAGCCCCGAAACTCCCTACATTTCGAAACAATTCACAACTCCCTTCCAGGAGCAACACACCCGAGGAGTAGAGCCACTGACTCAGCTACCCAAATCAGCACCTCCATTTCCAAGAGCAGCGACTCTCCCTTGACACTGGAAGCTCATTCTATATATTGATTATAAACTTTGATCCAGGCCCAATTCAAATTCCCACCTAAATGCGACTGGGACTACTCAACCCAGTGCATTACAATCCACTGTAGAATCATCTCATAGCACAAGCTCATACAAAGAACAGAGTCACTGACTCAGCACCCCAAATCAGGCACTCTATCTCTAAGAAGAGCAGCCATTGTGAGTTGATTCTGCCTAAATCCCGGACGCTACTACAAGCCACTATTTATTGATTATAAAAACTGATTGTGGATTCGCTATACCTCTAACCTATAATAGTATGTGACTACACAGCCCTGAAACTCCCTACATTTCGAAACAATTCACAACCTGTTTCCAGGAGCAACACACCCGAGGAGTAGAGCCACTGACTCAGCTACCCAAATCAGCACCTCCATTTCCAAGAGCAGCGACTCTGCCTTGACACTGCAAGCTCGATCTATTGATTGACTATAAACTATGATCCAGGCCCAAGTCAACTTCCCTCCTAAATGCGACTGGGACTACTCAGCCCAGTGCATTACAATCCACTGCAGAATCATCTCATAGCACAAGCTCATACAAAGAGCAGAGTCACTGACTCAGCAACCCAAATCAGGCACTCGTTATCTCCAAGAAGAGCGGCCATTGTAAGTTGATTCTGCCTAAATCCCGGACGCTAATACAAGCCACTATTTATTGATTATAAAAACTGATTGTGGATTCGCTATACCTCTAACCTATAATAGTATGTGACTACACAGCCCCGAAACTCCCTACATTTCGAAACAATTCACAACCCGCTTCCAGGAGCAACACACCCGAGGAGTAGAGCCACTGACTCAGCTACCCAAATCAGCACCTCCATTTCCAAGAGCAGCGACTCTCCCTTCACACTGGAAGCTCATTTTATATATTGATTATAAACTCTGATCCAGGCCCAATTCAAATTCCCATCTAAATGCGACTGGGACTACTCAACCCAGTGCATTACAATCCACTGCAGAATCATCTCATAGCACAGTCTCATACAAAGAGCAGAGTCACTGACTCAGCAACCCAAATCAGGCCCTCTATCTCCAAGAAGAGCGGCCATTGTGAGTTGATTCTGACTAAATCCCGGACACTAATGCAAGCCACTATTTATTGATTATAAAAACTGATTGTGGATTCGCTATACCTCTAACCTATAATAGTATGTGACTACACAGCCCCGAAACTCCCTACATTTTCGAAACAATTCACAACTCCCTTCCAGGAGCAACACACCCGAGGAGTAGAGCCACTGACTCAGCTACCCAAATCAGCACCTCCATTTCCAAGAGCAGCGACTCTCCCTTGACACTGGAAGCTCATTCTATATATTGATTATAAACTTTGATCCAGGCCCAATTCAAATTCCCACCTAAATGCGACTGGGACTACTCAACCCAGTGCATTACAATCTACTGCAGAATCATCTCATAGCACAAGCTCATACAAAGAACAGAGTCACTGACTCAGCACCCCAAATCAGGCACTCTACCTCCAAGAAGAGCGGCCATTGTAAGTTGATTCTGCCTAAATCCTGGACGCTAAAACAAGCCACTATTTATTGATTATAAAAACTGATTGTGGATTCGCTATACCTCTAACCTATAATAGTATGTGACTACACAGCCCCGAAACTTCCTACATTTTGAAACAATTCCCAACCCGCTTCCAGGAGCAACACACCCGAGGAGTAGAGCCACTGACTCAGCTACCCAAATCAGCACCTCCATTTCCAAGAGCAGCGACTCTCCCTTGACACTGGAAGCACATTCTATATATTGATTATAAACTATGATCCAGGCCCAATTCAAATGCCCACCTAAATGCGACTGGGACTACTCAACCCAGTGCATTACAATCCACTGCAGAATCATCTCATAGCACAAGCTCATACAAAGGGCAGAATCACTGACTCAGCACCCCAAATCAGGCACTCTATCTCCAAGAAGAGCGGCCATTTTAAGTTGATGCTGCCTAAATCCCGGACGCTACTACAAGCCAATATTTATTGATTATAAAAACTGATTGTGGATTCACTATACCTCTAGCCTATAATAGTATGTGACTACACAGTCCCGAAACTCCCTACATTTCGAAACAATTCACAACCCGTTTCCAGGAGCAACACACCTGAGGAGTAGAGCCACTGACTCAGCTACCCAAATCAGCACCTCCATTTCCAAGAGCAGCGACTCTCCTTTGACACTGGAAGCTCATTCTATATATTGATTATAAACTATGATCCAGGCCCAATTCAAATTCCCACCTAAATGCGACTGGGACTACTCAACCCAGTGCATTACAATCCACTGCAGAATCATCTCATAGCAGTCTCATACAAAGAGCAGAGTCACTGACTCAGCAACCCAAATCAGGCACTCTATCTCCAAGAAGAGCGGCCATTGTAAGTTGGTTCTGCCTAAATCCCGGACGCTAATACAAGCCACTATTTATTGATTATAAAAACTGATTGTGGATTCGCTATACCTCTAACCTATAATAGTATGTGACTACACAGCCCCGAAACTCCCTACATTTTGAAACAATTCACAACCCGATTCCAGGAGCAACACACCCGAGGAGTAGAGCCACTGACTCAGCTACCCAAATCAGCACCTCCATTTCCAAGAGCAGCGACTCTGCCTTGACACTGCAAGCTCGATCTATTGATTGACTATAAACTATGATCCAGGCCCAAGTCAACTTCCCTCCTAAATGCGACTGGGACTACTCAGCCCAGTGCATTACAATCCACTGCAGAATCATCTCATAGCAGTCTCATACAAAGAGCAGAGTCACTGACTCAGCAACCCAAATCAGGCACTCTATCTCCAAGAAGAGCGGCCATTGTAAATTGATTCTGCCTAAATCCCAGACGCTAATACAAGCCACTATTTATTGATTATAAAAACTGATTGTGGATTTGCTATACCTCTAACCTATAATAGTATGTGACTATACAGCCCCGAAACTCCCTACATTTTGAAACAATTCACAACCCGCTTCCAGGAGCAACACACCCGAAGAGTAGAGCCACTGACTCAGCTACCCAAATCAGCACCTCCATTTCCAAGAGCAGCGACTCTCCCTTGACACTGGAAGCTCATTCTATATATTGATTATAAACTTTGATCCTGGCCCAATTCAAGTTCCCACCTAAATGCGACTGGGACTACTCAACCCAGTGCATTACAATCCACTGCAGAATCATCTCATAGCACAAGCTCATACAAAGAGCAGAGTCACTGACTCAGCACCCCAAATCAGGCACTCTATCTCCAAGAAGAGCGGCCATTGTGAGTTGATGCTGCCTAAATCCCGGACTCTACTACAAGCCAATATTTATTGATTATAAAAACTGATTGTGGATTCGCTATACCTCTAGCCTATAATAGTATGTGACTACACAGCCCTGAAACTCCCTACATTTCGAAACAATTCACAACCCGTTTCCAGGAGCAACACACCTGAGGAGTAGAGCCACTGACTCAGCTACCCAAATCAGCACCTCCATTTCCAAGAGCAGCGACTCTGCCTTGACACTGGAAGCTCAATCTATTTATTGATTATAAACTATGATCCAGGCCTAATTCAACTTCCCACCTAAATGCGACTGGGACTACTCAACCCAGTACATTACAATCCACTGCAGAATCATCTCATAGCACAAGCTCATACAAAGAGCAGAGTCACTGACTCAGCAACCCAAATCAGGCACTCGTTATCTCCAAGAAGAGCGGCCAATGTAAGTTGATTCTGCCTAAATCCCGGACGCTAATACAAGCCACTATTTATTGATTATAAAAACTGATTGTGGATTCGCTATACCTCTAACCTATAATAGTATGTGAGTACACAGCCCCGAAACTCCCTACATTTCGAAACAATTCACAACCCGCTTCCAGGAGCAACACACCCGAGGAGTAGAGACACTGACTCAGCTACCCAAATCAGCACCTCCATTTCCAAGAGCAGCGACTCTCCCTTCACACTGGAAGCTCATTTTATATATTGATTATAAACTAAAATCCAGGCCGAATTCAAATTCCCACCTAAATGCGACTGGGACTACTCAACCCAGTGCATTACAATCCACTGCACAATCATCTCATAGCACAAGCTAATACAAAGAGCAGAGTCACTGACTCAGCACCCCAAATCAGGCACTCTATCTCCAAGAAGTGCGGCCATTGTAAGTTGATTCTGCCTAAATCCCGGACGCTAACACAAGCCACTATTTATTGATTATAAAAACTGATTGTGGATTTGCTATACCTCTAACCTATAATAGTATAAGACTACAGAGCCCCAAATGTGCCTGCATTTCGAAACACTTTGCAGCCTGCTTCCAGCAGCATCACACTCCAGGAGTAGAGCCACTGACTCAGCTACCCACATCAGCACCTCCATTTCCAAGAGCAGCGACTCTGCCTTGACACTGGAAGCTCAATCTATTGATTGACTATAAACTATGATACAGGCCCAATTCAAATTCCCACCTAAATGCGACTGGGACTACTCAGCCCAGTGCATTACAATCTACTGCAGAATCATCTCATAGCACAGTCTCATACAAAGAGCAGAGTCACTGACTCAGCAACCCAAATCAGGCCCTCTATCTCCAAGAAGAGCGGCCATTGTGAGTTGATTCTGCCTAAATCCCGGACGCTAATATAAGCCACTATTTATTAATTATAAAAACTGATTGTGGGTAGGCTATACCTCTAACCTATAATAGTATGTGACTACACAGCCCCGAAACTCCCTACATTTTGAAACAATTCACAACCAGCTTCCAGGAGCAACACACCCAAAGAGTAGAGCCACTGACTCAGCTACCCAAATCAGCACCTCCATTTCCAAGAGAAGCGACTCTCCCTTGACACTGGAAGCTCATTCTATATATTGATTATAAACTTTGATCCAGGCCCAATTCAAATTCCGACCTCAATGCGACTGGGACTACTCAACCCAGTGCATTACAATCTACTGCAGAATCATCTCATAGCACAAGCTCATACAAAGAGCAAAGTCACTGACTCAGCACCCCAAATCAGGCACTCTACCTCCAAGAAGAGCGGCCATTGTAAGTTGATTCTGCCTAAATCCTGGACGCTAAAACAAGCCACTATTTATTGATTATAAAAACTGATTGTGGATTCGCTATACCTCTAACCTATAATAGTATGTGACTACACAGCCCGGAAACTTCCTACATTTTGAAACAATTCACAACCCGCTTCCAGGAGCAACACACCCGAGGAGTAGAGCCACTGACTCAGCTACCCAAATCAGCACCTCCATTTCCAAGAGCAGCGACTCTCCCTTGACACTGGAAGCACATTCTATATATTGATTATAAACTATGATCCAGGCCCAATTCAAATGCCCACCTAAAGGCGACCGGGACTATTCAACCCAGTGCATTACAATCCACTGCAGAATCATCTCATAGCACAAGCTCATACAAAGGGCAGAGTCACTGACTCAGCACCCCAAATCAGGCACTCTATCTCCAAGAAGAGCGGCCAATGTAAGTTGATGCTGCCTAAATCCCGGACGCTACTACAAGCCAATATTTATTGATTATAAAAACTGATTGTGGATTCACTATACCTCTAGCCTATAATAGTATGTGACTACACAGTCCCGAAACTCCCTACATTTCGAAACAATTCACAACCCGTTTCCAGGAGCAACACACCCGAGGAGTAGAGCCACTGACTCAGCTACCCAAATCAGCACCTCCATTTCCAAGAGCAGCGACTCTCCTTTGACACTGGAAGCTCATTCTATATATTGATTATAAACTATGATCCAGGCCCAATTCAAATTCCCACCTAAATGCGACTGGGACTACTCAACCCAGTGCATTACAATCCACTGTAGAATCATCTCATAGCACAAGCTCATACAAGGAGCAGAGTCACTGACTCAGCACCCCAAATCAGGCACTCTATCTCCAAGAAGAGCGGCCATTGTGAGTTGATTCTGCCTAAATCCCGGACGCTACTACAAGCCACTATTTATTGATTAAAAAACTGATTGTGGATTCGCTATACCTCTAACCTATAATAGTATGTGACTACACAGCCCCGAAACTCCCTACATTTCGAAACAATTCACAACCCGCTTCCAGGAGCAACACACCCGAGGAGTAGAGCCACTGACTCAGCTACCCAAATCAGCACCTCCATTTCCAAGAGCAGCGACTCTGCCTTGACACTGGAAGCTCAATCTATTGATTGACTATAAACTTTGATCCAGGCCCAATTCAAATTCCCACCTAAATGCGACTGGGACTACTCAGCCCAGTGCATTACAATCCACTGTAGAATCATCTCATAGCACAAGCTCATACAAAGAGCAGAGTCACTGACTCAGCACCCCAAATCAGGCACTCTATCTCCAAGAAGAGCGGCCATTGTGAGTTGATTCTGCCTAAATCCCGGACGCTACTACAAGCCACTATTTATTGATTATAAAAACTGATTGTGGATTTGCTATACCTCTAACCTATAATAGTATGTGACTACACAGCCCCGAAACTCCCTACATTTCGAAACAATTCACAACCCGTTTCCAGGAGCAACACACCCGAGGAGTAGAGCCACTGACTCAGCTACCCAAATCAGCACCTCCATTTCCAAGAGCAGCGACTCTGCCTTGACACTGCAAGCTTGATTTATTGATTGACTATAAACTATGATCCAGGCCCAATTCAACTTCCCTCCTAAATGAGACTGGGACTACTCAGCCCAGTGCATTACAATCCACTGCAGAATCATCTCATAGCACAGTCTCATACAAAGAGCAGAGTCACTGACTCAGCAACCCAAATCAGGCACTCTATCTTCAAGAAGAGCGGTCATTGTAAGTTGATTCTGCCTAAATCCCGGACGCTAATACAAGCCACTATTTATTGATTATAAAAACTGATTGTGGATTCGCTATACCTCTAACCTATAATAGTATGTGACTACACAGCCCCGAAACTCCCTACATTTTGAAACAATTCACAACCCGCTTCCAGGAGCAACACACCCGAGGAGTAGAGCCACTGACTCAGCTACCCAAATCAGCACCTCCATTTTCAAGAGCAGCGACTCTCCTTTGACACTGGAAGCTCATTCTATATATTGATTATAAACTATGATCCAGGCCCAATTCAAATTCCCACCTAAATGCGACTGGGACTACTCAACCCAGTGCATTACAATCCACTGTAGAATCATCTCATAGCACAGTCTCATACAAAGAGCAGAGTCACTAACTCAGCAACCCAAATCAGGCACTCTATCTTCAAGAAGAGCGGTCATTGTAAGTTGGTTCTGCCTAAATCCCGGACGCTAATACAAGCCACTATTTATTGATTATAAAAACTGATTGTGGATTCGCTATACCTCTAACCTATAATAGTATGTGACTACACAGCCCCAAAACTCCCTACATTTTGAAACAATTCACAACCTGCTTCCAGGAGCAACACACCCGAGGAGTAGAGCCACTGACTCAGCTACCCAAATCAGCACCTCCATTTCCAAGAGCAGCGACTCTCCTTTGACACTGGAAGCTCATTCTATATATTGATTATAAACTATGATCCAGGCCCAATTCAAATTCCCACCTAAATGCGACTGGGACTACTCAACCCAGTGCATTACAATCCACTGTAGAATCATCTCATCGCACAAGCTCATACAAAGAGCAGAGTCACTGACTCAGCACCCCAAATCAGGCACTCTATCTCTAAGAAGAGCAGCCATTGTGAGTTGATTCTGCCTAAATCCCGGACGCTACTACAAGCCACTATTTATTGATTATAAAAACTGATTGTGGATTCGCTATACCTCTAACCTATAATAGTATGTGACTACACAGCCCCGAAACTCCCTACATTTCGAAACAATTCACAACCCGTTTCCAGGAACAACACACCCGAGGAGTAGAGCCACTGACTCAGCTACCCAAATCAGCACCTCCATTTCCAAGAGCTGCGACTCTGCCTTGACACTGCAAGCTCGATCTATTGATTGACTATAAACTATGATCCAGGCCCAATTCAACTTCCCTCCTAAATGCGACTGGGACTACTCAGCCCAGTGCATTACAATCCACTGCAGAATCATCTCATAGCACAATCTCATACAAAGAGCAGAGTCACTGACTCAGCAACCAAAATCAGGCACTCTATCTCCAAGAAGAGCGGCCATTGTAAGTTGATTCTGCCTAAATCCCGGACGCTAATACAAGCCACTATTTATTGATTATAAAAACTGATTTTGGATTCGCTATACCTCTAACCTATAATAGTATGTGACTACACAGCCCCGAAACTACCTCCATTTCGAAACAATTCACAACCCGCTTCCAGGAGCAACACACCCGAGGATTAGAGCCACTGACTCAGCTACCCAAATCAGCACCTCCATTTCCAAGAGCAGCGACTCTCCCTTGACACTGGAAGCTCATTCTATATATTGATTATAAACTATGATCCAGGCCCAATTCAAATTCCCACCTAAATGCGACTGGGACTACTCAACCCAGTGCATTACAATCCACTGCAGAATCATCTCATAGCACAAGCTCATACAAAGAGCAGAGTCACTGACTCAGCACCCCAAATCAGGCCCTCTATCTCCAAGAAGAGCGGCCATTGTGAGTTGATTCTGACTAAATCCCGGACACTAATGCAAGCCACTATTTATTGATTATAAAAACTGATTGTGGATTCGCTATAACTCTAACCTATAATATAATGTGACTACACATCCCCGAAACTCCCTACATTTCGAAACAATTCACAACCCGCTTCCAGGAGCAACACACCCGAGGAGTAGAGCCACTGACTCAGCTACCGAAATCAGCACCTCCATTTCCAAGAGCAGCGACTCTCCCATGACACTGGAACTCATTCTATATATTGATTATAAACTATGATCCAGACCGAATTCAAATTCCCACCTAAATGCGACTGGGACTACTCAACCCAGTGCATTACAATCCACTGCAGAATCATCTCATAGCACAAGCTCATACAAAGAGCAGAGTCACTGACTCAGCACCCCAAATCAGGCACTCTATCTCCAAGAAGTGCGACCATTGTAAG
Organism: Lissotriton helveticus; assembly: GCF_964261635.1. Lineage (NCBI taxonomy): Eukaryota > Metazoa > Chordata > Amphibia > Caudata > Salamandridae > Lissotriton > Lissotriton helveticus. The sequence continues at coordinate 1,557,553,011 of NC_136069.1, read as the reverse complement.
TTGATTCTGCCTAAATTCCGGACGCTAATACAAGCCACTATTTATTGATTATAAAAACTGATTGTGGATTCGCTATACCTCTAACCTATAATAGTATAAGACTACAGAGCCCCAAATGTGCCTGCATTTCGAAACACTTTGCAGCCTGCTTCCAGCAGCATCACACCCCAGGAGTAGAGCCACTGACTCAGCTACCCAAATCAGCACCTCCATTTCCAAGAGCAGCGGCTCTGCCTTGACACTGGAAGCTCAATCCATTGATTGACTATAAACCATGATCCAGGCCCAATTCAAATTCCCACCTAAATGCGACTGGGACTACTCAGCCCAGTGCATTACAATCCACTGCAGAATCATCTCATAGCACAATCTCATACAAAGAGCAGAGTCACTGACTCAGCAACCCAAATCGGGCCCTCTATCTCCAAGAAGAGTAGCCATTGTGAGTTGATTCTGCCTAAATCCCGGACGCTAATACAAGCCACTATTTATTGATTATAAAAACTGATTGTGGATTCGCTATACCTCTAGCCTAAAATAGTATGTGACTACACAGCCCCGAAACTCCCTACATTTCGAAACAATCCACAACCCGTTTCCAGGAGCAACACACCCGAGGAGTAGAGCCACTGACTCAGCTACCCAAATCAGCACCTCCATTTCCAAGAGCAGCGACTCTCCTTTGACACTGGAAGCTCATTCTATATATTGATTATAAACTATGATCCAGGCCCAATTCAAATTCCCACCTAAATGCGACTGGGACTACTCAACCCAGTGCATTACAATCCACTGTAGAATCATCTCATAGCACAAGCTCATACAAAGAGCAGAGTCACTGACTCAGCACCCCAAATCAGGCACTCTATCTCCAAGAAGAGCGGCCATTGTGAGTTGATTCTGCCTAAATCCCGGACGCTACTACAAGCCACTATTTATTGATTATAAAAACTGATTGTGGATTCGCTATACCTCTAACCTATAATAGTATGTGACTACACAGCCCCGAAACTCCCTACATTTTGAAACAATTCACAACCCGCTTCCAGGAGCAACACACCCGAGGAGTAGAGCCACTGACTCAGCTACCCAAATCAGCACCTCCATTTCCAAGAGCAGCGACTCTGCCTTGACACTGCAAGCTCGATCTATTGATTGACTATAAACTATGATCCAGGCCCAATTCAACTTCCCTCCTAAATGCGACTGGGACTACTCAGCCCAGTGCATTACAATCCACTGCAGAATCATCTCATAGCACAGTCTCATACAAAGAGCAGAGTCACTGACTCAGCAACCCAAATCAGGCACTCTATCTCCAAGAAGAGCGGTCATTGTAAGTTGATTCTGCCTAAATCCCGGACGCTAATACAAGCCACTATTTATTGATTATAAAAACTGATTGTGGATTCGCTATACCTCTAACCTATAATAGTATGTGACTACACAGCCCCGAAACTCCCTACATTTTGAAACAATTCACAACCCGCTTCCAGGAGCAACACACCCGAGGAGTAGAGCCACTGACTCAGCTACCCAAATCAGCACCTCCATTTCCAAGAGCAGCGACTCTCCTTTGACACTGGAAGCTCATTCTATATATAGATTATAAACTATGATCCAGGCCCAATTCAAATTCCCACCCAAATGCGACTGGGACTACTCAACCCAGTGCATTACAATCCACTGTAGAATCATCTCATAGCACAGTCTCATACAAGGAGCAGAGTCACTGACTCAGCAACCCAAATCAGGCACTCTATCTTCAAGAAGAGCGGTCATTGTAAGTTGATTCTGCCTAAATCCCGGACGCTAATACAAGCCACTATTTATTGATTATAAAAACTGATTGTGGATTCGCTATACCTCTAACCTATAATAGTATGTGACTACACAGCCCCGAAACTCCCTACATTTTGAAACAATTCAAAACCCGCTTCCAGGAGCAACACACCCGAGGAGTAGAGCCACTGACTCAGCTACCCAAATCAGCACCTCCATTTCCAAGAGCAGCGACTCTCCTTTGACACTGGAAGCTCATTCTATATATTGATTATAAACTATGATCCAGGCCCAATGCAAATTCCCACCTAAATGCGACTGGGACTACTCAACCCAGTGCATTACAATCCACTGAAGAATCATCTCATAGCAAAAGCTCACACAAAGAGCAGAGTCACTGACTCAGCACCCCAAATCAGGCACTCTATCTCTAAGTAGAGCAGCCATTGTGAGTTGATTCTGCCTAAATCCCGGACGCTACTACAAGCCACTATTTATTGATTATAAAAACTGATTGTGGATTTGCTATACCTCTAACCTATAATAGTATGTGACTACACAGCCCCGAAACTCCCTACATTTCGAAACAATTCACAACCCATTTCCAGGAGCAACACACCCGAGGAGTAGAGCCACTGACTCAGCTACCCAAATCAGCACCTCCATTTCCAAGAGCAGCGACTCTGCCTTGACACTGCCAGCTCGATCTATTGATTGACTATAAACTATGATCCAGGCCCAATTCAACTTCCCTCCTAAATGCGACTGGGACTACTCAACCCAGTGCATTACAATCCACTGCAGAATCATCTCATAGCACAATATCATACAAAGAGCAGAGTCACTGACTCAGCAACCAAAATCAGGCACTCTATCTCCAAGAAGAGCGGCCATTGTAAGTTGATTCTGCCTAAATCCCGGACGCTAATACAAGCCACTATTTATTGATTATAAAAACTGATTGTGGATTCGCTATACCTCTAACCTATAATAGTATGTGACTACACAGCCCCGAAACTCCCTACATTTCTAAACAATTCACAACCCGCTTCCAGGAGCAACACACCCGGGGAGTAGAGCCACTGACTCAGCTACCCAAATCAGCACCTCCATTTCCAAGAGCAGCGACTCTCCCTTGACACTGGAAGCTCATTCTATATATTGATTATAAACTCTGATCCAGGCCCAATTCAAATTCCCATCTAAATGCGACTGGGACTACTCAACCCTGTGCCTTACAATCCACTGCAGAATCATCTCATAGCACAGCCTCATACAAAGAGCAGAGTCACTGACTCAGCAACCCAAATCAGGCCCTCTATCTCCAAGAAGAGCGGCCATTGTGAGTTGATTCTGACTAAATCCTGGACACTAATGCAAGCCACTATTTATTGATTATAAAAACTGATTGTGGATTCGCTATAACTCTAACCTATAATAGTATGTGACTACACATCCCCGAAACTCCCTACATTTCGAAACAATTCACAACCCGCTTCCAGGAGCAACACACCCGAGGAGTAGAGCCACTGACTCAGCTACCCAAATCAGCACCTCCATTTCCAAGAGCAGCGACTCTCCCATGACACTGGAACTTATTCTATATATTGATTATAAACTATGATCCAGACCGAATTCAAATTCCCACCTAAATGCGACTGGGACTACTCAGCCCAGTGCATTACAATCCACTGCAGAATCATCTCATAGCACAATCTCATACAAAGAGCAGAGTCACTGACTCAGCAACCCAAATCGGGCCCTCTATCTCCAAGAAGAGTGGCCATTGTGAGTTGATTCTGCTTAAATCCCGGACGCTAATACAAGCCACTATTTATTGATTATAAAAACTGATTGTGGATTCGCTATACCTCTAGCCTATAATAGTATGTGACTACACAGCCCCGAAACTCCCTACATTTCGAAACAATTCACAACCCGTTTCCAGGAGCAACACACCCGAGGAGTAGAGCCACTGACTCAGCTACCCAAATCAGCACCTCCATTTCCAAGAGCAGCGACTCTCCTTTGACACTGGAAGCTCATTCTATATATTGATTATAAACTATGATCCAGGCCCAATTCAAATTCCCACCTAAATGCGACTGAGACTACTCAACCCAGTGCATTACAATCCACTGTAGAATCATCTCATAGCACAAGCTCATACAAAGAGCAGAGTCACTGACTCAGCACCCCAAATCAGGCACTCTATCTCCAAGAAGAGCGGCCATTGTGAGTTGATTCTGCCTAAATCCCGGACGCTACTACAAGCCACTATTTATTGATTATAAAAACTGATTGTGGATTCGCTATACCTCTAACCTATAATAGTATGTGACTACACAGCCCCGAAACTCCCTACATTTTGAAACAATTCACAACCCGCTTCCAGGAGCAACACACCCGAGGAGTAGAGCCACTGACTCAGCTACCCAAATCAGCACCTCCATTTCCAAGAGCAGCGACTCTGCCTTGACACTGCAAGCTCGATCTATTGATTGACTATAAACTATGATCCAGGCCCAATTCAACTTCCCTCCTAAATGCGACTGGGACTACTCAGCCCAGTGCATTACAATCCACTGCAGAATCATCTCATAGCACAGTCTCATACAAAGAGCAGAGTCACTGACTCAGCAACCCAAATCAGGCACGCTATCTCCAAGAAGAGCGGTCATTGTAAGTTGATTCTGCCTAAATCCCGGACGCTAATACAAGCCACTATTTATTGATTATAAAAACTGATTGTGGATTCGCTATACCTCTAACCTATAATAGTATGTGACTACACAGCCCCGAAACTCCCTACATTTTGAAACAATTCACAACCCGCTTCCAGGAGCAACACACCCGAGGAGTAGAGCCACTGACTCAGCTACCCAAATCAGCACCTCCATTTCCAAGAGCAGCGACTCTGCCTTGACACTGCAAGCTCGATCTATTGATTGACTATAAACTATGATCCAGGCCCAATTCAACTTCCCTCCTAAATGCGACTGGGACTACTCAGCCCAGTGCATTACAATCCACTGCAGAATCATCTCATAGCACAGTCTCATACAAAGAGCAGAGTCACTGACTCAGCAACCCAAATCAGGCACTCTATCTCCAAGAAGAGCGGTCATTGTAAGTTGATTCTGCCTAAATCCCGGACGCTAATACAAGCCACTATTTATTGATTATAAAAACTGATTGTGGATTCGCTATACCTCTAACCTATAATAGTATGTGACTACACAGCCCCGAAACTCCCTACATTTTGAAACAATTCACAACCCGCTTCCAGGAGCAACACACCCGAGGAGTAGAGCCACTGACTCAGCTACCCAAATCAGCACCTCCATTTCCAAGAGCAGCGACTCTCCCTTGACACTGGAAGCACATTCTATATATTGATTATAAACTATGATCCAGGCCCAATTCAAATGCCCACCTAAAGGCGACTGGGACTACTCAACCCAGTGCATTACAATCCACTGCAGAATCATCTCATAGCACAAGCTCATACAAAGGGCAGAGTCACTGACTCAGCACCCCAAATCAGGCACTCTATCTCCAAGAAGAGCGGCCAATGTAAGTTGATGCTGCCTAAATCCCGGACGCTACTACAAGCCAATATTTATTGATTATAAAAACTGATTGTGGATTCACTATACCTCTAGCCTATAATAGTATGTGACTACACAGTCCCGAAACTCCCTACATTTCGAAACAATTCACAACCCGTTTCCAGGAGCAACACACCCGAGGAGTAGAGCCACTGACTCAGCTACCCAAATCAGCACCTCCATTTCCAAGAGCAGCGACTCTCCTTTGACACTGGAAGCTCATTCTATATATTGATTATAAACTATGATCCAGGCCCAATTCAAATTCCCACCTAAATGCGACTGGGACTACTCAACCCAGTGCATTACAATCCACTGTAGAATCATCTCATAGCACAAGCTCATACAAGGAGCAGAGTCACTGACTCAGCACCCCAAATCAGGCACTCTATCTCCAAGAAGAGCGGCCATTGTGAGTTGATTCTGCCTAAATCCCGGACGCTACTACAAGCCACTATTTATTGATTATAAAAACTGATTGTGGATTTGCTATACCTCTAACCTATAAGAGTATGTGACTACACAGCCCCGAAACTCCCTACATTTTGAAACAATTCACAACCCGCTTCCAGGAGCAACACACCCGAGGAGTAGAGCCACTGACTCAGCTACCCAAATCAGCACCTCCATTTCAAAGAGCAGCGACTCTGCCTTGACACTGCAAACTCGATCTATTGATTGACTATAAACTATGATCCAGGCCCAATTCAACTTCCCTCCTAAATGCGACTGGGACTACTCAGCCCAGTGCAATACAATCCACTGCAGAATCATCTCATAGCACAGTCTCATACAAATAGCAGAGTCACTGACTCAGCAACCCAAATCAGGCACTCTATCTCCAAGAAGAGCGGTCATTGTAAGTTGATTCTGCCTAAATCCCGGACGCTAATACAAGCCACTATTTATTGATTATAAAAACTGATTGTGGATTCGCTATACCTCTAACCTATAATAGTATGTGACTACACAGCCCCGAAACTCCCTACATTTTGAAACAATTCACAACCCGCTTCCAGGAGCAACACACCCGAGGAGTAGAGCCACTGACTCAGCTACCCAAATCAGCAACTCCATTTCCAAGAGCAGCGACTCTCCTTTGACACTGGAAGCTCATTCTATATATAGATTATAAACTATGATCCAGGCCCAATTCAAATTCCCACCTAAATGCGACTCGGACTACTCAACCCAGTGCATTACAATCCACTGCAGAATCATCTCATAGCACAAGCTCATACAAAGAGCTGAGTCACTGACTCAGCACCCCAAATCAGGCACTCTATCTCCAAGAAGAGCGGCCATTGTGAGTTGATGCTGCCTAAATCCCGGACGCTACTACAAGCCACTATTTATTGATTATAAAAACTGATTGTGGATTCGCTATACCTCTAACCTATAATAGTATGTGACTACACAGCCCCGAAACTCCCTACATTTCGAAACAATTCACAACCCGTTTCCAGGAGCAACACACCCGAGGAGTAGAGCCACTGACTCAGCTACCCAAATCAGCACCTCCATTTCCAAGAGCAGCGACTCTGCCTTGACACCGCAAGCTCGATCTATTGATTGACTATAAACTATGATCCAGGCCCAATTCAACTTCCCTCCTAAATGCGACTGGGACTACTCAGCCCAGTGCATTACAATCCACTGCAGAATCATCTCATAGCACAGTCTCATACAAAGAGCAGAGTCACTGACTCAGCAACCCAAATCAGGCACTCTATCTCCAAGAAGAGCGGTCATTGTAAGTTGATTCTGCCTAAATCCCGGACGCTAATACAAGCCACTATTTATTGATTATAAAAACTGATTGTGGATTCGCTATACCTCTAACCTATAATAGTATGTGACTACACAGCCCCGAAACTCCCTAAATTTTTAAACAATTCACAACCCGCTTCCAGGAGCAACACACCCGAGGAGTAGAGCCACTGACTCAGCTACCCAAATCAGCACCTCCATTTCCAAGAGCAGCGACTCTGCCTTGACACTGCAAGCTCGATCTATTGATTGACTATAAACTATGATCGAGGCCCAAGTCAACTTCCCTCCTAAATGCGACTGGGACTACTCAGCCCAGTGCATTACAATCCACTGCAGAATCATCTCATAGCACAAGCTCATACAAAGAGCAGAGTCACTGACTCAGCAACCCAAATCAGGCACTCGTTATCTCCAAGAAGAGCGGCCATTGTAAGTTGATTCTGCCTAAATCCCGGACGCTAATACAAGCCACTATTTATTGATTATAAAAACTGATTGTGGATTCGCTATACCTCTAACCTATAATAGTATGTGACTACACAGCCCCGAAACTCCCTACATTTCGAAACAATTCACAACCCGCTTCCAGGAGCAACACACCCGAGGAGTAGAGCCACTGACTCAGCTACCCAAATCAGCAACTCCATTTCCAAGAGCAGCGACTCTCCCTTCACACTGGAAGCTCATTTTATATATTGATTATAAACTCTGATCCAGGCCCAATTCAAATTCCCATCTAAATGCGACTGGGACTACTCAACCCAGTGCATTACAATCCACTGCAGAATCATCTCATAGCACAGTCTCATACAAAGAGCAGAGTCACTGACTCAGCAACCCAAATCAGGCCCTCTATCTCCAAGAAGAGCGGCCATTGTGAGTTGATTCTGACTAAATCCCGGACACTAATGCAAGCCACTATTTATTGATTATAAAAACTGATTGTGGATTCGCTATACCTCTAACCTATAATAGTATGTGACTACACAGCCCCGAAACTCCCTACATTTCGAAACAATTCACAACTCCCTTCCAGGAGCAACACACCCGAGGAGTAGAGCCACTGACTCAGCTACCCAAATCAGCACCTCCATTTCCAAGAGCAGCGACTCTCCCTTGACACTGGAAGCTCATTCTATATATTGATTATAAACTTTGATCCAGGCCCAATTCAAATTCCCACCTAAATGCGACTGGGACTACTCAACCCAGTGCATTACAATCCACTGTAGAATCATCTCATAGCACAAGCTCATACAAAGAACAGAGTCACTGACTCAGCACCCCAAATCAGGCACTCTATCTCTAAGAAGAGTAGCCATTGTGAGTTGATTCTGCCTAAATCCCGGACGCTACTACAAGCCACTATTTATTGATTATAAAAACTGATTGTGGATTCGCTATACCTCTAACCTATAATAGTATGTGACTACACAGCCCTGAAACTCCCTACATTTCGAAACAATTCACAACCTGTTTCCAGGAGCAACACACCCGAGGAGTAGAGCCACTGACTCAGCTACCCAAATCAGCACCTCCATTTCCAAGAGCAGCGACTCTGCCTTGACACTGCAAGCTCGATCTATTGATTGACTATAAACTATGATCCAGGCCCAAGTCAACTTCCCTCCTAAATGCGACTGGGACTACTCAGCCCAGTGCATTACAATCCACTGCAGAATCATCTCATAGCACAAGCTCATACAAAGAGCAGAGTCACTGACTCAGCAACCCAAATCAGGCACTCGTTATCTCCAAGAAGAGCGGCCATTGTAAGTTGATTCTGCCTAAATCCCGGACGCTAATACAAGCCACTATTTATTGATTATAAAAACTGATTGTGGATTCGCTATACCTCTAACCTATAATAGTATGTGACTACACAGCCCCGAAACTCCCTACATTTCGAAACAATTCACAACCCGCTTCCAGGAGCAACACACCCGAGGAGTAGAGCCACTGACTCAGCTACCCAAATCAGCACCTCCATTTCCAAGAGCAGCGACTCTCCCTTCACACTGGAAGCTCATTTTATATATTGATTATAAACTCTGATCCAGGCCCAATTCAAATTCCCATCTAAATGCGACTGGGACTACTCAACCCAGTGCATTACAATCCACTGCAGAATCATCTCATAGCACAGTCTCATACAAAGAGCAGAGTCACTGACTCAGCAACCCAAATCAGGCCCTCTATCTCCAAGAAGAGCGGCCATTGTGAGTTGATTCTGACTAAATCCCGGACACTAATGCAAGCCACTATTTATTGATTATAAAAACTGATTGTGGATTCGCTATACCTCTAACCTATAATAGTATGTGACTACACAGCCCCGAAACTCCCTACATTTTCGAAACAATTCACAACTCCCTTCCAGGAGCAACACACCCGAGGAGTAGAGCCACTGACTCAGCTACCCAAATCAGCACCTCCATTTCCAAGAGCAGCGACTCTCCCTTGACACTGGAAGCTCATTCTATATATTGATTATAAACTTTGATCCAGGCCCAATTCAAATTCCCACCTAAATGCGACTGGGACTACTCAACCCAGTGCATTACAATCTACTGCAGAATCATCTCATAGCACAAGCTCATACAAAGAACAGAGTCACTGACTCAGCACCCCAAATCAGGCACTCTACCTCCAAGAAGAGCGGCCATTGTAAGTTGATTCTGCCTAAATCCTGGACGCTAAAACAAGCCACTATTTATTGATTATAAAAACTGATTGTGGATTCGCTATACCTCTAACCTATAATAGTATGTGACTACACAGCCCCGAAACTTCCTACATTTTGAAACAATTCACAACCCGCTTCCAGGAGCAACACACCCGAGGAGTAGAGCCACTGACTCAGCTACCCAAATCAGCACCTCCATTTCCAAGAGCAGCGACTCTCCCTTGACACTGGAAGCACATTCTATATATTGATTATAAACTATGATCCAGGCCCAATTCAAATGCCCACCTAAATGCGACTGGGACTACTCAACCCAGTGCATTACAATCCACTGCAGAATCATCTCATAGCACAAGCTCATACAAAGGGCAGAGTCACTGACTCAGCACCCCAAATCAGGCACTCTATCTCCAAGAAGAGCGGCCATTTTAAGTTGATGCTGCCTAAATCCCGGACGCTACTACAAGCCAATATTTATTGATTATAAAAACTGATTGTGGATTCACTATACCTCTAGCCTATAATAGTATGTGACTACACAGTCCCGAAACTCCCTACATTTCGAAACAATTCACAACCCGTTTCCAGGAGCAACACACCTGAGGAGTAGAGCCACTGACTCAGCTACCCAAATCAGCACCTCCATTTCCAAGAGCAGCGACTCTCCTTTGACACTGGAAGCTCATTCTATATATTGATTATAAACTATGATCCAGGCCCAATTCAAATTCCCACCTAAATGCGACTGGGACTACTCAACCCAGTGCATTACAATCCACTGCAGAATCATCTCATAGCAGTCTCATACAAAGAGCAGAGTCACTGACTCAGCAACCCAAATCAGGCACTCTATCTCCAAGAAGAGCGGCCATTGTAAGTTGGTTCTGCCTAAATCCCGGACGCTAATACAAGCCACTATTTATTGATTATAAAAACTGATTGTGGATTCGCTATACCTCTAACCTATAATAGTATGTGACTACACAGCCCCGAAACTCCCTACATTTTGAAACAATTCACAACCCGATTCCAGGAGCAACACACCCGAGGAGTAGAGCCACTGACTCAGCTACCCAAATCAGCACCTCCATTTCCAAGAGCAGCGACTCTGCCTTGACACTGCAAGCTCGATCTATTGATTGACTATAAACTATGATCCAGGCCCAAGTCAACTTCCCTCCTAAATGCGACTGGGACTACTCAGCCCAGTGCATTACAATCCACTGCAGAATCATCTCATAGCAGTCTCATACAAAGAGCAGAGTCACTGACTCAGCAACCCAAATCAGGCACTCTATCTCCAAGAAGAGCGGCCATTGTAAATTGATTCTGCCTAAATCCCAGACGCTAATACAAGCCACTATTTATTGATTATAAAAACTGATTGTGGATTTGCTATACCTCTAACCTATAATAGTATGTGACTACACAGCCCCGAAACTCCCTACATTTTGAAACAATTCACAACCCGCTTCCAGGAGCAACACACCCGAAGAGTAGAGCCACTGACTCAGCTACCCAAATCAGCACCTCCATTTCCAAGAGCAGCGACTCTCCCTTGACACTGGAAGCTCATTCTATATATTGATTATAAACTTTGATCTTGGCCCAATTCAAGTTCCCACCTAAATGCGACTGGGACTACTCAACCCAGTGCATTACAATCCACTGCAGAATCATCTCATAGCACAAGCTCATACAAAGAGCAGAGTCACTGACTCAGCACCCCAAATCAGGCACTCTATCTCCAAGAAGAGCGGCCATTGTGAGTTGATGCTGCCTAAATCCCGGACTCTACTACAAGCCAATATTTATTGATTATAAAAACTGATTGTGGATTCGCTATACCTCTAGCCTATAATAGTATGTGACTACACAGCCCCGAAACTCCCTACATTTCGAAACAATTCACAACCCGTTTCCAGGAGCAACACACCTGAGGAGTAGAGCCACTGACTCAGCTACCCAAATCAGCACCTCCATTTCCAAGAGCAGCGACTCTGCCTTGACACTGGAAGCTCAATCTATTTATTGATTATAAACTATGATCCAGGCCCAATTCAACTTCCCACCTAAATGCGACTGGGACTACTCAACCCAGTACATTACAATCCACTGCAGAATCATCTCATAGCACAAGCTCATACAAAGAGCAGAGTCACTGACTCAGCAACCCAAATCAGGCACTCGTTATCTCCAAGAAGAGCGGCCAATGTAAGTTGATTCTGCCTAAATCCCGGACGCTAATACAAGCCACTATTTATTGATTATAAAAACTGATTGTGGATTCGCTATACCTCTAACCTATAATAGTATGTGAGTACACAGCCCCGAAACTCCCTACATTTCGAAACAATTCACAACCCGCTTCCAGGAGCAACACACCCGAGGAGTAGAGACACTGACTCAGCTACCCAAATCAGCACCTCCATTTCCAAGAGCAGCGACTCTCCCTTCACACTGGAAGCTCATTTTATATATTGATTATAAACTAAAATCCAGGCCGAATTCAAATTCCCACCTAAATGCGACTGGGACTACTCAACCCAGTGCATTACAATCCACTGCACAATCATCTCATAGCACAAGCTAATACAAAGAGCAGAGTCACTGACTCAGCACCCCAAATCAGGCACTCTATCTCCAAGAAGTGCGGCCATTGTAAGTTGATTCTGCCTAAATCCCGGACGCTAACACAAGCCACTATTTATTGATTATAAAAACTGATTGTGGATTTGCTATACCTCTAACCTATAATAGTATAAGACTACAGAGCCCCAAATGTGCCTGCATTTCGAAACACTTTGCAGCCTGCTTCCAGCAGCATCACACTCCAGGAGTAGAGCCACTGACTCAGCTACCCACATCAGCACCTCCATTTCCAAGAGCAGCGACTCTGCCTTGACACTGGAAGCTCAATCTATTGATTGACTATAAACTATGATACAGGCCCAATTCAAATTCCCACCTAAATGCGACTGGGACTACTCAGCCCAGTGCATTACAATCTACTGCAGAATCATCTCATAGCACAGTCTCATACAAAGAGCAGAGTCACTGACTCAGCAACCCAAATCAGGCCCTCTATCTCCAAGAAGAGCGGCCATTGTGAGTTGATTCTGCCTAAATCCCGGACGCTAATATAAGCCACTATTTATTAATTATAAAAACTGATTGTGGGTAGGCTATACCTCTAACCTATAATAGTATGTGACTACACAGCCCCGAAACTCCCTACATTTTGAAACAATTCACAACCAGCTTCCAGGAGCAACACACCCAAAGAGTAGAGCCACTGACTCAGCTACCCAAATCAGCACCTCCATTTCCAAGAGAAGCGACTCTCCCTTGACACTGGAAGCTCATTCTATATATTGATTATAAACTTTGATCCAGGCCCAATTCAAATTCCGACCTCAATGCGACTGGGACTACTCAACCCAGTGCATTACAATCTACTGCAGAATCATCTCATAGCACAAGCTCATACAAAGAGCAAAGTCACTGACTCAGCACCCCAAATCAGGCACTCTACCTCCAAGAAGAGCGGCCATTGTAAGTTGATTCTGCCTAAATCCTGGACGCTAAAACAAGCCACTATTTATTGATTATAAAAACTGATTGTGGATTCGCTATACCTCTAACCTATAATAGTATGTGACTACACAGCCCGGAAACTTCCTACATTTTGAAACAATTCACAACCCGCTTCCAGGAGCAACACACCCGAGGAGTAGAGCCACTGACTCAGCTACCCAAATCAGCACCTCCATTTCCAAGAGCAGCGACTCTCCCTTGACACTGGAAGCACATTCTATATATTGATTATAAACTATGATCCAGGCCCAATTCAAATGCCCACCTAAAGGCGACCGGGACTATTCAACCCAGTGCATTACAATCCACTGCAGAATCATCTCATAGCACAAGCTCATACAAAGGGCAGAGTCACTGACTCAGCACCCCAAATCAGGCACTCTATCTCCAAGAAGAGCGGCCAATGTAAGTTGATGCTGCCTAAATCCCGGACGCTACTACAAGCCAATATTTATTGATTATAAAAACTGATTGTGGATTCACTATACCTCTAGCCTATAATAGTATGTGACTACACAGTCCCGAAACTCCCTACATTTCGAAACAATTCACAACCCGTTTCCAGGAGCAACACACCCGAGGAGTAGAGCCACTGACTCAGCTACCCAAATCAGCACCTCCATTTCCAAGAGCAGCGACTCTCCTTTGACACTGGAAGCTCATTCTATATATTGATTATAAACTATGATCCAGGCCCAATTCAAATTCCCACCTAAATGCGACTGGGACTACTCAACCCAGTGCATTACAATCCACTGTAGAATCATCTCATAGCACAAGCTCATACAAGGAGCAGAGTCACTGACTCAGCACCCCAAATCAGGCACTCTATCTCCAAGAAGAGCGGCCATTGTGAGTTGATTCTGCCTAAATCCCGGACGCTACTACAAGCCACTATTTATTGATTATAAAAACTGATTGTGGATTTGCTATACCTCTAACCTATAAGAGTATGTGACTACACAGCCCCGAAACTCCCTACATTTTGAAACAATTCACAACCCGCTTCCAGGAGCAACACACCCGAGGAGTAGAGCCACTGACTCAGATACCCAAATCAGCACCTCCATTTCAAAGAGCAGCGACTCTGCCTTGACACTGCAAGCTCGATCTATTGATTGACTATAAACTATGATCCAGGCCCAATTCAACTTCCCTCCTAAATGCGACTGGGACTACTCAGCCCAGTGCATTACAATCCACTGCAGAATCATCTCATAGCACAGTCTCATACAAATAGCAGAGTCACTGACTCAGCAACCCAAATCAGGCACTCTATCTCCAAGAAGAGCGGTCATTGTAAGTTGATTCTGCCTAAATCCCGGACGCTAATACAAGCCACTATTTATTGATTATAAAAACTGATTGTGGATTCGCTATACCTCTAACCTATAATAGTATGTGACTACACAGCCCCGAAACTCCCTACATTTTGAAACAATTCACAACCCGCTTCCAGGAGCAACACACCCGAGGAGTAGAGCCACTGACTCAGCTACCCAAATCAGCACCTCCATTTCCAAGAGCAGCGACTCTCCTTTGACACTGGAAGCTCATTCTATATATAGATTATAAACTATGATCCAGGCCCAATTCAAATTCCCACCTAAATGCGACTCGGACTACTCAACCCAGTGCATTACAATCCACTGCAGAATCATCTCATAGCACAAGCTCATACAAAGAGCTGAGTCACTGACTCAGCACCCCAAATCAGGCACTCTATCTCCAAGAAGAGCGGCCATTGTGAGTTGATGCTGCCTAAATCCCGGACGCTACTACAAGCCACTATTTATTGATTATAAAAACTGATTGTGGATTCGCTATACCTCTAACCTATAATAGTATGTGACTACACAGCCCCGAAACTCCCTACATTTCGAAACAATTCACAACCCGTTTCCAGGAGCAACACACCCGAGGAGTAGAGCCACTGACTCAGCTACCCAAATCAGCACCTCCATTTCCAGGAGCAGCGACTCTGCCTTGACACCGCAAGCTCGATCTATTGATTGACTATAAACTATGATCCAGGCCCAATTCAACTTCCCTCCTAAATGTGTGTGTCTTGTAAAGCGCACTGCTACCCGGAGGTGTCCTGGCGCTATAGACCGCTGGGGAACCCGTCCTGGCTTTCCCTGTGAGATGTTCCCTTTCTGGGTATCTCCAAGGTGAAACCAGGCATCCCCGGCGTTTGTGGGGGGCCGTTGTGGAGATGAGGCAAGCTAATGCCCAGAGTTGCCGAGTGTGATCCCTGGTTAGAGTAGGCACCGAGGCGAGAATTATCGAGTCCGCTGACCATGGTTCACGACCCTGCCGCGTCGGGGATTGAACCCTGGTCCCAGGCCGTCTTCTGCTTTCGGGTCTGCCGCCTCTAACCAGTGAGCCACACCACTCCAAATGCGACTGGGACTACTCAGCCCAGTGCATTACAATCCACTGCAGAATCATCTCATAGCACAGTCTCATACAAAGAGCAGAGTCACTGACTCAGCAACCCAAATCAGGCACTCTATCTCCAAGAAGAGCGGTCATTGTAAGTTGATTCTGCCTAAATCCCGGACTCTAATACAAGCCACTATTTATTGATTATAAAAACTGATTGTGGATTCGCTATACCTCTAACCTATAATAGTATGTGACTACACAGCCCCGAAACTCCCTACATTTTGAAACAATTCACAACCCGCTTCCAGGAGCAACACACCCGAGGAGTAGAGCCACTGACTCAGCTACCCAAATCAGCACCTCCATTTCCAAGAGCAGCGACTCTCCTTTGACACTGGAAGCTCATTCTATATATAGATTAAAAACTATGATCCAGGCCCAATTCAAATTCCCACCTAAATGCGACTCGGACTACTCAACCCAGTGCATTACAATCCACTGCAGAATCATCTCATAGCACAAGCTCATACAAAGAGCTGAGTCACTGACTCAGCACCCCAAATCAGGCACTCTATCTCCAAGAAGAGCGGCCATTGTGAGTTGATGCTGCCTAAATCCCGGACGCTACTACAAGCCACTATTTATTGATTATAAAAACTGATTGTGGATTCGCTATACCTCTAACCTATAATAGTATGTGACTACACAGCCCGAAACTCCCTACATTTCGAAACAATTCACAACCCGTTTCCAGGAGCAACACACCCGAGGAGTAGAGCCACTGACTCAGCTACCCAAATCAGCACCTCCATTTCCAAGAGCAGCGACTCTGCCTTGACACCGCAAGCTCGATCTATTGATTGACTATAAACTATGATCCAGGCCCAATTCAACTTCCCTCATAAATGCGACTGGGACTACTCAGCCCAGTGCATTACAATCCACTACAGAATCAACTCATAGCACACTCTCATACAAAGAGCAGAGTCACTGACTTAGCAACCCAAATCAGGCACTCTATCTCCAAGAAGAGCGGCCATTGTAAGTTGATTCTGCCTAAATCCCGGACGCTTATACAAGCCACTATTTATTGATTATAAAAACTGATTGTGGATTCGCTATACCTCTAACCTATAATAGTATGTGACTACACAACCCCGAAACTCCCTACATTTCGAAACAATTCACAACCCGCTTCCAGGAGCAACACACCCGAGGAGTAGAGCCACTGACTCAGCTACCCAAATCAGCACCTCCATTTCCAAGAGCAGCGACTCTCCTTTGACACTGGAAGCTCATTCTATATATTGATTATAAACTATGATCCAGGCCCAATTCAAATTCCCACCTAAATGCGACTGGGACTACTCAACCCAGTGCATTACAATCCACTGTAGAATCATATCATAGCACAGTCTCATGCAAAGAGCAGAGTCACTGACTCAACAACCCAAATCAGGCCCTCTATCTCCAAGAAGAGCGGCCATTGTGAGTTGATTCTACCTAAATGCCGGACGCTAATACAAGCCAATATTTATTGATTATAAAAACTGATTGTGGATTCGCTATACCTCTAACCTATAATAGTATGTGACTACACAGCCCCGAAACTCCCTACATTTTGAAACAATTCACAACCCGCTTCCAGGAGCAACGCACCCGAGGAGTAGAGCCACTGACTCAGCTACCTAAATCAGCACATCCATTTCCAAGAGCAGCGACTCTGCCTTGACACTGGAAGCTCAATCTATTTATTGATTATAAACTATGATCCAGGCCCAATTCAACTTCCCACCTAAATGCGACTGGGACTACTCAACCCAGTGCATTACAATCCACTGCAGAATCATCTCATAGCACAATCTCATACAAAGAGCAGAGTCACTGACTCAGCAACCCAAATCAGTCCCTCTATCTCCAAGAAGAGCGGCCAATGTGAGTTGATTCTGCCTAAATCCCGGACGCTACTACAAGCCACTATTTATTGATTAAAAAACTGATTGTGGATTCGCTATACCTCTAACCTATAATAGTATGTGACTACACAGCCCCGAAACTCCCTACATTTCGAAACAATTCACAACCCGCTTCCAGGAGCAACACACCCGAGGAGTAGAGCCACTGACTCAGCTACCCAAATCAGCACCTCCATTTCCAAGAGCAGCGACTCTGCCTTGACACTGGAAGCTCAATCTATTGATTGACTATAAACTTTGATCCAGGCCCAATTCGAATTCCCACCTAAATGCGACTGGGACTACTCAGCCCAGTGCATTACAATCCACTGTAGAATCATCTCATAGCACAAGCTCATACAAAGAGCAGAGTCACTGACTCAGCACCCCAAATCAGGCACTCTATCTCCAAGAAGAGCGGCCATTGTGAGTTGATTCTGCCTAAATCCCGGACGCTACTACAAGCCACTATTTATTGATTATAAAAACTGATTGTGGATTTGCTATACCTCTAACCTATAATAGTATGTGACTACACAGCCCCGAAACTCCCTACATTTCGAAACAATTCACAACCCGTTTCCAGGAGCAACACACCCGAGGAGTAGAGCCACTGACTCAGCTACCCAAATCAGCACCTCCATTTCCAAGAGCAGCGACTCTGCCTTGACACTGCAAGCTTGATCTATTGATTGACTATAAACTATGATCCAGGCCCAATTCAACTTCCCTCCTAAATGAGACTGGGACTACTCAGCCCAGTGCATTACAATCCACTGCAGAATCATCTCATAGCACAGTCTCATACAAAGAGCAGAGTCACTGACTCAGCAACCCAAATCAGGCACTCTATCTTCAAGAAGAGCGGTCATTGTAAGTTGATTCTGCCTAAATCCCGGACGCTAATACAAGCCACTATTTATTGATTATAAAAACTGATTGTGGATTCGCTATACCTCTAACCTATAATAGTATGTGACTACACAGCCCCGAAACTCCCTACATTTTGAAACAATTCACAACCCGCTTCCAGGAGCAACACACCCGAGGAGTAGAGCCACTGACTCAGCTACCCAAATCAGCACCTCCATTTCCAAGAGCAGCGACTCTCCTTTGACACTGGAAGCTCATTCTATATATTGATTATAAACTATGATCCAGGCCCAATTCAAATTCCCACCTAAATGCGACTGGGACTACTCAACCCAGTGCATTACAATCCACTGTAGAATCATCTCATAGCACAGTCTCATACAAAGAGCAGAGTCACTAACTCAGCAACCCAAATCAGGCACTCTATCTTCAAGAAGAGCGGTCATTGTAAGTTGGTTCTGCCTAAATCCCGGACGCTAATACAAGCCACTATTTATTGATTATAAAAACTGATTGTGGATTCGCTATACCTCTAACCTATAATAGTATGTGACTACACAGCCCCAAAACTCCCTACATTTTGAAACAATTCACAACCTGCTTCCAGGAGCAACACACCCGAGGAGTAGAGCCACTGACTCAGCTACCCAAATCAGCACCTCCATTTCCAAGAGCAGCGACTCTCCTTTGACACTGGAAGCTCATTCTATATATTGATTATAAACTATGATCCAGGCCCAATTCAAATTCCCACCTAAATGCGACTGGGACTACTCAACCCAGTGCATTACAATCCACTGTAGAATCATCTCATCGCACAAGCTCATACAAAGAGCAGAGTCACTGACTCAGCACCCCAAATCAGGCACTCTATCTCTAAGAAGAGCAGCCATTGTGAGTTGATTCTGCCTAAATCCCGGACGCTACTACAAGCCACTATTTATTGATTATAAAAACTGATTGTGGATTCGCTATACCTCTAACCTATAATAGTATGTGACTACACAGCCCCGAAACTCCCTACATTTCGAAACAATTCACAACCCGTTTCCAGGAACAACACACCCGAGGAGTAGAGCCACTGACTCAGCTACCCAAATCAGCACCTCCATTTCCAAGAGCTGCGACTCTGCCTTGACACTGCAAGCTCGATCTATTGATTGACTATAAACTATGATCCAGGCCCAATTCAACTTCCCTCCTAAATGCGACTGGGACTACTCAGCCCAGTGCATTACAATCCACTGCAGAATCATCTCATAGCACAATCTCATACAAAGAGCAGAGTCACTGACTCAGCAACCAAAATCAGGCACTCTATCTCCAAGAAGAGCGGCCATTGTAAGTTGATTCTGCCTAAATCCCGGACGCTAATACAAGCCACTATTTATTGATTATAAAAACTGATTTTGGATTCGCTATACCTCTAACCTATAATAGTATGTGACTACACAGCCCCGAAACTACCTCCATTTCGAAACAATTCACAACCCGCTTCCAGGAGCAACACACCCGAGGATTAGAGCCACTGACTCAGCTACCCAAATCAGCACCTCCATTTCCAAGAGCAGCGACTCTCCCTTGACACTGGAAGCTCATTCTATATATTGATTATAAACTATGATCCAGGCCCAATTCAAATTCCCACCTAAATGCGACTGGGACTACTCAACCCAGTGCATTACAATCCACTGCAGAATCATCTCATAGCACAAGCTCATACAAAGAGCAGAGTCACTGACTCAGCACCCCAAATCAGGCCCTCTATCTCCAAGAAGAGCGGCCATTGTGAGTTGATTCTGACTAAATCCCGGACACTAATGCAAGCCACTATTTATTGATTATAAAAACTGATTGTGGATTCGCTATAACTCTAACCTATAATATAATGTGACTACACATCCCCGAAACTCCCTACATTTCGAAACAATTCACAACCCGCTTCCAGGAGCAACACACCCGAGGAGTAGAGCCACTGACTCAGCTACCGAAATCAGCACCTCCATTTCCAAGAGCAGCGACTCTCCCATGACACTGGAACTCATTCTATATATTGATTATAAACTATGATCCAGACCGAATTCAAATTCCCACCTAAATGCGACTGGGACTACTCAACCCAGTGCATTACAATCCACTGCAGAATCATCTCATAGCACAAGCTCATACAAAGAGCAGAGTCACTGACTCAGCACCCCAAATCAGGCACTCTATCTCCAAGAAGTGCGACCATTGTAAGTTGATTCTGCCTAAATCCCGGACGCTAATACAAGCCACTATTTATTGATTATAAAAACTGATTGTGGATTCGCTATACCTCTAACCTATAATAGTATAAGACTACAGAGCCCCAAATGTGCCTGCATTTCGAAACACTTTGCAGCCTGCTTCCAGCAGCATCACACCCCAGGAGTAGAGCCACTGACTCAGCTACCCAAATCAGCACCTCCATTTCCAAGAGCAGCGGCTCTGCCTTGACACTGGAAGCTCAATCCATTGATTGACTATAAACCATGATCCAGGCCCAATTCAAATTCCCACCTAAATGCGACTGGGACTACTCAGCCCAGTGCATTACAATCCACTGCAGAATCATCTCATAGCACAATCTCATACAAAGAGCAGAGTCACTGACTCAGCAACCCAAATCGGGCCCTCTATCTCCAAGAAGAGTAGCCATTGTGAGTTGATTCTGCCTAAATCCCGGACGCTAATACAAGCCACTATTTATTGATTATAAAAACTGATTGTGGATTCGCTATACCTCTAGCCTAAAATAGTATGTGACTACACAGCCCCGAAACTCCCTACATTTCGAAACAATCCACAACCCGTTTCCAGGAGCAACACACCCGAGGAGTAGAGCCACTGACTCAGCTACCCAAATCAGCACCTCCATTTCCAAGAGCAGCGACTCTCCTTTGACACTGGAAGCTCATTCTATATATTGATTATAAACTATGATCCAGGCCCAATTCAAATTCCCACCTAAATGCGACTGGGACTACTCAACCCAGTGCATTACAATCCACTGTAGAATCATCTCATAGCACAAGCTCATACAAAGAGCAGAGTCACTGACTCAGCACCCCAAATCAGGCACTCTATCTCCAAGAAGAGCGGCCATTGTGAGTTGATTCTGCCTAAATCCCGGACGCTACTACAAGCCACTATTTATTGATTATAAAAACTGATTGTGGATTCGCTATACCTCTAACCTATAATAGTATGTGAATACACAGCCCCGAAACTCCCTACATTTTGAAACAATTCACAACCCGCTTCCAGGAGCAACACACCCGAGGAGTAGAGCCACTGACTCAGCTACCCATATCAGCACCTCCATTTCCAAGAGCAGCGACTCTGCCTTGACACTGCAAGCTCGATCTATTGATTGACTATAAACTATGATCCAGGCCCAATTCAACTTCCCTCCTAAATGCGACTGGGACTACTCAGCCCAGTGCATTACAATCCACTGCAGAATCATCTCATAGCACAGTCTCATACAAAGAGCAGAGTCACTGACTCAGCAACCCAAATCAGGCACTCTATCTCCAAGAAGAGCGGTCATTGTAAGTTGATTCTGCCTAAATCCCGGACGCTAATACAAGCCACTATTTATTGATTATAAAAACTGATTGTGGATTCGCTATACCTCTAACCTATAATAGTATGTGACTACACAGCCCCGAAACTCCCTACATTTTGAAACAATTCACAACCCGCTTCCAGGAGCAACACACCCGAGGAGTAGAGCCACTGACTCAGCTACCCAAATCAGCACCTCCATTTCCAAGAGCAGCGACTCTCCTTTGACACTGGAAGCTCATTCTATATATAGATTATAAACTATGATCCAGGCCCAATTCAAATTCCCACCCAAATGCGACTGGGACTACTCAACCCAGTGCATTACAATCCACTGTAGAATCATCTCATAGCACAGTCTCATACAAGGAGCAGAGTCACTGACTCAGCAACCCAAATCAGGCACTCTATCTTCAAGAAGAGCGGTCATTGTAAGTTGATTCTGCCTAAATCCCGGACGCTAATACAAGC
This sequence comes from Lissotriton helveticus, assembly GCF_964261635.1. Lineage (NCBI taxonomy): Eukaryota > Metazoa > Chordata > Amphibia > Caudata > Salamandridae > Lissotriton > Lissotriton helveticus. Next base: position 1,557,530,284 of record NC_136069.1, on the reverse strand, counting down.
CACTATTTATTGATTATAAAAACTGATTGTGGATTCGCTATACCTCTAACCTATAATAGTATGTGACTACACAGCCCCGAAACTCCCTACATTTTGAAACAATTCAAAACCCGCTTCCAGGAGCAACACACCCGAGGAGTAGAGCCACTGACTCAGCTACCCAAATCAGCACCTCCATTTCCAAGAGCAGCGACTCTCCTTTGACACTGGAAGCTCATTCTATATATTGATTATAAACTATGATCCAGGCCCAATGCAAATTCCCACCTAAATGCGACTGGGACTACTCAACCCAGTGCATTACAATCCACTGAAGAATCATCTCATAGCAAAAGCTCACACAAAGAGCAGAGTCACTGACTCAGCACCCCAAATCAGGCACTCTATCTCTAAGTAGAGCAGCCATTGTGAGTTGATTCTGCCTAAATCCCGGACGCTACTACAAGCCACTATTTATTGATTATAAAAACTGATTGTGGATTTGCTATACCTCTAACCTATAATAGTATGTGACTACACAGCCCCGAAACTCCCTACATTTCGAAACAATTCACAACCCATTTCCAGGAGCAACACACCCGAGGAGTAGAGCCACTGACTCAGCTACCCAAATCAGCACCTCCATTTCCAAGAGCAGCGACTCTGCCTTGACACTGCCAGCTCGATCTATTGATTGACTATAAACTATGATCCAGGCCCAATTCAACTTCCCTCCTAAATGCGACTGGGACTACTCAACCCAGTGCATTACAATCCACTGCAGAATCATCTCATAGCACAATATCATACAAAGAGCAGAGTCACTGACTCAGCAACCAAAATCAGGCACTCTATCTCCAAGAAGAGCGGCCATTGTAAGTTGATTCTGCCTAAATCCCGGACGCTAATACAAGCCACTATTTATTGATTATAAAAACTGATTGTGGATTCGCTATACCTCTAACCTATAATAGTATGTGACTACACAGCCCCGAAACTCCCTACATTTCTAAACAATTCACAACCCGCTTCCAGGAGCAACACACCCGGGGAGTAGAGCCACTGACTCAGCTACCCAAATCAGCACCTCCATTTCCAAGAGCAGCGACTCTCCCTTGACACTGGAAGCTCATTCTATATATTGATTATAAACTCTGATCCAGGCCCAATTCAAATTCCCATCTAAATGCGACTGGGACTACTCAACCCTGTGCCTTACAATCCACTGCAGAATCATCTCATAGCACAGCCTCATACAAAGAGCAGAGTCACTGACTCAGCAACCCAAATCAGGCCCTCTATCTCCAAGAAGAGCGGCCATTGTGAGTTGATTCTGACTAAATCCTGGACACTAATGCAAGCCACTATTTATTGATTATAAAAACTGATTGTGGATTCGCTATAACTCTAACCTATAATAGTATGTGACTACACATCCCCGAAACTCCCTACATTTCGAAACAATTCACAACCCGCTTCCAGGAGCAACACACCCGAGGAGTAGAGCCACTGACTCAGCTACCCAAATCAGCACCTCCATTTCCAAGAGCAGCGACTCTCCCATGACACTGGAACTTATTCTATATATTGATTATAAACTATGATCCAGACCGAATTCAAATTCCCACCTAAATGCGACTGGGACTACTCAGCCCAGTGCATTACAATCCACTGCAGAATCATCTCATAGCACAATCTCATACAAAGAGCAGAGTCACTGACTCAGCAACCCAAATCGGGCCCTCTATCTCCAAGAAGAGTGGCCATTGTGAGTTGATTCTGCTTAAATCCCGGACGCTAATACAAGCCACTATTTATTGATTATAAAAACTGATTGTGGATTCGCTATACCTCTAGCCTATAATAGTATGTGACTACACAGCCCCGAAACTCCCTACATTTCGAAACAATTCACAACCCGTTTCCAGGAGCAACACACCCGAGGAGTAGAGCCACTGACTCAGCTACCCAAATCAGCACCTCCATTTCCAAGAGCAGCGACTCTCCTTTGACACTGGAAGCTCATTCTATATATTGATTATAAACTATGATCCAGGCCCAATTCAAATTCCCACCTAAATGCGACTGAGACTACTCAACCCAGTGCATTACAATCCACTGTAGAATCATCTCATAGCACAAGCTCATACAAAGAGCAGAGTCACTGACTCAGCACCCCAAATCAGGCACTCTATCTCCAAGAAGAGCGGCCATTGTGAGTTGATTCTGCCTAAATCCCGGACGCTACTACAAGCCACTATTTATTGATTATAAAAACTGATTGTGGATTCGCTATACCTCTAACCTATAATAGTATGTGACTACACAGCCCCGAAACTCCCTACATTTTGAAACAATTCACAACCCGCTTCCAGGAGCAACACACCCGAGGAGTAGAGCCACTGACTCAGCTACCCAAATCAGCACCTCCATTTCCAAGAGCAGCGACTCTGCCTTGACACTGCAAGCTCGATCTATTGATTGACTATAAACTATGATCCAGGCCCAATTCAACTTCCCTCCTAAATGCGACTGGGACTACTCAGCCCAGTGCATTACAATCCACTGCAGAATCATCTCATAGCACAGTCTCATACAAAGAGCAGAGTCACTGACTCAGCAACCCAAATCAGGCACGCTATCTCCAAGAAGAGCGGTCATTGTAAGTTGATTCTGCCTAAATCCCGGACGCTAATACAAGCCACTATTTATTGATTATAAAAACTGATTGTGGATTCGCTATACCTCTAACCTATAATAGTATGTGACTACACAGCCCCGAAACTCCCTACATTTTGAAACAATTCACAACCCGCTTCCAGGAGCAACACACCCGAGGAGTAGAGCCACTGACTCAGCTACCCAAATCAGCACCTCCATTTCCAAGAGCAGCGACTCTGCCTTGACACTGCAAGCTCGATCTATTGATTGACTATAAACTATGATCCAGGCCCAATTCAACTTCCCTCCTAAATGCGACTGGGACTACTCAGCCCAGTGCATTACAATCCACTGCAGAATCATCTCATAGCACAGTCTCATACAAAGAGCAGAGTCACTGACTCAGCAACCCAAATCAGGCACTCTATCTCCAAGAAGAGCGGTCATTGTAAGTTGATTCTGCCTAAATCCCGGACGCTAATACAAGCCACTATTTATTGATTATAAAAACTGATTGTGGATTCGCTATACCTCTAACCTATAATAGTATGTGACTACACAGCCCCGAAACTCCCTACATTTTGAAACAATTCACAACCCGCTTCCAGGAGCAACACACCCGAGGAGTAGAGCCACTGACTCAGCTACCCAAATCAGCACCTCCATTTCCAAGAGCAGCGACTCTCCCTTGACACTGGAAGCACATTCTATATATTGATTATAAACTATGATCCAGGCCCAATTCAAATGCCCACCTAAAGGCGACTGGGACTACTCAACCCAGTGCATTACAATCCACTGCAGAATCATCTCATAGCACAAGCTCATACAAAGGGCAGAGTCACTGACTCAGCACCCCAAATCAGGCACTCTATCTCCAAGAAGAGCGGCCAATGTAAGTTGATGCTGCCTAAATCCCGGACGCTACTACAAGCCAATATTTATTGATTATAAAAACTGATTGTGGATTCACTATACCTCTAGCCTATAATAGTATGTGACTACACAGTCCCGAAACTCCCTACATTTCGAAACAATTCACAACCCGTTTCCAGGAGCAACACACCCGAGGAGTAGAGCCACTGACTCAGCTACCCAAATCAGCACCTCCATTTCCAAGAGCAGCGACTCTCCTTTGACACTGGAAGCTCATTCTATATATTGATTATAAACTATGATCCAGGCCCAATTCAAATTCCCACCTAAATGCGACTGGGACTACTCAACCCAGTGCATTACAATCCACTGTAGAATCATCTCATAGCACAAGCTCATACAAGGAGCAGAGTCACTGACTCAGCACCCCAAATCAGGCACTCTATCTCCAAGAAGAGCGGCCATTGTGAGTTGATTCTGCCTAAATCCCGGACGCTACTACAAGCCACTATTTATTGATTATAAAAACTGATTGTGGATTTGCTATACCTCTAACCTATAAGAGTATGTGACTACACAGCCCCGAAACTCCCTACATTTTGAAACAATTCACAACCCGCTTCCAGGAGCAACACACCCGAGGAGTAGAGCCACTGACTCAGCTACCCAAATCAGCACCTCCATTTCAAAGAGCAGCGACTCTGCCTTGACACTGCAAACTCGATCTATTGATTGACTATAAACTATGATCCAGGCCCAATTCAACTTCCCTCCTAAATGCGACTGGGACTACTCAGCCCAGTGCAATACAATCCACTGCAGAATCATCTCATAGCACAGTCTCATACAAATAGCAGAGTCACTGACTCAGCAACCCAAATCAGGCACTCTATCTCCAAGAAGAGCGGTCATTGTAAGTTGATTCTGCCTAAATCCCGGACGCTAATACAAGCCACTATTTATTGATTATAAAAACTGATTGTGGATTCGCTATACCTCTAACCTATAATAGTATGTGACTACACAGCCCCGAAACTCCCTACATTTTGAAACAATTCACAACCCGCTTCCAGGAGCAACACACCCGAGGAGTAGAGCCACTGACTCAGCTACCCAAATCAGCAACTCCATTTCCAAGAGCAGCGACTCTCCTTTGACACTGGAAGCTCATTCTATATATAGATTATAAACTATGATCCAGGCCCAATTCAAATTCCCACCTAAATGCGACTCGGACTACTCAACCCAATGCATTACAATCCACTGCAGAATCATCTCATAGCACAAGCTCATACAAAGAGCTGAGTCACTGACTCAGCACCCCAAATCAGGCACTCTATCTCCAAGAAGAGCGGCCATTGTGAGTTGATGCTGCCTAAATCCCGGACGCTACTACAAGCCACTATTTATTGATTATAAAAACTGATTGTGGATTCGCTATACCTCTAACCTATAATAGTATGTGACTACACAGCCCCGAAACTCCCTACATTTCGAAACAATTCACAACCCGTTTCCAGGAGCAACACACCCGAGGAGTAGAGCCACTGACTCAGCTACCCAAATCAGCACCTCCATTTCCAAGAGCAGCGACTCTGCCTTGACACCGCAAGCTCGATCTATTGATTGACTATAAACTATGATCCAGGCCCAATTCAACTTCCCTCCTAAATGCGACTGGGACTACTCAGCCCAGTGCATTACAATCCACTGCAGAATCATCTCATAGCACAGTCTCATACAAAGAGCAGAGTCACTGACTCAGCAACCCAAATCAGGCACTCTATCTCCAAGAAGAGCGGTCATTGTAAGTTGATTCTGCCTAAATCCCGGACGCTAATACAAGCCACTATTTATTGATTATAAAAACTGATTGTGGATTCGCTATACCTCTAACCTATAATAGTATGTGACTACACAGCCCCGAAACTCCCTACATTTTGAAACAATTCACAACCCGCTTCCAGGAGCAACACACCCGAGGAGTAGAGCCACTGACTCAGCTACCCAAATCAGCAACTCCATTTCCAAGAGCAGCGACTCTCCTTTGACACTGGAAGCTCATTCTATATATAGATTATAAACTATGATCCAGGCCCAATTCAAATTCCCACCTAAATGCGACTCGGACTACTCAACCCAGTGCATTACAATCCACTGCAGAATCATCTCATAGCACAAGCTCATACAAAGAGCTGAGTCACTGACTCAGCACCCCAAATCAGGCACTCTATCTCCAAGAAGAGCGGCCATTGTGAGTTGATGCTGCCTAAATCCCGGACGCTACTACAAGCCACTATTTATTGATTATAAAAACTGATTGTGGATTCGCTATACCTCTAACCTATAATAGTATGTGACTACACAGCCCCGAAACTCCATACATTTCGAAACAATTCACAACCCGTTTCCAGGAGCAACACACCCGAGGAGTAGAGCCACTGACTCAGCTACCCAAATCAGCACCTCCATTTCCAAGAGCAGCGACTCTGCCTTGACACCGCAAGCTCGATCTATTGATTGACTATAAACTATGATCCAGGCCCAATTCAACTTCCCTCCTAAATGCGACTGGGACTACTCAGCCCAGTGCATTACAATCCACTGCAGAATCATCTCATAGCACAGTCTCATACAAAGAGCAGAGTCACTGACTCAGCAACCCAAATCAGGCACTCTATCTCCAAGAAGAGCGTTCATTGTAAGTTGATTCTGCCTAAATCCCGGACTCTAATACAAGCCACTATTTATTGATTATAAAAACTGATTGTGGATTCGCTATACCTCTAACCTATAATAGTATGTGACTACACAGCCCCGAAACTCCCTAAATTTTGAAACAATTCACAACCCGCTTCCAGGAGCAACACACCCGAGGAGTAGAGCCACTGACTCAGCTACCCAAATCAGCACCTCCATTTCCAAGAGCAGCGACTCTGCCTTGACACTGCAAGCTCGATCTATTGATTGACTATAAACTATGATCCAGGCCCAAGTCAACTTCCCTCCTAAATGCGACTGGGACTACTCAGCCCAGTGCATTACAATCCACTGCAGAATCATCTCATAGCACAAGCTCATACAAAGAGCAGAGTCACTGACTCAGCAACCCAAATCAGGCACTCGTTATCTCCAAGAAGAGCGGCCATTGTAAGTTGATTCTGCCTAAATCCCGGACGCTAATACAAGCCACTATTTATTGATTATAAAAACTGATTGTGGATTCGCTATACCTCTAACCTATAATAGTATGTGACTACACAGCCCCGAAACTCCCTACATTTCGAAACAATTCACAACCCGCTTCCAGGAGCAACACACCCGAGGAGTAGAGCCACTGACTCAGCTACCCAAATCAGCAACTCCATTTCCAAGAGCAGCGACTCTCCCTTCACACTGGAAGCTCATTTTATATATTGATTATAAACTCTGATCCAGGCCCAATTCAAATTCCCATCTAAATGCGACTGGGACTACTCAACCCAGTGCATTACAATCCACTGCAGAATCATCTCATAGCACAGTCTCATACAAAGAGCAGAGTCACTGACTCAGCAACCCAAATCAGGCCCTCTATCTCCAAGAAGAGCGGCCATTGTGAGTTGATTCTGACTAAATCCCGGACACTAATGCAAGCCACTATTTATTGATTATAAAAACTGATTGTGGATTCGCTATACCTCTAACCTATAATAGTATGTGACTACACAGCCCCGAAACTCCCTACATTTCGAAACAATTCACAACTCCCTTCCAGGAGCAACACACCCGAGGAGTAGAGCCACTGACTCAGCTACCCAAATCAGCACCTCCATTTCCAAGAGCAGCGACTCTCCCTTGACACTGGAAGCTCATTCTATATATTGATTATAAACTTTGATCCAGGCCCAATTCAAATTCCCACCTAAATGCGACTGGGACTACTCAACCCAGTGCATTACAATCCACTGTAGAATCATCTCATAGCACAAGCTCATACAAAGAACAGAGTCACTGACTCAGCACCCCAAATCAGGCACTCTATCTCTAAGAAGAGTAGCCATTGTGAGTTGATTCTGCCTAAATCCCGGACGCTACTACAAGCCACTATTTATTGATTATAAAAACTGATTGTGGATTCGCTATACCTCTAACCTATAATAGTATGTGACTACACAGCCCCGAAACTCCCTACATTTTGAAACAATTCACAACCCGCTTCCAGGAGCAACACACCCGAGGAGTAGAGCCACTGACTCAGCTACCCAAATCAGCACCTCCATTTCCAAGAGCAGCGACTCTGCCTTGACACTGCAAGCTCGATCTATTGATTGACTATAAACTATGATCCAGGCCCAATTCAACTTCCCTCCTAAATGCGACTGGGACTACTCAGCCCAGTGCATTACAATCCACTGCAGAATCATCTCATAGCACAGTCTCATACAAAGAGCAGAGTCACTGACTCAGCAACCCAAATCAGGCACGCTATCTCCAAGAAGAGCGGTCATTGTAAGTTGATTCTGCCTAAATCCCGGACGCTAATACAAGCCACTATTTATTGATTATAAAAACTGATTGTGGATTCGCTATACCTCTAACCTATAATAGTATGTGACTACACAGCCCCGAAACTCCCTACATTTTGAAACAATTCACAACCCGCTTCCAGGAGCAACACACCCGAGGAGTAGAGCCACTGACTCAGCTACCCAAATCAGCACCTCCATTTCCAAGAGCAGCGACTCTGCCTTGACACTGCAAGCTCGATCTATTGATTGACTATAAACTATGATCCAGGCCCAATTCAACTTCCCTCCTAAATGCGACTGGGACTACTCAGCCCAGTGCATTACAATCCACTGCAGAATCATCTCATAGCACAGTCTCATACAAAGAGCAGAGTCACTGACTCAGCAACCCAAATCAGGCACTCTATCTCCAAGAAGAGCGGTCATTGTAAGTTGATTCTGCCTAAATCCCGGACGCTAATACAAGCCACTATTTATTGATTATAAAAACTGATTGTGGATTCGCTATACCTCTAACCTATAATAGTATGTGACTACACAGCCCCGAAACTCCCTACATTTTGAAACAATTCACAACCCGCTTCCAGGAGCAACACACCCGAGGAGTAGAGCCACTGACTCAGCTACCCAAATCAGCACCTCCATTTCCAAGAGCAGCGACTCTCCTTTGACACTGGAAGCTCATTCTATATATAGATTATAAACTATGATCCAGGCCCAATTCAAATTCCCACCCAAATGCGACTGGGACTACTCAACCCAGTGCATTACAATCCACTGTAGAATCATCTCATAGCACAGTCTCATACAAAGAGCAGAGTCACTGACTCAGCAACCCAAATCAGGCACTCTATCTTCAAGAAGAGCGGTCATTGTAAGTTGATTCTGCCTAAATCCCGGACGCTAATACAAGCCACTATTTATTGATTATAAAAACTGATTGTGGATTCGCTATACCTCTAACCTATAATAGTATGTGACTACACAGCCCCGAAACTCCCTACATTTTGAAACAATTCAAAACCCGCTTCCAGGAGCAACACACCCGAGGAGTAGAGCCACTGACTCAGCTACCCAAATCAGCACCTCCATTTCCAAGAGCAGCGACTCTCCTTTGACACTGGAAGCTCATTCTATATATTGATTATAAACTATGATCCAGGCCCAATGCAAATTCCCACCTAAATGCGACTGGGACTACTCAACCCAGTGCATTACAATCCACTGTAGAATCATCTCATAGCAAAAGCTCACACAAAGAGCAGAGTCACTGACTCAGCACCCCAAATCAGGCACTCTATCTCTAAGTAGAGCAGCCATTGTGAGTTGATTCTGCCTAAATCCCGGACGCTACTACAAGCCACTATTTATTGATTATAAAAACTGATTGTGGATTTGCTATACCTCTAACCTATAATAGTATGTGACTACACAGCCCCGAAACTCCCTACATTTCGAAACAATTCACAACCCATTTCCAGGAGCAACACACCCGAGGAGTAGAGCCACTGACTCAGCTACCCAAATCAGCACCTCCATTTCCAAGAGCAGCGACTCTGCCTTGACACTGCCAGCTCGATCTATTGATTGACTATAAACTATGATCCAGGCCCAATTCAACTTCCCTCCTAAATGCGACTGGGACTACTCAACCCAGTGCATTACAATCCACTGCAGAATCATCTCATAGCACAATATCATACAAAGAGCAGAGTCACTGACTCAGCAACCAAAATCAGGCACTCTATCTCCAAGAAGAGCGGCCATTGTAAGTTGATTCTGCCTAAATCCCGGACGCTAATACAAGCCACTATTTATTGATTATAAAAACTGATTGTGGATTCGCTATACCTCTAACCTATAATAGTATGTGACTACACAGCCCCGAAACTCCCTACATTTCGAAACAATTCACAACCCGCTTCCAGGAGCAACACACCCGGGGAGTAGAGCCACTGACTCAGCTACCCAAATCAGCACCTCCATTTCCAAGAGCAGCGACTCTCCCTTGACACTGGAAGCTCATTCTATATATTGATTATAAACTCTGATCCAGGCCCAATTCAAATTCCCATCTAAATGCGACTGGGACTACTCAACCCTGTGCCTTACAATCCACTGCAGAATCATCTCATAGCACAGCCTCATACAAAGAGCAGAGTCACTGACTCAGCAACCCAAATCAGGCCCTCTATCTCCAAGAAGAGCGGCCATTGTGAGTTGATTCTGACTAAATCCTGGACACTAATGCAAGCCACTATTTATTGATTATAAAAACTGATTGTGGATTCGCTATAACTCTAACCTATAATAGTATGTGACTACACATCCCCGAAACTCCCTACATTTCGAAACAATTCACAACCCGCTTCCAGGAGCAACACACCCGAGGAGTAGAGCCACTGACTCAGCTACCCAAATCAGCACCTCCATTTCCAAGAGCAGCGACTCTCCCATGACACTGGAACTTATTCTATATATTGATTATAAACTATGATCCAGACCGAATTCAAATTCCCACCTAAATGCGACTGGGACTACTCAGCCCAGTGCATTACAATCCACTGCAGAATCATCTCATAGCACAATCTCATACAAAGAGCAGAGTCACTGACTCAGCAACCCAAATCGGGCCCTCTATCTCCAAGAAGAGTGGCCATTGTGAGTTGATTCTGCCTAAATCCCGGACGCTAATACAAGCCACTATTTATTGATTATAAAAACTGATTGTGGATTCGCTATACCTCTAGCCTATAATAGTATGTGACTACACAGCCCCGAAACTCCCTACATTTCGAAACAATTCACAACCCGCTTCCAGGAGCAACACACCCGGGGAGTAGAGCCACTGACTCAGCTACCCAAATCAGCACCTCCATTTCCAAGAGCAGCGACTCTCCCTTGACACTGGAAGCTCATTCTATATATTGATTATAAACTCTGATCCAGGCCCAATTCAAATTCCCATCTAAATGCGACTGGGACTACTCAACCCTGTGCCTTACAATCCACTGCAGAATCATCTCATAGCACAGCCTCATACAAAGAGCAGAGTCACTGACTCAGCAACCCAAATCAGGCCCTCTATCTCCAAGAAGAGCGGCCATTGTGAGTTGATTCTGACTAAATCCTGGACACTAATGCAAGCCACTATTTATTGATTATAAAAACTGATTGTGGATTCGCTATAACTCTAACCTATAATAGTATGTGACTACACATCCCCGAAACTCCCTACATTTCGAAACAATTCACAACCCGCTTCCAGGAGCAACACACCCGAGGAGTAGAGCCACTGACTCAGCTACCCAAATCAGCACCTCCATTTCCAAGAGCAGCGACTCTCCCATGACACTGGAACTTATTCTATATATTGATTATAAACTATGATCCAGACCGAATTCAAATTCCCACCTAAATGCAACTGGGACTACTCAGCCCAGTGCATTACAATCCACTGCAGAATCATCTCATAGCACAATCTCATACAAAGAGCAGAGTCACTGACTCAGCAACCCAAATCGGGCCCTCTATCTCCAAGAAGAGTGGCCATTGTGAGTTGATTCTGCCTAAATCCCGGACGCTAATACAAGCCACTATTTATTGATTATAAAAACTGATTGTGGATTCGCTATACCTCTAGCCTATAATAGTATGTGACTACACAGCCCCGAAACTCCCTACATTTCGAAACAATTCACAACCCGTTTACAGGAGCAACACACCCGAGGAGTAGAGCCACTGACTCAGCTACCCAAATCAGCACCTCCATTTCCAAGAGCAGCGACTCTCCTTTGACACTGGAAGCTCATTCTATATATTGATTATAAACTATGATCCAGGCCCAATTCAAATTCCCACCTAAATGCGACTGAGACTACTCAACCCAGTGCATTACAATCCACTGTAGAATCATCTCATAGCACAAGCTCATACAAAGAGCAGAGTCACTGACTCAGCACCCCAAATCAGGCACTCTATCTCCAAGAAGAGCGGCCATTGTGAGTTGATTCTGCCTAAATCCCGGACGCTACTACAAGCCACTATTTATTGATTATAAAAACTGATTGTGGATTCGCTATACCTCTAACCTATAATAGTATGTGACTACACAGCCCAGAAACTCCCTACATTTTGAAACAATTCACAACCCGCTTCCAGGAGCAACACACCCGAGGAGTAGAGCCACTGACTCAGCTACCCAAATCAGCACCTCCATTTCCAAGAGCAGCGACTCTGCCTTGACACTGCAAGCTCGATCTATTGATTGACTATAAACTATGATCCAGGCCCAATTCAACTTCCCTCCTAAATGCGACTGGGACTACTCAGCCCAGTGCATTACAATCCACTGCAGAATCATCTCATAGCACAGTCTCATACAAAGAGCAGAGTCACTGACTCAGCAACCCAAATCAGGCACGCTATCTCCAAGAAGAGCGGTCATTGTAAGTTGATTCTGCCTAAATCCCGGACGCTAATACAAGCCACTATTTATTGATTATAAAAACTGATTGTGGATTCGCTATACCTCTAACCTATAATAGTATGTGACTACACAGCCCCGAAACTCCCTACATTTTGAAACAATTCACAACCCGCTTCCAGGAGCAACACACCCGAGGAGTAGAGCCACTGACTCAGCTACCCAAATCAGCACCTCCATTTCCAAGAGCAGCGACTCTCCTTTGACACTGGAAGCTCATTCTATATATAGATTATAAACTATGATCCAGGCCCAATTCAAATTCCCACCTAAATGCGACTCGGACTACTCAACCCAGTGCATTACAATCCACTGCAGAATCATCTCATAGCACAAGCTCATACAAAGAGCTGAGTCACTGACTCAGCACCCCAAATCAGGCACTCTATCTCCAAGAAGAGCGGCCATTGTGAGTTGATGCTGCCTAAATCCCGGACGCTACTACAAGCCACTATTTATTGATTATAAAAACAGATTGTGGATTCGCTATACCTCTAACCTATAATAGTATGTGACTACACAGCCCCGAAACTCACTACATTTCGAAACAATTCACAACCCGTTTCCAGGAGCAACACACCCGAGGAGTAGAGCCACTGACTCAGCTACCCAAATCAGCACCTCCATTTCCAAGAGCAGCGACTCTGCCTTGACACCGCAAGTTCGATCTATTGATTGACTATAAACTATGATCCAGGCCCAATTCAACTTCCCTCCTAAATGCGACTGGGACTACTCAGCCCAGTGCATTACAATCCACTGCAGAATCAACTCATAGCACAATCTCATACAAAGAGCAGAGTCACTGACTCAGCAACCCAAATCAGGCACTCTATCTCCAAGAAGAGCGGCCATTGTAAGTTGATTCTGCCTAAATCCCGGACGCTTATACAAGCCACTATTTATTGATTATAAAAACTGATTGTGGATTCGCTATACCTCTAACCTATAATAGTATGTGACTACACAACCCCGAAACTCCCTACATTTTGAAACAATTCACAACCAGCTTCCAGGAGCAACACACCCGAGGAGTAGAGCCACTGACTCAGCTACCCAAATCAGCACCTCCATTTCCAAGAGCAGCGACTCTGCCTTGACACTGCAAGCTCGATCTATTGATTGACTATAAACTATGATCCAGGCCCAATTCAACTTCCCTCCTAAATGCGACTGGGACTACTCAGCCCAGTGCATTACAATCCACTGCAGAATCATCTCATAGCACAGTCTCATACAAAGAGCAGAGTCACTGACTCAGCAACCCAAATCAGGCACTCTATCTTCAAGAAGAGCGGTCATTGTAAGTTGATTCTGCCTAAATCCCGGACGCTAATACAAGCCACTATTTATTGGTTATAAAAACTGATTGTGGATTCGCTATACCTCTAACCTATAATAGTATGTGACTACACAGCCCCGAAACTCCCTACATTTTGAAACAATTCACAACCTGCTTCCAGGAGCAGCACACCCGAGGAGTAGAGCCACTGACTCAGCTACCCAAATCAGCACGTCCATTTCCAAGAGCAGCGACTCTCCTTTGACACTGGAAGCTCATGCTATATATTGATTATAAACTATGATCCAGGCCCAATTCAAATTCCCACCTAAATGCGACTCGGACTACTCAACCCAGTGCATTACAATCCACTGCAGAATCATCTCATAGCACAAGCTCATACAAAGAGCTGAGTCACTGACTCAGCACCCCAAATCAGGCACTCTATCTCCAAGAAGAGCGGCCATTGTGAGTTGATGCTGCCTAAATGCCGGACGCTACTACAAGCCACTATTTATTGATTATAAAAACTGATTGTGGATTCGCTATACCTCTAACCTATGATAGTATGTGACTACACAGCCCCGAAACTCCCTACATTTCGAAACAATTCACAACCCGTTTCCAGGAGCAACACACCCGAGGAGTAGAGCCACTGACTCAGCTACCCAAATCAGCATCTCCATTTCCAAGAGCAGCGACTCTGCCTTGACACCGCAAGCTCGATCTATTGATTGACTATAAACTATGATCCAGGCCCAATTCAACTTCCCTCCTAAATGCGACTGGGACTACTCAGCCCAGTGCATTACAATCCACTGCAGAATCATCTTATAGCACAATCTCATACAAAGAGCAGAGTCACTGACTCAGCAACCCAAATCAGGCACTCTATCTCCAAGAAGAGCGGCCATTGTAAGTTGATTCTGCCTAAATCCCGGACGCTTATACAAGCCACTATTTATTGATTATAAAAACTGATTGTGGATTCGCTATACCTCTAACCTATAATAGTATGTGACTACACAACCCCGAAACTCCCTACATTTCGAAACAATTCACAACCCGCTTCCAGGAGCAACACACCCGAGGAGAAGAGCCACTGACTCAGCTACCCAAATCAGCACCTCCATTTCCAAGAGCAACGACTCTCCCTTGACACTGGAAGCTCATTCTATATATTGATTATAAACGCTGATCCAGGCTCAATTCAAATTCCCATCTAAATGTGACTGGGACTACTCAACCCAGTGCATTACAATCCACTGCAGAATCATCTCATTGCACAGTCTCATACAAAGAGCAGAGTCACTGACTCAGCAACCCAAATCAGGCCCTCTATCTCCAAGAAGAGCGGCCATTGTGAGTTGATTCTGCCTAAATGCCGGACGCTAATACAAGCCACTATTTATTATAAAAACTGATTGTGGATTCGCTATACCTCTAACCTATAATAGTATGTGACTACACAGCCCCGAAACTCCCTAAAGTTCGAAACAATTCACAACCCGCTTCCAGGAGCAACACACCCGAGGAGTAGAGCCACTGACTCAGCTACCCAAATCAGCACCTCCATTTCCAAGAGCAG
Source organism: Lissotriton helveticus (assembly GCF_964261635.1). Lineage (NCBI taxonomy): Eukaryota > Metazoa > Chordata > Amphibia > Caudata > Salamandridae > Lissotriton > Lissotriton helveticus. The sequence continues at coordinate 1,557,514,901 of NC_136069.1, read as the reverse complement.
CGACTCTCCCTTGACACTGGAACTTATTCTATATATTGATTATAAACTATGATCCAGGCCAATTCCAATTCCCACCGAAATGCGACTGGGACTACTCAACCCAGTGCATTACAATCCACTGCAGAATCATCTCATAGCACAGCCTCATACAAAGAGCAGAGTCACTGACTCAGCAACCCAAATCATGCACTCTATCTCCAAGAAGAGCGGCCATTGTAAGTTGATTCTGCCTAAATCCCGGACGCTAATACAAGCCACTATTTATTGATTATAAAAACTGATTGTGGATTTGCTATACCTCTAACCTATAGTAGTATGTGACTACACAGCCCCGAAACTCCCTACATTTTAAAACAATTCACAACCTGCTTCCAGGAGCAACACACCCGAGGAGTAGAGCCACTGACTCAGCTACCCAAATCAGCACCTCCATTTCCAAGAGCAGCGACACTCCTTTGACACTGGAAGCTCATTCTATATATTGATTATAAACTATGATCCAGGCCCAATTCATATTCCCACCTAAATGCGACTCGGACTACTCATACTAGTGCATTACAATCCACTGCAGAATCAACTCATAGCACACTCTCATACAAAGAGCAGAGTCACTGACTTAGCAACCCAAATCAGGCACTCTATCTCCAAGAAGAGCGGCCATTGTAAGTTGATTCTGCCTAAATCCCGGACGCTAATACAAGCCACTATTTATTGATTATAAAAACTGATTGTGGATTCGCTATACCTCTAACCTATAATAGTATGTGACTACACAGCCCCGAAACTCCCTACATTTCGAAACAATTCACAACCCGCTTCCAGGAGCAACACACCCGAGGAGTAGAGCCACTGACTCAGCTACCCAAATCAGCAACTCCATTTCCAAGAGCAGCGACTCTCCCTTCACACTGGAAGCTCATTTTATATATTGATTATAAACTCTGATCCAGGCCCAATTCAAATTCCCATCTAAATGCGACTGGGACTACTCAACCCAGTGCATTACAATCCACTGCAGAATCATCTCATAGCACAGTCTCATACAAAGAGCAGAGTCACTGACTCAGCAACCCAAATCAGGCCCTCTATCTCCAAGAAGAGCGGCCATTGTGAGTTGATTCTGACTAAATCCCGGACACTAATGCAAGCCACTATTTATTGATTATAAAAACTGATTGTGGATTCGCTATACCTCTAACCTATAATAGTATGTGACTACACAGCCCCGAAACTCCCTACATTTCGAAACAATTCACAACTCCCTTCCAGGAGCAACACACCCGAGGAGTAGAGCCACTGACTCAGCTACCCAAATCAGCACCTCCATTTCCAAGAGCAGCGACTCTCCCTTGACACTGGAAGCTCATTCTATATATTGATTATAAACTTTGATCCAGGCCCAATTCAAATTCCCACCTAAATGCGACTGGGACTACTCAACCCAGTGCATTACAATCCACTGTAGAATCATCTCATAGCACAAGCTCATACAAAGAACAGAGTCACTGACTCAGCACCCCAAATCAGGCACTCTATCTCTAAGAAGAGCAGCCATTGTGAGTTGATTCTGCCTAAATCCCGGACGCTACTACAAGCCACTATTTATTGATTATAAAAACTGATTGTGGATTCGCTATACCTCTAACCTATAATAGTATGTGACTACACAGCCCTGAAACTCCCTACATTTCGAAACAATTCACAACCTGTTTCCAGGAGCAACACACCCGAGGAGTAGAGCCACTGACTCAGCTACCCAAATCAGCACCTCCATTTCCAAGAGCAGCGACTCTGCCTTGACACTGCAAGCTCGATCTATTGATTGACTATAAACTATGATCCAGGCCCAAGTCAACTTCCCTCCTAAATGCGACTGGGACTACTCAGCCCAGTGCATTACAATCCACTGCAGAATCATCTCATAGCACAAGCTCATACAAAGAGCAGAGTCACTGACTCAGCAACCCAAATCAGGCACTCGTTATCTCCAAGAAGAGCGGCCATTGTAAGTTGATTCTGCCTAAATCCCGGACGCTAATACAAGCCACTATTTATTGATTATAAAAACTGATTGTGGATTCGCTATACCTCTAACCTATAATAGTATGTTACTACACAGCCCCGAAACTCCCTACATTTCGAAACAATTCACAACCCGCTTCCAGGAGCAACACACCCGAGGAGTAGAGCCACTGACTCAGCTACCCAAATCAGCACCTCCATTTCCAAGAGCAGCGACTCTCCCTTCACACTGGAAGCTCATTTTATATATTGATTATAAACTCTGATCCAGGCCCAATTCAAATTCCCATCTAAATGCGACTGGGACTACTCAACCCAGTGCATTACAATCCACTGCAGAATCATCTCATAGCACAGTCTCATACAAAGAGCAGAGTCACTGACTCAGCAACCCAAATCAGGCCCTCTATCTCCAAGAAGAGCGGCCATTGTGAGTTGATTCTGACTAAATCCCGGACACTAATGCAAGCCACTATTTATTGATTATAAAAACTGATTGTGGATTCGCTATACCTCTAACCTATAATAGTATGTGACTACACAGCCCCGAAACTCCCTACATTTCGAAACAATTCACAACTCCCTTCCAGGAGCAACACACCCGAGGAGTAGAGCCACTGACTCAGCTACCCACATCAGCACCTCCATTTCCAAGAGCAGCGACTCTCCCTTGACACTGGAAGCTCATTCTATATATTGATTATAAACTTTGATCCAGGCCCAATTCAAATTCCCACCTAAATGCGACTGGGACTACTCAACCCAGTGCATTACAATCTACTGCAGAATCATCTCATAGCACAAGCTCATACAAAGAACAGAGTCACTGACTCAGCACCCCAAATCAGGCACTCTACCTCCAAGAAGAGCGGCCATTGTAAGTTGATTCTGCCTAAATCCTGGACGCTAAAACAAGCCACTATTTATTGATTATAAAAACTGATTGTGGATTCGCTATACCTCTAACCTATAATAGTATGTGACTACACAGCCCCGAAACTTCCTACATTTTGAAACAATTCACAACCCGCTTCCAGGAGCAACACACCCGAGGAGTAGAGCCACTGACTCAGCTACCCAAATCAGCACCTCCATTTCCAAGAGCAGCGACTCTCCCTTGACACTGGAAGCACATTCTATATATTGATTATAAACTATGATCCAGGCCCAATTCAAATGCCCACCTAAATGCGACTGGGACTACTCAACCCAGTGCATTACAATCCACTGCAGAATCATCTCATAGCACAAGCTCATACAAAGGGCAGAGTCACTGACTCAGCACCCCAAATCAGGCACTCTATCTCCAAGAAGAGCGGCCATTGTAAGTTGATGCTGCCTAAATCCCGGACGCTACTACAAGCCAATATTTATTGATTATAAAAACTGATTGTGGATTCACTATACCTCTAGCCTATAATAGTATGTGACTACACAGTCCCGAAACTCCCTACATTTCGAAACAATTCACAACCCGTTTCCAGGAGCAACACACCTGAGGAGTAGAGCCACTGACTCAGCTACCCAAATCAGCACCTCCATTTCCAAGAGCAGCGACTCTCCTTTGACACTGGAAGCTCATTCTATATATTGATTATAAACTATGATCCAGGCCCAATTCAAATTCCCACCTAAATGCGACTGGGACTACTCAACCCAGTGCATTACAATCCACTGCAGAATCATCTCATAGCAGTCTCATACAAAGAGCAGAGTCACTGACTCAGCAACCCAAATCAGGCACTCTATCTCCAAGAAGAGCGGCCATTGTAAGTTGATTCTGCCTAAATCCCGGACGCTAATACAAGCCACTATTTATTGATTATAAAAACTGATTGTGGATTCGCTATACCTCTAACCTATAATAGTATGTGACTACACAGCCCCGAAACTCCCTACATTTCGAAACAATTCACAACCCGCTTCCAGGAGCAACACACCCGAGGAGTAGAGCCACTGACTCAGCTACCCAAATCAGCACCTCCATTTCCAAGAGCAGCGACTCTGACTTGACACTGCAAGCTCGATCTATTGATTGACTATAAACTATGATCCAGGCCCAAGTCAACTTCCCTCCTAAATGCGACTGGGACTACTCAGCCCAGTGCATTACAATCCACTGCAGAATCATCTCATAGCAGTCTCATACAAAGAGCAGAGTCACTGACTCAGCAACACAAATCAGGCACTCTATCTCCAAGAAGAGCGGCCATTGTAAATTGATTCTGCCTAAATCCCGGACACTAATACAAGCCACTATTTATTGATTATAAAAACTGATTGTGGATTTGCTATACCTCTAACCTATAATAGTATGTGACTACACAGCCCCGAAACTCCCTACATTTTGAAACAATTCACAACCCGCTTCCAGGAGCAACACACCCGAAGAGTAGAGCCACTGACTCAGCTACCCAAATCAGCACCTCCATTTCCAAGAGCAGCGACTCCCCCTTGACACTGGAAGCTCATTCTATATATTGATTATAAACTTTGATCCTGGCCCAATTCAAGTTCCCACCTAAATGAGACTGGGACTACTCAACCCAGTGCATTACAATCCACTGCAGAATCATCTCATAGCACAAGCTCATACAAAGAGCAGAGTCACTGACTCAGCACCCCAAATCAGGCACTCTATCTCCAAGAAGAGCGGCCATTGTGAGTTGATGCTGCCTAAATCCCGGACTCTACTACAAGCCACTATTTATTGATTATAAAAACTGATTGTGGATTCGCTATACCTCTAACCTATAATAGTATGTGAGTACACAGCCCCGAAACTCCCTACATTTCGAAACAATTCACAACCCGCTTCCAGGAGCAACACACCCGAGGAGTAGAGACACTGACTCAGCTACCCAAATCAGCACCTCCATTTCCAAGAGCAGCGACTCTCCCTTCACACTGGAAGCTCATTTTATATATTGATTATAAACTCTGATCCAGGCCCAATTCAAATTCCCATCTAAATGCGACTGGGACTACTCAACCCAGTGCATTACAATCCACTGCAGAATCATCTCATAGCACAGTCTCATACAAAGAGCAGAGTCACTGACTCAGCAACCCAAATCAGGCCCTCTATCTCCAAGAAGAGCGGCCATTGTGAGTTGATTCTGACTAAATCCCGGACACTAATGCAAGCCACTATTTATTGATTATAAAAACTGATTGTGGATTCGCTATACCTCTAACCTATAATAGTATGTGACTACACAGCCCCGAAACTCCCTACATTTCGAAACAATTCACAACTCGCTTCCAGGAGCAACACGCCCGAGGAGTAGAGCCACTGACTCAGCTACCCAAATCAGCACCTCAATTTCCAAGAGCAGCGACTCTCCCACGACACTGGAACTCATTCTATATATTGATTATAAACTATAATCCAGGCCGAATTCAAATTCCCACCTAAATGCGACTGGGACTACTCAACCCAGTGCATTACAATCCACTGCACAATCATCTCATAGCACAAGCTAATACAAAGAGCAGAGTCACTGACTCAGCACCCCAAATCAGGCACTCTATCTCCAAGAAGTGCGGCCATTGTAAGTTGATTCTGCCTAAATCCCGGACGCTAACACAAGCCACTATTTATTGATTATAAAAACTGATTGTGGATTCGCTATACCTCTAACCTATAATAGTATAAGACTACAGAGCCCCAAATGTGCCTGCATTTCGAAACACTTTGCAGCCTGCTTCCAGCAGCATCACACTCCAGGAGTAGAGCCACTGACTCAGCTACCCACATCAGCACCTCCATTTCCAAGAGCAGCGACTCTGCCTTGACACTGGAAGCTCAATCTCTTGATTGACTATAAACTATGATACAGGCCCAATTCAAATTCCCACCTAAATGCGACTGGGACTACTCAGCCCAGTGCATTACAATCTACTGCAGAATCATCTCATAGCACAGTCTCATACAAAGAGCAGAGTCACTGACTCAGCAACCCAAATCAGGCCCTCTATCTCCAAGAAGAGCGGCCATTGTGAGTTGATTCTGCCTAAATCCCGGACGCTAATATAAGCCACTATTTATTAATTATAAAAACTGATTGTGGGTAGGCTATACCTCTAACCTATAATAGTATGTGACTACACAGCCCCGAAACTCCCTACATTTTGAAACAATTCACAACCAGCTTCCAGGAGCAACACACCCAAAGAGTAGAGCCACTGACTCAGCTACCCAAATCAGCACCTCCATTTCCAAGAGAAGCGACTCTCCCTTGACACTGGAAGCTCATTCTATATATTGATTATAAACTTTGATCCAGGCCCAATTCAAATTCCGACCTCAATGCGACTGGGACTACTCAACCCAGTGCATTACAATCTACTGCAGAATCATCTCATAGCACAAGCTCATACAAAGAGCAAAGTCACTGACTCAGCACCCCAAATCAGGCACTCTACCTCCAAGAAGAGCGGCCATTGTAAGTTGATTCTGCCTAAATCCTGGACGCTAAAACAAGCCACTATTTATTGATTATAAAAACTGATTGTGGATTCGCTATACCTCTAACCTATAATAGTATGTGACTACACAGCCCGGAAACTTCCTACATTTTGAAACAATTCACAACCCGCTTCCAGGAGCAACACACCCGAGGAGTAGAGCCACTGACTCAGCTACCCAAATCAGCACCTCCATTTCCAAGAGCAGCGACTCTCCCTTGACACTGGAAGCACATTCTATATATTGATTATAAACTATGATCCAGGCCCAATTCAAATGCCCACCTAAAGGCGACTGGGACTACTCAACCCAGTGCATTACAATCCACTGCAGAATCATCTCATAGCACAAGCTCATACAAAGGGCAGAGTCACTGACTCAGCACCCCAAATCAGGCACTCTATCTCCAAGAAGAGCGGCCAATGTAAGTTGATGCTGCCTAAATCCCGGACGCTACTACAAGCCAATATTTATTGATTATAAAAACTGATTGTGGATTCACTATACCTCTAGCCTATAATAGTATGTGACTACACAGTCCCGAAACTCCCTACATTTCGAAACAATTCACAACCCGTTTCCAGGAGCAACACACCCGAGGAGTAGAGCCACTGACTCAGCTACCCAAATCAGCACCTCCATTTCCAAGAGCAGCGACTCTCCTTTGACACTGGAAGCTCATTCTATATATTGATTATAAACTATGATCCAGGCCCAATTCAAATTCCCACCTAAATGCGACTGGGACTACTCAACCCAGTGCATTACAATCCACTGTAGAATCATCTCATAGCACAAGCTCATACAAGGAGCAGAGTCACTGACTCAGCACCCCAAATCAGGCACTCTATCTCCAAGAAGAGCGGCCATTGTGAGTTGATTCTGCCTAAATCCCGGACGCTACTACAAGCCACTATTTATTGATTATAAAAACTGATTGTGGATTTGCTATACCTCTAACCTATAAGAGTATGTGACTACACAGCCCCGAAACTCCCTACATTTTGAAACAATTCACAACCCGCTTCCAGGAGCAACACACCCGAGGAGTAGAGCCACTGACTCAGATACCCAAATCAGCACCTCCATTTCAAAGAGCAGCGACTCTGCCTTGACACTGCAAGCTCGATCTATTGATTGACTATAAACTATGATCCAGGCCCAATTCAACTTCCCTCCTAAATGCGACTGGGACTACTCAGCCCAGTGCATTACAATCCACTGCAGAATCATCTCATAGCACAGTCTCATACAAAGAGCAGAGTCACTGACTCAGCAACCCAAATCAGGCACTCTATCTTCAAGAAGAGCGGTCATTGTAAGTTGATTCTGCCTAAATCCCGGACGCTAATACAAGCCACTATTTATTGATTATAAAAACTGATTGTGGATTCGCTATACCTCTAACCTATAATAGTATGTGACTACACAGCCCCGAAACTCCCTACATTTCGAAACAATTCACAACCCGTTTCCAGGAGCAACACACCCGAGGAGTAGAGCCACTGACTCAGCTACCCAAATCAGCACCTCCATTTCCAGGAGCAGCGACTCTGCCTTGACACCGCAAGCTCGATCTATTGATTGACTATAAACTATGATCCAGGCCCAATTCAACTTCTCTCCTAAATGTGTGTGTCTTGTAAAGCGCACTGCTACCCGGAGGTGTCCTGGCGCTATAGACCGCTGGGGAACCCGTCCTGGCTTTCCCTGTGAGATGTTCCCTTTCTGGGTATCTCCAAGGTGAAACCAGGCATCCCCGGCGTTTGTGGGGGGCCGTTGTGGAGATGAGGCAAGCTAATGCCCAGAGTTGCCGAGTGTGATCCCTGGTTAGAGTAGGCACCGAGGCGAGAATTATCGAGTCCGCTGACCATGGTTCACGACCCTGCCGCGTCGGGGATTGAACCCTGGTCCCAGGCCGTCTTCTGCTTTCGGGTCTGCCGCCTCTAACCAGTGAGCCACACCACTCCAAATGCGACTGGGACTACTCAGCCCAGTGCATTACAATCCACTGCAGAATCATCTCATAGCACAGTCTCATACAAAGAGCAGAGTCACTGACTCAGCAACCCAAATCAGGCACTCTATCTCCAAGAAGAGCGGTCATTGTAAGTTGATTCTGCCTAAATCCCGGACTCTAATACAAGCCACTATTTATTGATTATAAAAACTGATTGTGGATTCGCTATACCTCTAACCTATAATAGTATGTGACTACACAGCCCCAAAACTCCCTACATTTTGAAACAATTCACAACCCGCTTCCAGGAGCAACACACCCGAGGAGTAGAGCCACTGACTCAGCTACCCAAATCAGCACCTCCATTTCCAAGAGCAGCGACTCTCCTTTGACACTGGAAGCTCATTCTATATATAGATTAAAAACTATGATCCAGGCCCAATTCAAATTCCCACCTAAATGCGACTCGGACTACTCAACCCAGTGCATTACAATCCACTGCAGAATCATCTCATAGCACAAGCTCATACAAAGAGCTGAGTCACTGACTCAGCACCCCAAATCAGGCACTCTATCTCCAAGAAGAGCGGCCATTGTGAGTTGATGCTGCCTAAATCCCGGACGCTACTACAAGCCACTATTTATTGATTATAAAAACTGATTGTGGATTCGCTATACCTCTAACCTATAATAGTATGTGACTACACAGCCCGAAACTCCCTACATTTCGAAACAATTCACAACCCGTTTCCAGGAGCAACACACCCGAGGAGTAGAGCCACTGACTCAGCTACCCAAATCAGCACCTCCATTTCCAAGAGCAGCGACTCTGCCTTGACACCGCAAGCTCGATCTATTGATTGACTATAAACTATGATCCAGGCCCAATTCAACTTCCCTCATAAATGCGACTGGGACTACTCAGCCCAGTGCATTACAATCCACTACAGAATCAACTCATAGCACACTCTCATACAAAGAGCAGAGTCACTGACTTAGCAACCCAAATCAGGCACTCTATCTCCAAGAAGAGCGGCCATTGTAAGTTGATTCTGCCTAAATCCCGGACGCTTATACAAGCCACTATTTATTGATTATAAAAACTGATTGTGGATTCGCTATACCTCTAACCTATAATAGTATGTGACTACACAACCCCGAAACTACCTACATTTCGAAACAATTCACAACCCGCTTCCAGGAGCAACACACCCGAGGAGTAGAGCCACTGACTCAGCTACCCAAATCAGCACCTCCATTTCCAAGAGCAGCGACTCTCCTTTGACACTGGAAGCTCATTCTATATATTGATTATAAACTATGATCCAGGCCCAATTCAAATTCCCACCTAAATGCGACTGGGACTACTCAACCCAGTGCATTACAATCCACTGTAGAATCATATCATAGCACAGTCTCATGCAAAGAGCAGAGTCACTGACTCAGCAACCCAAATCAGGCACTCTATCTTCAAGAAGAGCGGTCATTGTAAGTTGATTCTGCCTAAATCCCGGACGCTAATACAGGCCACTATTTATTGATTATAAAAACTGATTGTGGATTCGCTATACCTCTAACCTATAATAGTATGTGACTACACAGCCCCGAACCTCCCTACATTTTGAAACAATTCACAACCTGCTTCCAGGAGCAACACACCCGAGGAGTAGAGCCACTGACTCAGCTACCCAAATCAGCACCTCCATTTCCAAGAGCAGCGACTCTCCTTTGACACTGGAAGCTCATTCTATATATTGATTATAAACTATGATCCAGGCCCAATTCAAATTCCCACCTAAATGCAACTCGGACTACTCAACCCAGTGCATTACAATCCACTGCAGAATCATCTCATAGCACAAGCTCATACAAAGAGCTGAGTCACTGACTCAGCACCCCAAATCAGGCACTCTATCTCCAAGAAGAGCGGCCATTGTGAGTTGATGCTGCCTAAATCCCGGACGCTAATACAAGCCACTATTTATTGATTATAAAAACTGATTGTGGATTCGCTATACCTTTAACCTATAATAGTATGTGACTACACAGCCCCGAACCTCCCTACATTTTGAAACAATTCACAACCCGTTTCCAGGAGCAACACACCCGAGGAGTAGAGCCACTGACTCAGCTACCCAAATCAGCAACTCCATTTCCAAGAGCAGCGACTCTGCCTTGACACCGCAAGCTCGATCTATTGATTGACTATAAACTATGATCCAGGCCCAATTCAACTTCCCTCCTAAATGCGACTGGGACTACTCAGCCCAGTGCATTACAATCCACTGCAGAATCATCTCATAGCACAATCTCATACAAAGAGCAGAGTCACTGACTCAGCAACCCAAATCAGGCACTCTATCTCCAAGAAGAGCGGCCATTGTAAGTTGATTCTGCCTAAATCCCGGACGCTTATACAAGCCACTATTTATTGATTATAAAAACTGATTGTGGATTCGCTATACCTCTAACCTATAATAGTATGTGACTACACAACCCCGAAACTCCCTACATTTCGAAACAATTCACAACCCGCTTCCAGGAGCAACACACCCGAGGAGAAGAGCCACTGACTCAGCTACCCAAATCAGCACCTCCATTTCCAAGAGCAGCGACTCTCCCTTGACACTGGAAGCTCATTCTATATATTGATTATAAACGCTGATCCAGGCTCAATTCAAATTCCCATCTAAATGTGACTGGGACTACTCAACCCAGTGCATTACAATCCACTGCAGAATCATCTCATAGCACAGTCTCATACAAAGAGCAGAGTCACTGACTCAACAACCCAAATCAGGCCCCCTATCTCCAAGAAGAGCGGCCATTGTGAGTTGATTCTGCCTAAATGCCGGACGCTAATACAAGCCAATATTTATTGATTATAAAAAGTGATTGTGGATTCGCTATACCTCTAACCTATAATAGTATGTGACTACACAGCCCCGAAACTCCCTAAATTTCGAAACAATTCACAACCCGCTTCCAGGAGCAACACACCCGAGGAGTAGAGCCACTGACTCAGCTACCCAAATCAGTACCTCCATTTCCAAGAGCAGCGACTCTGCCTTGACACTGGAAGCTCAATCTATTGATTGACTATAAACTTTGATCCAGGCCCAATTCAAATTCCCACCTAAATGCGACTGGGACTACTCAGCCCAGTGCATTACAATCCACTGTAGAATCATCTCATAGCACAAGCTCATACAAAGAGCAGAGTCACTGACTCAGCACCCCAAATCAGGCACTCTATCTCCAAGAAGAGCGGCCATTGTGAGTTGATTCTGCCTAAATCCCGGACGCTACTACAAGCCACTATTTATTGATTATAAAAACTGATTGTGGATTTGCTATACCTCTAACCTATAATAGTATGTGACTACACAGCCCCGAAACTCCCTACATTTCGAAACAATTCACAACCCGTTTCCAGGAGCAACACACCCGAGGAGTAGAGCCACTGACTCAGCTACCCAAATCAGCACCTCCATTTCCAAGAGCAGCGACTCTGCCTTGACACTGCAAGCTTGATCTATTGATTGACTATAAACTATGATCCAGGCCCAATTCAACTTCCCTCCTAAATGAGACTGGGACTACTCAGCCCAGTGCATTACAATCCACTGCAGAATCATCTCATAGCACAGTCTCATACAAAGAGCAGAGTCACTGACTCAGCAACCCAAATCAGGCACTCTATCTTCAAGAAGAGCGGTCATTGTAAGTTGATTCTGCCTAAATCCCGGACGCTAATACAAGCCACTATTTATTGATTATAAAAACTGATTGTGGATTCGCTATACCTCTAACCTATAATAGTATGTGACTACACAGCCCCGAAACTCCCTACATTTTGAAACAATTCACAACCCGCTTCCAGGAGCAACACACCCGAGGAGTAGAGCCACTGACTCAGCTACCCAAATCAGCACCTCCATTTCCAAGAGCAGCGACTCTCCTTTGACACTGGAAGCTCATTCTATATATTGATTATAAACTATGATCCAGGCCCAATTCAAATTCCCACCTAAATGCGACTGGGACTACTCAACCCAGTGCATTACAATCCACTGTAGAATCATATCATAGCACAGTCTCATACAAAGAGCAGAGTCACTAACTCAGCAACCCAAATCAGGCACTCTATCTTCAAGAAGAGCGGTCATTGTAAGTTGGTTCTGCCTAAATCCCGGACGCTAATACAAGCCACTATTTATTGATTATAAAAACTGATTGTGGATTCGCTATACCTCTAACCTATAATAGTATGTGACTACACAGCCCCGAAACTCCCTACATTTTGAAACAATTCACAACCTGCTTCCAGGAGCAACACACCCGAGGAGTAGAGCCACTGACTCAGCTACCCAAATCAGCACCTCCATTTCCAAGAGCAGCGACTCTCCTTTGACACTGGAAGCTCATTCTATATATTGATTATAAACTATGATCCAGGCCCAATTCAAATTCCCACCTAAATGCGACTGGGACTACTCAACCCAGTGCATTACAATCCACTGTAGAATCATCTCATCGCACAAGCTCATACAAAGAGCAGAGTCACTGACTCAGCACCCCAAATCAGGCACTCTATCTCTAAGAAGAGCAGCCATTGTGAGTTGATTCTGCCTAAATCCCGGACGCTACTACAAGCCACTATTTATTGATTATAAAAACTGATTGTGGATTCGCTATACCTCTAACCTATAATAGTATGTGACTACACAGCCCCGAAACTCCCTACATTTCGAAACAATTCACAACCCGTTTCCAGGAACAACACACCCGAGGAGTAGAGCCACTGACTCAGCTACCCAAATCAGCACCTCCATTTCCAAGAGCTGCGACTCTGCCTTGACACTGCAAGCTTGATCTATTGATTGACTATAAACTATGATCCAGGCCCAATTCAAATTCCCACCTAAATGCGACTGGGACTACTCAACCCAGTGCATTACAATCCACTGTAGAATCATCTCATAGCACAAGCTCATACAAAGAGCAGAGTCACTGACTCAGCACCCCAAATCAGGCACTCTATCTCTAAGAAGAGCAGCCATTGTGAGTTGATTCTGCCTAAATCCCGGACGCTACTACAAGCCACTATTTATTGATTATAAAAACTGATTGTGGATTTGCTATACCTCTAACCTATAATAGTATGTGACTACACAGCCCCGAAACTCCCTACATTTCGAAACAATTCACAACCCATTTCCAGGAGCAACACACCCGAGGAGTAGAGCCACTGACTCAGCTACCCAAATCAGCACCTCCATTTCCAAGAGCAGCGACTCTGCCTTGACACTGCCAGCTCGATCTATTGATTGATTATAAACTCTGATCCAGGCCCAATTCAAATTCCCATCTAAATGCGACTGGGACTACTCAACCCTGTGCCTTACAATCCACTGCAGAATCATCTCATAGCACAGCCTCATACAAAGAGCAGAGTCACTGACTCAGCAACCCAAATCAGGCCCTCTATCTCCAAGAAGAGCGGCCATTGTGAGAGGATTCTGCCTAAATCCCGGACGCTAAAACAAGCCACTATTTATTGAATATAAAAACTGATTGTGGATTCGCTATACCTCTAACCTATAATAGTATGTGACTACACAGCTCCGAAACTCCCTCCATTTCGAAACAATTCACAACCCGCTTCCAGGAGCAACACACCCGAGGAGTAGAGCCACTGACTCATCTACCCAAATCAGCACCTCCATTTCCAAGAGCAGCGACTCTCCCATGACACTGGAACTCATTCTATATATTGATTATAAACTATGATCCAGACCGAATTCAAATTCCCACCTAAATGCGACTGGGACTACTCAACCCAGTGCATTACAATCCACTGCAGAATCATCTCATAGCACAAGCTCATACAAAGAGCAGAGTCACTGACTCAGCACCCCAAATCAGGCACTCTATCTCCAAGAAGTGCGACCATTGTAAGTTGATTCTGCCTAAATCCCGGACGCTAATACAAGCCACTATTTATTGATTATAAAAACTGATTGTGGATTCGCTATACCTCTAACCTATAATAGTATAAGACTACAGAGCCCCAAATGTGCCTGCATTTCGAAACACTTTGCAGCCTGCTTCCAGCAGCATCACACCCCAGGAGTAGAGCCACTGACTCAGCTACCCAAATCAGCACCTCCATTTCCAAGAGCAGCGGCTCTGCCTTGACACTGGAAGCTCAATCCATTGATTGACTATAAACCATGATCCAGGCCCAATTCAAATTCCCACCTAAATGCGACTGGGACTACTCAGCCCAGTGCATTACAATCCACTGCAGAATCATCTCATAGCACAATCTCATACAAAGAGCAGAGTCACTGACTCAGCAACCCAAATCGGGCCCTCTATCTCCAAGAAGAGTGGCCATTGTGAGTTGATTCTGCCTAAATCCCGGACGCTAATACAAGCCACTATTTATTGATTATAAAAACTGATTGTGGATTCGCTATACCTCTAGCCTAAAATAGTATGTGACTACACAGCCCCGAAACTCCCTACATTTCGAAACAATCCACAACCCGTTTCCAGGAGCAACACACCCGAGGAGTAGAGCCACTGACTCAGCTACCCAAATCAGCACCTCCATTTCCAAGAGCAGCGACTCTCCTTTGACACTGGAAGCTCATTCTATATATTGATTATAAACTATGATCCAGGCCCAATTCAAATTCCCACCTAAATGCGACTGGGACTACTCAACCCAGTGCATTACAATCCACTGTAGAATCATCTCATAGCACAAGCTCATACAAAGAGCAGAGTCACTGACTCAGCACCCCAAATCAGGCACTCTATCTCCAAGAAGAGCGGCCATTGTGAGTTGATTCTGCCTAAATCCCGGACGCTACTACAAGCCACTATTTATTGATTATAAAAACTGATTGTGGATTCGCTATACCTCTAACCTATAATAGTATGTGACTACACAGCCCCGAAACTCCCTACATTTTGAAACAATTCACAACCCGCTTCCAGGAGCAACACACCCGAGGAGTAGAGCCACTGACTCAGCTACCCAAATCAGCACCTCCATTTCCAAGAGCAGCGACTCTGCCTTGACACTGCAAGCTCGATCTATTGATTGACTATAAACTATGATCCAGGCCCAATTCAACTTCCCTCCTAAATGCGACTGGGACTACTCAGCCCAGTGCATTACAATCCACTGCAGAATCATCTCATAGCACAGTCTCATACAAAGAGCAGAGTCACTGACTCAGCAACCCAAATCAGGCACTCTATCTCCAAGAAGAGCGGTCATTGTAAGTTGATTCTGCCTAAATCCCGGACGCTAATACAAGCCACTATTTATTGATTATAAAAACTGATTGTGGATTCGCTATACCTCTAACCTATAATAGTATGTGACTACACAGCCCCGAAACTCCCTACATTTTAAAACAATTCACAACCCGCTTCCAGGAGCAACACACCCGAGGAGTAGAGCCACTGACTCAGCTACCCAAATCAGCACCTCCATTTCCAAGAGCAGCGACTCTCCTTTGACACTGGAAGCTCATTCTATATATAGATTATAAACTATGATCCAGGCCCAATTCAAATTCCCACCCAAATGCGACTGGGACTACTCAACCCAGTGCATTACAAACACTGTAGAATCATCTCATAGCACAGTCTCATACAAAGAGCAGAGTCACTGACTCAGCAACCCAAATCAGGCACTCTATCTTCAAGAAGAGCGGTCATTGTAAGTTGATTCTGCCTAAATCCCGGACGCTAATACAAGCCACTATTTATTGATTATAAAAACTGATTGTGGATTCGCTATACCTCTAACCTATAATAGTATGTGACTACACAGCCCCGAAACTCCCTACATTTTGAAACAATTCAAAACCCGCTTCCAGGAGCAACACACCCGAGGAGTAGAGCCACTGACTCAGCTACCCAAATCAGCACCTCCATTTCCAAGAGCAGCGACTCTCCTTTGACACTGGAAGCTCATTCTATATATTGATTATAAACTATGATCCAGGCCCAATGCAAATTCCCACCTAAATGCGACTGGGACTACTCAACCCAGTGCATTACAATCCACTGTAGAATCATCTCATAGCAAAAGCTCACACAAAGAGCAGAGTCACTGACTCAGCACCCCAAATCAGGCACTCTATCTCTAAGAAGAGCAGCCATTGTGAGTTGATTCTGCCTAAATCCCGGACGCTACTACAAGCCACTATTTATTGATTATAAAAACTGATTGTGGATTTGCTATACCTCTAACCTATAATAGTATGTGACTACACAGCCCCGAAACTCCCTACATTTCGAAACAATTCACAACCCATTTCCAGGAGCAACACACCCGAGGAGTAGAGCCACTGACTCAGCTACCCAAATCAGCACCTCCATTTCCAAGAGCAGCGACTCTGCCTTGACACTGCCAGCTCGATCTATTGATTGACTATAAACTATGATCCAGGCCCAATTCAACTTCCCTCCTAAATGCGACTGGGACTACTCAACCCAGTGCATTACAATCCACTGCAGAATCATCTCATAGCACAATATCATAAAAAGAGCAGAGTCACTGACTCAGCAACCCAAATCAGGCACTCTATCTCCAAGAAGAGCGGTCATTGTAAGTTGATTCTGCCTAAATCCCGGACTCTAATACAAGCCACTATTTATTGATTATAAAAACTGATTGTGGATTCGCTATACCTCTAACCTATAATAGTATGTGACTACACAGCCCCGAAACTCCCTACATTTTGAAACAATTCACAACCCGCTTCCAGGAGCAACACACCCGAGGAGTAGAGCCACTGACTCAGCTACCCAAATCAGCACCTCCATTTCCAAGAGCAGCGACTCTCCTTTGACACTGGAAGCTCATTCTATATATAGATTAAAAACTATGATCCAGGCCCAATTCAAATTCCCACCTAAATGCGACTCGGACTACTCAACCCAGTGCATTACAATCCACTGCAGAATCATCTCATAGCACAAGCTCATACAAAGAGCTGAGTCACTGACTCAGCACCCCAAATCAGGCACTCTATCTCCAAGAAGAGCGGCCATTGTGAGTTGATGCTGCCTAAATCCCGGACGCTACTACAAGCCACTATTTATTGATTATAAAAACTGATTGTGGATTCGCTATACCTCTAACCTATAATAGTATGTGACTACACAGCCCGAAACTCCCTACATTTCGAAACAATTCACAACCCGTTTCCAGGAGCAACACACCCGAGGAGTAGAGCCACTGACTCAGCTACCCAAATCAGCACCTCCATTTCCAAGAGCAGCGACTCTGCCTTGACACCGCAAGCTCGATCTATTGATTGACTATAAACTATGATCCAGGCCCAATTCAACTTCCCTCATAAATGCGACTGGGACTACTCAGCCCAGTGCATTACAATCCACTACAGAATCAACTCATAGCACACTCTCATACAAAGAGCAGAGTCACTGACTTAGCAACCCAAATCAGGCACTCTATCTCCAAGAAGAGCGGCCATTGTAAGTTGATTCTGCCTAAATCCCGGACGCTTATACAAGCCACTATTTATTGATTATAAAAACTGATTGTGGATTCGCTATACCTCTAACCTATAATAGTATGTGACTACACAACCCCGAAACTCCCTACATTTCGAAACAATTCACAACCCGCTTCCAGGAGCAACACACCCGAGGAGTAGAGCCACTGACTCAGCTACCCAAATCAGCACCTCCATTTCCAAGAGCAGCGACTCTCCTTTGACACTGGAAGCTCATTCTATATATTGATTATAAACTATGATCCAGGCCCAATTCAAATTCCCACCTAAATGCGACTGGGACTACTCAACCCAGTGCATTACAATCCACTGTAGAATCATATCATAGCACAGTCTCATGCAAAGAGCAGAGTCACTGACTCAGCAACCCAAATCAGGCACTCTATCTTCAAGAAGAGCGGTCATTGTAAGTTGATTCTGCCTAAATCCCGGACGCTAATACAGGCCACTATTTATTGATTATAAAAACTGATTGTGGATTCGCTATACCTCTAACCTATAATAGTATGTGACTACACAGCCCCGAACCTCCCTACATTTTGAAACAATTCACAACCTGCTTCCAGGAGCAACACACCCGAGGAGTAGAGCCACTGACTCAGCTACCCAAATCAGCACCTCCATTTCCAAGAGCAGCGACTCTCCTTTGACACTGGAAGCTCATTCTATATATTGATTATAAACTATGATCCAGGCCTGTTAGACCTGGCATCATTGGCATGAGTCTCTCCTCCATTTTTTCTGTTTGCCTCCTCTGTTTACGATGTTTTTGCTGGTATATGCTTTGGGCACTGTGCCACTGCTGATCAGTGCCACAGTGCAAGTGCTCCCTATGTGAAATTGCTGTATTGATTTACTTCCATGTTTGGCTTATTTGGTTTACTATCAGTCCCTAGTCGAGTGCACCAGGAGTGCCAGGGCTTGTAAATACAAATGCTGCTAGTGGGCCTGCAGCACATGTTGTGCCACCCACAAGAGCGGCCTAGTAAAAGTATGTCTGAAGGTCTGCCATTGCCAGACCACGTGCAGTCTGACTGTCACGAGGACTGCGCAAGTACACCTACTTGCCAGTCCCTAAACCTTCCCTTAACTTCATGTTAGTCACCCCTATGGTAGGCCCACGGGCAGGGTGCATTGTAAGCATAAGGTAGGACAAGCCTGACAAGGTTGGCATGTCCTAATAGTGAATTACATCCATAGTCGTTTTTCACTATTGTAAGGTAGCCTGCTCTCCATCAGTTAGAATGGGCTGCCAGGATTATTAATGTTATAATCCTAGCGGGCTCGGGGAGCATGGTGCAATGTCGAGTTTGGTATCCCTGAACTCAGGGTTTAATAACGCATCCGTTTGTGTGGATGGTTTTTGGACTCTGTGTTTGAAAATAGCACTTTTAGAAAGTAGCTATTTTCTTGTCTAACTGTCTACCGGTCTCTGCTGGTTCTGGTGTGTGTGTGACAGGAGCTGGGTGGCTCCAGAGAGTCTGAATGAGTCAGTGTGGGATGAGTGGGGCATTTGCATTGAGAGTAGGGGAAGAGTAGCTCTTGATAGCCTGCCCTGCCTGATACAATGTTGGCTCCGCCCCCCTGCCAGGCGACTGATGACTCTGTGCTTGCCTGGGACTTTCCTGGCCCGCCTCCTGCCGGGCAGCTGATGGCCCTGCCCCTGCCAGTGACAATGCTGGCTCCGCTCCTGCTGAGCGGCTGAGGACTCTGCCCTGCCCAGTGAATAGGCCAGGTGCTCTGGCCTGGCAACACCCACAACAAACCCAGGATGGGGGGAGATTCCCCTGCATGGACAAAGGGATCAAAGCCAAAAAGGGGTATAAGAGAAGGACCCCTGAACCAAGAATTTAGATCACTTCTGACAAGGAAACCTGAACCAAGGACAAGAAGCCTGCTGATCTAAGGACTGCCTACCCCTTCTGCAAGAGTGCTGTTGTTGGGGGAATCCTGCATTGCTTCTTTATTTTTGCCAAGGAACCAGGAGAGAGGAACTTTGTGTGTACTCTCACTCTTTGCTGAGAAAATCTCCAAGGGCTGGAAGAGTGCCAGTCTCCTGTTGAAGTCACAGGGCTAAAGGACTTCATCTGTTAAAGTGCTATTTGCTGGAGTTTGTGAATCCAGCACCTCTGAAAGAATCCAGCAATCTCGACGCCGACGGACGCCGCCGAATCCAGCTCGACATCGTGAGTAACGGCTCCAGTGTCCCGCTTCCTCGACGCCGGCCGCCGGGCCCGATCGACGCCAGCAGCAACGCCAGTGAGTAGTGAGTTCGGCTCCAGCTCCAGGTGACCCCGTGTCTGCACCGCCGCTGATCGCATCGACTTCGAGCCCTCTCGACGCCGTGAGCGCTGCTCACTCTTGCAACATCGACATCGACGACGCCGTATCCTGCTTCATCCCGTGAGCGCTGCTCCCGCCTGACTTCGGTCGACGCCGCTGCAGATCGCCCCGACTCCGAGGCCCGATCGACGCCGAAGACGCGACGCCGGACATCTCGACGCCGCTGATCATCGAGTGCTTCACTTTTCCAAGGTACTGTGTTGTTGGGGTCTGTGCGACTCCGGGCTCGACGTAGCGCTCCTCGCGGTCGACGCCGAACCTTTGGATTAACTTTGCCTCGACGTCGTGTGACTCCCGTGTGGGTTACATTGTTGCCAAGAACTGTGTTTTAGAGAAGAAGAGTTGCTTTTGATACTAAAGACTTTGTGCTAAGAAGAAACCGTGCTTGAACTATTATTTTTCCTTCCAAGAGTATTTATTGAGACTGTGGTATATTTTTGTCGTTATTTGGTCTTGTGCTAAGCCTTATATAAAAATACTTATTTTTATAATACTACTGTGTCGTGTCCATTTGTAGTGTATTCACTTTATTACTGTATGTGGTCATAAATGCTTAACGCACTGCCTCTGAGATAAGCCTGTCTGCTTTGCCAAACTACCAAGGGGGTGAGCAGGGGTTATCTAAGTGTGTGATCTCCTTGCCCTGACTAGAAAAGGTGTGTCCCTATTTGTCAGAAGTGTATACCTCTGCCAACTAGAGACAGCCGCTTCTAACATTGGTGGGTCAGCGGTGGGATTTTGAACTTTGCATTTATGACCCATGTGCAGTGATTAGTGTGCGCTACATAGTGAAAGCAGACCATAGCACAGCCACAATCTGTTTTGGTTGGATATTCTATTTTTGTTCTCCGCTTTTCCTGAAGCTTGATTTTTGAAACTGCCAGTTTTGACCATGAGTGACGCCGGAGTCACTGCCCCTGTTGTTGCTGTTGTGGAGGAATTTGATAGGAGTAAGATAAATGATTATTCCTTAAAGGAGCTGAAACACTTTTGCAAACAATTGAAAGTCCCTACTCCAGGCCTCTCCAAGAAAGCAGAATATTTCAAAGCATTGGAAGCCTGGTTAGAGGCCAGAGACCCCTCTGCCCCGGTGGTGGTACCGACAGAGGAAGGGGAGGAGGAAGTGCCCGTGACTGGGCCTGTATCCCCTCCTGGCAGCAGTGTTTCCTCCAAAGGTCTTTCCCCTGAAGAAAGAGAAGAAAGGGCGAAGGAGCGAGCCTACAACATGGAAATGGCAAAACTTAAGATAAATGGGCAGTTGGAGATAGAGAATGCAAGAGGCAGGAGAGAAGCTGATTTGGAGATCAAAAGATTAGAGTTTGAAAGGGAGAAGTTAGCTTTTGAGCGTGATACCAAGTTGAGGGAGTTGGAGCTCCAAGCTAAAAAGTTAGAATTGAATCCCTCTGGTGGCAGCGTCCCATCTGTGCCTGCAGAAAGTAGGTTTTATTTTCCCAAAGATGTGATCAAAGATTTTCAGAAGAATGAGGATATTGGTCAGTGGTTTAAAGCATATGAGTTAGCATTGTTGGCCCACCGGGTACCTGAGAAGGATTGGGGAGCGGGGTTGTGGGGTCGCTTTGTGAATGAGGGAAGAGATACCCTGTTAGACATGCCTGTTGAGAATAGGACGTCTTATGCTCATATGAAAGATGCTTTAATGTTAAGGTATGGCCTCACCCCAGAAAAGTACAGACAGGCC
The DNA here is from genome assembly GCF_964261635.1 of Lissotriton helveticus. Lineage (NCBI taxonomy): Eukaryota > Metazoa > Chordata > Amphibia > Caudata > Salamandridae > Lissotriton > Lissotriton helveticus. The sequence continues at coordinate 1,557,492,834 of NC_136069.1, read as the reverse complement.
TTTAGAGAATGTAAGAAGTTGCCTGGTACCACGTGGGTGGAGTATGTGTCATATTTTTGCAGAGCCATGGATGGTTGGGTAAAGGGCAGCAAAGTGGAAAGTTATGATGCTCTTTATGATTTGTTTGCTTGGGAGCACTTGTCTAATAACTGTTTTCCAGAGCTGCGCCAGCACCTTATTGATAGCAAGATATCTAACCCTAGAAAACTTGCTGAAGAGGCGGACCGCTGGGTCAGTACCAGGGTCCACAAGGGTCCAGTGGGAGACTCAGCCAAAGGTGGGCAGGGTCCCCAGCAGAAGAATGGGGGGGACAAGGGTAAACAGAGGGAGTTCCAGAAAGGGCCCCAAAGTAATTCCCAAGGGAACCAAGGGAAAGGTTCCCAGCCTCCCCCTGTGAAGAAATCAGAGGCCCCGCCAGGTAAACCTGGTCATAGGGGCCCACTGACCTGCTTCGTTTGTAAGCAGGTAGGACACCGTTTTTATGACCCTCAGTGTCCCTTGAAGAAGTCTGGTGCACTACCCAGTGCACCACCCCGTCAGTTGGCTAGTGTAGCTCTGGGAGGGGAGGAGATGGTTGCCCATGGTGGGGAGGGTCCCGCGGAGATGTCCCTGGTCTCTCTAGGAGACATGGAATTGGTCCCTCCACCCCCTCTGCCTAGTAACACTAAGAAATATAGGCAGTGGGTGACCATTAATGGCCATAGAGTGGAAGCTCTCAGAGACACCGGAGCGAGTGTGACAGCTGTCAAGTATCACTTGGTGTCCAGAGAGCAGGTTGTTCCCCACGCATTCTACCCTGTGATAGCTGCTGACAACTCCCAGAGAGAGTGTGAGGTAGCTCAAGTTTCCTTTGAATGGGGGGGAGTTTCGGGTACTCTTCAGGTTGCTGTGAGGCCCGCCATGCCTGTTGATTGTCTCCTGGGCAATGATTTGGAAGACTCCCCTTGGGCTAAGGTGGAGAGGGAGACACATTTGAAAATGTTGGGTGTGCCAGAGTGGGTGTGTGCAACCACTCGATCCATGACAGCAAGTAAGGGTGTTGATGGGGTTCTGGAGCCTGAAAGTATGGCCCAGGACCCAGCTGTGAAGAGAAGAGGCAGGGGGCGCGGGAAACCGTCCCCCGTAGTTCCCGTGGTCCAGGAGGAGGCAGACCTCGAGGGGGATGCCCTGGAACCCACAGGTGAACAAGTTGCCGAACTGGGAGACCTGCCCGAGCTGACCCATGGGCAGCAGGATGGTGGTCCCTCCAGGGAGGAATTCTGTGCAGAACAGAAAGTGTGCCCTTCTCTTGTGGGTATGAGGCAGCAGGCCTCAGCCCAAACCTCAGGTGATCAGTCAGGGTCACATTTTGTGTACTGGGAGAACGACCTCCTGTATAGCGAGCCTAAGGCTGCTGAGCCTGGGTCAGCCCGTGTGCTGGTGGTACCTCAGCGCTTCAGAGCCTACCTACTGGGTTTGGCTCATGACGTTCCTTTAGCTGGACATCTGGGGCAGGACAAGACCTATGACAGGCTTGTCACCCATTTCTATTGGCCTCAGATGCGAAGGGATGTAGACATCCAGCGCAAGACCTGTCAGACTTGCCAGGCAAGTGGGAAAAGCGGGCGGAAGCAGAAGGCTCCCCTCCAACCTTTTCCCGTGGTCAGTACCCCCTTTGACCGGGTGGGGATTGACATTGTTGGGCCACTGGACCCCAAGACAGCCCTGGGCAACAGGTTCATCCTGGTCTTGGTGGACCATGCCACACGGTACCCGGAAGCCATCCCTCTCAGGACAGTGACTGCCCCCGTGGTGGGACGGGCACTAATGGGTGTTTTCTCCCGAATGGGGTTCCCCAGAGAGGTGGTGTCAGACCGGGGCACCAACTTCATTTCCAACTATATGAAGTCTCTGTGGAAGGAGTGTGGGGTAACTTATAAGTTCACCACTCCTTACCACCCCCAAGGTAATGGGTTGGTTGAAAGATTCAACCGTACCCTTAAAGGCATGATTATGGGTCTTGAAGAACCAATGAGGCGTAAATGGGACGTCCTCTTGCCATGCCTGTTGTTTGCTTACCGTGAAGTGCCACAGAAGTCTCTAGGGTTCAGCCCCTTTGAGCTTCTGTATGGTCACCCGGTAAGAGGACCTTTAAGTCTGGTCAAAGAAGGCTGGGAGCAATCTCCCAGGAAACCTCCCCAGGATGTATATAGTTACATGCTGGCCTTTAGGAACCAGACTAGGCGCTTCAGGGATCTTGCTCAGGCAAATCTGGAGGCCAGCCAGGAGGAGATGAAGCGGTGGTACGACCAGAGGGCCACTCTGGTAGAGCTTCAGCCTGGACAGAAAGTTTGGGTCATGTCCCCTGTGGAACCTTGTGCGCTCAAGGACAGGTGGACTGGACCATTCGAGGTTGTGGAGAAGAAGAGCGATGTCACCTACCTGGTGGATTTGAAGTCTCCCAGGAACCCCTTGCGGGTCCTGCATGTCAACCGTTTGAAGCCCCACTTAGAAAGGTCCGAAGTGGGCATGCTCCTAGCTACAGATGCTGGAATGGAGGAGGAGAGTGAGCCTCTTCCTGACCTCCTGTATGCAAAAGAGCAAGATGGGTCAGTGGATGGTGTTGTCCTCTCTGACACACTGACCCCTGAACAGCAGCAGGATTGTCGCCATTTGTTGGGGCAATTCCCTGATCTGTTCTCCTTGATTCCTGGTGTTACTCAGTGGTGTGTCCATGATGTAGACACCGGGGACAGCACTCCTGTCAAGCACAAGGCTTACAGAGTGACTGACAAGGTCAGAGCATACATCAAGGAGGAGGTCTCCAAGATGTTTGCCCTAGGGGTGGTTGAGTCCTCTAGCAGTCCTTGGGCCAGCCCCGTGGTCTTGGTTCCAAAGGCTGCAGCGCCTGGTGCTTCACCGGAACTTCGGTTCTGTGTGGATTACCGAGGACTCAATTCAGTCACCAAGACTGACGCGCACCCCATCCCCAGAGCTGATGAGCTCATCGATCGGTTAGGGGCTGCCCAGTATCTTAGTACGTTTGATCTAACGTCTGGGTACTGGCAGATCGCCTTGACCGATGGGGCAAAAGAGAGGTCAGCATTCTCCACACCAGATGGGCACTACCAGTTCCGGGTTATGCCCTTTGGGATGAAGAATGCCCCTGCCACCTTCCAGAGGTTGGTCAACCAGGTCTTGGCTGGGCTGGAGGATTTCAGTGCCGCCTACCTGGACGACATCGCAGTGTTCAGCGCCAGCTGGGAAGAACACTTGTGCCACCTCCAGGAAGTGTTGTTGGCCCTGCGCAGAGCAGGCCTCACAATCAAAGCCAGTAAGTGCCAGATTGGGCAGGGTTCAGTGGTGTACTTGGGGCACCAAGTAGGGAGCGGCAAGGTGGCCCCCCTGCAACCCAAGATTGATACCATCCTGGCATGGGCACCGCCCAAAACCCAGACTCAGGTGAGAGCCTTCCTGGGTCTCACGGGTTACTACAGGAGGTTTGTCAAGGATTATGGTAACATTGTGCACCCCTTGACTTCGCTGACTTCCAGGAAGCAGCCACGACTTGTGAACTGGACTGACGCCTGTCAGACGGCCTTTGACACCCTGAAAACTGCAATGTGCACAGCACCCATACTCCAGGCACCCGACTTTTCGAAAGAATTTGTTGTCCAGACGGACGCTTCAGAGCATGGCGTGGGGGCTGTTCTAGCTCAGGTGAATGAAGAGGGCCGAGACTTACCTGTAGCCTTCATCAGCAGGAGGTTACTTCCCAGGGAACAGAGGTGGAGTGCGATAGAAAGAGAAGCATTTGCTGTGGTCTGGGCACTGAAAAAGCTGAGACCCTACCTGTTTGGGACTCACTTCCGGGTGCAGACAGACCACAGGCCCCTCAGATGGTTGATGCAGATGAGGGGTGAGAATCCAAAGCTGTTGAGGTGGTCCATTTCCCTACAGGGGATGGACTTCACGGTGGAACACCGCCCTGGCACAGATCACGCCAATGCTGATGGTCTGTCCAGATTTTTCCGCCTTAGAGATGAGGACTCCCTAGGGTAAGGGTAGTTCTCCCCACATTTCAGCTGGAGGGGACACGTGTTAGACCTGGCATCATTGGCATGAGTCTCTCCTCCATTTTTTCTGTTTGCCTCCTCTGTTTACGATGTTTTTGCTGGTATATGCTTTGGGCACTGTGCCACTGCTGATCAGTGCCACAGTGCAAGTGCTCCCTATGTGAAATTGCTGTATTGATTTACTTCCATGTTTGGCTTATTTGGTTTACTATCAGTCCCTAGTCGAGTGCACCAGGAGTGCCAGGGCTTGTAAATACAAATGCTGCTAGTGGGCCTGCAGCACATGTTGTGCCACCCACAAGAGCGGCCTAGTAAAAGTATGTCTGAAGGTCTGCCATTGCCAGACCACGTGCAGTCTGACTGTCACGAGGACTGCGCAAGTACACCTACTTGCCAGTCCCTAAACCTTCCCTTAACTTCATGTTAGTCACCCCTATGGTAGGCCCACGGGCAGGGTGCATTGTAAGCATAAGGTAGGACAAGCCTGACAAGGTTGGCATGTCCTAATAGTGAATTACATCCATAGTCGTTTTTCACTATTGTAAGGTAGCCTGCTCTCCATCAGTTAGAATGGGCTGCCAGGATTATTAATGTTATAATCCTAGCGGGCTCGGGGAGCATGGTGCAATGTCGAGTTTGGTATCCCTGAACTCAGGGTTTAATAACGCATCCGTTTGTGTGGATGGTTTTTGGACTCTGTGTTTGAAAATAGCACTTTTAGAAAGTAGCTATTTTCTTGTCTAACTGTCTACCGGTCTCTGCTGGTTCTGGTGTGTGTGTGACAGGAGCTGGGTGGCTCCAGAGAGTCTGAATGAGTCAGTGTGGGATGAGTGGGGCATTTGCATTGAGAGTAGGGGAAGAGTAGCTCTTGATAGCCTGCCCTGCCTGATACAATGTTGGCTCCGCCCCCCTGCCAGGCGACTGATGACTCTGTGCTTGCCTGGGACTTTCCTGGCCCGCCTCCTGCCGGGCAGCTGATGGCCCTGCCCCTGCCAGTGACAATGCTGGCTCCGCTCCTGCTGAGCGGCTGAGGACTCTGCCCTGCCCAGTGAATAGGCCAGGTGCTCTGGCCTGGCAACACCCACAACAAACCCAGGATGGGGGGAGATTCCCCTGCATGGACAAAGGGATCAAAGCCAAAAAGGGGTATAAGAGAAGGACCCCTGAACCAAGAATTTAGATCACTTCTGACAAGGAAACCTGAACCAAGGACAAGAAGCCTGCTGATCTAAGGACTGCCTACCCCTTCTGCAAGAGTGCTGTTGTTGGGGGAATCCTGCATTGCTTCTTTATTTTTGCCAAGGAACCAGGAGAGAGGAACTTTGTGTGTACTCTCACTCTTTGCTGAGAAAATCTCCAAGGGCTGGAAGAGTGCCAGTCTCCTGTTGAAGTCACAGGGCTAAAGGACTTCATCTGTTAAAGTGCTATTTGCTGGAGTTTGTGAATCCAGCACCTCTGAAAGAATCCAGCAATCTCGACGCCGACGGACGCCGCCGAATCCAGCTCGACATCGTGAGTAACGGCTCCAGTGTCCCGCTTCCTCGACGCCGGCCGCCGGGCCCGATCGACGCCAGCAGCAACGCCAGTGAGTAGTGAGTTCGGCTCCAGCTCCAGGTGACCCCGTGTCTGCACCGCCGCTGATCGCATCGACTTCGAGCCCTCTCGACGCCGTGAGCGCTGCTCACTCTTGCAACATCGACATCGACGACGCCGTATCCTGCTTCATCCCGTGAGCGCTGCTCCCGCCTGACTTCGGTCGACGCCGCTGCAGATCGCCCCGACTCCGAGGCCCGATCGACGCCGAAGACGCGACGCCGGACATCTCGACGCCGCTGATCATCGAGTGCTTCACTTTTCCAAGGTACTGTGTTGTTGAGGTCTGTGCGACTCCGGGCTCGACGTAGCGCTCCTCGCGGTCGACGCCGAACCTTTGGATTAACTTTGCCTCGACGTCGTGTGACTCCCGTGTGGGTTACATTGTTGCCAAGAACTGTGTTTTAGAGAAGAAGAGTTGCTTTTGATACTAAAGACTTTGTGCTAAGAAGAAACCGTGCTTGAACTATTATTTTTCCTTCCAAGAGTATTTATTGAGACTGTGGTATATTTTTGTCGTTATTTGGTCTTGTGCTAAGCCTTATATAAAAATACTTATTTTTATAATACTACTGTGTCGTGTCCATTTGTAGTGTATTCACTTTATTACTGTATGTGGTCATAAATGCTTAACGCACTGCCTCTGAGATAAGCCTGTCTGCTTTGCCAAACTACCAAGGGGGTGAGCAGGGGTTATCTAAGTGTGTGATCTCCTTGCCCTGACTAGAAAAGGTGTGTCCCTATTTGTCAGAAGTGTATACCTCTGCCAACTAGAGACAGCCGCTTCTAACAAGGCCCAATTCAAATTCCCACCTAAATGCAACTCGGACTACTCAACCCAGTGCATTACAATCCACTGCAGAATCATCTCATAGCACAAGCTCATACAAAGAGCTGAGTCACTGACTCAGCACCCCAAATCAGGCACTCTATCTCCAAGAAGAGCGGCCATTGTGAGTTGATGCTGCCTAAATCCCGGACGCTAATACAAGCCACTATTTATTGATTATAAAAACTGATTGTGGATTCGCTATACCTTTAACCTATAATAGTATGTGACTACACAGCCCCGAACCTCCCTACATTTTGAAACAATTCACAACCCGTTTCCAGGAGCAACACACCCGAGGAGTAGAGCCACTGACTCAGCTACCCAAATCAGCAACTCCATTTCCAAGAGCAGCGACTCTGCCTTGACACCGCAAGCTCGATCTATTGATTGACTATAAACTATGATCCAGGCCCAATTCAACTTCCCTCCTAAATGCGACTGGGACTACTCAGCCCAGTGCATTACAATCCACTGCAGAATCATCTCATAGCACAATCTCATACAAAGAGCAGAGTCACTGACTCAGCAACCCAAATCAGGCACTCTATCTCCAAGAAGAGCGGCCATTGTAAGTTGATTCTGCCTAAATCCCGGACGCTTATACAAGCCACTATTTATTGATTATAAAAACTGATTGTGGATTCGCTATACCTCTAACCTATAATAGTATGTGACTACACAACCCCGAAACTCCCTACATTTCGAAACAATTCACAACCCGCTTCCAGGAGCAACACACCCGAGGAGAAGAGCCACTGACTCAGCTACCCAAATCAGCACCTCCATTTCCAAGAGCAGCGACTCTCCCTTGACACTGGAAGCTCATTCTATATATTGATTATAAACGCTGATCCAGGCTCAATTCAAATTCCCATCTAAATGTGACTGGGACTACTCAACCCAGTGCATTACAATCCACTGCAGAATCATCTCATAGCACAGTCTCATACAAAGAGCAGAGTCACTGACTCAACAACCCAAATCAGGCCCCCTATCTCCAAGAAGAGCGGCCATTGTGAGTTGATTCTGCCTAAATGCCGGACGCTAATACAAGCCAATATTTATTGATTATAAAAAGTGATTGTGGATTCGCTATACCTCTAACCTATAATAGTATGTGACTACACAGCCCCGAAACTCCCTAAATTTCGAAACAATTCACAACCCGCTTCCAGGAGCAACACACCCGAGGAGTAGAGCCACTGACTCAGCTACCCAAATCAGCACCTCCATTTCCAAGAGCAGCGACTCTGCCTTGACACTGGAAGCTCAATCTATTGATTGACTATAAACTTTGATCCAGGCCCAATTCAAATTCCCACCTAAATGCGACTGGGACTACTCAGCCCAGTGCATTACAATCCACTGTAGAATCATCTCATAGCACAAGCTCATACAAAGAGCAGAGTCACTGACTCAGCACCCCAAATCAGGCACTCTATCTCCAAGAAGAGCGGCCATTGTGAGTTGATTCTGCCTAAATCCCGGACGCTACTACAAGCCACTATTTATTGATTATAAAAACTGATTGTGGATTTGCTATACCTCTAACCTATAATAGTATGTGACTACACAGCCCCGAAACTCCCTACATTTCGAAACAATTCACAACCCGTTTCCAGGAGCAACACACCCGAGGAGTAGAGCCACTGACTCAGCTACCCAAATCAGCACCTCCATTTCCAAGAGCAGCGACTCTGCCTTGACACTGCAAGCTTGATCTATTGATTGACTATAAACTATGATCCAGGCCCAATTCAACTTCCCTCCTAAATGAGACTGGGACTACTCAGCCCAGTGCATTACAATCCACTGCAGAATCATCTCATAGCACAGTCTCATACAAAGAGCAGAGTCACTGACTCAGCAACCCAAATCAGGCACTCTATCTTCAAGAAGAGCGGTCATTGTAAGTTGATTCTGCCTAAATCCCGGACGCTAATACAAGCCACTATTTATTGATTATAAAAACTGATTGTGGATTCGCTATACCTCTAACCTATAATAGTATGTGACTACACAGCCCCGAAACTCCCTACATTTTGAAACAATTCACAACCCGCTTCCAGGAGCAACACACCCGAGGAGTAGAGCCACTGACTCAGCTACCCAAATCAGCACCTCCATTTCCAAGAGCAGCGACTCTCCTTTGACACTGGAAGCTCATTCTATATATTGATTATAAACTATGATCCAGGCCCAATTCAAATTCCCACCTAAATGCGACTGGGACTACTCAACCCAGTGCATTACAATCCACTGTAGAATCATATCATAGCACAGTCTCATACAAAGAGCAGAGTCACTAACTCAGCAACCCAAATCAGGCACTCTATCTTCAAGAAGAGCGGTCATTGTAAGTTGGTTCTGCCTAAATCCCGGACGCTAATACAAGCCACTATTTATTGATTATAAAAACTGATTGTGGATTCGCTATACCTCTAACCTATAATAGTATGTGACTACACAGCCCCGAAACTCCCTACATTTTGAAACAATTCACAACCTGCTTCCAGGAGCAACACACCCGAGGAGTAGAGCCACTGACTCAGCTACCCAAATCAGCACCTCCATTTGCAAGAGCAGCGACTCTCCTTTGACACTGGAAGCTCATTCTATATATTGATTATAAACTATGATCCAGGCCCAATTCAAATTCCCACCTAAATGCGACTGGGACTACTCAACCCAGTGCATTACAATCCACTGTAGAATCATCTCATCGCACAAGCTCATACAAAGAGCAGAGTCACTGACTCAGCACCCCAAATCAGGCACTCTATCTCTAAGAAGAGCAGCCATTGTGAGTTGATTCTGCCTAAATCCCGGACGCTACTACAAGCCACTATTTATTGATTATAAAAACTGATTGTGGATTCGCTATACCTCTAACCTATAATAGTATGTGACTACACAGCCCCGAAACTCCCTACATTTCGAAACAATTCACAACCCGTTTCCAGGAACAACACACCCGAGGAGTAGAGCCACTGACTCAGCTACCCAAATCAGCACCTCCATTTCCAAGAGCTGCGACTCTGCCTTGACACTGCAAGCTTGATCTATTGATTGACTATAAACTATGATCCAGGCCCAATTCAAATTCCCACCTAAATGCGACTGGGACTACTCAACCCAGTGCATTACAATCCACTGTAGAATCATCTCATAGCACAAGCTCATACAAAGAGCAGAGTCACTGACTCAGCACCCCAAATCAGGCACTCTATCTCTAAGAAGAGCAGCCATTGTGAGTTGATTCTGCCTAAATCCCGGACGCTACTACAAGCCACTATTTATTGATTATAAAAACTGATTGTGGATTTGCTATACCTCTAACCTATAATAGTATGTGACTACACAGCCCCGAAACTCCCTACATTTCGAAACAATTCACAACCCATTTCCAGGAGCAACACACCCGAGGAGTAGAGCCACTGACTCAGCTACCCAAATCAGCACCTCCATTTCCAAGAGCAGCGACTCTTCCTTGACACTGCCAGCTCGATCTATTGATTGATTATAAACTCTGATCCAGGCCCAATTCAAATTCCCATCTAAATGCGACTGGGACTACTCAACCCTGTGCCTTATAATCCACTGCAGAATCATCTCATAGCACAGCCTCATACAAAGAGCAGAGTCACTGACTCAGCAACCCAAATCAGGCCCTCTATCTCCAAGAAGAGCGGCCATTGTGAGAGGATTCTGCCTAAATCCCGGACGCTAAAACAAGCCACTATTTATTGAATATAAAAACTGATTGTGGATTCGCTATACCTCTAACCTATAATAGTATGTGACTACACAGCTCCGAAACTCCCTCCATTTCGAAACAATTCACAACCCGCTTCCAGGAGCAACACACCCGAGGAGTAGAGCCACTGACTCAGCTACCCAAATCAGCACCTCCATTTCCAAGAGCAGCGACTCTCCCATGACACTGGAACTCATTCTATATATTGATTATAAACTATGATCCAGACCGAATTCAAATTCCCACCTAAATGCGACTGGGACTACTCAACCCAGTGCATTACAATCCACTGCAGAATCATCTCATAGCACAAGCTCATACAAAGAGCAGAGTCACTGACTCAGCACCCCAAATCAGGCACTCTATCTCCAAGAAGTGCGACCATTGTAAGTTGATTCTGCCTAAATCCCGGACGCTAATACAAGCCACTATTTATTGATTATAAAAACTGATTGTGGATTCGCTATACCTCTAACCTATAATAGTATAAGACTACAGAGCCCCAAATGTGCCTGCATTTCGAAACACTTTGCAGCCTGCTTCCAGCAGCATCACACCCCAGGAGTAGAGCCACTGACTCAGCTACCCAAATCAGCACCTCCATTTCCAAGAGCAGCGGCTCTGCCTTGACACTGGAAGCTCAATCCATTGATTGACTATGAACCATGATCCAGGCCCAATTCAAATTCCCACCTAAATGCGACTGGGACTACTCAGCCCAGTGCATTACAATCCACTGCAGAATCATCTCATAGCACAATCTCATACAAAGAGCAGAGTCACTGACTCAGCAACCCAAATCGGGCCCTCTATCTCCAAGAAGAGTGGCCATTGTGAGTTGATTCTGCCTAAATCCCGGACGCTAATACAAGCCACTATTTATTGATTATAAAAACTGATTGTGGATTCGCTATACCTCTAGCCTAAAATAGTATGTGACTACACAGCCCCGAAACTCCCTACATTTCGAAACAATCCACAACCCGTTTCCAGGAGCAACACACCCGAGGAGTAGAGCCACTGACTCAGCTACCCAAATCAGCACCTCCATTTCCAAGAGCAGCGACTCTCCTTTGACACTGGAAGCTCATTCTATATATTGATTATAAACTATGATCCAGGCCCAATTCAAATTCCCACCTAAATGCGACTGGGACTACTCAACCCAGTGCATTACAATCCACTGTAGAATCATCTCATAGCACAAGCTCATACAAAGAGCAGAGTCACTGACTCAGCACCCCAAATCAGGCACTCTATCTCCAAGAAGAGCGGCCATTGTGAGTTGATTCTGCCTAAATCCCGGACGCTACTACAAGCCACTATTTATTGATTATAAAAACTGATTGTGGATTCGCTATACCTCTAACCTATAATAGTATGTGACTACACAGCCCCGAAACTCCCTACATTTTGAAACAATTCACAACCCGCTTCCAGGAGCAACACACCCGAGGAGTAGAGCCACTGACTCAGCTACCCAAATCAGCACCTCCATTTCCAAGAGCAGCGACTCTGCCTTGACACTGCAAGCTCGATCTATTGATTGACTATAAACTATGATCCAGGCCCAATTCAACTTCCCTCCTAAATGCGACTGGGACTACTCAGCCCAGTGCATTACAATCCACTGCAGAATCATCTCATAGCACAGTCTCATACAAAGAGCAGAGTCACTGACTCAGCAACCCAAATCAGGCACTCTATCTCCAAGAAGAGCGGTCATTGTAAGTTGATTCTGCCTAAATCCCGGACGCTAATACAAGCCACTATTTATTGATTATAAAAACTGATTGTGGATTCGCTATACCTCTAACCTATAATAGTATGTGACTACACAGCCCCGAAACTCCCTACATTTTAAAACAATTCACAACCCGCTTCCAGGAGCAACACACCCGAGGAGTAGAGCCACTGACTCAGCTACCCAAATCAGCACCTCCATTTCCAAGAGCAGCGACTCTCCTTTGACACTGGAAGCTCATTCTATATATAGATTATAAACTATGATCCAGGCCCAATTCAAATTCCCACCCAAATGCGACTGGGACTACTCAACCCAGTGCATTACAAACACTGTAGAATCATCTCATAGCACAGTCTCATACAAAGAGCAGAGTCACTGACTCAGCAACCCAAATCAGGCACTCTATCTTCAAGAAGAGCGGTCATTGTAAGTTGATTCTGCCTAAATCCCGGACGCTAATACAAGCCACTATTTATTGATTATAAAAACTGATTGTGGATTCGCTATACCTCTAACCTATAATAGTATGTGACTACACAGCCCCGAAACTCCCTACATTTTGAAACAATTCAAAACCCGCTTCCAGGAGCAACACACCCGAGGAGTAGAGCCACTGACTCAGCTACCCAAATCAGCACCTCCATTTCCAAGAGCAGCGACTCTCCTTTGACACTGGAAGCTCATTCTATATATTGATTATAAACTATGATCCAGGCCCAATGCAAATTCCCACCTAAATGCGACTGGGACTACTCAACCCAGTGCATTACAATCCACTGTAGAATCATCTCATAGCAAAAGCTCACACAAAGAGCAGAGTCACTGACTCAGCACCCCAAATCAGGCACTCTATCTCTAAGAAGAGCAGCCATTGTGAGTTGATTCTGCCTAAATCCCGGACGCTACTACAAGCCACTATTTATTGATTATAAAAACTGATTGTGGATTTGCTATACCTCTAACCTATAATAGTATGTGACTACACAGCCCCGAAACTCCCTACATTTCGAAACAATTCACAACCCATTTCCAGGAGCAACACACCCGAGGAGTAGAGCCACTGACTCAGCTACCCAAATCAGCACCTCCATTTCCAAGAGCAGCGACTCTGCCTTGACACTGCCAGCTCGATCTATTGATTGACTATAAACTATGATCCAGGCCCAATTCAACTTCCCTTCTAAATGCGACTGGGACTACTCAACCCAGTGCATTACAATCCACTGCAGAATCATCTCATAGCACAATATCATACAAAGAGCAGAGTCACTGACTCAGCAACCAAAATCAGGCACTCTATCTCCAAGAAGAGCGGCCATTGTAAGTTGATTCTGCCTAAATCCCGGACGCTAATACAAGCCACTATTTATTGATTATAAAAACTGATTGTGGATTCGCTATACCTCTAACCTATAATAGTATGTGACTACACAGCCCCGAAACTCCCTACATTTCGAAACAATTCACAACCCGCTTCCAGGAGCAACACACCCGGGGAGTAGAGCCACTGACTCAGCTACCCAAATCAGCACCTCCATTTCCAAGAGCAGCGACTCTCCCTTGACACTGGAAGCTCATTCTATATATTGATTATAAACTCTGATCCAGGCCCAATTCAAATTCCCATCTAAATGCGACTGGGACTACTCAACCCTGTGCCTTACAATCCACTGCAGAATCATCTCATAGCACAGCCTCATACAAAGAGCAGAGTCACTGACTCAGCAACCCAAATCAGGCCCTCTATCTCCAAGAAGAGCGGCCATTGTGAGTTGATTCTGACTAAATCCTGGACACTAATGCAAGCCACTATTTATTGATTATAAAAACTGATTGTGGATTCGCTATAACTCTAACCTATAATAGTATGTGACTACACATCCCCGAAACTCCCTACATTTCGAAACAATTCACAACCCGCTTCCAGGAGCAACACACCCGAGGAGTAGAGCCACTGACTCAGCTACCCAAATCAGCACCTCCATTTCCAAGAGCAGCGACTCTCCCATGACACTGGAACTTATTCTATATATTGATTATAAACTATGATCCAGACCGAATTCAAATTCCCACCTAAATGCGACTGGGACTACTCAGCCCAGTGCATTACAATCCACTGCAGAATCATCTCATAGCACAATCTCATACAAAGAGCAGAGTCACTGACTCAGCAACCCAAATCGGGCCCTCTATCTCCAAGAAGAGTGGCCATTGTGAGTTGATTCTGCCTAAATCCCGGACGCTAATACAAGCCACTATTTATTGATTATAAAAACTGATTGTGGATTCGCTATACCTCTAGCCTATAATAGTATGTGACTACACAGCCCCGAAACTCCCTACATTTCGAAACAATTCACAACCCGTTTCCAGGAGCAACACACCCGAGGAGTAGAGCCACTGACTCAGCTACCCAAATCAGCACCTCCATTTCCAAGAGCAGCGACTCTCCTTTGACACTGGAAGCTCATTCTATATATTGATTATAAACTATGATCCAGGCCCAATTCAAATTCCCACCTAAATGCGACTGAGACTACTCAACCCAGTGCATTACAATCCACTGTAGAATCATCTCATAGCACAAGCTCATACAAAGAGCAGAGTCACTGACTCAGCACCCCAAATCAGGCACTCTATCTCCAAGAAGAGCGGCCATTGTGAGTTGATTCTGCCTAAATCCCGGACGCTACTACAAGCCACTATTTATTGATTATAAAAACTGATTGTGGATTCGCTATACCTCTAACCTATAATAGTATGTGACTACACAGCCCCGAAACTCCCTACATTTTGAAACAATTGACAACCCGCTTCCAGGAGCAACACACTTGAGGAGTAGAGCCACTGACTCAGCTACCCAAATCAGCACCTCCATTTCCAAGAGCAGCGACTCTGCCTTGACACTGCAAGCTCGATCTAATGATTGACTATAAACTATGATCCAGGCCCAATTCAACTTCCCTCCTAAATGCGACTGGGACTACTCAGCCCAGTGCATTACAATCCACTGCAGAATCATCTCATAGCACAGTCTCATACAAAGAGCAGAGTCACTGACTCAGCAACCCAAATCAGGCACGCTATCTCCAAGAAGAGCGGTCATTGTAAGTTGATTCTGCCTAAATACCGGACGCTAATACAAGCCACTATTTATTGATTATAAAAACTGATTGTGGATTCGCTATACCTCTAACCTATAATAGTATGTGACTACACAGCCCCGAAACTCCCTAAATTTTGAAACAATTCACAACCCGCTTCCAGGAGCAACACACCCGAGGAGTAGAGCCACTGACTCAGCTACCCAAATCAGCACCTCCATTTCCAAGAGCAGCGACTCTCCTTTGACACTGGAAGCTCATTCTATATATAGATTATAAACTATGATCCAGGCCCAATTCAAATTCCCACCTAAATGCGACTCGGACTACTCAACCCAGTGCATTACAATCCACTGCAGAATCATCTCATAGCACAAGCTCATACAAAGAGCTGAGTCACTGACTCAGCACCCCAAATCAGGCACTCTATCTCCAAGAAGAGCGGCCATTGTGAGTTGATGCTGCCTAAATCCCGGACGCTACTACAAGCCACTATTTATTGATTATAAAAACAGATTGTGGATTCGCTATACCTCTAACCTATAATAGTATGTGACTACACAGCCCCGAAACTCACTACATTTCGAAACAATTCACAACCCGTTTCCAGGAGCAACACACCCGAGGAGTAGAGCCACTGACTCAGCTACCCAAATCAGCACCTCCATTTCCAAGAGCAGCGACTCTGCCTTGACACCGCAAGCTCGATCTATTGATTGACTATAAACTATGATCCAGGCCAATTCAACTTCCCTCCTAAATGCGACTGGGACTACTCAGCCCAGTGCATTACAATCCACTGCAGAATCAACTCATAGCACAATCTCATACAAAGAGCAGAGTCACTGACTCAGCAACCCAAATCAGGCACTCTATCTCCAAGAAGAGCGGCCATTGTAAGTTGATTCTGCCTAAATCCCGGACGCTTATACAAGCCACTATTTATTGATTATAAAAACTGATTGTGGATTCGCTATACCTCTAACCTATAATAGTATGTGACTACACAACCCCGAAACTCCCTACATTTTGAAACAATTCACAACCAGCTTCCAGGAGCAACACACCCGAGGAGTAGAGCCACTGACTCAGCTACCCAAATCAGCACCTCCATTTCCAAGAGCAGCGACTCTGCCTTGACACTGCAAGCTCGATCTATTGATTGACTATAAACTATGATCCAGGCCCAATTCAACTTCCCTCCTAAATGCGACTGGGACTACTCAGCCCAGTGCATTACAATCCACTGCAGAATCATCTCATAGCACAGTCTCATACAAAGAGCAGAGTCACTGACTCAGCAACCCAAATCAGGCACTCTATCTTCAAGAAGAGCGGTCATTGTAAGTTGATTCTGCCTAAATCCCGGACGCTAATACAAGCCACTATTTATTGGTTATAAAAACTGATTGTGGATTCGCTATACCTCTAACCTATAATAGTATGTGACTACACAGCCCCGAAACTCCCTACATTTTGAAACAATTCACAACCTGCTTCCAGGAGCAACACACCCGAGGAGTAGAGCCACTGACTCAGCTACCCAAATCAGCACGTCCATTTCCAAGAACAGCGACTCTCCTTTGACACTGGAAGCTCATTCTATATATTGATTATAAACTATGATCCAGGCCCAATTCAAATTCCCACCTAAATGCGACTCGGACTACTCAACCCAGTGCATTACAATCCACTGCAGAATCATCTCATAGCACAAGCTCATACAAAGAGCTGAGTCACTGACTCAGCACCCCAAATCAGGCACTCTATCTCCAAGAAGAGCGGCCATTGTGAGTTGATGCTGCCTAAATGCCGGACGCTACTACAAGCCACTATTTATTGATTATAAAAACTGATTGTGGATTCGCTATACCTCTAACCTATAATAGTATGTGACTACACAGCCCCGAAACTCCCTACATTTCGAAACAATTCACAACCCGTTTCCAGGAGCAACACACCCGAGGAGTAGAGCCACTGACTCAGCTACCCAAATCAGCATCTCCATTTGCAAGAGCAGCGACTCTGCCTTGACACCGCAAGCTCGATCTATTGATTGACTATAAACTATGATCCAGGCCCAATTCAACTTCCCTCCTAAATGCGACTGGGACTACTCAGCCCAGTGCATTACAATCCACTGCAGAATCATCTCATAGCACAATCTCATACAAAGAGCAGAGTCACTGACTCAGCAACCCAAATCAGGCACTCTATCTCCAAGAAGAGCGGCCATTGTAAGTTGATTCTGCCTAAATCCCGGACGCTTATACAAGCCACTATTTATTGATTATAAAAACTGATTGTGGATTCGCTATACCTCTAACCTATAATAGTATGTGACTACACAACCCCGAAACTCCCTACATTTCGAAACAATTCACAACCCGCTTCCAGGAGCAACACACCCGAGGAGAAGAGCCACTGACTCAGCTACCCAAATCAGCACCTCCATTTCCAAGAGCAGCGACTCTCCCTTGACACTGGAAGCTCATTCTATATATTGATTATAAACGCTGATCCAGGCTCAATTCAAATTCCCATCTAAATGTGACTGGGACTACTCAACCCAGTGCATTACAATCCACTGCAGAATCATCTCATTGCACAGTCTCATACAAAGAGCAGAGTCACTGACTCAGCAACCCAAATCAGGCCCTCTATCTCCAAGAAGAGCGGCCATTGTGAGTTGATTCTGCCTAAATGCCGGACGCTAATACAAACCACTATTTATTATAAAAACTGATTGTGGATTCGCTATACCTCTAACCTATAATAGTATGTGACTACACAGCCCCGAAACTCCCTAAAGTTCGAAACAATTCACAACCCGCTTCCAGGAGCAACACACCCGAGGAGTAGAGCCACTGACTCAGCTACCCAAATCAGCACCTCCATTTCCAAGAGCAGCGACTCTCCCTTGACACTGGAACTTATTCTATATATTGATTATAAACTATGATCCAGGCCAATTCCAATTCCCACCGAAATGCGACTGGGACTACTCAACCCAGTGCATTACAATCCACTGCAGAATCATCTCATAGCACAAGCTCATACAAAGAGCAGAGTCACTGACTCAGCACCCCAAATCATGCACTCTATCTCCAAGAAGAGCGGCCATTGTAAGTTGATTCTGCCTAAATCCCGGACGCTAATACAAGCCACTATTTATTGATTATAAAAACTGATTGTGGATTTGCTATACCTCTAACCTATAATAGTATGTGACTACACAGCCCCGAAACGCCCTACATTTAGAAACAATTCACAACCTGCTTCCAGGAGCAACACACCCGAGGAGTAGAGCCACTGACTCAGCTACCCAAATCAGCACCTCCATTTCCAAGAGCAGCGACACTCCTTTGACACTGGAAGCTCATTCTATATATTGATTATAAACTATGATCCAGGCCCAATTCAAATTCCCACCTAAATGCGACTCGGACTACTCATACTAGTGCATTACAATCCACTGCAGAATCATCTCATAGCACAAGCTCATACAAAGAGCTGAGTCACTGACTCAGCACCCCAAATCAGGCACTCTATCTCCAAGAAGAGCGGCCATTGTGAGTTGATGCTGCCTAAATGCCGGACGCTACTACAAGCCACTATTTATTGATTATAAAAACTGATTGTGGATTCGCTATACCTCTAACCTATAATAGTATGTGACTACACAGCCCCGAAACTCCCTACATTTCGAAACAATTCACAAACCGTTTCCAGGAGCAACACACCCGAGGAGTAGAGCCACTGACTCAGCTACCCAAATCAGCACCTCCATTTCCAAGAGCAGCGACTCTGCCTTGACACCGCAAGCTCGATCTATTGATTGATTATAAACTATGATCCAGGCCCAATTCAACTTCCCTCCTAAATGCGACTGGGACTACTCAGCCCAGTGCATTACAATCCACTGCAGAATCATCTCATAGCACAATCTCATACAAAGAGCAGAGTCACTGACTCAGCAACCCAAATCAGGCACTCTATCTCCAAGAAGAGCGGCCATTGTAAGTTGATTCTGCCTAAATCCCGGACGCTTATACAAGCCACTATTTATTGATTATAAAAACTGATTGTGGATTCGCTATACCTCTAACCCATAATAGTATGTGACTACACAACCCCGAAACTCCCTACATTTCGAAACAATTCACAACCCGCTTCCAGGAGCAACACACCCGAGGAGAAGAGCCACTGACTCAGCTACCCAAATCAGCACCTCCATTTCCAAGAGCAGCGACTCTCCTTTGACACTGGAAGCTCATTCTATATATTGATTATAAACTATGATGCAGGCCCAATTCAAATTCCCACCTAAATGCGACTGGGACTACTCAACCCAGTGCATTACAATCACTGTAGAATCATCTCATAGCACAAGCTCATACAAAGAGCAGAGTCACTGACTCAGCACCCCAAATCAGGCACTCTATCTCCAAGAAGAGAGGTCATTGTAAGTTGATTCTGCCTAAATCCCGGACGCTACTACAAGCCACTATTTATTGATTATAAAAACTGATTGTGGATTCGCTATACCTCTAACCTATAATAGTATGTGACTACACAGCCCCGAAACTCCCTACATTTCGAAACTATTCACAACCCGTTTCCAGGAGCAACACACCCGAGGAGTAGAGCCACTGACTCAGCTACCCAAATCAGCACCTCCATTTCCAAGAGCAGCGACTCTCCTTTGACACTGGAAGCTCATTCTATATATTGATTATAAACTATGATCCAGGCCCAATTCAAATTCCCACCTAAATGCGACTGGGACTACTCAACCCAGTGCATTACCATCCACTGTAGAATCATCTCATAGCACAAGCTCATACAAAGAGCAGAGTCACTGACTCAGCAACCCAAATCAGGCACTCTATCTCCAAGAAGAGCGGTCATTGTAAGTTGATTCTGCCTAAATCCCGGACGCTAATACAAGCCACTATTTATTGATTATAAAAACTGATTGTGGATACGCTATACCTCTAACCTATAATAGTATGTGACTACACAGCCCCGAAACTCCCTATATTTTGAAACAATTCACAACCCGCTTCCAGGAGCAACACACCCGAGGAGTAGAGCCACTGACTCAGCTACCCAAATCAGCACCTCCATTTCCAAGAGCAGCGACTCTCCTTTGACACTGGAAGCTCATTCTATATATTGATTATAAACTATGATCCAGGCCCAATTCAAATTCCCACCTAAATGTGACTGGGACTACTCAACCCAGTGCATTACAATCCACTGTAGAATCATCTCATAGCACAGTCTCATACAAAGAGCAGAGTCACTGACTCAGCAACCCAAATCAGGCACTCTATCTTCAAGAAGAGCGGTCATTGTAAGTTGATTCTACCTAAATCCCGGACGCTAATACAAGCCACTATTTATTGATTATAAAAACTGATTGTGGATTCGCTATACCTCTAACCTATAATAGTATGTGACTACACAGCCCCGAAACTCCCTACATTTTGAAACAATTCACAACCCGCTTCCAGGAGCAACACACCCGAGGAGTAGAGCCACTGACTCAGCTACCCAAATCAGCACCTCCATTTCCAAGAGCAGCGACTCTCCTTTGACACTGGAAGCTCATTCTATATATTGATTATAAACTATGATCCAGGCCCAATTCAAATTCCCACCTAAATGCGACTGGGACTACTCAACCCAGTGCATTACAATCCACTGTAGAATCATCTCATAGCACAAGCTCATACAAAGAGCAGCGTCACTGACTCAGCACCCCAAATCAGGCACTCTATCTCTAACAAGAGCAGCCATTGTGAGTTGATTCTGCCTAAATCCCGGACGCTACTACAAGCCACTATTTATTGATTATAAAAACTGATTGTGGATTTGCTATACCTCTAACCTATAATAGTATGTGACTACACAGCCCCGAAACTCCCTACATTTCGAAACAATTCACAACCCGCTTCCAGGAGCAACACACCCGAGGAGTAGAGCCACTGACTCAGCTACCCAAATCAGCACCTCCATTTCCAAGAGCAGCGACTCTCCCTTGACACTGGAAGCTCATTCTATATATTGATTATAAACTCTGATCCAGGCCCAATTCAAATTCCCATCTAAATGCGACTGGGACTATTCAACCCTGTGCCTTACAATCCACTGCAGAATCATCTCATAGCACAGCCTCATACAAAGAGCAGAGTCACTGACTCAGCAACCCAAATCAGGCCCTCTATCTCCAAGAAGAGCGGCCATTGTGAGTGGATTCTGCCTAAATCCCGGACGCTAATACAAGCCACTATTTATTGAATATAAAAACTGATTGTGGATTCGCTATACCTCTAACCTATAATAGTATGTGACTACACAGCCCCGAAACTCCCTCCATTTCGAAACAATTCACAACCCGCTTCCAGGAGCAACACACCCGAGGAGTAGAGCCACTGACTCAGCTACCCAAATCAGCACCTCCATTTCCAAGAGCAGCGACTCTCCCTTGACACTGGAAGCTCATTCTATATATTGATTATAAACTATGATCCAGGCCCAATTCAAATTCCCACCTAAATGCGACTGGGACTACTCAACCCAGTGCATTACAATCCACTGTAGAATCATCTCATAGCACAAGCTCATACAAAGAGCAGAGTCACTGACTCAGCACCCCAAATCAGGCCCTCTATCTCCAAGAAGAGCGGCCATTGTGAGTTGATTCTGACTAAATCCCGGGCACTAATGCAAGCCACTATTTATTGATTATAAAAACTGATTGTGGATTCGCTATAACTCTAACCTATAATAGTATGTGACTACACATCCCCGAAACTCCCTACATTTCGAAACAATTCACAACCCGCTTCCAGGAGCAACACACCCGAGGAGTAGAGCCACTGACTCAGCTACCCAAAACAGCACCTCCATTTCCAAGAGCAGCGACTCTCCCATGACACTGGAACTCATTCTATATATTGATTATAAACTATGATCCAGACCGAATTCAAATTCCCACCTAAATGCGACTGGGACTACTCAACCCAGTGCATTACAATCCACTGCAGAATCATCTCATAGCACAAGCTCATACAAAGAGCAGAGTCACTGACTCAGCACCTCAAATCAGGCACTCTATCTCCAAGAAGTGCGGCCATTGTAAGTTGATTCTGCCTAAATCCCGGACGCTAATACAAGCCACTATTTATTGATTATAAAAACTGATTGTGGATTCGCTATACCTCTAACCTATAATAGTATAAGACTACAGAGCCCCAAATATGCCTGCATTTCGAAACACTTTGCAGCCTGCTTCCAGCAGCATCACACCCCAGGAGTAGAGCCACTGACTCAGCTACCCAAATCAGCACCTCCATTTCCAAGAGCAGCGACTATGCCTTGACACTGGAAGCTCAATCTATTGATTGACTATAAACTATGATCCAGGCCCAATTCAAATTCCCACCTAAATGCGACTGGGACTACTCAGCCCAGTGCATTACAATCCACTGCAGAATCATCTCATAGCACAATCTCATACAAAGAGCAGAGTCACTGACTCAGCACCCCAAATCAGGCACTCTATCTCTAAGAAGAGCGGCCATTGTAAGTTGATTCTGCCTAAATCCCGGACGCTAATACAAGCCACTATTTATTGATTATAAAAACTGATTGTGGATTCGCTATACCTCTAACCTATAATAGTATGTGACTACACAGCCCCGAAACTCCCTACATTTTGAAACAATTCACAACCCGCTTCCAGGAGCAACACACCCGAGGAGTAGAGCCACTGACTCAGCTACCCAAATCAGCACCTCCATTTCCAAGAGCAGCGACTCTCCTTTGACACTGGAAGCTCATTCTATATATAGATTATAAACTATGATCCAGGCCCAATTCAAATTCCCACCTAAATGCGACTGGGACTACTCAACCCAGTGCATTACAATCCACTGTAGAATCATCTCATAGCACAGTCTCATACAAAGAGCAGTGTCACTGACTCAGCACCCCAAATCAGGCACTCTATCTTCAAGAAGAGCGGTCATTGTAAGTTGATTCTGCCTAAATCCCGGACGCTAATACAAGCCACTATTTATTGATTATAAAAACTGATTGTGGATTTGCTATACCTCTAACCTATAATAGTATGTGACTACACAGCCCCGAAACTCCCTACATTTTGAAACAATTCAAAACCCGCTTCCAGGAGCAACACGCCCGAGGAGTAGAGCCACTGACTCAGCTACCCAAATCAGCACCTCCATTTCCAAGAGCAGCGACTCTCCTTTGACACTGGAAGCTCATTCTATATATTGATTATAAACTATGATCCAGGCCCAATGCAAATTCCCACCTAAATGCGACTGGGACTACTCAACCCAGTGCATTACAATCCACTGTAGAATCATCTCATAGCACAAGCTCATACAAAGAGCAGAGTCACTGACTCAGCACCCCAAATCAGGCACTCTATCTCTAAGAAGAGCAGCCATTGTGAGTTGATTCTGCCTAAATCCCGGACGCTACTACAAGCCACTATTTATTGATTATAAAAACTGATTGTGGATTCGCTATACCTCTAACCTATAATAGTATGTGACTACACAGCCCCGAAACTCCCTACATTTTGAAACAATTCACAACCCGCTTCCAGGAGCAACACACCCGAGGAGTAGAGCCACTGACTCAGCTACCCAAATCAGCACCTCCATTTCCAAGAGCAGCGACTCTGCCTTGACACTGCAAGCTCGATCTATTGATTGACTATAAACTATGATCCAGGCCCAATTCAACTTCCCTCCTAAATGCGACTGGGACTACTCAGCCCAGTGCATTACAATCCACTGCAGAATCATCTCATAGCACAGTCTCATACAAAGAGCAGAGTCACTGACTCAGCAACCCAAATCAGGCACTCTATCTCCAAGAAGAGCGGTCATTGTAAGTTGATTCTGCCTAAATCCCGGACGCTAATACAAGCCACTATTTATTGATTATAAAAACTGATTGTGGATTCGCTATACCTCTAACCTATAATAGTATGTGACTACACAGCCCCGAAACTCCCTACATTTTGAAACAATTCACAACCCGCTTCCAGGAGCACCCGACCCGAGGAGTAGAGCCACTGACTCAGCTACCCAAATCAGCACCTCCATTTCCAAGAGCAGCGACTCTCCTTTGACACTGGAAGCTCATTCTATATATAGATTATAAACTATGATCCAGGCCCAATTCAAATTCCCACCCAAATGCGACTGGGACTACTCAACCCAGTGCATTACAATCCACTGTAGAATCATCTCATAGCACAGTCTCATACAAAGAGCAGAGTCACTGACTCAGCAACCCAAATCAGGCACTCTATCTTCAAGAAGAGCGGTCATTGTAAGTTGATTCTGCCTAAATCCCGGACGCTAATACAAGCCACTATTTATTGATTATAAAAACTGATTGTGGATTCGCTATACCTCTAACCTATAATAGTATGTGACTACACAGCCCCGAAACTCCCTACATTTTGAAACAATTCAAAACCCGCTTCCAGGAGCAACACACCCGAGGAGTAGAGCCACTGACTCAGCTACCCAAATCAGCACCTCCATTTCCAAGAGCAGCGACTCTCCTTTGACACTGGAAGCTCATTCTATATATTGATTATAAACTATGATCCCTGCCCAATGCAAATTCCCACCTAAATGCGACTGGGACTACTCAACCCAGTGCATTACAATCCACTGTAGAATCATCTCATAGCACAAGCTCATACAAAGAGCAGAGTCACTGACTCAGCACCCCAAATCAGGCACTCTATCTCTAAGAAGAGCAGCCATTGTGAGTTGATTCTGCCTAAATCCCGGACGCTACTACAAGCCACTATTTATTGATTATAAAAACTGATTGTGGATTTGCTATACCTCTAACCTATAATAGTATGTGACTACACAGCCCCGAAACTCCCTACATTTCGAAACAATTCACAACCCATTTCCAGGAGCAACACACCCGAGGAGTAGAGCCACTGACTCAGCTACCCAAATCAGCACCTCCATTTCCAAGAGCAGCGACTCTGCCTTGACACTGCCAGCTCGATCTATTGATTGACTATAAACTATGATCCAGGCCCAATTCAACTTCCCTCCTAAATGCGACTGGGACTACTCAGCCCAGTGCATTACAATCCACTGCAGAATCATCTCATAGCACAATCTCATACAAAGAGCAGAGTCACTGACTCAGTAACCAACATCAGGCACTCTATCTCCAAGAAGAGCCGCCATTGTAAGTTGATTCTGCCTAAATCCCGGACGCTAATACAAGCCACTATTTATTGATTATAAAAACTGATTGTGGATTAGCTATACCTCTAACCTATAATAGTATGTGACTACACAGCCCCGAAACTCCCTACATTTCGAAACAATTCACAACCCGCTTCCAGGAGCAACACACCCGAGGAGTAGAGCCACTGACTCAGCTACCCAAATCAGCACCTCCATTTCCAAGAGCAGCGACTCTCCCTTGACACTGGAAGCTCATTCTATATATTGATTATAAACTCTGATCCAGGCCCAATTCAAATTCCCATCTAAATGCGACTGGGACTACTCAACCCTGTGCCTTACAATCCACTGCAGAATCATCTCATAGCACAGCCTCATACAAAGAGCAGAGTCACTGACTCAGCAACCCAAATCAGGCCCTCTATCTCCAAGAAGAGCGGCCATTGTGAGTTGATTCTCACTAAATCCCGGACACTAATGCAAGCCACTATTTATTGATTATAAAAACTGATTGTGGATTCGCTATAACTCTAACCTATAATAGTATGTGACTACACATCCCCGAAACTCCCTACATTTCGAAACAATTCACAACCCGCTTCCAGGAGCAACACACCCGAGGAGTAGAGCCACTGACTCAGCTACCCAAATCAGCACCTCCATTTCCAAGAGCAGCGACTCTCCCATGACACTGGAACTCATTCTATATATTGATTATAAACTATGATCCAGACCGAATTCAAATTCCCACCTAAATGCGACTGGGACTACTCAGCCCAGTGCATTACAATCCACTGCAGAATCATCTCATATCACAATCTCATACAAAGAGCAGAGTCACTGACTCAGCAACCCAAATCGGGCCCTCTATCTCCAAGAAGAGTGGCCATTGTGAGTTGATTCTGCCTAAATCCCGGACGCTAATACAAGCCACTATTTATTGATTATAAAAACTGATTGTGGATTCGCTATACCTCTAGCCTATAATAGTATGTGACTGCACAGCCCCGAAACTCCCTACATTTCGAAACAATTCACAACCCGTTTCCAGGAGCAACACACCCGAGGAGTAGAGCCACTGACTCAGCTACCCAAATCAGCACCTCCATTTCCAAGAGCAGCGACTCTCCTTTGACACTGGAAGCTCATTCTATATATTGATTATAAACTATGATCCAGGCCCAATTCAAATTCCCACCTAAATGCGACTGGGACTACTCAACCCAGTGCATTACAATCCACTGTAGAATCATCTCATAGCACAAGCTCATACAAAGAGCAGAGTCACTGACTCAGCACCCCAAATCAGGCACTCTATCTCCAAGAAGAGCGGCCATTGTGAGTTTATTCTGCCTAAATCCCGGACGCTACTACAAGCCACTATTTATTGATTATAAAAACTGATTGTGGATTCGCTATACCTCTAGCCTATAATAGTATGTGACTACACAGCCCCGAAACTCCCTACATTTCGAAACAATTCAAAACCCGCTTCCAGGAGCAACACACCCGAGGAGTAGAGCCACTGACTCAGCTACCCAAATCAGCACCTCCATTTCCAAGAGCAGCGACTCTCCTTTGACACTGGAAGCTCATTCTATATATTGATTATAAACTATGATCCAGGCCCAATGCAAATTCCCACCTAAATGCGACTGGGACTACTCAACCCAGTGCATTACAATCCACTGTAGAATCATCTCATAGCAAAAGCTCACACAAAGAGCAGAGTCACTGACTCAGCACCCCAAATCAGGCACTCTATCTCTAAGAAGAGCAGCCATTGTGAGTTGATTCTGCCTAAATCCCGGACGCTACTACAAGCCACTATTTATTGATTATAAAAACTGATTGTGGATTTGCTATACCTCTAACCTATAATAGTATGTGACTACACAGCCCCGAAACTCCCTACATTTCGAAACAATTCACAACCCATTTCCAGGAGCAACACACCCGAGGAGTAGAGCCACTGACTCAGCTACCCAAATCAGCACCTCCATTTCCAAGAGCAGCGACTCTGCCTTGACACTGCCAGCTCGATCTATTGATTGACTATAAACTATGATCCAGGCCCAATTCAACTTCCCTTCTAAATGCGACTGGGACTACTCAACCCAGTGCATTACAATCCACTGCAGAATCATCTCATAGCACAATATCATACAAAGAGCAGAGTCACTGACTCAGCAACCAAAATCAGGCACTCTATCTCCAAGAAGAGCGGCCATTGTAAGTTGATTCTGCCTAAATCCCGGACGCTAATACAAGCCACTATTTATTGATTATAAAAACTGATTGTGGATTCGCTATACCTCTAACCTATAATAGTATGTGACTACACAGCCCCGAAACTCCCTACATTTCGAAACAATTCACAACCCGCTTCCAGGAGCAACACACCCGGGGAGTAGAGCCACTGACTCAGCTACCCAAATCAGCACCTCCATTTCCAAGAGCAGCGACTCTCCCTTGACACTGGAAGCTCATTCTATATATTGATTATAAACTCTGATCCAGGCCCAATTCAAATTCCCATCTAAATGCGACTGGGACTACTCAACCCTGTGCCTTACAATCCACTGCAGAATCATCTCATAGCACAGCCTCATACAAAGAGCAGAGTCACTGACTCAGCAACCCAAATCAGGCCCTCTATCTCCAAGAAGAGCGGCCATTGTGAGTTGATTCTGACTAAATCCTGGACACTAATGCAAGCCACTATTTATTGATTATAAAAACTGATTGTGGATTCGCTATAACTCTAACCTATAATAGTATGTGACTACACATCCCCGAAACTCCCTACATTTCGAAACAATTCACAACCCGCTTCCAGGAGCAACACACCCGAGGAGTAGAGCCACTGACTCAGCTACCCAAATCAGCACCTCCATTTCCAAGAGCAGCAACTCTGCCTTGACACTGCAAGCTCGATCTATTGATTGACTATAAACTATGATCCAGGCCCAATTCAACTTCCCTCCGAAATGCGACTGGGACTACTCAGCCCAGTGCATTACAATCCACTGCAGAATCATCTCATAGCACAGTCTCATACAAAGAGCAGAGTCACTGACTCAGCAACCCAAATCAGGCACTCTATCTCCAAGAAGAGCGGTCATTGTAAGTTGATTCTGCCTAAATCCCGGACGCTAATACAAGCCACTATTTATTGATTATAAAAACTGATTGTGGATTCGCTATACCTCTAACCTATAATAGTATGTGACTACACAGCCCCGAAACTCCCTACATTTTGAAACAATTCACAACCCGCTTCCAGGAGCAACACACCCGAGGAGTAGAGCCACTGACTCAGCTACCCAAATCAGCACCTCCATTTCCAAGAGCAGCAACTCTCCTTTGACACTGGAAGCTCATTCTATATATAGATTATAAACTATGATCCAGGCCCAATTCAAATTCCCACCTAAATGCGACTCGGACTACTCAACCCAGTGCATTACAATCCACTGCAGAATCATCTCATAGCACAAGCTCATACAAAGAGCTGAGTCACTGACTCAGCACCCCAAATCAGGCACTCTATCTCCAAGAAGAGCGGCCATTGTGAGTTGATGCTGCCTAAATCCCGGACGCTACTACAAGCCACTATTTATTGATTATAAAAACAGATTGTGGATTCGCTATACCTCTAACCTATAATAGTATGTGACTACACAGCCCCGAAACTCCCTACATTTTGAAACAATTCACAACCCGCTTCCAGGAGCAACACACCCGAGGAGTAGAGCCACTGACTCAGCTACCCAAATCAGCACCTCCATTTCCAAGAGCAGCGACTCTGCCTTGACACTGCAAGCTCGATCTATTGATTGACTATAAACTATGATCCAGGCCCAATTCAACTTCCCTCCTAAATGCGACTGGGACTACTCAGCCCAGTGCATTACAATCCACTGCAGAATCATCTCATAGCACAGTCTCATACAAAGAGCAGAGTCACTGACTCAGTAACCCAAATCAGGCACTCTATCTCCAAGAAGAGCGGTCATTGTAAGTTGATTCTGCCTAAATCCCGGACGCTAATACAAGCCACTATTTATTGATTATAAAAACTGATTGTGGATTCGCTATACCTCTAACCTATAATAGTATGTGACTACACAGCCCCGAAACTCCCTACATTTTGAAACAATTCACAACCCGCTACCAGGAGCAACACACCCGAGGAGTAGAGCCACTGACTCAGCTACCCAAATCAGCACCTCCATTTCCAAGAGCAGCGACTCTCCTTTGACACTGGAAGCTCATTCTATATATAGATTATAAACTATGATCCAGGCCCAATTCAAATTCCCACCCAAATGCGACTGGGACTACTCAACCCAGTGCATTACAATCCACTGTAGAATCATCTCATAGCACAGTCTCATACAAAGAGCAGAGTCACTGACTAAGCAACCCAAATCAGGCACTCTATCTTCAAGAAGAGCGGTCATTGTAAGTTGATTCTGCCTAAATCCCGGACGCTAATACAAGCCACTATTTATTGATTATAAAAACTGATTGTGGATTCGCTATACCTCTAACCTATAATAGTATGTGACTACACAGCCCCGAAACTCCCTACATTTTGAAACAATTCAAAACCCGCTTCCAGGAGCAACACACCCGAGGAGTAGAGCCACTGACTCAGCTACCCAAATCAGCACCTCCATTTCCAAGAGCAGCGACTCTCCTTTGACACTGGAAGCTCATTCTATATATTGATTATAAACTATGATCCAGGCCCAATGCAAATTCCCACCTAAATGCGACTGGGACTACTCAACCCAGTGCATTACAATCCACTGTAGAATCATCTCATAGCACAAGCTCACACAAAGAGCAGAGTCACTGACTCAGCACCCCAAATCAGGCACACTATCTCTAAGAAGAGCGGCCATTGTAAGTTGATTCTGCCTAAATCCCGGACGCTACTACAAGCCACCATTTATTGATTATAAAAACTGATTGTGGATTTGCTATACCTCTAACCTATAATAGTATGTGACTACACAGCCCCGAAGCTCCCTACATTTCGAAACAATTCACAACCCATTTCCAGGAGCAACACACCCGAGGAGTAGAGCCACTGACTCAGCTACCCAAATCAGCACCTCCATTTCCAAGAGCAGCGACTCTGCCTTGACACTGCCAGCTCGATCTATTGATTGACTATAAACTATGATCCAGGCCCAATTCAACTTCCCTCCTAAATGCGACTGGGACTACTCAGCCCAGTGCATTACAATCCACTGCAGAATCATCTCATAGCACAATATCATACAAAGAGCAGAGTCACTGACTCAGCAACCAAAATCAGGCACTCTATCTCCAAGAAGAGCGGCCATTGTAAGTTGATTCTGCCTAAATCCCGGACGCTAATACAAGCCACTATTTATTGATTATAAAAACTGATTTTGGATTAGCTATACCTCTAACCTATAATAGTATGTGACTACACAGCCCCGAAACTCCCTACATTTCGAAACAATTCACAACCCGCTTCCAGGAGCAACACACCCGGGGAGTAGAGCCACTGACTCAGCTACCCAAATCAGCACCTCCATTTCCAAGAGCAGCGACTCTCCCTTGACACTGGAAGCTCATTCTATATATTGATTATAAACTCTGATCCAGGCCCAATTCAAATTCCCATCTAAATGCGACTGGGACTACTCAACCCTGTGCCTTACAATCCACTGCAGAATCATCTCATAGCACAGCCTCATACAAAGAGCAGAGTCACTGACTCAGCAACCCAAATCAGGCCCTCTATCTCCAAGAAGAGCGGCCATTGTGAGTTGATTCTGACTAAATCCCGGACACTAATGCAAGCCACTATTTATTGATTATAAAAACTGATTGTGGATTCGCTATAACTCTAACCTATAATAGTATGTGACTACACAGCCCCGAAACTCCCTACATTTCGAAACAATTCACAACCCGCTTCCAGGAGCAACACACCCGGGGAGTAGAGCCACTGACTCAGCTACCCAAATCAGCACCTCCATTTCCAAGAACAGCGACTCTCCCATGACACTGGAACTTATTCTATATATTGATTATAAACTATGATCCAGACCGAATTCAAATTCCCACCTAAATGCGACTGGGACTACTCAGCCCAGTGCATTACAATCCACTGCAGAATCATCTCATAGCACAATCTCATACAAAGAGCAGAGTCACTGACTCAGCAACCCAAATCGGGCCCTCTATCTCCAAGAAGAGTGGCCATTGTGAGTTGATTCTGCCTAAATCCCGGACGCTAATACAAGCCACTATTTATTGATTATAAAAACTGATTGTGGATTCGCTATACCTCTAGCCTATAATAGTATGTGACTACACAGCCCCGAAACTCCCTACATTTCGAAACAATTCACAACCCGTTTCCAGGAGCAACACACCCGAGGAGTAGAGCCACTGACTCAGCTACCCAAATCAGCACCTCCATTTCCAAGAGCAGCGACTCTCCTTTGACACTGGAAGCTCATTCTATATATTGATTATAAACTATGATCCAGGCCCAATTCAAATTCCCACCTAAATGCGACTGGGACTACTCAACCCAGTGCATTACAATCCACTGTAGAATCATCTCATAGCACAAGCTCATACAAAGAGCAGAGTCACTGACTCAGCACCCCAAATCAGGCACTCTAT
This sequence comes from Lissotriton helveticus, assembly GCF_964261635.1. NCBI lineage: Eukaryota > Metazoa > Chordata > Amphibia > Caudata > Salamandridae > Lissotriton > Lissotriton helveticus. The sequence goes on along the minus strand of NC_136069.1, from coordinate 1,557,460,788 downwards.
CTCCAAGAAGAGCGGCCATTGTGAGTTGATTCTGCCTAAATCCCGGACGCTACTACAAGCCACTATTTATTGATTATAAAAACTGATTGTGGATTTGCTATACCTCTAACCTATAATAGTATGTGACTACACAGCCCCGAAGCTCCCTACATTTCGAAACAATTCACAACCCATTTCCAGGAGCAACACACCCGAGGAGTAGAGCCACTGACTCAGCTACCCAAATCAGCACCTCCATTTCCAAGAGCAGCGACTCTGCCTTGACACTGCCAGCTCGATCTATTGATTGACTATAAACTATGATCCAGGCCCAATTCAACTTCCCTCCTAAATGCGACTGGGACTACTCAGCCCAGTGCATTACAATCCACTGCAGAATCATCTCATAGCACAATATCATACAAAGAGCAGAGTCACTGACTCAGCAACCAAAATCAGGCACTCTATCTCCAAGAAGAGCGGCCATTGTAAGTTGATTCTGCCTAAATCCCGGACGCTAATACAAGCCACTATTTATTGATTATAAAAACTGATTTTGGATTAGCTATACCTCTAACCTATAATAGTATGTGACTACACAGCCCCGAAACTCCCTACATTTCGAAACAATTCACAACCCGCTTCCAGGAGCAACACACCCGGGGAGTAGAGCCACTGACTCAGCTACCCAAATCAGCACCTCCATTTCCAAGAGCAGCGACTCTCCCTTGACACTGGAAGCTCATTCTATATATTGATTATAAACTCTGATCCAGGCCCAATTCAAATTCCCATCTAAATGCGACTGGGACTACTCAACCCTGTGCCTTACAATCCACTGCAGAATCATCTCATAGCACAGCCTCATACAAAGAGCAGAGTCACTGACTCAGCAACCCAAATCAGGCCCTCTATCTCCAAGAAGAGCGGCCATTGTGAGTTGATTCTGACTAAATCCCGGACACTAATGCAAGCCACTATTTATTGATTATAAAAACTGATTGTGGATTCGCTATAACTCTAACCTATAATAGTATGTGACTACACAGCCCCGAAACTCCCTACATTTCGAAACAATTCACAACCCGCTTCCAGGAGCAACACACCCGGGGAGTAGAGCCACTGACTCAGCTACCCAAATCAGCACCTCCATTTCCAAGAGCAGCGACTCTCCCATGACACTGGAACTTATTCTATATATTGATTATAAACTATGATCCAGACCGAATTCAAATTCCCACCTAAATGCGACTGGGACTACTCAGCCCAGTGCATTACAATCCACTGCAGAATCATCTCATAGCACAATCTCATACAAAGAGCAGAGTCACTGACTCAGCAACCCAAATCGGGCCCTCTATCTCCAAGAAGAGTGGCCATTGTGAGTTGATTCTGCCTAAATCCCGGACGCTAATACAAGCCACTATTTATTGATTATAAAAACTGATTGTGGATTCGCTATACCTCTAGCCTATAATAGTATGTGACTACACAGCCCCGAAACTCCCTACATTTCGAAACAATTCACAACCCGTTTCCAGGAGCAACACACCCGAGGAGTAGAGCCACTGACTCAGCTACCCAAATCAGCACCTCCATTTCCAAGAGCAGCGACTCTCCTTTGACACTGGAAGCTCATTCTATATATTGATTATAAACTATGATCCAGGCCCAATTCAAATTCCCACCTAAATGCGACTGGGACTACTCAACCCAGTGCATTACAATCCACTGTAGAATCATCTCATAGCACAAGCTCATACAAAGAGCAGAGTCACTGACTCAGCACCCCAAATCAGGCACTCTATCTCCAAGAAGAGCGGCCATTGTGAGTTGATTCTGCCTAAATCCCGGACGCTACTACAAGCCACTATTTATTGATTATAAAAACTGATTGTGGATTCGCTATACCTCTAACCTATAATAGTATGTGACTACACAGCCCCGAAACTCCCTACATTTTGAAACAATTCACAACCCGCTTCCAGGAGCAACACACCCGAGGAGTAGAGCCACTGACTCAGCTACCCAAATCAGCACCTCCATTTCCAAGAGCAGCGACTCTGCCTTGACACTGCAAGCTCGATCTATTGATTGACTATAAACTATGATCCAGGCCCAATTCAACTTCCCTCCTAAATGCGACTGGGACTACTCAGCCCAGTGCATTACAATCCACTGCAGAATCATCTCATAGCACAGTCTCATACAAAGAGCAGAGTCACTGACTCAGCAACCCAAATCAGGCACGCTATCTCCAAGAAGAGCGGTCATTGTAAGTTGATTCTGCCTAAATCCCGGACACTAATACAAGTCACTATTTATTGATTATAAAAACTGATTGTGGATTCGCTATACCTCTAACCTATAATAGTATATGACTACACAGCCCCGAAACTCCCTACATTTTGAAACAATTCACAACCCGCTTCCAGGAGCAACACACCCGAGGAGTAGAGCCACTGACTCAGCTACCCAAATCAGCACCTCCATTTCCAAGAGCAGCGACTCTCCCTTGACACTGGAAGCTCATTCTATATATTGATTATAAACTCTGATCCAGGCCCAATTCAAATTCCCATCTAAATGCGACTGGGACTACTCAACCCTGTGCCTTACAATCCACTGCAGAATCATCTCATAGCACAGCCTCATACAAAGAGCAGAGTCACTGACTCAGCAACCCAAATCAGGCCCTCTATCTCCAAGAAGAGCGGCCATTGTGAGTTGATTCTCACTAAATCCCGGACACTAATGCAAGCCACTATTTATTGATTATAAAAACTGATTGTGGATTCGCTATAACTCTAACCTATAATAGTATGTGACTACACATCCCCGAAACTCCCTACATTTCGAAACAATTCACAACCCGCTTCCAGGAGCAACACACCCGAGGAGTAGAGCCACTGACTCAGCTACCCAAATCAGCACCTCCATTTCCAAGAGCAGCGACTCTCCCATGACACTGGAACTCATTCTATATATTGATTATAAACTATGATCCAGACCGAATTCAAATTCCCACCTAAATGCGACTGGGACTACTCAGCCCAGTGCATTACAATCCACTGCAGAATCATCTCATATCACAATCTCATACAAAGAGCAGTCACTGACTCAGCAACCCAAATCGGGCCCTCTATCTCCAAGAAGAGTGGCCATTGTGAGTTGATTCTGCCTAAATCCCGGACGCTAATACAAGCCACTATTTATTGGTTATAAAAACTGATTGTGGATTCGCTATACCTCTAACCTATAATAGTATGTGACTACACAGCCCCGAAACTCCCTACATTTCGAAACAATTCACAACCCGTTTCCAGGAGCAACACACCCGAGGAGTAGAGCCACTGACTCAGCTACCCAAATCAGCACCTCCATTTCCAAGAGCAGCGACTCTCCTTTGACACTGGAAGCTCATTCTATATATTGATTATAAACTATGATCCAGGCCCAATTCAAATTCCCACCTAAATGCGACTGGGACTACTCAACCCAGTGCATTACAATCCACTGCAGAATCATCTCATAGCACAAGCTCATACAGAGAGCTGAGTCACTGACTCAGCACCCCAAATCAGGCACTCTATCTCCAAGAAGAGCGGCCATTGTGAGTTGATGCTGCCTAAATGCCGGACGCTACTACAAGCCACTATTTATTGATTATAAAAACTGATTGTGGATTCGCTATACCTCTAACCTATAATAGTATGTGACTACACAGCCCCGAAACTCCCTACATTTCGAAACAATTCACAACCCGTTTCCAGGAGCAACACACCCGAGGAGTAGAGCCACTGACTCAGCTACCCAAATCAGCATCTCCATTTCCAAGAGCAGCAACTCTGCCTTGACACTGCAAGCTCGATCTATTGATTGACTATAAACTATGATCCAGGCCCAATTCAACTTCCCTCCTAAATGCGACTGGGACTACTCAGCCCAGTGCATTACAATCCACTGCAGAATCATCTCATAGCACAGTCTCATACAAAAAGCAGAGTCACTGACTCAGCAACCCAAATCAGGCACTCTATCTCCAAGAAGAGCGGCCATTGTAAGTTGATTCTGCCTAAATCCCGGACGCTTATACAAGCCACTATTTATTGATTATAAAAACTGATTGTGGATTCGCTATACCTCTAACCTATAATAGTATGTGACTACACAACCCCGAAACTCCCTACATTTCGAAACAATTCACAACCCGCTTCCAGGAGCAACACACCCGAGGAGAAGAGCCACTGACTCAGCTACCCAAATCAGCACCTCCATTTCCAAGAGCAGCGACTCTCCCTTGACACTGGAAGCTCATTCTATATATTGATTATAAACGCTGATCCAGGCTCAATTCAAATTCCCATCTAAATGTGACTGGGACTACTCAACCCAGTGCATTACAATCCACTGCAGAATCATCTAATTGCACAGTCTCATACAAAGAGCAGAGTCACTGACTCAGCAACCCAAATCAGGCCCTCTATCTCCAAGAAGAGCGGCCATTGTGAGTTGATTCTGCCTAAATGCCGGACGCTAATACAAGCCACTATTTATTATAAAAACTGATTGTGGATTCGCTATACCTCTAACCTATAATAGTATGTGACTACACAGCCCCGAAACTCCCTAAATTTCGAAAAAATTCACAACCCGCTTCCAGGAGCAACACACCCGAGGAGTAGAGCCACTGACTCAGCTACCCAAATCAGCACCTCCATTTCCAAGAGCAGCGACTCTCCCTTGACACTGGAACTCATTCTATATATTGATTATAAACTATGATCCAGGCCAATTCCAATTCCCACCGAAATGCGACTGGGACTACTCAACCCAGTGCATTACAATCCACTGCAGAATCATCTCATAGCACAAGCTCATACAAAGAGCAGAGTCACTGACTCAGCACCCCAAATCAGGCACTCTATCTCCAAGAAGAGCGGCCATTGTAAGTTGATTCTGCCTAAATCCCGGACGCTAATATAAGCCACTATTTATTGATTATAAAAACTGATTGTGGATTTGCTATACCTCTAACCTATAATAGTATGTGACTACACAGCCCCGAAACTCCCTACATTTTGAAACAATTCACAACCTGCTTCCAGGAGCAACACACCCGAGGAGTAGAGCCACTGACTCAGCTACCCAAATCAGCACCTCCATTTCCAAGAGCAGCGACACTCCTTTGACACTGGAAGCTCATTCTATATATTGATTATAAACTATGATCCAGGCCCAATTCAAATTCCCACCTAAATGCGACTCGGACTACTCATACTAGTGCATTACAATCCACTGCAGAATCATCTCATAGCACAAGCTCATACAAAGAGCAGAGTCACTGACTCAGCAACCCAAATCAGGCACTCTATCTCCAAGAAGAGCGGCCATTGTAAGTTGATTCTGCCTAAATGCCGGACGCTACTACAAGCCACTATTTATTGATTATAAAAACTGATTGTGGATTCGCTATACCTCTAACCTATAATAGTATGTGACTACACAGCCCCGAAACTCCCTACATTTCGAAACAATTCACAACCCGTTTCCAGGAGCAACACACCCGAGGAGTAGAGCCACTGACTCAGCTACCCAAATCAGCACCTCCATTTCCAAGAGCAGCGACTCTGCCTTGACACCGCAAGCTCGATCTATTGATTGATTATAAACTATGATCCAGGCCCAATTCAACTTCCCTCCTAAATGCGACTGGGACTACTCAGCCCAGTGCATTACAATCCACTGCAGAATCATCTCATAGCACAATCTCATACAAAGAGCAGAGTCACTGACTCAGCAACCCAAATCAGGCACTCTATCTCCAAGAAGAGCGGCCATTGTAAGTTGATTCTGCCTAAATCCCGGACGCTTATACAAGCCACTATTTATTGATTATAAAAACTGATTGTGGATTCGCTATACCTCTAACCTATAATAGTATGTGACTACACAACCCCGAAACTCCCTACATTTCGAAACAATTCACAACCCGCTTCCAGGAGCAACACACCCGAGGAGAAGAGCCACTGACTCAGCTACCCAAATCAGCACCTCCATTTCCAAGAGCAGCGACTCTCCTTTGACACTGGAAGCTCATTCTATATATTGATTATAAACTATGATCCAGGCCCAATTCAAATTCCCACCTAAATGCGACTGGGACTACTCAACCCAGTGCAATACAATCACTGTAGAATCATCTCATAGCACAAGCTCATACAAAGAGCAGAGTCACTGACTCAGCACCCCAAATCAGGCACTCTATCTCCAAGAAGAGAGGTCATTGTAAGTTGATTCTGCCTAAATCCCGGACGCTACTACAAGCCACTATTTATTGATTATAAAAACTGATTGTGGATTCGCTATACCTCTAACCTATAATAGTATGTGACTACACAGCCCCGAAACTCCCTACATTTCGAAACTATTCACAACCCGTTTCCAGGAGCAACACACCCAAGGAGTAGAGCCACTGACTCAGCTACCCAAATCAGCACCTCCATTTCCAAGAGCAGCGACTCTGCCTTGACACTGCAAGCTTGATCTATTGATTGACTATAAACTACGATCCAGGCCCAATTCAACTTCCCTCCTAAATGCGACTGGGACTACTCAGCCCAGTGCATTACAATCCACTGCAGAATCATCTCATAGCACAGTCTCATACAAAGAGCAGAGTCACTGACTCAGCAACCCAAATCAGGCACTCTATCTTCAAGAAGAGCGGTCATTTTAAGTTGATTCTGCCTAAATCCCGGACGCTAATACAAGCCACTATTTATTGATTATAAAAACTGATTGTGGATTCGCTATACCTCTAACCTATAATAGTATGTGACTACACAGCCCCGAAACTCCCTACATTTTGAAACAATTCACAACCCGCTTCCAGGAGCAACACACCCGAGGAGTAGAGCCACTGACTCAGCTACCCAAATCAGCACCTCCATTTCCAAGAGCAGCGACTCTCCTTTGACACTGGAAGCTCATTCTATATATTGATTATAAACTATGATCCAGGCCCAATTCAAATTCCCACCTAAATGCGACTGGGACTACTCAACCCAGTGCATTACAATCCACTGTAGAATCATCTCATAGCACAAGCTCATACAAAGAGCAGAGTCACTGACTCAGCACCCCAAATCAGGCACTCTATCTCTAAGAAGAGCAGCCATTGTGAGTTGATTCTACCTAAATCCCGGACGCTACTACAAGCCACTATTTATTGATTATAAAAACTGATTGTGGATTTGCTATACCTCTAACCTATAATAGTATGTGACTACACAGCCCCGAAACTCCCTACATTTCAAAACAATTCACAACCCGTTTCCAGGAGCAACACACCCAAGGAGTAGAGCCACTGACTCAGCTACCCAAATCAGCGCCTCCATTTCCAAGAGCAGCGACTCTGCCTTGACACTGCAAGCTCGATCTATTGATTGACTATAAACTATGATCCAGGCCCAATTCAACTTCCCTCCTAAATGCGACTGGGACTACTCAGCCCAGTGCATTACAATCCACTGCAGAATCATCTCATAGCACAGTCTCATACAAAGAGCAGAGTCACTGACTCAGCAACCCAAATCAGGCACTCTATCTCCAAGAAGAGCGGTCATTGTAAGTTGATTCTGCCTAAATCCCGGACGCTAATACAAGCCACTATTTATTGATTATAAAAACTGATTGTGGATACGCTATACCTCTAACCTATAATAGTATGTGACTACACAGCCCCGAAACTCCCTATATTTTGAAACAATTCACAACCCGCTTCCAGGAGCAACACACCCGAGGAGTAGAGCCACTGACTCAGCTACCCAAATCAGCACCTCCATTTCCAAGAGCAGCGACTCTCCTTTGACACTGGAAGCTCATTCTATATATTGATTATAAACTATGATGCAGGCCCAATTCAAATTCCCACCTAAATGCGACTGGGACTACTCAACCCAGTGCATTACAATCCACTGTAGAATCATCTCATAGCACAGTCTCATACAAAGAGCAGAGTCACTGACTCAGCAACCCAAATCAGGCACTCTATCTTCAAGAAGAGCGGTCATTGTAAGTTGATTCTACCTAAATCCCGGACGCTAATACAAGCCACTATGTATTGATTATAAAAACTGATTGTGGATTCGCTATACCTCTAACCTATAATAGTATGTGACTACACAGCCCCGAAACTCCCTACATTTTGAAACAATTCACAACCCGCTTCCAGGAGCAACACACCCGAGGAGTAGAGCCACTGACTCAGCTACCCAAATCAGCACCTCCATTTCCAAGAGCAGCGACTCTCCTTTGACACTGGAAGCTCATTCTATATATTGATTATAAACTATGATCCAGGCCCAATTCAAATTCCCACCTAAATGCGACTGGGACTACTCAACCCAGTGCATTACAATCCACTGTAGAATCATCTCATAGCACAAGCTCATACAAAGAGCAGCGTCACTGACTCAGCACCCCAAATCAGGCACTCTATCTCTAACAAGAGCAGCCATTGTGAGTTGATTCTGCCTAAATCCCGGACGCTACTACAAGCCACTATTTATTGATTATAAAAACTGATTGTGGATTTGCTATACCTCTAACCTATAATAGTATGTGACTACACAGCCCCGAAACTCCCTACATTTCGAAACAATTCACAACCCGCTTCCAGGAGCAACACACCCGAGGAGTAGAGCCACTGACTCAGCTACCCAAATCAGCACCTCCATTTCCAAGAGCAGCGACTCTCCCTTGACACTGGAAGCTCATTCTATATGTTGATTATAAACTCTGATCCAGGCCCAATTCAAATTCCCATCTAAATGCGACTGGGACTATTCAACCCTGTGCCTTACAATCCACTGCAGAATCATCTCATAGCACAGCCTCATACAAAGAGCAGAGTCACTGACTCAGCAACCCAAATCAGGCCCTCTATCTCCAAGAAGAGAGGCCATTGTGAGTGGATTCTGCCTAAATCCCGGACGCTAATACAAGCCACTATTTATTGAATATAAAAACTGATTGTGGATTCGCTATACCTCTAACCTATAATAGTATGTGACTACACAGCCCCGAAACTCCCTCCATTTCGAAACAATTCACAACCCGCTTCCAGGAGCAACACACCCGAGGAGTAGAGCCACGGACTCAGCTACCCAAATCAGCACCTCCATTTCCAAGAGCAGCGACTCTCCCTTGACACTGGAAGCTCATTCTATATATTGATTATAAACTATGATCCAGGCCCAATTCAAATTCCCACCTAAATGCGACTGGGACTATTCAACCCTGTGCCTTACAATCCACTGCAGAATCATCTCATAGCACAGCCTCATACAAAGAGCAGAGTCACTGACTCAGCAACCCAAATCAGGCCCTCTATCTCCAAGAAGAGAGGCCATTGTGAGTGGATTCTGCCTAAATCCCGGACGCTAATACAAGCCACTATTTATTGAATATAAAAACTGATTGTGGATTCGCTATACCTCTAACCTATAATAGTATGTGACTACACAGCCCCGAAACTCCCTCCATTTCGAAACAATTCACAACCCGCTTCCAGGAAGTGTGAAGTAGTGTGGCTCACTGGTTAGAGGCGGCAGACCCGAGAGCAGAGGACGGCCCGGGACCAGGGTTCGATTCCCGGCGCGGCAGGTTTCTGGACCAGGGTCAGCGGACTCGATAATTCTCTCGCCTCGGTGCCCACTCTGATCAGCGATCACACTCGGCAACTCTGGGCATTAGCTTGCCTCATCTTCCCTAACGGCCCCACCAGACCGCCGGGGATGCCTGGTCTCACCCTGGAGATACCCATTAAGGGACCATCTCTCAGGGAAGCCAGGAAGGGTTTCGCAGCGGTCGAAGCGCCTTGGGACCCTACGGGTAAGTAGTGCGCTATATAAATGCCTATACATTTACATACATACATTTACATTTACAGGAGCAACACACCCGAGGAGTAGAGCCACTGACTCAGCTACCCTAATCAGCACCTCCATTTCCAAGAGCAGCGACTCTCCCTTGACACTGGAAGCTCATTCTATATATTGATTATAAACTATGATCCAGGCCCAATTCAAATTCCCACCTAAATGCGACAGGGACTACTCAACCCAGTGCATTACAATCCACTGTAGAATCATCTCATAGCACAAGCTCATACAAAGAGCAGAGTCACTGACTCAGCACCCCAAATCAGGCCCTCTATCTCCAAGAAGAGCGGCCATTGTGAGTTGATTCTGACTAAATCCCGGACACTAATGCAAGCCACTATTTATTGATTATAAAAACTGATTGTGGATTCGCTATAACTCTAACCTATAATAGTATGTGACTACACATCCCCGAAACTCCCTACATTTCGAAACAATTCACAACCCGCTTCCAGGAGCAACACACCCGAGGAGTAGAGCCACTGACTCAGCTACCCAAAACAGCACCTCCATTTCCAAGAGCAGCGACTCTCCCATGACACTGGAACTCATTCTATATATTGATTATAAACTATGATCCAGACCGAATTCAAATTCCCACCTAAATGCGACTGGGACTACTCAACCCAGTGCATTACAATCCACTGCAGAATCATCTCATAGCACAAGCTCATACAAAGAGCAGAGTCACTGACTCAGCACCCCAAATCAGGCACTCTATCTCCAAGAAGTGCGGCCATTGTAAGTTGATTCTGCCTAAATCCCGGACGCTAATACAAGCCACTATTTATTGATTATAAAAACTGATTGTGGATTCGCTATACCTCTAACCTATAATAGTATAAGACTACAGAGCCCCAAATGTGCCTGCATTTCGAAACACTTTGCAGCCTGCTTCCAGCAGCATCACACCCCAGGAGTAGAGCCACTGACTCAGCTACCCAAATCAGCACCTCCATTTCCAAGAGCAGCGACTCTGCCTTGACACTGGAAGCTCAATCTATTGATTGACTATAAACTATGATCCAGGCCCAATTCAAATTCCCACCTAAATGCGACTGGGACTACTCAGCCCAGTGCATTACAATCCACTGCAGAATCATCTCATGGCACAATCTCATACAAAGAGCAGAGTCACTGACTCAGCACCCCAAATCAGGCACTCTATCTCTAAGAAGAGCGGCCATTGTAAGTTGATTCTGCCTAAATCCCGGACGCTAATACAAGCCACTATTTATTGATTATAAAAACTGATTGTGGATTCGCTATACCTCTAACCTATAATAGTATGTGACTACACAGCCCCGAAACTCCCTACATTTTGAAACAATTCAAAACCCGCTTCCAGGAGCAACACGCCCGAGGAGTAGAGCCACTGACTCAGCTACCCAAATCAGCACCTCCATTTCCAAGAGCAGCGACTCTCCTTTGACACTGGAAGCTCATTCTATATATTGATTATAAACTATGATCCAGGCCCAATGCAAATTCCCACCTAAATGCGACTGGGACTACTCAACCCAGTGCATTACAATCCACTGTAGAATCATCTCATAGCACAAGCTCATACAAAGAGCAGAGTCACTGACTCAGCACCCCAAATCAGGCACTCTATCTCTAAGAAGAGCAGCCATTGTGAGTTGATTCTGCCTAAATCCCGGACGCTAATACAAGCCACTATTTATTGATTATAAAAACTGATTGTGGATTCGCTATACCTCTAACCTATAATAGTATGTGACTACACAGCCCCGAAACTCCCTACATTTTGAAACAATTCACAACCCGCTTCCAGGAGCAACACACCCGAGGAGTAGAGCCACTGACTCAGCTACCCAAATCAGCACCTCCATTTCCAAGAGCAGCGACTCTGCCTTGACACTGCAAGCTCGATCTATTGATTGACTATAAACTATGATCCAGGCCCAATTCAACTTCCCTCCTAAATGCGACTGGGACTACTCAGCCCAGTGCATTACAATCCACTGCAGAATCATCTCATAGCACAGTCTCATACAAAGAGCAGAGTCACTGACTCAGCAACCCAAATCAGGCACTCTATCTCCAAGAAGAGCGGTCATTGTAAGTTGATTCTGCCTAAATCCCGGACGCTAATACAAGCCACTATTTATTGATTATAAAAACTGATTGTGGATTCGCTATACCTCTAACCTATAATAGTATGTGACTACACAGCCCCGAAACTCCCTACATTTTGAAACAATTCACAACCCGCTTCCAGGAGCAACACACCCGAGGAGTAGAGCCACTGACTCAGCTACCCAAATCAGCACCTCCATTTCCAAGAGCAGCGACTCTCCTTTGACACTGGAAGCTCATTCTATATATAGATTATAAACTATGATCCAGGCCCAATTCAAATTCCCACCCAAATGCGACTGGGACTACTCAACCCAGTGCATTACAATCCACTGTAGAATCATCTCATAGCACAGTCTCATACAAAGAGCAGAGTCACTGACTCAGCAACCCAAATCAGGCACTCTATCTTCAAGAAGAGCGGTCATTGTAAGTTGATTCTGCCTAAATCCCGGACGCTAATACAAGCCACTATTTATTGATTATAAAAACTGATTGTGTATTCGCTATACCTCTAACCTATAATAGTATGTGACTACACAGCCCCGAAACTCCCTACATTTTGAAACAATTCAAAATCCGCTTCCAGGAGCAACACGCCCGAGGAGTAGAGCCACTGACTCAGCTACCCAAATCAGCACCTCCATTTCCAAGAGCAGCGACTCTCCTTTGACACTGGAAGCTCATTCTATATATTGATTATAAACTATGATCCAGGCCCAATGCAAATTCCCACCTAAATGCGACTGGGACTACTCAACCCAGTGCATTACAATCCACTGTAGAATCATCTCATAGCACAAGCTCATACAAAGAGCAGAGTCACTGACTCAGCACCCCAAATCAGGCACTCTATCTCTAAGAAGAGCAGCCATTGTGAGTTGATTCTGCCTAAATCCCGGACGCTACTACAAGCCACTATTTATTGATTATAAAAACTGATTGTGGATTCGCTATACCTCTAACCTATAATAGTATGTGACTACACAGCCCCGAAACTCCCTACATTTTGAAACAATTCACAACCCGCTTCCAGGAGCAACACACCCGAGGAGTAGAGCCACTGACTCAGCTACCCAAATCAGCACCTCCATTTCCAAGAGCAGCGACTCTGCCTTGACACTGCAAGCTCGATCTATTGATTGACTATAAACTATGATCCAGGCCCAATTCAACTTCCCTCCTAAATGCGACTGGGACTACTCAGCCCAGTGCATTACAATCCACTGCAGAATCATCTCATAGCACAGTCTCATACAAAGAGCAGAGTCACTGACTCAGCAACCCAAATCAGGCACTCTATCTCCAAGAAGAGCGGTCATTGTAAGTTGATTCTGCCTAAATCCCGGACGCTAATACAAGCCACTATTTATTGATTATAAAAACTGATTGTGGATTCGCTATACCTCTAACCTATAATAGTATGTGACTACACAGCCCCGAAACTCCCTACATTTTGAAACACTTCACAGCCCGCTTCCAGGAGCAACACACCCGAGGAGTAGAGCCACTGACTCAGCTACCCAAATCAGCACCTCCATTTCCAAGAGCAGCGACTCTCCTTTGACACTGGAAGCTCATTCTATATATTGATTATAAACTATGATCCAGGCCCAATGCAAATTCCCACCTAAATGCGACTGGGAATACTCAACCCAGTGCATTACAATCCACTGTAGAATCATCTCATAGCACAAGCTCATACAAAGAGCAGAGTCACTGACTCAGCACCCCAAATCAGGCACTCTATCTCTAAGAAGAGCAGCCATTGTGAGTTGATTCTGCCTAAATCCCGGACGCTACTACAAGCCACTATTTATTGATTATAAAAACTGATTGTGGATTCGCTATACCTCTAACCTATAATAGTATGTGACTACACAGCCCCGAAACTCCCTACATTTTGAAACAATTCACAACCCGCTTCCAGGAGCAACACACCCGAGGAGTAGAGCCACTGACTCAGCTACCCAAATCAGCACCTCCATTTCCAAGAGCAGCGACTCTGCCTTGACACTGCAAGCTCGATCTATTGATTGACTATAAACTATGATCCAGGCCCAATTCAACTTCCCTCCTAAATGCGACTGGGACTACTCAGCCCAGTGCATTACAATCCACTGCAGAATCAACTCATAGCAAAATCTCATACAAAGAGCAGAGTCACTGACTCAGCAACCCAAATCAGGCACTCTACCTCCAAGAAGAGCGGCCATTGTAAGTTGATTCTGCCTAAATCCCGGACGCTTATACAAGCCACTATTTATTGATTATAAAAACTGATTGTGGATTCGCTATACCTCTAACCTATAATAGTATGTGACTACACAACCCCGAAACTCCCTACATTTCGAAACAATTCACAACCAGCTTCCAGGAGCAACACACCAGAGGAGTAGAGCCACTGACTCAGCTACCCAAATCAGCACCTCCATTTCCAAGAGCAGCGACTCTGCCTTGACACTGCAAGCTCGATCTATTGATTGACTATAAACTATGATCCAGGCCCAATGCAACTTCCCTCCTAAATGCGACTGGGACTACTCAGCCCAGTGCATTACAATCCACTGCAGAATCATCTCATAGCACAGTCTCATACAAAGAGCAGAGTCACTGACTCAGCAACCCAAATCAGGCACTCTATCTCCAAGAAGAGCGGTCATTGTAAGTTGATTTTGCCTAAATCCCGGACGCTAATACAAGCCACTATTTATTGATTATAAAAACTGATTGTGGATTCGCTATACCTCTAACCTATAATAGTATGTGACTACACAGCCCCGAAACTCCCTACATTTTGAAACAATTCACAACCTGCTTCCAGGAGCAACACACCTGAGGAGTAGAGCCACTGACTCAGCTACCCAAATCAGCACCTCCATTTCCAAGAGCAGCGACTCTCCTTTGACACTGGAAGCTCATTCTATATATTGATTATAAACTATGATCCAGGCCCAATTCAAATTCCCACCTAAATGCGACTCGGACTACTCAACCCAGTGCATTACAATCCACTGCAGAATCATCTCATAGCACAAGCTCATACAAAGAGCTGAGTCACTGACTCAGCACCCCAAATCAGGCACTCTATCTTCAAGAAGAGCGGCCATTGTGAGTTGATGCTGCCTAAATGCCGGACGCTACTACAAGCCACTATTTATTGATTATAAAAACTGATTGTGGATTCGCTATACCTCTAACCTATAATAGTATGTGACTACACAGCCCCGAAACTCCCTACATTTCGAAACAATTCACAACCCGTTTCCAGGAGCAACACACCCGAGGAGTAGAGCCACTGACTCAGCTACCCAAATCAGCACCTCCATTTCCAAGAGCAGCGACTCTCCTTTGACACTGGAAGCTCATTCTATATATTGATTATAAACTATGATCCAGGCCCAATTCAACTTCCCTCCTAAATGCGACTGGGACTACTCAGCCCAGTGCATTACAATCCACTGCAGAATCATCTCATAGCACAATCTCATACAAAGAGCAGAGTCACTGACTCAGCAACCCAAATCAGGCACTCTATCTCCAAGAAGAGCGGCCATTGTAAGTTGATTCTGCCTAAATCCCGGACGCTTATACAAGCCACTATTTATTGATTATAAAAACTGATTGTGGATTCGCTATACCTCTAACCTATAATAGTATGTGACTACACAACCCCGAAACTCCCTACATTTTGAAACAATTCACAACCTGCTTCCAGGAGCAACCTACCCGAGGAGTAGAGCCACTGACTCAGCTACCCAAATCAGCACCTCCATTTCCAAGAGCAGCGACTCTCCCTTGACACTGGAACTCATTCTATATATTGATTATAAACTATGATCCAGGCCAATTCCAATTCCCACCGAAATGCGACTGGGACTACTCAGCCCAGTGCATTACAATCCACTGCAGAATCATCTCATAGCACAATCTCATACAAAGAGCAGAGTCACTGACTCAGCAACCCAAATCAGGCACTCTATCTCCAAGAAGAGCGGCCATTGTAAGTTGATTCTGCCTAAATCCCGGACGCTTATACAAGCCACTATTTATTGATTATAAAAACTGATTGTGGATTCGCTATACCTCTAACCTATAATAGTATGTGACTACACAACCCCGAAACTCCCTACATTTTGAAACAATTCACAACCTGCTTCCAGGAGCAACCTACCCGAGGAGTAGAGCCACTGACTCAGCTACCCAAATCAGCACCTCCATTTCCAAGAGCAGCGACACTCCTTTGACACTGGAAGCTCATTCTATATATTGATTATAAACTATGATCCAGGCCCAATTCAAATTCCCACCTAAATGCGACTCGGACTACTCATACTAGTGCATTACAATCCACTGCAGAATCATCTCATAGCACAAGCTCATACAAAGAGCAGAGTCACTGACTCAGCAACCCAAATCAGGCACTCTATCTCCAAGAAGAGCGGCCATTGTAAGTTGATTCTGCCTAAATGCCGGACGCTACTACAAGCCACTATTTATTGATTATAAAAACTGATTGTGGATTCGCTATACCTCTAACCTATAATAGTATGTGACTACACAGCCCCGAAACTCCCTACATTTCGAAACAATTCACAACCCGTTTCCAGGAGCAACACACCCGAGGAGTAGAGCCACTGACTCAGCTACCCAAATCAGCACCTCCATTTCCAAGAGCAGCGACTCTGCCTTGACACCGCAAGCTCGATCTATTGATTGATTATAAACTATGATCCAGGCCCAATTCAACTTCCCTCCTAAATGCGACTGGGACTACTCAGCCCAGTGCATTACAATCCACTGCAGAATCATCTCATAGCACAATCTCATACAAAGAGCAGAGTCACTGACTCAGCAACCCAAATCAGGCACTCTATCTCCAAGAAGAGCGGCCATTGTAAGTTGATTCTGCCTAAATCCCGGACGCTTATACAAGCCACTATTTATTGATTATAAAAACTGATTGTGGATTCGCTATACCTCTAACCTATAATAGTATGTGACTACACAACCCCGAAACTCCCTACATTTCGAAACAATTCACAACCCGCTTCCAGGAGCAACACACCCGAGGAGAAGAGCCACTGACTCAGCTACCCAAATCAGCACCTCCATTTCCAAGAGCAGCGACTCTCCTTTGACACTGGAAGCTCATTCTATATATTGATTATAAACTATGATCCAGGCCCAATTCAAATTCCCACCTAAATGCGACTGGGACTACTCAACCCAGTGCAATACAATCACTGTAGAATCATCTCATAGCACAAGCTCATACAAAGAGCAGAGTCACTGACTCAGCACCCCAAATCAGGCACTCTATCTCCAAGAAGAGAGGTCATTGTAAGTTGATTCTGCCTAAATCCCGGACGCTACTACAAGCCACTATTTATTGATTATAAAAACTGATTGTGGATTCGCTATACCTCTAACCTATAATAGTATGTGACTACACAGCCCCGAAACTCCCTACATTTCGAAACTATTCACAACCCGTTTCCAGGAGCAACACACCCAAGGAGTAGAGCCACTGACTCAGCTACCCAAATCAGCACCTCCATTTCCAAGAGCAGCGACTCTGCCTTGACACTGCAAGCTTGATCTATTGATTGACTATAAACTACGATCCAGGCCCAATTCAACTTCCCTCCTAAATGCGACTGGGACTACTCAGCCCAGTGCATTACAATCCACTGCAGAATCATCTCATAGCACAGTCTCATACAAAGAGCAGAGTCACTGACTCAGCAACCCAAATCAGGCACTCTATCTTCAAGAAGAGCGGTCATTTTAAGTTGATTCTGCCTAAATCCCGGACGCTAATACAAGCCACTATTTATTGATTATAAAAACTGATTGTGGATTCGCTATACCTCTAACCTATAATAGTATGTGACTACACAGCCCCGAAACTCCCTACATTTTGAAACAATTCACAACCCGCTTCCAGGAGCAACACACCCGAGGAGTAGAGCCACTGACTCAGCTACCCAAATCAGCACCTCCATTTCCAAGAGCAGCGACTCTCCTTTGACACTGGAAGCTCATTCTATATATTGATTATAAACTATGATCCAGGCCCAATTCAAATTCCCACCTAAATGCGACTGGGACTACTCAACCCAGTGCATTACAATCCACTGTAGAATCATCTCATAGCACAAGCTCATACAAAGAGCAGAGTCACTGACTCAGCACCCCAAATCAGGCACTCTATCTCTAAGAAGAGCAGCCATTGTGAGTTGATTCTACCTAAATCCCGGACGCTACTACAAGCCACTATTTATTGATTATAAAAACTGATTGTGGATTTGCTATACCTCTAACCTATAATAGTATGTGACTACACAGCCCCGAAACTCCCTACATTTCAAAACAATTCACAACCCGTTTCCAGGAGCAACACACCCAAGGAGTAGAGCCACTGACTCAGCTACCCAAATCAGCGCCTCCATTTCCAAGAGCAGCGACTCTGCCTTGACACTGCAAGCTCGATCTATTGATTGACTATAAACTATGATCCAGGCCCAATTCAACTTCCCTCCTAAATGCGACTGGGACTACTCAGCCCAGTGCATTACAATCCACTGCAGAATCATCTCATAGCACAGTCTCATACAAAGAGCAGAGTCACTGACTCAGCAACCCAAATCAGGCACTCTATCTCCAAGAAGAGCGGTCATTGTAAGTTGATTCTGCCTAAATCCCGGACGCTAATACAAGCCACTATTTATTGATTATAAAAACTGATTGTGGATACGCTATACCTCTAACCTATAATAGTATGTGACTACACAGCCCCGAAACTCCCTATATTTTGAAACAATTCACAACCCGCTTCCAGGAGCAACACACCCGAGGAGTAGAGCCACTGACTCAGCTACCCAAATCAGCACCTCCATTTCCAAGAGCAGCGACTCTCCTTTGACACTGGAAGCTCATTCTATATATTGATTATAAACTATGATGCAGGCCCAATTCAAATTCCCACCTAAATGCGACTGGGACTACTCAACCCAGTGCATTACAATCCACTGTAGAATCATCTCATAGCACAGTCTCATACAAAGAGCAGAGTCACTGACTCAGCAACCCAAATCAGGCACTCTATCTTCAAGAAGAGCGGTCATTGTAAGTTGATTCTACCTAAATCCCGGACGCTAATACAAGCCACTATGTATTGATTATAAAAACTGATTGTGGATTCGCTATACCTCTAACCTATAATAGTATGTGACTACACAGCCCCGAAACTCCCTACATTTTGAAACAATTCACAACCCGCTTCCAGGAGCAACACACCCGAGGAGTAGAGCCACTGACTCAGCTACCCAAATCAGCACCTCCATTTCCAAGAGCAGCGACTCTCCTTTGACACTGGAAGCTCATTCTATATATTGATTATAAACTATGATCCAGGCCCAATTCAAATTCCCACCTAAATGCGACTGGGACTACTCAACCCAGTGCATTACAATCCACTGTAGAATCATCTCATAGCACAAGCTCATACAAAGAGCAGCGTCACTGACTCAGCACCCCAAATCAGGCACTCTATCTCTAACAAGAGCAGCCATTGTGAGTTGATTCTGCCTAAATCCCGGACGCTACTACAAGCCACTATTTATTGATTATAAAAACTGATTGTGGATTTGCTATACCTCTAACCTATAATAGTATGTGACTACACAGCCCCGAAACTCCCTACATTTCGAAACAATTCACAACCCGCTTCCAGGAGCAACACACCCGAGGAGTAGAGCCACTGACTCAGCTACCCAAATCAGCACCTCCATTTCCAAGAGCAGCGACTCTCCCTTGACACTGGAAGCTCATTCTATATGTTGATTATAAACTCTGATCCAGGCCCAATTCAAATTCCCATCTAAATGCGACTGGGACTATTCAACCCTGTGCCTTACAATCCACTGCAGAATCATCTCATAGCACAGCCTCATACAAAGAGCAGAGTCACTGACTCAGCAACCCAAATCAGGCCCTCTATCTCCAAGAAGAGAGGCCATTGTGAGTGGATTCTGCCTAAATCCCGGACGCTAATACAAGCCACTATTTATTGAATATAAAAACTGATTGTGGATTCGCTATACCTCTAACCTATAATAGTATGTGACTACACAGCCCCGAAACTCCCTCCATTTCGAAACAATTCACAACCCGCTTCCAGGAGCAACACACCCGAGGAGTAGAGCCACGGACTCAGCTACCCAAATCAGCACCTCCATTTCCAAGAGCAGCGACTCTCCCTTGACACTGGAAGCTAATTCTATATATTGATTATAAACTATGATCCAGGCCCAATTCAAATTCCCACCTAAATGCGACTGGGACTATTCAACCCTGTGCCTTACAATCCACTGCAGAATCATCTCATAGCACAGCCTCATACAAAGAGCAGAGTCACTGACTCAGCAACCCAAATCAGGCCCTCTATCTCCAAGAAGAGAGGCCATTGTGAGTGGATTCTGCCTAAATCCCGGACGCTAATACAAGCCACTATTTATTGAATATAAAAACTGATTGTGGATTCGCTATACCTCTAACCTATAATAGTATGTGACTACACAGCCCCGAAACTCCCTCCATTTCGAAACAATTCACAACCCGCTTCCAGGAAGTGTGAAGTAGTGTGGCTCACTGGTTAGAGGCGGCAGACCCGAGAGCAGAGGACGGCCCGGGACCAGGGTTCGATTCCCGGCGCGGCAGGTTTCTGGACCAGGGTCAGCGGACTCGATAATTCTCTCGCCTCGGTGCCCACTCTGATCAGCGATCACACTCGGCAACTCTGGGCATTAGCTTGCCTCATCTTCCCTAACGGCCCCACCAGACCGCCGGGGATGCCTGGTCTCACCCTGGAGATACCCATTAAGGGACCATCTCTCAGGGAAGCCAGGAAGGGTTTCGCAGCGGTCGAAGCGCCTTGGGACCCTACGGGTAAGTAGTGCGCTATATAAATGCCTATACATTTACATACATACATTTACATTTACAGGAGCAACACACCCGAGGAGTAGAGCCACTGACTCAGCTACCCTAATCAGCACCTCCATTTCCAAGAGCAGCGACTCTCCCTTGACACTGGAAGCTCATTCTATATATTGATTATAAACTATGATCCAGGCCCAATTCAAATTCCCACCTAAATGCGACAGGGACTACTCAACCCAGTGCATTACAATCCACTGTAGAATCATCTCATAGCACAAGCTCATACAAAGAGCAGAGTCACTGACTCAGCACCCCAAATCAGGCCCTCTATCTCCAAGAAGAGCGGCCATTGTGAGTTGATTCTGACTAAATCCCGGACACTAATGCAAGCCACTATTTATTGATTATAAAAACTGATTGTGGATTCGCTATAACTCTAACCTATAATAGTATGTGACTACACATCCCCGAAACTCCCTACATTTCGAAACAATTCACAACCCGCTTCCAGGAGCAACACACCCGAGGAGTAGAGCCACTGACTCAGCTACCCAAAACAGCACCTCCATTTCCAAGAGCAGCGACTCTCCCATGACACTGGAACTCATTCTATATATTGATTATAAACTATGATCCAGACCGAATTCAAATTCCCACCTAAATGCGACTGGGACTACTCAACCCAGTGCATTACAATCCACTGCAGAATCATCTCATAGCACAAGCTCATACAAAGAGCAGAGTCACTGACTCAGCACCCCAAATCAGGCACTCTATCTCCAAGAAGTGCGGCCATTGTAAGTTGATTCTGCCTAAATCCCGGACGCTAATACAAGCCACTATTTATTGATTATAAAAACTGATTGTGGATTCGCTATACCTCTAACCTATAATAGTATAAGACTACAGAGCCCCAAATGTGCCTGCATTTCGAAACACTTTGCAGCCTGCTTCCAGCAGCATCACACCCCAGGAGTAGAGCCACTGACTCAGCTACCCAAATCAGCACCTCCATTTCCAAGAGCAGCGACTCTGCCTTGACACTGGAAGCTCAATCTATTGATTGACTATAAACTATGATCCAGGCCCAATTCAAATTCCCACCTAAATGCGACTGGGACTACTCAGCCCAGTGCATTACAATCCACTGCAGAATCATCTCATGGCACAATCTCATACAAAGAGCAGAGTCACTGACTCAGCACCCCAAATCAGGCACTCTATCTCTAAGAAGAGCGGCCATTGTAAGTTGATTCTGCCTAAATCCCGGACGCTAATACAAGCCACTATTTATTGATTATAAAAACTGATTGTGGATTCGCTATACCTCTAACCTATAATAGTATGTGACTACACAGCCCCGAAACTCCCTACATTTTGAAACAATTCAAAACCCGCTTCCAGGAGCAACACGCCCGAGGAGTAGAGCCACTGACTCAGCTACCCAAATCAGCACCTCCATTTCCAAGAGCAGCGACTCTCCTTTGACACTGGAAGCTCATTCTATATATTGATTATAAACTATGATCCAGGCCCAATGCAAATTCCCACCTAAATGCGACTGGGACTACTCAACCCAGTGCATTACAATCCACTGTAGAATCATCTCATAGCACAAGCTCATACAAAGAGCAGAGTCACTGACTCAGCACCCCAAATCAGGCACTCTATCTCTAAGAAGAGCAGCCATTGTGAGTTGATTCTGCCTAAATCCCGGACGCTAATACAAGCCACTATTTATTGATTATAAAAACTGATTGTGGATTCGCTATACCTCTAACCTATAATAGTATGTGACTACACAGCCCCGAAACTCCCTACATTTTGAAACAATTCACAACCCGCTTCCAGGAGCAACACACCCGAGGAGTAGAGCCACTGACTCAGCTACCCAAATCAGCACCTCCATTTCCAAGAGCAGCGACTCTGCCTTGACACTGCAAGCTCGATCTATTGATTGACTATAAACTATGATCCAGGCCCAATTCAACTTCCCTCCTAAATGCGACTGGGACTACTCAGCCCAGTGCATTACAATCCACTGCAGAATCATCTCATAGCACAGTCTCATACAAAGAGCAGAGTCACTGACTCAGCAACCCAAATCAGGCACTCTATCTCCAAGAAGAGCGGTCATTGTAAGTTGATTCTGCCTAAATCCCGGACGCTAATACAAGCCACTATTTATTGATTATAAAAACTGATTGTGGATTCGCTATACCTCTAACCTATAATAGTATGTGACTACACAGCCCCGAAACTCCCTACATTTTGAAACAATTCACAACCCGCTTCCAGGAGCAACACACCCGAGGAGTAGAGCCACTGACTCAGCTACCCAAATCAGCACCTCCATTTCCAAGAGCAGCGACTCTCCTTTGACACTGGAAGCTCATTCTATATATAGATTATAAACTATGATCCAGGCCCAATTCAAATTCCCACCCAAATGCGACTGGGACTACTCAACCCAGTGCATTACAATCCACTGTAGAATCATCTCATAGCACAGTCTCATACAAAGAGCAGAGTCACTGACTCAGCAACCCAAATCAGGCACTCTATCTTCAAGAAGAGCGGTCATTGTAAGTTGATTCTGCCTAAATCCCGGACGCTAATACAAGCCACTATTTATTGATTATAAAAACTGATTGTGTATTCGCTATACCTCTAACCTATAATAGTATGTGACTACACAGCCCCGAAACTCCCTACATTTTGAAACAATTCAAAATCCGCTTCCAGGAGCAACACGCCCGAGGAGTAGAGCCACTGACTCAGCTACCCAAATCAGCACCTCCATTTCCAAGAGCAGCGACTCTCCTTTGACACTGGAAGCTCATTCTATATATTGATTATAAACTATGATCCAGGCCCAATGCAAATTCCCACCTAAATGCGACTGGGACTACTCAACCCAGTGCATTACAATCCACTGTAGAATCATCTCATAGCACAAGCTCATACAAAGAGCAGAGTCACTGACTCAGCACCCCAAATCAGGCACTCTATCTCTAAGAAGAGCAGCCATTGTGAGTTGATTCTGCCTAAATCCCGGACGCTACTACAAGCCACTATTTATTGATTATAAAAACTGATTGTGGATTCGCTATACCTCTAACCTATAATAGTATGTGACTACACAGCCCCGAAACTCCCTACATTTTGAAACAATTCACAACCCGCTTCCAGGAGCAACACACCCGAGGAGTAGAGCCACTGACTCAGCTACCCAAATCAGCACCTCCATTTCCAAGAGCAGCGACTCTGCCTTGACACTGCAAGCTCGATCTATTGATTGACTATAAACTATGATCCAGGCCCAATTCAACTTCCCTCCTAAATGCGACTGGGACTACTCAGCCCAGTGCATTACAATCCACTGCAGAATCATCTCATAGCACAGTCTCATACAAAGAGCAGAGTCACTGACTCAGCAACCCAAATCAGGCACTCTATCTCCAAGAAGAGCGGTCATTGTAAGTTGATTCTGCCTAAATCCCGGACGCTAATACAAGCCACTATTTATTGATTATAAAAACTGATTGTGGATTCGCTATACCTCTAACCTATAATAGTATGTGACTACACAGCCCCGAAACTCCCTACATTTTGAAACAATTCACAGCCCGCTTCCAGGAGCAACACACCCGAGGAGTAGAGCCACTGACTCAGCTACCCAAATCAGCACCTCCATTTCCAAGAGCAGCGACTCTCCTTTGACACTGGAAGCTCATTCTATATATTGATTATAAACTATGATCCAGGCCCAATGCAAATTCCCACCTAAATGCGACTGGGAATACTCAACCCAGTGCATTACAATCCACTGTAGAATCATCTCATAGCACAAGCTCATACAAAGAGCAGAGTCACTGACTCAGCACCCCAAATCAGGCACTCTATCTCTAAGAAGAGCAGCCATTGTGAGTTGATTCTGCCTAAATCCCGGACGCTACTACAAGCCACTATTTATTGATTATAAAAACTGATTGTGGATTCGCTATACCTCTAACCTATAATAGTATGTGACTACACAGCCCCGAAACTCCCTACATTTTGAAACAATTCACAACCCGCTTCCAGGAGCAACACACCCGAGGAGTAGAGCCACTGACTCAGCTACCCAAATCAGCACCTCCATTTCCAAGAGCAGCGACTCTGCCTTGACACTGCAAGCTCGATCTATTGATTGACTATAAACTATGATCCAGGCCCAATTCAACTTCCCTCCTAAATGCGACTGGGACTACTCAGCCCAGTGCATTACAATCCACTGCAGAATCAACTCATAGCAAAATCTCATACAAAGAGCAGAGTCACTGACTCAGCAACCCAAATCAGGCACTCTACCTCCAAGAAGAGCGGCCATTGTAAGTTGATTCTGCCTAAATCCCGGACGCTTATACAAGCCACTATTTATTGATTATAAAAACTGATTGTGGATTCGCTATACCTCTAACCTATAATAGTATGTGACTACACAACCCCGAAACTCCCTACATTTCGAAACAATTCACAACCAGCTTCCAGGAGCAACACACCAGAGGAGTAGAGCCACTGACTCAGCTACCCAAATCAGCACCTCCATTTCCAAGAGCAGCGACTCTGCCTTGACACTGCAAGCTCGATCTATTGATTGACTATAAACTATGATCCAGGCCCAATGCAACTTCCCTCCTAAATGCGACTGGGACTACTCAGCCCAGTGCATTACAATCCACTGCAGAATCATCTCATAGCACAGTCTCATACAAAGAGCAGAGTCACTGACTCAGCAACCCAAATCAGGCACTCTATCTCCAAGAAGAGCGGTCATTGTAAGTTGATTTTGCCTAAATCCCGGACGCTAATACAAGCCACTATTTATTGATTATAAAAACTGATTGTGGATTCGCTATACCTCTAACCTATAATAGTATGTGACTACACAGCCCCGAAACTCCCTACATTTTGAAACAATTCACAACCTGCTTCC
The DNA here is from genome assembly GCF_964261635.1 of Lissotriton helveticus. Lineage (NCBI taxonomy): Eukaryota > Metazoa > Chordata > Amphibia > Caudata > Salamandridae > Lissotriton > Lissotriton helveticus. The sequence goes on along the minus strand of NC_136069.1, from coordinate 1,557,434,838 downwards.
AGGAGCAACACACCTGAGGAGTAGAGCCACTGACTCAGCTACCCAAATCAGCACCTCCATTTCCAAGAGCAGCGACTCTCCTTTGACACTGGAAGCTCATTCTATATATTGATTATAAACTATGATCCAGGCCCAATTCAAATTCCCACCTAAATGCGACTCGGACTACTCAACCCAGTGCATTACAATCCACTGCAGAATCATCTCATAGCACAAGCTCATACAAAGAGCTGAGTCACTGACTCAGCACCCCAAATCAGGCACTCTATCTTCAAGAAGAGCGGCCATTGTGAGTTGATGCTGCCTAAATGCCGGACGCTACTACAAGCCACTATTTATTGATTATAAAAACTGATTGTGGATTCGCTATACCTCTAACCTATAATAGTATGTGACTACACAGCCCCGAAACTCCCTACATTTCGAAACAATTCACAACCCGTTTCCAGGAGCAACACACCCGAGGAGTAGAGCCACTGACTCAGCTACCCAAATCAGCACCTCCATTTCCAAGAGCAGCGACTCTCCTTTGACACTGGAAGCTCATTCTATATATTGATTATAAACTATGATCCAGGCCCAATTCAACTTCCCTCCTAAATGCGACTGGGACTACTCAGCCCAGTGCATTACAATCCACTGCAGAATCATCTCATAGCACAATCTCATACAAAGAGCAGAGTCACTGACTCAGCAACCCAAATCAGGCACTCTATCTCCAAGAAGAGCGGCCATTGTAAGTTGATTCTGCCTAAATCCCGGACGCTTATACAAGCCACTATTTATTGATTATAAAAACTGATTGTGGATTCGCTATACCTCTAACCTATAATAGTATGTGACTACACAACCCCGAAACTCCCTACATTTTGAAACAATTCACAACCTGCTTCCAGGAGCAACCTACCCGAGGAGTAGAGCCACTGACTCAGCTACCCAAATCAGCACCTCCATTTCCAAGAGCAGCGACTCTCCCTTGACACTGGAACTCATTCTATATATTGATTATAAACTATGATCCAGGCCAATTCCAATTCCCACCGAAATGCGACTGGGACTACTCAACCCAGTGCATTACAATCCACTGCAGAATCATCTCATAGCACAAGCTCATACAAAGAGCAGAGTCACTGACTCAGCACCCCAAATCAGGCACTCTATCTCCAAGAAGAGCGGCCATTGTAAGTTGATTCTGCCTAAATCCGGGACGCTAATACAAGCCACTATTTATTGATTATAAAAACTGATTGTGGATTTGCTATACCTCTAACCTATAATAGTGTGTGACTACACAGCCCCGAAACTCCCTACATTTTGAAACAATTCACAACCTGCTTCCAGGAGCAACCTACCCGAGGAGTAGAGCCACTGACTCAGCTACCCAAATCAGCACCTCCATTTCCAAGAGCAGCGACACTCCTTTGACACTGGAAGCTCATTCTATATATTGATTATAAACTATGATCCAGGCCCAATTCAAATTCCCACCTAAATGCGACTCGGACTACTCATACTAGTGCATTACAATCCACTGCAGAATCATCTCATAGCACAAGCTCATACAAAGAGCTGAGTCACTGACTCAGCACCCCAAATCAGGCACTCTATCTCCAAGAAGAGCGGCCATTGTGAGTTGATGCTGCCTAAATGCCGGACGCTACTACAAGCCACTATTTATTGATTATAAAAACTGATTGTGGATTCGCTATACCTCTAACCTATAATAGTATGTGACTACACAGCCCCGAAACTCCCTACATTTCGAAACAATTCACAACCCGTTTCCAGGAGCAACACACCCGAGGAGTAGAGCCACTGACTCAGCTACCCAAATCAGCACCTCCATTTCCAAGAGCAGCGACTCTGCCTTGACACCGCAAGCTCGATCTATTGATTGATTATGAACTATGATCCAGGCCCAATTCAACTTCCCTCCTAAATGCGACTGGGACTACTCAGCCCAGTGCATTACAATCCACTGCAGAATCATCTCATAGCACAATCTCATACAAAGAGCAGAGTCACTGACTCAGCAACCCAAATCAGGCACTCTATCTCCAAGAAGAGCGGCCATTGTAAGTTGATTCTGCCTAAATCCCGGACGCTTATACAAGCCACTATTTATTGATTATAAAAACTGATTGTGGATTCGCTATACCTCTAACCTATAATAGTATGTGACTACACAACCCCGAAACTCCCTACATTTCGAAACAATTCACAACCCGCTTCCAGGAGCAACACACCCGAGGAGAAGAGCCACTGACTCAGCTACCCAAATCAGCACCTCCATTTCCAAGAGCAGCGACTCTCCTTTGACACTGGAAGCTCATTCTATATATTGATTATAAACTATGATCCAGGCCCAATTCAAATTCCCACCTAAATGCGACTGGGACTACTCAACCCAGTGCATTACAATCACTGTAGAATCATCTCATAGCACAAGCTCATACAAAGAGCAGAGTCACTGACTCAGCACCCCAAATCAGGCACTCTATCTCCAAGAAGAGAGGTCATTGTAAGTTGATTCTGCCTAAATCCCGGACGCTACTACAAGCCACTATTTATTGATTATAAAAACTGATTGTGGATTCGCTATACCTCTAACCTATAATAGTATGTGACTACACAGCCCCGAAACTCCCTACATTTCGAAACTATTCACAACCCGTTTCCAGGAGCAACACACCCGAGGAGTAGAGCCACTGACTCAGCTACCCAAATCAGCACCTCCATTTCCAAGAGCAGCGACTCTGCCTTGACACTGCAAGCTTGATCTATTGATTGACTATAAACTATGATCCAGGCCCAATTCAACTTCCCTCCTAAATGCGACTGGGACTACTCAGCCCAGTGCATTACAATCCACTGCAGAATCATCTCATAGCACAGTCTCATACAAAGAGCAGAGTCACTGACTCAGCAACCCAAATCAGGCACTCTATCTCCAAGAAGAGCGGTCATTGTAAGTTGATTCTGCCTAAATCCCGGACGCTAATACAAGCCACTATTTATTGATTATAAAAACTGATTGTGGATACGCTATACCTCTAACCTATAATAGTATGTGACTACACAGCCCCGAAACTCCCTATATTTTGAAACAATTCACAACCCGCTTCCAGGAGCAACACACCCGAGGAGTAGAGCCACTGACTCAGCTACCCAAATTAGCACCTCCATTTCCAAGAGCAGCGACTCTCCTTTGACACTGGAAGCTCATTCTATATATTGATTATAAACTATGATCCAGGCCCAATTCAAATTCCCACCTAAATGCGACTGGGACTACTCAACCCAGTGCATTACAATCCACTGTAGAATCATCTCATAGCACAGTCTCATACAAAGAGCAGAGTCACTGACTCAGCAACCCAAATCAGGCACTCTATCTTCAAGAAGAGCGGTCATTGTAAGTTGATTCTACCTAAATCCCGGACGCTAATACAAGCCACTATTTATTGATTATAAAAACTGATTGTGGATTCGCTATACCTCTAACCTATAATAGTATGTGACTACACAGCCCCGAAACTCCCTACATTTTGAAACAATTCACAACCCGCTTCCAGGAGGAACACACCCGAGGAGTAGAGCCACTGACTCAGCTACCCAAATCAGCACCTCCATTTCCAAGAGCAGCGACTCTCCTTTGACACTGGAAGCTCATTCTATATATTGATTATAAACTCTGATCCAGGCCCAATTCAAATTCCCACCTAAATGCGACTGGGACTACTCAACCCAGTGCATTACAATCCACTGTAGAATCATCTCATAGCACAAGCTCATACAAAGAGCAGAGTCACTGACTCAGCACCCCAAATCAGGCCCTCTATCTCCAAGAAGAGCGGCCATTGTGAGTTGATTCTGACTAAATCCCGGACACTAATGCAAGCCACTATTTATTGATTATAAAAACTGATTGTGGATTCGCTATAACTCTAACCTATAATAGTATGTGACTACACATCCCCGAAACTCCCTACATTTCGAAACAATTCACAACCCGCTTCCAGGAGCAACACACCCGAGGAGTAGAGCCACTGACTCAGCTACCCAAAACAGCACCTCCATTTCCAAGAGCAGCGACTCTCCCATGACACTGGAACTCATTCTATATATTGATTATAAACTATGATCCAGACCGAATTCAAATTCCCACCTAAATGCGACTGGGACTACTCAACCCAGTGCATTACAATCCACTGCAGAATCATCTCATAGCACAAGCTCATACAAAGAGCAGAGTCACTGACTCAGCACCCCAAATCAGGCACTCTATCTCCAAGAAGTGCGGCCATTGTAAGTTGATTCTGCCTAAATCCCGGACGCTAATACAAGCCACTATTTATTGATTATAAAAACTGATTGTGGATTCGCTATACCTCTAACCTATAATAGTATAAGACTACTGAGCCCCAAATGTGCCTGCATTTCGAAACACTTTGCAGCCTGCTTCCAGCAGCATCACACCCCAGGAGTAGAGCCACTGACTCAGCTACCCAAATCAGCACCTCCATTTCCAAGAGCAGCGACTCTGCCTTGACACTGGAAGCTCAATCTATTGATTGACTATAAACTATGATCCGGGCCCAATTGAAATTCCCACCTAATTGCGACTGGGACTACTCAGCCCAGTGCATTACAATCCACTGCAGAATCATCTCATAGCACAATCTCATACAAAGAGCAGAGTCACTGACTCAGCACCCCAAATCAGGCACTCTATCTCTAAGAAGAGCGGCCATTGTAAGTTGATTCTGCCTAAATCCCGGACGCTAATACAAGCCACTATTTATTGATTATAAAAACTGATTGTGGATTCGCTATACCTCTAACCTATAATAGTATGTGACTACACAGCCCCGAAACTCCCTACATTTTGAAACAATTCACAACCCGCTTCCAGGAGCAACACACCCGAGGAGTAGAGCCACTGACTCAGCTACCCAAATCAGCACCTCCATTTCCAAGAGCAGCGACTCTCCTTTGACACTGGAAGCTCATTCTATATATAGATTATAAACTATGATCCAGGCCCAATTCAAATTCCCACCTAAATGCGACTGGGACTACTCAACCCAGTGCATTACAATCCACTGTAGAATCATCTCATAGCACAGTCTCATACAAAGAGCAGAGTCACTGACTCAGCAACCCAAATCAGGCACTCTATCTTCAAGAAGAGCGGTCATTGTAAGTTGATTCTGCCTAAATCCCGGACGCTAATACAAGCCACTATTTATTGATTATAAAAACTGATTGTGGATTCGCTATACCTCTAACCTATAATAGTATGTGACTACACAGCCCCGAAACTCCCTACATTTCGAAACTATTCACAACCCGTTTCCAGGAGCAACACACCCGAGGAGTAGAGCCACTGACTCAGCTACCCAAATCAGCACCTCCATTTCCAAGAGCAGCGACTCTGCCTTGACACTGCAAGCTTGATCTATTGATTGACTATAAACTATGATCCAGGCCCAATTCAACTTCCCTCCTAAATGCGACTGGGACTACTCAGCCCAGTGCATTACAATCCACTGCAGAATCATCTCATAGCACAGTCTCATACAAAGAGCAGAGTCACTGACTCAGCAACCCAAATCAGGCACTCTATCTCCAAGAAGAGCGGTCATTGTAAGTTGATTCTGCCTAAATCCCGTACGCTAATACAAGCCACTATTTATTGATTATAAAAACTGATTGTGGATACGCTATACCTCTAACCTATAATAGTATGTGACTACACAGCCCCGAAACTCCCTATATTTTGAAACAATTCACAACCCGCTTCCAGGAGCAACACACCCGAGGAGTAGAGCCACTGACTCAGCTACCCAAATCAGCACCTCCATTTCCAAGAGCAGCGACTCTCCTTTGACACTGGAAGCTCATTCTATATATTGATTATAAACTATGATCCAGGCCCAATTCAAATTCCCACCTAAATGCGACTGGGACTACTCAACCCAGTGCATTACAATCCACTGTAGAATCATCTCATAGCACAGTCTCATACAAAGAGCAGAGTCACTGACTCAGCAACCCAAATCAGGCACTCTATCTTCAAGAAGAGCGGTCATTGTAAGTTGATTCTACCTAAATCCCGGACGCTAATACAAGCCACTATTTATTGATTATAAAAACTGATTGTGGATTCGCTATACCTCTAACCTATAATAGTATGTGACTACACAGCCCCGAAACTCCCTACATTTTGAAACAATTCACAACCCGCTACCAGGAGCAACACACCCGAGGAGTAGAGCCACTGACTCAGCTACCCAAATCAGCACCTCCATTTCCAAGAGCAGCGACTCTCCTTTGACACTGGAAGCTCATTCTATATATAGATTATAAACTATGATCCAGGCCCAATTCAAATTCCCACCTAAATGCGACTGGGACTACTCAACCCAGTGCATTACAATCCACTGTAGAATCATCTCATAGCACAGTCTCATACAAAGAGCAGAGTCACTGACTAAGCAACCCAAATCAGGCACTCTATCTTCAAGAAGAGCGGTCATTGTAAGTTGATTCTGCCTAAATCCCGGACGCTAATACAAGCCACTATTTATTGATTATAAAAACTGATTGTGGATTCGCTATACCTCTAACCTATAATAGTATGTGACTACACAGCCCCGAAACTCCCTACATTTTGAAACAATTCACAACCCGCTTCCAGGAGCAACACACCCGAGGAGTAGAGCCACTGACTCAGCTACCCAAATCAGCACCTCCATTTCCAAGAGCAGCGACTCTCCTTTGACACTGGAAGCTCATTCTATATATAGATTATAAACTGTGATCCAGGCCCAATTCAAATTCCCACCTAAATGCGACTCGGACTACTCAACCCAGTGCATTACAATCCACTGCAGAATCATCCCATAGCACAAGCTCATACAAAGAGCTGAGTCACTGACTCAGCACCCCAAATCAGGCACTCTATCTCCAAGAAGAGCGGCCATTGTGAGTTGATGCTGCCTAAATCCCGGACGCTACTACAAGCCACTATTTATTGATTATAAAAACAGATTGTGGATTCGCTATACCTCTAACCTATAATAGTATGTGACTACACAGCCCCGAAACTCACTACATTTCGAAACAATTCACAACCCGTTTCCAGGAGCAACACACCCGAGGAGTAGAGCCACTGACTCAGCTACCCAAATCAGCACCTCCATTTCCATGAGCAGCGACTCTGCCTTGACACCGCAAGCTCGATCTATTGATTGACTATAAACTATGATCCAGGCCCAATTCAACTTCCCTCCTAAATGCGACTGGGACTACTCAGCCCAGTGCATTACAATCCACTGCAGAATCAACTCATAGCAAAATCTCATACAAAGAGCAGAGTCACTGACTCAGCAACCCAAATCAGGCACTCTACCTCCAAGAAGAGCGGCCATTGTAAGTTGATTCTGCCTAAATCCCGGACGCTTATACAAGCCACTATTTATTGATTATAAAAACTGATTGTGGATTCGCTATACCTCTAACCTATAATAGTATGTGACTACACAACCCCGAAACTCCCTACATTTCGAAACAATTCACAACCAGCTTCCAGGAGCAACACACCAGAGGAGTAGAGCCACTGACTCAGCTACCCAAATCAGCACCTCCATTTCCAAGAGCAGCGACTCTGCCTTGACACTGCAAGCTCGATCTATTGATTGACTATAAACTATGATCCAGGCCCAATTCAACTTCCCTCCTAAATGCGACTGGGACTACTCAGCCCAGTGCATTACAATCCACTGCAGAATCATCTCATAGCACAGTCTCATACAAAGAGCAGAGTCACTGACTCAGCAACCCAAATCAGGCACTCTATCTCCAAGAAGAGCGGTCATTGTAAGTTGATTTTGCCTAAATCCCGGACGCTAATACAAGCCACTATTTATTGATTATAAAAACTGATTGTGGATTCGCTATACCTCTAACCTATAAAAGTATATGACTACACAGCCCCGAAACTCCCTATATTTTGAAACAATTCACAACCCGCTTCCAGGAGCAACACACCCGAGGAGTAGAGCCACTGACTCAGCTACCCAAATCAGCACCTCCATTTCCAAGAGCAGCGACTCTCCTTTGACACTGGAAGCTCATTCTATATATTGATTATAAACTATGATCCAGGCCCAATTCAAATTCCCACCTAAATGCGACTGGGTCTACTCAACCCAGTGCATTACAATCCACTGTAGAATCATATCATAGCACAGTCTCATACAAAGAGCAGAGTCACTGGCTCAGCAACCCAAATCAGGCACTCTATCTTCAAGAAGAGCGGTCATTGTAAGTTGATTCTGCCTAAATCCCGGACGCTAATACAAGCCACTATTTATTGGTTATAAAAACTGATTGTGGATTCGCTATACCTCTAACCTATAATAGTATGTGACTACACAGCCCCGAAACTCCCTACATTTTGAAACAATTCACAACCTGCTTCCAGGAGCAACACACCCGAGGAGTAGAGCCACTGACTCAGCTACCCAAATCAGCACCTCCATTTCCAAGAGCAGCGACTCTCCTTTGACACTGGAAGCTCATTCTATATATTGATTATAAACTATGATCCAGGCCCAATTCAAATTCCCACCTAAATGCGACTCGGACTACTCAACCCAGTGCATTACAATCCACTGCAGAATCATCTCATAGCACAAGCTCATACAAAGAGCTGAGTCACTGACTCAGCACCCCAAATCAGGCACTCTATCTTCAAGAAGAGCGGCCATTGTGAGTTGATGCTGCCTAAATGCCGGACGCTACTACAAGCCACTATTTATTGATTATAAAAACTGATTGTGGATTCGCTATACCTCTAACCTATAATAGTATGTGACTACACATCCCCGAAACTCCCTACATTTCGAAACAATTCACAACCCGCTTCCAGGAGCAACACACCCGAGGAGTAGAGCCACTGACTCAGCTACCCAAAACAGCACCTCCATTTCCAAGAGCAGCGACTCTCCCATGACACTGGAACTCATTCTATATATTGATTATAAACTATGATCCAGACCGAATTCAAATTCCCATCTAAATGCGACTGGGACTACTCAACCCAGTGCATTACAATCCACTGCAGAATCATCTCATAGCACAAGCTCATACAAAGAGCAGAGTCACTGACTCAGCACCCCAAATCAGGCACTCTATCTCCAAGAAGTGCGGCCATTGTAAGTTGATTCTGCCTAAATCCCGGACGCTAATACAAGCCACTATTTATTGATTATAAAAACTGATTGTGGATTCGCTATACCTCTAACCTATAATAGTATAAGACTACTGAGCCCCAAATGTGCCTGCATTTCGAAACACTTTGCAGCCTGCTTCCAGCAGCATCACACCCCAGGAGTAGAGCCACTGACTCAGCTACCCAAATCAGCACCTCCATTTCCAAGAGCAGCGACTCTGCCTTGACACTGGAAGCTCAATCTATTGATTGACTATAAACTATGATCCGGGCCCAATTGAAATTCCCACCTAATTGCGACTGGGACTACTCAGCCCAGTGCATTACAATCCACTGCAGAATCATCTCATAGCACAATCTCATACAAAGAGCAGAGTCACTGACTCAGCACCCCAAATCAGGCACTCTATCTCTAAGAAGAGCGGCCATTGTAAGTTGATTCTGCCTAAATCCCGGACGCTAATACAAGCCACTATTTATTGATTATAAAAACTGATTGTGGATTCGCTATACCTCTAACCTATAATAGTATGTGACTACACAGCCCCGAAACTCCCTACATTTTGAAACAATTCACAACCCGCTTCCAGGAGCAACACACCCGAGGAGTAGAGCCACTGACTCAGCTACCCAAATCAGCACCTCCATTTCCAAGAGCAGCGACTCTCCTTTGACACTGGAAGCTCATTCTATATATAGATTATAAACTATGATCCAGGCCCAATTCAAATTCCCACCTAAATGCGACTGGGACTACTCAACCCAGTGCATTACAATCCACTGTAGAATCATCTCATAGCACAGTCTCATACAAAGAGCAGAGTCACTGACTCAGCAACCCAAATCAGGCACTCTATCTTCAAGAAGAGCGGTCATTGTAAGTTGATTCTGCCTAAATCCCGGACGCTAATACAAGCCACTATTTATTGATTATAAAAACTGATTGTGGATTCGCTATACCTCTAACCTATAATAGTATGTGACTACACAGCCCCGAAACTCCCTACATTTCGAAACTATTCACAACCCGTTTCCAGGAGCAACACACCCGAGGAGTAGAGCCACTGACTCAGCTACCCAAATCAGCACCTCCATTTCCAAGAGCAGCGACTCTGCCTTGACACTGCAAGCTTGATCTATTGATTGACTATAAACTATGATCCAGGCCCAATTCAACTTCCCTCCTAAATGCGACTGGGACTACTCAGCCCAGTGCATTACAATCCACTGCAGAATCATCTCATAGCACAGTCTCATACAAAGAGCAGAGTCACTGACTCAGCAACCCAAATCAGGCACTCTATCTCCAAGAAGAGCGGTCATTGTAAGTTGATTCTGCCTAAATCCCGTACGCTAATACAAGCCACTATTTATTGATTATAAAAACTGATTGTGGATACGCTATACCTCTAACCTATAATAGTATGTGACTACACAGCCCCGAAACTCCCTATATTTTGAAACAATTCACAACCCGCTTCCAGGAGCAACACACCCGAGGAGTAGAGCCACTGACTCAGCTACCCAAATCAGCACCTCCATTTCCAAGAGCAGCGACTCTCCTTTGACACTGGAAGCTCATTCTATATATTGATTATAAACTATGATCCAGGCCCAATTCAAATTCCCACCTAAATGCGACTGGGACTACTCAACCCAGTGCATTACAATCCACTGTAGAATCATCTCATAGCACAGTCTCATACAAAGAGCAGAGTCACTGACTCAGCAACCCAAATCAGGCACTCTATCTTCAAGAAGAGCGGTCATTGTAAGTTGATTCTACCTAAATCCCGGACGCTAATACAAGCCACTATTTATTGATTATAAAAACTGATTGTGGATTCGCTATACCTCTAACCTATAATAGTATGTGACTACACAGCCCCGAAACTCCCTACATTTTGAAACAATTCACAACCCGCTACCAGGAGCAACACACCCGAGGAGTAGAGCCACTGACTCAGCTACCCAAATCAGCACCTCCATTTCCAAGAGCAGCGACTCTCCTTTGACACTGGAAGCTCATTCTATATATAGATTATAAACTATGATCCAGGCCCAATTCAAATTCCCACCTAAATGCGACTGGGACTACTCAACCCAGTGCATTACAATCCACTGTAGAATCATCTCATAGCACAGTCTCATACAAAGAGCAGAGTCACTGACTAAGCAACCCAAATCAGGCACTCTATCTTCAAGAAGAGCGGTCATTGTAAGTTGATTCTGCCTAAATCCCGGACGCTAATACAAGCCACTATTTATTGATTATAAAAACTGATTGTGGATTCGCTATACCTCTAACCTATAATAGTATGTGACTACACAGCCCCGAAACTCCCTACATTTTGAAACAATTCACAACCCGCTTCCAGGAGCAACACACCCGAGGAGTAGAGCCACTGACTCAGCTACCCAAATCAGCACCTCCATTTCCAAGAGCAGCGACTCTCCTTTGACACTGGAAGCTCATTCTATATATAGATTATAAACTGTGATCCAGGCCCAATTCAAATTCCCACCTAAATGCGACTCGGACTACTCAACCCAGTGCATTACAATCCACTGCAGAATCATCCCATAGCACAAGCTCATACAAAGAGCTGAGTCACTGACTCAGCACCCCAAATCAGGCACTCTATCTCCAAGAAGAGCGGCCATTGTGAGTTGATGCTGCCTAAATCCCGGACGCTACTACAAGCCACTATTTATTGATTATAAAAACAGATTGTGGATTCGCTATACCTCTAACCTATAATAGTATGTGACTACACAGCCCCGAAACTCACTACATTTCGAAACAATTCACAACCCGTTTCCAGGAGCAACACACCCGAGGAGTAGAGCCACTGACTCAGCTACCCAAATCAGCACCTCCATTTCCATGAGCAGCGACTCTGCCTTGACACCGCAAGCTCGATCTATTGATTGACTATAAACTATGATCCAGGCCCAATTCAACTTCCCTCCTAAATGCGACTGGGACTACTCAGCCCAGTGCATTACAATCCACTGCAGAATCAACTCATAGCAAAATCTCATACAAAGAGCAGAGTCACTGACTCAGCAACCCAAATCAGGCACTCTACCTCCAAGAAGAGCGGCCATTGTAAGTTGATTCTGCCTAAATCCCGGACGCTTATACAAGCCACTATTTATTGATTATAAAAACTGATTGTGGATTCGCTATACCTCTAACCTATAATAGTATGTGACTACACAACCCCGAAACTCCCTACATTTCGAAACAATTCACAACCAGCTTCCAGGAGCAACACACCAGAGGAGTAGAGCCACTGACTCAGCTACCCAAATCAGCACCTCCATTTCCAAGAGCAGCGACTCTGCCTTGACACTGCAAGCTCGATCTATTGATTGACTATAAACTATGATCCAGGCCCAATTCAACTTCCCTCCTAAATGCGACTGGGACTACTCAGCCCAGTGCATTACAATCCACTGCAGAATCATCTCATAGCACAGTCTCATACAAAGAGCAGAGTCACTGACTCAGCAACCCAAATCAGGCACTCTATCTCCAAGAAGAGCGGTCATTGTAAGTTGATTTTGCCTAAATCCCGGACGCTAATACAAGCCACTATTTATTGATTATAAAAACTGATTGTGGATTCGCTATACCTCTAACCTATAAAAGTATATGACTACACAGCCCCGAAACTCCCTATATTTTGAAACAATTCACAACCCGCTTCCAGGAGCAACACACCCGAGGAGTAGAGCCACTGACTCAGCTACCCAAATCAGCACCTCCATTTCCAAGAGCAGCGACTCTCCTTTGACACTGGAAGCTCATTCTATATATTGATTATAAACTATGATCCAGGCCCAATTCAAATTCCCACCTAAATGCGACTGGGTCTACTCAACCCAGTGCATTACAATCCACTGTAGAATCATATCATAGCACAGTCTCATACAAAGAGCAGAGTCACTGGCTCAGCAACCCAAATCAGGCACTCTATCTTCAAGAAGAGCGGTCATTGTAAGTTGATTCTGCCTAAATCCCGGACGCTAATACAAGCCACTATTTATTGGTTATAAAAACTGATTGTGGATTCGCTATACCTCTAACCTATAATAGTATGTGACTACACAGCCCCGAAACTCCCTACATTTTGAAACAATTCACAACCTGCTTCCAGGAGCAACACACCCGAGGAGTAGAGCCACTGACTCAGCTACCCAAATCAGCACCTCCATTTCCAAGAGCAGCGACTCTCCTTTGACACTGGAAGCTCATTCTATATATTGATTATAAACTATGATCCAGGCCCAATTCAAATTCCCACCTAAATGCGACTCGGACTACTCAACCCAGTGCATTACAATCCACTGCAGAATCATCTCATAGCACAAGCTCATACAAAGAGCTGAGTCACTGACTCAGCACCCCAAATCAGGCACTCTATCTTCAAGAAGAGCGGCCATTGTGAGTTGATGCTGCCTAAATGCCGGACGCTACTACAAGCCACTATTTATTGATTATAAAAACTGATTGTGGATTCGCTATACCTCTAACCTATAATAGTATGTGACTACACAGCCCCGAAACTCCCTACATTTCGAAACAATTCACAACCCGTTTCCAGGAGCAACACACCCGAGGAGTAGAGCCACTGACTCAGCTACCCAAATCAGCACCTCCATTTCCAAGAGCAGCGACTCTCCTTTGACACTGGAAGCTCATTCTATATATTGATTATAAACTATGATCCAGGCCCAATTCAACTTCCCTCCTAAATGCGACTGGGACTACTCAGCCCAGTGCATTACAATCCACTGCAGAATCATCTCATAGCACAATCTCATACAAAGAGCAGAGTCACTGACTCAGCAACCCAAATCAGGCACTCTATCTCCAAGAAGAGCGGCCATTGTAAGTTGATTCTGCCTAAATCCCGGACGCTTATACAAGCCACTATTTATTGATTATAAAAACTGATTGTGGATTCGCTATACCTCTAACCTATAATAGTATGTGACTACACAACCCCGAAACTCCCTACATTTCGAAACAATTCACAACCCGCTTCCAGGAGCAACACACCCGAGGAGAAGAGCCACTGACTCAGCTACCCAAATCAGCACCTCCATTTCCAAGAGCAGCGACTCTCCTTTGACACTGGAAGCTCATTCTATATATTGATTATAAACTATGATCCAGGCCCAATTCAAATTCCCACCTAAATGCGACTGGGACTACTCAACCCAGTGCATTACAATCACTGTAGAATCATCTCATAGCACAAGCTCATACAAAGAGCAGAGTCACTGACTCAGCACCCCAAATCAGGCACTCTATCTCCAAGAAGAGAGGTCATTGTAAGTTGATTCTGCCTAAATCCCGGACGCTACTACAAGCCACTATTTATTGATTATAAAAACTGATTGTGGATTCGCTATACCTCTAACCTATAATAGTATGTGACTACACAGCCCCGAAACTCCCTACATTTCGAAACTATTCACAACCCGTTTCCAGGAGCAACACACCCGAGGAGTAGAGCCACTGACTCAGCTACCCAAATCAGCACCTCCATTTCCAAGAGCAGCGACTCTGCCTTGACACTGCAAGCTTGATCTATTGATTGACTATAAACTATGATCCAGGCCCAATTCAACTTCCCTCCTAAATGCGACTGGGACTACTCAGCCCAGTGCATTACAATCCACTGCAGAATCATCTCATAGCACAGTCTCATACAAAGAGCAGAGTCACTGACTCAGCAACCCAAATCAGGCACTCTATCTCCAAGAAGAGCGGTCATTGTAAGTTGATTCTGCCTAAATCCCGGACGCTAATACAAGCCACTATTTATTGATTATAAAAACTGATTGTGGATACGCTATACCTCTAACCTATAATAGTATGTGACTACACAGCCCCGAAACTCCCTATATTTTGAAACAATTCACAACCCGCTTCCAGGAGCAACACACCCGAGGAGTAGAGCCACTGACTCAGCTACCCAAATTAGCACCTCCATTTCCAAGAGCAGCGACTCTCCTTTGACACTGGAAGCTCATTCTATATATTGATTATAAACTATGATCCAGGCCCAATTCAAATTCCCACCTAAATGCGACTGGGACTACTCAACCCAGTGCATTACAATCCACTGTAGAATCATCTCATAGCACAGTCTCATACAAAGAGCAGAGTCACTGACTCAGCAACCCAAATCAGGCACTCTATCTTCAAGAAGAGCGGTCATTGTAAGTTGATTCTACCTAAATCCCGGACGCTAATACAAGCCACTATTTATTGATTATAAAAACTGATTGTGGATTCGCTATACCTCTAACCTATAATAGTATGTGACTACACAGCCCCGAAACTCCCTACATTTTGAAACAATTCACAACCCGCTTCCAGGAGGAACACACCCGAGGAGTAGAGCCACTGACTCAGCTACCCAAATCAGCACCTCCATTTCCAAGAGCAGCGACTCTCCTTTGACACTGGAAGCTCATTCTATATATTGATTATAAACTATGATCCAGGCCCAATTCAAATTCCCACCTAAATGCGACTGGGACTACTCAACCCAGTGCATTACAATCCACTGTAGAATCATCTCATAGCACAAGCTCATACAAAGAGCAGCGTCACTGACTCAGCACCCCAAATCAGGCACTCTATCTCTAAGAAGAGCAGCTATTGTGAGTTGATTCTGCCTAAATCCCGGACGCTACTACAAGCCACTATTTATTGATTATAAAAACTGATTGTGGATTTGCTATACCTCTAACCTATAATAGTATGTGACTACACAGCCCCGAAACTCCCTACATTTCGAAACAATTCACAACCCGCTTCCAGGAGCAACACACCCGAGGAGTAGAGCCACTGACTCAGCTACCCAAATCAGCACCTCCATTTCCAAGAGCAGCGACTCTCCCTTGACACTGGAAGCTCATTCTATATATTGATTATAAACTCTGATCCAGGCCCAATTCAAATTCCCACCTAAATGCGACTGGGACTACTCAACCCAGTGCATTACAATCCACTGTAGAATCATCTCATAGCACAAGCTCATACAAAGAGCAGAGTCACTGACTCAGCACCCCAAATCAGGCCCTCTATCTCCAAGAAGAGCGGCCATTGTGAGTTGATTCTGACTAAATCCCGGACACTAATGCAAGCCACTATTTATTGATTATAAAAACTGATTGTGGATTCGCTATAACTCTAACCTATAATAGTATGTGACTACACATCCCCGAAACTCCCTACATTTCGAAACAATTCACAACCCGCTTCCAGGAGCAACACACCCGAGGAGTAGAGCCACTGACTCAGCTACCCAAAACAGCACCTCCATTTCCAAGAGCAGCGACTCTCCCATGACACTGGAACTCATTCTATATATTGATTATAAACTATGATCCAGACCGAATTCAAATTCCCACCTAAATGCGACTGGGACTACTCAACCCAGTGCATTACAATCCACTGCAGAATCATCTCATAGCACAAGCTCATACAAAGAGCAGAGTCACTGACTCAGCACCCCAAATCAGGCACTCTATCTCCAAGAAGTGCGGCCATTGTAAGTTGATTCTGCCTAAATCCCGGACGCTAATACAAGCCACTATTTATTGATTATAAAAACTGATTGTGGATTCGCTATACCTCTAACCTATAATAGTATAAGACTACTGAGCCCCAAATGTGCCTGCATTTCGAAACACTTTGCAGCCTGCTTCCAGCAGCACTGAAAGGAAGGGGTCTCAGTGAGAGAACAAATATAATTATAACTTTACAAAAAGATTTAAACAATACTAAATGAATTCAACACTGTTTTAATTCACAATGAGGAACAATGTATCAAATACATTAACATTTTTGATGCATAGAGTAGGTTGTACGGTGCCCAGGAAGGGGGGAGGGAGGAAGTGACAGTGTGAGGATGGCGTGATAGAAAATTGTGACAATAAAAACAAGAAATATCCAAAAGTCTTTGCTACAATCGTGTTTTCATTTCATTGCACAAAGAATGAGTCACTTTGGCGATATATACATGAACAATGTCATACTCCAATACACCAATTACTGGCAAAAATGTGGGGAAGGAGTTGACTATATGGCTGATGTCGACGTTTCGACCCTCTGAATGGCGCAGGGTTGGTTGAGCCCTTGCAGTGGGGTCTTCTTCAGGACAGGGAAACGGGCGGGCAACCTGATAGATACGTATATATAGAGGATTTCATTAGTAATGACAAGGCGTGATGTATCAATTAATATAAAGGCAGTTTGTTAAAATCGCTATTGCACACATGGAAGAGCATACCGTTGTACTTGGCGCTCTATCTGATCTCTGCAATCGTCTTCCAAGCGATTAGACGAACTGCATATACGAGAGAGAAAGAGGGAACTTGGCTTAGACTAGAATGTAGGTGCATAAGGCACTACACGGGAATCATGGTAATTAAGATCAAATCTCACCGATGGTATCGGTTGTCCATATTTCATTCGAGATACATGGTAGAGAGTTGGAGAGCGGCCAACCGCGGGGCGGAGACACGGTTATATTCTGAAAAAGTAGAGCCACTGACTCAGCTACCCAAATCAGCACCTCCATTTCCAAGAGCAGCGACTCTGCCTTGACACTGGAAGCTCAATCTATTGATTGACTATAAACTATGATCCGGGCCCAATTGAAATTCCCACCTAATTGCGACTGGGACTACTCAGCCCAGTGCATTACAATCCACTGCAGAATCATCTCATAGCACAATCTCATACAAAGAGCAGAGTCACTGACTCAGCACCCCAAATCAGGCACTCTATCTCTAAGAAGAGCGGCCATTGTAAGTTGATTCTGCCTAAATCCCGGACGCTAATACAAGCCACTATTTATTGATTATAAAAACTGATTGTGGATACGCTATACCTCTAACCTATAATAGTATGTGACTACACAGCCCCGAAACTCCCTACATTTTGAAACAATTCACAACCCGCTTCCAGGAGCAACACACCCGAGGAGTAGAGCCACTGACTCAGCTACCCAAATCAGCACCTCCATTTCCAAGAGCAGCGACTCTCCTTTGACACTGGAAGCTCATTCTATATATAGATTATAAACTATGATCCAGGCCCAATTCAAATTCCCACCTAAATGCGACTGGGACTACTCAACCCAGTGCATTACAATCCACTGTAGAATCATCTCATAGCACAGTCTCATACAAAGAGCAGAGTCACTGACTCAGCAACCCAAATCAGGCACTCTATCTTCAAGAAGAGCGGTCATTGTAAGTTGATTCTGCCTAAATCCCGGACGCTAATACAAGCCACTATTTATTGATTATAAAAACTGATTGTGGATTCGCTATACCTCTAACCTATAATAGTATGTGACTACACAGCCCCGAAACTCCCTACATTTCGAAACTATTCACAACCCGTTTCCAGGAGCAACACACCCGAGGAGTAGAGCCACTGACTCAGCTACCCAAATCAGCACCTCCATTTCCAAGAGCAGCGACTCTGCCTTGACACTGCAAGCTTGATCTATTGATTGACTATAAACTATGATCCAGGCCCAATTCAACTTCCCTCCTAAATGCGACTGGGACTACTCAGCCCAGTGCATTACAATCCACTGCAGAATCATCTCATAGCACAGTCTCATACAAAGAGCAGAGTCACTGACTCAGCAACCCAAATCAGGCACTCTATCTCCAAGAAGAGCGGTCATTGTAAGTTGATTCTGCCTAAATCCCGTACGCTAATACAAGCCACTATTTATTGATTATAAAAACTGATTGTGGATACGCTATACCTCTAACCTATAATAGTATGTGACTACACAGCCCCGAAACTCCCTATATTTTGAAACAATTCACAACCCGCTTCCAGGAGCAACACACCCGAGGAGTAGAGCCACTGACTCAGCTACCCAAATCAGCACCTCCATTTCCAAGAGCAGCGACTCTCCTTTGACACTGGAAGCTCATTCTATATATTGATTATAAACTATGATCCAGGCCCAATTCAAATTCCCACCTAAATGCGACTGGGACTACTCAACCCAGTGCATTACAATCCACTGTAGAATCATCTCATAGCACAGTCTCATACAAAGAGCAGAGTCACTGACTCAGCAACCCAAATCAGGCACTCTATCTTCAAGAAGAGCGGTCATTGTAAGTTGATTCTACCTAAATCCCGGACGCTAATACAAGCCACTATTTATTGATTATAAAAACTGATTGTGGATTCGCTATACCTCTAACCTATAATAGTATGTGACTACACAGCCCCGAAACTACCTACATTTTGAAACAATTCACAACCCGCTACCAGGAGCAACACACCCGAGGAGTAGAGCCACTGACTCAGCTACCCAAATCAGCACCTCCATTTCCAAGAGCAGCGACTCTCCTTTGACACTGGAAGCTCATTCTATATATAGATTATAAACTATGATCCAGGCCCAATTCAAATTCCCACCTAAATGCGACTGGGACTACTCAACCCAGTGCATTACAATCCACTGTAGAATCATCTCATAGCACAGTCTCATACAAAGAGCAGAGTCACTGACTAAGCAACCCAAATCAGGCACTCTATCTTCAAGAAGAGCGGTCATTGTAAGTTGATTCTGCCTAAATCCCGGACGCTAATACAAGCCACTATTTATTGATTATAAAAACTGATTGTGGATTCGCTATACCTCTAACCTATAATAGTATGTGACTACACAGCCCCGAAACTCCCTACATTTTGAAACAATTCAAAACCCGCTTCCAGGAGCAACACACCCGAGGAGTAGAGCCACTGACTCAGCTACCCAAATCAGCACCTCCATTTCCAAGAGCAGCGACTCTCCTTTGACACTGGAAGCTCATTCTATATATTGATTATAAACTATGATCCAGGCCCAATGCAAATTCCCACCTAAATGCGACTGGGACTACTCAACCCAGTGCATTACAATCCACTGTAGAATCATCTCATAGCACAAGCTCACACAAAGAGCAGAGTCACTGACTCAGCACCCCAAATCAGGCATACTATCTCTAAGAAGAGCAGCCATTGTGAGTTGATTCTGCCTAAATCCCGGACGCTACTACAAGCCACTATTTATTGATTATAAAAACTGATTGTGGATTTGCTATACCTCTAACCTATAATAGTATGTGACTACACAGCCCCGAAACTCCCTACATTTCGAAACAATTCACAACCCATTTCCAGGAGCAACACACCCGAGGAGTAGAGCCACTGACTCAGCTACCCAAATCAGCACCTCCATTTCCAAGAGCAGCGACTCTGCCTTGACACTGCCAGCTCGATCTATTGATTGACTATAAACTATGATCCAGGCCCAATTCAACTTCCCTCCTAAATGCGACTGGGACTACTCAGCCCAGTGCATTACAATCCACTGCAGAATCATCTCATAGCACAATATCATACAAAGAGCAGAGTCACTGACTCAGCAACCAAAATCAGGCACTCTATCTCCAAGAAGAGCGGCCATTGTAAGTTGATTCTGCCTAAATCCCGGACGCTAATACAAGCCACTATTTATTGATTATAAAAACTGATTTTGGATTAGCTATACCTCTAACCTATAATAGTATGTGACTACACATCCCCGAAACTCCCTACATTTCGAAACAATTCACAACCCGCTTCCAGGAGCAACACACCCGAGGAGTAGAGCCACTGACTCAGCTACCCAAAACAGCACCTCCATTTCCAAGAGCAGCGACTCTCCCATGACACTGGAACTCATTCTATATATTGATTATAAACTATGATCCAGACCGAATTCAAATTCCCACCTAAATGCGACTGGGACTACTCAACCCAGTGCATTACAATCCACTGCAGAATCATCTCATAGCACAAGCTCATACAAAGAGCAGAGTCACTGACTCAGCACCCTAAATCAGGCACTCTATCTCCAAGAAGTGCGGCCATTGTAAGTTGATTCTGCCTAAATCCCGGACGCTAATACAAGCCACTATTTATTGATTATAAAAACTGATTGTGGATTCGCTATACCTCTAACCTATAATAGTATAAGACTACTGAGCCCCAAATGTGCCTGCATTTCGAAACACTTTGCAGCCTGCTTCCAGCAGCATCACACCCCAGGAGTAGAGCCACTGACTCAGCTACCCAAATCAGCACCTCCATTTCCAAGAGCAGCGACTCTGCCTTGACACTGGAAGCTCAATCTATTGATCGACTATAAACTATGATCCGGGCCCAATTGAAATTCCCACCTAATTGCGACTGGGACTACTCAGCCCAGTGCATTACAATCCACTGCAGAATCATCTCATAGCACAATCTCATACAAAGAGCAGAGTCACTGACTCAGCACCCCAAATCAGGCACTCTATCTCTAAGAAGAGCGGCCATTGTAAGTTGATTCTGCCTAAATCCCGGACGCTAATACAAGCCACTATTTATTGATTATAAAAACTGATTGTGGATTCGCTATACCTCTAACCTATAATAGTATGTGACTACACAGCCCCGAAACTCCCTACATTTTGAAACAATTCACAACCCGCTTCCAGGAGCAACACACCCGAGGAGTAGAGCCACTGACTCAGCTACCCAAATCAGCACCTCCATTTCCAAGAGCAGCGACTCTCCTTTGACACTGGAAGCTCATTCTATATATAGATTATAAACTATGATCCAGGCCCAATTCAAATTCCCACCTAAATGCGACTGGGACTACTCAACCCAGTGCATTACAATCCACTGTAGAATCATCTCATAGAACAGTCTCATACAAAGAGCAGAGTCACTGACTCAGCAACCCAAATCAGGCACTCTATCTTCAAGAAGAGCGGTCATTGTAAGTTGATTCTGCCTAAATCCCGGACGCTAATACAAGCCACTATTTATTGATTATAAAAACTGATTGTGGATTCGCTATACCTCTAACCTATAATAGTATGTGACTACACAGCCCCGAAACTCCCTACATTTCGAAACTATTCACAACCCGTTTCCAGGAGCAACACACCCGAGGAGTAGAGCCACTGACTCAGCTACCCAAATCAGCACCTCCATTTCCAAGAGCAGCGACTCTGCCTTGACACTGCAAGCTTGATCTATTGATTGACTATAAACTATGATCCAGGCCCAATTCAACTTCCCTCCTAAATGCGACTGGGACTACTCAGCCCAGTGCATTACAATCCACTGCAGAATCATCTCATAGCACAGTCTCATACAAAGAGCAGAGTCACTGACTCAGCAACCCAAATCAGGCACTCTATCTCCAAGAAGAGCGGTCATTGTAAGTTGATTCTGCCTAAATCCCGTACGCTAATACAAGCCACTATTTATTGATTATAAAAACTGATTGTGGATACGCTATACCTCTAACCTATAATAGTATGTGACTACACAGCCCCGAAACTCCCTATATTTTGAAACAATTCACAACCCGCTTCCAGGAGCAACACACCCGAGGAGTAGAGCCACTGACTCAGCTACCCAAATCAGCACCTCCATTTCCAAGAGCAGCGACTCTCCTTTGACACTGGAAGCTCATTCTATATATTGATTATAAACTATGATCCAGGCCCAATTCAAATTCCCACCTAAATGCGACTGGGACTACTCAACCCAGTGCATTACAATCCACTGTAGAATCATCTCATAGCACAGTCTCATACAAAGAGCAGAGTCACTGACTCAGCAACCCAAATCAGGCACTCTATCTTCAAGAAGAGCGGTCATTGTAAGTTGATTCTACCTAAATCCCGGACGCTAATACAAGCCACTATTTATTGATTATAAAAACTGATTGTGGATTCGCTATACCTCTAACCTATAATAGTATGTGACTACACAGCCCCGAAACTACCTACATTTTGAAACAATTCACAACCCGCTACCAGGAGCAACACACCCGAGGAGTAGAGCCACTGACTCAGCTACCCAAATCAGGCACTCTATCTTCAAGAAGAGCGGTCATTGTAAGTTGATTCTGCCTAAATCCCGGACGCTAATACAAGCCACTATTTATTGATTATAAAAACTGATTGTGGATTCGCTATACCTCTAACCTATAATAGTATGTGACTACACAGCCCCGAAACTCCCTACATTTTGAAACAATTCAAAACCCGCTTCCAGGAGCAACACACCCGAGGAGTAGAGCCACTGACTCAGCTACCCAAATCAGCACCTCCATTTCCAAGAGCAGCGACTCTCCTTTGACACTGGAAGCTCATTCTATATATTGATTATAAACTATGATCCAGGCCCAATGCAAATTCCCACCTAAATGCGACTGGGACTACTCAACCCAGTGCATTACAATCCACTGTAGAATCATCTCATAGCACAAGCTCACACAAAGAGCAGAGTCACTGACTCAGCACCCCAAATCAGGCATACTATCTCTAAGAAGAGCAGCCATTGTGAGTTGATTCTGCCTAAATCCCGGACGCTACTACAAGCCACTATTTATTGATTATAAAAACTGATTGTGGATTTGCTATACCTCTAACCTATAATAGTATGTGACTACACAGCCCCGAAACTCCCTACATTTCGAAACAATTCACAACCCATTTCCAGGAGCAACACACCCGAGGAGTAGAGCCACTGACTCAGCTACCCAAATCAGCACCTCCATTTCCAAGAGCAGCGACTCTGCCTTGACACTGCCAGCTCGATCTATTGATTGACTATAAACTATGATCCAGGCCCAATTCAACTTCCCTCCTAAATGCGACTGGGACTACTCAGCCCAGTGCATTACAATCCACTGCAGAATCATCTCATAGCACAATATCATACAAAGAGCAGAGTCACTGACTCAGCAACCAAAATCAGGCACTCTATCTCCAAGAAGAGCGGCCATTGTAAGTTGATTCTGCCTAAATCCCGGACGCTAATACAAGCCACTATTTATTGATTATAAAAACTGATTTTGGATTAGCTATACCTCTAACCTATAATAGTATGTGACTACACATCCCCGAAACTCCCTACATTTCGAAACAATTCACAACCCGCTTCCAGGAGCAACACACCCGAGGAGTAGAGCCACTGACTCAGCTACCCAAAACAGCACCTCCATTTCCAAGAGCAGCGACTCTCCCATGACACTGGAACTCATTCTATATATTGATTATAAACTATGATCCAGACCGAATTCAAATTCCCACCTAAATGCGACTGGGACTACTCAACCCAGTGCATTACAATCCACTGCAGAATCATCTCATAGCACAAGCTCATACAAAGAGCAGAGTCACTGACTCAGCACCCCAAATCAGGCACTCTATCTCCAAGAAGTGCGGCCATTGTAAGTTGATTCTGCCTAAATCCCGGACGCTAATACAAGCCACTATTTATTGATTATAAAAACTGATTGTGGATTCGCTATACCTCTAACCTATAATAGTATAAGACTACACAGCCCCAAACGTGCCTGCATTTCGAAAAACTTTGCAGCCTGCTTCCAGCAGCATCACACCCCAGGAATAGAGCCACTGACTCAGCTACACAAATCAGCACCTCCATTTCCAAGAGCAGCGACTCTGCCTTGACACTGCAAGCTTGATCTATTGATTGACTATAAACTATGATCCAGGCCCAATTCAACTTCCCTCCTAAATGCGACTGGGACTACTCAGCCCAGTGCATTACAATCCACTGCAGAATCATCTCATAGCACAGTCTCATACAAAGAGCAGAGTCACTGACTCAGCAACCCAAATCAGGCACTCTATCTCCAAGAAGAGCGGTCATTGTAAGTTGATTCTGCCTAAATCCCGTACGCTAATACAAGCCACTATTTATTGATTATAAAAACTGATTGTGGATACGCTATACCTCTAACCTATAATAGTATGTGACTACACAGCCCCGAAACTCCCTATATTTTGAAACAATTCACAACCCGCTTCCAGGAGCAACACACCCGAGGAGTAGAGCCACTGACTCAGCTACCCAAAACAGCACCTCCATTTCCAAGAGCAGCGACTCTCCCATGACACTGGAACTCATTCTATATATTGATTATAAACTATGATCCAGACCGAATTCAAATTCCCACCTAAATGCGACTGGGACTACTCAACCCAGTGCATTACAATCCACTGCAGAATCATCTCATAGCACAAGCTCATACAAAGAGCAGAGTCACTGACTCAGCACCCCAAATCAGGCACTCTATCTCCAAGAAGTGCGGCCATTGTAAGTTGATTCTGCCTAAATCCCGGACGCTAATACAAGCCACTATTTATTGATTATAAAAACTGATTGTGGATTCGCTATACCTCTAACCTATAATAGTATAAGACTACACAGCCCCAAACGTGCCTGCATTTCGAAAAACTTTGCAGCCTGCTTCCAGCAGCATCACACCCCAGGAGTAGAGCCACTGACTCAGCTACCCAAATCAGCACCTCCATTTCCAAGAGCAGCGACTCTGCCTTGACACTGGAAGCTCAATCTATTGATTGACTATAAACTATGATCCGGGCCCAATTGAAATTCCCACCTAATTGCGACTGGGACTACTCAGCCCAGTGCATTACAATCCACTGCAGAATCATCTCATAGCACAATCTCATACAAAGAGCAGAGTCACTGACTCAGCACCCCAAATCAGGCACTCTATCTCTAAGAAGAGCGGCCATTGTAAGTTGATTCTGCCTAAATCCCGGACGCTAATACAAGCCACTATTTATTGATTATAAAAACTGATTGTGGATTCGCTATACCTCTAACCTATAATAGTATGTGACTACACAGCCCCGAAACTCCCTACATTTTGAAACAATTCACAACCCGCTTCCAGGAGCAACACACCCGAGGAGTAGAGCCACTGACTCAGCTACCCAAATCAGCACCTCCATTTCCAAGAGCAGCGACTCTCCTTTGACACTGGAAGCTCATTCTATATATAGATTATAAACTATGATCCAGGCCCAATTCAAATTCCCACCTAAATGCGACTGGGACTACTCAACCCAGTGCATTACAATCCACTGTAGAATCATCTCATAGCACAGTCTCATACAAAGAGCAGAGTCACTGACTCAGCAACCCAAATCAGGCACTCTATCTTCAAGAAGAGCGGTCATTGTAAGTTGATTCTGCCTAAATCCCGGACGCTAATACAAGCCACTATTTATTGATTATAAAAACTGATTGTGGATTCGCTATACCTCTAACCTATAATAGTATGTGACTACACAGCCCCGAAACTCCCTACATTTCGAAACTATTCACAACCCGTTTCCAGGAGCAACACACCCGAGGAGTAGAGCCACTGACTCAGCTACCCAAATCAGCACCTCCATTTCCAAGAGCAGCGACTCTGCCTTGACACTGCAAGCTTGATCTATTGATTGACTATAAACTATGATCCAGGCCCAATTCAACTTCCCTCCTAAATGCGACTGGGACTACTCAGCCCAGTGCATTACAATCCACTGCAGAATCATCTCATAGCACAGTCTCATACAAAGAGCAGAGTCACTGACTCAGCAACCCAAATCAGGCACTCTATCTCCAAGAAGAGCGGTCATTGTAAGTTGATTCTGCCTAAATCCCGTACGCTAATACAAGCCACTATTTATTGATTATAAAAACTGATTGTGGATACGCTATACCTCTAACCTATAATAGTATGTGACTACACAGCCCCGAAACTCCCTATATTTTGAAACAATTCACAACCCGCTTCCAGGAGCAACACACCCGAGGAGTAGAGCCACTGACTCAGCTACCCAAATCAGCACCTCCATTTCCAAGAGCAGCGACTCTCCTTTGACACTGGAAGCTCATTCTATATATTGATTATAAACTATGATCCAGGCCCAATTCAAATTCCCACCTAAATGCGACTGGGACTACTCAACGCAGTGCATTACAATCCACTGTAGAATCATCTCATAGCACAGTCTCATACAAAGAGCAGAGTCACTGACTCAGCAACCCAAATCAGGCACTCTATCTTCAAGAAGAGCGGTCATTGTAAGTTGATTCTACCTAAATCCCGGACGCTAATACAAGCCACTATTTATTGATTATAAAAACTGATTGTGGATTCGCTATACCTCTAACCTATAATAGTATGTGACTACACAGCCCCGAAACTACCTACATTTTGAAACAATTCACAACCCGCTACCAGGAGCAACACACCCGAGGAGTAGAGCCACTGACTCAGCTACCCAAATCAGCACCTCCATTTCCAAGAGCAGCGACTCTCCTTTGACACTGGAAGCTCATTCTATATATAGATTATAAACTATGATCCAGGCCCAATTCAAATTCCCACCTAAATGCGACTGGGACTACTCAACCCAGTGCATTACAATCCACTGTAGAATCATCTCATAGCACAGTCTCATACAAAGAGCAGAGTCACTGACTAAGCAACCCAAATCAGGCACTCTATCTTCAAGAAGAGCGGTCATTGTAAGTTGATTCTGCCTAAATCCCGGACGCTAATACAAGCCACTATTTATTGATTATAAAAACTGATTGTGGATTCGCTATACCTCTAACCTATAATAGTATGTGACTACACAGCCCCGAAACTCCCTACATTTTGAAACAATTCAAAACCCGCTTCCAGGAGCAACACACCCGAGGAGTAGAGCCACTGACTCAGCTACCCAAATCAGCACCTCCATTTCCAAGAGCAGCGACTCTCCTTTGACACTGGAAGCTCATTCTATATATTGATTATAAACTATGATCCAGGCCCAATGCAAATTCCCACCTAAATGCGACTGGGACTACTCAACCCAGTGCATTATAATCCACTGTAGAATCATCTCATAGCACAAGCTCACACAAAGAGCAGAGTCACTGACTCAGCACCCCAAATCAGGCACACTATCTCTAAGAAGAGCAGCCATTGTGAGTTGATTCTGCCTAAATCCCGGACGCTACTACAAGCCACTATTTATTGATTATAAAAACTGATTGTGGATTTGCTATACCTCTAACCTATAATAGTATGTGACTACACAGCCCCGAAACTCCCTACATTTCGAAACAATTCACAACCCATTTCCAGGAGCAACACACCCGAGGAGTAGAGCCACTGACTCAGCTACCCAAATCAGCACCTCCATTTCCAAGAGCAGCGACTCTGCCTTGACACTGCCAGCTCGATCTATTGATTGACTATAAACTATGATCCAGGCCCAATTCAACTTCCCTCCTAAATGCGACTGGGACTACTCAGCCCAGTGCATTACAATCCACTGCAGAATCATCTCATAGCACAATATCATACAAAGAGCAGAGTCACTGACTCAGCAACCAAAATCAGGCACTCTATCTCCAAGAAGAGCGGCCATTGTAAGTTGATTCTGCCTAAATCCCGGACGCTAATACAAGCCACTATTTATTGATTATAAAAACTGATTTTGGATTAGCTATACCTCTAACCTATAATAGTATGTGACTACACAGCCCCGAAACTCCCTACATTTCGAAACAATTCACAACCCGCTTCCAGGAGCAACACACCCGGGGAGTAGAGCCACTGACTCAGCTACCCAAATCAGCACCTCCATTTCCAAGAGCAGCGACTCTCCCTTGACACTGGAAGCTCATTCTATATATTGATTATAAACTCTGATCCAGGCCCAATTCAAATTCCCATCTAAATGCGACTGGGACTACTCAACCCTGTGCCTTACAATCCACTGCAGAATCATCTCATAGCACAGCCTCATACAAAGAGCAGAGTCACTGACTCAGCAACCCAAATCAGGCCCTCTATCTCCAAGAAGAGCGGCCATTGTGAGTTGATTCTGACTAAATCCCGGACACTAATGCAAGCCACTATTTATTGATTATAAAAACTGATTGTGGATTCGCTATAACTCTAACCTATAATAGTATGTGACTACACAGCCCCGAAACTCCCTACATTTCGAAACAATTCACAACCCGCTTCCAGGAGCAACACACCCGGGGAGTAGAGCCACTGACTCAGCTACCCAAATCAGCACCTCCATTTCCAAGAGCAGCGACTCTCCTTTGACACTGGAAGCTCATTCTATATATAGATTATAAACTATGATCCAGGCCCAATTCAAATTCCCACCTAAATGCGACTGGGACTACTCAACCCAGTGCATTACAATCCACTGTAGAATCATCTCATAGCACAGTCTCATACAAAGAGCAGAGTCACTGACTCAGCAACCCAAATCAGGCACTCTATCTTCAAGAAGAGCGGTCATTGTAAGTTGATTCTGCCTAAATCCCGGACGCTAATACAAGCCACTATTTATTGATTATAAAAACTGATTGTGGATTCGCTATACCTCTAACCTATAATAGTATGTGACTACACAGCCCCGAAACTCCCTACATTTCGAAACTATTCACAACCCGTTTCCAGGAGCAACACACCCGAGGAGTAGAGCCACTGACTCAGCTACCCAAATCAGCACCTCCATTTCCAAGAGCAGCGACTCTGCCTTGACACTGCAAGCTTGATCTATTGATTGACTATAAACTATGATCCAGGCCCAATTCAACTTCCCTCCTAAATGCGACTGGGACTACTCAGCCCAGTGCATTACAATCCACTGCAGAATCATCTCATAGCACAGTCTCATACAAAGAGCAGAGTCACTGACTCAGCAACCCAAATCAGGCACTCTATCTCCAAGAAGAGCGGTCATTGTAAGTTGATTCTGCCTAAATCCCGTACGCTAATACAAGCCACTATTTATTGATTATAAAAACTGATTGTGGATACGCTATACCTCTAACCTATAATAGTATGTGACTACACAGCCCCGAAACTCCCTATATTTTGAAACAATTCACAACCCGCTTCCAGGAGCAACACACCCGAGGAGTAGAGCCACTGACTCAGCTACCCAAATCAGCACCTCCATTTCCAAGAGCAGCGACTCTCCTTTGACACTGGAAGCTCATTCTATATATTGATTATAAACTATGATCCAGGCCCAATTCAAATTCCCACCTAAATGCGACTGGGACTACTCAACCCAGTGCATTACAATCCACTGTAGAATCATCTCATAGCACAGTCTCATACAAAGAGCAGAGTCACTGACTCAGCAACCCAAATCAGGCACTCTATCTTCAAGAAGAGCGGTCATTGTAAGTTGATTCTACCTAAATCCCGGACGCTAATACAAGCCACTATTTATTGATTATAAAAACTGATTGTGGATTCGCTATACCTCTAACCTATAATAGTATGTGACTACACAGCCCCGAAACTACCTACATTTTGAAACAATTCACAACCCGCTACCAGGAGCAACACACCCGAGGAGTAGAGCCACTGACTCAGCTACCCAAATCAGCACCTCCATTTCCAAGAGCAGCGACTCTCCTTTGACACTGGAAGCTCATTCTATATATAGATTATAAACTATGATCCAGGCCCAATTCAAATTCCCACCTAAATGCGACTGGGACTACTCAACCCAGTGCATTACAATCCACTGTAGAATCATCTCATAGCACAGTCTCATACAAAGAGCAGAGTCACTGACTAAGCAACCCAAATCAGGCACTCTATCTTCAAGAAGAGCGGTCATTGTAAGTTGATTCTGCCTAAATCCCGGACGCTAATACAAGCCACTATTTATTGATTATAAAAACTGATTGTGGATTCGCTATACCTCTAACCTATAATAGTATGTGACTACACAGCCCCGAAACTCCCTACATTTTGAAACAATTCAAAACCCGCTTCCAGGAGCAACACACCCGAGGAGTAGAGCCACTGACTCAGCTACCCAAATCAGCACCTCCATTTCCAAGAGCAGCGACTCTCCTTTGACACTGGAAGCTCATTCTATATATTGATTATAAACTATGATCCAGGCCCAATGCAAATTCCCACCTAAATGCGACTGGGACTACTCAACCCAGTGCATTACAATCCACTGTAGAATCATCTCATAGCACAAGCTCACACAAAGAGCAGAGTCACTGACTCAGCACCCCAAATCAGGCATACTATCTCTAAGAAGAGCAGCCATTGTGAGTTGATTCTGCCTAAATCCCGGACGCTACTACAAGCCACTATTTATTGATTATAAAAACTGATTGTGGATTTGCTATACCTCTAACCTATAATAGTATGTGACTACACAGCCCCGAAACTCCCTACATTTCGAAACAATTCACAACCCATTTCCAGGAGCAACACACCCGAGGAGTAGAGCCACTGACTCAGCTACCCAAATCAGCACCTCCATTTCCAAGAGCAGCGACTCTGCCTTGACACTGCCAGCTCGATCTATTGATTGACTATAAACTATGATCCAGGCCCAATTCAACTTCCCTCCTAAATGCGACTGGGACTACTCAGCCCAGTGCATTACAATCCACTGCAGAATCATCTCATAGCACAATATCATACAAAGAGCAGAGTCACTGACTCAGCAACCAAAATCAGGCACTCTATCTCCAAGAAGAGCGGCCATTGTAAGTTGATTCTGCCTAAATCCCGGACGCTAATACAAGCCACTATTTATTGATTATAAAAACTGATTTTGGATTAGCTATACCTCTAACCTATAATAGTATGTGACTACACATCCCCGAAACTCCCTACATTTCGAAACAATTCACAACCCGCTTCCAGGAGCAACACACCCGAGGAGTAGAGCCACTGACTCAGCTACCCAAAACAGCACCTCCATTTCCAAGAGCAGCGACTCTCCCATGACACTGGAACTCATTCTATATATTGATTATAAACTATGATCCAGACCGAATTCAAATTCCCACCTTAATGCGACTGGGACTACTCAACCCAGTGCATTACAATCCACTGCAGAATCATCTCATAGCACAAGCTCATACAAAGAGCAGAGTCACTGACTCAGCACCCCAAATCAGGCACTCTATCTCCAAGAAGTGCGGCCATTGTAAGTTGATTCTGCCTAAATCCCGGACGCTAATACAAGCCACTATTTATTGATTATAAAAACTGATTGTGGATTCGCTATACCTCTAACCTATAATAGTATAAGACTACTGAGCCCCAAATGTGCCTGCATTTCGAAACACTTTGCAGCCTGCTTCCAGCAGCATCACACCCCAGGAGTAGAGCCACTGACTCAGCTACCCAAATCAGCACCTCCATTTCCAAGAGCAGCGACTCTGCCTTGACACTGGAAGCTCAATCTATTGATTGACTATAAACTATGATCCGGGCCCAATTGAAATTCCCACCTAATTGCGACTGGGACTACTCAGCCCAGTGCATTACAATCCACTGCAGAATCATCTCATAGCACAATCTCATACAAAGAGCAGAGTCACTGACTCAGCACCCCAAATCAGGCACTCTATCTCTAAGAAGAGCGGCCATTGTAAGTTGATTCTGCCTAAATCCCGGACGCTAATACAAGCCACTATTTATTGATTATAAAAACTGATTGTGGATTCGCTATACCTCTAACCTATAATAGTATGTGACTACACAGCCCCGAAACTCCCTACATTTTGAAACAATTCACAACCCGCTTCCAGGAGCAACACACCCGAGGAGTAGAGCCACTGACTCAGCTACCCAAATCAGCACCTCCATTTCCAAGAGCAGCGACTCTCCTTTGACACTGGAAGCTCATTCTATATATAGATTATAAACTATGATCCAGGCCCAATTCAAATTCCCACCTAAATGCGACTGGGACTACTCAACCCAGTGCATTACAATCCACTGTAGAATCATCTCATAGCACAGTCTCATACAAAGAGCAGAGTCACTGACTCAGCAACCCAAATCAGGCACTCTATCTTCAAGAAGAGCGGTCATTGTAAGTTGATTCTGCCTAAATCCCGGACGCTAATACAAGCCACTATTTATTGATTATAAAAACTGATTGTGGATTCGCTATACCTCTAACCTATAATAGTATGTGACTACACAGCCCCGAAACTCCCTACATTTCGAAACTATTCACAACCCGTTTCCAGGAGCAACACACCCGAGGAGTAGAGCCACTGACTCAGCTACCCAAATCAGCACCTCCATTTCCAAGAGCAGCGACTCTGCCTTGACACTGCAAGCTTGATCTATTGATTGACTATAAACTATGATCCAGGCCCAATTCAACTTCCCTCCTAAATGCGACTGGGACTACTCAGCCCAGTGCATTACAATCCACTGCAGAATCATCTCATAGCACAGTCTCATACAAAGAGCAGAGTCACTGACTCAGCAACCCAAATCAGGCACTCTATCTCCAAGAAGAGCGGTCATTGTAAGTTGATTCTGCCTAAATCCCGTACGCTAATACAAGCCACTATTTATTGATTATAAAAACTGATTGTGGATACGCTATACCTCTAACCTATAATAGTATGTGACTACACAGCCCCGAAACTCCCTATATTTTGAAACAATTCACAACCCGCTTCCAGGAGCAACACACCCGAGGAGTAGAGCCACTGACTCAGCTACCCAAATCAGCACCTCCATTTCCAAGAGCAGCGACTCTCCTTTGACACTGGAAGCTCATTCTATATATTGATTATAAACTATGATCCAGGCCCAATTCAAATTCCCACCTAAATGCGACTGGGACTACTCAACCCAGTGCATTACAATCCACTGTAGAATCATCTCATAGCACAGTCTCATACAAAGAGCAGAGTCACTGACTCAGCAACCCAAATCAGGCACTCTATCTTCAAGAAGAGCGGTCATTGTAAGTTGATTCTACCTAAATCCCGGACGCTAATACAAGCCACTATTTATTGATTATAAAAACTGATTGTGGATTCGCTATACCTCTAACCTATAATAGTATGTGACTACACAGCCCCGAAACTACCTACATTTTGAAACAATTCACAACCCGCTACCAGGAGCAACACACCCGAGGAGTAGAGCCACTGACTCAGCTACCCAAATCAGCACCTCCATTTCCAAGAGCAGCGACTCTCCTTTGACACTGGAAGCTCATTCTATATATAGATTATAAACTATGATCCAGGCCCAATTCAAATTCCCACCTAAATGCGACTGGGACTACTCAGCCCAGTGCATTACAATCCACTGTAGAATCATCTCATAGCACAGTCTCATACAAAGAGCAGAGTCACTGACTAAGCAACCCAAATCAGGCACTCTATCTTCAAGAAGAGCGGTCATTGTAAGTTGATTCTGCCTAAATCCCGGACGCTAATACAAGCCACTATTTATTGATTATAAAAACTGATTGTGGATTCGCTATACCTCTAACCTATAATAGTATGTGACTACACAGCCCCGAAACTCCCTACATTTTGAAACAATTCAAAACCCGCTTCCAGGAGCAACACACCCGAGGAGTAGAGCCACTGACTCAGCTACCCAAATCAGCACCTCCATTTCCAAGAGCAGCGACTCTCCTTTGACACTGGAAGCTCATTCTATATATTGATTATAAACTATAATCCAGGCCCAATGCAAATTCCCACCTAAATGCGACTGGGACTACTCAACCCAGTGCATTACAATCCACTGTAGAATCATCTCATAGCACAAGCTCACACAAAGAGCAGAGTCACTGACTCAGCACCCCAAATCAGGCACACTATCTCTAAGAAGAGCAGCCATTGTGAGTTGATTCTGCCTAAATCCCGGACGCTACTACAAGCCACTATTTATTGATTATAAAAACTGATTGTGGATTTGCTATACCTCTAACCTATAATAGTATGTGACTACACAGCCCCGAAACTCCCTACATTTCGAAACAATTCACAACCCATTTCCAGGAGCAACACACCCGAGGAGTAGAGCCACTGACTCAGCTACCCAAATCAGCACCTCCATTTCCAAGAGCAGCGACTCTGCCTTGACACTGCCAGCTCGATCTATTGATTGACTATAAACTATGATCCAGGCCCAATTCAACTTCCCTCCTAAATGCGACTGGGACTACTCAGCCCAGTGCATTACAATCCACTGCAGAATCATCTCATAGCACAATATCATACAAAGAGCAGAGTCACTGACTCAGCAACCAAAATCAGGCACTCTATCTCCAAGAAGAGCGGCCATTGTAAGTTGATTCTGCCTAAATCCCGGACGCTAATACAAGCCACTATTTATTGATTATAAAAACTGATTTTGGATTAGCTATACCTCTAACCTATAATAGTATGTGACTACACAGCCCCGAAACTCCCTACATTTCGAAACAATTCACAACCCGCTTCCAGGAGCAACACACCCGGGGAGTAGAGCCACTGACTCAGCTACCCAAATCAGCACCTCCATTTCCAAGAGCAGCGACTCTCCCTTGACACTGGAAGCTCATTCTATATATTGATTATAAACTCTGATCCAGGCCCAATTCAAATTCCCATCTAAATGCGACTGGGACTACTCAACCCTGTGCCTTACAATCCACTGCAGAATCATCTCATAGCACAGCCTCATACAAAGAGCAGAGTCACTGACTCAGCAACCCAAATCAGGCCCTCTATCTCCAAGAAGAGCGGCCATTGTGAGTTGATTCTGACTAAATCCCGGACACTAATGCAAGCCACTATTTATTGATTATAAAAACTGATTGTGGATTCGCTATAACTCTAACCTATAATAGTATGTGACTACACATCCCCGAAACTCCCCACATTTCGAAATAATTCACAACCCGCTTCCAGGAGCAACACACCCGAGGAGTAGAGCCACTGACTCAGCTACCCAAATCAGCACCTCCATTTCCAAGAGCAGCGACTCTCCCATGACACTGGAACTTATTCTATATATTGATTATAAACTATGATCCAGACCGAATTCAAATTCCCACCTAAATGCGACTGGGACTACTCAGCCCAGTGCATTACAATCCACTGCAGAATCATCTCATAGCACAATCTCATACAAAGAGCAGAGTCACTGACTCAGCAACCCAAATCGGGCCCTCTATCTCCAAGAAGAGTGGCCATTGTGAGTTGATTCTGCCTAAATCCCGGACGCTAATACAAGCCACTATTTATTGATTATAAAAACTGATTGTGGATTCGCTATACCTCTAGCCTATAATAGTATGTGACTACACAGCCCCGAAACTCCCTACATTTCGAAACAATTCACAACCCGTTTCCAGGAGCAACACACCCGAGGAGTAGAGCCACTGACTCAGCTACCCAAATCAGCACCTCCATTTCCAAGAGCAGCGACTCTCCTTTGACACTGGAAGCTCATTCTATATATTGATTATAAACTATGATCCAGGCCCAATTCAAATTCCCACCTAAATGCGACTGGGACTACTCAACCCAGTGCATTACAATCCACTGTAGAATCATCTCATAGCACAAGCTCATACAAAGAGCAGAGTCACTGACTCAGCACCCCAAATAAGGCACTCTATCTCCAAGAAGAGCGGCCATTGTGAGTTGATTCTGCCTAAATCCCGGACGCTACTACAAGCCACTATTTATTGATTATAAAAACTGATTGTGGATTCGCTATACCTCTAACCTATAATAGTATGTGACTACACAGCCCCGAAACTCCCTACATTTTGAAACAATTCACAACCCGCTTCCAGGAGCAACACACCCGAGGAGTAGAGCCACTGACTCAGCTACCCAAATCAGCACCTCCATTTCCAAGAGCAGCGACTCTGCCTTGACACTGCAAGCTCGATCTATTGATTGACTATAAACTATGATCCAGGCCCAATTCAACTTCCCTCCTAAATGCGACTGGGACTACTCAGCCCAGTGCATTACAATCCACTGCAGAATCATCTCATAGCACAGTCTCATACAAAGAGCAGAGTCACTGACTCAGCAACCCAAATCAGGCACGCTATCTCCAAGAAGAGCGGTCATTGTAAGTTGATTCTGCCTAAATCCCGGACACTAATACAAGCCACTATTTATTGATTATAAAAACTGATTGTGGATTCGCTATACCTCTAACCTATAATAGTATGTGACTACACAGCCCCGAAACTCCCTACATTTCGAAACAATTCACAACCCGCTTCCAGGAGCAACACACCCGGGGAGTAGAGCCACTGACTCAGCTACCCAAATCAGCACCTCCATTTCCAAGAGCAGCGACTCTCCCTTGACACTGGAAGCTCATTCTATATATTGATTATAAACTCTGATCCAGGCCCAATTCAAATTCCCATCTAAATGCGACTGGGACTACTCAACCCTGTGCCTTACAATCCACTGCAGAATCATCTCATAGCACAGCCTCATACAAAGAGCAGAGTCACTGACTCAGCAACCCAAATCAGGCCCTCTATCTCCAAGAAGAGCGGCCATTGTGAGTTGATTCTGACTAAATCCCGGACACTAATGCAAGCCACTATTTATTGATTATAAAAACTGATTGTGGATTCGCTATAACTCTAACCTATAATAGTATGTGACTACACATCCCCGAAACTCCCCACATTTCGAAATAATTCACAACCCGCTTCCAGGAGCAACACACCCGAGGAGTAGAGCCACTGACTCAGCTACCCAAATCAGCACCTCCATTTCCAAGAGCAGCGACTCTCCCATGACACTGGAACTTATTCTATATATTGATTATAAACTATGATCCAGACCGAATTCAAATTCCCACCTAAATGCGACTGGGACTACTCAGCCCAGTGCATTACAATCCACTGCAGAATCATCTCATAGCACAATCTCATACAAAGAGCAGAGTCACTGACTCAGCAACCCAAATCGGGCCCTCTATCTCCAAGAAGAGTGGCCATTGTGAGTTGATTCTGCCTAAATCCCGGACGCTAATACAAGCCACTATTTATTGATTATAAAAACTGATTGTGGATTCGCTATACCTCTAGCCTATAATAGTATGTGACTACACAGCCCCGAAACTCCCTACATTTCGAAACAATTCACAACCCGTTTCCAGGAGCAACACACCCGAGGAGTAGAGCCACTGACTCAGCTACCCAAATCAGCACCTCCATTTCCAAGAGCAGCGACTCTCCTTTGACACTGGAAGCTCATTCTATATATTGATTATAAACTATGATCCAGGCCCAATTCAAATTCCCACCTAAATGCGACTGGGACTACTCAACCCAGTGCATTACAATCCACTGTAGAATCATCTCATAGCACAAGCTCATACAAAGAGCAGAGTCACTGACTCAGCACCCCAAATAAGGCACTCTATCTCCAAGAAGAGCGGCCATTGTGAGTTGATTCTGCCTAAATCCCGGACGCTACTACAAGCCACTATTTATTGATTATAAAAACTGATTGTGGATTCGCTATACCTCTAACCTATAATAGTATGTGACTACACAGCCCCGAAACTCCCTACATTTTGAAACAATTCACAACCCGCTTCCAGGAGCAACACACCCGAGGAGTAGAGCCACTGACTCAGCTACCCAAATCAGCACCTCCATTTCCAAGAGCAGCGACTCTGCCTTGACACTGCAAGCTCGATCTATTGATTGACTATAAACTATGATCCAGGCCCAATTCAACTTCCCTCCTAAATGCGACTGGGACTACTCAGCCCAGTGCATTACAATCCACTGCAGAATCATCTCATAGCACAGTCTCATACAAAGAGCAGAGTCACTGACTCAGCAACCCAAATCAGGCACGCTATCTCCAAGAAGAGCGGTCATTGTAAGTTGATTCTGCCTAAATCCCGGACACTAATACAAGCCACTATTTATTGATTATAAAAACTGATTGTGGATTCGCTATACCTCTAACCTATAATAGTATGTGACTACACAGCCCCGAAACTCCCTACATTTTGAAACAATTCACAACCCGCTTCCAGGAGCAACACACCCGAGGAGTAGAGCCACTGACTCAGCTACCCAAATCAGCACCTCCATTTCCAAGAGCAGCGACTCTCCTTTGACACTGGAAGCTCATTCTATATATTGATTATAAACTATGATCCAGGCCCAATTCAAATTCCCACCTAAATGCGACTGGGACTACTCAACCCAGTGCATTACAATCCACTGTAGAATCATATCATAG
The DNA here is from genome assembly GCF_964261635.1 of Lissotriton helveticus. Classification (NCBI taxonomy): domain Eukaryota; kingdom Metazoa; phylum Chordata; class Amphibia; order Caudata; family Salamandridae; genus Lissotriton; species Lissotriton helveticus. The sequence continues at coordinate 1,557,395,593 of NC_136069.1, read as the reverse complement.
CACAGTCTCATACAAAGAGCAGAGTCACTGGCTCAGCAACCCAAATCAGGCACTCTATCTTCAAGAAGAGCGGTCATTGTAAGTTGATTCTGCCTAAATCCCGGACGCTAATACAAGCCACTATTTATTGGTTATAAAAACTGATTGTGGATTCGCTATACCTCTAACCTATAATAGTATGTGACTACACAGCCCCGAAACTCCCTACATTTTGAAACAATTCACAACCTGCTTCCAGGAGCAACACACCCGAGGAGTAGAGCCACTGACTCAGCTACCCAAATCAGCACCTCCATTTCCAAGAGCAGCGACTCTCCCTTGACACTGGAAGCTCATTCTATATATTGATTATAAACTATGATCCAGGCCCAATTCAAATTCCCACCTAAATGCGACAGGGACTACTCAACCCAGTGCATTACAATCCACTGTAGAATCATCTCATAGCACAAGCTCATACAAAGAGCAGAGTCACTGACTCAGCACCCCAAATCAGGCCCTCTATCTCCAAGAAGAGCGGCCATTGTGAGTTGATTCTGACTAAATCCCGGACACTAATGCAAGCCACTATTTATTGATTATAAAAACTGATTGTGGATTCGCTATAACTCTAACCTATAATAGTATGTGACTACACATCCCCGAAACTCCCTACATTTCGAAACAATTCACAACCCGCTTCCAGGAGCAACACACCCGAGGAGTAGAGCCACTGACTCAGCTACCCAAAACAGCACCTCCATTTCCAAGAGCAGCGACTCTCCTTTGACACTGGAAGCTCATTCTATATATTGATTATAAACTATGATCCAGGCCCAATGCAAATTCCCACCTAAATGCGACTGGGACTACTCAACCCAGTGCATTACAATCCACTGCAGAATCATCTCATAGCACAAGCTCATACAAAGAGCAGAGTCACTGACTCAGCACCCCAAATCAGGCACTCTATCTCCAAGAAGTGCGGCCATTGTAAGTTGATTCTGCCTAAATCCCGGACGCTAATACAAGCCACTATTTATTGATTATAAAAACTGATTGTGGATTCGCTATACCTCTAACCTATAATAGTATAAGACTACAGAGCCCCAAATGTGCCTGCATTTCGAAACACTTTGCAGCCTGCTTCCAGCAGCATCACACCCCAGGAGTAGAGCCACTGACTCAGCTACCCAAATCAGCACCTCCATTTCCAAGAGCAGCGACTCTGCCTTGACACTGGAAGCTCAATCTATTGATTGACTATAAACTATGATCCAGGCCCAATTCAAATTCCCACCTAAATGCGACTGGGACTACTCAGCCCAGTGCATTACAATCCACTGCAGAATCATCTCATGGCACAATCTCATACAAAGAGCAGAGTCACTGACTCAGCACCCCAAATCAGGCACTCTATCTCTAAGAAGAGCGGCCATTGTAAGTTGATTCTGCCTAAATCCCGGACGCTAATACAAGCCACTATTTATTGATTATAAAAACTGATTGTGGATTCGCTATACCTCTAACCTATAATAGTATGTGACTACACAGCCCCGAAACTCCCTACATTTTGAAACAATTCACAACCCGCTTCCAGGAGCAACACACCCGAGGAGTAGAGCCACTGACTCAGCTACCCAAATCAGCACCTCCATTTCCAAGAGCAGCGACTCTCCTTTGACACTGGAAGCTCATTCTATATATAGATTATAAACTATGATCCAGGCCCAATTCAAATTCCCACCTAAATGCGACTGGGACTACTCAACCCAGTGCATTACAATCCACTGCAGAATCATCTCATAGCACAGCCTCATACAAAGAGCAGAGTCACTGACTCAGCAACCCAAATCAGGCCCTCTATCTCCAAGAAGAGCGGCCATTGTGAGTTGATTCTGACTAAATCCCGGACACTAATGCAAGCCACTATTTATTGATTATAAAAACTGATTGTGGATTCGCTATAACTCTAACCTATAATAGTATGTGACTACACATCCCCGAAACTCCCCACATTTCGAAATAATTCACAACCCGCTTCCAGGAGCAACACACCCGAGGAGTAGAGCCACTGACTCAGCTACCCAAATCAGCACCTCCATTTCCAAGAGCAGCGACTCTCCCATGACACTGGAACTTATTCTATATATTGATTATAAACTATGATCCAGACCGAATTCAAATTCCCACCTAAATGCGACTGGGACTACTCAGCCCAGTGCATTACAATTCACTGCAGAATCATCTCATAGCACAATCTCATACAAAGAGCAGAGTCACTGACTCAGCAACCCAAATCGGGCCCTCTATCTCCAAGAAGAGTGGCCATTGTGAGTTGATTCTGCCTAAATCCCGGACGCTAATACAAGCCACTATTTATTGATTATAAAAACTGATTGTGGATTCGCTATACCTCTAGCCTATAATAGTATGTGACTACACAGCCCCGAAACTCCCTACATTTCGAAACAATTCACAACCCGTTTCCAGGAGCAACACACCCGAGGAGTAGAGCCACTGACTCAGCTACCCAAATCAGCACCTCCATTTCCAAGAGCAGCGACTCTCCTTTGACACTGGAAGCTCATTCTATATATTGATTATAAACTATGATCCAGGCCCAATTCAAATTCCCACCTAAATGCGACTGGGACTACTCAACCCAGTGCATTACAATCCACTGTAGAATCATCTCATAGCACAAGCTCATACAAAGAGCAGAGTCACTGACTCAGCACCCCAAATAAGGCACTCTATCTCCAAGAAGAGCGGCCATTGTGAGTTGATTCTGCCTAAATCCCGGACGCTACTACAAGCCACTATTTATTGATTATAAAAACTGATTGTGGATTCGCTATACCTCTAACCTATAATAGTATGTGACTACACAGCCCCGAAACTCCCTACATTTTGAAACAATTCACAACCCGCTTCCAGGAGCAACACACCCGAGGAGTAGAGCCACTGACTCAGCTACCCAAATCAGCACCTCCATTTCCAAGAGCAGCGACTCTGCCTTGACACTGCAAGCTCGATCTATTGATTGACTATAAACTATGATCCAGGCCCAATTCAACTTCCCTCCTAAATGCGACTGGGACTACTCAGCCCAGTGCATTACAATCCACTGCAGAATCATCTCATAGCACAGTCTCATACAAAGAGCAGAGTCACTGACTCAGCAACCCAAATCAGGCACGCTATCTCCAAGAAGAGCGGTCATTGTAAGTTGATTCTGCCTAAATCCCGGACACTAATACAAGCCACTATTTATTGATTATAAAAACTGATTGTGGATTCGCTATACCTCTAACCTATAATAGTATGTGACTACACAGCCCCGAAACTCCCTACATTTTGAAACAATTCACAACCCGCTTCCAGGAGCAACACACCCGAGGAGTAGAGCCACTGACTCAGCTACCCAAATCAGCACCTCCATTTCCAAGAGCAGCGACTCTCCTTTGACACTGGAAGCTCATTCTATATATTGATTATAAACTATGATCCAGGCCCAATTCAAATTCCCACCTAAATGCGACTGGGACTACTCAACCCAGTGCATTACAATCCACTGTAGAATCATATCATAGCACAGTCTCATACAAAGAGCAGAGTCACTGGCTCAGCAACCCAAATCAGGCACTCTATCTTCAAGAAGAGCGGTCATTGTAAGTTGATTCTGCCTAAATCCCGGACGCTAATACAAGCCACTATTTATTGGTTATAAAAACTGATTGTGGATTCGCTATACCTCTAACCTATAATAGTATGTGACTACACAGCCCCGAAACTCCCTACATTTTGAAACAATTCACAACCTGCTTCCAGGAGCAACACACCCGAGGAGTAGAGCCACTGACTCAGCTACCCAAATCAGCACCTCCATTTCCAAGAGCAGCGACTCTCCCTTGACACTGGAAGCTCATTCTATATATTGATTATAAACTATGATCCAGGCCCAATTCAAATTCCCACCTAAATGCGACAGGGACTACTCAACCCAGTGCATTACAATCCACTGTAGAATCATCTCATAGCACAGTCTCATACAAAGAGCAGAGTCACTGACTCAGCAACCCAAATCAGGCACTCTATCTTCAAGAAGAGCGGTCATTGTAAGTTGATTCTACCTAAATCCCGGACGCTAATACAAGCCACTATTTATTGATTATAAAAACTGATTGTGGATTCGCTATACCTCTAACCTATAATAGTATGTGACTACACAGCCCCGAAACTACCTACATTTTGAAACAATTCACAACCCGCTACCAGGAGCAACACACCCGAGGAGTAGAGCCACTGACTCAGCTACCCAAATCAGCACCTCCATTTCCAAGAGCAGCGACTCTCCTTTGACACTGGAAGCTCATTCTATATATAGATTATAAACTATGATCCAGGCCCAATTCAAATTCCCACCTAAATGCGACTGGGACTACTCAACCCAGTGCATTACAATCCACTGTAGAATCATCTCATAGCACAGTCTCATACAAAGAGCAGAGTCACTGACTAAGCAACCCAAATCAGGCACTCTATCTTCAAGAAGAGCGGTCATTGTAAGTTGATTCTGCCTAAATCCCGGACGCTAATACAAGCCACTATTTATTGATTATAAAAACTGATTGTGGATTCGCTATACCTCTAACCTATAATAGTATGTGACTACACAGCCCCGAAACTCCCTACATTTTGAAACAATTCAAAACCCGCTTCCAGGAGCAACACACCCGAGGAGTAGAGCCACTGACTCAGCTACCCAAATCAGCACCTCCATTTCCAAGAGCAGCGACTCTCCTTTGACACTGGAAGCTCATTCTATATATTGATTATAAACTATGATCCAGGCCCAATGCAAATTCCCACCTAAATGCGACTGGGACTACTCAACCCAGTGCATTACAATCCACTGTAGAATCATCTCATAGCACAAGCTCACACAAAGAGCAGAGTCACTGACTCAGCACCCCAAATCAGGCATACTATCTCTAAGAAGAGCAGCCATTGTGAGTTGATTCTGCCTAAATCCCGGACGCTACTACAAGCCACTATTTATTGATTATAAAAACTGATTGTGGATTTGCTATACCTCTAACCTATAATAGTATGTGACTACACAGCCCCGAAACTCCCTACATTTCGAAACAATTCACAACCCATTTCCAGGAGCAACACACCCGAGGAGTAGAGCCACTGACTCAGCTACCCAAATCAGCACCTCCATTTCCAAGAGCAGCGACTCTGCCTTGACACTGCCAGCTCGATCTATTGATTGACTATAAACTATGATCCAGGCCCAATTCAACTTCCCTCCTAAATGCGACTGGGACTACTCAGCCCAGTGCATTACAATCCACTGCAGAATCATCTCATAGCACAATATCATACAAAGAGCAGAGTCACTGACTCAGCAACCAAAATCAGGCACTCTATCTCCAAGAAGAGCGGCCATTGTAAGTTGATTCTGCCTAAATCCCGGACGCTAATACAAGCCACTATTTATTGATTATAAAAACTGATTTTGGATTAGCTATACCTCTAACCTATAATAGTATGTGACTACACATCCCCGAAACTCCCTACATTTCGAAACAATTCACAACCCGCTTCCAGGAGCAACACACCCGAGGAGTAGAGCCACTGACTCAGCTACCCAAAACAGCACCTCCATTTCCAAGAGCAGCGACTCTCCCATGACACTGGAACTCATTCTATATATTGATTATAAACTATGATCCAGACCGAATTCAAATTCCCACCTAAATGCGACTGGGACTACTCAACCCAGTGCATTACAATCCACTGCAGAATCATCTCATAGCACAAGCTCATACAAAGAGCAGAGTCACTGACTCAGCACCCCAAATCAGGCACTCTATCTCCAAGAAGTGCGGCCATTGTAAGTTGATTCTGCCTAAATCCCGGACGCTAATACAAGCCACTATTTATTGATTATAAAAACTGATTGTGGATTCGCTATACCTCTAACCTATAATAGTATAAGACTACTGAGCCCCAAATGTGCCTGCATTTCGAAACACTTTGCAGCCTGCTTCCAGCAGCATCACACCCCAGGAGTAGAGCCACTGACTCAGCTACCCAAATCAGCACCTCCATTTCCAAGAGCAGCGACTCTGCCTTGACACTGGAAGCTCAATCTATTGATTGACTATAAACTATGATCCGGGCCCAATTGAAATTCCCACCTAATTGCGACTGGGACTACTCAGCCCAGTGCATTACAATCCACTGCAGAATCATCTCATAGCACAATCTCATACAAAGAGCAGAGTCACTGACTCAGCACCCCAAATCAGGCACTCTATCTCTAAGAAGAGCGGCCATTGTAAGTTGATTCTGCCTAAATCCCGGACGCTAATACAAGCCACTATTTATTGATTATAAAAACTGATTGTGGATTCGCTATACCTCTAACCTATAATAGTATGTGACTACACAGCCCCGAAACTCCCTACATTTTGAAACAATTCACAACCCGCTTCCAGGAGCAACACACCCGAGGAGTAGAGCCACTGACTCAGCTACCCAAATCAGCACCTCCATTTCCAAGAGCAGCGACTCTGCCTTGACACTGCAAGCTCGATCTATTGATTGACTATAAACTATGATCCAGGCCCAATTCAACTTCCCTCCTAAATGCGACTGGGACTACTCAGCCCAGTGCATTACAATCCACTGCAGAATCATCTCATAGCACAGTCTCATACAAAGAGCAGAGTCACTGACTCAGCAACCCAAATCAGGCACGCTATCTCCAAGAAGAGCGGTCATTGTAAGTTGATTCTGCCTAAATCCCGGACACTAATACAAGCCACTATTTATTGATTATAAAAACTGATTGTGGATTCGCTATACCTCTAACCTATAATAGTATGTGACTACACAGCCCCGAAACTCCCTACATTTTGAAACAATTCACAACCCGCTTCCAGGAGCAACACACCCGAGGAGTAGAGCCACTGACTCAGCTACCCAAATCAGCACCTCCATTTCCAAGAGCAGCGACTCTCCTTTGACACTGGAAGCTCATTCTATATATTGATTATAAACTATGATCCAGGCCCAATTCAAATTCCCACCTAAATGCGACTGGGACTACTCAACCCAGTGCATTACAATCCACTGTAGAATCATATCATAGCACAGTCTCATACAAAGAGCAGAGTCACTGGCTCAGCAACCCAAATCAGGCACTCTATCTTCAAGAAGAGCGGTCATTGTAAGTTGATTCTGCCTAAATCCCGGACGCTAATACAAGCCACTATTTATTGGTTATAAAAACTGATTGTGGATTCGCTATACCTCTAACCTATAATAGTATGTGACTACACAGCCCCGAAACTCCCTACATTTTGAAACAATTCACAACCTGCTTCCAGGAGCAACACACCCGAGGAGTAGAGCCACTGACTCAGCTACCCAAATCAGCACCTCCATTTCCAAGAGCAGCGACTCTCCCTTGACACTGGAAGCTCATTCTATATATTGATTATAAACTATGATCCAGGCCCAATTCAAATTCCCACCTAAATGCGACAGGGACTACTCAACCCAGTGCATTACAATCCACTGTAGAATCATCTCATAGCACAAGCTCATACAAAGAGCAGAGTCACTGACTCAGCACCCCAAATCAGGCCCTCTATCTCCAAGAAGAGCGGCCATTGTGAGTTGATTCTGACTAAATCCCGGACACTAATGCAAGCCACTATTTATTGATTATAAAAACTGATTGTGGATTCGCTATAACTCTAACCTATAATAGTATGTGACTACACATCCCCGAAACTCCCTACATTTCGAAACAATTCACAACCCGCTTCCAGGAGCAACACACCCGAGGAGTAGAGCCACTGACTCAGCTACCCAAAACAGCACCTCCATTTCCAAGAGCAGCGACTCTCCTTTGACACTGGAAGCTCATTCTATATATTGATTATAAACTATGATCCAGGCCCAATGCAAATTCCCACCTAAATGCGACTGGGACTACTCAACCCAGTGCATTACAATCCACTGCAGAATCATCTCATAGCACAAGCTCATACAAAGAGCAGAGTCACTGACTCAGCACCCCAAATCAGGCACTCTATCTCCAAGAAGTGCGGCCATTGTAAGTTGATTCTGCCTAAATCCCGGACGCTAATACAAGCCACTATTTATTGATTATAAAAACTGATTGTGGATTCGCTATACCTCTAACCTATAATAGTATAAGACTACAGAGCCCCAAATGTGCCTGCATTTCGAAACACTTTGCAGCCTGCTTCCAGCAGCATCACACCCCAGGAGTAGAGCCACTGACTCAGCTACCCAAATCAGCACCTCCATTTCCAAGAGCAGCGACTCTGCCTTGACACTGGAAGCTCAATCTATTGATTGACTATAAACTATGATCCAGGCCCAATTCAAATTCCCACCTAAATGCGACTGGGACTACTCAGCCCAGTGCATTACAATCCACTGCAGAATCATCTCATGGCACAATCTCATACAAAGAGCAGAGTCACTGACTCAGCACCCCAAATCAGGCACTCTATCTCTAAGAAGAGCGGCCATTGTAAGTTGATTCTGCCTAAATCCCGGACGCTAATACAAGCCACTATTTATTGATTATAAAAACTGATTGTGGATTCGCTATACCTCTAACCTATAATAGTATGTGACTACACAGCCCCGAAACTCCCTACATTTTGAAACAATTCACAACCCGCTTCCAGGAGCAACACACCCGAGGAGTAGAGCCACTGACTCAGCTACCCAAATCAGCACCTCCATTTCCAAGAGCAGCGACTCTCCTTTGACACTGGAAGCTCATTCTATATATAGATTATAAACTATGATCCAGGCCCAATTCAAATTCCCACCTAAATGCGACTGGGACTACTCAACCCAGTGCATTACAATCCACTGCAGAATCATCTCATAGCACAGCCTCATACAAAGAGCAGAGTCACTGACTCAGCAACCCAAATCAGGCCCTCTATCTCCAAGAAGAGCGGCCATTGTGAGTTGATTCTGACTAAATCCCGGACACTAATGCAAGCCACTATTTATTGATTATAAAAACTGATTGTGGATTCGCTATAACTCTAACCTATAATAGTATGTGACTACACATCCCCGAAACTCCCCACATTTCGAAATAATTCACAACCCGCTTCCAGGAGCAACACACCCGAGGAGTAGAGCCACTGACTCAGCTACCCAAATCAGCACCTCCATTTCCAAGAGCAGCGACTCTCCCATGACACTGGAACTTATTCTATATATTGATTATAAACTATGATCCAGACCGAATTCAAATTCCCACCTAAATGCGACTGGGACTACTCAGCCCAGTGCATTACAATTCACTGCAGAATCATCTCATAGCACAATCTCATACAAAGAGCAGAGTCACTGACTCAGCAACCCAAATCGGGCCCTCTATCTCCAAGAAGAGTGGCCATTGTGAGTTGATTCTGCCTAAATCCCGGACGCTAATACAAGCCACTATTTATTGATTATAAAAACTGATTGTGGATTCGCTATACCTCTAGCCTATAATAGTATGTGACTACACAGCCCCGAAACTCCCTACATTTCGAAACAATTCACAACCCGTTTCCAGGAGCAACACACCCGAGGAGTAGAGCCACTGACTCAGCTACCCAAATCAGCACCTCCATTTCCAAGAGCAGCGACTCTCCTTTGACACTGGAAGCTCATTCTATATATTGATTATAAACTATGATCCAGGCCCAATTCAAATTCCCACCTAAATGCGACTGGGACTACTCAACCCAGTGCATTACAATCCACTGTAGAATCATCTCATAGCACAAGCTCATACAAAGAGCAGAGTCACTGACTCAGCACCCCAAATAAGGCACTCTATCTCCAAGAAGAGCGGCCATTGTGAGTTGATTCTGCCTAAATCCCGGACGCTACTACAAGCCACTATTTATTGATTATAAAAACTGATTGTGGATTCGCTATACCTCTAACCTATAATAGTATGTGACTACACAGCCCCGAAACTCCCTACATTTTGAAACAATTCACAACCCGCTTCCAGGAGCAACACACCCGAGGAGTAGAGCCACTGACTCAGCTACCCAAATCAGCACCTCCATTTCCAAGAGCAGCGACTCTGCCTTGACACTGCAAGCTCGATCTATTGATTGACTATAAACTATGATCCAGGCCCAATTCAACTTCCCTCCTAAATGCGACTGGGACTACTCAGCCCAGTGCATTACAATCCACTGCAGAATCATCTCATAGCACAGTCTCATACAAAGAGCAGAGTCACTGACTCAGCAACCCAAATCAGGCACGCTATCTCCAAGAAGAGCGGTCATTGTAAGTTGATTCTGCCTAAATCCCGGACACTAATACAAGCCACTATTTATTGATTATAAAAACTGATTGTGGATTCGCTATACCTCTAACCTATAATAGTATGTGACTACACAGCCCCGAAACTCCCTACATTTTGAAACAATTCACAACCCGCTTCCAGGAGCAACACACCCGAGGAGTAGAGCCACTGACTCAGCTACCCAAATCAGCACCTCCATTTCCAAGAGCAGCGACTCTCCTTTGACACTGGAAGCTCATTCTATATATTGATTATAAACTATGATCCAGGCCCAATTCAAATTCCCACCTAAATGCGACTGGGACTACTCAACCCAGTGCATTACAATCCACTGTAGAATCATATCATAGCACAGTCTCATACAAAGAGCAGAGTCACTGGCTCAGCAACCCAAATCAGGCACTCTATCTTCAAGAAGAGCGGTCATTGTAAGTTGATTCTGCCTAAATCCCGGACGCTAATACAAGCCACTATTTATTGGTTATAAAAACTGATTGTGGATTCGCTATACCTCTAACCTATAATAGTATGTGACTACACAGCCCCGAAACTCCCTACATTTTGAAACAATTCACAACCTGCTTCCAGGAGCAACACACCCGAGGAGTAGAGCCACTGACTCAGCTACCCAAATCAGCACCTCCATTTCCAAGAGCAGCGACTCTCCCTTGACACTGGAAGCTCATTCTATATATTGATTATAAACTATGATCCAGGCCCAATTCAAATTCCCACCTAAATGCGACAGGGACTACTCAACCCAGTGCATTACAATCCACTGTAGAATCATCTCATAGCACAGTCTCATACAAAGAGCAGAGTCACTGACTCAGCAACCCAAATCAGGCACTCTATCTTCAAGAAGAGCGGTCATTGTAAGTTGATTCTACCTAAATCCCGGACGCTAATACAAGCCACTATTTATTGATTATAAAAACTGATTGTGGATTCGCTATACCTCTAACCTATAATAGTATGTGACTACACAGCCCCGAAACTACCTACATTTTGAAACAATTCACAACCCGCTACCAGGAGCAACACACCCGAGGAGTAGAGCCACTGACTCAGCTACCCAAATCAGCACCTCCATTTCCAAGAGCAGCGACTCTCCTTTGACACTGGAAGCTCATTCTATATATAGATTATAAACTATGATCCAGGCCCAATTCAAATTCCCACCTAAATGCGACTGGGACTACTCAACCCAGTGCATTACAATCCACTGTAGAATCATCTCATAGCACAGTCTCATACAAAGAGCAGAGTCACTGACTAAGCAACCCAAATCAGGCACTCTATCTTCAAGAAGAGCGGTCATTGTAAGTTGATTCTGCCTAAATCCCGGACGCTAATACAAGCCACTATTTATTGATTATAAAAACTGATTGTGGATTCGCTATACCTCTAACCTATAATAGTATGTGACTACACAGCCCCGAAACTCCCTACATTTTGAAACAATTCAAAACCCGCTTCCAGGAGCAACACACCCGAGGAGTAGAGCCACTGACTCAGCTACCCAAATCAGCACCTCCATTTCCAAGAGCAGCGACTCTCCTTTGACACTGGAAGCTCATTCTATATATTGATTATAAACTATGATCCAGGCCCAATGCAAATTCCCACCTAAATGCGACTGGGACTACTCAACCCAGTGCATTACAATCCACTGTAGAATCATCTCATAGCACAAGCTCACACAAAGAGCAGAGTCACTGACTCAGCACCCCAAATCAGGCATACTATCTCTAAGAAGAGCAGCCATTGTGAGTTGATTCTGCCTAAATCCCGGACGCTACTACAAGCCACTATTTATTGATTATAAAAACTGATTGTGGATTTGCTATACCTCTAACCTATAATAGTATGTGACTACACAGCCCCGAAACTCCCTACATTTCGAAACAATTCACAACCCATTTCCAGGAGCAACACACCCGAGGAGTAGAGCCACTGACTCAGCTACCCAAATCAGCACCTCCATTTCCAAGAGCAGCGACTCTGCCTTGACACTGCCAGCTCGATCTATTGATTGACTATAAACTATGATCCAGGCCCAATTCAACTTCCCTCCTAAATGCGACTGGGACTACTCAGCCCAGTGCATTACAATCCACTGCAGAATCATCTCATAGCACAATATCATACAAAGAGCAGAGTCACTGACTCAGCAACCAAAATCAGGCACTCTATCTCCAAGAAGAGCGGCCATTGTAAGTTGATTCTGCCTAAATCCCGGACGCTAATACAAGCCACTATTTATTGATTATAAAAACTGATTTTGGATTAGCTATACCTCTAACCTATAATAGTATGTGACTACACATCCCCGAAACTCCCTACATTTCGAAACAATTCACAACCCGCTTCCAGGAGCAACACACCCGAGGAGTAGAGCCACTGACTCAGCTACCCAAAACAGCACCTCCATTTCCAAGAGCAGCGACTCTCCCATGACACTGGAACTCATTCTATATATTGATTATAAACTATGATCCAGACCGAATTCAAATTCCCACCTAAATGCGACTGGGACTACTCAACCCAGTGCATTACAATCCACTGCAGAATCATCTCATAGCACAAGCTCATACAAAGAGCAGAGTCACTGACTCAGCACCCCAAATCAGGCACTCTATCTCCAAGAAGTGCGGCCATTGTAAGTTGATTCTGCCTAAATCCCGGACGCTAATACAAGCCACTATTTATTGATTATAAAAACTGATTGTGGATTCGCTATACCTCTAACCTATAATAGTATAAGACTACTGAGCCCCAAATGTGCCTGCATTTCGAAACACTTTGCAGCCTGCTTCCAGCAGCATCACACCCCAGGAGTAGAGCCACTGACTCAGCTACCCAAATCAGCACCTCCATTTCCAAGAGCAGCGACTCTGCCTTGACACTGGAAGCTCAATCTATTGATTGACTATAAACTATGATCCGGGCCCAATTGAAATTCCCACCTAATTGCGACTGGGACTACTCAGCCCAGTGCATTACAATCCACTGCAGAATCATCTCATAGCACAATCTCATACAAAGAGCAGAGTCACTGACTCAGCACCCCAAATCAGGCACTCTATCTCTAAGAAGAGCGGCCATTGTAAGTTGATTCTGCCTAAATCCCGGACGCTAATACAAGCCACTATTTATTGATTATAAAAACTGATTGTGGATTCGCTATACCTCTAACCTATAATAGTATGTGACTACACAGCCCCGAAACTCCCTACATTTTGAAACAATTCACAACCCGCTTCCAGGAGCAACACACCCGAGGAGTAGAGCCACTGACTCAGCTACCCAAATCAGCACCTCCATTTCCAAGAGCAGCGACTCTCCTTTGACACTGGAAGCTCATTCTATATATAGATTATAAACTATGATCCAGGCCCAATTCAAATTCCCACCTAAATGCGACTGGGACTACTCAACCCAGTGCATTACAATCCACTGTAGAATCATCTCATAGCACAGTCTCATACAAAGAGCAGAGTCACTGACTCAGCAACCCAAATCAGGCACTCTATCTTCAAGAAGAGCGGTCATTGTAAGTTGATTCTGCCTAAATCCAGGACGCTAATACAAGCCACTATTTATTGATTATAAAAACTGATTGTGGATTCGCTATACCTCTAACCTATAATAGTATGTGACTACACAGCCCCGAAACTCCCTACATTTCGAAACTATTCACAACCCGTTTCCAGGAGCAACACACCCGAGGAGTAGAGCCACTGACTCAGCTACCCAAATCAGCACCTCCATTTCCAAGAGCAGCGACTCTGCCTTGACACTGCAAGCTTGATCTATTGATTGACTATAAACTATGATCCAGGCCCAATTCAACTTCCCTCCTAAATGCGACTGGGACTACTCAGCCCAGTGCATTACAATCCACTGCAGAATCATCTCATAGCACAGTCTCATACAAAGAGCAGAGTCACTGACTCAGCAACCCAAATCAGGCACTCTATCTCCAAGAAGAGCGGTCATTGTAAGTTGATTCTGCCTAAATCCCGTACGCTAATACAAGCCACTATTTATTGATTATAAAAACTGATTGTGGATACGCTATACCTCTAACCTATAATAGTATGTGACTACACAGCCCCGAAACTCCCTATATTTTGAAACAATTCACAACCCGCTTCCAGGAGCAACACACCCGAGGAGTAGAGCCACTGACTCAGCTACCCAAATCAGCACCTCCATTTCCAAGAGCAGCGACTCTCCTTTGACACTGGAAGCTCATTCTATATATTGATTATAAACTATGATCCAGGCCCAATTCAAATTCCCATCTAAATGCGACTGGGACTACTCAACCCAGTGCATTACAATCCACTGTAGAATCATCTCATAGCACAGTCTCATACAAAGAGCAGAGTCACTGACTCAGCAACCCAAATCAGGCACTCTATCTTCAAGAAGAGCGGTCATTGTAAGTTGATTCTACCTAAATCCCGGACGCTAATACAAGCCACTATTTATTGATTATAAAAACTGATTGTGGATTCGCTATACCTCTAACCTATAATAGTATGTGACTACACAGCCCCGAAACTACCTACATTTTGAAACAATTCACAACCCGCTACCAGGAGCAACACACCCGAGGAGTAGAGCCACTGACTCAGCTACCCAAATCAGCACCTCCATTTCCAAGAGCAGCGACTCTCCTTTGACACTGGAAGCTCATTCTATATATAGATTATAAACTATGATCCAGGCCCAATTCAAATTCCCACCTAAATGCGACTGGGACTACTCAACCCAGTGCATTACAATCCACTGTAGAATCATCTCATAGCACAGTCTCATACAAAGAGCAGAGTCACTGACTAAGCAACCCAAATCAGGCACTCTATCTTCAAGAAGAGCGGTCATTGTAAGTTGATTCTGCCTAAATCCCGGACGCTAATACAAGCCACTATTTATTGATTATAAAAACTGATTGTGGATTCGCTATACCTCTAACCTATAATAGTATGTGACTACACAGCCCCGAAACTCCCTACATTTTGAAACAATTCAAAACCCGCTTCCAGGAGCAACACACCCGAGGAGTAGAGCCACTGACTCAGCTACCCAAATCAGCACCTCCATTTCCAAGAGCAGCGACTCTCCTTTGACACTGGAAGCTCATTCTATATATTGATTATAAACTATGATCCAGGCCCAATGCAAATTCCCACCTAAATGCGACTGGGACTACTCAACCCAGTGCATTACAATCCACTGTAGAATCATCTCATAGCACAAGCTCACACAAAGAGCAGAGTCACTGACTCAGCACCCCAAATCAGGCACACTATCTCTAAGAAGAGCAGCCATTGTGAGTTGATTCTGCCTAAATCCCGGACGCTACTACAAGCCACTATTTATTGATTATAAAAACTGATTGTGGATTTGCTATACCTCTAACCTATAATAGTATGTGACTACACAGCCCCGAAACTCCCTACATTTCGAAACAATTCACAACCCATTTCCAGGAGCAACACACCCGAGGAGTAGAGCCACTGACTCAGCTACCCAAATCAGCACCTCCATTTCCAAGAGCAGCGACTCTGCCTTGACACTGCCAGCTCGATCTATTGATTGACTATAAACTATGATCCAGGCCCAATTCAACTTCCCTCCTAAATGCGACTGGGACTACTCAGCCCAGTGCATTACAATCCACTGCAGAATCATCTCATAGCACAATATCATACAAAGAGCAGAGTCACTGACTCAGCAACCAAAATCAGGCACTCTATCTCCAAGAAGAGCGGCCATTGTAAGTTGATTCTGCCTAAATCCCGGACGCTAATACAAGCCACTATTTATTGATTATAAAAACTGATTTTGGATTAGCTATACCTCTAACCTATAATAGTATGTGACTACACAGCCCCGAAACTCCCTACATTTCGAAACAATTCACAACCCGCTTCCAGGAGCAACACACCCGGGGAGTAGAGCCACTGACTCAGCTACCCAAATCAGCACCTCCATTTCCAAGAGCAGCGACTCTCCCTTGACACTGGAAGCTCATTCTATATATTGATTATAAACTCTGATCCAGGCCCAATTCAAATTCCCATCTAAATGCGACTGGGACTACTCAACCCTGTGCCTTACAATCCACTGCAGAATCATCTCATAGCAAAGCCTCATACAAAGAGCAGAGTCACTGACTCAGCAACCCAAATCAGGCCCTCTATCTCCAAGAAGAGCGGCCATTGTGAGTTGATTCTGACTAAATCCCGGACACTAATGCAAGCCACTATTTATTGATTATAAAAACTGATTGTGGATTCGCTATAACTCTAACCTATAATAGTATGTGACTACACATCCCCGAAACTCCCCACATTTCGAAATAATTCACAACCCGCTTCCAGGAGCAACACACCCGAGGAGTAGAGCCACTGACTCAGCTACCCAAATCAGCACCTCCATTTCCAAGAGCAGCGACTCTCCCATGACACTGGAACTTATTCTATATATTGATTATAAACTATGATCCAGACCGAATTCAAATTCCCACCTAAATGCGACTGGGACTACTCAGCCCAGTGCATTACAATCCACTGCAGAATCATCTCATAGCACAATCTCATACAAAGAGCAGAGTCACTGACTCAGCAACCCAAATCGGGCCCTCTATCTCCAAGAAGAGTGGCCATTGTGAGTTGATTCTGCCTAAATCCCGGACGCTAATACAAGCCACTATTTATTGATTATAAAAACTGATTGTGGATTCGCTATACCTCTAGCCTATAATAGTATGTGACTACACAGCCCCGAAACTCCCTACATTTCGAAACAATTCACAACCCGTTTCCAGGAGCAACACACCCGAGGAGTAGAGCCACTGACTCAGCTACCCAAATCAGCACCTCCATTTCCAAGAGCAGCGACTCTCCTTTGACACTGGAAGCTCATTCTATATATTGATTATAAACTATGATCCAGGCCCAATTCAAATTCCCACCTAAATGCGACTGGGACTACTCAACCCAGTGCATTACAATCCACTGTAGAATCATCTCATAGCACAAGCTCATACAAAGAGCAGAGTCACTGACTCAGCACCCCAAATAAGGCACTCTATCTCCAAGAAGAGCGGCCATTGTGAGTTGATTCTGCCTAAATCCCGGACGCTACTACAAGCCACTATTTATTGATTATAAAAACTGATTGTGGATTCGCTATACCTCTAACCTATAATAGTATGTGACTACACAGCCCCGAAACTCCCTACATTTTGAAACAATTCACAACCCGCTTCCAGGAGCAACACACCCGAGGAGTAGAGCCACTGACTCAGCTACCCAAATCAGCACCTCCATTTCCAAGAGCAGCGACTCTGCCTTGACACTGCAAGCTCGATCTATTGATTGACTATAAACTATGATCCAGGCCCAATTCAACTTCCCTCCTAAATGCGACTGGGACTACTCAGCCCAGTGCATTACAATCCACTGCAGAATCATCTCATAGCACAGTCTCATACAAAGAGCAGAGTCACTGACTCAGCAACCCAAATCAGGCACGCTATCTCCAAGAAGAGCGGTCATTGTAAGTTGATTCTGCCTAAATCCCGGACACTAATACAAGCCACTATTTATTGATTATAAAAACTGATTGTGGATTCGCTATACCTCTAACCTATAATAGTATGTGACTACACAGCCCCGAAACTCCCTACATTTTGAAACAATTCACAACCCGCTTCCAGGAGCAACACACCCGAGGAGTAGAGCCACTGACTCAGCTACCCAAATCAGCACCTCCATTTCCAAGAGCAGCGACTCTCCTTTGACACTGGAAGCTCATTCTATATATTGATTATAAACTATGATCCAGGCCCAATTCAAATTCCCACCTAAATGCGACTGGGACTACTCAACCCAGTGCATTACAATCCACTGTAGAATCATATCATAGCACAGTCTCATACAAAGAGCAGAGTCACTGGCTCAGCAACCCAAATCAGGCACTCTATCTTCAAGAAGAGCGGTCATTGTAAGTTGATTCTGCCTAAATCCCGGACGCTAATACAAGCCACTATTTATTGGTTATAAAAACTGATTGTGGATTCGCTATACCTCTAACCTATAATAGTATGTGACTACACAGCCCCGAAACTCCCTACATTTTGAAACAATTCACAACCTGCTTCCAGGAGCAACACACCCGAGGAGTAGAGCCACTGACTCAGCTACCCAAATCAGCACCTCCATTTCCAAGAGCAGCGACTCTCCCTTGACACTGGAAGCTCATTCTATATATTGATTATAAACTATGATCCAGGCCCAATTCAAATTCCCACCTAAATGCGACAGGGACTACTCAACCCAGTGCATTACAATCCACTGTAGAATCATCTCATAGCACAAGCTCATACAAAGAGCAGAGTCACTGACTCAGCACCCCAAATCAGGCCCTCTATCTCCAAGAAGAGCGGCCATTGTGAGTTGATTCTGACTAAATCCCGGACACTAATGCAAGCCACTATTTATTGATTATAAAAACTGATTGTGGATTCGCTATAACTCTAACCTATAATAGTATGTGACTACACATCCCCGAAACTCCCTACATTTCGAAACAATTCACAACCCGCTTCCAGGAGCAACACACCCGAGGAGTAGAGCCACTGACTCAGCTACCCAAAACAGCACCTCCATTTCCAAGAGCAGCGACTCTCCTTTGACACTGGAAGCTCATTCTATATATTGATTATAAACTATGATCCAGGCCCAATGCAAATTCCCACCTAAATGCGACTGGGACTACTCAACCCAGTGCATTACAATCCACTGCAGAATCATCTCATAGCACAAGCTCATACAAAGAGCAGAGTCACTGACTCAGCACCCCAAATCAGGCACTCTATCTCCAAGAAGTGCGGCCATTGTAAGTTGATTCTGCCTAAATCCCGGACGCTAATACAAGCCACTATTTATTGATTATAAAAACTGATTGTGGATTCGCTATACCTCTAACCTATAATAGTATAAGACTACAGAGCCCCAAATGTGCCTGCATTTCGAAACACTTTGCAGCCTGCTTCCAGCAGCATCACACCCCAGGAGTAGAGCCACTGACTCAGCTACCCAAATCAGCACCTCCATTTCCAAGAGCAGCGACTCTGCCTTGACACTGGAAGCTCAATCTATTGATTGACTATAAACTATGATCCAGGCCCAATTCAAATTCCCACCTAAATGCGACTGGGACTACTCAGCCCAGTGCATTACAATCCACTGCAGAATCATCTCATGGCACAATCTCATACAAAGAGCAGAGTCACTGACTCAGCACCCCAAATCAGGCACTCTATCTCTAAGAAAAGCGGCCATTGTAAGTTGATTCTGCCTAAATCCCGGACGCTAATACAAGCCACTATTTATTGATTATAAAAACTGATTGTGGATTCGCTATACCTCTAACCTATAATAGTATGTGACTACACAGCCCCGAAACTCCCTACATTTTGAAACAATTCACAACCCGCTTCCAGGAGCAACACACCCGAGGAGTAGAGCCACTGACTCAGCTACCCAAATCAGCACCTCCATTTCCAAGAGCAGCGACTCTCCTTTGACACTGGAAGCTCATTCTATATATAGATTATAAACTATGATCCAGGCCCAATTCAAATTCCCACCTAAATGCGACTGGGACTACTCAACCCAGTGCATTACAATCCACTGCAGAATCATCTCATAGCACAGCCTCATACAAAGAGCAGAGTCACTGACTCAGCAACCCAAATCAGGCCCTCTATCTCCAAGAAGAGCGGCCATTGTGAGTTGATTCTGACTAAATCCCGGACACTAATGCAAGCCACTATTTATTGATTATAAAAACTGATTGTGGATTCGCTATAACTCTAACCTATAATAGTATGTGACTACACATCCCCGAAACTCCCCACATTTCGAAATAATTCACAACCCGCTTCCAGGAGCAACACACCCGAGGAGTAGAGCCACTGACTCAGCTACCCAAATCAGCACCTCCATTTCCAAGAGCAGCGACTCTCCCATGACACTGGAACTTATTCTATATATTGATTATAAACTATGATCCAGACCGAATTCAAATTCCCACCTAAATGCGACTGGGACTACTCAGCCCAGTGCATTACAATCCACTGCAGAATCATCTCATAGCACAATCTCATACAAAGAGCAGAGTCACTGACTCAGCAACCCAAATCGGGCCCTCTATCTCCAAGAAGAGTGGCCATTGTGAGTTGATTCTGCCTAAATCCCGGACGCTAATACAAGCCACTATTTATTGATTATAAAAACTGATTGTGGATTCGCTATACCTCTAGCCTATAATAGTATGTGACTACACAGCCCCGAAACTCCCTACATTTCGAAACAATTCACAACCCGTTTCCAGGAGCAACACACCCGAGGAGTAGAGCCACTGACTCAGCTACCCAAATCAGCACCTCCATTTCCAAGAGCAGCGACTCTCCTTTGACACTGGAAGCTCATTCTATATATTGATTATAAACTATGATCCAGGCCCAATTCAAATTCCCACCTAAATGCGACTGGGACTACTCAACCCAGTGCATTACAATCCACTGTAGAATCATCTCATAGCACACGCTCATACAAAGAGCAGAGTCACTGACTCAGCACCCCAAATAAGGCACTCTATCTCCAAGAAGAGCGGCCATTGTGAGTTGATTCTGCCTAAATCCCGGACGCTACTACAAGCCACTATTTATTGATTATAAAAACTGATTGTGGATTCGCTATACCTCTAACCTATAATAGTATGTGACTACACAGCCCCGAAACTCCCTACATTTTGAAACAATTCACAACCCGCTTCCAGGAGCAACACACCCGAGGAGTAGAGCCACTGACTCAGCTACCCAAATCAGCACCTCCATTTCCAAGAGCAGCGACTCTGCCTTGACACTGCAAGCTCGATCTATTGATTGACTATAAACTATGATCCAGGCCCAATTCAACTTCCCTCCTAAATGCGACTGGGACTACTCAGCCCAGTGCATTACAATCCACTGCAGAATCATCTCATAGCACAGTCTCATACAAAGAGCAGAGTCACTGACTCAGCAACCCAAATCAGGCACGCTATCTCCAAGAAGAGCGGTCATTGTAAGTTGATTCTGCCTAAATCCCGGACACTAATACAAGCCACTATTTATTGATTATAAAAACTGATTGTGGATTCGCTATACCTCTAACCTATAATAGTATGTGACTACACAGCCCCGAAACTCCCTACATTTTGAAACAATTCACAACCCGCTTCCAGGAGCAACACACCCGAGGAGTAGAGCCACTGACTCAGCTACCCAAATCAGCACCTCCATTTCCAAGAGCAGCGACTCTCCTTTGACACTGGAAGCTCATTCTATATATTGATTATAAACTATGATCCAGGCCCAATTCAAATTCCCACCTAAATGCGACTGGGACTACTCAACCCAGTGCATTACAATCCACTGTAGAATCATATCATAGCACAGTCTCATACAAAGAGCAGAGTCACTGGCTCAGCAACCCAAATCAGGCACTCTATCTTCAAGAAGAGCGGTCATTGTAAGTTGATTCTGCCTAAATCCCGGACGCTAATACAAGCCACTATTTATTGGTTATAAAAACTGATTGTGGATTCGCTATACCTCTAACCTATAATAGTATGTGACTACACAGCCCCGAAACTCCCTACATTTTGAAACAATTCACAACCTGCTTCCAGGAGCAACACACCCGAGGAGTAGAGCCACTGACTCAGCTACCCAAATCAGCACCTCCATTTCCAAGAGCAGCGACTCTCCCTTGACACTGGAAGCTCATTCTATATATTGATTATAAACTATGATCCAGGCCCAATTAAAATTCCCACCTAAATGCGACAGGGACTACTCAACCCAGTGCATTACAATCCACTGTAGAATCATCTCATAGCACAAGCTCATACAAAGAGCAGAGTCACTGACTCAGCACCCCAAATCAGGCCCTCTATCTCCAAGAAGAGCGGCCATTGTGAGTTGATTCTGACTAAATCCCGGACACTAATGCAAGCCACTATTTATTGATTATAAAAACTGATTGTGGATTCGCTATAACTCTAACCTATAATAGTATGTGACTACACATCCCCGAAACTCCCTACATTTCGAAACAATTCACAACCCGCTTCCAGGAGCAACACACCCGAGGAGTAGAGCCACTGACTCAGCTACCCAAAACAGCACCTCCATTTCCAAGAGCAGCGACTCTCCTTTGACACTGGAAGCTCATTCTATATATTGATTATAAACTATGATCCAGGCCCAATGCAAATTCCCACCTAAATGCGACTGGGACTACTCAACCCAGTGCATTACAATCCACTGCAGAATCATCTCATAGCACAAGCTCATACAAAGAGCAGAGTCACTGACTCAGCACCCCAAATCAGGCACTCTATCTCCAAGAAGTGCGGCCATTGTAAGTTGATTCTGCCTAAATCCCGGACGCTAATACAAGCCACTATTTATTGATTATAAAAACTGATTGTGGATTCGCTATACCTCTAACCTATAATAGTATAAGACTACAGAGCCCCAAATGTGCCTGCATTTCGAAACACTTTGCAGCCTGCTTCCAGCAGCATCACACCCCAGGAGTAGAGCCACTGACTCAGCTACCCAAATCAGCACCTCCATTTCCAAGAGCAGCGACTCTGCCTTGACACTGGAAGCTCAATCTATTGATTGACTATAAACTATGATCCAGGCCCAATTCAAATTCCCACCTAAATGCGACTGGGACTACTCAGCCCAGTGCATTACAATCCACTGCAGAATCATCTCATGGCACAATCTCATACAAAGAGCAGAGTCACTGACTCAGCACCCCAAATCAGGCACTCTATCTCTAAGAAGAGCGGCCATTGTAAGTTGATTCTGCCTAAATCCCGGACGCTAATACAAGCCACTATTTATTGATTATAAAAACTGATTGTGGATTCGCTATACCTCTAACCTATAATAGTATGTGACTACACAGCCCCGAAACTCCCTACATTTTGAAACAATTCACAACCCGCTTCCAGGAGCAACACACCCGAGGAGTAGAGCCACTGACTCAGCTACCCAAATCAGCACCTCCATTTCCAAGAGCAGCGACTCTCCTTTGACACTGGAAGCTCATTCTATATATAGATTATAAACTATGATCCAGGCCCAATTCAAATTCCCACCTAAATGCGACTGGGACTACTCAACCCAGTGCATTACAATCCACTGTAGAATCATCTCATAGCACAGTCTCATACAAAGAGCAGAGTCACTGACTCAGCAACCCAAATCAGGCACTCTATCTTTAAGAAGAGCGGTCATTGTAAGTTGATTCTGCCTAAATCCCGGACGCTAATACAAGCCACTATTTATTGATTATAAAAACTGATTGTGGATTCGCTATACCTCTAACCTATAATAGTATGTGACTACACAGCCCCGAAACTCCCTACATTTTGAAACAATTCAAAACCCGCTTCCAGGAGCAACACGCCCGAGGAGTAGAGCCACTGACTCAGCTACCCAAATCAGCACCTCCATTTCCAAGAGCAGCGACTCTCCTTTGACACTGGAAGCTCATTCTATATATTGATTATAAACTATGATCCAGGCCCAATGCAAATTCCCACCTAAATGCGACTGGGACTACTCAACCCAGTGCATTACAATCCACTGTAGAATCATCTCATAGCACAAGCTCATACAAAGAGCAGAGTCACTGACTCAGCACCCCAAATCAGGCACTCTATCTCTAAGAAGAGCAGCCATTGTGAGTTGATTCTGCCTAAATCCCGGACGCTACTACAAGCCACTATTTATTGATTATAAAAACTGATTGTGGATTCGCTATACCTCTAACCTATAATAGTATATGACTACACAGCCCCGAAACTCCCTACATTTTGAAACAATTCACAACCCGCTTCCAGGAGCAACACACCCGAGGAGTAGAGCCACTGACTCAGCTACCCAAATCAGCACCTCCATTTCCAAGAGCAGCGACTCTGCCTTGACACTGCAAGCTCGATCTATTGATTGACTATAAACTATGATCCAGGCCCAATTCAACTTCCCTCCTAAATGCGACTGGGACTACTCAGCCCAGTGCATTACAATCCACTGCAGAATCATCTCATAGCACAGTCTCATACAAAGAGCAGAGTCACTGACTCAGCAACCCAAATCAGGCACTCTATCTCCAAGAAGAGCGGTCATTGTAAGTTGATTCTGCCTAAATCCCGGACGCTAATACAAGCCACTATTTATTGATTATAAAAACTGATTGTGGATTCGCTATACCTCTAACCTATAATAGTATGTGACTACACAGCCCCGAAACTCCCTACATTTTGAAACAATTCACAACCCGCTTCCAGGAGCAACACACCCGAGGAGTAGAGCCACTGACTCAGCTACCCAAATCAGCACCTCCATTTCCAAGAGCAGCGACTCTCCTTTGACACTGGAAGCTCATTCTATATATAGATTATAAACTATGATCCAGGCCCAATTCAAATTCCCACCCAAATGCGACTGGGACTACTCAACCCAGTGCATTACAATCCACTGTAGAATCATCTCATAGCACAGTCTCATACAAAGAGCAGAGTCACTGACTCAGTAACCCAAATCAGGCACTCTATCTTCAAGAAGAGCGGTCATTGTAAGTTGATTCTGCCTAAATCCCGGACGCTAATACAAGCCACTATTTATTGATTATAAAAACTGATTGTGTATTCGCTATACCTCTAACCTATAATAGTATGTGACTACACAGCCCCGAAACTCCCTACATTTTGAAACAATTCAAAATCCGCTTCCAGGAGCAACACGCCCGAGGAGTAGAGCCACTGACTCAGCTACCCAAATCAGCACCTCCATTTCCAAGAGCAGCGACTCTCCTTTGACACTGGAAGCTCATTCTATATATTGATTATAAACTATGATCCAGGCCCAATGCAAATTCCCACCTAAATGCGACTGGGACTACTCAACCCAGTGCATTACAATCCACTGTAGAATCATCTCATAGCACAAGCTCATACAAAGAGCAGAGTCACTGACTCAGCACCCCAAATCAGGCACTCTATCTCTAAGAAGAGCAGCCATTGTGAGTTGATTCTGCCTAAATCCCGGACGCTACTACAAGCCACTATTTATTGATTATAAAAACTGATTGTGGATTCGCTATACCTCTAACCTATAATAGTATGTGACTACACAGCCCCGAAACTCCCTACATTTTGAAACAATTCACAACCCGCTTCCAGGAGCAACACACCCGAGGAGTAGAGCCACTGACTCAGCTACCCAAATCAGCACCTCCATTTCCAAGAGCAGCGACTCTGCCTTGACACTGCAAGCTCGATCTATTGATTGACTATAAACTATGATCCAGGCCCAATTCAACTTCCCTCCTAAATGCGACTGGGACTACTCAGCCCAGTGCATTACAATCCACTGCAGAATCATCTCATAGCACAGTCTCATACAAAGAGCAGAGTCACTGACTCAGCAACCCAAATCAGGCACTCTATCTCCAAGAAGAGCGGTCATTGTAAGTTGATTCTGCCTAAATCCCGGACGCTAATACAAGCCACTATTTATTGATTATAAAAACTGATTGTGGATTCGCTATACCTCTAACCTATAATAGTATGTGACTACACAGCCCCGAAACTCCCTACATTTTGAAACAATTCACAGCCCGCTTCCAGGAGCAACACACCCGAGGAGTAGAGCCACTGACTCAGCTACCCAAATCAGCACCTCCATTTCCAAGAGCAGCGACTCTCCTTTGACACTGGAAGCTCATTCTATATATTGATTATAAACTATGATCCAGGCCCAATGCAAATTCCCACCTAAATGCGACTGGGAATACTCAACCCAGTGCATTACAATCCACTGTAGAATCATCTCATAGCACAAGCTCATACAAAGAGCAGAGTCACTGACTCAGCACCCCAAATCAGGCACTCTATCTCTAAGAAGAGCAGCCATTGTGAGTTGATTCTGCCTAAATCCCGGACGCTACTACAAGCCACTATTTATTGATTATAAAAACTGATTGTGGATTCGCTATACCTCTAACCTATAATAGTATGTGACTACACAGCCCCGAAACTCCCTACATTTTGAAACAATTCACAACCCGCTTCCAGGAGCAACACACCCGAGGAGTAGAGCCACTGACTCAGCTACCCAAATCAGCAACTCCATTTCCAAGAGCAGCGACTCTCCTTTGACACTGGAAGCTCATTCTATATATAGATTATAAACTATGATCCAGGCCCAATTCAAATTCCCACCCAAATGCGACTGGGACTACTCAACCCAGTGCATTACAATCCACTGTAGAATCATCTCATAGCACAGTCTCATACAAAGAGCAGAGTCACTGACTCAGCAACCCAAATCAGGCACTCTATCCTCAAGAAGAGCGGTCATTGTAAGTTGATTCTGCCTAAATCCCGGACGCTAATACAAGCCACTATTTATTGATTATAAAAACTGATTGTGGATTCGCTATACCTCTAACCTATAATAGTATGTGACTACACAGCCCCGAAACTCCCTACATTTTGAAACAATTCACAACCCGCTTCCAGGAGCAACACACCCGAGGAGTAGAGCCACTGACTCAGCTACCCAAATCAGCACCTCCATTTCCAAGAGCAGCGACTCTCCTTTGACACTGGAAGCTCATTCTATATATAGATTATAAACTGTGATCCAGGCCCAATTCAAATTCCCACCTAAATGCGACTCGGACTACTCAACCCAGTGCATTACAATCCACTGCAGAATCATCCCATAGCACAAGCTCATACAAAGAGCTGAGTCACTGACTCAGCACCCCAAATCAGGCACTCTATCTCCAAGAAGAGCGGCCATTGTGAGTTGATGCTGCCTAAATCCCGGACGCTACTACAAGCCACTATTTATTGATTATAAAAACAGATTGTGGATTCGCTATACCTCTAACCTATAATAGTATGTGACTACACAGCCCCGAAACTCACTACATTTCGAAACAATTCACAACCCGTTTCCAGGAGCAACACACCCGAGGAGTAGAGCCACTGACTCAGCTACCCAAATCAGCACCTCCATTTCCATGAGCAGCGACTCTGCCTTGACACCGCAAGCTCGATCTATTGATTGACTATAAACTATGATCCAGGCCCAATTCAACTTCCCTCCTAAATGCGACTGGGACTACTCAGCCCAGTGCATTACAATCCACTGCAGAATCAACTCATAGCAAAATCTCATACAAAGAGCAGAGTCACTGACTCAGCAACCCAAATCAGGCACTCTACCTCCAAGAAGAGCGGCCATTGTAAGTTGATTCTGCCTAAATCCCGGACGCTTATACAAGCCACTATTTATTGATTATAAAAACTGATTGTGGATTCGCTATACCTCTAACCTGTAATAGTATGTGACTACACAACCCCGAAACTCCCTACATTTCGAAACAATTCACAACCAGCTTCCAGGAGCAACACACCAGAGGAGTAGAGCCACTGACTCAGCTACCCAAATCAGCACCTCCATTTCCAAGAGCAGCGACTCTGCCTTGACACTGCAAGCTCGATCTATTGATTGACTATAAACTATGATCCAGGCCCAATTCAACTTCCCTCCTAAATGCGACTGGGACTACTCAGCCCAGTGCATTACAATCCACTGCAGAATCATCTCATAGCACAGTCTCATACAAAGAGCAGAGTCACTGACTCAGCAACCCAAATCAGGCACTCTATCTCCAAGAAGAGCGGTCATTGTAAGTTGATTTTGCCTAAATCCCGGACGCTAATACAAGCCACTATTTATTGATTATAAAAACTGATTGTGGATTCGCTATACCTCTAACCTATAAAAGTATATGACTACACAGCCCCGAAACTCCCTACATTTTGAAACAATTCACAACCCGCTTCCAGGAGCAACACACCCGAGGAGTAGAGCCACTGACTCAGCTACCCAAATCAGCACCTCCATTTCCAAGAGCAGCGACTCTCCTTTGACACTGGAAGCTCATTCTATATATTGATTATAAACTATGATCCAGGCCCAATTCAAATTCCCACCTAAATGCGACTGGGTCTACTCAACCCAGTGCATTACAATCCACTGTAGAATCATATCATAGCACAGTCTCATACAAAGAGCAGAGTCACTGGCTCAGCAACCCAAATCAGGCACTCTATCTTCAAGAAGAGCGGTCATTGTAAGTTGATTCTGCCTAAATCCCGGACGCTAATACAAGCCACTATTTATTGGTTATAAAAACTGATTGTGGATTCGCTATACCTCTAACCTATAATAGTATGTGACTACACAGCCCCGAAACTCCCTACATTTTGAAACAATTCACAACCTGCTTCCAGGAGCAACACACCCGAGGAGTAGAGCCACTGACTCAGCTACCCAAATCAGCACCTCCATTTCCAAGAGCAGCGACTCTCCTTTGACACTGGAAGCTCATTCTATATATTGATTATAAACTATGATCCAGGCCCAATTCAAATTCCCACCTAAATGCGACTCGGACTACTCAACCCAGTGCATTACAATCCACTTTAGAATCATCTCATAGCACAAGCTCATACAAAGAGCTGAGTCACTGACTCAGCACCCCAAATCAGGCACTCTATCTTCAAGAAGAGCGGCCATTGTGAGTTGATGCTGCCTAAATGCCGGACGCTACTACAAGCCACTATTTATTGATTATAAAAACTGATTGTGGATTCACTATACCTCTAACCTATAATAGTATGTGACTACACAGCCCCGAAACTCCCTACATTTCGAAACAATTCACAACCCGTTTCCAGGAGCAACACACCCGAGGAGTAGAGCCACTGACTCAGCTACCCAAATCAGCACCTCCATTTCCAAGAGCAGCGACTCTCCTTTGACACTGGAAGCTCATTCTATATATTGATTATAAACTATGATCCAGGCCCAATTCAACTTCCCTCCTAAATGCGACTGGGACTACTCAGCCCAGTGCATTACAATCCACTGCAGAATCATCTCATAGCACAATCTCATACAAAGAGCAGAGTCACTGACTCAGCAACCCAAATCAGGCACTCTATCTCCAAGAAGAGCGGCCATTGTAAGTTGATTCTGCCTAAATCCCGGACGCTTATACAAGCCACTATTTATTGATTATAAAAACTGATTGTGGATTCGCTATACCTCTAACCTATAATAGTATGTGACTACACAACCCCGAAACTCCCTACATTTTGAAACAATTCACAACCTGCTTCCAGGAGCAACCTACCCGAGGAGTAGAGCCACTGACTCAGCTACCCAAATCAGCACCTCCATTTCCAAGAGCAGCGACTCTCCCTTGACACTGGAACTCATTCTATATATTGATTATAAACTATGATCCAGGCCAATTCCAATTCCCACCGAAATGCGACTGGGACTACTCAACCCAGTGCATTACAATCCACTGCAGAATCATCTCATAGCACAAGCTCATACAAAGAGCAGAGTCACTGACTCAGCACCCCAAATCAGGCACTCTATCTCCAAGAAGAGCGGCCATTGTAAGTTGATTCTGCCTAAATCCGGGACGCTAATACAAGCCACTATTTATTGATTATAAAAACTGATTGTGGATTTGCTATACCTCTAACCTATAATAGTGTGTGACTACACAGCCCCGAAACTCCCTACATTTTGAAACAATTCACAACCTGCTTCCAGGAGCAACCTACCCGAGGAGTAGAGCCACTGACTCAGCTACCCAAATCAGCACCTCCATTTCCAAGAGCAGCGACACTCCTTTGACACTGGAAGCTCATTCTATATATTGATTATAAACTATGATCCAGGCCCAATTCAAATTCCCACCTAAATGCGACTCGGACTACTCATACTAGTGCATTACAATCCACTGCAGAATCATCTCATAGCACAAGCTCATACAAAGAGCTGAGTCACTGACTCAGCACCCCAAATCAGGCACTCTATCTCCAAGAAGAGCGGCCATTGTGAGTTGATGCTGCCTAAATGCCGGACGCTACTACAAGCCACTATTTATTGATTATAAAAACTGATTGTGGATTTGCTATACCTCTAACCTATAATAGTATGTGACTACACAGCCCCGAAACTCCCTACATTTCGAAACAATTCACAACCCGTTTCCAGGAGCAACACACCCGAGGAGTAGAGCCACTGACTCAGCTACCCAAATCAGCACCTCCATTTCCAAGAGCAGCGACTCTGCCTTGACACCGCAAGCTCGATCTATTGATTGATTATAAACTATGATCCAGGCCCAATTCAACTTCCCTCCTAAATGCGACTGGGACTACTCAGCCCAGTGCATTACAATCCACTGCAGAATCATCTCATAGCACAATCTCATACAAAGAGCAGAGTCACTGACTCAGCAACCCAAATCAGGCACTCTATCTCCAAGAAGAGCGGCCATTGTAAGTTGATTCTGCCTAAATCCCGGACGCTTATACAAGCCACTATTTATTGATTATAAAAACTGATTGTGGATTCGCTATACCTCTAACCTATAATAGTATGTGACTACACAACCCCGAAACTCCCTACATTTCGAAACAATTCACAACCCGCTTCCAGGAGCAACACACCCGAGGAGAAGAGCCACTGACTCAGCTACCCAAATCAGCACCTCCATTTCCAAGAGCAGCGACTCTCCTTTGACACTGGAAGCTCATTCTATATATTGATTATAAACTATGATCCAGGCCCAATTCAAATTCCCACCTAAATGCGACTGGGACTACTCAACCCAGTGCATTACAATCACTGTAGAATCATCTCATAGCACAAGCTCATACAAAGAGCAGAGTCACTGACTCAGCACCCCAAATCAGGCACTCTATCTCCAAGAAGAGAGGTCATTGTAAGTTGATTCTGCCTAAATCCCGGACGCTACTACAAGCCACTATTTATTGATTATAAAAACTGATTGTGGATTCGCTATACCTCTAACCTATAATAGTATGTGACTACACAGCCCCGAAACTCCCTACATTTCGAAACTATTCACAACCCGTTTCCAGGAGCAACACACCCGAGGAGTAGAGCCACTGACTCAGCTACCCAAATCAGCACCTCCATTTCCAAGAGCAGCGACTCTGCCTTGACACTGCAAGCTTGATCTATTGATTGACTATAAACTATGATCCAGGCCCAATTCAACTTCCCTCCTAAATGCGACTGGGACTACTCAGCCCAGTGCATTACAATCCACTGCAGAATCATCTCATAGCACAGTCTCATACAAAGAGCAGAGTCACTGACTCAGCAACCCAAATCAGGCACTCTATCTCCAAGAAGAGCGGTCATTGTAAGTTGATTCTGCCTAAATCCCGGACGCTAATACAAGCCACTATTTATTGATTATAAAAACTGATTGTGGATACGCTATACCTCTAACCTATAATAGTATGTGACTACACAGCCCCGAAACTCCCTATATTTTGAAACAATTCACAACCCGCTTCCAGGAGCAACACACCCGAGGAGTAGAGCCACTGACTCAGCTACCCAAATTAGCACCTCCATTTCCAAGAGCAGCGACTCTCCTTTGACACTGGAAGCTCATTCTATATATTGATTATAAACTATGATCCAGGCCCAATTCAAATTCCCACCTAAATGCGACTGGGACTACTCAACCCAGTGCATTACAATCCACTGTAGAATCATCTCATAGCACAGTCTCATACAAAGAGCAGAGTCACTGACTCAGCAACCCAAATCAGGCACTCTATCTTCAAGAAGAGCGGTCATTGTAAGTTGATTCTACCTAAATCCCGGACGCTAATACAAGCCACTATTTATTGATTATAAAAACTGATTGTGGATTCGCTATACCTCTAACCTATAATAGTATGTGACTACACAGCCCCGAAACTCCCTACATTTTGAAACAATTCACAACCCGCTTCCAGGAGCAACACACCCGAGGAGTAGAGCCACTGACTCAGCTACCCAAATCAGCACCTCCATTTCCAAGAGCAGCGACTCTCCTTTGACACTGGAAGCTCATTCTATATATTGATTATAAACTATGATCCAGGCCCAATTCAAATTCCCACCTAAATGCGACTGGGACTACTCAACCCAGTGCATTACAATCCACTGTAGAATCATCTCATAGCACAAGCTCATACAAAGAGCAGCGTCACTGACTCAGCACCCCAAATCAGGCACTCTATCTCTAAGAAGAGCAGCTATTGTGAGTTGATTCTGCCTAAATCCCGGACGCTACTACAAGCCACTATTTATTGATTATAAAAACTGATTGTGGATTTGCTATACCTCTAACCTATAATAGTATGTGACTACACAGCCCCGAAACTCCCTACATTTCGAAACAATTCACAACCCGCTTCCAGGAGCAACACACCCGAGGAGTAGAGCCACTGACTCAGCTACCCAAATCAGCACCTCCATTTCCAAGAGCAGCGACTCTCCCTTGACACTGGAAGCTCATTCTATATATTGATTATAAACTCTGATCCAGGCCCAATTCAAATTCCCACCTAAATGCGACTGGGACTACTCAACCCAGTGCATTACAATCCACTGTAGAATCATCTCATAGCACAAGCTCATACAAAGAGCAGAGTCACTGACTCAGCACCCCAAATCAGGCCCTCTATCTCCAAGAAGAGCGGCCATTGTGAGTTGATTCTGACTAAATCCCGGACACTAATGCAAGCCACTATTTATTGATTATAAAAACTGATTGTGGATTCGCTCTAACTCTAACCTATAATAGTATGTGACTACACATCCCCGAAACTCCCTACATTTCGAAACAATTCACAACCCGCTTCCAGGAGCAACACACCCGAGGAGTAGAGCCACTGACTCAGCTACCCAAAACAGCACCTCCATTTCCAAGAGCAGCGACTCTCCCATGACACTGGAACTCATTCTATATATTGATTATAAACTATGATCCAGACCGAATTCAAATTCCCACCTAAATGCGACTGGGACTACTCAACCCAGTGCATTACAATCCACTGCAGAATCATCTCATAGCACAAGCTCATACAAAGAGCAGAGTCACTGACTCAGCACCCCAAATCAGGCACTCTATCTCCAAGAAGTGCGGCCATTGTAAGTTGATTCTGCCTAAATCCCGGACGCTAATACAAGCCACTATTTATTGATTATAAAAACTGATTGTGGATTCGCTATACCTCTAACCTATAATAGTATAAGACTACTGAGCCCCAAATGTGCCTGCATTTCGAAACACTTTGCAGCCTGCTTCCAGCAGCATCACACCCCAGGAGTAGAGCCACTGACTCAGCTACCCAAATCAGCACCTCCATTTCCAAGAGCAGCGACTCTGCCTTGACACTGGAAGCTCAATCTATTGATTGACTATAAACTATGATCCGGGCCCAATTGAAATTCCCACCTAATTGCGACTGGGACTACTCAGCCCAGTGCATTACAATCCACTGCAGAATCATCTCATAGCACAATCTCATACAAAGAGCAGAGTCACTGACTCAGCACCCCAAATCAGGCACTCTATTTCTAAGAAGAGCGGCCATTGTAAGTTGATTCTGCCTAAATCCCGGACGCTAATACAAGCCACTATTTATTGATTATAAAAACTGATTGTGGATTCGCTATACCTCTAACCTATAATAGTATGTGACTACACAGCCCCGAAACTCCCTACATTTTGAAACAATTCACAACCCGCTTCCAGGAGCAACACACCCGAGGAGTAGAGCCACTGACTCAGCTACCCAAATCAGCACCTCCATTTCCAAGAGCAGCGACTCTCCTTTGACACTGGAAGCTCATTCTATATATAGATTATAAACTATGATCCAGGCCCAATTCAAATTCCCACCTAAATGCGACTGGGACTACTCAACCCAGTGCATTACAATCCACTGTAGAATCATCTCATAGCACAGTCTCATACAAAGAGCAGAGTCACTGACTCAGCAACCCAAATCAGGCACTCTATCTTCAAGAAGAGCGGTCATTGTAAGTTGATTCTGCCTAAATCCCGGACGCTAATACAAGCCACTATTTATTGATTATAAAAACTGATTGTGGATTCGCTATACCTCTAACCTATAATAGTATGTGACTACACAGCCCCGAAACTCCCTACATTTCGAAACTATTCACAACCCGTTTCCAGGAGCAACACACCCGAGGAGTAGAGCCACTGACTCAGCTACCCAAATCAGCACCTCCATTTCCAAGAGCAGCGACTCTGCCTTGACACTGCAAGCTTGATCTATTGATTGACTATAAACTATGATCCAGGCCCAATTCAACTTCCCTCCTAAATGCGACTGGGACTACTCAGCCCAGTGCATTACAATCCACTGCAGAATCATCTCATAGCACAGTCTCATACAAAGAGCAGAGTCACTGACTCAGCAACCCAAATCAGGCACTCTATCTCCAAGAAGAGCGGTCATTGTAAGTTGATTCTGCCTAAATCCCGTACGCTAATACAAGCCACTATTTATTGATTATAAAAACTGATTGTGGATACGCTATACCTCTAACCTATAATAGTATGTGACTACACAGCCCCGAAACTCCCTATATTTTGAAACAATTCACAACCCGCTTCCAGGAGCAACACACCCGAGGAGTAGAGCCACTGACTCAGCTACCCAAATCAGCACCTCCATTTCCAAGAGCAGCGACTCTCCTTTGACACTGGAAGCTCATTCTATATATTGATTATAAACTATGATCCAGGCCCAATTCAAATTCCCACCTAAATGCGACTGGGACTACTCAACCCAGTGCATTACAATCCACTGTAGAATCATCTCATAGCACAGTCTCATACAAAGAGCAGAGTCACTGACTCAGCAACCCAAATCAGGCACTCTATCTTCAAGAAGAGCGGTCATTGTAAGTTGATTCTACCTAAATCCCGGACGCTAATACAAGCCACTATTTATTGATTATAAAAACTGATTGTGGATTCGCTATACCTCTAACCTATAATAGTATGTGACTACACAGCCCCGAAACTCCCTACATTTTGAAACAATTCACAACCCGCTTCCAGGAGCAACACACCCGAGGAG
The DNA here is from genome assembly GCF_964261635.1 of Lissotriton helveticus. Classification (NCBI taxonomy): domain Eukaryota; kingdom Metazoa; phylum Chordata; class Amphibia; order Caudata; family Salamandridae; genus Lissotriton; species Lissotriton helveticus. The sequence goes on along the minus strand of NC_136069.1, from coordinate 1,557,360,033 downwards.
TAGAGCCACTGACTCAGCTACCCAAATCAGCACCTCCATTTCCAAGAGCAGCGACTCTCCTTTGACACTGGAAGCTCATTCTATATATTGATTATAAACTATGATCCAGGCCCAATTCAAATTCCCACCTAAATGCGACTGGGACTACTCAACCCAGTGCATTACAATCCACTGTAGAATCATCTCATAGCACAAGCTCATACAAAGAGCAGCGTCACTGACTCAGCACCCCAAATCAGGCACTCTATCTCTAAGAAGAGCAGCTATTGTGAGTTGATTCTGCCTAAATCCCGGACGCTACTACAAGCCACTATTTATTGATTATAAAAACTGATTGTGGATTTGCTATACCTCTAACCTATAATAGTATGTGACTACACAGCCCCGAAACTCCCTACATTTCGAAACAATTCACAACCCGCTTCCAGGAGCAACACACCCGAGGAGTAGAGCCACTGACTCAGCTACCCAAATCAGCACCTCCATTTCCAAGAGCAGCGACTCTCCCTTGACACTGGAAGCTCATTCTATATATTGATTATAAACTCTGATCCAGGCCCAATTCAAATTCCCACCTAAATGCGACTGGGACTACTCAACCCAGTGCATTACAATCCACTGTAGAATCATCTCATAGCACAAGCTCATACAAAGAGCAGAGTCACTGACTCAGCACCCCAAATCAGGCCCTCTATCTCCAAGAAGAGCGGCCATTGTGAGTTGATTCTGACTAAATCCCGGACACTAATGCAAGCCACTATTTATTGATTATAAAAACTGATTGTGGATTCGCTATAACTCTAACCTATAATAGTATGTGACTACACATCCCGAAACTCCCTACATTTCGAAACAATTCACAACCCGCTTCCAGGAGCAACACACCCGAGGAGTAGAGCCACTGACTCAGCTACCCAAAACAGCACCTCCATTTCCAAGAGCAGCGACTCTCCCATGACACTGGAACTCATTCTATATATTGATTATAAACTATGATCCAGACCGAATTCAAATTCCCACCTAAATGCGACTGGGACTACTCAACCCAGTGCATTACAATCCACTGCAGAATCATCTCATAGCACAAGCTCATACAAAGAGCAGAGTCACTGACTCAGCACCCCAAATAAGGCACTCTATCTCCAAGAAGTGCGGCCATTGTAAGTTGATTCTGCCTAAATCCCGGACGCTAATACAAGCCACTATTTATTGATTATAAAAACTGATTGTGGATTCGCTATACCTCTAACCTATAATAGTATAAGACTACAGAGCCCCAAATGTGCCTGCATTTCGAAACACTTTGCAGCCTGCTTCCAGCAGCATCACACCCCAGGAGTAGAGCCACTGACTCAGCTACCCAAATCAGCACCTCCATTTCCAAGAGCAGCGACTCTGCCTTGACACTGGAAGCTCAATCTATTGATTGACTATAAACTATGATCCGGGCCCAATTGAAATTCCCACCTAATTGCGACTGGGACTACTCAGCCCAGTGCATTACAATCCACTGCAGAATCATCTCATAGCACAATCTCATACAAAGAGCAGAGTCACTGACTCAGCACCCCAAATCAGGCACTCTATCTCCAAGAAGAGCGGCCATTGTAAGTTGATTCTGCCTAAATCCCGGACGCTAATACAAGCCACTATTTATTGATTATAAAAACTGATTGTGGATTCGCTATACCTCTAACCTATAATAGTATGTGACTACACAGCCCCGAAACTCCCTACATTTTGAAACAATTCACAACCCGCTTCCAGGAGCAACACATCCGAGGAGTAGAGCCACTGACTCAGCTACCCAAATCAGCACCTCCATTTCCAAGAGCAGCGACTCTCCTTTGACACTGGAAGCTCATTCTATATATAGATTATAAACTATGATCCAGGCCCAATTCAAATTCCCACCTAAATGCGACTGGGACTACTCAACCCAGTGCATTACAATCCACTGTAGAATCATCTCATAGCACAGTCTCATACAAAGAGCAGAGTCACTGACTCAGCAACCCAAATCAGGCACTCTATCTTCAAGAAGAGCGGTCATTGTAAGTTGATTCTGCCTAAATCCCGGACGCTAATACAAGCCACTATTTATTGATTATAAAAACTGATTGTGGATTCGCTATACCTCTAACCTATAATAGTATGTGACTACACAGCCCCGAAACTCCCTACATTTTGAAACAATTCAAAACCCGCTTCCAGGAGCAACACGCCCGAGGAGTAGAGCCACTGACTCAGCTACCCAAATCAGCACCTCCATTTCCAAGAGCAGCGACTCTCCTTTGACACTGGAAGCTCATTCTATATATTGATTATAAACTATGATCCAGGCCCAATGCAAATTCCCACCTAAATGCGACTGGGACTACTCATCCCAGTGCATTACAATCCACTGTAGAATCATCTCATAGCACAAGCTCATACAAAGAGCAGAGTCACTGACTCAGCACCCCAAATCAGGCACTCTATCTCTAAGAAGAGCAGCCATTGTGAGTTGATTCTGCCTAAATCCCGGACGCTACTACAAGCCACTATTTATTGATTATAAAAACTGATTGTGGATTTGCTATATCTCTAACCTATAATAGTATGTGACTACACAGCCCCGAAACTCCCTACATTTCGAAACAATTCACAACCCATTTCCAGGAGCAACACACCCAAGGAGTAGAGCCACTGACTCAGCTACCCAAATCAGCACCTCCATTTCCAAGAGCAGCGACTCTCCTTTGACACTGGAAGCTCATTCTATATATTGATTATAAACTATGATCCAGGCCCAATTCAAATTCCCACCTAAATGCGACTGGGACTACTCAACCCAGTGCATTACAATCCACTGTAGAATCATCTCATAGAACAAGCTCATACAAAGAGCAGAGTCACTGACTCAGCACCCCAAATCAGGCACTCTATCTCCAAGAAGAGCGGCCATTGTGAGTTGATTCTGCCTAAATCCCGGACGCTACTACAAGCCACTATTTATTGATTATAAAAACTGATTGTGGATTCACTATACCTCTAACCTATAATAGTATGTGACTACACAGCCCCGAAACTCCCTACATTTTGAAACAATTCACAACCCGCTTCCAGGAGCAACACACCCGAGGAGTAGAGCCACTGACTCAGCTACCCAAATCAGCACCTCCATTTCCAAGAGCAGCGACTCTGCCTTGACACTGCAAGCTCGATCTATTGATTGACTATAAACAAAGATCCAGGCCCAATTCAACTTCCCTCCTAAATGCGACTGGGACTACTCAGCCCAGTGCATTACAATCCACTGAAGAATCATCTCATAGCACAGTCTCATACAAAGAGCAGAGTCACTGACTCAGCAACCCAAATCAGGCACTCTATCTCCAAGAAGAGCGGTCATTGTAAGTTGATTCTGCCTAAATCCCGGACGCTAATACAAGCCACTATTTATTGATTATAAAAACTGATTGTGGATTCGCTATACCTCTAACCTATAATAGTATGTGACTACACATCCCCGAAACTCCCTACATTTTGAAACAATTCACAACCCGCTTCCAGGAGCAACACACCCGAGGAGTAGAGCCACTGACTCAGCTACCCAAATCAGCACCTCCATTTCCAAGAGCAGCGACTCTCCTTTGACACTGGAAGCTCATTCTATATATAGATTATAAACTATGATCCAGGCCCAATTCAAATTCCCACCTAAATGCGACTTGGACTACTCAACCCAGTGCATTACAATCCACTGCAGAATCATCTCATAGCACAAGCTCATACAAAGAGCTGAGTCACTGACTCAGCACCCCAAATCAGGCACTCTATCTCCAAGAAGAGCGGCCATTGTGAGTTGATGCTGCCTAAATCCCGGACGCTACTACAAGCCACTATTTATTGATTATAAAAACAGATTGTGGATTCGCTATACCTCTAACCTATAATAGTATGTGACTACACAGCCCCGAAACTCCCTACATTTCGAAACAATTCACAACCCGTTTCCAGGAGCAACACACCCGAGGAGTAGAGCCACTGACTCAGCTACCCAAATCAGCACCTCCATTTCCAAGAGCAGCGACTCTGCCTTGACACCGCAAGCTCGATCTATTGATTGACTATAAACTATGATCCAGGCCCAATTCAACTTCCCTCCTAAATGCGACTGGGACTACTCAGCCCAGTGCATTACAATCCACTGCAGAATCAACTCATAGCACAATCTCATACAAAGAGCAGAGTCACTGACTCAGCAACCCAAATCAGGCACTCTATCTCCAAGAAGAGCGGCCATTGTAAGTTGATTCTGCCTAAATCCCGGACGCTTATACAAGCCACTATTTATTGATTATAAAAACTGATTGTGGATTCGCTATACCTCTAACCTATAATAGTATGTGACTACACAACCCCGAAACTCCCTACATTTCGAAACAATTCACAACCAGCTTCCAGGAGCAACACACCCGAGGAGTAGAGCCACTGACTCAGCTACCCAAATCAGCACCTCCATTTCCAAGAGCAGCGACTCTGCCTTGACACTGCAAGCTCGATCTATTGATTGACTATAAACTATGATCCAGGCCCAATTCAACTTCCCTCCTAAATGCGACTGGGACTACTCAGCCCAGTGCATTACAATCCACTGCAGAATCATCTCATAGCACAGTCTCATACAAAGAGCAGAGTCACTGACTCAGCAACCCAAATCAGGCACTCTATCTCCAAGAAGAGCGGTCATTGTAAGTTGATTTTGCCTAAATCCCGGACGCTAATACAAGCCACTATTTATTGATTATAAAAACTGATTGTGGATTCGCTATACCTCTAACCTATAATAGTATGTGACTACACAGCCCCGAAACTCCCTACATTTTGAAACAATTCACAACCCGCTTCCAGGAGCAACACGCCCGAGGAGTAGAGCCACTGACTCAGCTACCCAAATCAGCACCTCCATTTCCAAGAGCAGCGACTCTCCTTTGACACTGGAAGCTCATTCTATATATTGATTATAAACTATGATCCAGGCCCAATGCAAATTCCCACCTAAATGCGACTGGGACTACTCATCCCAGTGCATTACAATCCACTGTAGAATCATCTCATAGCACAAGCTCATACAAAGAGCAGAGTCACTGACTCAGCACCCCAAATCAGGCACTCTATCTCTAAGAAGAGCAGCCATTGTGAGTTGATTCTGCCTAAATCCCGGACGCTACTACAAGCCACTATTTATTGATTATAAAAACTGATTGTGGATTTGCTATATCTCTAACCTATAATAGTATGTGACTACACAGCCCCGAAACTCCCTACATTTCGAAACAATTCACAACCCATTTCCAGGAGCAACACACCCAAGGAGTAGAGCCACTGACTCAGCTACCCAAATCAGCACCTCCATTTCCAAGAGCAGCGACTCTCCTTTGACACTGGAAGCTCATTCTATATATTGATTATAAACTATGATCCAGGCCCAATTCAAATTCCCACCTAAATGCGACTGGGACTACTCAACCCAGTGCATTACAATCCACTGTAGAATCATCTCATAGAACAAGCTCATACAAAGAGCAGAGTCACTGACTCAGCACCCCAAATCAGGCACTCTATCTCCAAGAAGAGCGGCCATTGTGAGTTGATTCTGCCTAAATCCCGGACGCTACTACAAGCCACTATTTATTGATTATAAAAACTGATTGTGGATTCGCTATACCTCTAACCTATAATAGTATGTGACTACACAGCCCCGAAACTCCCTACATTTTGAAACAATTCCCAACCCGCTTCCAGGAGCAACACACCCGAGGAGTAGAGCCACTGACTCAGCTACCCAAATCAGCACCTCCATTTCCAAGAGCAGCGACTCTGCCTTGACACTGCAAGCTCGATCTATTGATTGACTATAAACAAAGATCCAGGCCCAATTCAACTTCCCTCCTAAATGCGACTGGGACTACTCAGCCCAGTGCATTACAATCCACTGAAGAATCATCTCATAGCACAGTTTCATACAAAGAGCAGAGTCACTGACTCAGCAACCCAAATCAGGCACTCTATCTCCAAGAAGAGCGGTCATTGTAAGTTGATTCTGCCTAAATCCCGGACGCTAATACAAGCCACTATTTATTGATTATAAAAACTGATTGTGGATTCGCTATACCTCTAACCTATAATAGTATGTGACTACACATCCCCGAAACTCCCTACATTTTGAAACAATTCACAACCCGCTTCCAGGAGCAACACACCCGAGGAGTAGAGCCACTGACTCAGCTACCCAAATCAGCACCTCCATTTCCAAGAGCAGCGACTCTCCTTTGACACTGGAAGCTCATTCTATATATAGATTATAAACTATGATCCAGGCCCAATTCAAATTCCCACCTAAATGCGACTTGGACTACTCAACCCAGTGCATTACAATCCACTGCAGAATCATCTCATAGCACAAGCTCATACAAAGAGCTGAGTCACTGACTCAGCACCCCAAATCAGGCACTCTATCTCCAAGAAGAGCGGCCATTGTGAGTTGATGCTGCCTAAATCCCGGACGCTACTACAAGCCACTATTTATTGATTATAAAAACAGATTGTGGATTCGCTATACCTCTAACCTATAATAGTATGTGACTACACAGCCCCGAAACTCCCTACATTTCGAAACAATTCACAACCCGTTTCCAGGAGCAACACACCCGAGGAGTAGAGCCACTGACTCAGCTACCCAAATCAGCACCTCCATTTCCAAGAGCAGCGACTCTGCCTTGACACCGCAAGCTCGATCTATTGATTGACTATAAACTATGATCCAGGCCCAATTCAACTTCCCTCCTAAATGCGACTGGGACTACTCAGCCCAGTGCATTACAATCCACTGCAGAATCAACTCATAGCACAATCTCATACAAAGAGCAGAGTCACTGACTCAGCAACCCAAATCAGGCACTCTATCTCCAAGAAGAGCGGCCATTGTAAGTTGATTCTGCCTAAATCCCGGACGCTTATACAAGCCACTATTTATTGATTATAAAAACTGATTGTGGATTCGCTATACCTCTAACCTATAATAGTATGTGACTACACAACCCCGAAACTCCCTACATTTCGAAACAATTCACAACCAGCTTCCAGGAGCAACACACCCGAGGAGTAGAGCCACTGACTCAGCTACCCAAATCAGCACCTCCATTTCCAAGAGCAGCGACTCTGCCTTGACACTGCAAGCTCGATCTATTGATTGACTATAAACTATGATCCAGGCCCAATTCAACTTCCCTCCTAAATGCGACTGGGACTACTCAGCCCAGTGCATTACAATCCACTGCAGAATCATCTCATAGCACAGTCTCATACAAAGAGCAGAGTCACTGACTCAGCAACCCAAATCAGGCACTCTATCTCCAAGAAGAGCGGTCATTGTAAGTTGATTTTGCCTAAATCCCGGACGCTAATACAAGCCACTATTTATTGATTATAAAAACTGATTGTGGATTCGCTATACCTCTAACCTATAATAGTATGTGACTACACAGCCCCGAAACTCCCTACATTTTGAAACAATTCACAACCCGCTTCCAGGAGCAACACGCCCGAGGAGTAGAGCCACTGACTCAGCTACCCAAATCAGCACCTCCATTTCCAAGAGCAGCGACTCTCCTTTGACACTGGAAGCTCATTCTATATATTGATTATAAACTATGATCCAGGCCCAATGCAAATTCCCACCTAAATGCGACTGGGACTACTCATCCCAGTGCATTACAATCCACTGTAGAATCATCTCATAGCACAAGCTCATACAAAGAGCAGAGTCACTGACTCAGCACCCCAAATCAGGCACTCTATCTCTAAGAAGAGCAGCCATTGTGAGTTGATTCTGCCTAAATCCCGGACGCTACTACAAGCCACTATTTATTGATTATAAAAACTGATTGTGGATTTGCTATATCTCTAACCTATAATAGTATGTGACTACACAGCCCCGAAACTCCCTACATTTCGAAACAATTCACAACCCATTTCCAGGAGCAACACACCCAAGGAGTAGAGCCACTGACTCAGCTACCCAAATCAGCACCTCCATTTCCAAGAGCAGCGACTCTCCTTTGACACTGGAAGCTCATTCTATATATTGATTATAAACTATGATCCAGGCCCAATTCAAATTCCCACCTAAATGCGACTGGGACTACTCAACCCAGTGCATTACAATCCACTGTAGAATCATCTCATAGAACAAGCTCATACAAAGAGCAGAGTCACTGACTCAGCACCCCAAATCAGGCACTCTATCTCCAAGAAGAGCGGCCATTGTGAGTTGATTCTGCCTAAATCCCGGACGCTACTACAAGCCACTATTTATTGATTATAAAAACTGATTGTGGATTCGCTATACCTCTAACCTATAATAGTATGTGACTACACAGCCCCGAAACTCCCTACATTTTGAAACAATTCACAACCCGCTTCCAGGAGCAACACACCCGAGGAGTAGAGCCACTGACTCAGCTACCCAAATCAGCACCTCCATTTCCAAGAGCAGCGACTCTGCCTTGACACTGCAAGCTCGATCTATTGATTGACTATAAACAAAGATCCAGGCCCAATTCAACTTCCCTCCTAAATGCGACTGGGACTACTCAGCCCAGTGCATTACAATCCACTGAAGAATCATCTCATAGCACAGTCTCATACAAAGAGCAGAGTCACTGACTCAGCAACCCAAATCAGGCACTCTATCTCCAAGAAGAGCGGTCATTGTAAGTTGATTCTGCCTAAATCCCGGACGCTAATACAAGCCACTATTTATTGATTATAAAAACTGATTGTGGATTCGCTATACCTCTAACCTATAATAGTATGTGACTACACATCCCCGAAACTCCCTACATTTTGAAACAATTCACAACCCGCTTCCAGGAGCAACACACCCGAGGAGTAGAGCCACTGACTCAGCTACCCAAATCAGCACCTCCATTTCCAAGAGCAGCGACTCTCCTTTGACACTGGAAGCTCATTCTATATATAGATTATAAACTATGATCCAGGCCCAATTCAAATTCCCACCTAAATGCGACTTGGACTACTCAACCCAGTGCATTACAATCCACTGCAGAATCATCTCATAGCACAAGCTCATACAAAGAGCTGAGTCACTGACTCAGCACCCCAAATCAGGCACTCTATCTCCAAGAAGAGCGGCCATTGTGAGTTGATGCTGCCTAAATCCCGGACGCTACTACAAGCCACTATTTATTGATTATAAAAACAGATTGTGGATTCGCTATACCTCTAACCTATAATAGTATGTGACTACACAGCCCCGAAACTCCCTACATTTCGAAACAATTCACAACCCGTTTCCAGGAGCAACACACCCGAGGAGTAGAGCCACTGACTCAGCTACCCAAATCAGCACCTCCATTTCCAAGAGCAGCGACTCTGCCTTGACACCGCAAGCTCGATCTATTGATTGACTATAAACTATGATCCAGGCCCAATTCAACTTCCCTCCTAAATGCGACTGGGACTACTCAGCCCAGTGCATTACAATCCACTGCAGAATCAACTCATAGCACAATCTCATACAAAGAGCAGAGTCACTGACTCAGCAACCCAAATCAGGCACTCTATCTCCAAGAAGAGCGGCCATTGTAAGTTGATTCTGCCTAAATCCCGGACGCTTATACAAGCCACTATTTATTGATTATAAAAACTGATTGTGGATTCGCTATACCTCTAACCTATAATAGTATGTGACTACACAACCCCGAAACTCCCTACATTTCGAAACAATTCACAACCAGCTTCCAGGAGCAACACACCCGAGGAGTAGAGCCACTGACTCAGCTACCTAAATCAGCACCTCCATTTCCAAGAGCAGCGACTCTGCCTTGACACTGCAAGCTCGATCTATTGATTGACTATAAACTATGATCCAGGCCCAATTCAACTTCCCTCCTAAATGCGACTGGGACTACTCAGCCCAGTGCATTACAATCCACTGCAGAATCATCTCATAGCACAGTCTCATACAAAGAGCAGAGTCACTGACTCAGCAACCCAAATCAGGCACTCTATCTCCAAGAAGAGCGGTCATTGTAAGTTGATTTTGCCTAAATCCCGGACGCTAATACAAGCCACTATTTATTGATTATAAAAACTGATTGTGGATTCGCTATACCTCTAACCTATAATAGTATGTGACTACACAGCCCCGAAACTCCCTACATTTTGAAACAATTCACAACCCGCTTCCAGGAGCAACACACCCGAGGAGTAGAGCCACTGACTCAGCTACCCAAATCAGCACCTCCATTTCCAAGAGCAGCGACTCTCCTTTGACACTGGAAGCTCATTCTATATATTGATTATAAACTATGATCCAGGCCCAATTCAAATTCCCACCTAAATGCGACTGGGACTACTCAACCCAGTGCATTACAATCCACTGTAGAATCATATCATAGCACAGTCTCATACAAAGAGCAGAGTCACTGGCTCAGCAACCCAAATCAGGCACTCTATCTTCAAGAAGAGCGGTCATTGTAAGTTGATTCTGCCTAAATCCCGGACGCTAATACAAGCCACTATTTATTGGTTATAAAAACTGATTGTGGATTCGCTATACCTCTAACCTATAATAGTATGTGACTACACAGCCCCGAAACTCCCTACATTTTGAAACAATTCACAACCTGCTTCCAGGAGCAACACACCCGAGGAGTAGAGCCACTGACTCAGCTACCCAAATCAGCACCTCCATTTCCAAGAGCAGCGACTCTCCTTTGACACTGGAAGCTCATTCTATATATTGATTATAAACTATGATCCAGGCCCAATTCAAATTCCCACCTAAATGCGACTCGGACTACTCAACCCAGTGCATTACAATCCACTGCAGAATCATCACATAGCACAAGCTCATACAAAGAGCTGAGTCACTGACTCAGCACCCCAAATCAGGCACTCTATCTCCAAGAAGAGCGGCCATTGTGAGTTGATGCTGCCTAAATGCCGGACGCTACTACAAGCCACTATTTATTGATTATAAAAACTGATTGTGGATTCGCTATACCTCTAACCTATAATAGTATGTGACTACACAGCCCCGAAACTCCCTACATTTCGAAACAATTCACAACCCGTTTCCAGGAGCAACACACCCGAGGAGTAGAGCCACTGACTCAGCTACCCAAATCAGCACCTCCATTTCCAAGAGCAGCGACTCTGCCTTGACACCGCAAGCTCGATCTATTGATTGACTATAAACTATGATCCAGGCCCAATTCAACTTCCCTCCTAAATACGACTGGGACTACTCAGCCCAGTGTATTACAATCCACTGCAGAATCATCTCATAGCACAATCTCATACAAAGAGCAGAGTCACTGACTCAGCAACCCAAATCAGGCACTCTATCTCCAAGAAGAGCGGCCATTGTAAGTTGATTCTGCCTAAATCCCGGACGCTTATACAAGCCACTATTTATTGATTATAAAAACTGATTGTGGATTCGCTATACCTCTAACCTATAATAGTATGTGACTACACAACCCCGAAACTCCCTACATTTTTAAACAATTCACAACCCGCTTCCAGGAGCAACACACCCGAGGAGAAGAGCCACTGACTCAGCTACCCAAATCAGCACCTCCATTTCTAAGAGCAGCGACTCTCCCTTCACACTGGAAGCTCATTCTATATATTGATTATAAACGCTGATCCAGGCTCAATTCAAATTCCCATCTAAATGTGACTGGGACTACTCAACCCAGTGCATTACAATCCACTGCAGAATCATCTCATTGCACAGTCTCATACGAAGAGCAGAGTCACTGACTCAGCAACCCAAGTCAGGCCCTCTATCTCCAAGAAGAGCGGCCATTGTGAGTTGATTCTGCCTAAATGCCGGACGCTAATACAAGCCACTATTTATTGATTATAAAAACTGATTGTGGATTCGCTAAACCTCTAACCTATAATAGTATGTGACTACACAGCCCCGAAACTCCCTAAATTTCGAAACAATTCACAACCCGCTTCCAGGAGCAACACACCCGAGGAGTAGAGCCACTGACTCAGCTACCCAAATCAGCACCTCCATTTCCAAGAGCAGCGACTCTCCCTTGACACTGGAACTCATTCTATATATTGATTATAAACTATGATCCAGGCCAATTCCAATTCCCACCGAAATGCGACTGGGACTACTCAACCCAGTGCATTACAATCCACTGCAGAATCATCTCATAGCACAAGCTCATACAAAGAGCAGAGTCACTGACTCAGCACCCCAAATCAGGCACTCTATCTCCAAGAAGAGCGGCCATTGTAAGTTGATTCTGCCTAAATCCCGGACGCTAATACAAGCCACTATTTATTGATTATAAAAACTGATTGTGGATTTGCTATACCTCTAACCTATAATAGTATGTGACTACACAGCCCCGAAACTCCCTACATTTTGAAACAATTCACAACCTGCTTCCAGGAGCAACACACCCGAGGAGTAGAGCCACTGACTCAGCTACCCAAATCAGCACCTCCATTTCCAAGAGCAGCGACTCTCCTTTGACACTGGAAGCTCATTCTATATATTGATTATAAACTATGATCCAGGCCCAATTCAAATTCCCACCTAAATGCGACTCGGACTACTCATACTAGTGCATTACAATCCACTGCAGAATCATCTCATAGCACAAGCTCATACAAAGAGCAGAGTCACTGACTCAGCACCCCAAATCAGGCACTCTATCTCCAAGAAGAGCGGCCATTGTAAGTTGATTCTGCCTAAATGCCGGACGCTACTACAAGCCACTATTTATTGATTATAAAAACTGATTGTGGATTCGCTATACCTCTAACCTATAATAGTATGTGACTACACAGCCCCGAAACTCCCTACATTTCGAAACAATTCACAACCCGTTTCCAGGAGCAACACACCCGAGGAGTAGAGCTACTGACTCAGCTACCCAAATCAGCACCTCCATTTCCAAGAGCAGCGACTCTGCCTTGACACCGCAAGCTCGATCTATTGATTGATTATAAACTATGATCCAGGCCCAATTCAACTTCCCTCCTAAATGCGACTGGGACTACTCAGCCCAGTGCATTACAATCCACTGCAGAATCATCTCATAGCACAATCTCATACAAAGAGCAGAGTCACTGACTCAGCAACCCAAATCAGGCACTCTATCTCCAAGAAGAGCGGCCATTGTAAGTTGAGTCTGCCTAAATCCCGGACGCTTATACAAGCCACTATTTATTGATTATAAAAACTGATTGTGGATTCGCTATACCTCTAACCTATAATAGTATGTGACTACACAGCCCCGAAACTCCCTACATTTTGAAACAATTCACAACCCGCTTCCAGGAGCAACACACCCGAGGAGTAGAGCCACTGACTCAGCTACCCAAATCAGCACCTCCATTTCCAAGAGCAGCGACTCTCCTTTGACACTGGAAGCTCATTCTATATATTGATTATAAACTATGATCCAGGCCCAATTCAAATTCCCACCTAAATGCGACTGGGACTACTCAACCCAGTGCATTACAATCCACTGTAGAATCATATCATAGCACAGTCTCATACAAAGAGCAGAGTCACTGGCTCAGCAACCCAAATCAGGCACTCTATCTTCAAGAAGAGCGGTCATTGTAAGTTGATTCTGCCTAAATCCCGGACGCTAATACAAGCCACTATTTATTGGTTATAAAAACTGATTGTGGATTCGCTATACCTCTAACCTATAATAGTATGTGACTACACAGCCCCGAAACTCCCTACATTTTGAAACAATTCACAACCTGCTTCCAGGAGCAACACACCCGAGGAGTAGAGCCACTGACTCAGCTACCCAAATCAGCACCTCCATTTCCAAGAGCAGCGACTCTCCTTTGACACTGGAAGCTCATTCTATATATTGATTATAAACTATGATCCAGGCCCAATTCAAATTCCCACCTAAATGCGACTCGGACTACTCAACCCAGTGCATTACAATCCACTGCAGAATCATCACATAGCACAAGCTCATACAAAGAGCTGAGTCACTGACTTAGCACCCCAAATCAGGCACTCTATCTCCAAGAAGAGCAGCCATTGTGAGTTGATGCTGCCTAAATGCCGGACGCTACTACAAGCCACTATTTATTGATTATAAAAACTGATTGTGGATTCGCTATACCTCTAACCTATAATAGTATGTGACTACACAGCCCCGAAACTCCCTACATTTCGAAACAATTCACAACCCGTTTCCAGGAGCAACACACCCGAGGAGTAGAGCCACTGACTCAGCTACCCAAATCAGCACCTCCATTTCCAAGAGCAGCGACTCTGCCTTGACACCGCAAGCTCGATCTATTGATTGACTATAAACTATGATCCAGGCCCAATTCAACTTCCCTCCTAAATACGACTGGGACTACTCAGCCCAGTGTATTACAATCCACTGCAGAATCATCTCATAGCACAATCTCATACAAAGAGCAGAGTCACTGACTCAGCAACCCAAATCAGGCACTCTATCTCCAAGAAGAGCGGCCATTGTAAGTTGATTCTGCCTAAATCCCGGACGCTTATACAAGCCACTATTTATTGATTATAAAAACTGATTGTGGATTCGCTATACCTCTAACCTATAATAGTATGTGACTACACAACCCCGAAACTCCCTACATTTTTAAACAATTCACAACCCGCTTCCAGGAGCAAAACACCCGAGGAGAAGAGCCACTGACTCAGCTACCCAAATCAGCACCTCCATTTCTAAGAGCAGCGACTCTCCCTTCACACTGGAAGCTCATTCTATATATTGATTATAAACGCTGATCCAGGCTCAATTCAAATTCCCATCTAAATGTGACTGGGACTACTCAACCCAGTGCATTACAATCCACTGCAGAATCATCTCATTGCACAGTCTCATACGAAGAGCAGAGTCACTGACTCAGCAACCCAAATCAGGCCCTCTATCTCCAAGAAGAGCGGCCATTGTGAGTTGATTCTGCCTAAATGCCGGACGCTAATACAAGCCACTATTTATTGATTATAAAAACTGATTGTGGATTCGCTAAACCTCTAACCTATAATAGTATGTGACTACACAGCCCCGAAACTCCCTAAATTTCGAAACAATTCACAACCCGCTTCCAGGAGCAACACACCCGAGGAGTAGAGCCACTGACTCAGCTACCCAAATCAGCACCTCCATTTCCAAGAGCAGCGACTCTCCCTTGACACTGGAACTCATTCTATATATTGATTATAAACTATGATCCAGGCCAATTCCAATTCCCACCGAAATGCGACTGGGACTACTCAACCCAGTGCATTACAATCCACTGTAGAATCATCTCATAGCACAAGCTCATACAAAGAGCAGAGTCACTGACTCAGCACCCCAAATCAGGCACTCTATCTCTAAGAAGAGCAGCCATTGTGAGTTGATTCTACCTAAATCCCGGACGCTACTACAAGCCACTATTTATTGATTATAAAAACTGATTGTGGATTCGCTATACCTCTAACCTATAATAGTATGTGACTACACAGCCCCGAAACTCCCTACATTTTGAAACAATTCACAACCCGTTTCCAGGAGCAACACACCCAAGGAGTAGAGCCACTGACTCAGCTACCCAAATCAGCGCCTCCATTTCCAAGAGCAGCGACTCTGCCTTGACACTGCAAGCTCGATCTATTGATTGACTATAAACTATGATCCAGGCCCAATTCAACTTCCCTCCTAAATCCGACTGGGACTACTCAGCCCAGTGCATTACAATCCACTGCAGAATCATCTCATAGCACAGTCTCATACAAAGAGCAGAGTCACTGACTCAGCAACCCAAATCAGGCACTCTATCTCCAAGAAGAGCGGTCATTGTAAGTTGATTCTGCCTAAATCCCGGACGCTAATACAAGCCACTATTTATTGATTATAAAAACTGATTGTGGATACGCTATACCTCTAACCTATAATAGTATGTGACTACACAGCCCCGAAACTCCCTATATTTTGAAACAATTCACAACCCGCTTCCAGGAGCAACACACCCGAGGAGTAGAGCCACTGACTCAGCTACCCAAATCAGCACCTCCATTTCCAAGAGCAGCGACTCTCCTTTGACACTGGAAGCTCATTCTATATATTGATTATAAACTATGATCCAGGCCCAATTCAAATTCCCACCTAAATGCGACTGGGACTACTCAACCCGGTGCATTACAATCCACTGTAGAATCATCTCATAGCACAGTCTCATACAAAGAGCAGAGTCACTCACTCAGCAACCCAAATCAGGCACTCTATCTCCAAGAAGAGCGGTCATTGTAAGTTGATTCTGCCTAAATCCCGGACGCTAATACAAGCCACTATTTATTGATTATAAAAACTGATTGTGGATTCGCTATACCTCTAACCTATAATAGTATGTGACTACACAGCCCCGAAACTCCCTACATTTTGAAACAATTCACAACCCGCTTCCAGGAGCAACACACCCGAGGAGTAGAGCCACTGACTCAGCTACCCAAATCAGCACCTCCATTTCCAAGAGCAGCGACTCTCCTTTGACACTGGAAGCTCATTCTATATATTGATTATAAACTATGATCCAGGCCCAATTCAAATTCCCACCTAAATGCGACTGGGACTACTCAACCCAGTGCATTACAATCCACTGTAGAGACATCTCATAGCACAAGCTCATACAAAGAGCAGCGTCACTGACTCAGCACCCCAAATCAGGCACTCTATCTCTAAGAAGAGCAGCCATTGTGAGTTGATTCTGCCTAAATCCCGGACGCTACTACAAGCCACTATTTAATGATTATAAAAACTGATTGTGGATTTGCTATACCTCTAACCTATAATAGTATGTGACTACACAGCCCCGAAACTCCCTACATTTCGAAACAATTCACAACCCGCTTCCAGGAGCAACACACCCGAGGAGTAGAGCCACTGACTCAGCTATCCAAATCAGCACCTTCATTTCCAAGAGCAGCGACTCTCCCTTGACACTGGAAGCTCATTCTATATATTGATTATAAACTCTGATCCAGGCCCAATTCAAATTCCCATCTAAATGCGACTGGGACTACTCAACCCTGTGCCTTACAATCCACTGCAGAATCATCTCATAGCACAGCCTCATACAAAGAGCAGAGTCACTGACTCAGCAACCCAAATCAGGCCCTCTATCTCCAAGAAGAGCGGCCATTGTGAGTGGATTCTGCCTAAATCCCGGACGCTAATACAAGCCACTATTTATTGAATATAAAAACTGATTGTGGATTCGCTATACCTCTAACCTATAATAGTATGTGACTACACAGCCCCGAAACTCCCTCCATTTCGAAACAATTCACAACCCGCTTCCAGGAGCAACACACCCGAGGAGTAGAGCCACTGACTCAGCTACCCAAATCAGCACCTCCATTTCCAAGAGCAGCAACTCTCCCTTGACACTGGAAGCTCATTCTATATATTGATTATAAACTATGATCCAGGCCCAATTCAAATTCCCACCTAAATGCGACTGGGACTACTCAACCCAGTGCATTACAATCCACTGCAGAATCATCTCATAGCACAAGCTCATACAAAGAGCAGAGTCACTGACTCAGCACCCCAAATCAGGCCCTCTATCTCCAAGAAGAGCGGCCATTGTGAGTTGATTCTGACTAAATCCCGGACACTAATGCAAGCCACTATTTATTGATTATAAAAACTGATTGTGGATTCGCTATAACTCTAACCTATAATAGTATGTGACTACACATCCCCGAAACTCCCTATATTTCGAAACAATTCACAACCCGCTTCCAGGAGCAACACACCCGAGGAGTAGAGCCACTGACTCAGCTACCCAAAACAGCACCTCCATTTCCAAGAGCAGCGACTCTCCCCTGACACTGGAACTCATTCTATATATTGATTATAAACTAGGATCCAGACCGAATTCAAATTCCCACCTAAATGCGACTGGGACTACTCAACCCAGTGCATTACAATCCACTGCAGAATCATCTCATAGCACAAGCTCATACAAAGAGCAGAGTCACTGACTCAGGACCCCAAATCAGGCACTCTATCTCCAAGAAGTGCGGCCATTGTAAGTTGATTCTGCCTAAATCCCGGACGCTAATACAAGCCACTATTTATTGATTATAAAAACTGATTGTGGATTCGCTATACCTCTAACCTATAATAGTATAAGACTACAGAGCCCCAAATGTGCCTGCATTTCGAAACACTTTGCAGCCTGCTTCCAGCAGCATCACACCCCAGGAGTAGAGCCACTGACTCAGCTACCCAAATCAGCACCTCCATTTCCAAGAGCAGCGACTCTGCCTTGACACTGGAAGCTCAATCTATTGATTGACTATAAACTATGATCCAGGCCCAATTCAAATTCCCACCTAAATGCAACTGGGACTACTCAGCCCAGTGCATTACAATCCACTGCATAATCATCTCTTAGCACAATCTCATACAAAGAGCAGAGTCACTGACTCAGCACCCCAAATCAGGCACTCTATCTCTAAGAAGAGCGGCCATTGTAAGTTGATTCTGCCTAAATCCTGGACGCTAATAAAAGCCACTATTTATTGACTATAAAAACTGATTGTGGATTCGCTATACCTCTAACCTATCATAGTATAAGACTACACAGCCCCAAACGTGCCTGCATTTCGAAAAACTTTGCAGCCTGCTTCCAGCAGCATCACACCCCAGGAATAGAGCCACTGACTCAGCTACACAAATCAGCACCTCAATTTCCAAGAGCAGCGACTCTGCCTTGACACTTGAAGCTCAATCTATTGATTGACTATAAACTATGATCCAGGTCCAATTCCACTTCCCTCCTAAATGCGACTGGGACTACTCAGCCCAGTGCATTACAATCCACTGCAGAATCATCTCATAGCACAATCTCATACAAAGAGCAGAGTCACTGACTCAGCAACCCAAATCAGGCACTCTATCTTCAAGAAGAGCGGCCACTGTAAGTTGATTCTGCCTAAATCCCGGACGCTAATACAAGCCACTATTTATTGATTATAAAAACTGATTGTGGATTCGCTATACCTCTAACCTATAATAGTATGTGACTACACAGCCCCGAAACTCCCTACATTTCGAAACAATTCACAACCCGCTTCCAGGAGCAACACACACGAGGAGTAGAGCCACTGACTCAGCTACCCAAATCAGCACCTCCATTTCCAAGAGCAGCGACTCTCCCTTGACACTGGAAGCTCATTCTATATATTGATTATAAACTATGATCCAGGCCCATTTCAAATTCCCACCTAAATGCGACTGGGACTACTCAACCCAGTGCATTACAATCCACTGCAGAATCATCTCATAGCACAAGCTCATACAAAGAGCAGAGTCACTGACTCAGCACCCCAAATCAGGCACTCTATCTCCAAGAAGAGCGGCCATTGTAAGTTGATTCTGTCTAATTCCCGGACGCTAATACAAGCCACTATTTATTGATTATAAAAACTGATTGTGGATTCGCTATACCTCTAACCTATAATAGTATAAGACTACAGAGCCCCAAATGTGCCTGCATTTCGAAACACTTTGCAGCCTGCTTCCAGCAGCATCACACCCCAGGAGTAGAGCCACTGACTCAGCTACCCAAATCAGCACCTCCATTTCCAAGAGCAGCGACTCTGCCTTGACACTGAAAGCTCAATCTATTGATTGACTATAAACTATGATCCAGGTCCAATTCAACGTCCCTCCTAAATGCGACTGGGACTACTCAACCCAGTGCATTACAATCCACTGCAGAATCATCTCATAGCACAATCTCATACAAAGAGCAGAGTCACTGACTCAGCAACCCAAATCAGGCACTCTATCTCCAAGAAGAGCGGCCACTGTAAGTTGATTCTGCCTCAATCCCGGACGCTAATACAAGCCACTACAAGGTTTCTTACTCCCCCTCTGCTCTTATGAGCCTACAAGCCTCTGCTTGCCCCCTATCTCTTGATACCTGGGCCAGGATCTCCTCACTGGGGATTGCAGAGTACTCCCCCCCTCATCTGGGGCCGGCGCTACCTCTCATTGCCCCTGCTCTTGTTGAGCCGCAGCTCCGGGTATTATACCTAAACACTCGCTCTTTGGTCAGGCATCAAGCCGATATTTTCCATCTTCTCATGACGGAGAGGCCAGACGTTCTCTTACTATCTGAGACCTGGCTCACCGACGATTCCCTCCCTGACATCCTCGCTGCGTTACCCCCAGATTATTTTCTGTTGAACACCAACCGTCCTGGGGGCCGCTCCGGTGGAGGGGTGGCAGCGGTTATACGCAAGAATCTTAAGATTATCGCCTCCGCCTCCATGACCCTACCTGAAGTGGATAACCTGGTCCTCCGTCTTGGGACCGAGGTAGGTGCAGTTACCCTAATGGTACTTTATCGCCCCCCCCACCCCATGCCTTCCTTCCCCTCCTCTTTTATTGAACAGTTGACTAACCTTGCTACCTCCTCCCCCCGCACTGTCATTGTTGGTGACTTCAACTACTGGTTTCAGAACGAGGACGCTGGCCCCCATGCCATCAAACTGTTCGAGGCCCTCTCGAGCCTGAACTTCACTCAATTAGTCAGGTCCGCCACTCACAGTGGCGGCCACATCCTCGACCACATTTGGGTCCACGGGGTCAAGTCCTCCTGTCCGCTTATAACACCGTGTGTGTGGTCCGATCACCTTTTGATTGACACCACTTTCTCGGCTGTCGGTCAGATCAGGATCCCACTGCAGGAGGGCGGCACCGCCCGCAAGTGGAGAGCCGCCGACTCCTCTAAACCTCTATCTCACCTCTCTCTAATCCGTCCCCTGCTCCCCAACGATTTAAGCACCAGCGAGCTTCAGGGGCATATTTCTGACTGGCTCACGACAGCCAGCGATATTTTTGCCCCTCTAACTAAGTTCCCCCGATCCCGACATTTCCACTCCCACAAATGGTTCACCCCCCACCTCAAGACCCTGCAATTGGAACTCCGCCGATCTGAGCGCAGGTGGAGGAGAGACTATTGCTCGTCTAGTAGAGGCGTATATGTGGCCGCGCGCAATAAGTACAAAACAGCCATCTCCGCAGCCAAAAAAGCTTACACCTCAGAAAAAATCTTATCCGCCCCTTGCAAGTCCAAAGAGATTTTTAAAGTCCTTAACGAATTCACTTCCGACCCCAGGACACTTCCGACTCAGGCCCCCACACAGGAATCTTGTAACGCGCTAAGTACTTTTTTTATTCAGAAAATTGCTTTGATTAAAGACACCATCCCGGCTACTCCCCCTGGCGCGGGTTCCGTCTCTCCCCCTCACAATGCCCTCTCTTTCACTCAGTTTCCTCCCTTAGTTCCCCTTCCCTGGCCACATTGGCTACCCGTATTAAGTCTGGATCTCCAGACAACTGTTGTCCCCCCACCATACTACGAGACATCTGCCATTCTCTACCCGACTGCATCCTTCCCCTGCTGAATTCCTCTCTCTCGTCCTGTACGGTACCCTGCTCCTTCAAGGAGGCCGTTCTGGTGCCTCTACTGAAGAAGCCTGAGGCTGATCCCGCCGTTCCGGCGAACTACCGCCCCATCTCTCTCTTGCCTTTCTTCTCTAAAATCCTGGAAGCCCACGCCACCGCCTGTCTCTCACAGTTTATCGAGAGCTCCAACTTTCTTGAGGCCAATCAGGCCGGCTTCAGACCCGGCCACTCCACGGAGACTGTGATCTTGGCCGTGCTGGATGCCTTGAGAGACGGCGCTGACAAGGGTACCCCCCAGGCCTTGGTTTTATTAGATCTGTCAGCCGCTTTCGACACGGTGGACCACAACATCCTCCTCCACCGTGTCGAGCAGGCTGGCATACAGGGCCTGGCGCTGGCATGGGTCAAATCCTTCCTGACCGGGAGGTCTCAGACCCTCAGCCTGGGCACTCTTAGAGCTCCTAGGGAGCACTTGCCCTGCGGGGTCCCTCAGGGCTCCTCCTTATCCCCTCTTGTCTTCAACCTCTATCTTCGACCTCTCCTTTTTTCTCTGAGGCAGTGGGACGTCACGTTTTTAACTACGCGGACGACCTGCAACTCATCTTTCCTCTCGATTCCCCCTCTGCTATTCCTAACTTCCAGGCAGCCATGTCCCACATCCTACAGTGGATGTGTCAAAACCAGCTCAAATTGAATCCCGGAAAGACGGAGCTCCTTCTTCCTGGCAGGAGCTCTACCCACTGGGGTCCTTACTTTTGGCCGGCAGAACTTGCCCCCCCCCCACCCCTGTGGCCTCGGTAAAAAGTCTCGGGGTCACTATTGACTCCAGCCTCTCCCTTGGGCCCCAAGTGGGGACGGTGGTCTCCTCCTGCATGTTCCAGCTGCGCAGGATCAGGAAGGTGGTCTATCTCCTCACTCCTGAAGCTCTTCTGCAAGTAATTATGGCCCTTGTCCTCTCCCGCTTAGATTTTTCGAACTCTATTTACCACGGTCTGCCTAAAACATCTCTTTCCAGACTACAATCTGTTCAAAATCAAGCGGCGAGACTGGCCCTTGGGATTCCGAAATGGCAATCCGCCAAACCCCTTCTTTCTAAACTGCATTGGCTCCCTGTCATCTCGAGGGCAGCCTTTAAGATCGGCTGCCTCACCTTTAAATCTTTATCTGGCTCCTGTCCTGTCTTTCTGAAATCTCTTATCAGGCCCTATTGTCCTTCACGGAACCTGAGATCTTCCCACCTTCACTTCCTACTCATCCCCCCCATCAAACTCTGCAGATCTGGATGCCGGAGATTCGCATTCCTGGCCCCTAAACTTTGGAACTCCTTTCCCCTCTCTCTCAAAACCTCTAACTCTCTCATTCTTTTCCGTAAATCCCTAAAAACATGGCTCTTCCCTCAATCTGGCTAAATCCCTCTGGTCCTTCAGCATTCAACCAGCGCCAGGAAACCCACGGTGTCAGTGCGCTTTACAAGCTCCCCTTACAATACAATACACTATTTATTGATTATAAAAACTGATTGTGGATTCGCTATACCTCTAACCTATAATAGTATAAGACTACACAGCCCCACACGTGCCTGCATTTCAAAACACTTTGCAGCCTGCTTCCAGCAGCATCACACCCCAGGAATAGAGCCACTGACTCAGCTACCCAAATCAGCACCTCCATTTCCAAGAGCAGCGACTCTGCCTTGACACTGGAAGCTCAATCTATTGATTGACTATAAACTATGATCCAGGTCCAATTCAACTTCCCTCCTAAATGCGACTGGGACTACTCAGCCCAGTGCATTACAATCCACTGCAGAATCATCTCATAGCACAATCTCATACAAAGAGCAGAGTCACTGACTCAGCAACCCAAATCAGGCACTCTATCTCCAAGAAGAGCGGCCACTGTAAGTTGATTCTGCCTAAATCCCGGACGCTAATACAAGCCACTATTTATTGAGTATAAAAACTGATTGTGGATTCGCTATACCTCTAACCTATAATAGTATGTGACTACACAGCCCCGAAACTCCCTACATTTCGAAACAATTCACAACCCGCTTCCAGAAGCAACACACATGAGGAGTAGAGCCACTGACTCAGCTACCCAAATCAGCACCTTCATTTCCAAGAGCAGCGACTCTCCCTTGACACTGGAAGCTCATTCTATATATTGATGATAAACTATGATCCAGGCCCATTTCAAATTCCCACCTAAATGCGACTGAGACTACTCAACCCAGTGCATTACAATCCACTGCAGAATCATCTCATAGCACAAGCTCATACAAAGAGCAGAGTCACTGACTCAGCACCCCAAATCAGGCACTCTATCTCCAAGAAGAGCGGCCATTGTAAGTTGATTCTGCCTAAATCCTGGACGCTAATACAAGCCACTAATTATTGATTATAAAAACTGATTGTGGATTCGCTATACCTCTAACCTATAATAGTATAAGACTACAGAGCCCCAAATGTGCTTGCATTTCGAAACACTTTGCAGCCTGCTTCCAGCAGCATCACACCCCAGGAGTAGAGCCACTGACTCAGCTACCCAAATCAGCACCTCCATTTCCAAGAGCAGCGACTCTGCCTTGACACTGGAAGCTCAATCTCTTGATTGACTATAAACTATGATCCAGGTCCAATTCAACTTCCCTCCTAAATGCGACTGGGACTACTCAACCCAGTGCATTACAATCCACTGCAGAATCATCTCATAGCACAATCTCATACAAAGAGCAGAGTCACTGACTCAGCAACCCAAATCAGGCACTCTATCTCCAAGAAGAGCGGCCATTGTAAGTTGATTCTGCCTAAATCCCGGACGCTAATACAAGCCACTATTTATTGATTATAAAAACTGATTGTGGATTCGCTATACCTCTAACCTATAATAGTATAAGACTACAGAGCGCCAAATGTGCCTGCATTTCGAAACACTTTGCAGCCTGCTTCCAGCAGCATCACACCCCAGGAGTAGAGCCACTGACTCAGCTACCCAAATCAGCACCTCCATTTCCAAGAGCAGCGACTCTGCCTTGACACTGGAAGCTCAATCTATTGATTGACTATAAACTATGATCCAGGTCCAATTCAACTTCCCTCCTAAATGCGACTGGGACTACTCAACCCAGTGCATTACAATCCACTGCAGAATCATCTCATAGCACAATCTCATACAAAGAGCAGAGTCACTGACTCAGCAACCCAAAATGCGACTGGGACTACTCAACCCAGTGCATTACAATCCACTGCAGAATCATCTGTTAGCACAAGCTCATACAAAGAGCGGAGTCACTGACTCAGCAACCCAAATCAGGCACTCTATCTCCAAGAAGAGCGGCCATTGTAAGTTGATTCTGCCTAAATCCCGGACACTAATACGAGCCACTATTTATTGATTATAAAAACTGATTGTGGATTCGCTATACCTCTAACCTATAACAGTATGTGACTACACAGCCCCGAAACTCCCTACATTTCGAAACAATTCACAACCCGCTTCCAGGAGCAACACACCCGAGGAGTAGAGCCACTGACTCAGCTACCCAAATCAGCACCTCCATTTCCAAGAGCAGCGACTCTGCCTTGACACTGGAATCTCAATCTATTGATTGACTATAAACTATGATCCAGGTCCAATTCAACTTCCCTCCTAAATGCGACTGGGACTACTCAGCCCTGTGCATTACAATCCACTGCAGAATCATCTCATTGCACAGTCTCATACAAAGAGCAGAGTCACTGACTCAGCAACCCAAACAGGCCCTCTATCTCCAAGAAGAGCAGCCATTGTGAGTTGATTCTGCCTAAATCCCGGGTGCTAATACAAGCCACTATTTATTGATTATAAAAACTGATTGTGGATTCGCTATACCTCTAACCTATAATAGTATGTGACTGCACAGCCCCGAAACTCCCTACATTTCGAAACAATTCACAACCTGCTTCCAGGAGCAACACACCCGAGGAGTAGAGCCACTGACTCAGCTACCCAAATCAGCACCTCCATTTCCAAGAGCAGCGACTCTCCCTTGACACTGGAAGCTCATTCTATATATTGATTATAAACTCTGATCCAGGCCCAATTCAAATTCCTACCTAAATGCGACTGGAACTACTCAACCCAGTGCATTGCAATCCACTGCAGAATCATCTCATAGCACAAGCTCATACAAAGAGCGGAGTCACTGACTCAGAAACCCAAATTGGGCACTCTATCTCCAAGAAGAGCGACCATTGTAAGTTGATTCTGCCTAAATCCCGGACGCTAATACAAGCCCTATTTATTGATTATAAAAACTGATTGTGGATTCGCTATACCTCTAACCTATAATAGTATAAGACTACAGAGCCCCAAATGTGCCTGCATTTTGAAACACTTTGCAGCCTGCTTCCAGCAGCATCACACCCCAGGAGTAGAGACACTGACTCAGCTACCCAAATCAGCACCTCTATTTCCAAGAGCAGCGACTCTGCCTTGACACTGGAAGCTCAATCTATTGATTGACTATAAACTATGATCCAGGTCCAATTCAACTTCCCTCCTAAATGCGACTGGGACTATTCAGCCCAGTGCATTACAATCCACTGCAGAATCATCTCATAGCACAATCTCATACAAAGAGCAGAGTCATTGACTCAGCAACCCAAATCAGGCACTCTATCTCCAAGAAGAGCGGCCACTGTAAGTTGATTCTGCCTAAATCCCGGACCCTAATACAAGCCACTATTTATTGATTATAAAAACTGATTGTGGATTCGCTATACCTCTAACCTATAATAGTATGTGACTACACAGCCCCGAAACTCCCTACATTTCGAAACAATTCACAACCCGCTTCCAGGAGCAACACACCCGAGGAGTAGAGCCACTGACTCAGCTACCCAAATCAGCACCTCCATTTCCAAGAGCAGCGACTCTGCCTTGACACTGGAAGCTCAATCTATTTATTGATTATAAACTATGATCGAGGCCCAATTTAACTTCCCACCTAAATGGGACTGGTACTACTCAACCCAGTGCATTACATTCCACTGCAGAATCATCTCATAGCACAATCTCATACAAAGAGCAGAGTCACTGACTCAGCACCTCAAATCAGGCACTCTATCTCCAAGAAGAGAGGCCATTGTAAGGTGATTCTGCCTAAATCCCGGACGCTAATACAAGCCACTATTTATTGATTATAAAAACTGATTGTGGATTCGCTATACCTCTAACCTATAATAGTATAAGACTACAGAGCCCCAAATGTGCCTGCATTTCGAAACACTTTGCAGCCTGCTTCCAGCAGCATCACACCCCAGGAGTAGAGCCACTGACTCAGCTACCCAAATCAGCACCTCCATTTCCAAGAGCAGCGACTCTCCTTTGACACTGGAAGCTCATTCTATATATCGATTATAAACTATGATCCAGGCCCAATTCAAATTCCCACCTAAATGCGACTGGGACTACTCAACCCAGTGCATTACAATCCACTGTAGAATCATCTAAAAGCACAAGCTCATACAAAGAGCAGAGTCACTGACCCAGCACCCCAAATCAGGCACTCTATCTCCAAGAAGAGCGGCCATTGTGAGTTGATTCTGCCTAAATCCCGGACGCTACTACAAGCCACTATTTATTGATTATAAAAACTGATTGTGGATTCGCTATACCTCTAACCTATATTAGTATGTGACTACACAGCCCCGAAACTCCCTACATTTCGAAACAATTCACAACCCGTTTCCAAGAGCAACACACCCGAGGAGTAGAGCCACTGACTCAGCTACCCAAATCAGCACCTCCATTTCCAAGAGCAGCGACTCTGCCTTGACACTGCAAGCTTGATCTATTGATTGACTATAAACTATGATCCAGGCCCAATTCAACTTCCCTCCTAAATGCGACTGGGACTACTCAGCCCAGTGCATTACAATCCACTGCAGAATCATCTCATAGCACAGTCTCATACAAAGAGCAGAGTCACTGACTCAGCAACCCAAATCAGGCACTCTATCTTCAAGAAGAGCGGTCATTGTAAGTTGATTCTGCCTAAATCCCGGACGCTAATACAAGCCACTATTTATTGATTATAAAAACTGATTGTGGATTCGCTATACCTCTAACCTATAATAGTATGTGACTACACAGCCCCGAAACTCCCTACATTTTGAAACAATTCACAACCCGCTTCCAGGAGCAACACACCCGAGGAGTAGAGCCACTGACTCAGCTACCCAAATCAGCACCTCCATTTCCAAGAGCAGCGACTCTCCTTTGACACTGGAAGCTCATTCTATATATTGATTATAAACTATGATCCAGGCCCAATTCAAATTCCCACCTAAATGCGACTGGGACTACTCAACCCAGTGCATTACAATCCACTGTAGAATCATCTCATAGCACAAGCTCATACAAAGAGCAGAGTCACTGACTCAGCACCCCAAATCAGGCACTCTATCTCTAAGAAGAGCAGCCATTGTGAGTTGATTCTGCCTAAATCCCGGACGCTACTACAAGCCACTATTTATTGATTATAAAAACTGATTGTGGATTCGCTATACCTCTAACCTATAATAGTATGTGACTACACAGCCCCGAAACTCCCTACATTTCGAAACAATTCACAACCAGTTTCCAGGAGCAACACACCCGAGGAGTAGAGCCACTGACTCAGCTACCCAAATCAGCACCTCCATTTCCAAGAGCAGCGACTCTGCCTTGACACTGCAAGCTCGATCTATTGATTGACTATAAACTATGATCCAGGCCCAATTCAACCTCCCTCCTAAATGCGACTGGGACTACTCAGCCCAGTGCATTACAATCCACTGCAGAATCATCTCATAGCACAGTCTCATACAAAGAGCAGAGTCACTGACTCAGCAACCCAAATCAGGCACTCTATCTCCAAGAAGAGCGGTCATTGTAAGTTGATTCTGCCTAAATCCCGGACGCTAATACAAGCCACTATTTATTGATTATAAAAACTGATTGTGGATTCGCTATACCTCTAACCTATAATAGTATGTGACTACACAGCCCCGAAACTCCCTACATTTTGAAACAATTCACAACCCGCTTCCAGGAGCAACACACCCGAGGAGTAGAGCCACTGACTCAGCTACCAAATCAGCACCTCCATTTCCAAGAGCAGCGACTCTCCTTTGACACTGGAAGCTCATTCTATATATTGATTATTAACTATGATCCAGGCCCAATTCAAATTCCCACCTAAATGCGACTGGGACTACTCAACCCAGTGCATTACAATCCACTGTAGAATCATCTCATAGCACAAGCTCATACAAAGAGCAGAGTCACTGACTCAGCACCCCAAATCAGGCACTCTATCTCTAAGAAGAGCAGCCATTGTGAGTTGATTCTGCCTAAATCCCGGACGCTACTACAAGCCACTATTTATTGATTATAAAAACTGATTGTGGATTCGCTATACCTCTAACCTATAATAGTATGTGACTACACAGCCCTGAAACTCCCTACATTTTGAAACAATTCACAACCCGTTTCCAGGAGCAACACACCCGAGGAGTAGAGCCACTGACTCAGCTACCCAAATCAGCACCTCCATTTCCAAGAGCAGCGACTCTGCCTTGACACTGCAAGCTCGATCTATTGATTGAATATAAACTATGATCCAGGCCCAATTCAACCTCCCTCCTAAATGCGACTGGGACTACTCAGCCCAGTGCATTACAATCCACTGCAGAATCATCTCATAGCACAGTCTCATACAAAGAGCAGAGTCACTGACTCAGCAACCCAAATCAGGCACTCTATCTCCAAGAAGAGCGGTCATTGTAAGTTGATTCTGCCTAAATCCCGGACGCTAATACAAGCCACTATTTATTGATTATAAAAACTGATTGTGGATTCGCTATACCTCTAACCTATAATAGTATGTGACTACACAGCCCCGAAACTCCCTACATTTTGAAACAATTCACAACCCGCTTCCAGGAGCAACACACCCGAGGAGTAGAGCCACTGACTCAGCTACCCAAATCAGCACCTCCATTTCCAAGAGCAGCGACTCTCCTTTGACACGGGAAGCTCATTCTATATATTGATTATAAACTATGATCCAGGCCCAATTCAAATTCCCACCTAAATGCGACTGGGACTACTCAACCCAGTGCATTACAATCCACTGTAGAATCATCTCATAGCACAAGCTCATACAAAGAGCAGAGTCACTGACTCAGCACCCCAAATCAGGCACTCTATCTCTATGAAGAGCAGCCATTGTGAGTTGATTCTGCCTAAATCCCGGACGCTACTACAAGCCACTATTTATTGATTATAAAAACTGATTGTTGATTCGCTATACCTCTAACCTATAATAGTATGTGACTACACAGCCCCGAAACTCCCTACATTTCGAAACAATTCACAACCCGTTTCCAGGAGCAACACACCCGAGGAGTAGAGCCACTGACTCAGCTACCCAAATCAGCACCTCCATTTCCAAGAGCAGCGACTCTGCCTTGACACTGCAAGCTCGATCTATTGATTGACTATAAACTATGATCCAGGCCCAATTCAACCTCCCTCCTAAATGCGACTGGGACTACTCAGCCCAGTGCATTACAATCCACTGCAGAATCATCTCATAGCACAGTCTCATACAAAGAGCAGAGTCACTGACTCAGCAACCCAAATCAGGCACTCTATCTCCAAGAAGAGGGGTCATTGTAAGTTGATTCTGCCTAAATCCCGGACGCTAATACAAGCCACTATTTATTGATTATAAAAACTGATTGTGGATTCGCTATACCTCTAAGCTATAATAGTATGTGACTACACAGCCCCGAAACTCCCTACATTTTGAAACAATTCACAACCCGCTTCCAGGAGCAACACACCCGAGGAGTAGAGCCACTGACTCAGCTACCCAAATCAGCACCTCCATTTCCAAGAGCAGCGACTCTCCTTTGACACTGGAAGCTCATTCTATATATTGATTATAAACTATGATCCAGGCCCAATTCAAATTCCCACCTAAATGCGACTGGGACTACTCAACCCAGTGCATTACAATCCACTGTAGAATCATCTCATAGCACAAGCTCATACAAAGAGCAGAGTCACTGACTCAGCACCCCAAATCAGGCACTCTATCTCTAAGGAGAGCAGCCATTGTGAGTTGATTCTGCCTAAATCCCGGACGCTACTACAAGCCACTATTTATTGATTATAAAAACTGATTGTGGATTCGCTATAACTCTAACCTATAATAGTATGTGACTACACAGCCCCGAAACTCCCTACATTTCGAAACAATTCACAACCCGCTTCCAGGAGCAACACACCGGAGGAGTAGAGCCACTGACTCAGCTACCCAAATCAGCACCTCCATTTCCAAGAGCAGCGACTCTCCCTTGACACTGGAAGCTCATTCTATATATTGATTATAAACTCTGATCCAGGCCCAATTCAAATTCCCATCTAAATGCGACTGGGACTACTCAACCCTGTGCCTTACAATCCACTGCAGAATCATCTCATAGCACAGCCTCATACAAAGAGCAGAGTCACTGACTCAGCAACCCAAATCAGGCCCTCTATCTCCAAGAAGAGCGGCCATTGTGAGTGGATTCTGCCTAAATCCCGGACGCTAATACAAGCCACTATTTATTGAATATAAAAACTGATTGTGGATTCGCTATACCTCTAACCTATAATAGTATGTGACTACACAGCCCCGAAACTCCCTCCATTTCGAAACAATTCACAACCCGCTTCCAGGAGCAACACACCCGAGGAGTGGAGCCACTGACTCAGCTACCCAAATCAGCACCTACATTTCCAAGAGCAGCGACTCTCCCTTGACACTGGAAGCTCATTCTATATATTGATTATAAACTATGATCCAGGCCCAATTCAAATTCCCACCTAAATGCGACTGGGACTACTCAACCCAGTGCATTACAATCCACTGCAGAATCATCTCATAGCACAAGCTCATACAAAGAGCAGAGTCACTGACTCAGCACCCCAAATCAGGCCCTCTATCTCCAAGAAGAGCGGCCATTGTGAGTTGATTCTGACTAAATCCCGGACACTAATGCAAGCCACTATTTATTGATTATAAAAACTGATTGTGGATTCGCTATAACTCTAACCTATAATAGTATCTGACTACACATCCCCGAAACTCCCTACATTTCGAAACAATTCACAACCCGCTTCCAGGAGCAACACACCCGAGGAGTAGAGCCACTGACTCAGCTACCCAAATCAGCACCTCCATTTCCAAGAGCAGCGACTCTCCCATGACACTGGAACTCATTCTATATATTGATTATAAACTATGATCCAGACCGAATTCAAATTCCCACCTAAATGCGACTGAGACTACTCAACCCAGTGCATTAGTATCCACTGCAGAATCATCTCATAGCACAAGCTCATACAAAGAGCAGAGTCACTGACTCAGCACCCCAAATCAGGCACTCTATCTCCAAGAAGAGCGGCCATTGTAAGTTGATTCTGCCTAAATCCCGGACGCTAATACAAGCCACTATTTATTGATTATAAAAACTGATTGTGGATTCGCTATACCTCTAACCTATAATAGTATAAGACTACAGAGCCCCAAATGTGCCTGCATTTCGAAACACTTTGCAGCCTGCTTCCAGCAGCATCACACCCCAGGAGTAGAGCCACTGACTCAGCTACCCAAATCAGCACCTCCATTTCCAAATGCAGCGACTCTGCCTTGACACTGGAAGCTCAATCTATTTATTGATTATAAACTATGATCGAGGCCCAATTTAACTTCCCACCTAAATGGGACTGGTACTACTCAACCCAGTGCATTACATTCCACTGCAGAATCATCTCATAACACAATCTCATACAAAGAGCAGAGTCACTGACTCAGCACCCCAAATCAGGCACTCTATCTCCAAGAAGAGAGGCCATTGTAAGTTGATTCTGCCTAAATCCCGGACGCTAATAAAAACCACTAATTATTGATTATAAAAACTGATTGTGGATTCGCTATACCTCTAACCTATAATAGTATAAGACTACACAGCCCCAAACGCGCCTGCATTTCGAAAAACTTTGCAGCCTGCTTCCAGCAGCATCACACCCCAGGAATAGAGCCACTGACTCAGCTACACAAATCAGCACCTCCATTTCCAAGAGCAGCGACTCTGCCTTGACACTGGAAGCTCAATCTATTGATTGACTATAAACTATGATCCAGGTCCAATTCAACTTCCCTCCTAAATGCGACTGGGACTACTC
The DNA here is from genome assembly GCF_964261635.1 of Lissotriton helveticus. Taxonomy (NCBI): domain Eukaryota; kingdom Metazoa; phylum Chordata; class Amphibia; order Caudata; family Salamandridae; genus Lissotriton; species Lissotriton helveticus. Next base: position 1,557,327,232 of record NC_136069.1, on the reverse strand, counting down.
AGCCCAGTGCATTACAATCCACTGCAGAATCATCTCATAGCACAATCTCATACAAAGAGCAGAGTCACTGACTCAGCAACCCAAATCAGGCACTCTATCTACAAGAAGAGCGGCCACTGTAAGTTGATTCTGCCTAAATCCCGGACGCTAATACAAGCCACTATTTATTGATTATAAAAACTGATTGTGGATTCACTATACCTCTAACCTATAATAGTATGTGACTACACAGCCCCGAAACTCCCTACATTTCGAAACAATTCACAACCCGTTTCCAGGAGCAACACACCCGAGGAGTAGAGCCACTGACTCAGCTACCCAAATCAGCACCTCCATTTCCAAGAGCAGCGACTCTGCCTTGACACTGCAAGCTTGATCTATTGATTGACTATAAACTATGATCCAGGCCCAATTCAACTTCCCTCCTAAATGCGACTGGGACTACTCAGCCCAGTGCATTACAATCCACTGCAGAATCATCTCATAGCACAGTCTCATACAAAGAGCAGAGTCACTGACTCAGCAACCCAAATCAGGCACTCTATCTTCAAGAAGAGCGGTCATTGTAAGTTGATTCTGCCTAAATCCCGGACGCTAATACAAGCCACTATTTATTGATTATAAAAACTGATTGTGGATTTGCTATACCTCTAACCTATAATAGTATGTGACTACACAGCCCGAAACTCCCTACATTTTGAAACAATTCACAACCCGCTTCCAGGAGCAACACACCCGAGGAGTAGAGCCACTGACTCAGCTACCCAAATCAGCACCTCCATTTCCAAGAGCAGCGACTCTCCTTTGACACTGGAAGCTCATTCTATATATTGATTATGAACTATGATCCAGGCCCAATTCAAATTCCCACCTAAATGCGACTGGGACTACTCAACTCAGTGCATTACAATCCACTGTAGAATCATCTCATAGCACAAGCTCATACAAAGAGCAGAGTCACTGACTCAGCACACCAAATCAGGCACTCTATCTTCAAGAAGAGCGGTCATTGTAAGTTGATTCTGCCTAAATCCCGGACGCTACTACACGCCACTATTTATTGATTATAAAAACTGATTGTGGATTCGCTATACCTCTAACCTATAATAGTATGTGACTACACAGCCCCGAAACTCCCTACATTTCGAAACAATTCACAAACCGTTTCCAGGAGCAACACACCCAAGGAGTAGAGCCACTGACTCAGCTACCCAAATCAGCACCTCCATTTCCAAGAGCAGCGACTCTGCCTTGACACTGCAAGCTCGATCTATTGATTGACTATAAACTATGATCCAGGCCCAATTCAACTTCCCTCCTAAATGCGACTGGGACTACTCAGCCCAGTGCATTACAATCCACTGCAGAATCATCTCATAGCACAGTCTCATACAAAGAGCAGAGTCACTGACTCAGCAACCCAAATCAGGCACTCTATCTCCAAGAAGAACGGTCATTGTAAGTTGATTCTGCCTAAATCCCGGACGCTAATACAAGCCACTATTTATTGATTATAAAAACTGATTGTGGATTCGCTATACCTCTAACCTATAATAGTATGTGACTACACAGCCCCGAAACTCCCTACATTTCGAAACAATTCACAACCCGCTTCCAGGAGCAACACACCCGAGGAGTAGAGCCACTGACTCAGCTACCCAAATCAGCACCTCCATTTCCAAGAGCAGCGACTCTCCCTTGACACTGGAAGCTCATTCTATATATTGATTATAAACTCTGATCCAGGCCCAATTCAAATTCCCATCTAAATGCGACTGGGACTACTCAATCCTGTGCCTTACAATCCACTGCAGAATCATCTCATAGCACAGCCTCATACAAAGAGCAGAGTCACTGACTCAGCAACCCAAATCAGGCCCTCTATCTCCAAGAAGAGCGGCCATTGTGAGTGGATTCTGCCTAAATCCCGGACGCTAATACAAGCCACTATTTATTGAATATAAAAACTGATTGTGGATTCGCTATACCTCTAACCTATAATAGTATGTGACTACACAGCCCCGAAACTCCCTCCATTTCGAAACAATTCATAACCCGCTTCCAGGAGCAACACACCCGAGGAGTGGAGCCACTGACTCAGCTACCCAAATCAGCACCTCCATTTCCAAGAGCAGCGACTCTCCCTTGACACTGGAAGCTCATTCTATATATTGATTATAAACTATGATCCAGGCCCAATTCAAATTCCCACCTAAATGCGACTGGGACTACTCAATCCAGTGCATTACAATCCACTGCAGAATCATCTCATAGCACAAGCTCATACAAAGAGCAGAGTCACTGACTCAGCACCCCAAATCAGGCCCTCTATCTCCAAGAAGAGCGGCCATTGTGAGTTGATTCTGACTAAATCCCGGACACTAATGCAAGCCACTATTTATTGATTATAAAAACTGATTGTGGATTCGCTATAACTCTAACCTATAATAGTATGTGACTACACATCCCCGAAACTCCCTACATTTCGAAACAATTCACAACCCGCTTCCAGGAGCAACACACCCGAGGAGTAGAGCCACTGACTCAGCTACCCAAATCAGCACCTCCATTTCCAAGAGCAGCGACTCTCCCATGACACTGGAACTCATTCTATATATTGATTATAAACTATGATCCAGACCGAATTGAAATTCCCACCTAAATGCGACTGGGACTACTCAACCCAGTGCATTACAATCCACTGCAGAATCATCTCAAAGCACAAGCTCATACAAAGAGCAGAGTCACTGACTCAGCACCCCAAATCAGGCACTCTATCTCCAAGAAGTGCGGCCATTGTAAGTTGATTCTGCCTAAATCCCGGACGCTAATACAAGCCACTATTTATTGATTATAAAAACTGATTGTGGATTCGCTATACCTCTAACCTATAATAGTATAAGACTACAGAGCCCCAAATGTGCCTGCATTTCGAAACACTTTGCAGCCTGCTTCCAGTAGCATCACACCCCAGGAATAGAGCCACTGACTCGGCTACACAAATCAGCACCTCCATTTCCAAGAGCAGCGACTCTGCCTTGACACTGGAAGCTCAATCTATTGATTGACTATAAACTATGATCCAGGTCCAATTCAACTTCCCTCCTAAATGCGACTGGGACTACTCAGCCCAGTGCATTACAATCCACTGCAGAATCATCTCATAGCACAATCTCATACAGAGAGCAGAGTCACTGACTCAGCAACCCAAATCAGGCACTCTATCTCCAAGAAGAGCGGCCACTGTAAGTTGATTCTGCCTAAATCCCGGACGCTAATACAAGCCACTATTTATTGAGTATAAAAACTGATTGTGGATTCGCTATACCTCTAACCTATAATAGTATGTGACTACACAGCCCCGAAACTCCCTACATTTCGAAACAATTCACAACCCGCTTCCAGGAGCAACACACACGAGGAGTAGAGCCACTGACTCAGCTACCCAAATCAGCACCTCCATTTCCAAGAGCAGCGACTCTCCCTTGACACTGGAAGCTCATTCTATATATTGATGATAAACTATGATCCAGGCCCATTTCAAATTCCCACCTAAATGCGACTGAGACTACTCAACCCAGTGCATTAGTATCCACTGCAGAATCATCTCATAGCACAAGTTCATACAAAGAGCAGAGTCACTGACTCAGCACCCCAAATCAGGCACTCTATCTCCAAGAAGAGCGGCCATTGTAAGTTAATTCTGCCTAAATCCCGGACGCCAATACAAGCCACTATTTATTGATTATAAAAACTGATTGTGGATTCGCTATACCTCTAACCTATAATAGTATGTGACTACACAGCCCCGAAACTCCCTACATTTCGAAACAATTCACAACCCGCTTCCAGGAGCAACACACACGAGGAGTAGAGCCACTGACTCAGCTACCCAAATCAGCACCTCCATTTCCAAGAGCAGCGACTCTCCCTTGACACTGGAAGCTCATTCTATATATTGATTATAAACTATGATCCAGGCCCATTTCAAATTCCCACCTAAATGCGACTGAGACTACTCAACCCAGTGCATTAGTATCCACTGCAGAATCATCTCATAGCACAAGCGAATACAAAGAGCAGAGTCACTGACTCAGCACCCCAAATCAGGCACTCTATCTCCAAGAAGAGCGGCCATTGTAAGTTGATTCTGCCTAAATCCCGGACGCTAATACAAGCCACTATTTATTGATTATAAAAACTGATTGTGGATTCGCTATACCTCTAACCTATAATAGTATGTGACTACACAGCCCCGAAACTCCCTACATTTTGAAACAATTCACAACCCGCTTCCAGGAGCAACACACACGAGGAGTAGAGCCACTGACTCAGCTACCCAAATCAGCACCTCCATTTCCAAGAGCAGCGACTCTCCCTTGACACTGGAAGCTCATTCTATATATTGATTATAAACTATGATCCAGGCCCATTTCAAATTCCCACCTAAATGCGACTGGGACTACTCAACCCAGTGCATTACAATCCACTGCAGAATCATCTCATAGCACAAGCTCATACAAAGAGCAGAGTCACTGACTCAGCACCCCAAATCAGGCACTCTATCTCCAAGAAGAGCGGCCATTGTAAGTTGATTCTGCCTAAATCCCGGACGCTAATACAAGCCACTATTTATTGATTATAAAAACTGATTGTGGATTCGCTATACCTCTAACCTATAATAGTATAAGACTACAGAGCCCCAAATGTGCCTGCATTTCGAAACACTTTGCAGCCTGCTTCCAGCAGCATCACACCCCAGGAGTAGAGCCACTGACTCAGCTACCCAAATCAGCACCTCCATTTCCAAGAGCAGCGACTCTGCCTTGACACTGAAAGCTCAATCTATTGATTGACTATAAACTATGATCCAGGTCCAATTCAACGTCCCTCCTAAATGCGACTGGGACTACTCAACCCAGTGCATTACAATCCACTGCAGAATCATCTCATAGCACAATCTCATACAAAGAGCAGAGTCACTGACTCAGCAACCCAAATCAGGCACTCTATCTCCAAGAAGAGCGGCCACTGTAAGTTGATTCTGCCTCAATCCCGGACGCTAATACAAGCCACTATTTATTGATTATAAAAACTGATTGTGGATTCGCTATACCTCTAACCTATAATAGTATAAGACTACAGAGCCCCAAATGTGCTTGCATTTCGAAACACTTTGCAGCCTGCTTCCAGCAGCATCACACCCCAGGAGTAGAGCCACTGACTCAGCTACCCAAATCAGCACCTCCATTTCCAAGAGCAGCGACTCTGCCTTGACACTGGAAGCTCAATCTATTGATTGACTATAAACTATGATCCAGGTCCAATTCAACTTCCCTCCTAAATGCGACTGGGACTACTCAACCCAGTGCATTACAATCCACTGCAGAATCATCTCATAGCACAATCTCATACAAAGAGCAGAGTCACTGACTCAGCAACCCAAATCAGGCACTCTATCTCCAAGAAGAGCGGCCACTGTAAGTAGATTCTGCCTAAATCCCGGACGCTAATACAAGCCACTATTTATTGATTATAAAAACTGATTGTGGATTCGCTATACCTCTAACCTATAATAGTATGTGACTACACAGCCCCGAAACTCCCTACATTTCGAAACAATTCACAACCCGCTTCCAGGAGCAACACACCCGAGGAGTAGAGCCACTGACTCAGCTACCCAAATCAGCACCTCCATTTCCAAGAGCAGTGACTCTGCCTTGACACTGGAAGCTCAATCTATTTATTGATTATAAACTATGATCCAGGCCCAATTCAAATACCCACCTAAATGCGACTGGGACTACTCAACCCAGTGTATTACATTCCAGTGCAGAATCATCTGTTAGCACAAGCTCATACAAAGAGCGGAGTCACTGACTCAGCAACCCAAATCAGGCACTCTATCTCCAAGAAGAGCGGCCATTGTAAGTTGATTCTGCCTAAATCCCGGACACTAATACAAGCCACTATTTATTGATTATAAAAACTGATTGTGGATTCGCTATACCTCTAACCTATAATAGTATGTGACTACACAGCCCCGAAACTCCCTACATTTTGAAACAATTCACAACCCGCTTCCTGGAGCAACACACCCGAGGAGTAGAGCCACTGACTCAGCTACCTAAATCAGCACATCCATTTCCAAGAGCAGCGACTCTGCCTTGACACTGGAATCTCAATCTATTTATTGATTATAAACTATGATCCAGGCCCAATTCAACTTCCCACCTAAATGCGACTGGTACTACTCAAGCCAGTGCATTACAATCTACTGCAGAATCATCTCATACAAAGAGCAGAGTCACTGACTCAGCACCCCAAATGAGGGACTCTGTCTCCAAGAAGAGCGGCCATTGTAAGTTGATTCTGCCTAAATCCCGGACGCTAATAAAAGCCACTATTTATTGATTATAAAAACTGATTGTGGATTCGCTACACTTCTAACCTATAATAGTATAAGACTACACAGCCCCAAACGTGCCTGCATTTCGAAAAACTTTGCAGCCTGCTTCCAGCAGCATCACACCCCAGGAATAGAGCCACTGACTCAGCTACCCAAATCAGCACCTCCATTTCCAAGAGCAGCGACTCTGCCTTGACACTGGAAGCTCAATCTATTGATTGACTATAAACTATGATCCAGGTCCAATTCAACTTCCCTCCTAAATGTGACTGGGACTACTCAACCCAGTGCATTACATTACAATCCACTGCAGAATCATCTCATACAAAGAGCAGAGTCACTGACTCAGCAACCCAAATCAGGCACTCTATCTCCAAGAAGAGCGGCCATTGTAAGTTGATTCTGCCTAAATCCCGGACGCTAATAAAAGCCACTAATTATTGATTATAAAAACTGATTGTGGATTCGCTATACCTCTAACCTATAATAGTATAAGACTACACAGCCCCAAACGTGCCTGCATTTCGAAAAACTTTGCAGCCTGCTTCCAGCAGCATCACACCCCAGGAATAGAGCCACTGACTCAGCTACCCAAATCAGCACCTCCATTTCCAAGAGCAGCGACTCTGCCTTGACACTGGAAGCTCAATCTATTGATTGACTATAAATTATGATCCAGGTCCAATTCAACTTCCCTCCTAAATGCGACTGGGACTACTCAGCCCAGTGCATTACAATCCACTGCAGAATCATCTCATAGCACAATCTCATACAAAGAGCAGAGTCACTGACTCAGCAACCCAAATCAGGCACTCTATCTCCAAGAAGAGCGGCCACTGTAAGTTGATTCTGCCTAAATCCCGGACGCTAATACAAGCCACTATTTATTGATTATAAAAACTGATTGTGGATTCGCTATACCTCTAACCTATAACAGTATGTGACTACACAGCCCCGAAACTCCCTACATTTCGAAACAATTCACAACCCGCTTCCAGGAGCAACACACCCGAAAAGTAGAGCCACTGACTCAGCTACACAAATCAGCACCTCCATTTCCAAGAGCAGCGACTCTGCCTTGACACTGGAAGCTCAATCTATTTATTGATTATAGACTATGATCCAGGCCCAATTCAAATACCCACCTAAATGCGACTGGGACTACTCAACCCAGTGCATTACATTCCACTGCAGAATCATCTCTTAGCACAAGCTCATACAAAGAGCGGAGTCACTGACTCAGCAACCCAAATCAGGCACTCTATCTCCAAGAAGAGCGGCCATTGTAAGTTGATTCTGCCTAAATCCCGGACACTAATACAAGCCACTATTTATTAATTATAAAAACTGATTGTGGATTCGCTATACCTCTAACCTATAATAGTATGTGACTACACAGCCCCGAAACTCCCTACATTTCGAAACAATTCACAACCCGCTTCCACAAGCAACACACCCGAGAAGTAGAGCCACTGACTCAGCTACCCAAATCAGCACCTCCATTTCCAAGAGCAGCGACTCTGCCTTGACACTGGAAGCTCAATCTATTGATTGACTATAAACTATGATCCAGGTCCAATTCAACTTCCCTCCTAAATGCGACTGGGACTACTCAGCCCAGTGCATTACAATCCACTGCAGAATCATCTCATAGCACAATCTCATACAAAGAGCAGAGTCACTGACTCAGCAACCCAAATCAGGCACTCTATCTCCAAGAAGAGCGGCCACTGTAAGTTGATTCTGCCTAAATCCCGGACGCTAATACAAGCCACTATTTATTGATTATAAAAACTGATTGTGGATTCGCTATACCTCTAACCTATAATAGTATGTGACTACACAGCCCCGAAACTCCCTACATTTCGAAACAATTCACAACCCGCTTCCAGGAGCAACACACCCGAGGAGTAGAGCCACTGACTCAGCTACCCAAATCAGCACCTCCATTTCCAAGAGCAGCGACTCTGCCTTGACACTGGAAGCTCAATCTATTTATTGATTATAAACTATGATCCAGGCCCAATTCAAATACCCACCTAAATGCGACTGGGACTACTCAACCCAGTGTATTACATTCCAGTGCAGAATCATCTGTTAGCACAAGCTCATACTAAGAGCGGAGTCACTGACTCAGCAACCCAAATCAGGCACTCTATCTCCAAGAAGAGCGGCCATTGTAAGTTGATTCTGCCTAAATCCCGGACACTAATACAAGCCACTATTTATTGATTATAAAAACTGATTGTGGATTCGCTATACCTCTAACCTATAATAGTATGTGACTACCCAGCCCCGAAACTCCCTACATTTTGAAACAATTCACAACCCGCTTCCAGGAGCAACACACCCGAGGAGTAGAGCCACTGACTCAGCTACCTAAATCAGCACATCCATTTCCAAGAGCAGCGACTCTGCCTTGACACTGGAAGCTCAATCTATTTATTGATTATAAACTATGATCCAGGCCCAATTCAACTTCCCACCTAAATGCGACTGGTACTACTCAAACCAGTGCATTACAATCCACTGCAGAATCATCTCATACAAAGAGCAGAGTCACTGACTCAGCACCCCAAATGAGGGACTCTGTCTCCAAGAAGAGCGGCCACTGTAAGTTGATTCTGCCTAAATCCCGGACGCTAATAAAAGCCACTATTTATTGATTATAAAAACTGATTGTGGATTCGCTATACCTCTAACCTATAATAGTATAAGACTACACAGCCCCAAACGTGCCTGCATTTCGAAAAACTTCGCAGCCTGCTTCCAGCAGCATCACACCCCAGGAATAGAGCCACTGACTCAGCTACCCAAATCAGCACCTCCATTTGCAAGAGCAGCGACTCTGCCTTGACACTGGAAGCTCAATCTATTGATTGACTATAAACTATGATCCAGGTCCAATTCAACTTCCCTCCTAAATGCGACTGGGACTACTCAACCCATTGCATTACAATCCACTGCAGAATCATCTCATAGCACAATCTCATACAAAGAGCAGAGTCACTGACTCAGCAACCCAAATCAGGCACTCTATCTCCAAGAAGAGCGGCCATTGTAAGTTGATTCTGCCTAAATCCCGGACGCTAATAAAATCCACTAATTATTGATTATAAAAACTGATTGTGGATTCGCTATACCTCTAACCTATAATAGTATAAGACTACAGAGCCCCAAACGTGCCTGCATTTCGAAAAACTTCGCAGCCTGCTTCCAGCAGCATCACACCCCAGGAATAGAGCCACTGACTCAGCTACCCAAATCAGCACCTCCATTTCCAAGAGCAGCGACTCTGCCTTGACACTGGAAGCTCAATCTATTTATTGATTATAAACTATGATCCAGGCCCAATTCAAATACCCACCTAAATGCGACTGGGACTACTCAACCCAGTGTATTACATTCCACTGCAGAATCATCTGTTAGCACAAGCTCATACAAAGAGCGGAGTCACTGACTCAGCAACCCAAATCAGGCACTCTATCTCCAAGAAGAGCGGCCATTGTAAGTTGATTCTGCCTAAATCCCGGACACTAATACAAGCCACTATTTATTGATTATAAAAACTGATTGTGGATTCGCTATACCTCTAACCTATAATAGTATGTGACTACACAGCCCCGAAACTCCCTACATTTCGAAACAATTCACAACCCGCTTCCAGGAGCAACACACCCGAGGAGTAGAGCCACTGACTCAGCTACCTAAATCAGCACATCCATTTCCAAGAGCAGCGACTCTGCCTTGACACTGGAAGCTCAATCTATTTATTGATTATAAACTATGATCCAGGCCCAATTCAACTTCCCACCTAAATGCGACTGGTACTACTCAAGCCAGTGCATTACAATCCACTGCAGAATCATCTCATACAAAGAGCAGAGTCACTGACTCAGCACCCCAAATGAGGGACTCTGTCTCCAAGAAGAGCGGCCACTGTAAGTTGATTCTGCCTAAATCCCGGACGCTAATAAAAGCCACTATTTATTGATTATAAAAACTGATTGTGGATTCGCTATACCTCTAACCTATAATAGTATAAGACTACACAGCCCCAAACGTGCCTGCATTTCGAAAAACTTCGCAGCCTGCTTCCAGCAGCATCACACCCCAGGAATAGAGCCACTGACTCAGCTACCCAAATCAGCACCTCCATTTCCAAGAGCAGCGACTCTGCCTTGACACTGGAAGCTCAATCTATTGATTGACTATAAACTATGATCCAGGTCCAATTCAACTTCCCTCCTAAATGCGACTGGGACTACTCAACCCATTGCATTACAATCCACTGCAGAATCATCTCATAGCACAATCTCATACAAAGAGCAGAGTCACTGACTCAGCAACCCAAATCCGGCACTCTATCTCCAAGAAGAGCGGCCATTGTAAGTTGATTCTGCCTAAATCCCGGACGCTAATAAAATCCACTAATTATTGATTATAAAAACTGATTGTGGATTCGCTATACCTCTAACCTATAATAGTATAAGACTACACAGCCCCAAACGTGCCTGCATTTCGAAAAACTTTGCAGCCTGCTTCCAGCAGCATCACACCCCAGGAATAGAGCCACTGACTCAGCTACCCAAATCAGCACCTCCATTTCCAAGAGCAGCGACTCTGCCTTGACACTGGAAGCTCAATCTATTGATTGACTATAAACTATATTCCAGGTCCAATTCAACTTCCCTCCTAAATGCGACTGGGACTACTCAGCCCAGTGCATTACAATCCACTGCAGAATCATCTCATAGCACAATCTCATACAAAGAGCAGAGTCACTGACTCAGCAACCCAAATCAGGCATTCTATCTCCAAGAAGAGCGGCCACTGTAAGTTGATTCTGCCTAAATCCCGGACGCTAATACAAGCCACTATTTATTCATTATAAAAACTGATTGTGGATTCGCTATACCTCTAACCTATAATAGTATGTGACTACACAGCCCCGAAACTCCCTACATTTCGAAACAATTCACAACCCGCTTCCAGGAGCAACACACCCGAGGAGTAGAGCCACTGACTCTGCTACCCAAATCAGCACCTCCATTTCCAAGAGCAGCGACTCTGCCTTGACACTGGAAGCTCAATCTATTTATTGATTATAAACTATGATCCAGGCCCAATTCAAATACCCACCTAAATGCGACTGGGACTACTCAACCCAGTGCATTACATTCCACTGCAGAATCATCTCTTTGCACAAGCTCATACAAAGAGCGGAGTCACTGACTCAGCAACCCAAATCAGGCACTCTATCTCCAAGAAGAGCGGCCATTGTAAGTTGATTCTGCCTAAATCCCGGACACTAATACAAGCCACTATTTATTGATTATAAAAACTGATTGTGGATTCGCTATACCTCTAACCTATAATAGTATGTGACTACACAGCCCCGAAACTCCCTACATTTCGAAACAATTCACAACCCGCTTCCAGGAGCAACACACCCGAGGAGTAGAGCCACTGACTCAGCTACCCAAATCAGCACCTCCATTTCCAAGAGCAGCGACTCTGCCTTGACACTGGAAGCTCAATCTATTTATTGATTATAAACTATGATCGAGGCCCAATTTAACTTCCCACCTAAATGGGACTGGTACTACTCAACCCAGTGCATTACATTCCACTGCAGAATCATCTCATAGCACAATCTCATACAAAGAGCAGAGTCACTGACTCAGCACCCCAAATCAGGCACTCTATCTCCAAGAAGAGCGGCCATTGTAAGTTGATTCTGCCTAAATCCCGGACGCTAATACAAGCTACTATTTATTGATTATAAAAACTGATTGTGGATTCGCTATACCTCTAACCTATGATAGTATAAGACTACAGAGCCCCAAATGTGACTGCATTTCGAAACACTTTGCAGCCTGCTTCCAGCAGCATCACACCCCAGGAGTAGAGCCACTGACTCAGCTACCCAAATCAGCACCTCCATTTCCAGGAGCAGCGACTCTGCCTTGACACTGAAAGCTCAATCTATTGATTGACTATAAACTATGATCCAGGTCCAATTCAACGTCCCTCCTAAATGCGACTGGGACTACTCAACCCAGTGCATTACAATCCACTGCAGAATCATCTCATAGCACAATCTCATACAAAGAGCAGAGTCACTGACTCAGCAACCCAAATCAGGCACTCTATCTCCAAGAAGAGCGGCCACTGTAAGTTGATTCTGCCTCAATCCCGGACGCTAATACAAGCCACTATTTATTGATTATAAAAACTGATTGTGGATTCGCTATACCTCTAACCTATAATAGTATAAGACTACACAGCCCCACACGTGCCTGCATTTCAAAACACTTTGCAGCCTGCTTCCAGCACCATCACACCCCAGGAATAGAGCCACTGACTCAGCTACCCAAATCAGCGTCTCCATTTCCAAGAGCAGCGACTCTGCCTTGACACTGGAAGCTCAATCTATTGATTGACTATAAACTATGATCCAGGTCCAATTCAACTTCCCTCCTAAATGCGACTGGGACTACTCAGCCCAGTGCATTACAATCCACGGCAGAATCATCTCATAGCACAATCTCATACAAAGAGCAGAGTCACTGACTCAGCAACCCAAATTAGGCACTCTATCTCCAAGAAGAGCGGCCATTGTAAGTTGATTCTGCCTAAATCCCGGACGCTAATACAAGCCACTATTTATTGATTATAAAAACTGATTGTGGATTCGCTATACCTCTAACCTATAATAGTATAAGACTACAGAGCCCCAAATGTGCTTGCATTTCGAAACACTTTGCAGCCTGCTTCCAGCAGCATCACACCCCAGGAGTAGAGCCACTGACTCAGCTACCCAAATCAGCACCTCCATTTCCAAGAGCAGCGACTCTGCCTTGACACTGGAAGCTCAATCTATTGATTGACTATAAACTATGATCCAGGTCCAATTCAACTTCCCTCCTAAATGTGACTGGGACTACTCAACCCAGTGTATTACATTCCACTGCAGAATCATCTGTTAGCACAAGCTCATACAAAGAGCGGAGTCACTGACTCAGCAACCCAAATCAGGCACTCTATCTCCAAGAAGAGCGGCCATTGTAAGTTGATTCTGCCTAAATCCCGGACACTAATACAAGCCACTATTTATTGATTATAAAAACTGATTGTGGATTCGCTATACCTCTAACCTATAATAGTATGTGACTACACAGCCCCGAAACTCCCTACATTTCGAAACAATTCACAACCCGCTTCCAGGAGCAACACACCCGAGGAGTAGAGCCACTGACTCAGCTACCTAAATCAGCACATCCATTTCCAAGAGCAGCGACTCTGCCTTGACACTGGAAGCTCAATCTATTTATTGATTATAAACTATGATCCAGGCCCAATTCAACTTCCCACCTAAATGCGACTGGTACTACTCAAGCCAGTGCATTACAATCCACTGCAGAATCATCTCATACAAAGAGCAGAGTCACTGACTCAGCACCCCAAATGAGGGACTCTGTCTCCAAGAAGAGCGGCCACTGTAAGTTGATTCTGCCTAAATCCCGGACGCTAATAAAAGCCACTATTTATTGATTATAAAAACTGATTGTGGATTCGCTATACCTCTAACCTATAATAGTATAAGACTACACAGCCCCAAACGTGCCTGCATTTCGAAAAACTTCGCAGCCTGCTTCCAGCAGCATCACACCCCAGGAATAGAGCCACTGACTCAGCTACCCAAATCAGCGTCTCCATTTCCAAGAGCAGCGACTCTGCCTTGACACTGGAAGCTCAATCTATTGATTGACTATAAACTATGATCCAGGTCCAATTCAACTTCCCTCCTAAATGCGACTGGGACTACTCAGCCCAGTGCATTACAATCCACTGCAGAATCATCTCATAGCACAATCTCATACAAAGAGCAGAGTCACTGACTCAGCAACCCAAATTAGGCACTCTATCTCCAAGAAGAGCGGCCATTGTAAGTTGATTCTGCCTAAATCCCGGACGCTAATACAAGCCAGTATTTATTGATTATAAAAACTGATTGTGGATTCGCTATACCTCTAACCTATAATAGTATAAGACTACAGAGCCCCAAATGTGCTTGCATTTCGAAACACTTTGCAGCCTGCTTCCAGCAGCATCACACCCCAGGAGTAGAGCCACTGACTCAGCTACCCAAATCAGCACCTCCATTTCCAAGAGCAGCGACTCTGCCTTGACACTGGAAGCTCAATCTATTGATTGACTATAAACTATGATCCAGGTCCAATTCAACTTCCCTCCTAAATGCGACTGGGACTACTCAACCCAGTAAATTACAATCCACTGCAGAATCATCTCATAGCACAATCTCATACAAAGAGCAGAGTCACTGACTCAGCAACCCAAATCAGGCACTCTATCTCCAAGAAGAGCGGCCATTGTAAGTTGATTCTGCCTAAATCCCGGACGCTAATACAAGCCACTATTTATTGAGTATAAAAACTGATTGTGGATTCGCTATACCTCTAACCTATAATAGTATGTGACTACACAGCCCCGAAACTCCCTACATTTCGAAACAATTCACAACCCGCTTCCAGGAGCAACACACCCGAGGAGTAGAGCCACTGACTCAGCTACCCAAATCAGCACCTCCATTTCCAAGAGCAGCGACTCTGCCTTGACACTGGAAGCTCAATCTATTTATTGATTATAAACTATGATCCAGGCCCAATTCAAATACCCACCTAAATGCGACTGGGACTACTCAACCCAGTGTATTACATTCCACTGCAGAATCATCTGTTAGCACAAGCTCATACAAAGAGCGGAGTCACTGACTCAGCAACCCAAATCAGGCACTCTATCTCCAAGAAGAGCGGCCATTGTAAGTTGATTCTGCCTAAATCCCGGACACTAATACAAGCCACTATTTATTGATTATAAAAACTGATTGTGGATTCGCTATACCTCTAACCTAAAATAGTATGTGACTACACAGCCCCGAAACTCCCTACATTTCGAAACAATTCACAACCCGCTTCCAGGAGCAACACACCCGAGGAGTAGAGCCACTGACTCAGCTACCTAAATCAGCACATCCATTTCCAAGAGCAGCGACTCTGCCTTGACACTGGAAGCTCAATCTATTTATTGATTATAAACTATGATCTAGGCCCAATTCAACTTCCCACCTAAATGCGACTGGTACTACTCAAGCCAGTGCATTACAATCCACTGCAGAATCATCTCATACAAAGAGCAGAGTCACTGACTCAGCACCCCAAATGAGGGACTCTGTCTCCAAGAAGAGCGGCCACTGTAAGTTGATTCTGCCTAAATCCCGGACGCTAATAAAAGCCACTATTTATTGATTATAAAAACTGATTGTGGATTCGCTATACCTCTAACCTATAATAGTATAAGACTACACAGCCCCAAACGTGCCTGCATTTCGAAAAACTTCGCAGCCTGCTTCCAGCAGCATCACACCCCAGGAATAGAGCCACTGACTCAGCTACCCAAATCAGCACCTCCATTTGCAAGAGCAGCGACTCTGCCTTGACACTGGAAGCTCAATCTATTGATTGACTATAAACTATGATCCAGGTCCAATTCAACTTCCCTCCTAAATGCGACTGGGACTACTCAACCCATTGCATTACAATCCACTGCAGAATCATCTCATAGCACAATCTCATACAAAGAGCAGAGTCACTGACTCAGCAACCCAAATCAGGCACTCTATCTCCAAGAAGAGCGGCCATTGTAAGTTGATTCTGCCTAAATCCCGGACGCTAATAAAATCCACTAATTATTGATTATAAAAACTGATTGTGGATTCGCTATACCTCTAACCTATAATAGTATAAGACTACAGAGCCCCAAACGTGCCTGCATTTCGAAAAACTTCGCAGCCTGCTTCCAGCAGCATCACACCCCAGGAATAGAGCCACTGACTCAGCTACCCAAATCAGCACCTCCATTTCCAAGAGCAGCGACTCTGCCTTGACACTGGAAGCTCAATCTATTTATTGATTATAAACTATGATCCAGGCCCAATTCAAATACCCACCTAAATGCGACTGGGACTACTCAACCCAGTGTATTACATTCCACTGCAGAATCATCTGTTAGCACAAGCTCATACAAAGAGCGGAGTCACTGACTCAGCAACCCAAATCAGGCACTCTATCTCCAAGAAGAGCGGCCATTGTAAGTTGATTCTGCCTAAATCCCGGACACTAATACAAGCCACTATTTATTGATTATAAAAACTGATTGTGGATTCGCTATACCTCTAACCTATAATAGTATGTGACTACACAGCCCCGAAACTCCCTACATTTCGAAACAATTCACAACCCGCTTCTAGGAGCAACACACCCGAGGAGTAGAGCCACTGACTCAGCTACCTAAATCAGCACATCCATTTCCAAGAGCAGCGACTCTGCCTTGACACTGGAAGCTCAATCTATTTATTGATTATAAACTATGATCCAGGCCCAATTCAACTTCCCACCTAAATGCGACTGGTACTACTCAAGCCAGTGCATTACAATCCACTGCAGAATCATCTCATACAAAGAGCAGAGTCACTGACTAAGCACCCCAAATGAGGGACTCTGTCTCCAAGAAGAGCGGCCACTGTAAGTTGATTCTGCCTAAATCCCGGACGCTAATAAAAGCCACTATTTATTGATTATAAAAACTGATTGTGGATTCGCTATACCTCTAACCTATAATAGTATAAGACTACACAGCCCCAAACGTGCCTGCATTTCGAAAAACTTCGCAGCCTGCTTCCAGCAGCATCACACCCCAGGAATAGAGCCACTGACTCAGCTACCCAAATCAGCACCTCCATTTCCAAGAGCAGCGACTCTGCCTTGACACTGGAAGCTCAATCTATTGATTGACTATAAACTTTGATCCAGGTCCAATTCAACTTCCCTCCTAAATGCGACTGGGACTACTCAACCCATTGCATTACAATCCACTGCAGAATCATCTCATAGCACAATCTCATACAAAGAGCAGAGTCACTGACTCAGCAACCCAAATCCGGCACTCTATCTCCAAGAAGAGCGGCCATTGTAAGTTGATTCTGCCTAAATCCCGGACGCTAATAAAATCCACTAATTATTGATTATAAAAACTGATTGTGGATTCGCTATACCTCTAACCTATAATAGTATAAGACTACACAGCCCCAAACGTGCCTGCATTTCGAAAAACTTTGCAGCCTGCTTCCAGCAGCATCACACCCCAGGAATAGAGCCACTGACTCAGCTACCCAAATCAGCACCTCCATTTCCAAGAGCAGCGACTCTGCCTTGACACTGGAAGCTCAATCTATTGATTGACTATAAACTATATTCCAGGTCCAATTCAACTTCCCTCCTAAATGCGACTGGGACTACTCAGCCCAGTGCATTACAATCCACTGCAGAATCATCTCATAGCACAATCTCATACAAAGAGCAGAGTCACTGACTCAGCAACCCAAATCAGGCATTCTATCTCCAAGAAGAGCGGCCACTGTAAGTTGATTCTGCCTAAATCCCGGACGCTAATACAAGCCACTATTTATTGATTATAAAAACTGATTGTGGATTCGCTATACCTCTAACCTATAATAGTATGTGCCTACACAGCCCCGAAACTCCCTACATTTCGAAACAATTCACAACCCGCTTCCAGGAGCAACACACCCGAGGAGTAGAGCCACTGACTCTGCTACCCAAATCAGCACCTCCATTTCCAAGAGCAGCGACTCTGCCTTGACACTGGAAGCTCAATCTATTTATTGATTATAAACTATGATCCAGGCCCAATTCAAATACCCACCTAAATGCGACTGGGACTACTCAACCCAGTGCATTACATTCCACTGCAGAATCATCTCTTAGCACAAGCTCATACAAAGAGCGGAGTCACTGACTCAGCAACCCAAATCAGGCACTCTATCTCCAAGAAGAGCGGCCATTGTAAGTTGATTCTGCCTAAATCCCGGACACTAATACAAGCCACTATTTATTGATTATAAAAACTGATTGTGGATTCGCTATACCTCTAACCTATAATAGTATGTGACTACACAGCCCCGAAACTCCCTACATTTCGAAACAATTCACAACCCGCTTCCAGGAGCAACACACCCGAGGAGTAGAGCCACTGACTCAGCTACCCAAATCAGCACCTCCATTTCCAAGAGCAGCGACTCTGCCTTGACACTGGAAGCTCAATCTATTTATTGATTATAAACTATGATCGAAGCCCAATTTAACTTCCCACCTAAATGGGACTGGTACTACTCAACCCAGTGCATTACATTCCACTGCAGAATCATCTCATAGCACAATCTCATACAAAGAGCAGAGTCACTGACTCAGCACCCCAAATCAGGCACTCTATCTCCAAGAAGAGAGGCCATTGTAAGTTGATTCTGCCTAAATCCCGGACGCTAATACAAGCCACTATTTATTGATTATAAAAACTGATTGTGGATTCGCTATACCTCTAACCTATAATAGTATAAGACTACAGAGCCCCAAATGTGCCTGCATTTCGAAACACTTTGCAGCCTGCTTCCAGCAGCATCACACCCCAGGAGTAGAGCCACTGACTCAGCTACCCAAATCAGCACCTCCATTTCCAAGAGCAGCGACTCTGCCTTGACACTGGAAGCTCAATCTATTGTTTGACTATAAACTATGATCCAGGCCCAATTCAAATTCCCACCTAAATGCGACTGGGACTACTCAGCCCAGTGCATTACAATCCACTGCAGAATCATCTCATAGCACAGTCTCATACAAAGAGCAGAGTCACTGACTCAGAAACCAAAATTGGGCACCTCCATTTCCAAGAGCAGCGACTCTGCCTTGACACTGGAAGCTCAATCTATTGAT
Source organism: Lissotriton helveticus (assembly GCF_964261635.1). Lineage (NCBI taxonomy): Eukaryota > Metazoa > Chordata > Amphibia > Caudata > Salamandridae > Lissotriton > Lissotriton helveticus. Next base: position 1,557,307,951 of record NC_136069.1, on the reverse strand, counting down.
TGACTATAAACTATGATCCAGGTCCAATTCAACTTCCCTCCTAAATGCGACTGGGACTACTCAACCCATTGCATTACAATCCACTGCAGAATCATCTCATAGCACAATCTCATACAAAGAGCAGAGTCACTGACTCAGCAACCCAAATCCGGCACTCTATCTCCAAGAAGAGCGGCCATTGTAAGTTGATTCTGCCTAAATCCCGGACGCTAATAAAATCCACTAATTATTGATTATAAAAACTGATTGTGGATTCGCTATACCTCTAACCTATAATAGTATAAGACTACACAGCCCCAAACGTGCCTGCATTTCGAAAAACTTTGCAGCCTGCTTCCAGCAGCATCACACCCCAGGAATAGAGCCACTGACTCAGCTACCCAAATCAGCACCTCCATTTCCAAGAGCAGCGACTCTGCCTTGACACTGGAAGCTCAATCTATTGATTGACTATAAACTATATTCCAGGTCCAATTCAACTTCCCTCCTAAATGCGACTGGGACTACTCAGCCCAGTGCATTACAATCCACTGCAGAATCATCTCATAGCACAATCTCATACAAAGAGCAGAGTCACTGACTCAGCAACCCAAATCAGGCATTCTATCTCCAAGAAGAGCGGCCACTGTAAGTTGATTCTGCCTAAATCCCGGACGCTAATACAAGCCACTATTTATTGATTATAAAAACTGATTGTGGATTCGCTATACCTCTAACCTATAATAGTATGTGACTACACAGCCCCGAAACTCCCTACATTTCGAAACAATTCACAACCCGCTTCCAGGAGCAACACACCCGAGGAGTAGAGCCACTGACTCTGCTACCCAAATCAGCACCTCCATTTCCAAGAGCAGCGACTCTGCCTTGACACTGGAAGCTCAATCTATTTATTGATTATAAACTATGATCCAGGCCCAATTCAAATACCCACCTAAATGCGACTGGGACTACTCAACCCAGTGCATTACATTCCACTGCAGAATCATCTCTTAGCACAAGCTCATACAAAGAGCGGAGTCACTGACTCAGCAACCCAAATCAGGCACTCTATCTCCAAGAAGAGCGGCCATTGTAAGTTGATTCTGCCTAAATCCCGGACACTAATACAAGCCACTATTTATTGATTATAAAAACTGATTGTGGATTCGCTATACCTCTAACCTATAACAGTATGTGACTACACAGCCCCGAAACTCCCTACATTTCGAAACAATTCACAACCCGCTTCCAGGAGCAACACACCCGAGGAGTAGAGCCACTGACTCAGCTACCCAAATCAGCACCTCCATTTCCAAGAGCAGCGACTCTGCCTTGACACTGGAAGCTCAATCTATTTATTGATTATAAACTATGATCGAAGCCCAATTTAACTTCCCACCTAAATGGGACTGGTACTACTCAACCCAGTGCATTACATTCCACTGCAGAATCATCTCATAGCACAATCTCATACAAAGAGCAGAGTCACTGACTCAGCACCCCAAATCAGGCACTCTATCTCCAAGAAGAGAGGCCATTGTAAGTTGATTCTGCCTAAATCCCGGACGCTAATACAAGCCACTATTTATTGATTATAAAAACTGATTGTGGATTCGCTATACCTCTAACCTATAATAGTATAAGACTACAGAGCCCCAAATGTGCCTGCATTTCGAAACACTTTGCAGCCTGCTTCCAGCAGCATCACACCCCAGGAGTAGAGCCACTGACTCAGCTACCCAAATCAGCACCTCCATTTCCAAGAGCAGCGACTCTGCCTTGACACTGGAAGCTCAATCTATTGTTTGACTATAAACTATGATCCAGGCCCAATTCAAATTCCCACCTAAATGCGACTGGGACTACTCAGCCCAGTGCATTACAATCCACTGCAGAATCATCTCATAGCACAGTCTCATACAAAGAGCAGAGTCACTGACTCAGAAACCCAAATTGGGCACTCTATTTCCAAGAAGAGCGACCATTGTAAGTTGATTCTGCCTAAATCCCGGACACTAATACAAGCCACTATTTATTGATTATAAAAACTGATTGTGGATTCACTAGACCTCTAACCTATAATACTATGCGACTACTCAGCCCCAAACCTTCCTGCATTTCGAAACACTTCACATTTCGCTTCCAGCAGTATCACACCCGAGGAGTAGAGTCACTGACTCAGCTACCCAAATCAGCACCTCCATGTCCAAGAGCAGCGACTCTGCCTTGACACTGGAAGCTCAATCTATTTATTGATTATAAACTATGATCCAGGCCCAATTCAACTTCCCACCTAAATGTGACTGGGACTACTCAACCTACTGCATTACAATCCACTGCAGAATCATCTCATAGCACACTCTCATACAAAGAGCAGAGTCACTGACTCAGCACCCCAAATCAGGCACTCTATCTCCAAGAAGAGCGGCCACTGTAAGTTGATTCTGCCTAAATCCCGGACGCTAATACAAGCCACTATTTATTGATTATAAAAACTGATTGTGGATTCGCTATACCTCTAACCTATAATAGTATGTGACTACACAGCCCCGAAACTCCCTACATTTCGAAACAATTCACAACCCGCTTCCAGGAGCAACACACCCGAGGAGTAGAGCCACTGACTCTGCTACCCAAATCAGCACCTCCATTTCCAAGAGCAGCGACTCTGCCTTGACAACTGAAGCTCAATCTATTTATTGATTATAAACTATGATCCAGGCCCAATTCAAATACCCACCTAAATGCGACTGGGACTACTCAACCCAGTGCATTACATTCCACTGCAGAATCATCTCTTAGCACAAGCTCATACAAAGAGCGGAGTCACTGACTCAGCAACCCAAATCAGGCACTCTATCTCCTAGAAGAGCGGCCATTGTAAGTTGATTCTGCCTAAATCCCGGACACTAATACAAGCCACTATTTATTGATTATAAAAACTGATTGTGGATTCGCTATACCTCTAACCTATAATAGTATGTGACTACACAGCCCCGAAACTCCCTACATTTCGAAACAATTCACAACCCGCTTCCAGGAGCAACACACCCGAGGAGTAGAGCCACTGACTCAGCTACCCAAATCAGCACCTCCATTTCCAAGAGCAGCGACTCTGCCTTGACACTGGAAGCTCAATCTATTTATTGATTATAAACTATGATCGAAGCCCAATTTAACTTCCCACCTAAATGGGACTGGTACTACTCAACCCAGTGCATTACATTCCACTGCAGAATCATCTCATAGCACAATCTCATACAAAGAGCAGAGTCACTGACTCAGCACCCCAAATCAGGCACTCTATCTCCAAGAAGAGAGGCCATTGTAAGTTGATTCTGCCTAAATCCCGGACGCTAATACAAGCCACTATTTATTGATTATAAAAACTGATTGTGGATTCGCTATACCTCTAACCTATAATAGTATAAGACTACAGAGCCCCAAATGTGCCTGCATTTCGAAACACTTTGCAGCCTGCTTCCAGCAGCATCACACCCCAGGAGTAGAGCCACTGACTCAGCTACCCAAATCAGCACCTCCATTTCCAAGAGCAGCGACTCTGCCTTGACACTGGAAGCTCAATCTATTGTTTGACTATAAACTATGATCCAGGCCCAATTCAAATTCCCACCTAAATGCGACTGGGACTACTCAGCCCAGTGCATTACAATCCACTGCAGAATCATCTCATAGCACAGTCTCATACAAAGAGCAGAGTCACTGACTCAGCAACCCAAATCGGGCCCTCTATCTCCAAGAAGAGCGGCCATTGTGAGTTGATTCTGCCTAAATCCCGGACGCTAATACAAGCCACTATTTATTGATTATAAAAACTGATTGTGGATTCGCTATACCTCTAACCTATAATAGTATGTGACTGCACAGCCCCGAAACTCCCTACATTTCGAAACAATTCACAACCCGCTTCCAGGAGCAACACACCCGAGGAGTAGAGCCACTGACTCAGCTACCCAAATCAGCACCTCCATTTCCAAGAGCAGCAACTCTCCCTTGACACTGGAAGCTCATTCTATATATTGATTATAAACTTTGATCCAGGCCCAATTCAAATTCCCACCTAAATGCAACTGGGACTACTCAACCCAGTGCATTACAATCCACTGCAGAATCATGTCATAGCACAAGCTCATACAAAGAGCAGAGTCACTGACTCAGCAACCCAAACAGGCCCTCTATCTCCAAGAAAAGCAGCCATTGTGAGTTGATTCTGCCTAAATCCCGGGCGCTAATACAAGCCACTATTTATTGATTATAAAAACTGATTGTGGATTCGCTATACCTCTAACCTATAAAAGTATGTGACTGCACAGCCCCGAAACTCCCTACATTTCGAAACAATTCACAACCCGCTTCCAGGAGCAACACACCCGAGGAGTAGAGCCACTGACTCAGCTACCCAAAACAGCACCTCCATTTCCAAGAGCGGCGACTCTCCCTTGACACTGGAAGCTCATTCTATATTTTGATTATAAACTCTGATCCAGGCCCAATTCAAATTCCTACCTAAATGCGACTGGAACTACTCAACCCAGTGCATTGCAATCCACTGCAGAATCATGTCATAGCACAAGCTCATACAAAGAGCGGAGTCACTGACTCAGAAACCCAAATTGGGCACTCTATTTCCAAGAAGAGCGACCATTGTAAGTTGATTCTGCCTAAATCCCGGACACTAATACAAGCCACTATTTATTGATTATAAAAACTGATTGTGGATTCACTAGACCTCTAACCTATAATACTATGCGACTACTCAGCCCCAAACCTTCCTGCATTTCGAAACACTTCACATTTCGCTTCCAGCAGTATCACACCTGAGGAGTAGAGCCACTGACTCAGCTACCCAAATCAGCACCTCCATTTCCAAGAGCAGCGACTCTCCCTTGACACTGGAAGCTCATTCTATATATTGATTATAAACTTTGATCCAGGCCCATTTCAAATTCCCACCTAAATGCGACTGGGACTACTCAACCCAGTGCATTACAATCCACTGCAGAATCATCTCATAGCACAAGCTCATACAAAGAGCAGAGTCACTGACTCAGCACCCCAAATCAGGCACTCTATCTCCAAGAAGAGCGGCCACTGTAAGTTGATTCTGCCTAAATCCCGGACGCTAATACAAGCCACTATTTATTGATTATAAAAACTGATTGTGGATTCGCTATACCTCTAACCTATAATAGTATGTGACTACACAGCCCCGAAACTCCCTACATTTCGAAACAATTCACAACCCGCTTCCAGGAGCAACACACCCGAGGAGTAGAGCCACTGACTCTGCTACCCAAATCAGCACCTCCATTTCCAAGAGCAGCGACTCTGCCTTGACACTGGAAGCTCAATCTATTTATTGATTATAAACTATGATCCAGGCCCAATTCAAATACCCACCTAAATGCGACTGGGACTACTCAACCCAGTGCATTACATTCCACTGCAGAATCATCTCTTAGCACAAGCTCATACAAAGAGCGGAGTCACTGACTCAGCAACCCAAATCAGGCACTCTATCTCCTAGAAGAGCGGCCATTGTAAGTTGATTCTGCCTAAATCCCGGACACTAATACAAGCCACTATTTATTGATTATAAAAACTGATTGTGGATTCGCTATACCTCTAACCTATAATAGTATGTGACTACACAGCCCCGAAACTCCCTACATTTCGAAACAATTCACAACCCGCTTCCAGGAGCAACACACCCGAGGAGTAGAGCCACTGACTCAGCTACCCAAATCAGCACCTCCATTTCCAAGAGCAGTGACTCTGCCTTGACACTGGAAGCTCAATCTATTTATTGATTATAAACTATGATCGAAGCCCAATTTAACTTCCCACCTAAATGGGACTGGTACTACTCAACCCAGTGCATTACATTCCACTGCAGAATCATCTCATAGCACAATCTCATACAAAGAGCAGAGTCACTGACTCAGCACCCCAAATCAGGCACTCTATCTCCAAGAAGAGAGGCCATTGTAAGTTGATTCTGCCTAAATCCCGGGCGCTAATACAAGCCACTATTTATTGATTATAAAAACTGATTGTGGATTCGCTATACCTCTAACCTATAATAGAATAAGACTACAGAGCCCCAAATGTGCCTGCATTTCGAAACACTTTGCAGCCTGCTTCCAGCAGCATCACACCCCAGGAGTAGAGCCACTGACTCAGCTACCCAAATCAGCACCTCCATTTCCAAGAGCAGCGACTCTGCCTTGACACTGGAAGCTCAATCTATTGTTTGACTATAAACTATGATCCAGGCCCAATTCAAATTCCCACCTAAATGCGACTGGGACTACTCAGCCCAGTGCATTACAATCCACTGCAGAATCATCTCATAGCACAGTCTCATACAAAGAGCAGAGTCACTGACTCAGCAACCCAAATCGGGCCCTCTATCTCCAAGAAGAGCGGCCATTGTGAGTTGATTCTGCCTAAATCCCGGACGCTAATACAAGCCACTATTTATTGATTATAAAAACTGATTGTGGATTCGCTGTACCTCTGACCTATAATAGTATGTGACTACACAGCCCCGAAACTCCCTACATTTTGAAACAATTCACAACCCGCTTCCAGGAGCAACACACCCGAGCAGTAGAGCCACTGACTCAGCTACCCAAATCAGCACCTCCATTTCCAAGAGCAGCAACTCTCCCTTGACACTGGAAGCTCATTCTATATATTGATTATAAACTTTGATCCAGGCCCAATTCAAATTCCCACCTAAATGCAACTGGGACTACTCAACCCAGTGCATTACAATCCACTGCAGAATCATGTCATAGCACAAGCTCATACAAAGAGCAGAGTCACTGACTCAGCAACCCAAATTGGGCACTCTATTTCCAAGAAGAGCGACCATTGTAAGTTGATTCTGCCTAAATCCCGGACACTAATACAAGCCACTATTTATTGATTATAAAAACTGATTGTGGATTCGCTATACCTCTAACCTATAATAGTATAAGACTACAGAGCCCCAAATGTGCTTGCATTTCGAAACACTTTGCAGCCTGCTTCCAGCAGCATCACACCCCAGGAGTAGAGCCACTGACTCAGCTACCCAAATCAGCACCTCCATTTCCAAGAGCAGCGACTCTGCCTTGACACTGGAAGCTCAATCTATTGATTGACTATAAACTATGATCCAGGTCCAATTCAACTTCCCTCCTAAATACGACTGGGACTACTCAACCCATTGCATTACAATCCACTGCAGAATCATCTCATAGCACAATCTCATACAAAGAGCAGAGTCACTGACTCAGCAACCCAAATCAGGCACTCTATCTCCAAGAAGAGCGGCCATTGTAAGTTGATTCTGCCTAAATCCCGGACGCTAATAAAATCCACTAATTATTGATTATAAAAACTGATTGTGGATTCGCTATACCTCTAACCTATATTAGTATAAGACTACACAGCCCCAAACGTGCCTGCATTTCGAAAAACTTTGCAGCCTGCTTCCAGCAGCATCACACCCCAGGAATAGAGCCACTGACTCAGCTACCCAAATCAGCACCTCCATTTCCAAGAGCAGCGACTCTGTCTTGACACTGCAAGCTTGATCTATTGATTGACTATAAACTATGATCCAGGCCCAAGTCAACTTCCCTCCTAAATGCGACTGGGACTACTCAGCCCAGTGCATTACAATCCACTGCAGAATCATCTCATAGCACAAGCTCATACAAAGAGCAGAGTCACTGACTCAGCAACCCAAATCAGGCATTCTATCTCCAAGAAGAGCGGCCACTGTAAGTTGATTCTGCCTAAATCCCGGACGCTAATACAAGCCACTATTTATTGATTATAAAAACTGATTGTGGATTCGCTATACCTCTAACCTATAATAGTATGTGACTACACAGCCCCGAAACTCCCTACATTTCGAAACAATTCACAACCCGCTTCCAGGAGCAACACACCCGAGGAGTAGAGCCACTGACTCTGCTACCCAAATCAGCACCTCCATTTCCAAGAGCAGCGACTCTGCCTTGACACTGGAAGCTCAATCTATTTATTGATTATAAACTATGATCCAGGCCCAATTCAAATACCCACCTAAATGCGACTGGGACTACTCAACCTACTGCATTACATTCCACTGCAGAATCATCTCATAGCACACTCTCATACAAAGAGCAGAGTCACTGACTCAGCACCCCAAATCAGGCACTCTATCTCCAAGAAGAGCGGCCACTGTAAGTTGATTCTGCCTAAATCCCGGACGCTAATACAAGCCACTATTTATTGATTATAAAAACTGATTGTGGATTCGCTATACCTCTAACCTATAATAGTATGTGACTACACAGCCCCGAAACTCCCTACATTTCGAAACAATTCACAACCCGCTTCCAGGAGCAACACACCCGAGGAGTAGAGCCACTGACTCTGCTACCCAAATCAGCACCTCCATTTCCAAGAGCAGCGACTCTGCCTTGACACTGGAAGCTCAATCTATTTATTGATTATAAACTATGATCCAGGCCCAATTCAAATACCCACTTAAATGCGACTGGGACTACTCAACCCAGTGCATTACATTCCACTGCAGAATCATCTCTTAGCACAAGCTCATACAAAGAGCGGAGTCACTGACTCAGCAACCCAAATCAGGCACTCTATCTCCAAGAAGAGCGGCCATTGTAAGTTGATTCTGCCTAAATCCCGGACACTAATACAAGCCACTATTTATTGATTATAAAAACTGATTGTGGATTCGCTATACCTCTAACCTATAATAGTATGTGACTACACAGACCCGAAACTCCCTACATTTCGAAACAATTCACAACCCGCTTCCAGGAGCAACACACCCGAGGAGTAGAGCCACTGACTCAGCTACCCAAATCAGCACCTCCATTTCCAAAGGCAGCGACTCTGCCTTGACACTGGAAGCTCAATCTATTTATTGATTATAAACTATGATCGAGGCCCAATTTAACTTCCCACCTAAATGGGACTGGTACTACTCAACCCAGTGCATTACATTCCACTGCAGAATCATCTCATAGCACAATCTCATACAAAGAGCAGAGTCACTGACTCAGCACCCCAAATCAGGCACTCTATCTCCAAGAAGAGAGGCCATTGTAAGTTGATTCTGCCAAAATTCCGGACGCTAATACAAGCCACTATTTATTGATTATAAAAACTGATTGTGGATTCGCTATACCTCTAACCTATAATAGTATAAGACTACAGAGCCCCAAATGTGCCTGCATTTCGAAACACTTTGCAGCCTGCTTCCAGCAGCATCACACCCCAGGAGTAGAGCCACTGACTCAGCTACCCAAATCAGCACCTCCATTTCCAAGAGCAGCGACTCTGCCTTGACACTGGAAGCTCAATCTATTGTTTGACTATAAACTATGATCCAGGCCCAATTCAAATTCCCACCTAAATGCGACTGGGACTACTCAGCCCAGTGCATTACAATCCACTGCAGAATCATCTCATAGCACAGTCTCATACAAAGAGCAGAGTCACTGACTCAGCAACCCAAATCGGGCTCTCTATCTCCAAGAAGACCGGCCATTGTGAGTTGATTCTGCCTAAATCCCGGACGCTAATACAAGCCACTATTTATTGATTATAAAAACTGATTGTGGATTCGCTATACCTCTGACCTATAATAGTATGTGACTACACAGCCCCGAAACTCCCTACATTTTGAAACAATTCACAACCCGCTTCCAGGAGCAACACACCCGAGGAGTAGAGCCACTGACTCAGCTACCCAAATCAGCACCTCCGTTTCCAAGAGCAGCGACTCTCCCTTGACACTGGAAGCTCATTCTATATATTGATTATAAACTTTGATCCAGGCCCAATTCAAATTCCCACCTAAATGCAATTGGGACTACTCAACCCAGTGCATTACAATCCACTGCAGAATCATGTCATAGCACAAGCTCATACAAAGAGCAGAGTCACTGACTCAGCAACCCAAACAGGCCCTCTATCTCCAAGAAGAGCAGCCATTGTGAGTTGATTCTGCCTAAATCCCGGGCGCTAATACAAGCCACTATTTATTGATTATAAAAACTGATTGTGGATTCGCTATACCTCTAACCTATAATAGTATGTGACTGCACAGCCCCGAAACTCGCTACATTTTGAAACAATTCACAACCCGCTTCCAGGAGCAACACACCCGAGGAGTAGAGCCACTGACTCAGCTACCCAAAACAGCACCTCCATTTCCAAGAGCAGCGACTCTCCCTTGACACTGGAAGCTCATTCTATATATTGATTATAAACTCTGATCCAGGCCCAATTCAAATTCCTACCTAAATGCGACTGGAACTACTCAACCCAGTGCATTGCAATCCACTGCAGAATCATCTCATAGCACAAGCTCATACAAAGAGCGGAGTCACTGACTCAGAAACCCAAATTGGGCACTCTATTTCGAAGAAGAGCGACCATTGTAAGTTGATTCTGCCTAAATCCCGGACACTAATACAAGCCACTATTTATTGATTATAAAAACTGATTGTGGATTCACTAGACCTCTAACCTATAATACTATGCGACTACTCAGCCCCAAACCTTCCTGCATTTCGAAACACTTCACATTTCGCTTCCAGCAGTATCACACCCGAGGAGTAGAGTCACTGACTCAGCTACCGAAATCAGCACCTCCATTTCCAAGAGCAGCGACTCTGCCTTGACACTGGAAGCTCAATCTATTTATTGATTATAAACTATGATCCAGGCCCAATTCAACTTCCCACCTAAATGTGACTGGGACTACTCAACCTACTGCATTACAATCCACTGCAGAATCATCTCATAGCACACTCTCATACAAAGAGCAGAGTCACTGACTCAGCAACCCGAAACAGGCACTCTATCTCCAAGAAGAGCGGTCATTGTAAGTTGATTCTGCCTAAATACCGGACGTTAATACAAGCCACTATTTATTGATTATAAAAACTGATTGTGGATTCGCTATACCTCTAACCTATAATAGTATGTGACTACACAGCCCCGAAACTCCCTACATTTCGAAACAATTCACAACCCGCTTCCAGGAGCAACACACCCGAGGAGTAGAGCCACTGACTCTGCTACCCAAATCAGCACCTCCATTTCCAAGAGCAGCGACTCTGCCTTGACACTGGAAGCTCAATCTATTTATTGATTATCAACTATGATCCAGGCCCAATTCAAATACCCACCTAAATGCGACTGGGACTACTCAACCCAGTGCATTACATTCCACTGCAGAATCATCTCTTAGCACAAGTTCATACAAAGAGCGGAGTCACTGACTCAGCACCCCAAATCAGGCACTCTATCTCCAAGAAGAGAGGCCATTGTAAGTTGATTCTGCCTAAATCCCGGACGCTAATAAAAGCCACTAATTATTGATTATAAAAACTGATTGTGGATTCGCTATACCTCTAACCTATAATAGTATGTGACTACACAGCCACGAAACTCCCTACATTTCGAAACAATTCACAACCCGCTTCCGGGAGCAACACACACGAGGAGTAGAGCCACTGACTCAGCTACCCAAATCAGCACCTCCATTTCCAAGAGCAGCGACTCTCCCTTGACACTGGAAGCTCATTCTATATATTGATTATAAACTATGATCCAGGTCCATTTCAAATTCCCACCTAAATGCGACTGGGACTACTCAACCCAGTGCACTACAATCCACTGCAGAATCATCTCATAGCACAAGCTCATACAAAGAGCAGAGTCACTGACTCAGCACCCCAAATCAGGCACTCTATCTCCAAGAAGAGCGGCCATTGTAAGTTGATTCTGCCTAAATCCCGGACGCTAATACAAGCCACTATTTATTGATTATAAAAACTGATTGTGGATTCGCTATACCTCTAACCTATAATAGTATAAGACTACAGAGCCCCAAATGTGCCTGCATTTCGAAACACTTTGCAGCCTGCTTCCAGCAGCATCACACCCCAGGAGTAGAGCCACTGACTCAGCTACCCAAATCAGCACCTCCATTTCCAAGAGCAGCGACTCTGCCTTGACACTGAAAGCTCAATCTATTGATTGACTATAAACTATGATCCAGGTCCAATTCAACGTCCCTCCTAAATGCGACTGGGACTACTCAACCCAGTGCATTACAATCCACTGCAGAATCATCTCATAGCACAATCTCATACAAAGAGCAGAGTCACTGACTCAGCAACCCAAATCAGGCACTCTATCTCCAAGAAGAGCGGCCACTGTAAGTTGATTCTGCCTCAATCCCGGACGCTAATACAAGCCACTATTTATTGATTATAAAAACTGATTGTGGATTCGCTATACCTCTAACCTATAATAGTATAAGACTACACAGCCCCACACGTGCCTGCATTTCAAAACACTTTGCAGCCTGCTTCCAGCAGCATCACACCCCAGGAATAGAGCCACTGACTCAGCTACCCAAATCAGCACCTCCATTTCCAAGAGCAGCGACTCTGCCTTGACACTGGAAGCTCAATCTATTGATTGACTATAAACTATGATCCAGGTCCAATTCAACTTCCCTCCTAAATGCGACTGGGACTACTCAGCCCAGTGCATTACAATCCACTGCAGAATCATCTCATAGCACAATCTCATACAAAGAGCAGAGTCACTGACTCAGCAACCCAAATCAGGCACTCTATCTCCAAGAAGAGCGGCCACTGTAAGTTGATTCTGCCTAAATCCCGGACGCTAATACAAGCCACTATTTATTGAGTATAAAAACTGATTGTGGATTCGCTATACCTCTAACCTATAATAGTATGTGACTACACAGCCCCGAAACTCCCTACATTTCAAAACAATTCACAACCCGCTTCCAGGAGCAACACACACGAGGAGTAGAGCCACTGACTCAGCTACCCAAATCAGCACCTCCATTTCCAAGAGCAGCGACTCTCCCTTGACATTGGAAGCTCATTCTGTATATTGATGATAAACTATGATCCAGGCCCATTTCAAATTCCCACCTAAATGCGACTGAGACTACTCAACCCAGTGCATTACAATCCACTGCAGAATCATCTCATAGCACAAGCTCATACAAAGAGCAGAGTCACTGACTCAGCACCCCAAATCAGGCACTCTATCTCCAAGAAGAGCGGCCATTGTAAGTTGATTCTGCCTAAATCCCGGACGCTAATACAAGCCACTATTTATTGATTATAAAAACTGATTGTGGATTCGCTATACCTCTAACCTATAATAGTATAAGACTACAGAGCCCCAAATGTGCTTGCATTTCGAAACACTTTGCAGCCTGCTTCCAGCAGCATCACACCCCAGGAGTAGAGCCACTGACTCAGCTACCCAAATCAGCGCCTCCATTTCCAAGAGCAGCGACTCTGCCTTGACACTGGAAGCTCAATCTATTGATTGACTATAAACTATGATCCAGGTCCAATTCAACTTCCCTCCTAAATGCGACTGGGACTACTCAACCCAGTGCATTACAATCCACTGCAGAATCATCTCATAGCACAATCTCATACAAAGAACAGAGTCACTGACTCAGCAACCCAAATCAGGCACTCTATCTCCAAGAAGAGCGGCCACTGTAAGTTGATTCTGCCTAAATCCCGGACGCTAATACAAGCCACTATTTATTGATTATAAAAACTGATTGTGGATTCGCTATACCTCTAACCTATAATAGTATGTGACTACACAGCCCCGAAACTCCCTACATTTCGAAACAATTCACAACCCGCTTCCAGGAGCAACACACCCGAGGAGTAGAGCCACTGACTCAGCTACCCAAATCAGCACCTCCATTTCCAAGAGCAGCGACTCTGCCTTGACACTGGAAGCTCAATCTATTTATTGATTATAAACTATGATCCAGGCCCAATTCAAATACCCACCTAAATGCGACTGGGACTACTCAACCCAGTGTATTACATTCCACTGCAGAATCATCTGTTAGCACAAGCTCATACAAAGAGCGGAGTCACTGACTCAGCAACCCAAATCAGGCACTCTATCTCCAAGAAGAGCGGCCATTGTAAGTTGATTCTGCCTAAATCCCGGACACTAATACAAGCCACTATTTATTGATTATAAAAACTGATTGTGGATTCGCTATACCTCTAACCTATAGTAGTATGTGACTACACAGCCCCGAAACTCCCTACATTTCAAAACAATTCACAACCCGCTTCCAGGAGCAACACACCCGAGGAGTAGAGCCACTGACTCAGCTACCTAAATCAGGACATCCATTTCCAAGAGCAGCGACTCTGCCTTGACACTGGAAGCTCAATCTATTTATTGATTATAAACTATGATCCAGGCCCAATTCAACTTCCCACCTAAATGCGACTGGTACTACTTAAGCCAGTGCATTACAATCCACTGCAGAATCATCTCATACAAAGAGCAGAGTCACTGACTCAGCACCCCAAATGAGGGACTCTGTCTCCAAGAAGAGCGGCCATTGTAAGTTGATTCTGCCTAAATCCCGGACGCTAATAAAAGCCACTATTTATTGATTATAAAAACTGATTGTGGATTCGCTATACCTCTAACCTATAATAGTATAAGACTACACAGCCCCAAACGTGCCTGCATTTCGAAAAACTTTGCAGCCTGCTTCCAGCAGCATCACACCCCAGGAATAGAGCCACTGACTCAGCTACCCAAATCAGCACCTCCATTTCCAAGAGCAGCGACTCTGCCTTGACACTGGAAGCTCAATCTATTGATTGACTATAAACTATGATCCAGGTCCAATTCAACTTCCCTCCTAAATGCGACTGGGACTACTCAACCCATTGCATTACAATCCACTGCAGAATCATCTCATAGCACAATCTCATACAAAGAGCAAAGTCACTGACTCAGCAACCCAAATCAGGCACTCTATCTCCAAGAAGAGCAGCCATTGTGAGTTGATTCTGCCTAAATCCCGGACGCTAATACAAGCCACTATTTATTGATTATAAAAACTGATTGTGGATTCGCTATACCTCTAACCTATAATAGTATGTGACTGCACAGCCCCGAAACTCCCTACATTTCGAAACAATTCACAACCCGCTTCCAGGAGCAACACACCCGAAGAGTAGAGCCACTGACTCAGCTACCCAAATCAGCACCTCCATTTCCAAGAGCAGCGACTCTCCCTTGACACTGGAAGCTCATTCTATATATTGATTATAAACTATGATCCAGGTCCATTTCAAATTCCCACCTAAATGCGACTGGGACTACTCAACCCAGTGCACTACAATCCACTGCAGAATCATCTCATAGCACAAGCTCATACAAAGAGCAGAGTCACTGACTCAGCACCCCAAATCAGGCACTCTATCTCCAAGAAGAGCGGCCATTGTAAGTTGATTCTGCCTAAATCCCGGACGCTAATACAAGCCACTATTTATTGATTATAAAAACTGATTGTGGATTCGCTATACCTCTAACCTATAATAGTATAAGACTACAGAGCCCCAAATGTGCCTGCATTTCGAAACACTTTGCAGCCTGCTTCCAGCAGCATCACACCCCAGGAGTAGAGCCACTGACTCAGCTACCCAAATCAGCACCTCCATTTCCAAGAGCAGCGACTCTGCCTTGACACTGAAAGCTCAATCTATTGATTGACTATAAACTATGATCCAGGTCCAATTCAACGTCCCTCCTAAATGCGACTGGGACTACTCAACCCAGTGCATTACAATCCACTGCAGAATCATCTCATAGCACAATCTCATACAAAGAGCAGAGTCACTGACTCAGCAACCCAAATCAGGCACTCTATCTCCAAGAAGAGCGGCCACTGTAAGTTGATTCTGCCTCAATCCCGGACGCTAATACAAGCCACTATTTATTGATTATAAAAACTGATTGTGGATTCGCTATACCTCTAACCTATAATAGTATAAGACTACACAGCCCCACACGTGCCTGCATTTCAAAACACTTTGCAGCCTGCTTCCAGCAGCATCACACCCCAGGAATAGAGCCACTGACTCAGCTACCCAAATCAGCACCTCCATTTCCAAGAGCAGCGACTCTGCCTTGACACTGGAAGCTCAATCTATTGATTGACTATAAACTATGATCCAGGTCCAATTCAACTTCCCTCCTAAATGCGACTGGGACTACTCAGCCCAGTGCATTACAATCCACTGCAGAATCATCTCATAGCACAATCTCATACAAAGAGCAGAGTCACTGACTCAGCAACCCAAATCAGGCACTCTATCTCCAAGAAGAGCGGCCACTGTAAGTTGATTCTGCCTAAATCCCGGACGCTAATACAAGCCACTATTTATTGAGTATAAAAACTGATTGTGGATTCGCTATACCTCTAACCTATAATAGTATGTGACTACACAGCCCCGAAACTCCCTACATTTCAAAACAATTCACAACCCGCTTCCAGGAGCAACACACACGAGGAGTAGAGCCACTGACTCAGCTACCCAAATCAGCACCTCCATTTCCAAGAGCAGCGACTCTCCCTTGACATTGGAAGCTCATTCTGTATATTGATGATAAACTATGATCCAGGCCCATTTCAAATTCCCACCTAAATGCGACTGAGACTACTCAACCCAGTGCATTACAATCCACTGCAGAATCATCTCATAGCACAAGCTCATACAAAGAGCAGAGTCACTGACTCAGCACCCCAAATCAGGCACTCTATCTCCAAGAAGAGCGGCCATTGTAAGTTGATTCTGCCTAAATCCCGGACGCTAATACAAGCCACTATTTATTGATTATAAAAACTGATTGTGGATTCGCTATACCTCTAACCTATAATAGTATAAGACTACAGAGCCCCAAATGTGCTTGCATTTCGAAACACTTTGCAGCCTGCTTCCAGCAGCATCACACCCCAGGAGTAGAGCCACTGACTCAGCTACCCAAATCAGCGCCTCCATTTCCAAGAGCAGCGACTCTGCCTTGACACTGGAAGCTCAATCTATTGATTGACTATAAACTATGATCCAGGTCCAATTCAACTTCCCTCCTAAATGCGACTGGGACTACTCAACCCAGTGCATTACAATCCACTGCAGAATCATCTCATAGCACAATCTCATACAAAGAACAGAGTCACTGACTCAGCAACCCAAATCAGGCACTCTATCTCCAAGAAGAGCGGCCACTGTAAGTTGATTCTGCCTAAATCCCGGACGCTAATACAAGCCACTATTTATTGATTATAAAAACTGATTGTGGATTCGCTATACCTCTAACCTATAATAGTATGTGACTACACAGCCCCGAAACTCCCTACATTTCGAAACAATTCACAACCCGCTTCCAGGAGCAACACACCCGAGGAGTAGAGCCACTGACTCAGCTACCCAAATCAGCACCTCCATTTCCAAGAGCAGCGACTCTGCCTTGACACTGGAAGCTCAATCTATTTATTGATTATAAACTATGATCCAGGCCCAATTCAAATACCCACCTAAATGCGACTGGGACTACTCAACCCAGTGTATTACATTCCACTGCAGAATCATCTGTTAGCACAAGCTCATACAAAGAGCGGAGTCACTGACTCAGCAACCCAAATCAGGCACTCTATCTCCAAGAAGAGCGGCCATTGTAAGTTGATTCTGCCTAAATCCCGGACACTAATACAAGCCACTATTTATTGATTATAAAAACTGATTGTGGATTCGCTATACCTCTAACCTATAGTAGTATGTGACTACACAGCCCCGAAACTCCCTACATTTCGAAACAATTCACAACCCGCTTCCAGGAGCAACACACCCGAGGAGTAGAGCCACTGACTCAGCTACCTAAATCAGGACATCCATTTCCAAGAGCAGCGACTCTGCCTTGACACTGGAAGCTCAATCTATTTATTGATTATAAACTATGATCCAGGCCCAATTCAACTTCCCACCTAAATGCGACTGGTACTACTTAAGCCAGTGCATTACAATCCACTGCAGAATCATCTCATACAAAGAGCAGAGTCACTGACTCAGCACCCCAAATGAGGGACTCTGTCTCCAAGAAGAGCGGCCATTGTAAGTTGATTCTGCCTAAATCCCGGACGCTAATAAAAGCCACTATTTATTGATTATAAAAACTGATTGTGGATTCGCTATACCTCTAACCTATAATAGTATAAGACTACACAGCCCCAAACGTGCCTGCATTTCGAAAAACTTTGCAGCCTGCTTCCAGCAGCATCACACCCCAGGAATAGAGCCACTGACTCAGCTACCCAAATCAGCACCTCCATTTCCAAGAGCAGCGACTCTGCCTTGACACTGGAAGCTCAATCTATTGATTGACTATAAACTATGATCCAGGTCCAATTCAACTTCCCTCCTAAATGCGACTGGGACTACTCAACCCATTGCATTACAATCCACTGCAGAATCATCTCATAGCACAATCTCATACAAAGAGCAGAGTCACTGACTCAGCAACCCAAATCAGGCACTCTATCTCCAAGAAGAGCAGCCATTGTGAGTTGATTCTGCCTAAATCCCGGACGCTAATACAAGCCACTATTTATTGATTATAAAAACTGATTGTGGATTCGCTATACCTCTAACCTATAATAGTATGTGACTGCACAGCCCCGAAACTCCCTACATTTCGAAACAATTCACAACCCGCTTCCAGGAGCAACACACCCGAAGAGTAGAGCCACTGACTCAGCTACCCAAATCAGCACCTCCATTTCCAAGAGCAGCGACTCTCCCTTGACACTGGAAGCTCATTCTATATATTGATTATAAACTCTGATGCAGGCCCAATTCAAATTCCTACCTAAATGCGACTGGAACTACTCAACCCAGTGCATTGCAATCCACTGCAGAATCATCTCATAGCACAAGCTCATACAAAGAGTGGAGTCACTGACTCAGAAACCCAAATTGGGCACTCTATCTCCAAGAAGAGCGACCATTGTAAGTTGATTCTGCCTAAATCCCGGACTCTAATACAAGCCACTATTTACTGATTATAAAAACTGATTGTGGATTCACTAGACCTCTAACCTGTAATACTATGCGACTACTCAGCCCCAAACCTTCCTGCATTTCGAAACACTTCACATTTCGCTTCCAGCAGTATCACACCCGAGGAGTAGAGTCACTGACTCAGCTACCCAAATCAGCACCTCCATTTCCAAGAGCAGCGACTCTGCCTTGACACTGGAAGCTCAATCTATTTATTGATTATAAACTATGATCCAGGCCCAATTCAACTTCCCACCTAAATGTGACTGGGTCTACTCAACCTACTGCATTACAATCCACTGCAGAATCATCTCATAGCACACTCTCATACAAAGAGCAGAGTCCCTGACTCAGCAACCCGAAACAGGCACTCTATCTCCAAGAAGAGCGGCCATTGTACGTTGATTCTGCCTAAATCCCGGACGCTAATACAAGCCACTATTTATTGATTATAAAAACTGATTGTGGATTCGCTATACCTCTAACCTATAATAGTATAAGACTACAGAGCCCCAAATGTGCCTGCATTTCGAAACACTTTGCAGCCTGCTTCCAGCAGCATCACACCCCAGGAGTAGAGCCACTGACTCAGCTACCCAAATCAGCACCTCCATTTCCAAGAGCAGCGACTCTGCCTTGACACTGGAAGCTCAATCTATTGATTGACTATAAACTATGATCCAGGTCCAATTCAACTTCCCTCCTAAATGCGACTGGGACTACTCAACCCAGTGCATTACAATCCACTGCAGAATCATCTCATAGCACAATCTCATACAAAGAGCAGAGTCACTGACTCAGCAACCCAAATCAGGCTCTCTATCTCCAAGAAGAGCGGCCACTGTAAGTTGATTCTGCCTAAATCCCGGACGCTAATACAAGCCACTATTTATTGATTATAAAAACTGATTGTGGATTCGCTATACCTCTAACCTATAATAGTATAAGCCTACACAGCCCCACACGTGCCTGCATTTCAAAACACTTTGCAGCCTGCTTCCAGCAGCATCACACCCCAGGAATAGAGCCACTGACTCAGCTACCCAAATCAGCACCTCCATTTCCAAGAGCAGCGACTCTGCCTTGACACTGGAAGCTCAATCTATTGATTGACTATAAACTATGATCCAGGTCCAATTCAACTTCCCTCCTAAATGCGACTGGGACTACTCAGCCCAGTGCATTACAATCCACTGCAGAATCATCTCATAGCACAATCTCATACAAAGAGCAGAGTCACTGACTCAGCAACCCAAATCAGGCACTCTATCTCCAAGAAGAGCGGCCACTGTAAGTTGATTCTGCCTAAATCCCGGACGCTAATACAAGCCACTATTTATTGAGTATAAAAACTGATTGTGGATTCGCTATACCTCTAACCTATAATAGTATGTGACTACACAGCCCCGAAACTCCCTACATTTCGAAACAATTCACAACCCGCTTCCAGGAGCAACACACCCGAGGAGTAGAGCCACTGACTCAGCTACCCAAATCAGCACCTCCATTTCCAAGAGCAGCGACTCTCCCTTGACATTGGAAGCTCATTCTATATATTGATGATAAACTATGATCCAGGCCCATTTCAAATTCCCACCTAAATGCGACTGAGACTACTCAACCCAGTGCATTACAATCCACTGCAGAATCATCTCATAGCACAAGCTCATACAAAGAGCAGAGTCACTGACTCAGCACCCCAAATCAGGCACTCTATCTCCAAGAAGAGCAGCCATTGTAAGTTGATTCTGCCTAAATCCTGGACGCTAATACAAGCCACTATTTATTGATTATAAAAACTGATTGTGGATTCGCTATACCTCTAACCTATAATAGTATAAGACTACAGAGCCCCAAATGTGCTTGCATTTCGAAACACTTTGCAGCCTGCTTCCAGCAGCATCACACCCCAGGAGTAGAGCCACTGACTCAGCTACCCAAATCAGCACCTCCATTTCCAAGAGCAGCGACTCTGCCTTGACACTGGAAGCTCAATCTATTGATTGACTATAAACTATGATCCAGGTCCAATTCAACTTCCCTCCTAAATGCGACTGGGACTACTCAACCCAGTGCATTACAATCCACTGCAGAATCATCTCATAGCACAATCTCATACAAAGAGCAGAGTCACTGACTCAGCAACCCAAATCAGGCATTCTATCTCCAAGAAGAGCGGCCACTGTAAGTTGATTCTGCCTAAATCCCGGACGCTAATACAAGCCACTATTTATTGATTATAAAAACTGATTGTGGATTCGCTATACCTCTAACCTTTAATAGTATGTGACTACACAACCCCGAAACTCCCTACAATTCGAAACAATTCACAACCAACTTCCAGGAGTAACACACCCGAGGAGTAGAGCCACTGACTCAGCTACCCAAATCAGCACCTCCATTTCCAAGAGCAGCGACTCTCCCTTGACGCTGGAAGCTCAATCTATTTATTGACTATAAACTATGATGCAGGCCCAATTCAAATTCCCACCTAAATGCGACTGGGACTACTCAGCCCAGTGCATTACAATCCACTGCAGAATCATCTCATAGCACAATCTCATACAAAGAGCAGAGTCACTGACTCAGCAACCCAAATCAGGCACTCTATCTCCAAGAAGAGCGGCCACTGTAAGTTGATTCTGCCTAAATCCCGGACGCTAATACAAGCCACTATTTATTGATTATAAAAACTGATTGTGGATTCGCTATACCTCTAACCTATAATAGTATGTGACTACACAGCCCCGAAACTCCCTACATTTCGAAACAATTCACAACCCGCTTGCAGGAGCAACACACCCGAGGAGTAGAGCCACTGACTCAGCTACCCAAATCAGCACATCCATTTCCAAGAGCAGCGACTCTCCCATGACACTGGAACTCATTCTATATATTGATTATAAACTATGATCCAGGCCGAATTCAAATTCCCACCTAGATGCGACTGGGACTACTCAGCCCAGTGCATTACAATCCACTGCAGAATCATCTCATAGCACACTCGCATACAAAGAGCAGAGTCACTGACTCAGCAACCCAAATCAGGCCCTCTATCTCCAAGAAGAGCGGCCATTGTGAGTTGATTCTGCCTAAATCCCGGACGCTAATACAAGCCACTATTTATTGATTATAAAAACTGATTGTGGATTCGCTATACCTCTAACCTATAATAGTATAAGACTACAGAGCCCCAAATGTGCCTGCATTTCGAAACACTTTGCAGCCTGCTTCCAGCAGCATCACACCCCAGGAGTAGAGACACTGACTCAGCTACCCAAATCAGCACCTCCATTTCCAAGAGCAGCGACTCTGCCTTGACACTGGAAGCTCAATCTATTGATTGACTATAAACTATGATCCAGGCCCAATTCAAATTCCCACCTAAATGCGACTGGGACTACTCAGTCCAGTGCATTACAATCCACTGCAGAATCATCTCATAGCACACTCTCATACAAAGAGCAGAGTCACTGACTCAGCAACCCAAATCAGGCCCTCTATCTCCAAGAAGAGCGGCCATTGTGAGTTGATTCTGCCTAAATCCCGGACGCTAATACAAGCCACTATTTATTGATTATAAAAACTGATTGTGGATTCGCTATACCTCTAACCTATATTAGTATGTGACTACACAGCCCCGAAACTGTCTACTTTTTGAAACAATTCACAACCCGCTTCCAGGAGCAACACACCTGAGGAGTAGAGCCACTGACTCAGCTACCCAAATCAGCACCTCCATTTCCAAGAGCAGCAACTCTCCCTTGACACTGGAAGCTCATTCTATATATTGATTATAAACTTTGAACCAGGCCCAATTCAAATTCCCACCTAAATGCGACTGGGACTACTCAACCCAGTGCATTACAATCCACTGCAGAATCATCTCATAGCACAAGCTCATGCAAAGAGCAGAGTCACTGACTCAGCACCCCAAATCAGGCACTCTATCTCCAAGAAGAGCAGCCGTTGTGAGTTGATTCTGCCTAAATCCCGGACGCTAATACAAGCCACTATTTATTGATTATAAAAACTGATTGTGGATTCGCTATACCTCTAACCTATAATAGTATGTGTCTACACAGCCCCGAAACTCCCTCCATTTCGAAACAATTCACAACCCGCTTCCAGGAGCAACACACCCGAGGAGTAGAGCCACTGACTCAGCTACCCAAATCAGCACCTCCATTTCCAAGAGCAGCGACTCTGCCTTGACACTGCAAGCTCGATCTATTGATTGACTATAAACTATGATCCAGGCCCAATTCAACTTCCCTCCTAAATGCGACTGGGACTACTCAGCCCAGTGCATTACAATCCACTGCAGAATCATCTCATAGCACAATCTCATACAAAGAGCAGAGTCACTGACTCAGCAACCCAAATCAGGCACTCTATCTCCAAGAAGAGCGGCCATTGTAAGTTGATTCTGCCTAAATCCCGGACGCTAATACAAGCCACTATTTATTGATTATAAAAACTGATTGTGGATTCGCTATACCTCTAACCTTTAATAGTATGTGACTACACAACCCCGAAACTCCCTACAATTCGAAACAATTCACAACCAACTTCCAGGAGTAACACACCCGAGGAGTAGAGCCACTGACTCAGCTACCCAAATCAGCACCTCCATTTCCAAGAGCAGCGACTCTCCCTTGACACTGGAAGCTCATTCTATATATTGATTATAAACTCTGATCCAGGCTCAATTCAAATTCCCATCTAAATGCGACTGGGACTACTCAACCCAGTGCATTACAATCCACTGCAGAATCATCTCATAGCACTAGCTCATACAAAGATCAGAGTCACTGACTCAGCAACCCAAATCAGGCCCTCTATCTCCAAGAAGAGCGGCCATTGTGAGTTGATTCTGCCTAAATCCCGGACGCTAATACAAGCCACTATTTATTGATTATAAAAACTGATTGTGGATTCGCTATACCTCTAACCTATAATAGTATGTGACTACACAGCCCCGAAACTCCCTACATTTCGAAATAATTCACAACCCGCTTCCAGGAGCAACACACCTGAGAAGTAGAGCCACTGACTCAGCTACCCAAATCAGCACCTCCATTTCCAAGAGCAGCGACTCTCCCTTGACACTGGAACTCATTCTATATATTGATTATAAACTATGATCCAGGCCCAATTCAAATTCCCACCTAAATGCGACTGGGACTACTCAACCCAGTGCATTACAATCCACTGCAGAATCATCTCATAGCACAAGCTCATACAAAGAGCAGAGTCACTGACTCAGCACCCCAAATCTGGCACTCTATCTCCAAGAAGAGCGGCCATTGTAAGTTGATTCTGCCTAAATCCCGAACGCTAATACAAGCCACTATATATTGATTATAAAAACTGATTGTGGATTCGCTATACCTCTAACCTATAATAGTATAAGACTACAGAGCCCCAAATGTGCCTGCATTTCGAAACACTTTGCAGCCTGCTTCCAGCAGCATCACACCCCAGGAGTAGAGCCACTGACTCAGCTACCCAAATCAGCACCTCCATTTCCAAGAGCAGCGACTCTGCCTTGACACTGGAAGCTCAATCTATTGATTGACTATAAACTATGATCCAGGTCCAATTCAACTTCCCTCCTAAATGCGACTGGGACTACTCAGCCCAGTGCATTACAATCCACTGCAGAATCATCTCATAGCAGCAATCTCATACAAAGAGCAGAGTCACTGACTCAGCAACCCAAATCAGGCACTCTATCTCCAAGAAGAGAGGTCATTGTAAGTTGATTCTGCCTAAATCACGGACGCTAATACAAGCCACTATTTATTGATTATAAAAACTGATTGTGGATTCACTAGACCTCTAACCTATAATAGTATGTGACTACACAGCCCCGAAACTCCCTACATTTTGAAACAATTCACAACCCGCTTCCAGGAGCAACACACCCGAGGAGTAGAGCCACTGACTCAGCTACCCAAATCAGCACCTCCATTTCCAAGAGCAGCGACTCTCCCTTGACACTGGAAGCTCATTCTATACATTGATTATAAACTATGATCCAGGCCCAATTCAAATTCCCACCTAAATGCGACTGGGACTACTCAACCCAGTGCATTACAATCCACTGCAGAATCATCTCATAGCACTAGCTCATACAAAGATCAGAGTCACTGACTCAGCAACCCAAATCAGGCCCTCTATCTCCAAGAAGAGCGGCCATTGTGAGTTGATTCTGCCTAAATCCCGGACGCTAATACAAGCCACTATTTATTGATTATAAAAACTGATTGTGGATTCGCTATACCTCTAACCTATAATAGTATGTGACTACACAGCCCCGAAACTCCCTACATTTCGAAATAATTCACAACCCGCTTCCAGGAGCAACACACCTGAGAAGTAGAGCCACTGACTCAGCTACCCAAATCAGCACCTCCATTTCCAAGAGCAGCGACTCTCCCTTGACACTGGAACTCATTCTATATATTGATTATAAACTATGATCCAGGCCCAATTCAAATTCCCACCTAAATGCGACTGGGACTACTCAACCCAGTGCATTACAATCCACTGCAGAATCATCTCATAGCACAAGCTCATACAAAGAGCAGAGTCACTGACTCAGCACCCCAAATCTGGCACTCTATCTCCAAGAAGAGCGGCCATTGTAAGTTGATTCTGCCTAAATCCCGAACGCTAATACAAGCCACTATATATTGATTATAAAAACTGATTGTGGATTCGCTATACCTCTAACCTATAATAGTATAAGACTACAGAGCCCCAAATGTGCCTGCATTTCGAAACACTTTGCAGCCTGCTTCCAGCAGCATCACACCCCAGGAGTAGAGCCACTGACTCAGCTACCCAAATCAGCACCTCCATTTCCAAGAGCAGCGACTCTGCCTTGACACTGGAAGCTCAATCTATTGATTGACTATAAACTATGATCCAGGTCCAATTCAACTTCCCTCCTAAATGCGACTGGGACTACTCAGCCCAGTGCATTACAATCCACTGCAGAATCATCTCATAGCACAATCTCATACAAAGAGCAGAGTCACTGACTCAGCAACCCAAATCAGGCACTCTATCTCCAAGAAGAGAGGTCATTGTAAGTTGATTCTGCCTAAATCACGGACGCTAATACAAGCCACTATTTATTGATTATAAAAACTGATTGTGGATTCACTAGACCTCTAACCTATAATAGTATGTGACTACACAGCCCCGAAACTCCCTACATTTTGAAACAATTCACAACCCGCTTCCAGGAGCAACACACCCGAGGAGTAGAGCCACTGACTCAGCTACCCAAATCAGCACCTCCATTTCCAAGAGCAGCGACTCTCCCTTGACACTGGAAGCTCATTCTATACATTGATTATAAACTATGATCCAGGCCCAATTCAAATTCCCACCTAAATGCGACTGGGACTACTCAACCCAGTGCATTACAATCCACTGCAGAATCATCTCATAGCACAAGCTCATACAAAGAGCAGAGTCACTGACTCAGCACCCCAAATCAGGCACTCTATCTCCAAGAAGAGCGGCCATTGTGAGTTGATTCTGCCTAAATCCCGGACGCTACTACAAGCGTTTATTTATTGATTATAAAAACTGATTGTGGATTCGCTATACATCTAACCTATAATAGTATGTGACTACACAGCCCCGAAACTCCCTACATTTCGAAGCAATTCACAACCCGTTTCCAGGAGCAACACACCCGAGGAGTAGAGCCACTGACTCAGCTACCCAAGTCAGCACCTCCATTTCCAAGAGCAGCGACTCTGCCTTGACACTGTAAGCTCGATCTATTGATTGACTATAAACTATGATCCTGGCCCAATTCAACTTCCCTCCTAAATGCGACTGGGACTACTCAGCCCAGTGTATTACAATCCACTGCAGAATCATCTCATAGCACAGTCTCATTCAAAGAGCAGAGTCACTGACTCAGCAACCCAAATCAGGCCCTCTATCTCCAAGAAGAGCGGCCATTGTGAGTTGATTCTGCCTAAATCCAGGACGCTAATACAAGCCACTATTTATTGATTATAAAAACTGATTGTGGATTCGCTATACCTCTAACCTATAATAGTTTAAGACTACAGAGCCCCAAATGTGCCTGCATTTCGAAACACTTTGCAGCCTGCTTCCAGGAGCAACACACCCGAGGAGGAGAGCCACTGACTCAGCTACCCAAATCAGCACCTCCATTTCCAAGAGCAGCGACTCTCCCTTGACACTGGAAGCTCATTCTATATATTGATTATAAACTATGATCCAGGCCCAATTCAAATTCCCACCTAAATGCGACTGGAACTACTCAACCCAGTGCATTACAATCCACTGCAGAATCATCTCATAGCACAGTCTCATACAAAGAGCAGAGTCACTGACTCAGCACCCCAAATCAGGCACTCTATCTCCAAGAAGAGCGGCCATTGTAAGTTGATTCTGCCTAAATCCTGGACGCTAATACAAGCCACTATTTATTGATTATAAAAACTGATTGTGGATTCGCTATACCTCTAACCTATAATAGTATGTGACTACACAGCCCCGAAACTCCCTACATTTTGAAACAATTCACAACCCGCTTCCAGGAGCAACACACCCGAGGAGTAGAGCCACTGACTCAGCTACCCAAATCAGCACCTCCATTTCCAAGAGCAGCGACTCTCCCTTGACACTGGAAGCCCATTCTATATATTGATTATAAACTATGATCCAGGCCCAATTCAAATTCCCACCTAAATGCGACTGGGACTACTCAACCCAGTGCATTACAATCCACTGCAGAATTATCTCATAGCACAAGCTCATACAAAGAGCAGAGTCACTGACTCAGCACCCCAAATCAGACAATCTATCTCCAAGAAGAGCGGCCATTGTGAGTTGATACTGCCTAAATCCTGGACGCTACTACAAGCCACTATTTATTGATTATAAAAACTGATTGTGGATTCGCTATACCTCTAACCTATAATAGTATGTGACTACACAGCCCCGAAACTCCCTACATTTCGAAACAATTCACAACCCGTTTCCTTGAGCAACACACCCGAGGAGTAGAGCCACTGACTCAGCTACCCAAATCAGCACCTCCATTTCCAAGAGCAGCGACTCAGCCTTGACCCTGCAAGCTCGATCTATTGATTGACTATAAACTATGATCCAGGCCCAATTCAACTTCCCTCCTAAATGCGACTGGGACTACTCAGCCCAGTGCATTACAATCCACTGCAGAATCATCTCATAGCACAATCTCATACAAAGAGCAGAGTCACTGACTCAGCAACCCAAATCAGGCGCTCTATCTCCAAGAAGAGCGGCCATTGTAAGTTGATTCTGCCTAAATCCCGGACGCTAATACAAGCCACTATTTATTGATTAAAGAAACTGATTGTGGATTCGCTATACCTCTAACCTATAATAGTATGTGACTACACAGCCCCGAAACTCCCTACATTTTGAAACAATTCAAAACCCGCTTCCAGGAGCAACACACCCGAGGAGTAGAGCCACTGACTCAGCTACCCAAATCAGCACCTCCATTTCCAAGAGCAGCGACTCTCCCTTGACACTGGAAGCTCATTCTATATATTGAATATAAACTATGATCCAGGCCCAATTCAAATTCCCACCTAAATGCGACTGGGACTACTCAACCCAGTGCATTACAATCCACTGCAGAATCATCTCATAGCACAATCTCATACAAAGAGCAGAGTCACTGACTCAGCAACCCAAATCAGGCGCTCTATCTCCAAGAAGAGCGGCCATTGTAAGTTGATTCTACCTAAATCCCGGACGCTACTACAAGCCACTATTTATTGATTATAAAAACTGATTGTGGATTCGCTATACCTCTAACCTATAATAGTATGTGGCTACACAGCCCTGAAACTCCCTACATTTCGAAACAATTCACAACCCGTTTCCTTGAGCAACACACCCGAGGAGTAGAGCCACTGACTCAGCTACCCAAATCAGCACCTCCATTTCCAAGAGCAGCGACTCTGCCTTGACCCTGCAAGCTCGATCTATTGATTGACTATAAACTATGATCCAGGCCCAATTCAACTTCCCTCCTAAATGCGACTGGGACTACTCAGCCCAGTGCATTACAATCCACTGCAGAATCATCTCATAGCACAATCTCATACAAAGAGCAGAGTCACTGACTCAGCAACCCAAATCAGGCGCTCTATCTCCAAGAAGAGCGGCCATTGTAAGTTGATTCTGCCTAAATCCCGGACGCTAATACAAGCCACTATTTATTGATTATAAAAGCTGATTGTTGATTCGCTATACCTCTAACCTATAATAGTATGTGACTACACAACCCCGAAACTCCCTACATTTCGAAACAATTCACAACCCGCTTCCAGGAGCAACACACCCGAGGAGTAGAGCCACTGACTCAGCTACCCAAATCAGCACCTCCATTTCCAAGAGCAGCGACTCTGCCTTGACCCTGCAAGCTCGATCTATTGATTGACTATAAACTATGATCCAGGCCCAATTCAACTTCCCTCCTAAATGCGACTGGGACTACTCAGCCCAGTGCATTACAATCCACTGCAGAATCATCTCATAGCACAATCTCATACAAAGAGCAGAGTCACTGACTCAGCAACCCAAATCAGGCGCTCTATCTCCAAGAAGAGCGGCCATTGTAAGTTGATTCTGCCTAAATCCCGGACGCTAATACAAGCCACTATTTATTGATTAAAGAAACTGATTGTGGATTCGCTATACCTCTAACCTATAATAGTATGTGACTACACAGCCCTGAAACTCCCTACAATTCGAAACAATTCAAAACCCGATTCCAGGAGCAACACACCCGAGGAGTAGAGCCACTGACTCAGCTACCCAAATCAGCACCTCCATTTCCAAGAGCAGCGACTCTCCCTTGACACTGGAAGCTCATTCTATATATTGAATATAAACTATGATCCAGGCCCAATTCAAATTCCCACCTAAATGCGACTGGGACTACTCAACCCAGTGCATTACAATCCACTGCAGAATCATCTCATAGCACAATCTCATACAAAGAGCAGAGTCACTGACTCAGCAACCCAAATCAGGCGCTCTATCTCCAAGAAGAGCGGCCATTGTAAGTTGATTCTACCTAAATCCCGGACGCTACTACAAGCCACTATTTATTGATTATAAAAACTGATTGTGGATTCGCTATACCTCTAACCTATAATAGTATGTGGCTACACAGCCCTGAAACTCCCTACATTTCGAAACAATTCACAACCCGTTTCCAGGAGCAACACACCCGAGGAATAGAGCCACTGACTCAGCTACCCAAATCAGCACCTCCATTTCCAAGAGCAGCAACTCTGCCTTGACCCTGCAAGCTCGATCTATTGATTGACTATAAACTATGATCCAGGCCCAATTCAACTTCCCTCCTAAATGCGACTGGGACTACTCAGCCCAGTGCATTACAATCCACTGCAGAATCATCTCATAGCACAATCTCATACAAAGAGCAGAGTCACTGACTCAGCAACCCAAATCAGGCGCTCTATCTCCAAGAAGAGCGGCCATTGTAAGTTGATTCTGCCTAAATCCCGGACGCTAATACAAGCCACTATTTATTGATTATAAAAGCTGATTGTTGATTCGCTATACCTCTAACCTATAATAGTATGTGACTACACAGCCCCGAAACTCCCTACATTTCGAAACAATTCACAACCCGCTTCCAGGAGCAACACACCCGAGGAGTAGAGCCACTGACTCAGCTACCCAAATCAGCACCTCCATTTCCAAGAGCAGCGACTCTCCCTTGACACTGGAAGCTCATTCTATATATTGAATATAAACTATGATCCAGGCCCAATTCAAATTCCCACCTAAATGCGACTGGGACTACTCAACCCAGTTCATTACAATCCACTGTAGAATCATCTCATAGCACAAGCTCATACAAAGAGCAGAGTCACTGACTCAGCACCACAAATCAGGCACTCTATCTCCAAGAAGAGCGGCCATTGTGAGTTGATTCTGCCTAAATCCCGGACGCTACTACAAGCCACTATTTATTGATTATAAAAACTGATTGTGGATTCGCTATACCTCTAACCTATAATAGTATGTGGCTACACAGCCCTGAAACTCCCTACATTTCGAAACAATTCACAACCCGTTTCCAGGAGCAACACACCCGAGGAGTAGAGCCACTGACTCAGCTACCCAAATCAGCACCTCCATTTCCAAGAGCAGCGACTCTCCCTTGACACTGGAACTCATTCTATATATTGATTATAAACTATGATCCAGGCCCAATTCAAATTCCCACCTAAATGCGACTGGAACTACTCAACCCAGTGCATTACAATCCACTGCTGAATCATCTCATAGCACAAGCTCATACAAAGAGCAGAGTCACTGACTCAGCACCCCAAATCAGGCACTCTATCTCCAAGAAGAGCGGCCATTGTAAGTTGATTCTGCCTAAATCCTGGACGCTAATACAAGCCACTATATATTGATTATAAAAACTGATTGTGGATTCGCTATACCTCTAACCTATAATAGTATAAGACTACAGAGCCCCAAATGTGCCTGCATTTCGAAACACTTTGCAGCCTGCTTCCAGCAGCATCACACCCCAGGAGTAGAGCCACTGACTACCCAAATCAGCACCTCCATTTCGAAGAGCAGTGACTCTGCCTTGACACTGGAAGCTCAATCTATTGATTGACTATAAACTATGATCCAGGTCCAATTCAACTTCCCTCCTAAATGCGACTGGGACTACTCAGCCCAGTGCATTACAATCCACGGCAGATTCATCTCATAGCACAATCTCATACAAAGAGCAGAGTCACTGACTCAGCAACCCAAATCAGGCACTCTATCTCCAAGAAGAGAGGTCATTGTAAGTTGATTCTGCCTAAATCACGGACACTAATACAAGCCACTATTTTTTGATTATGAAAACTGATTGTGGATTTACTAGACCTCTAACCTATAATAGTATGTGACTAGACAGCCCCGAAACTCCCTACATTTTGAAACAATTCACAACCCGCTTCCAGGAGCAACACACCCGAGGAGTAGAGCCACTGACTCAGCTACCCAAATCAGCACCTCCATTTCCAAGAGCAGCGACTCTCCCTTGACACTGAAAGCTCATTCTATATATTGATTATAAACTCTGATCCAGGCCCAATTCAAATTCCCATCTAAATGCGACTGGGACTACTCAACCCAGTGCATTACAATCCACTGCAGAATCATCTCATAGCACAAGCTCATACAAAGAGCAGAGTCACTGACTCAGCACCCCAAATCAGGCACTCTATCTCCAAGAAGAGCGGCCATTGTGAGTTGATTCTGCCTAAATCCCGGACGCTACTACAAGCCACTATTTATTGATTATAAAAACTGATTGTGGATTCGCTATACATCTAACATGTAATAGTATGTGACTACACAGCCCCGAAACTCCCTACATTTCGAAACAATTCACAACCCGTTTCCAGGAGCAAAACACCCGAGGAGTAGAGCCACTGACTCAGCTACCCAAATCAGCACCTCCATTTCCAAGAGCAGCGACTCTGCCTTGACACTGCAAGCTCGATCTATTGATTGACTATAAACTATGATCCAGGCCCAATTCAACTTCCCTTCTAAATGCGACTGGGACTACTCAGCCCAGTGCATTACAATCCACTGCAGAATCATCCCATAGCACAATCTCATACAAAGAGCAGAGTCACTGACTCAGCAACCCAAATCAGGCACTCTATCTCCAAGAAGAGCGGCCATTGTAAGTGGATTCTGCCTAAATCCCGGACGCTAATACAAGCCACTATTTATTGATTATAAAAACTGATTGTGGATTCGCTATACCTCTAACCTATAATAGTATGTGACTACACAGCCCCGAAACTCCCTACATTTCGAAACAATTCACAACCCGCTTCCAGGAGCAACACACCAGAGGAGTAGAGCCACTGACTCAGCTACCCAAATCAGCACCTCCATTTCCAAGAGCAGCGACTCTCCCTTGACACTGGAAGCTCATTCTATATATTGATTATAAACTACGATCCAGGCCCAATTCAAATTCCCACCTAAATGCGACTGGGACTACTCAACCCAGTGCATTACAATCCACTGCAGAATCATCCCATAGCACAATCTCATACAAAGAGCATAGTCACTGACTCAGCAACCCAAATCAGGCACTCTATCTCCAAGAAGAGCGGCCATTGTAAGTGGATTCTGCCTAAATCCCGGACGCTAATACAAGCCACTATTTATTGATTATAAAAACTGATTGTGGATTCGCTATACCTCTAACCTATAATAGTATGTGACTACACAGCCCCGAAACTCCCTACATTTCGAAACAATTCACAACCCGCTTCCAGGAGCAACACACCAGAGGAGTAGAGCCACTGACTCAGCTACCCAAATCAGCACCTCCATTTCCAAGAGCAGCGACTCTCCCTTGACACTGGAACTCATTCTATATATTGATTATAAACTATGATCCAGGCCCAATTCAAATTCCCACCTAAATGCGACTGGAACTACTCAACCCAGTGCATTACAATCCACTGCTGAATCATCTCATAGCACAAGCTCATACAAAGAGCAGAGTCACTGACTCAGCACCCCAAATCAGGCACTCTATCTCCAAGAAGAGCGGCCATTGTAAGTTGATTCTGCCTAAATCCTGGACGCTAATACAAGCCACTATATATTGATTATAAAAACTGATTGTGGATTCGCTATACCTCTAACCTATAATATTATAAGACTACAGAGCCCCAAATGTGCCTGCATTTCGAAACACTTTGCAGCCTGCTTCCAGCAGCATCACACCCCAGGAGTAGAGCCACTGACTCAGCTACCCAAATCAGCACCTCCATTTCCAAGAGCAGTGACTCTGCCTTGACACTGGAAGCTCAATCTATTGATTTACTATAAACTATGATCCAGGTCCAATTCAACTTCCCTCCTAAATGCGACTGGGACTACTCAGCCCAGTGCATTACAATCCACGGCAGAATCATCTCATAGCACAATCTCATACAAAGAGCAGAGTCACTGACTCAGCAACCCAAATCAGGCACTCTATCTCCAAGAAGAGAGGTCATTGTAAGTTGATTCTGCCTAAATCACGGACGCTAATACAAGCCACTATTTTTTGATTATGAAAACTGATTGTGGATTCACTAGACCTCTAACCTATAATAGTATGTGACTACACAGCCCCGAAACTCCCTACATTTTGAAACAATTCACAACCCGCTTCCAGGAGCAGCACACCCGAGGAGTAGAGCCACTGACTCAGCTACCCAAATCAGCACCTCCATTTCCAAGAGCAGCGACTCTCCCTTGACACTGGAAGCTCATTCTATATATTGATTATAAACTATGATCCAGGCCCAATTCAAATTCCCACCTAAATGCGACTGGGACTACTCAACCCAGTGCATTACAATCCACTGCAGAATCATCTCATAGCACAAGCTCATGCAAAGAGCAGTCACTGACTCAGCACCCCAAATCAGGCACTCTATCTCCAAGAAGAGCGGCCATTGTGAGTTGATTCTGCCTAAATCCCGGACGCTACTACAAGCCACTATTTATTGATTATAAAAACTGATTGTGGATTCGCTATACATCTAACATGTAATAGTATGTGACTACACAGCCCCGAAACTCCCTACATTTCGAAACAATTCACAACCCGTTTCCAGGAGCAAAACACCCGAGGAGTAGAGCCACTGACTCAGCTACCCAAATCAGCACCTCCATTTCCAAGAGCAGCGACTCTGCCTTGACACTGCAAGCTCGATCTATTGATTGACTATAAACTATGATCCAGGCCCAATTCAACTTCCCTCCTAAATGCGACTGGGACTACTCAGCCCAGTGCATTACAATCCACTGCAGAATCATCCCATAGCACAATCTCATACAAAGAGCAGAGTCACTGACTCAGCAACCCAAATCAGGCACTCTATCTCCAAGAAGAGCGGCCATTGTAAGTGGATTCTGCCTAAATCCCGGACGCTAATACAAGCCACTATTTATTGATTATAAAAACTGATTGTGGATTCGCTATACCTCTAACCTATAATAGTATGTGACTACACAGCCCCGAAACTCCCTACATTTCGAAACAATTCACAACCCGCTTCCAGGAGCAACACACCAGAGGAGTAGAGCCACTGACTCAGCTACCCAAATCAGCACCTCCATTTCCAAGAGCAGCGACTCTCCCTTGACACTGGAAGCTCATTCTATATATTGATTATAAACTACGATCCAGGCCCAATTCAAATTCCCACCTAAATGCGACTGGGACTACTCAACCCAGTGCATTACAATCCACTGCAGAATCATCCCATAGCACAATCTCATACAAAGAGCATAGTCACTGACTCAGCAACCCAAATCAGGCACTCTATCTCCAAGAAGAGCGGCCATTGTAAGTGGATTCTGCCTAAATCCCGGACGCTAATACAAGCCACTATTTATTGATTATAAAAACTGATTGTGGATTCGCTATACCTCTAACCTATAATAGTATGTGACTACACAGCCCCGAAACTCCCTACATTTCGAAACAATTCACAACCCGCTTCCAGGAGCAACACACCAGAGGAGTAGAGCCACTGACTCAGCTACCCAAATCAGCACCTCCATTTCCAAGAGCAGCGACTCTCCCTTGACACTGGAACTCATTCTATATATTGATTATAAACTATGATCCAGGCCCAATTCAAATTCCCACCTAAATGCGACTGGAACTACTCAACCCAGTGCATTACAATCCACTGCTGAATCATCTCATAGCACAAGCTCATACAAAGAGCAGAGTCACTGACTCAGCACCCCAAATCAGGCACTCTATCTCCAAGAAGAGCGGCCATTGTAAGTTGATTCTGCCTAAATCCTGGACGCTAATACAAGCCACTATATATTGATTATAAAAACTGATTGTGGATTCGCTATACCTCTAACCTATAATATTATAAGACTACAGAGCCCCAAATGTGCCTGCATTTCGAAACACTTTGCAGCCTGCTTCCAGCAGCATCACACCCCAGGAGTAGAGCCACTGACTCAGCTACCCAAATCAGCACCTCCATTTCCAAGAGCAGTGACTCTGCCTTGACACTGGAAGCTCAATCTATTGATTGACTATAAACTATGATCCAGGTCCAATTCAACTTCCCTCCTAAATGCGACTGGGACTACTCAGCCCAGTGCATTACAATCCACGGCAGAATCATCTCATAGCACAATCTCATACAAAGAGCAGAGTCACTGACTCAGCAACCCAAATCAGGCACTCTATCTCCAAGAAGAGAGGTCATTGTAAGTTGATTCTGCCTAAATCACGGACGCTAATACAAGCCACTATTTTTTGATTATGAAAACTGATTGTGGATTCACTAGACCTCTAACCTATAATAGTATGTGACTACACAGCCCCGAAACTCCCTACATTTTGAAACAATTCACAACCCGCTTCCAGGAGCAGCACACCCGAGGAGTAGAGCCACTGACTCAGCTACCCAAATCAGCACCTCCATTTCCAAGAGCAGCGACTCTCCCTTGACACTGGAAGCTCATTCTATATATTGATTATAAACTATGATCCAGGCCCAATTCAAATTCCCACCTAAATGCGACTGGGACTACTCAACCCAGTGCATTACAATCCACTGCAGAATCATCTCATAGCACAAGCTCATGCAAAGAGCAGTCACTGACTCAGCACCCCAAATCAGGCACTCTATCTCCAAGAAGAGCAGCCATTGTGAGTTGATTCTGCCTAAATCCCGGA
Source organism: Lissotriton helveticus (assembly GCF_964261635.1). Classification (NCBI taxonomy): domain Eukaryota; kingdom Metazoa; phylum Chordata; class Amphibia; order Caudata; family Salamandridae; genus Lissotriton; species Lissotriton helveticus. The sequence goes on along the minus strand of NC_136069.1, from coordinate 1,557,271,132 downwards.
CGCTAATACAAGCCACTATTTATTGATTATAAAAACTGATTGTGGATTCGCTATACCTCTAACCTATAATAGTATGTGACTACACAGCCCCGAAACTTCCTCCATTTTGAAACAATTCACAACCCGCTTCCAGGAGCAACACACCGGAGGAGTAGAGCCACTGACTCAGCTACCCAAACCAGCACCTCCATTTCCAAGAGCAACGACTCTCCCTTGACACTGGAACTCATTCTATATATTGATTATAAACTATGATCCAGGCCCAATTCAAATTCCCACCTAAATGCGACTGGAACTACTCAACCCAGTGCATTCCAATCCACTGCAGAATCATCTCATAGCACAATCTCATACAAAGAGCAGAGTCACTGACTCAGCACCCCAAATCAGGCACTCTATCTCCAGGAAGAGCGCCCATTGTAAGTTGATTCTGCCTAAATCCCGGACGCTAATACAAGCCACTATTTATTGATTATAAAAACTGATTGTGGATTCGCTATACCTCTAAACTATAATAGTATAAGACTACAGAGCCCCAAATGTGCCTGCATTTCGAAACACTTTGCAGCCTGCTTCCAGCAGCATCACACCCGAGGAGTAGAGCCACTGACTCAGCTACCCAAATCAGCACCTCCATTTCCAAGAGCAGGGACTCTGCCTTGACACTGGAAGCTCAATCTATTTATTGATTGTAAACTATGATCCGTGCCCAATTCAAATTCCCACCTATATGCGACAGGGACTACTCAACCCAGTGCATTACAATCCACTGCAGAATCATCTCATAGCTCAAGCTCATACAAAGAGCAGAGTCACTGACTCAGCACCCCAAATCAGGCACTCTATCTCCAAGAAGAGCGGCCATTGTGAGTTGATGCTGCCTAAATCCCGGACGCTACTACAAGCCACTATTTATTGATTGTAAAAACTGATTGTGGATTCGCTATACCTCTAACCTATAATAGTATGTGACTACACAGCCCCGAAACTCCCTACATTTCGAAACAATTCACAACCCGTTTCCAGGAGCAACACACCCGAGGAGTAGAGCCACTGACTCAGCTACCCAAATCAGCACCTCCATTTCCAAGAGCAGCGACTCTGCCTTGACCCTGCAAGCTCGATCTATTGATTGACTATAAACTATGATCCAGGCCCAATTCAACTTCCCTCCTAAATGCGACTGGGACTACTCAGCCCAGTGCATTACAATCCACTGCAGAATCATCTCATAGCACAATCTCATACAAAGAGCAGAGTCACTGACTCAGCAACCAAAATCAGGCCCTCTATCTCCAAGAAGAGCGGCCATTGTAAGTTGATTCTGCCTAAATCCCGGACGCTAATACAAGCCACTATTTATTGATTCTAAAAACTGATTGTGGATTCGCTATACCTCTAACCTATAATAGTATGTGACTACACAGCCCCGAAACTCCCTACATTTTGAAACAATTCACAACCCGCTTCCAGGAGCAACACACCCGAGGAGTAGAGCCACTGACTCAGCTACCCAAATCAGCACCTCCATTTCCAAGAGCAGCGACTCTTCCTTGACACTGCAAGCTCGATCTATTGATTGACTATAAACTATGATCCTGGCCCAATTCAAATTCCCATCTAAATGCGACTGGGACTACTCAACCCAGTGCATTACAATCCACTGCAGAATCATCTCATAGCACAATCTCATACAAAGAGCAGAGTCACTGACTCAGCACCCCAAATCAGGCACTCTATCTCCAAGAAGAGCGGCCATTGTAAGTTGATTCTGCCTTAATCCCGGACGCTAATACAAGCCACTATTTATTGATTATAAAAACTGATTGTGGATTCGCTATACCTCTAACCTATAATAGTACGTGACTACACAGCCACGAAACTCCCTACATTTTGAAACAATTCACAACCCGCTTCCAGGAGCAACACACCCGAGGAGTAGAGCCACTGACTCAGCTACCCAAATCAGCACCTCCATTTCCAAGAGCAGCGACTCTCCCTTGACACTGGAAGCTCATTCTATATATTGATTATAAACTATGATCCAGGCCCAATTCAAATTGCCACCTAAATGTGACTGGGACGACTCAACCCAGTGCATTACAATCCACTGCAGAATCATCTCATAGCACAAGCTCATACAAAGAGCAGAGTCACTGACTCAGCACCCCAAATCAGGCACTCTATCTCCAAGAAGAGCGGCCATTGTGAGTTGATTCTGCCTAAATCCCGGACGCTACTACAAGCCACTATTTATTGATTATAAAAACTGATTGTGGATTCACTAGACCTCTAACCTATAATAGTATGTGACTACACAGCCCCGAAACTCCCTACATTTTGAAACAATTCACAACCCGCTTCCAGGAGCAACACACCCGAGGAGTAGAGCCACTGACTCAGCTACCCAAATCAGCACCTCCATTTCCAGGAGCAGCGACTCTCCCTTGACACTGGAAGCTCATTCTATACATTGATTATAAACTATGATCCAGGCCCAATTCAAATTCCCACCTAAATGCGACTGGGACTACTCAACCCAGTGCATTACAATCCACTGCAGAATCATCTCATAGCACTAGCTCATACAAAGATCAGAGTCACTGACTCAGCAACCCAAATCAGGCCCTCTATCTCCAAGAAGAGCGGCCATTGTGAGTTGATTCTGCCTAAATCCCGGACGCTAATACAAGCCACTATTTATTGATTATAAAAACTGATTGTGGATTCGCTATACCTCTAACCTATAATAGTATGTGACTACACAGCCCCGAAACTCCCTACATTTCGAAATAATTCACAACCCGCTTCCAGGAGCAACACACCTGAGAAGTAGAGCCACTGACTCAGCTACCCAAATCAGCACCTCCATTTCCAAGAGCAGCGACTCTCCCTTGACACTGGAACTCATTCTATATATTGATTATAAACTATGATCCAGGCCCAATTCAAATTCCCACCTAAATGCGACTGGGACTACTCAACCCAGTGCATTACAATCCACTGCAGAATCATCTCATAGCACAAGCTCATACAAAGAGCAGAGTCACTGACTCAGCACCCCAAATCTGGCACTCTATCTCCAAGAAGAGCGGCCATTGTAAGTTGATTCTGCCTAAATCCCGAACGCTAATACAAGCCACTATATATTGATTATAAAAAATGATTGTGGATTCGCTATACCTCTAACCTATAATAGTATAAGACTACAGAGCCCCAAATGTGCCTGCATTTCGAAACACTTTGCAGCCTGCTTCCAGCAGCATCACACCCCAGGAGTAGAGCCACTGACTCAGCTACCCAAATCAGCACCTCCATTTCCAAGAGCAGCGACTCTGCCTTGACACTGGAAGCTCAATCTATTGATTGACTATAAACTATGATCCAGGTCCAATTCAACTTCCCTCCTAAATGCGACGGGGACTACTCAGCCCAGTGCATTACAATCCACTGCAGAATCATCTCATAGCACAATCTCATACAAAGAGCAGAGTCACTGACTCAGCAACCCAAATCAGGCACTCTATCTCCAAGAAGAGAGGTCATTGTAAGTTGATTCTGCCTAAATCACGGACGCTAATACAAGCCACTATTTATTGATTATAAAAACTGATTGTGGATTCACTAGACCTCTAACCTATAATAGTATGTGACTACACAGCCCCGAAACTCCCTACATTTTGAAACAATTCACAACCCGCTTCCAGGAGCAACACACCCGAGGAGTACAGCCACTGACTCAGCTACCCAAATCAGCACCTCCATTTCCAAGAGCAGCGACTCTCCCTTGACACTGGAAGCTCATTCTATACATTGATTATAAACTATGATCCAGGCCCAATTCAAATTCCCACCTAAATGCGACTGGGACTACTCAACCCAGTGCATTACAATCCACTGCAGAATCATCTCATAGCACAAGCTCATACAAAGAGCAGAGTCACTGACTCAGCACCCCAAATCAGGCACTCTATCTCCAAGAAGAGCGGCCATTGTGAGTTGATTCTGCCTAAATCCCGGACGCTACTACAAGCCTTTATTTATTGATTATAAAAACTGATTGTGGATTCGCTATACATCTAACCTATAATAGTATGTGACTACACAGCCCTGAAACTCCCTACATTTCGAAGCAATTCACAACCCGTTTCCAGGAGCAACACACCCGAGGAGTAGAGCCACTGACTCAGCTACCCAAATCAGCACCTCCATTTCCAAGAGCAGCGACTCTGCCTTGACACTGCAAGCTCGATCTATTGATTGACTATAAACTATGATCCTGGCCCGATTCAACTTCCCTCCTAAATGCGACTGGGACTACTCAGCCCAGTGCATTACAATCCACTGCAGAATCATCTCATAGCACAGTCTCATTCAAAGAGCAGAGTCACTGACTCAGCAACCCAAATCAGGCCCTCTATCTCCAAGAAGAGCGGCCATTGTGAGTTGATTCTGCCTAAATCCAGGACGCTAATACAAGCCACTATTTATTGATTATAAAAACTGATTGTGGATTCGCTATACCTCTAATCTATATTAGTATGTGACTACACAGCCCCGAAACTCCCTACTTTTTGAAACAATTCACAACCCGCTTCCAGGAGCAACACACCCGAGGAGTAGAGCCACTGACTCAGCTACCCAAATCAGCACCTCCATTTCCAAGAGCAGCGACTCTCCCTTGACACTGGAAGCTCATTCTATATATTGATTATAAACTTTGATCCAGGCCCAATTCAAATTCCCACCTAAATGCGACTGGGATCACTCAACCCAGTGCATTACAATCCACTGTAGAATCATCTCATAGCACAAGCTCATACAAAGAGCGGAGTCACTGACTCAGCACCCCAAATCAGGCACTCTATCTCCAAGAAGAACGGCCATTGTAAGTTGATTCTGCCCAAATCCTGGACGCTAATACAAGCCACTATTTATTGATTATAAAAACTGATTGTGGATTCGCTATACCTCTAACCTATAATAGTTTAAGACTACAGAGCCCCAAATGTGCCTGCATTTCGAAACACTTTGCAGCCTGCTTCCAGGAGCAACACACCCGAGGAGTAGAGCCACTGACTCAGCTACCCAAATCAGCACCTCCATTTCCAAGAGCAGCGACTCTGCCTTGACCCTGCAAGCTCGATCTATTGATTGACTATAAACTATGATCCAGGCCCAATTCAACTTCCCTCCTAAATGCGACTGGGACTACTCAGCCCAGTGCATTACAATCCACTGCAGAATCATCTCATAGCACAATCTCATACAAAGAGCAGAGTCACTGACTCAGCAACCAAAATCAGGCCCTCTATCTCCAAGAAGAGCGGCCATTGTAAGTTGATTCTGCCTAAATCCCGGACGCTAATACAAGCCACTATTTATTGATTCTAAAAACTGATTGTGGATTCGCTATACCTCTAACCTATAATAGTATGTGACTAGACAGCCCCGAAACTCCCTACATTTTGAAACAATTCACAACCCGCTTCCAGGAGCAACACACCCGAGGAGTAGAGCCACTGACTCAGCTACCCAAATCAGCACCTCCATTTCCAAGAGCAGCGACTCTGCCTTGACACTGGAAGCTCAATCTATTGATTGACTATAAACTATGATCCAGGTCCAATTCAACTTCCCTCCTAAATGCGACTGGGACTACTCAGCCCAGTGCATTACAATCCACTGCAGAATCATCTCATAGCACAATCTCATACAAAGAGCAGAGTCACTGATTCAGCAACCCAAATCAGGCACTCTATCTCCAAGAAGAGAGGTCATTGTAAGTTGATTCTGCCTAAATCACGGACGCTAATACAAGCCACTATTTATTGATTATAAAAACTGATTGTGGATTCACTAGACCTCTAACCTATAATAGTATGTGACTACACAGCCCCGAAACTCCCTACATTTTGAAACAATTCACAACCCGCTTCCAGGAGCAACACACCCGAGGAGTAGAGCCACTGACTCAGCTACCCAAATCAGCACCTCCATTTCCAAGAGCAGCGACTCTCCCTTGACACTGGAAGCTCATTCTATACATTGATTATAAACTATGATCCAGGCCCAATTCAAATTCCCACCTAAATGCGACTGGGACTACTCAACCCAGTGCATTACAATCCACTGCAGAATCATCTCATAGCACAAGCTCATACAAAGAGCAGAGTCACTGACTCAGCACCCCAAATCAGGCACTCTATCTCCAAGAAGAGCGGCCATTGTGAGTTGATTCTGCCTAAATCCCGGACGCTACTACAAGCCTTTATTTATTGATTATAAAAACTGATTGTGGATTCGCTATACATCTAACCTATAATAGTATGTGACTACACAGCCCCGAAACTCCCTACATTTCGAAGCAATTCACAACCCGTTTCCAGGAGCAACACACCCGAGGAGTAGAGCCACTGACTCAGCTACCCAAATCAGCACCTCCATTTCCAAGAGCAGCGACTCTGCCTTGACACTGTAAGCTTGATCTATTGATTGACTATAAACTATGATCCTGGCCCAATTCAACTTCCCTCCTAAATGCGACTGGGACTACTCAGCCCAGTGCATTACAATCCACTGCAGAATCATCTCATAGCACAGTCTCATTCAAAGAGCAGAGTCACTGACTCAGCAACCCAAATCAGGCCCTCTATCTCCAAGAAGAGCGGCCATTGTGAGTTGATTCTGCCTAAATCCAGGACGCTAATACAAGCCACTATTTATTGATTATAAAAACTGATTGTGGATTCGCTATACCTCTAACCTATAATAGTTTAAGACTACAGAGCCCCAAATGTGCCTGCATTTCGAAACACTTTGCAGCCTGCTTCCAGGAGCAACACACCCGAGGAGTAGAGCCACTGACTCAGCTACCCAAATCAGCACCTCCATTTCCAAGAGCAGCGACTCTCCCTTGACACTGGAAGCCCATTCTATATATTGATTATAAACTATGATCCAGGCCCAATTCAAATTCCCACCTAAATGCGACTGGGACTACTCAACCCAGTGCATTACAATCCACTGCAGAATTATCTCATAGCACAAGCTCATACAAAGAGCAGAGTCACTGACTCAGCACCCCAAATCAGACAATCTATCTCCAAGAAGAGCGGCCATTGTGAGTTGATACTGCCTAAATCCCGGACGCTACTACAAGCCACTATTTATTGATTATAAAAACTGATTGTGGATTCGCTATACCTCTAACCTATAATAGTATGTGACTACACAGCCCCGAAACTCCCTACATTTCGAAACAATTCACAACCCGTTTCCAGGAGCAACACACCCGAGGAGTAGAGCCACTGACTCAGCTACCCAAATCAGCACCTCCATTTCCAAGAGCAGCGACTCTGCCTTGACCCTGCAAGCTCGATCTATTGATTGACTATAAACTATGATCCAGGCCCAATTCAACTTCCCTCCTAAATGCGACTGGGACTACTCAGCCCAGTGCATTACAATCCACTGCAGAATCATCTCATAGCACAATCTCATACAAAGAGCAGAGTCACTGACTCAGCAACCCAAATCAGGCGCTCTATCTCCAAGAAGAGCAGCCATTGTAAGTTGATTCTGCCTAAATCCCGGACGCTAATACAAGCCACTATTTATTGATTATAAAAGCTGATTGTTGATTCGCTATACCTCTAACCTATAATAGTATGTGACTACACAACCCCGAAACTCCCTACATTTTGAAACAATTCAAAACCCGCTTCCAGGAGCAACACACCCGAGGAGTAGAGCCACTGACTCAGCTACCCAAATCAGCACCTCCATTTCCAAGAGCAGCGACTCTCCCTTGACACTGGAAGCTCATTCTATATATTGATTATAAACTCTAAACCAGGCTCAATTCAAATTCCCATCTAAATGCGACTGGGACTACTCAACCCAGTGCATTACATTCCACTGCAGAATCATCTCATAGCACAGTCTCATACAAAGAGCAGAGTCACTGACTCAGCAACCCAAATCAGGCCCTCTATCTCCAAGAAGAGCGGCCATTGTGAGATGATTCTGCCTAAATCCCGGACGCTAATACAAGCCACTATTTATTGATTATAAAAACTGATTGTGGATTCGCTATACCTCTAACCGATAATAGTATGTGACTACACAGCCCCAAAAACTCCCTACATTTCGAAACAATTCACAACCCGCTTCCAGGAGCAACACACCCGAGGAGTAGAGCCACTGACTCAGCTACCCAAATCAGCACCTCCATTTCCAAGAGCAGCGACTCTCCCTTGACACTGGAACTCATTCTATATATTGATTATAAACTATGATCCAGGCCCAATTCAAATTCCCACCTAAATGCGACTGGAACTACTCAACCCAGTGCATTACAATCCACTGCTGAATCATCTCATAGCACAAGCTCATACAAAGAGCAGAGTCACTGACTCAGCACCCCAAATCAGGCACTCTATCTCCAAGAAGAGCGGCCATTGTAAGTTGATTCTGCCTAAATCCTGGACGCTAATACAAGCCACTATATATTGATTATAAAAACTGATTGTGGATTCGCTATACCTCTAACCTATAATAGTATAAGACTACAGAGCCCCAAATGTGCCTGCATTTCGAAACACTTTGCAGCCTGCTTCCAGCAGCATCACACCCCAGGAGTAGAGCCACTGACTACCCAAATCAGCACCTCCATTTCGAAGAGCAGTGACTCTGCCTTGACACTGGAAGCTCAATCTATTGATTGACTATAAACTATGATCCAGGTCCAATTCAACTTCCCTCCTAAATGCGACTGGGACTACTCAGCCCAGTGCATTACAATCCACGGCAGAATCATCTCATAGCACAATCTCATACAAAGAGCAGAGTCACTGACTCAGCAACCCAAATCAGGCACTCTATCTCCAAGAAGAGAGGTCATTGTAAGTTGATTCTGCCTAAATCACGGACGCTAATACAAGCCACTATTTTTTGATTATGAAAACTGATTGTGGATTCACTAGACCTCTAACCTATAATAGTATGTGACTACACAGCCCCGAAACTCCCTACATTTCGAAACAATTCACAACCCATTTCCAGGAGCAACACACCCGAGGAGTAGAGCCACTGACTCAGCTACCCAAATCAGCACCTCCATTTCCAAGAGCAGCGACTCTGCCTTGACCCTGCAAGCTCGATCTATTGATTGACTATAAACTATGATCCATGCCCAATTCAACTTCCCTCCTAAATGCGACTGGGACTACTCAGCCCAGTGCATTACAATCCACTGCAGAATCATCTCATAGCACAATCTCATACAAAGAGCAGAGTCACTGACTCAGCAACCAAAATCAGGCCCTCTATCTCCAAGAAGAGCGGCCATTGTAAGTTGATTCTGCCTAAATCCCGGACGCTAATACAAGCCACTATTTATTGATTCTAAAAACTGATTGTGGATTCGCTATACCTCTAACCTATAATAGTATGTGACTAGACAGCCCCGAAACTCCCTACATTTTGAAACAATTCACAACCCGCTTCCAGGCGCAACACACCCGAGGAGTAGAGCCACTGACTCAGCTACCCAAATCAGCACCTCCATTTCCAAGAGCAGCGACTCTCCCTTGACACTGAAAGCTCATTCTATATATTGATTATAAACTCTGATCCAGGCCCAATTCAAATTCCCATCTAAATGCGACTGGGACTACTCAACCCAGTGCATTACAATCCACTGCAGAATCATCTCATAGCACAATCTCATACAAAGAGCAGAGTCACTGACTCAGCACCCCAAATCAGGCACTCTATCTCCAAGAAGAGCGGCCATTGTAAGTTGATTCTGCCTTAATCCCGGACGCTAATACAAGCCACTATTTATTGATTATAAAAACTGATTATGGATTCGCTATACCTCTAACCTATAATAGTATGTGACTACGCAGCCACGAAACTCCCTACATTTTAAAACAATTCACAACCCGCTTCCAGGAGCAACACACCCGAGGAGTAGAGCCACTGACTCAGCTACCCAAATCAGCACCTCCATTTCCAAGAGCAGCGACTCTCCCTTGACACTGGAAGCTCATTCTATATATTGATTATAAACTATGATCCAGGCCCAATTCAAATTGCCACCTAAATGCGACTGGGACGACTCAACCCAGTGCATTACAATCCACTGCAGAATCATCTCATAGCACAAGCTCATACAAAGAGCAGAGTCACTGACTCAGCACCCCAAATCAGGCACTCTATCTCCAAGAAGAGCGGCCATTGTGAGTTGATTCTGCCTAAATCCCGGACGCTACTACAAGCCACTAATTGTTGATTATAAAAACTGATTGTGGATTCGCTATACATCTAACATGTAATAGTATGTGACTACACAGCCCCGAAACTCCCTACATTTCGAAACAATTCACAACCCGTTTCCAGGAGCAAAACACCCGAGGAGTAGAGCCACTGACTCAGCTACCCAAATCAGCACCTCCATTTCCAAGAGCAGCGACTCTGCCTTGACACTGCAAGCTCGATCTATTGATTGACTATAAACTATGATCCAGGCCCAATTCAACTTCCCTCCTAAATGCGACTGGGACTACTCAGCCCAGTGCATTACAATCCACTGCAGAATCATCCCATAGCACAATCTCATACAAAGAGCAGAGTCACTGACTCAGCAACCCAAATCAGGCACTCTATCTCCAAGAAGAGCGGCCATTGTAAGTGGATTCTGCCTAAATCCCGGACGCTAATACAAGCCACTATTTATTGATTATAAAAACTGATTGTGGATTCGCTATACCTCTAACCTATAATAGTATGTGACTACACAGCCCCGAAACTCCCTACATTTAGAAACAATTGACAACCCACTTCCAGGAGCAACACACCAGAGGAGTAGAGCCACTGACTCAGCTACCCAAATCAGCACCTCCATTTCCAAGAGCAGCGACTCTCCCTTGACACTGGAAGCTCATTCTATATATTGATTATAAACTACGATCCAGGCCCAATTCAAATTCCCACCTAAATGCGACTGGGACTACTCAACCCAGTGCATTACAATCCACTGCAGAATCATCCCATAGCACAATCTCATACAAAGAGCATAGTCACTGACTCAGCAACCCAAATCAGGCACTCTATCTCCAAGAAGAGCGGCCATTGTAAGTGGATTCTGCCTAAATCCCGGACGCTAATACAAGCCACTATTTATTGATTATAAAAACTGATTGTGGATTCGCTATACCTCTAACCTATAATAGTATGTGACTACACAGCCCCGAAACTCCCTACATTTCGAAACAATTCACAACCCGCTTCCAGGAGCAACACACCAGAGGAGTAGAGCCACTGACTCAGCTACCCAAATCAGCACCTCCATTTCCAAGAGCAGCGACTCTCCCTTGACACTGGAACTCATTCTATATATTGATTATAAACTATGATCCAGGCCCAATTCAAATTCCCACCTAAATGCGACTGGAACTACTCAACCCAGTTCATTACAATCCACTGCTGAATCATCTCATAGCACAAGCTCATACAAAGAGCAGAGTCACTGACTCAGCACCCCAAATCAGGCACTCTATCTCCAAGAAGAGCGGCCATTGTAAGTTGATTCTGCCTAAATCCTGGACGCTAATACAAGCCACTATATATTGATTATAAAAACTGATTGTGGATTCGCTATACCTCTAACCTATAATATTATAAGACTACAGAGCCCCAAATGTGCCTGCATTTCGAAACACTTTGCAGCCTGCTTCCAGCAGCATCACACCCCAGGAGTAGAGCCACTGACTCAGCTACCCAAATCAGCACCTCCATTTCCAAGAGCAGTGACTCTGCCTTGACACTGGAAGCTCAATCTATTGATTGACTATAAACTATGATCCAGGTCCAATTCAACTTCCCTCCTAAATGCGACTGGGACTACTCAGCCCAGTGCATTACAATCCACGGCAGAATCATCTCATAGCACAATCTCATACAAAGAGCAGAGTCACTGACTCAGCAACCCAAATCAGGCACTCTATCTCCAAGAAGAGAGGTCATTGTAAGTTGATTCTGCCTAAATCACGGACGCTAATACAAGCCACTATTTTTTGATCATGAAAACTGATTGTGGATTCACTAGACCTCTAACCTATAATAGTATGTGACTACACAGCCCCGAAACTCCCTACATTTTGAAACAATTCACAACCCGCTTCCAGGAGCAGCACACCCGAGGAGTAGAGCCACTGACTCAGCTACCCAAATCAGCACCTCCATTTCCAAGAGCAGCGACTCTCCCTTGACACTGGAAGCTCATTCTATATATTGATTATAAACTATGATCCAGGCCCAATTCAAATTCCCACCTAAATGCGACTGGGACTACTCAACCCAGTGCATTACAATCCACTGCAGAATCATCTCATAGCACAAGCTCATGCAAAGAGCAGTCACTGACTCAGCACCCCAAATCAGGCACTCTATCTCCAAGAAGAGCAGCCATTGTGAGTTGATTCTGCCTAAATCCCGGACGCTAATACAAGCCACTATTTATTGATTATAAAAACTGATTGTGGATTCGCTATACCTCTAACCTATAATAGTATGTGACTACACAGCCCCGAAACTTCCTCCATTTTGAAACAATTCACAACCCGCTTCCAGGAGCAACACACCGGAGGAGTAGAGCCACTGACTCAGCTACCCAAACCAGCACCTCCATTTCCAAGAGCAACGACTCTCCCTTGACACTGGAACTCATTCTATATATTGATTATAAACTATGATCCAGGCCCAATTCAAATTCCCACCTAAATGCGACTGGAACTACTCAACCCAGTGCATTACAATCCACTGCAGAATCATCTCATAGCACAATCTCATACAAAGAGCAGAGTCACTGACTCAGCACCCCAAATCAGGCACTCTATCTCCAAGAAGAGCGCCCATTGTAAGTTGATTCTGCCTAAATCCCGGACGCTAATACAAGCCACTATTTATTGATCATAAAAACTGATTGTGGATTCGCTATACCTCTAAACTATAATAGTATAAGACTACAGAGCCCCAAATGTGCCTGCATTTCGAAACACTTTGCAGCCTGCTTCCAGCAGCATCACACCCGAGGAGTAGAGCCACTGACTCAGCTACCCAAATCAGCACCTCCATTTCCAAGAGCAGGGACTCTGCCTTGACACTGGAAGCTCAATCTATTTATTGATTGTAAACTATGATCCGTGCCCAATTCAAATTCCCACCTATATGCGACAGGGACTACTCAACCCAGTGCATTACAATCCACTGCAGAATCATCTCATAGCACAAGCTCATACAAAGAGCAGAGTCACTGACTCAGCACCCCAAATCAGGCACTCTATCTCCAAGAAGAGCGGCCATTGTGAGTTGATGCTGCCTAAATCCCGGACGCTACTACAAGCCACTATTTATTGATTGTAAAAACTGATTGTGGATTCGCTATACCTCTAACCTATAATAGTATGTGACTACACAGCCCCGAAACTCCCTACATTTCGAAACAATTCACAACCCGTTTCCAGGAGCAACACACCCGAGGAGTAGAGCCACTGACTCAGCTACCCAAATCAGCACCTCCATTTCCAAGAGCAGCGACTCTGCCTTGACCCTGCAAGCTCGATCTATTGATTGACTATAAACTATGATCCAGGCCCAATTCAACTTCCCTCCTAAATGCGACTGGGACTACTCAGCCCAGTGCATTACAATCCACTGCAGAATCATCTCATAGCACAATCTCATACAAAGAGCAGAGTCACTGACTCAGCAACCAAAATCAGGCCCTCTATCTCCAAGAAGAGCGGCCATTGTAAGTTGATTCTGCCTAAATCCCGGACGCTAATACAAGCCACTATTTATTGATTCTAAAAACTGATTGTGGATTCGCTATACCTCTAACCTATAATAGTATGTGACTACACAGCCCCGAAACTCCCTACATTTTGAAACAATTCACAACCCGCTTCCAGGAGCAACACACCCGAGGAGTAGAGCCACTGACTCAGCTACCCAAATCAGCACCTCCATTTCCAAGAGCAGCGACTCTCCCTTGACACTGAAAGCTCATTCTATATATTGATTATAAACTCTGATCCAGGCCCAATTCAAATTCCCATCTAAATGCGACTGGGACTACTCAACCCAGTGCATTACAATCCACTGCAGAATCATCTCATAGCACAATCTCATACAAAGAGCAGAGTCACTGACTCAGCACCCCAAATCAGGCACTCTATCTCCAAGAAGAGCGGCCATTGTAAGTTGATTCTGCCTTAATCCCGGACGCTAATACAAGCCACTATTTATTGATTATAAAAACTGATTGTGGATTCGCTATACCTCTAACCTATAATAGTACGTGACTACACAGCCACGAAACTCCCTACATTTTGAAACAATTCACAACCCGCTTCCAGGAGCAACACACCCGAGGAGTAGAGCCACTGACTCAGCTACCCAAATCAGCACCTCCATTTCCAAGAGCAGCGACTCTCCCTTGACACTGGAAGCTCATTCTATATATTGATTATAAACTATGATCCAGGCCCAATTCAAATTGCCACCTAAATGTGACTGGGACGACTCAACCCAGTGCATTACAATCCACTGCAGAATCATCTCATAGCACAAGCTCATACAAAGAGCAGAGTCACTGACTCAGCACCCCAAATCAGGCACTCTATCTCCAAGAAGAGCGGCCATTGTGAGTTGATTCTGCCTAAATCCCGGACGCTACTACAAGCCACTATTTATTGATTATAAAAACTGATTGTGGATTCGCTATACATCTAACATGTAATAGTATGTGACTACACAGCCCCGAAACTCCCTACAGTTTGAAACAATTCACAACCCGTTTCCAGGAGCAACACACCGAGGAGTAGAGCCACTGACTCAGCTACCCAAATCAGCACCTCCATTTCCAAGAGCAGCGACTCTGCCTTGACACTGCAAGCTCGATCTATTGATTGACTATAAACTATGATCCAGGCCCAATTCAACTTCCCTCCTAAATGCGACTGGGACTACTCAGCCCAGTGCATTACAATCCACTGCAGAATCATCCCATAGCACAATCTCATACAAAGAGCAGAGTCACTGACTCAGCAACCCAAATCAGGCACTCTATCTCCAAGAAGAGCGGCCATTGTAAGTGGATTCTGCCTAAATCCCAGACGCTAATACAAGCCACTATTTATTGATTATAAAAACTGATTGTGGATTCGCTATACCTCTAACCTATAATAGTATGTGACTACACAGCCCCGAAACTCCCTACATTTCGAAACAATTCACAACCCGCTTCCAGGAGCAACACACCAGAGGAGTAGAGCCACTGACTCAGCTACCCAAATCAGCACCTCCATTTCCAAGAGCAGCGACTCTCCCTTGACACTGGAAGCTCATTCTATATATTGATTATAAACTACGATCCAGGCCCAATTCAAATTCCCACCTAAATGCGACTGGGACTACTCAACCCAGTGCATTACAATCCACTGCAGAATCATCCCATAGCACAATCTCATACAAAGAGCATAGTCACTGACTCAGCAACCCAAATCAGGCACTCTATCTCCAAGAAGAGCGGCCATTGTAAGTGGATTCTGCCTAAATCCCGGACGCTAATACAAGCCACTATTTATTGATTATAAAAACTGATTGTGGATTCGCTATACCTCTAACCTATAATAGTATGTGACTACACAGCCCCGAAACTCCCTACATTTCGAAACAATTCACAACCCGCTTCCAGGAGCAACACACCAGAGGAGTAGAGCCACTGACTCAGCTACCCAAATCAGCACCTCCATTTCCAAGAGCAGCGACTCTCCCTTGACACTGGATGCTCATTCTATATATTGATTATAAACTCTGATCCAGGCCCAATTCAAATTCCCATCTAAATGCGACTGGGACTACTCAACCCAGTGCATTACAATCCACTGCAGAATCATCTCATAGCACAGTCTCATACAAAGAGCAGAGTCACTGACTCAGCAACCCAAATCAGGCCCTCTATCTCCAAGAAGAGCGGCCATTGTGAGTTGATTCCGACTTAATCCCGGACACTAATGCAAGCCACTATTTATTGATTATAAAAACTGATTGTGGATTCGCTATACCTCTAACCTATAATAGTATGTGACTACACAGCCCCGAAACTCCCTACATTTCGAAACAATTCACAACCCGCTTCCAGGAGCAACACACCAGAGGAGTAGAGCCACTGACTCAGCTACCCAAATCAGCACCTCCATTTCCAAGAGCAGCGCCTCTCCCTTGACACTGGATGCTCATTCTATATATTGATTATAAACTCTGATCCAGGCCCAATTCAAATTCCCATCTAAATGCGACTGGGACTACTCAACCCAGTGCATTACAATCCACTGCAGAATCATCTCATAGCACAGTCTCATACAAAGAGCAGAGTCACTGACTCAGCAACCCAAATCAGGCCCTCTATCTCCAAGAAGAGCGGCCATTGTGAGTTGATTCCGACTTAATCCCGGACACTAATGCAAGCCACTATTTATTGATTATAAAAACTGATTGTGGATTCGCTATACCTCTAACCTATAATAGTATGTGACTACACAGCCCCGAAACTCCCTACATTTCGAAACAATTCACAACCCGCTTCCAGGAGCAACACACCCGAGGAGTAGAGCCACTGACTCAGCTACCCAAATCAGCACCTCCATTTCCAAGAGCAGCGACTCTCCCATGACACTGGAACTCATTCTATATATTGATTATAAACTATGATCCAGGCCGAATTCAAATTCCCACCTAAATGCGACTGGGACTACTCAACCCAGTGCATTACAATCCACTGCAGAATCATCTCATAGCACAAGCTCATACAAAGAGCAGAGTCACTGACTCAGCACCCCAAATCAGGCACTCTACCTCCAAGAAGTGCGGCCATTGTAAGTTGATTCTGCCTAAATCCCGGACGCTAATACAAGCCACTATTTATTGATTATAAAAACTGATTGTGGATTCGCTATACCTCTAACCTATAATAGTATGTGACTACACAGCCCCGAAACTCCCTACATTTCGAAACAATTCACAACCCGCTTCCAGGAGCAACACACCGGAGGAGTAGAGCCACTGACTCAGCTACCCAAATCAGCACCTCCAATTCCAAGAGCAACGACTCTCACTTGACACTGGAACTCATTCTATATATTGATTATAAACTATGATCCAGGCCCAATTCAAATTCCCACCTAAATGCGACTGGAACTACTCAACCCAGTGCATTACAATCCACTGCAGAATCATCTCATAGCACAATCTCATACAAAGAGCAGAGTCACTGACTCAGCACCCCAAATCAGGCACTCTATCTCCAAGAAGAGAGCCCATTGTAAGTTGATTCTGCCTAAATCCCGGACGCTAATACAAGCCACTATTTATTGATTATAAAAACTGATTGTGGATTCGCTATACCTCTAAACTATAATAGTATAAGACTACAGAGCCCCAAATGTGCCTGCATTTCGAAACACTTTGCAGCCTGCTTCCAGCAGCATCACACCCCAGGAGTAGAGCCACTGACTCAGCTACCCAAATGAGCACCTCCATTTCCAGGAGCAGCGACTCTGCCTTGACACTGGAAGCTCAATCTATTGATTGACTATAAACTATGATCCAGGCCCAATTCAACTTCCCTCCTAAATGCGACTGGGACTACTCAGCCCAGTGCATTACATTCCACTGCAGAATCATCTCATAGCACAGTCTCATACAAAGAGCAGAGTCACTGACTCAGCAACCCAAATCAGGCCCTCTATCTCCAAGAAGAGCGGCCATTGTGAGTTGATTCTGCCTAAATCCCGGACGCTAATACAAGCAACTATTTATTGATTATAAAAACTGATTGTGGATTCTCTATACCTCTAACCTATAATAGTATGTGACTACACAGCCCCGAAACTTCCTACATTTTGGAACAATTCACAACCCGCTTCCAGGAGCAACACACCCGAGGAGTAGAGCCACTGACTCAGCTACCCAAATCAGCACCTCGATTTCCAAGAGTAGCGACTCTGCCTTGACACTGCAAGCTCGATCTATTGATTGACTATAAACTATGATCCAGGCCCAATTCAACTTCCCTCCTAAATGCGACTGGGACTACTCAGCCCAGTGCATTACAATCCACTGCAGAATTATCTCTTAGCACAATCTCATACAAAGAGCAGAGTCACTGACTCAGCAACCAAAATCAGGCACTCTATCTCCAAGAAGAGCGGCCATTGTAAGTTGATTCTGCCTAAATCCCGGACGCTAATACAAGCCACTATTTATTGATTATAAAAACTGATTGTGGATTCGCTATACCTCTAACCTATAATAGTATGTGACTACACAGCCCCGAAACTCGCTACATTTCTAAACAATTCACAACCCGCTTCCAGGAGCAACACACCCGAGGAGTAGAGCGACTGACTTAGCTACCCAAATCAGCACCTCCATTTCCAAGAGCAGCGACTCTCCCTTGACACTGGAAGCTCATTCTATATATTGATTATAAACTATGATCCAGGCCCAATTCAAATTCCCACCTAAATGCGACTGGGACTACTCAACCCAGTGCATTACAATCCACTGTAGAATCATCTCATAGCACAAGCTCATACAAAGAGCAGAATCACTGACTCAGCACCCCAAATCAGGCACTCTATCTCCAAGAAGAGCGGCCATTGTGAGTTGATTCTGCCTAAATCCCGGACGCTAATACAAGCCACTATTTATTGATTATAAAAACTGATTGTGGATTCGCTATACCTCTAACCTATAATAATATGTGACTACACAGCCCCGAAACTCCCTCCATTTCGAAACAATTCACAACCCGCTTCCAGGAGCAACACACCCGAGGAGTAGAGCCACTGACTCAGCTACCCAAATCAGCACCTCCATTTCCAAGAGCAGCGACTCTCCCTTGACACTGGAAGCTCATTCTATATATTGATTATAAACTCTGATCCAGGCCCAACTCAAATTCCTACCTAAATGCGACTGGAACTACTCAACCCAGTGCATTACAATCCACTGCAGAATCATCTCACAGCACAAGCTCATACAAAGAACAGAGTCACTGACTCAGCAACCCAAATCAGGCACTCTATCTCCAAGAAGAGCGGCCATTGTAAGTTGATTCTGCCTAAATCCCGGCCACTAATCCAAGTAACTATTTATTGTTTATAAAAACTGATTGTGGATTCGCTATACCTCTAACCTATAATAGTATGTGACTACACAGCCCCGAGACTCCCTACATTTCGAAACAATTCACAACCCGTTTCCAGGAGCAACACACCCGAGGAGTAGAGCCACTGAATCAGCTACCCAAATCAGCACCTCCATTTCCAAGAGCAGCGACTCTGCCTTGACACTGCAAGCTCGATCTATTGATTGACTTTAAACTATGATCCAGGCCCAATTCAACTTCCCTCCTAAATGCCACTGGGACTACTCAGCCCAGTGCATTACAATCCACTGCAGAATCATCTCATAGCACAATCTCATACAAAGAGCAGAGTCACTGACTCAGCAACCAAAATCAGGCATTCTATCTCCAAGAAGAGCGGCCATTGTAAGTTGATTCTGCCTAAATCCCGGACGCTAATACAAGCCACTATTTATTCATTATAAAAACTGATTGTGGATTCGCTATACCTCTAACCTATAATAGTATGTGACGACACAACCCCGAAACTCTCTACATTTCGAAACAATTCACAACCCGCTTCCAGGAGCAGCACACCTAAAGAGTAGAGCTACTGACTCAGCTACCCAAATCAGCACCTCCATTTCCAAGAGCAGCGACTCTCCCTTGACACTGGAACTCATTCTATATATTGATTATAAACTCTGATCCAGGCCCAATTCAAATTCCCATCTAAATGCGACTGGGACTACTCAACCCAGTGCATTACAATCCACAGCAGAATCATCTCATAGCACAGTCTCATACAAAGAGCAGAGTCACTGACTCAGCAACCCAAATCAGGCCCTCTATCTCCAAGAAGAGCGGCCATTGTGAGTGGATTCTGCCTAAATCCCGGACGCTAATACAAGCCACTATTTATCGATTATAAAAACTGATTGTGGATTCGCTATACCTCTAACCTATAATAGTATGTGACTACACAGCCCCGAAACTCCCTCCATTTCGAAACAATTCACAACCCGCTTCCAGGAGCAACACACCCGAGGAGTAGAGCCACTGACTCAGCTACCCAAATCAGCACCTCCATTTCCAAGAGCAGCGACTCTGCCTTGACACTGCAAGCTCGATCTATTGATTGACTTTAAACTATGATCCAGGCCCAATTCAACTTCCCTCCTAAATGCCACTGGGACTACTCAGCCCAGTGCATTACAATCCACTGCAGAATCATCTCATAGCACAATCTCATACAAAGAGCAGAGTCACTGACTCAGCAACCAAAATCAGGCATTCTATCTCCAAGAAGAGCGGCCATTGTAAGTTGATTCTGCCTAAATCCCGGACGCTAATACAAGCCACTATTTATTGATTATAAAAACTGATTGTGGATTCGCTATACCTCTAACCTATAATAGTATGTGACGACACAACCCCGAAACTCTCTACATTTCGAAACAATTCACAACCCGCTTCCAGGAGCAGCACACCTAAAGAGTAGAGCTACTGACTCAGCTACCCAAATCAGCACCTCCATTTCCAAGAGCAGCGACTCTCCCTTGACACTGGAACTCATTCTATATATTGATTATAAACTCTGATCCAGGCCCAATTCAAATTCCCATCTAAATGCGACTGGGACTACTCAACCCAGTGCATTACAATCCACAGCAGAATCATCTCATAGCACTGTCTCATACAAAGAGCAGAGTCACTGACTCAGCAACCCAAATCAGGCCCTCTATCTCCAATTAGAGCGGCCATTGTGAGTGGATTCTGCCTAAATCCCGGACGCTAATACAAGCCACTATTTATCGATTATAAAAACTGATTGTGGATTCGCTATACCTCTAACCTATAATAGTATGTGACTACACAGCCCCGAAACTCCCTCCATTTCGAAACAATTCACAACCCGCTTCCAGGAGCAACACACCCGAGGAGTAGAGCCACTGACTCAGCTACATAAATCAGCACCTCCATTTCCAAGAGCAGCGACTCTCCCTTGACACTGGAAGCTCATTCTATATATTGATTATAAACTATGATCCAGGCCCATTTCAAATTCACACCTAAATGCGACTGGGACTACTCAACCCAGTGCATTACAATCCACTGCAGAATCATCTCATAGCACAATCTCATACAAAGAGCAGAGTCACTGACTCAGCAACCCAAATCAGGCACTCTATCTCCAAGAAGAGCGGCCATTGTAAATTGATTCTGCCTAAATCCGGGACGCTAATACAAGCCACTATTTATTGATTATAAAAACTGATTGTGGATTCGCTATACCTCTAACCTATAATAGTATAAGACTACAGAGCCCCAAATGTGCCTGCATTTTGAAACACTTTGCAGACTGCTTCCAGCAGCATCACACCCCAGCGGTAGAGCCACTGACTCAGCTACCCAAATCAGCACCTCCATTTCCAAGATCAGCGACTCTGCCTTGACACTGGAAGCTCAATCTATTGATTGACTATAAACTATGATCCAGGTCCAATTCAACTTCCCTCCTAAATGCGACTGGAACTACTCAGCCCAGTGCATTACAATCCACTGCAGAATCATCTCATAGCACAATCTCATACAAAGAGCAGAGTCACTGACTCAGCAACCCAAATCAGGCACTCTATCTCCAAGAAGAGCGGCCACTGTAAGTTGATTCTGCCTAAATCCCGGACGCTAATACAGGCCACTATTTATTGATTATAAAAACTGATTGTGGATTCGCTATACCTCTAACCTATAATAGTATGTGACTACATAGCCCCGAAACTCCCTACATTTCGAAACAATTCACAACCCGCTTCCAGGAGCAACACACCCGAGGAGTAGAGCCACTGACTCAGCTACCCAAATCAGCACCTCCATTTCCAAGAGAAGCGACTCTGCTTTGACACTGGAAGCTCAATCTATTTATTGATTATAAACTATGATCCAGGCCCAATTCAAATACCCACCTAAATGCGACTGGGACTACTCAACCCAGTGCATTACAATCCACTGCAGAATCATCTCATAGCACAATCTCATACAAAGAGCAGAGTCACTGACTCAGCACCCCAAATCAGGCACTCTATCTCCAAGAAGAGCGGCCATTGTAAGTTGATTCTGCCTAAATCCCGGACGCGAATACAAGCCACTATTTATTGATTATAAAAACTGATTGTGGATTCGCTATACCTCTAACCTATAATAGTATGTGATTGCACAGCCCCGAAACTCCCTACATTTCGAAACAATTCACAACCCGCTTCCAGGCGCAACACACCCGAGGAGTAGAGCCACTGACTCAGCTACCCAAATCAGCACCTCCATTTCCAAGAGCAGCGACTCTCCCTTGACACTGGAAGCTCATTCTATATATTGATTATAAACTCTGATCCAGGCCCAATTCAAATTCCTACCTAAATGCGACTGGAACTACTCAACCCAGTGCATTACAACCCACTGCAGAATCATCTCATAGCACAGACTCATACAAAGAGCAGAGTCACTGACTCAGCACCCCAAATCAGGCACTCTATCTCCAAGAAGAGCGGCCATTGTGAGTTGATTCTGACTAAATCCCGGACGCTACTACAAGCCACTATTTATTGATTATAAAAACTGATTGTGGATTCGCTATACCTCTAACCTATAATAGTATGTGACTACACAGCCCCGAAACTCTCTATATTTCAAAACAATTCATAACCTGTTTCCAGGAGCAACACACCCGAGGAGTAGAGCCACTGACTCAGCTACCAAAAAATCAGCACCTCCATTTCCAAGAGCAGCGACTGTGCCTTGACACTGCAAGCTCGATCTATTGATTGACTATAAACTATGATCCAGGCCCAATTCAACTTCCCTCCTAAATGCGACTGGGACTACTCAGCCCAGTGCATTAAAATCCACTGCAGAATCATCTCATAGCACAATCTCATACAAAGAGCAGTGTCACTGACTCAGCAACCCAAATCAGGCCCTCTATCTCCAAGAAGAGCGGCCATTGTGAGTTGATTCTGCCTATATCCCGGACGCTAATACAAGCCACTATTTATTGATTATAAAAAGTGATTGTGGATTCGCTATACCTCTAACCTATAATAGTATGTGACTACACAGCCAGAAACTCCCTACATTTCGAAACAATTCACAACCCGCTTCCAGGAGCAACACACCCGAGGAGTAGAGCCACTGACTCAGCTACCCAAATCAGCACCTCCATTTCCAAGAGCAGCGACTCTCCCTTGACACTGGAAGCTCATTCTATATATTGATTATAAACTATGATCCAGGCCCATTTCAAATTCCCACATAAATGCGACAAGGACTACTCAACCCAGTGCATTACAATCCACTGCAGAATCATCTCATAGCACAATCTCATACAAAGAGCAGTGTCACTGACTCAGCACCCCAAATCAGGCACTCTATCTCCAAGAAGAGCGGCCATTGTAAGTTGATTCTGCCTAAATCCCGGACGCTAATACAAGCCACTATTTATTGATTATAAAAACTGATTGTGGATTCGCTATATCTCTAACCTATAATAGTATAAGACTACACAGCCCCAAACGTGCCTGCATTTCGAAAAACTTTGCAGCCTGCTTCCAGCAGCATCACACCCCAGGAATAGAGCCACTGACTCAGCTACCCAAATCAGCACCTCCATTTCCAAGAGCAGCGACTCTGCCTTGACAGTGGAAGCTCAATCTATTGATTGACTATAAACTATGATCCAGGTCCAATTCAACTTCCCTCCTAAATGCGACTGGGACCACTCAGCCCAGTGCATTACAATCCACTGCAGAATCATCTCATAGCACAATCTCATACAAAGAGCAGAGTCACTGACTCAGCAACCCAAATCAGGCACTCTATCTCCAAGAAAAGCGGCCACTGTAAGTTGATTCTGCCTAAATCCTGGACGCTAATACAAGCCACTATTTATTGATTATAAAAACTGATTGTGGATTCGCTATACCTCTAACCTATAATAGTATAAGACTACACAGCCCCAAACGTGCCTGCATTTCGAAAAACTTTGCAGCCTGCTTCCAGCAGCTTCACACCCCAGGAATAGAGCCACTGACTCAGCTACCCAAATCAGCATCTCCATTTCCAAGAGCAGCGACTCTGCCTTGACACTGGAAGCTCAATCTATTGATTGACTATAAACTATGATCCAGGTCCAATTCAACTTCCCTCCTAAATGCGACTGGGACTACTCAGCCCAGTGCATTACAATCCACTGCAGAATCATCTCATAGCACAATCTCATACAAAGAGCAGAGTCACTTACTCAGCAACCCAAATCAGGCACTCTATCTCCAAGAAGAGTGGCCACTGTAAGTTGATTCTGCCTAAATACCGGACGCTAATACAAGCCACTATTTATTGATTATAAAAACAGATTGTGGATTCGCTATACCTCTAACCTATAATAGTATAAGACTACACAGCCCCAAACGTGTCTGCATTTCGAAAAACTTTGCAGCCTGCTTCCAGCAGCATCACACCCCAGGAATAAAGCCACTGACTCAGCTACCCAAATCAGCACCTCCATTTCCAAGAGCAGCGACTCTGCCTTGACACTGGAAGCTCAATCTATTGATTGACTATAAACTATGATCCAGGTCCAATTCAACTTCCCTCCTAAATGCGACTGGGACTACTCAGCCCAGTGCATTACAATCCACTGCAGAATCATCTCATAGCACAATCTCATACAAAGAGCATAGTCACTGACTCAGCAACCTAAATCAGGCACTCTATCTCCAAGAAGAGCGGCCACTGTAAGTTGATTCTGCCTAAATCCCGGACGCTAATACAAGCCACTATTTAGTGATTATAAAAACTGATTGTGGATTCGCTATGCCTCTAACCTATAATAGTATGTGACTACACAGCCCCGAAACTCCCTACATTTCGAAACAATTCAAACCCGCTTCCAGGAGCAACACACCCGAGGAGTAGAGCCACTGACTCAGCTACCCAAATCAGCACCTCCATTTCCAAGAGCAGCGACTCTCCCTTGACACTGGAAGCTCATTCTATATATTGATTATAAACTATGATCCAGGCCCATTTCAAATTCCCACCTAAATGCGACTGGGACTACTCAACCCAGTGCATTACAATCCACTGCAGAATCATCTCATAGCACAAGCTCATACAAAGAGCAGAGTCACTGACTCAGCACCCCAAATCAGGCACTCTATCTCCAAGAAGAGCGGCCATTGTAAGTTGATTCTGCCTAAATCCGGGACGCTAATACAAGCCACTATTTATTGGTTATAAAAACTGATTGTGGATTCACTATACCTCTAACCTATAATAGTATAAGACTACAGAGCCCCAAATGTGCCTGCATTTCAAAACACTTGGCAGCCTGCTTCCAGCAGCATCACACCCCAGGAGTAGAGCCACTGACTCAGCTACCCAAATCAGCACCTCCATTTCCAAGAGCAGCGACTCTGCCTTGACACTGGAAGCTCAATCTACTGATTGACTATAAACTATGATCCAGGTCCAATTCAACTTCCCTCCTAAATGCGACTGGAACTACTCAGCCCAGTGCATTACAATCCACTGCAGAATCATCTCATAGCACAATCTCATACAAAGAGCAGAGCCACGGACTCAGCAACCCAAATCAGGCACTCTATCTCCAAGAAGAGCGGCCACTGTAAGTTGATTCTGCCTAAATCCCGGACGCTAATACAAGCCACTATTTATTGATTATAAAAACTGATTGTGGATTCGCTATACCTCTAACCTATAATAGTATGTGACTACACAGCCCCGAAACTCCCTACATTTCGAAACAATTCAAACCCGCTTCCAGGAGCAACACACCCTAGGAGTAGAGCCACTGACTCAGCTACCCAAATCAGCACCTCCATTTCCAAGAGCAGCGACTCTCCCTTGACACTGGAAGCTCATTCTATATATTGATTATAAACTATGATCCAGGCCCATTTCAAATTCCCACCTAAATGCGACTGGGACTACTCAACCCAGTGCATTACAATCCACTGCAGAATCATCTCATAGCACAAGCTCATACAAAGAGCAGAGTCACTGACTCAGCACCCCAAATCAGGCACTCTATCTCCAAGAAGAGCGGCCATTGTAAGTTGATTCTGCCTAAATCCGGGACGCTAATACAAGCCACTATTTATTGATTATAAAAACTGATTGTGGATTCGCTATACCTCTAACCTATAATAGTATAAGACTACAGAGCCCCAAATGTGCCTGCATTTCGAAACACTTTGCAGCCTGCTTCCAGCAGCATCACACCCCAGGAGTAGAGCCACTGACTCAGCTACCCAAATCAGCACCTCCATTTCCAAGAGCAGCGACTCTGCCTTGACACTGGAAGCTCAATCTATTGATTGACTATAAAATATGATCCAGGTCCAATTCATCTTCCATCCTAAATGCGACTGGGACTACTCAACCCAGTGCATTACAATCCACTGCAGAATCATCTCATAGCACAATCTCATACAAAGAGCGGAGTCACTGACTCAGCAACCCAAATCAGGCACTCTATCTCCAAGAAGAGCGGCCACTGTAAGTTGATTCTGCCTAAATCCCGGACGCTAATACAAGCCACTATTTATTGATTATAAAAACTGATTGTGGATTTGCTATACCTCTAACCTATAATAGTATGTGACTACACAGCCCCGAAACTCCCTACATTTTGAAACAATTCACAACCCGCTTCCAGGAGCAACACACCTGAGGAGTAGAGCCACTGACTCAGCTACCCAAATCAGCACCTCCATTTCCAAGAGCAGCGACTCTCCCTTGACACTGGAAGCTCATTCTATATATTGATTATAAACTATGATCCAGGCCCATTTCAAATTCCCACCTAAATGCGACTGGGACTACTCAACCCAGTGCATTACAATCCACTGCAGAATCATCTCATAGCACAAGCTCATACAAAGAGCAGAGTCACTGACTCAGCACCCCAAATCAGGCACTCTATCTCCAAGAAGAGCGGCCATTGTAAGTTGATTCTGCCTAAATCCGGGACGCTAATACAAGCCACTATTTATTGATTATAAAAACTGATTGTGGATTCGCTATACCTCTAACCTATAATAGTATAAGACTACAGAGCCCCAAATGTGCCTGCATTTCGAAACACTTTGCAGCCTGCTTCCAGCAGCATCACACCCCAGGAGTAGAGCCACTGACTCAGCTACCCAAATCAGCACCTCCATTTCCAAGAGCAGCGACTCTCCCTTGACACTGGAAGCTCATTCTATATATTGATTATAAACTATGATCCAGGCCCATTTCAAATTCCCACCTAAATGCGACTGGGACTACTCAACCCAGTGCATTACAATCCACTGCAGAATCATCTCATAGCACAAGCTCATACAAAGAGCAGAGTCACTGACTCAGCACCCCAAATCAGGCACTCTATCTCCAAGAAGAGCGGCCATTGTAAGTTGATTCTGCCTAAATCCGGGACGCTAATACAAGCCACTATTTATTGATTATAAAAACTGATTGTGGATTCGCTATACCTCTAACCTATAATAGTATAAGACTACAGAGCCCCAAATGTGCCGGCATTTCGAAACACTTTGCAGCCTGCTTCCAGCAGCATCACACCCCAGGAGTAGAGCCACTGACTCAGCTATCCAAATCAGCACCTCCATTTCCAAGAGCAGCGACTCTGCCTTGACACTGGAAGCTCAATCTATTGATTGACTATAAAATATGATCCAGGTCCAATTCAACTTCCATCCTAAATGCGACTGGGACTACTCAACCCAGTGCATTACAATCCACTGCAGAATCATCTCATAGCACAATCTCATACAAAGAGCAGAGTCACTGACTCAGCAACCCAAATCAGGCACTCTATCTCCAAGAAGAGCGGCCACTGTAAGTTGATTCTGCCTAAATCCCGGACGCTAATACAAGCCACTATTTATTGATTATAAAAACTGATTGTGGATTTGCTATACCTCTAACCTATAATAGTATGTGACTACACAGCCCCGAAACTCCCTACATTTCGAAACAATTCACAACCCGCTTCCAGGAGCAACACACCCGAGGAGTAGAGCCACTGACTCAGCTACCCAAATCAGCACCTCCATTTCCAAGAGCAGCGACTCTGCCTTGACACTGGAAGCTCAATCTATTGATTGACTATAAACTATGATCCAGGTCCAATTCAACTTCCCTCCTAAATGCGACCGGGACTACTCAGCCCAGTGCATTACAATCCACTGCAGAATCATCTCATAGCACAATCTCATACAAAGAGCAGAGTCACTGACTCAGCAACCCAAATCAGGCACTCTATCTCCAAGAAGAGCGGCCACTGTAAGTTGATTCTGCCTAAATCCCGGACGCTAATACAAGCCACTATTTATTGATTATAAAAACTGATTGTGGATTCGCTATACCTCTAACCTATAATAGTATGTGACTACACAGCCCCGAAACTCCCTACATTTCGAAACAATTCAAACCCGCATCCAGGAGCAACACACCCGAGGAGTAGAGCCACTGACTCAGCTACCCAAATCAGCACCTCCATTTCCAAGAGCAGCGACTCTCCCTTGACACTGGAAGCTCATTCTATATATTGATTATAAACTATGATCCAGGCCCATTTCAAATTCCCACCTAAATGCGACTGGGACTACTCAACCCAGTGCATTACAATCCACTGCAGAATCATCTCATAGCACAAGCTCATACAAAGAGCAGAGTCACTGACTCAGCACCCCAAATCAGGCACTCTATCTCCAAGAAGAGCGGCCATTGTAAGTTGATTCTGCCTAAATCCGGGACGCTAATACAAGCCACTATTTATTGATTATAAAAACCGATTGTGGATTTGCTATACCTCTAACCTATAATAGTATAAGACTACAGAGCCCAAAATGTGCCTGCATTTCGAAACACTTTGCAGCCTGCTTCCAGCAGCATCACACCCCAGGAGTAGAGCCACTGACTCAGCTACCCAAATCAGCACCTCCATTTCCAAGAGCAGCGACTCTGCCTTGACACTGGAAGCTCAATCTATTGATTGACTATAAAATATGATCCAGGTCCAATTCAACTTCCATCCTAAATGCGACTGGGACTACTCAACCCAGTGCATTACAATCCACTGCAGAATCATCTCATAGCACAATCTCATACAAAGAGCAGAGTCACTGACTCAGCAACCCAAATCAGGCACTCTATCTCCAAGAAGAGCGGCCACTGTAAGTTGATTCTGCCTAAATCCCGGACGCTAATACAAGCCACTATTTAATGATTATAAAAACTGATTGTGGATTCGCTATACCTCTAACCTATAATAGTATGTGACTACACAGCCCCGAAACTCCCTACATTTCGTAACAATTCACAACCCGCTTCCAGGAGCAACACACCCGAGGAGTAGAGCCACTGACTCAGCTACCCAAATCAGCACCTCCATTTCCAAGAGCAGCGACTCTGCCTTGACACTGGAAGCTCAATCTATTTATTGATTATAAACTATGATCGAGGCCCAATTCAACTTCCCACCTAAATGGGACTGGTACTACTCAAGCCAGTGCATTACAATCCACTGCAGAATCATCTCATAGCACAATCTCATACAAACAGCAGAGTCACTGACTCAGCACCTCAAATCAGGCACTCTATCTCCAAGAAGAACGGCCATTGTAAGTTGATTCTGCCTAAATACCGGACGCTAAAACAAGCCACTATTTATTGATTATAAAAACTGATTGTGGATTCGCAACACCTCTAACCAATAATAGTATGTGACTGCACAGCCCCGAAACTCCCTACATTTCGAAACAATTCACAACCCGCTTATAGGAGCAACACACCCGAGGAGTAGAGCCACTGACTCAGCTACCCAAATCAGCACCTCCATTTCCAAGAGCAACAACTCTTCCTTGACACTGGAAGCTCATTCTATATATTGATTATAAACTCTGATCCAGGCCCAATTCAAATTCCTACCTAAATGCGACTGGAACTACTTAACTCAGTGCATTGCAATCCACTGCAGAATCATCTCATAGCACAAGCTCATACAAAGAGCAGAGTCACTGACTCAGAAACCCAAATCAGGCACTCTATCTCCAAGAAGAGCGGCCATTGTAAGTTGATTCTGCCTAAATTCCGGACACTAATACAAGCCACTATTTATTGATTATAAAAACTGATTGTGGATTCACTAGACCTCTAACCTATAATACTATGTGACTACTCAGCCCCAAACCTGCCTGCATTTCGAAAAACTTCACATTTTGCTTCCAGCAGTATCACACCCGAGGAGTAGAGCCACTGACTCAGCTACCCAAATCAGCACCTCCATTTCCAAGAGCAGCGACTCTGCCTTGACACTGGAAGCTCAATCTATTTATTGATTATAAACTATGATCCAGGCCCAATTCATCTTCGCACCTAAATGCGACTGGGACTACTCAACCCTGTGCATTACAATCCACTGCAGAATCATCTCATAGCACAATCTCATACAAAGAGCAGTGTCACTGACTCAGCACCCCAAATTAGGCACTCTATCTCCAAGAAGAGCGGTCATTGTAAGTTGATTCTGCCTAAATACCGGATGCTAATACAAGCCACTATTTATTGATTATAAAAACTGATTGTGGATTCGCTATACCTCTAACCTATAGTAGTATAAGACTACACAGCCCCACACGTGCCTGCATTTCGAAACACTTTGCAGCCTGCTTCCAGCAGCATCACACCCCAGGAATAGAGCCACTGACTCAGCTACCCAAATCTTCACCTCCATTTCCAAGAGCAGTGACTCTGCCTTGACACTGGAAGCTCCATCTATTTATTGATTATTGTTAGACCTGTCTGCTTCTGGGAAGACTCTAACCACCATGATTTATTTTTGTCCCCCTTAGCCTCCCAGACTTTCTATTTTTATTTTTACATATGTCCATCAGGGATTTTTTTAATGCTGTCAGGAGGCTAGGTGCTCCTTGGCGATGACGCCATTTTTCCCTCATAACCTGTGAGGCCTAGTCAGCCCCCTTGAAAATCTAGGGATCTCAAGAAACCTAAGATGGTGTCCACCAACTGCCATAACGGACACCACTGGAGGACAGGTCCATAGGTTAACATTAGGGAACTTTCTAGAATACCCTAGAGAATTCTGCAGGTCTCAGGCCACCCTATATAAGGCCAGTGACCAGCAGCCATTTTGTGCTGACCCCAGAGTAGAGGAGTGAGGCAGTGGTGAGAGGAGGTGGACACACTGAGAGCAGCTAGTTGTCATTTGAGGCTGACAGTTACTTCAGAGGATTGTTCCCCCTTTAGCCCTTGACCGATCCCTCTCTCAAGACAACAGTTATTGACCAAGAAAACAAGCTTCGTGAGAAGAAAAACCCTTCTGGATCAGCATTCCTGTAGAAACTGACAGGATCGGCTTTCTGAAACTCAGTCTTATATGCCCTGCCCAGCGCTGCACCTACCAGGGTAGCGAGTCATTCGTGGTCCCCTTGGAGCGCCTTGAGGTGGTTGGGGAACTGTGGAGCCTGGAGCACCTGGAGGAGCGAGTGCCCGATCTGTGAGGTACTTCTTCTGGAGCCGGGGGAGGAAAGCAGCAGCGTGTGAGGAGCGGCGCAGTGTGGTCCGTCTGCGGGACCCCGGGGGCACCAGGCGCGTCAGGAGAAGCGAGGAAACGCTTCCGCGCAAGCCAGTAGCGCGACCGCTTCTTTCAGCAGGAGGGGCCTAGGGTCGAGCAGGCCCAGGGGTGCAGTGTTCCCTGCGTGACGAGGTCCGGGGAGGAACACGCAGGCGCCGACGAGCAGCGCGACCTGAGAGGTGGAGCCATTGCGAGGAACGCGCATGCCCCAGAGATCAGCGCGTCCATCGGGTTGCCTGAGGTGGCGCCAGACGACTTTCCGGAGCGCCGCGTTGACAGCGGAACCCCCTACTTGTGAGCGCTTGCTGGAGGAACTAGCGCTTGGGCAACCGACCGCCCATCTAACCCCTGGTGATCCGCAGACGCAGGAAATCACCGCGTTAAGCCTGAAACGAGGCCCCCTAGCCAGCGCTGACAGGAGAACGCGCGCTTGGGCTGAGGAGGCCGGCAAGGCTCTTCCCACGTCAGTGCAGGGAAGCAGCTGATCGGGGGAGCTTGAGAGGCGGGTACCAGCTGAAGGCCTATGGACTGTGGCATATCTGCCAACCAGACAGTAAGGAGAGTGGGAGTGTGAAGAGGGAAGTGTTGGGTAAAAAGGGATAAAAGGTTGACAGCTATTTTAAACAGGTCCATAAGCAGAGAAAAGGGCCTTGACCTTTCTACTTCCCTGGAGATTCATTCTGTGACAAAGGAGAGAAGGGGTTAGGCAACGTAACCCTAGATATGTTAACATAACCAATGAATTGGTAGGCTGTAGTAAAGAGTTATTGATGTCATTGTGTATTAATGCAAAATACCCCTGTAGAGTGTTAAGTCTAGGAGCTTCAATTAATTATCCAAGAAGTTCTTTGAATGTACTGCTGAATTCTGATAAAAGTATATGGTTTACTGCTTTTTCCACAGCTGGAGGAGTGAAAACTATTTTCTCTAGTAAAAGTGCAATGTTTATTCCTAAAAGCAATTGATGTGATAACCTGTATGCTTTCAAATCCAAAGAGCCATATTATTTTTATAAAAGGTAACGGTATTTTTGCAAACAAAGGTGTTGTGTCTTTATTTTAGTGGTTCATCAATGTGTTACTGTGGGTAAGCTGTGTAAGTACTTAGCCAACGCCTGGAGTTAGCTGTAGACCACTACTGTGCCAAGCTACCATATGTAGGCTTGGGTAATCTAGGTCCAACATAATTGGTGTTTCAGCGGTGGGATCACGGATTTGTACTTACACTCACTTATTAGTAACACAGTGACAACCACGAGACCCCACCTGGAGTTTTCTCCCTGCGGCCCTCCTAATTTATATTTTTGATTTTTCTAAATTTACTTCTGGTGGTGGGTGGAGGTTAACCTCAAGTCACTTCGTGGGTTTCTCCTGTGAGTAATTTTATACCATGGCAAAGCTGGAGGTGAATCTTAAAGAGTTGGAAGCCAATACTGTGGCCCAACTCAGGGATTGGTGTCAGCAGAACGGGGTATTTTTCAATAAAGGTGCCAAGAAAGGAGAGTTGCTGACAAGCATAAGGGCATGGTTAGAAGCTCGCCTAAGGGAGGAACCAGAAATGGAAGTGGGTGATGGGGACACTGTTACTGAGGCTGCATTGCTGAACCAAATGGGGAGAGGGAATCTTCTGACAGGTCCCAGGTTACCTTCAAGGGCAAGCAGCAGTGTTTCAGACAGGGGCTTAACCGAAGCCGAGCTGGAAGATAGGAGGGAGGAGAGGAGGTTGAAAATAGAACTAGCCAGGATGGACATGGAAAGGGAGGATAGGAGGTTGGCACATGAGCGAACCATCAAAGAGATGGATTTACAAGCCCTAAACCGAGGATCCCCCAAATCAGAGAATGGTGGCAGCGATACCCAGACCAACATCAAAGAACCTAGACCGTACCTACCAAAAGATATTATGGCTTGTTATGTACCCAGTGACGACATTGCTAAATGGCTAGCCGCCTACGAGGTCTCGCTAAGGGCCCATGGGATTCTGGAAGTCCACTGGGGAGGTGGGTTATACAAATACATGCCCCCCACTGGCAGGGATACTTTGTTGGCTCTTGACCAGAGTGAACAGACCTACTATCCGGCTATGAAATCAGCGCTGCTCAAGAAGTTTGGGTTGACCCCTGAGAAATATAGGCAAAAGTTCCGGGGCAGCTACAAGCTGGGCACGCAAAACTGGGTAGATTTCTTGGACTACTCCAGGAAGGCCCTGGAGGGTTGGGTAAGAGGCAGCGATGTAGGGGACTATGAGGGACTATATGACCTCATACTCAAGGAACACCTACTCGAGAAGTGTCTTCCCGAGCTAAGACAGCATCTGGTGGACAGCAAGCTGACCAGCCCCAGGAAGCTTGCTGAGGAGGCGGACATCTGGGTTAGTACCCGGGTGTCGACTAAGGGGACTGGAGGGAATTCCCAGAAGCAAGGACAGGGCGCCCCCCAGAGGAAAGAGGGAGGGGAAACTAAGAGGGAGTTCTCAAAAGGGCCACAAAATACTTCGCAAGGAAGGGGCAGAGGATTCATCCCCAAGAGTAACCCCCCTCGCAACCCTACCCCTGGCCAAAGCCAGCAGCCAAGGGTTGTTCATTGTTTTGAGTGTGGTGGTGTGGGACACTATAAAGGAGATGTGAGGTGCCCAAAAAGACCACCCCCTCCCACTGGAGGAAAAGCCCCGGGAATCACTAGTGTAGTGCTCGGGGAGGAGATACCTTTGGTTAATGGAGGGGAGCGGGCGGGTGTCACCTTAGTGTCCCTGGGAGACAAAGAGATGGTTCCCAAGACCCAG
This sequence comes from Lissotriton helveticus, assembly GCF_964261635.1. NCBI lineage: Eukaryota > Metazoa > Chordata > Amphibia > Caudata > Salamandridae > Lissotriton > Lissotriton helveticus. Next base: position 1,557,236,474 of record NC_136069.1, on the reverse strand, counting down.
CTGCCCTCTAATACTGCTAAGTATGAGCAGTGGGTCACCATCAATGGCCGAAGAGGGGAGGCTCTGAGAGACACAGGAGCCAGCATGACTATGGTAAGGAGTCAGCTGGTGTCTCCAGAGCAGGTCATCCCAGATGTACTCCATCCCGCCGTAATGGCTGACGGCAGATTGGGCCACTATCCTGTGGCTCAGGTTCCCTTTGAGTGGGGAGGGGTTGCAGGTCCACTTCGAGTTGCCGTAAGCCCTGCCGTGCCTGTTGACTGCCTGTTAGGGAATGATATGGAGCACAATGCTTGGAGGAGGGTGGAGTACCAGACTCACTCTGAGATGCTGGGACCCCCTGACTGGACTTGTGTCAGCACAAGGTCCGCGACTGCCCGAAGGGGGAGTTCATTGACGCTGGAGCCTGGAACAATGGCCCAGCCGGCTGCCAGAGAGGAGAAGGACAGGAGGCCGGAGGACCCTGCCTCGACATCTCCACCTCGTGAGACAACTGGACCACCTGCGGAGGTGGATCTGGAGTCCACCGGGGAGAATGTTGCTTCCCTGGAAAACCTACCCATCCCCACTGAATGGCATGTGGAGGGAGGTCCTTCCCGGGAAGAGTTCTGCAAAGCTCAGAAAGAGTGTCCTACTCTCGAGGGGCTGCGGCAACAGGCCAACGCCCAGGCAGCGGGAAACATTGAGGGGAGCTACCAGATTTACTGGGAGGATGGACTCCTCTACAGTGAGCCCAAGACACCTGGCCACGGTTCAGCCAGAGCCTTGGTGGTCCCTCAATGCTTTAGAGCCTTTCTACTGGAACTGGCTCATGAGATACCATTGGCAGGACACCTAGGACAGGACAAGACCTTTGCCCGGCTTGTCCCCCATTTCTACTGGCCTCGAATGAAAGTGGCGTCGGATACATATTGTCGGACGTGTGTGTCTTGCCAAGCCAGTGGGAAAACTGGGGTGAAGCTAAAAGCTCCCCTGGAACCACTACCCGTCGTTAGCACCCCCTTTGAGAGGGTGGGCATCGACATTGTAGGGCCATTGGATCCACCAACTTCAGCTGGACATCGGTTCATACTGGTTTTGGTGGATCATGCCACCCGGTACCCAGAGGCAATACCTCTGAGGACCATCACTGCACCTGCAGTGGCAAGGGCCCTGATGGGGATTTTCACCAGAGTGGGTTTCCCCAAGGAGGTCATTTCCGACAGGGGGACTAACTTCCTTTCAGCATACATGCGGGCCATGTGGAAGGAGTGCGGTGTTACCTATCGGTTTACTACTCCCTATCACCCACAAACCAATGGTCTTGTGGAAAGGTTTAACAAAACCTTGAAAGGTATGATACGGAGTCTTCCTGAGAGCCTACGAAAGAAATGGGACACCCTCCTACCCTGTCTCTTGTTTTCCTACAGGGAAGTGCCACAGAAGGGAGTGGGCTTCAGCCCCTTCGAACTTTTGTATGGGCACCCTGTAAGGGGACCTCTCAGCCTGGTGAAAGACGGATGGGAACAGACTCCCAGGAAGCTTCCCCAGGACGTGGTGAGCTACATGCTGGCCTTCCGGAGCCAAATGGCTAAGTTGTGGAAGCAGGCTTCAGACAACTTGGAGGCCAGCCAAACAGTTATGAAAGAGTGGTATGACCACAACGCTCACCCAGTGGAACTGGAGCCTGGACAGAAAGTGTGGGTAATGGAACCTGGAGAGCTGAATGCCCTCCAGGACCGTTGGACAGGCCCCTTTGAGGTTTTAGAGAAAAAGGGGAAGTCTACCTATTTGGTGGATCTTAAGACCCCAAGGCAGCCCCTCAGGGTGCTGCATGCCAATCGTCTCAAGCCACATCATGAGAGGCCCGAGGTTGTCTTAATGCTGGTGACCGATGGAGCAGAGGAAGAAGAAAGTGAACCTCTCCCTGATCTTCTCTCGTACAAAGAAAAAGATGGATCAGTGGAGGGAGTGATTCTCTCGCCATCCCTGACTTCTGAACAGCAAAGTGATTGCCGCCAGATCCTGGAGCAATTTTCTCCCCTGTTCTCCCTTGTCCCAGGTAGGACCCACCTGTGTACCCATGACGTGGACACAGGAGACAGCCCACCTGTGAAATCTAAAATCTACCGGCTGTCGGACAAGGTGAAGGCCAACATCAAAAGTGAAGTCGCCAAGATGCTGGAGCTAGGGGTGATTGAACCTTCTGGTAGCCCTTGGTCTAGCCCGGTGGTTTTGGTACCAAAAGCTGCCCCACCAGGCACCACACCTGAATTGAGATTCTGTGTGGACTACCGAGGCTTGAACTCAGTGACTAAAACTGATGCACATCCTATCCCACGGGCGGATGAGCTTATTGACCGGCTGGGAGCTGCCCAATACTTAAGTACCTTTGACCTAACTTCAGGGTACTGGCAGATTTCCCTTACTGAGGAGGCGAAGGAAAGGTCAGCCTTCTCTACACCTGAGGGACACTACCAATTTCGTGTGATGCCCTTTGGGCTCAAGAATGCCCCTGCCACTTTTCAGAGGCTGGTGAACAGGGTCCTTTCGGGAATGGAAGCTTTTTCTGCTGCATACCTGGACGACATTGCTGTCTTCAGCAGCAGCTGGGAGGACCATTTGCAGCACCTGCAAGCTGTTCTTCATGCCCTGCAACAGGCTGGCTTGACCATCAAGGCCAGCAAGTGTCAGATCGGACAAGGGTCGGTGGTGTACCTAGGTCACTTGGTGGGCAGAGGGACGGTGCAGCCCCTCCAGGCAAAGATTGAGGCTATCATCGCCTGGGAGCCCCCCAAGACTCAAACAGAGGTCCGAGCCTTCCTGGGCCTCACTGGATATTACCGTCGCTTCGTGAAGGGGTATGGCACTATTGTGGCCCCTCTCACTGAGCTTACTTCCAAGAAGCAACCCCGACGGGTAGTCTGGACGGAGGCTTGCCAGCGAGCCTTCCTGACCTTGAAACAAGCATTGTGTTCCGCTCCCATTCTCAAGGCCCCTAATTTTGCTAGAGAATTCATTGTCCAAACAGATGCGTCAGAACATGGCATTGGGGCAGTGTTATCGCAGCTAAATGATGAGGGCTTGGATCAACCCGTGGTCTTCCTGTCCAGGAGACTACTCCCCAGGGAAAGGAGGTGGAGTACAATTGAGAGAGAAGCCTTTGCGGTGGTTTGGGCTCTGAAGAAGCTGCGACTATACCTGTTTGGTTCGCACTTCCTAGTTCAGACTGACCATCGCCCCCTTCGTTGGCTGATGCAAATGAAGGGGGAGAATCCCAAGTTGCTAAGGTGGTCCATCTCCCTACAGGGAATGGACTTCAGGGTGGAACATCGACCTGGGGCAGACCATGCCAATGCAGACGGTCTATCCAGGTATTTCCGCCTTAGTGATGAGGACTCCCAAGGGGTTGGGTAGTTCTCCCCACTTTCAGCTGGGGGGGACGCGTGTTAGACCTGTCTGCTTCTGGGAAGACTCTAACCACCATGATTTATTTTTGTCCCCCTTAGCCTCCCAGACTTTCTATTTTTATTTTTACATATGTCCATCAGGGATTTTTTTAATGCTGTCAGGAGGCTAGGTGCTCCTTGGCGATGACGCCATTTTTCCCTCATAACCTGTGAGGCCTAGTCAGCCCCCTTGAAAATCTAGGGATCTCAAGAAACCTAAGATGGTGTCCACCAACTGCCATAACGGACACCACTGGAGGACAGGTCCATAGGTTAACATTAGGGAACTTTCTAGAATACCCTAGAGAATTCTGCAGGTCTCAGGCCACCCTATATAAGGCCAGTGACCAGCAGCCATTTTGTGCTGACCCCAGAGTAGAGGAGTGAGGCAGTGGTGAGAGGAGGTGGACACACTGAGAGCAGCTAGTTGTCATTTGAGGCTGACAGTTACTTCAGAGGATTGTTCCCCCTTTAGCCCTTGACCGATCCCTCTCTCAAGACAACAGTTATTGACCAAGAAAACAAGCTTCGTGAGAAGAAAAACCCTTCTGGATCAGCATTCCTGTAGAAACTGACAGGATCGGCTTTCTGAAACTCAGTCTTATATGCCCTGCCCAGCGCTGCACCTACCAGGGTAGCGAGTCATTCGTGGTCCCCTTGGAGCGCCTTGAGGTGGTTGGGGAACTGTGGAGCCTGGAGCACCTGGAGGAGCGAGTGCCCGATCTGTGAGGTACTTCTTCTGGAGCCGGGGGAGGAAAGCAGCAGCGTGTGAGGAGCGGCGCAGTGTGGTCCGTCTGCGGGACCCCGGGGGCACCAGGCGCGTCAGGAGAAGCGAGGAAACGCTTCCGCGCAAGCCAGTAGCGCGACCGCTTCTTTCAGCAGGAGGGGCCTAGGGTCGAGCAGGCCCAGGGGTGCAGTGTTCCCTGCGTGACGAGGTCCGGGGAGGAACACGCAGGCGCCGACGAGCAGCGCGACCTGAGAGGTGGAGCCATTGCGAGGAACGCGCATGCCCCAGAGATCAGCGCGTCCATCGGGTTGCCTGAGGTGGCGCCAGACGACTTTCCGGAGCGCCGCGTTGACAGCGGAACCCCCTACTTGTGAGCGCTTGCTGGAGGAACTAGCGCTTGGGCAACCGACCGCCCATCTAACCCCTGGTGATCCGCAGACGCAGGAAATCACCGCGTTAAGCCTGAAACGAGGCCCCCTAGCCAGCGCTGACAGGAGAACGCGCGCTTGGGCTGAGGAGGCCGGCAAGGCTCTTCCCACGTCAGTGCAGGGAAGCAGCTGATCGGGGGAGCTTGAGAGGCGGGTACCAGCTGAAGGCCTATGGACTGTGGCATATCTGCCAACCAGACAGTAAGGAGAGTGGGAGTGTGAAGAGGGAAGTGTTGGGTAAAAAGGGATAAAAGGTTGACAGCTATTTTAAACAGGTCCATAAGCAGAGAAAAGGGCCTTGACCTTTCTACTTCCCTGGAGATTCATTCTGTGACAAAGGAGAGAAGGGGTTAGGCAACGTAACCCTAGATATGTTAACATAACCAATGAATTGGTAGGCTGTAGTAAAGAGTTATTGATGTCATTGTGTATTAATGCAAAATACCCCTGTAGAGTGTTAAGTCTAGGAGCTTCAATTAATTATCCAAGAAGTTCTTTGAATGTACTGCTGAATTCTGATAAAAGTATATGGTTTACTGCTTTTTCCACAGCTGGAGGAGTGAAAACTATTTTCTCTAGTAAAAGTGCAATGTTTATTCCTAAAAGCAATTGATGTGATAACCTGTATGCTTTCAAATCCAAAGAGCCATATTATTTTTATAAAAGGTAACGGTATTTTTGCAAACAAAGGTGTTGTGTCTTTATTTTAGTGGTTCATCAATGTGTTACTGTGGGTAAGCTGTGTAAGTACTTAGCCAACGCCTGGAGTTAGCTGTAGACCACTACTGTGCCAAGCTACCATATGTAGGCTTGGGTAATCTAGGTCCAACAATTATACACTATGATCCAGGCCCAATTCATCTTCCCACCTAAATGCGACTGGGACTACTCAACCCTGTGCATTACAATCCACTGCAGAATCATCTCATAGCACAATCTCATACAAAGAGCAGTGTCACTGACTCAGCACCCCAAATCAGGCACTCTATCTCTAAGAAGAGCGTCCATTGTAAGTTGATTCTGCCTAAATCCCGGACGCTAATACAAGCCACTATTTATTGATTATAAAAACTGATTGTGGATTCGCTATACCTCTAACCTATAATAGTATAAGACTACACAGCCCCGAACGTGCCTGCATTTCGAAAAACTTTGCAGCCTGCTTCCAGGAGCAACATACCCGAGGAGTAGAGCCACTGACTCAGCTACCCAAATCAGCACCTCCATTTCCAAGAGCAGCGACTCTGCCTTGACACTGCAAGCTCGATCTATTGATTGACTATAAACTATGATCCAGGCCCAACTCAACTTCCCTCCTAAATGCGACTGAGACTACTCAGCCCAGTGCATTACAATCCACTGCAGAATCATCTCATAGCACAATCTCATACAAAGAGCAGAGTCACTGACTCAGCAACCCAAATCAGGCACTCTATCTCCAAGAAGAGCGGCCATTGTAAGTTGATTCTGCCTAAATCCCGGACGCTAATACAAGCCACTATTTATTGATTATAAAAACTGATTGTGGATTCGCTATACCTCTAACCTATAATAGTATGTGACTTAACAGCCCCGAAACTCCCTACATTTTGAAACAATTCACAACCCGCTTCCAGGAGCAACACACCCGAGGAGTAGAGCCACTGACTCAGCTACCCAAATCAGCACCTCCATTTCCAAGAGCAGCGACTCTCCCTTGACACTGGAAGCTCATTCTATATATTGATTAAAAACTATGATCCAGGCCCAATTCAAATTCCCACCTAAATGCGACTGGGACTACTCAACCCAGTGCATTACAATCCACTGCAGAATCATCTCATAGCACAAGCTCATACAAAGAGCAGAGTCACTGACTCAGCACCCCAAATCAGGCACTCTATCTCCAAGAAGTGCGGCCATTGTAAGTTGATTCTGCCTAAATCCCGGACGCTAATACAAGCCACTATTTATTGATTATAAAAACTGATTGTGGATTCGCTATACCTCTAACCTATAATAGTATAAGACTACTGAGCCCCAAATGTGCCTGCATTTCGAAACACTTTGCAGCCTGCTTCCAGCAGCATCACACCCCAGGAGTAGAGCCACTGACTCAGCTACCCAAATCAGCACCTCCATTTCCAAGAGCAGCGACTCTGCCTTGACACTGGAAGCTCAATCTATTGATTGACTATAAACTATGATCCGGGCCCAATTGAAATTCCCACCTAATTGCGACTGGGACTACTCAGCCCAGTGCATTACAATCCACTGCAGAATCATCTCATAGCACAATCTCATACAAAGAGCAGAGTCACTGACTCAGCAACCCAAATCAGGCACTCTATCTCCAAGAAGAGCGGCCACTGTAAGTTGATTCTGCCTAAATCCCGGACGCTAATACAAGCCACTATTTAATGATTATAAAAACTGATTGTGGATTCGCTATACCTCTAACCTATAATAGTATGTGACTACACAGCCCCGAAACTCCCTACATTTCGTAACAATTCACAACCCGCTTCCAGGAGCAACACACCCGAGGAGTAGAGCCACTGACTCAGCTACCCAAATCAGCACCTCCATTTCCAAGAGCAGCGACTCTGCCTTGACACTGGAAGCTCAATCTATTTATTGATTATAAACTATGATCGAGGCCCAATTCAACTTCCCACCTAAATGGGACTGGTACTACTCAAGCCAGTGCATTACAATCCACTGCAGAATCATCTCATAGCACAATCTCATACAAACAGCAGAGTCACTGACTCAGCACCTCAAATCAGGCACTCTATCTCCAAGAAGAACGGCCATTGTAAGTTGATTCTGCCTAAATACCGGACGCTAAAACAAGCCACTATTTATTGATTATAAAAACTGATTGTGGATTCGCTACACCTCTAACCAATAATAGTATGTGACTGCACAGCCCCGAAACTCCCTACATTTCGAAACAATTCACAACCCGCTTATAGGAGCAACACACCCGAGGAGTAGAGCCACTGACTCAGCTACCCAAATCAGCACCTCCATTTCCAAGAGCAACGACTCTTCCTTGACACTGGAAGCTCATTCTATATATTGATTATAAACTCTAATCCAGGCCCAATTCAAATTCCTACCTAAATGCGACTGGAACTACTCAACTCAGTGCATTGCAATCCACTGCAGAATCATCTCATAGCACAAGCTCATACAAAGAGCAGAGTCACTGACTCAGAAACCCAAATCAGGCACTCTATCTCCAAGAAGAGCGGCCATTGTAAGTTGATTCTGCCTAAATTCCGGACACTAATACAAGCCACTATTTATTGATTATAAAAACTGATTGTGGATTCACTAGACCTCTAACCTATAATACTATGTGACTACTCAGCCCCAAACCTGCCTGCATTTCGAAAAACTTCACATTTTGCTTCCAGCAGTATCACACCCGAGGAGTAGAGCCACTGACTCAGCTACCCAAATCAGCACCTCCATTTCCAAGAGCAGCGACTCTGCCTTGACACTGGAAGCTCAATCTATTTATTGATTATAAACTATGATCCAGGCCCAATTCATCTTCGCACCTAAATGCGACTGGGACTACTCAACCCTGTGCATTACAATCCACTGCAGAATCATCTCATAGCACAATCTCATACAAAGAGCAGTGTCACTGACTCAGCACCCCAAATTAGGCACTCTATCTCCAAGAAGAGCGGTCATTGTAAGTTGATTCTGCCTAAATACCGGATGCTAATACAAGCCACTATTTATTGATTATAAAAACTGATTGTGGATTCGCTATACCTCTAACCTATAGTAGTATAAGACTACACAGCCCCACACGTGCCTGCATTTCGAAACACTTTGCAGCCTGCTTCCAGCAGCATCACACCCCAGGAATAGAGCCACTGACTCAGCTACCCAAATCTTCACCTCCATTTCCAAGAGCAGTGACTCTGCCTTGACACTGGAAGCTCCATCTATTTATTGATTATACACTATGATCCAGGCCCAATTCATCTTCCCACCTAAATGCGACTGGGACTACTCAACCCTGTGCATTACAATCCACTGCAGAATCATCTCATAGCACAATCTCATACAAAGAGCAGTGTCACTGACTCAGCACCCCAAATCAGGCACTCTATCTCTAAGAAGAGCGTCCATTGTAAGTTGATTCTGCCTAAATCCCGGACGCTAATACAAGCCACTATTTATTGATTATAAAAACTGATTGTGGATTCGCTATACCTCTAACCTATAATACTATAAGACTACACAGCCCCGAACGTGCCTGCATTTCGAAAAACTTTGCAGCCTGCTTCCAGGAGCAACATACCCGAGGAGTAGAGCCACTGACTCAGCTACCCAAATCAGCACCTCCATTTCCAAGAGCAGCGACTCTGCCTTGACACTGCAAGCTCGATCTATTGATTGACTATAAACTATGATCCAGGCCCAACTCAACTTCCCTCCTAAATGCGACTGAGACTACTCAGCCCAGTGCATTACAATCCACTGCAGAATCATCTCATAGCACAATCTCATACAAAGAGCAGAGTCACTGACTCAGCAACCCAAATCAGGCACTCTATCTCCAAGAAGAGCGGCCATTGTAAGTTGATTCTGCCTAAATCCCGGACGCTAATACAAGCCACTATTTATTGATTATAAAAACTGATTGTGGATTCGCTATACCTCTAACCTATAATAGTATGTGACTTAACAGCCCCGAAACTCCCTACATTTTGAAACAATTCACAACCCGCTTCCAGGAGCAACACACCCGAGGAGTAGAGCCACTGACTCAGCTACCCAAATCAGCACCTCCATTTCCAAGAGCAGCGACTCTCCCTTGACACTGGAAGCTCATTCTATATATTGAAGATAAACTATGATCCAGGCCCAATTCAAATTCCCACCTAAATGCGTCTGGGACTACTCAACCCAGTGCATTACAATCCACTGCAGAATCATCTCATAGCACAATCTCATACAAAGAGCGGAGTCACTGACTCAGCAACCCAAATCAGGCACTCTATCTCCAAGAAGAGCGGCCATTGTAAGTTGATTCTGCCTAAATCCCGGACACTAATACAAGCCACTATTTATTGATTATAAAAACTGATTGTGGATTCGCTATACCTCTAACCTATAATAGTATGTGACTGCACAGCCCCGAAACTCCCTACATTTTGAAACAATTCACAACCCGCTTCCAGGCGCAACACACCCGAGGAGTAGAGACACTGACTCAGCTACCCAAATCAGCACCTCCATTTCCAAGAGCAGCGACTCTCCCTTGACACTGGAAGTTCATTCTATATATTGATTATAAACTCTGATCCAGGCCCAATTTAAATTCCTACCTAAATGCGACTGGAACTACTCAACCCAGTGCATTACAATCCACTGCAGAATCATCTCATAGCACAAGCTCATACAAAGAACAGAGTCACTGACTCAGCAACCCAAATCAGGCACTCTATCTCCAAGAAGAGCGGCCATTGTAAGTTGATTCTGCCTAAATCCCGGACACTAATACAAAACACTATTTATTGATTATAAAAACTGATTGTGGATTCACTAGACCTCTAACCTATAATACTATGCGACTACTCAGCCCCAAACCTGCCTGCATTTCGAAAACACTTCACATTTCGCTTCCAGCAGTATCACACCCGAGGATTAGAGCCACTGACTCAGCTACCCAAATCAGCACCTCCATTTCCAAGAGCAGCGACTCTGCCTTGACACTGGAAGCTCAATCTATTGATTGACTATAAACTATGATCCAGGTCCAATTCAACTTCCCTCCTAAATGCGACCGGGACTACTCAGCCCAGTGCATTACAATCCACTGCAGAATCATCTCATAGCACAATCTCATACAAAGAGCAGAGTCACTGACTCAGCAACCCAAATCAGGCACTCTATCTCCAAGAAGAGCGGCCACTGTAAGTTGATTCTGCCTAAATCCCGGACGCTAATACAAGCCACTATTTATTGATTATAAAAACTGATTGTGGATTCGCTATACCTCTAACCTATAATAGTATGTGACTACACAGCCCCGAAACTCCCTACATTTCGAAACAATTCAAACCCGCATCCAGGAGCAACACACCCGAGGAGTAGAGCCACTGACTCAGCTACCCAAATCAGCACCTCCATTTCCAAGAGCAGCGACTCTCCCTTGACACTGGAAGCTCATTCTATATATTGATTATAAACTATGATCCAGGCCCATTTCAAATTCCCACCTAAATGCGACTGGGACTACTCAACCCAGTGCATTACAATCCACTGCAGAATCATCTCATAGCACAAGCTCATACAAAGAGCAGAGTCACTGACTCAGCACCCCAAATCAGGCACTCTATCTCCAAGAAGAGCGGCCATTGTAAGTTGATTCTGCCTAAATCCGGGACGCTAATACAAGCCACTATTTATTGATTATAAAAACCGATTGTGGATTTGCTATACCTCTAACCTATAATAGTATAAGACTACAGAGCCCAAAATGTGCCTGCATTTCGAAACACTTTGCAGCCTGCTTCCAGCAGCATCACACCCCAGGAGTAGAGCCACTGACTCAGCTACCCAAATCAGCACCTCCATTTCCAAGAGCAGCGACTCTGCCTTAACACTGGAAGCTCAATCTATTGATTGACTATAAAATATGATCCAGGTCCAATTCAACTTCCATCCCAAATGCGACTGGGACTACTCAACCCAGTGCATTACAATCCACTGCAGAATCATCTCATAGCACAATCTCATACAAAGAGCAGAGTCACTGACTCAGCAACCCAAATCAGGCACTCTATCTCCAAGAAGAGCGGCCACTGTAAGTTGATTCTGCCTAAATCCCGGACGCTAATACAAGCCACTATTTAATGATTATAAAAACTGATTGTGGATTCGCTATACCTCTAACCTATAATAGTATGTGACTACACAGCCCCGAAACTCCCTACATTTCGTAACAATTCACAACCCGCTTCCAGGAGCAACACACCCGAGGAGTAGAGCCACTGACTCAGCTACCCAAATCAGCACCTCCATTTCCAAGAGCAGCGACTCTGCCTTGACACTGGAAGCTCAATCTATTTATTGATTATAAACTATGATCGAGGCCCAATTCAACTTCCCACCTAAATGGGACTGGTACTACTCAAGCCAGTGCATTACAATCCACTGCAGAATCATCTCATAGCACAATCTCATACAAACAGCAGAGTCACTGACTCAGCACCTCAAATCAGGCACTCTATCTCCAAGAAGAACGGCCATTGTAAGTTGATTCTGCCTAAATACCGGACGCTAAAACAAGCCACTATTTATTGATTATAAAAACTGATTGTGGATTCGCTACACCTCTAACCAATAATAGTATGTGACTGCACAGCCCCGAAACTCCCTACATTTCGAAACAATTCACAACCCGCTTATAGGAGCAACACACCCGAGGAGTAGAGCCACTGACTCAGCTACCCAAATCAGCACCTCCATTTCCAAGAGCAACGACTCTTCCTTGACACTGGAAGCTCATTCTATATATTGATTATAAACTCTGATCCAGGCCCAATTCAAATTCCTACCTAAATGCGACTGGAACTACTCAACTCAGTGCATTGCAATCCACTGCAGAATCATCTCATAGCACAAGCTCATACAAAGAGCAGAGTCACTGACTCAGAAACCCAAATCAGGCACTCTATCTCCAAGAAGAGCGGCCATTGTAAGTTGATTCTGCCTAAATTCCGGACACTAATACAAGCCACTATTTATTGATTATAAAAACTGATTGTGGATTCACTAGACCTCTAACCTATAATACTATGTGACTACTCAGCCCCAAACCTGCCTGCATTTCGAAAAACCTCACATTTTGCTTCCAGCAGTATCACACCCGAGGAGTAGAGCCACTGACTCAGCTACCCAAATCAGCACCTCCATTTCCAAGAGCAGCGACTCTGCCTTGACACTGGAAGCTCAATCTATTTATTGATTATAAACTATGATCCAGGCCCAATTCATCTTCGCACCTAAATGCGACTGGGACTACTCAACCCTGTGCATTACAATCCACTGCAGAATCATCTCATAGCACAATCTCATACAAAGAGCAGTGTCACTGACTCAGCACCCCAAATTAGGCACTCTATCTCCAAGAAGAGCGGTCATTGTAAGTTGATTCTGCCTAAATACCGGATGCTAATACAAGCCACTATTTATTGATTATAAAAACTGATTGTGGATTCGCTATACCTCTAACCTATAGTAGTATAAGACTACACAGCCCCACACGTGCCTGCATTTCGAAACACTTTGCAGCCTGCTTCCAGCAGCATCACACCCCAGGAATAGAGCCACTGACTCAGCTACCCAAATCTTCACCTCCATTTCCAAGAGCAGTGACTCTGCCTTGACACTGGAAGCTCCATCTATTTATTGATTATACACTATGATCCAGGCCCAATTCATCTTCCCACCTAAATGCGACTGGGACTACTCAACCCTGTGCATTACAATCCACTGCAGAATCATCTCATAGCACAATCTCATACAAAGAGCAGTGTCACTGACTCAGCACCCCAAATCAGGCACTCTATCTCTAAGAAGAGCGTCCATTGTAAGTTGATTCTGCCTAAATCCCGGACGCTAATACAAGCCACTATTTATTGATTATAAAAACTGATTGTGGATTCGCTATACCTCTAACCTATAATAGTATAAGACTACACAGCCCCGAACGTGCCTGCATTTCGAAAAACTTTGCAGCCTGCTTCCAGGAGCAACATACCCGAGGAGTAGAGCCACTGACTCAGCTACCCAAATCAGCACCTCCATTTCCAAGAGCAGCGACTCTGCCTTGACACTGCAAGCTCGATCTATTGATTGACTATAAACTATGATCCAGGCCCAACTCAACTTCCCTCCTAAATGCGACTGAGACTACTCAGCCCAGTGCATTACAATCCACTGCAGAATCATCTCATAGCACAATCTCATACAAAGAGCAGAGTCACTGACTCAGCAACCCAAATCAGGCACTCTATCTCCAAGAAGAGCGGCCATTGTAAGTTGATTCTGCCTAAATCCCGGACGCTAATACAAGCCACTATTTATTGATTATAAAAACTGATTGTGGATTCGCTATACCTCTAACCTATAATAGTATGTGACTTAACAGCCCCGAAACTCCCTACATTTTGAAACAATTCACAACCCGCTTCCAGGAGCAACACACCCGAGGAGTAGAGCCACTGACTCAGCTACCCAAATCAGCACCTCCATTTCCAAGAGCAGCGACTCTCCCTTGACACTGGAAGCTCATTCTATATATTGATTAAAAACTATGATCCAGGCCCAATTCAAATTCCCACCTAAATGCGACTGGGACTACTCAACCCAGTGCATTACAATCCACTGCAGAATCATCTCATAGCACAAGCTCATACAAAGAGCAGAGTCACTGACTCAGCACCCCAAATCAGGCACTCTATCTCCAAGAAGTGCGGCCATTGTAAGTTGATTCTGCCTAAATCCCGGACGCTAATACAAGCCACTATTTATTGATTATAAAAACTGATTGTGGATTCGCTATACCTCTAACCTATAATAGTATAAGACTACTGAGCCCCAAATGTGCCTGCATTTCGAAACACTTTGCAGCCTGCTTCCAGCAGCATCACACCCCAGGAGTAGAGCCACTGACTCAGCTACCCAAATCAGCACCTCCATTTCCAAGAGCAGCGACTCTGCCTTGACACTGGAAGCTCAATCTATTGATTGACTATAAACTATGATCCGGGCCCAATTGAAATTCCCACCTAATTGCGACTGGGACTACTCAGCCCAGTGCATTACAATCCACTGCAGAATCATCTCATAGCACAATCTCATACAAAGAGCAGAGTCACTGACTCAGCAACCCAAATCAGGCACTCTATCTCCAAGAAGAGCGGCCACTGTAAGTTGATTCTGCCTAAATCCCGGACGCTAATACAAGCCACTATTTAATGATTATAAAAACTGATTGTGGATTCGCTATACCTCTAACCTATAATAGTATGTGACTACACAGCCCCGAAACTCCCTACATTTCGTAACAATTCACAACCCGCTTCCAGGAGCAACACACCCGAGGAGTAGAGCCACTGACTCAGCTACCCAAATCAGCACCTCCATTTCCAAGAGCAGCGACTCTGCCTTGACACTGGAAGCTCAATCTATTTATTGATTATAAACTATGATCGAGGCCCAATTCAACTTCCCACCTAAATGGGACTGGTACTACTCAAGCCAGTGCATTACAATCCACTGCAGAATCATCTCATAGCACAATCTCATACAAACAGCAGAGTCACTGACTCAGCACCTCAAATCAGGCACTCTATCTCCAAGAAGAACGGCCATTGTAAGTTGATTCTGCCTAAATACCGGACGCTAAAACAAGCCACTATTTATTGATTATAAAAACTGATTGTGGATTCGCTACACCTCTAACCAATAATAGTATGTGACTGCACAGCCCCGAAACTCCCTACATTTCGAAACAATTCACAACCCGCTTATAGGAGCAACACACCCGAGGAGTAGAGCCACTGACTCAGCTACCCAAATCAGCACCTCCATTTCCAAGAGCAACGACTCTTCCTTGACACTGGAAGCTCATTCTATATATTGATTATAAACTCTGATCCAGGCCCAATTCAAATTCCTACCTAAATGCGACTGGAACTACTCAACTCAGTGCATTGCAATCCACTGCAGAATCATCTCATAGCACAAGCTCATACAAAGAGCAGAGTCACTGACTCAGAAACCCAAATCAGGCACTCTATCTCCAAGAAGAGCGGCCATTGTAAGTTGATTCTGCCTAAATTCCGGACACTAATACAAGCCACTATTTATTGATTATAAAAACTGATTGTGGATTCACTAGACCTCTAACCTATAATACTATGTGACTACTCAGCCCCAAACCTGCCTGCATTTCGAAAAACTTCACATTTTGCTTCCAGCAGTATCACACCCGAGGAGTAGAGCCACTGACTCAGCTACCCAAATCAGCACCTCCATTTCCAAGAGCAGCGACTCTGCCTTGACACTGGAAGCTCAATCTATTTATTGATTATAAACTATGATCCAGGCCCAATTCATCTTCGCACCTAAATGCGACTGGGACTACTCAACCCTGTGCATTACAATCCACTGCAGAATCATCTCATAGCACAATCTCATACAAAGAGCAGTGTCACTGACTCAGCACCCCAAATTAGGCACTCTATCTCCAAGAAGAGCGGTCATTGTAAGTTGATTCTGCCTAAATACCGGATGCTAATACAAGCCACTATTTATTGATTATAAAAACTGATTGTGGATTCGCTATACCTCTAACCTATAGTAGTATAAGACTACACAGCCCCACACGTGCCTGCATTTCGAAACACTTTGCAGCCTGCTTCCAGCAGCATCACACCCCAGGAATAGAGCCACTGACTCAGCTACCCAAATCTTCACCTCCATTTCCAAGAGCAGTGACTCTGCCTTGACACTGGAAGCTCCATCTATTTATTGATTATACACTATGATCCAGGCCCAATTCATCTTCCCACCTAAATGCGACTGGGACTACTCAACCCTGTGCATTACAATCCACTGCAGAATCATCTCATAGCACAATCTCATACAAAGAGCAGTGTCACTGACTCAGCACCCCAAATCAGGCACTCTATCTCTAAGAAGAGCGTCCATTGTAAGTTCATTCTGCCTAAATCCCGGACGCTAATACAAGCCACTATTTATTGATTATAAAAACTGATTGTGGATTCGCTATACCTCTAACCTATAATACTATAAGACTACACAGCCCCGAACGTGCCTGCATTTCGAAAAACTTTGCAGCCTGCTTCCAGGAGCAACATACCCGAGGAGTAGAGCCACTGACTCAGCTACCCAAATCAGCACCTCCATTTCCAAGAGCAGCGACTCTGCCTTGACACTGCAAGCTCGATCTATTGATTGACTATAAACTATGATCCAGGCCCAACTCAACTTCCCTCCTAAATGCGACTGAGACTACTCAGCCCAGTGCATTACAATCCACTGCAGAATCATCTCATAGCACAATCTCATACAAAGAGCAGAGTCACTGACTCAGCAACCCAAATCAGGCACTCTATCTCCAAGAAGAGCGGCCATTGTAAGTTGATTCTGCCTAAATCCCGGACGCTAATACAAGCCACTATTTATTGATTATAAAAACTGATTGTGGATTCGCTATACCTCTAACCTATAATAGTATGTGACTTAACAGCCCCGAAACTCCCTACATTTTGAAACAATTCACAACCCGCTTCCAGGAGCAACACACCCGAGGAGTAGAGCCACTGACTCAGCTACCCAAATCAGCACCTCCATTTCCAAGAGCAGCGACTCTCCCTTGACACTGGAAGCTCATTCTATATATTGAAGATAAACTATGATCCAGGCCCAATTCAAATTCCCACCTAAATGCGTCTGGGACTACTCAACCCAGTGCATTACAATCCACTGCAGAATCATCTCATAGCACAATCTCATACAAAGAGCGGAGTCACTGACTCAGCAACCCAAATCAGGCACTCTATCTCCAAGAAGAGCGGCCATTGTAAGTTGATTCTGCCTAAATCCCGGACACTAATACAAGCCACTATTTATTGATTATAAAAACTGATTGTGGATTCGCTATACCTCTAACCTATAATAGTATGTGACTGCACAGCCCCGAAACTCCCTACATTTTGAAACAATTCACAACCCGCTTCCAGGCGCAACACACCCGAGGAGTAGAGACACTGACTCAGCTACCCAAATCAGCACCTCCATTTCCAAGAGCAGCGACTCTCCCTTGACACTGGAAGTTCATTCTATATATTGATTATAAACTCTGATCCAGGCCCAATTTAAATTCCTACCTAAATGCGACTGGAACTACTCAACCCAGTGCATTACAATCCACTGCAGAATCATCTCATAGCACAAGCTCATACAAAGAACAGAGTCACTGACTCAGCAACCCAAATCAGGCACTCTATCTCCAAGAAGAGCGGCCATTGTAAGTTGATTCTGCCTAAATCCCGGACACTAATACAAAACACTATTTATTGATTATAAAAACTGATTGTGGATTCACTAGACCTCTAACCTATAATACTATGCGACTACTCAGCCCCAAACCTGCCTGCATTTCGAAAACACTTCACATTTCGCTTCCAGCAGTATCACACCCGAGGATTAGAGCCACTGACTCAGCTACCCAAATCAGCACCTCCATTTCCAAGAGCAGCGACTCTGCCTTGACACTGGAAGCTCAATCTATTGATTGACTATAAACTATGATCCAGGTCCAATTCAACTTCCCTCCTAAATGCGACCGGGACTACTCAGCCCAGTGCATTACAATCCACTGCAGAATCATCTCATAGCACAATCTCATACAAAGAGCAGAGTCACTGACTCAGCAACCCAAATCAGGCACTCTATCTCCAAGAAGAGCGGCCACTGTAAGTTGATTCTGCCTAAATCCCGGACGCTAATACAAGCCACTATTTATTGATTATAAAAACTGATTGTGGATTCGCTATACCTCTAACCTATAATAGTATGTGACTACACAGCCCCGAAACTCCCTACATTTCGAAACAATTCAAACCCGCATCCAGGAGCAACACACCCGAGGAGTAGAGCCACTGACTCAGCTACCCAAATCAGCACCTCCATTTCCAAGAGCAGCGACTCTCCCTTGACACTGGAAGCTCATTCTATATATTGATTATAAACTATGATCCAGGCCCATTTCAAATTCCCACCTAAATGCGACTGGGACTACTCAACCCAGTGCATTACAATCCACTGCAGAATCATCTCATAGCACAAGCTCATACAAAGAGCAGAGTCACTGACTCAGCACCCCAAATCAGGCACTCTATCTCCAAGAAGAGCGGCCATTGTAAGTTGATTCTGCCTAAATCCGGGACGCTAATACAAGCCACTATTTATTGATTATAAAAACCGATTGTGGATTTGCTATACCTCTAACCTATAATAGTATAAGACTACAGAGCCCAAAATGTGCCTGCATTTCGAAACACTTTGCAGCCTGCTTCCAGCAGCATCACACCCCAGGAGTAGAGCCACTGACTCAGCTACCCAAATCAGCACCTCCATTTCCAAGAGCAGCGACTCTGCCTTGACACTGGAAGCTCAATCTATTGATTGACTATAAAATATGATCCAGGTCCAATTCAACTTCCATCCTAAATGCGACTGGGACTACTCAACCCAGTGCATTACAATCCACTGCAGAATCATCTCATAGCACAATCTCATACAAAGAGCAGAGTCACTGACTCAGCAACCCAAATCAGGCACTCTATCTCCAAGAAGAGCGGCCACTGTAAGTTGATTCTGCCTAAATCCCGGACGCTAATACAAGCCACTATTTAATGATTATAAAAACTGATTGTGGATTCGCTATACCTCTAACCTATAATAGTATGTGACTACACAGCCCCGAAACTCCCTACATTTCGTAACAATTCACAACCCGCTTCCAGGAGCAACACACCCGAGGAGTAGAGCCACTGACTCAGCTACCCAAATCAGCACCTCCATTTCCAAGAGCAGCGACTCTGCCTTGACACTGGAAGCTCAATCTATTTATTGATTATAAACTATGATCGAGGCCCAATTCAACTTCCCACCTAAATGGGACTGGTACTACTCAAGCCAGTGCATTACAATCCACTGCAGAATCATCTCATAGCACAATCTCATACAAACAGCAGAGTCACTGACTCAGCACCTCAAATCAGGTACTCTATCTCCAAGAAGAACGCCCATTGTAAGTTGATTCTGCCTAAATACCGGACGCTAAAACAAGCCACTATTTATTGATTATAAAAACTGATTGTGGATTCGCTACACCTCTAACCAATAATAGTATGTGACTGCACAGCCCCGAAACTCCCTACATTTCGAAACAATTCACAACCCGCTTATAGGAGCAACACACCCGAGGAGTAGAGCCACTGACTCAGCTACCCAAATCAGCACCTCCATTTCCAAGAGCAACGACTCTTCCTTGACACTGGAAGCTCATTCTATATATTGATTATAAACTCTGATCCAGGCCCAATTCAAATTCCTACCTAAATGCGACTGGAACTACTCAACTCAGTGCATTGCAATCCACTGCAGAATCATCTCAAAGCACAAGCTCATACAAAGAGCAGAGTCACTGACTCAGAAACCCAAATCAGGCACTCTATCTCCAAGAAGAGCGGCCATTGTAAGTTGATTCTGCCTAAATTCCGGACACTAATACAAGCCACTATTTATTGATTATAAAAACTGATTGTGGATTCACTAGACCTCTAACCTATAATACTATGTGACTACTCAGCCCCAAACCTGCCTGCATTTCGAAAAACTTCACATTTTGCTTCCAGCAGTATCACACCCGAGGAGTAGAGCCACTGACTCAGCTACCCAAATCAGCACCTCCATTTCCAAGAGCAGCGACTCTGCCTTGACACTGGAAGCTCAATCTATTTATTGATTATAAACTATGATCCAGGCCCAATTCATCTTCGCACCTAAATGCGACTGGGACTACTCAACCCTGTGCATTACAATCCACTGCAGAATCATCTCATAGCACAATCTCATACAAAGAGCAGTGTCACTGACTCAGCACCCCAAATTAGGCACTCTATCTCCAAGAAGAGCGGTCATTGTAAGTTGATTCTGCCTAAATACCGGATGCTAATACAAGCCACTATTTATTGATTATAAAAACTGATTGTGGATTCGCTATACCTCTAACCTATAGTAGTATAAGACTACACAGCCCCACACGTGCCTGCATTTCGAAACACTTTGCAGCCTGCTTCCAGCAGCATCACACCCCAGGAATAGAGCCACTGACTCAGCTACCCAAATCTTCACCTCCATTTCCAAGAGCAGTGACTCTGCCTTGACACTGCAAGCTCGATCTATTGATTGACTATAAACTATGATCCAGGCCCAACTCAACTTCCCTCCTAAATGCGACTGAGACTACTCAGCCCAGTGCATTACAATCCACTGCAGAATCATCTCATAGCACAATCTCATACAAAGAGCAGAGTCACTGACTCAGCAACCCAAATCAGGCACTCTATCTCCAAGAAGAGCGGCCATTGTAAGTTGATTCTGCCTAAATCCCGGACGCTAATACAAGCCACTATTTATTGATTATAAAAACTGATTGTGGATTCGCTATACCTCTAACCTATAATAGTATGTGACTTAACAGCCCCGAAACTCCCTACATTTTGAAACAATTCACAACCCGCTTCGAGGAGCAACACACCCGAGGAGTAGAGCCACTGACTCAGCTACCCAAATCAGCACCTCCATTTCCAAGAGCAGCGACTCTCCCTTGACACTGGAAGCTCATTCTATATATTGATTAAAAACTATGATCCAGGCCCAATTCAAATTCCCACCTAAATGCGACTGGGACTACTCAACCCAGTGCATTACAATCCACTGCAGAATCATCTCATAGCACAAGCTCATACAAAGAGCAGAGTCACTGACTCAGCTCCCCAAATCAGGCACTCTATCTCCAAGAAGTGCGGCCATTGTAAGTTGATTCTGCCTAAATCCCGGACGCTAATACAAGCCACTATTTATTGATTATAAAAACTGATTGTGTATTCGCTATACCTCTAACCTATAATAGTATAAGACTACACTGCCCCAAACGTGCCTGCATTTCGAAAAACTTTGCAGCCTGCTTCCAGCAGCATCACACCCCAGGAATAGAGCCACTGACTCAGCTACCCAAATCAGCACCTCCATTTCCAAGAGCAGCGACTCTGCCTTGACACTGGAAGCTCAATCTATTGATTGACTATAAACTATGATCCAGGCCCAATTCAACTTCCCTCTTAAATGCGACTGGGACTACTCAGCCCAGTGCATTACAATCCACTGCAGAATCATCTCATAGCACAGTCTCATACAAAGAGCAGAGTCACTGACTCAGCAACCCAAATCAGGCCCTCTATCTCCAAGAAGAGCGGCCATTGTGAGTTGATTCTGCCTAAATCCCGGACGCTAATACAAGCCACTATTTATTGATTATAAAAACTGATTGTGGATTCACTAGACCTCTAACCTATAATACTATGCGACTACTCAGCCCCAAACCTGCCTGCATTTCGAAACACTTCACATCTCGCTTCCAGCAGTATCACACCCGAGGAGTAGAGCCACTGACTCAGCTACCCAAATCAGCACATCCATTTCCAAGAGCAGCGACTCTGCCTTGACACTGGAAGCTCAATCTATTGATTGTCTATAAACTATGATCCAGGCCCAAATCAACTTCCTTCCTAAATGCGACTGGGACTACTCAGGCCAGTGCATTACAATCCACTGCAGAATCATCTCATAGCACAGTCTCATACAAAGAGCAGAGTCACTAACTCAGCAACCCAAATCAGGCCCTCTGTCTCCAAGAAGAGCGGCCATTGTAAGTTGATTCTGCCTAAATCCCGGACGCTAATACAAGCCACTATTTATTGATTATAAAAACTGATTGTGGATTCGCTATACCTCTAACCTATAATAGTATGTGACTACACAGCCCCGAAACTCCCTACATTTTAAAACAATACACAACCCGCTTCCAGGAGCAACACACCCGAGGAGTAGAGCCACTGACTCAGCTACCCAAATCAGCACCTCCATTTCCAAGAGCAGCGACTCTCCCTTGACACTGGAAGCTCATTCTATATATTGAAGATAAACTATGATCCAGGCCCAATTCAAATTCCCACCTAAATGCGTCTGGGACTACTCAACCCAGTGCATTACAATCCACTGCAGAATCATCTCATAGCACAATCTCATACAAAGAGCGGAGTCACTGACTCAGCAACCCAAATCAGGCACTCTATCTCCAAGAAGAGCGGCCATTGTAAGTTGATTCTGCCTAAATCCCGGACACTAATACAAGCCACTATTTATTGATTATAAAAACTGATTGTGGATTCGCTATACCTCTAACCTATAATAGTATGTGACTGCACAGCCCCGAAACTCCCTACATTTTGAAACAATTCACAACCCGCTTCCAGGCGCAACACACCCGAGGAGTAGAGACACTGACTCAGCTACCCAAATCAGCACCTCCATTTCCAAGAGCAGCGACTCTCCCTTGACACTGGAAGTTCATTCTATATATTGATTATAAACTCTGATCCAGGCCCAATTTAAATTCCTACCTAAATGCGACTGGAACTACTCAACCCAGTGCATTACAATCCACTGCAGAATCATCTCATAGCACAAGCTCATACAAAGAACAGAGTCACTGACTCAGCAACCCAAATCAGGCACTCTATCTCCAAGAAGAGCGGCCATTGTAAGTTGATTCTGCCTAAATCCCGGACACTAATACAAAACACTATTTATTGATTATAAAAACTGATTGTGGATTCACTAGACCTCTAACCTATAATACTATGCGACTACTCAGCCCCAAACCTGCCTGCATTTCGAAAACACTTCACATTTCGCTTCCAGCAGTATCACACCCGAGGATTAGAGCCACTGACTCAGCTACCCAAATCAGCACCTCCATTTCCAAGAGCAGCGACTCTGGCTTGACACTGGAAGCTCAATCTATTTATTGATTATGAACTATGATCCAGGCCCAATTCAACTTCCCACCTAAATGTGACTGGGACTACTCAACCCAGTGCATTACAATCCACTGCAGAATCATCTCACAGCACAGTCTCATACAAAGAGCAGAGTCACTGACTCAGCAACCCGAAACAGGCATTCTATCTCCAAGAAGAGCGGCCATTGTGAGTTGATTCTGCCTAAATACCGGACGCTAATACAAGCCACTATTTATTGATTATAAAAACTGATTGTGGATTTGCTATACCTCTAACCTATAATAATATGTGACTACACAGCCCCGAAACGCCCTACTTTTTGAAACAATTCACAACCCACTTCCAGGAGCAACACACCCGAAGAGTAGAGCCACTGACTCAGCTACCCAAATCAGCACCTCCATTTCCAAGAGCAGCGACTCTCCCTTGACACTGGAAGCTCATTCTATTTATTGATTATAAACTATGATCCAGGCCCAATTCAAATTCCCACCTAAATGCGACTGGGACTACTCAACCCAGTGCATTACATTCCACTGCAGAATCATCTCATAGCACAAGCTCATACAAAGAGCAGAGTCACTGACTCAGCACCCCAAATCAGGCACTCTATCTCCAAGAAGTGCGGCCATTGTAAGTTGATTCTGCCTAAATTCCGGACTCTAATACAAGCCACTATTTATTGATTATAAAAACTGATTGTGGATTCGCTATACCTCTAACCTATAATAGTATAAGACTACAGAGCCCCAAATGTGCCTGCATTTCGAAACACTTTGCAGCCTGCTTCCAGCAGCATCACACGCCAGGAGTAGAGCCACTGACTCAGCTACCCAAATCAGCACCTTCATTTCCAAGAGCAGCGACTCTGCCTTGACACTGGAAGCTCAATCTATTGATTGACTATAAAATATGATCCAGGTCCAATTCAACTTCCATCCTAAATGCGACTGGGACTACTCAACCCAGTGCATTACAATCCACTGCAGAATCATCTCATAGCACAATCTCATACAAAGAGCAGAGTCACTGACTCAGCAACCCAAATCAGGCACTCTATCTCCAAGAAGAGCGGCCACTGTAAGTTGATTCTGCCTAAATCCCGGACGCTAATACAAGCCACTATTTATTGATTATAAAAACTGATTGTGGATTTGCTATACCTCTAACCTATAATAGTATGTGACTACACAGCCCCGAAACTCCCTACATTTCGAAACAATTCACAACCCGCTTCCAGGAGCAACACACCCGAGGAGTAGAGCCACTGACTCAGCTACCCAAATCAGCACCTCCATTTCCAAGAGCAGCGACTCTGCCTTGACACTGGAAGCTCAATCTATTGATTGACTATAAACTATGATCCAGGTCCAATTCAACTTCCCTCCTAAATGCGACCGGGACTACTCAGCCCAGTGCATTACAATCCACTGCAGAATCATCTCATAGCACAATCTCATACAAAGAGCAGAGTCACTGACTCAGCAACCCAAATCAGGCACTCTATCTCCAAGAAGAGCGGCCACTGTAAGTTGATTCTGCCTAAATCCCGGACGCTAATACAAGCCACTATTTATTGATTATAAAAACTGATTGTGGATTCGCTATACCTCTAACCTATAATAGTATGTGACTACACAGCCCCGTAACTCCCTACATTTCGAAACAATTCAAACCCGCATCCAGGAGCAACACACCCGAGGAGTAGAGCCACTGACTCAGCTACCCAAATCAGCACCTCCATTTCCAAGAGCAGCGACTCTCCCTTGACACTGGAAGCTCATTCTATATATTGATTATAAACTATGATCCAGGCCCATTTCAAATTCCCACCTAAATGCGACTGGGACTACTCAACCCAGTGCATTACAATCCACTGCAGAATCATCTCATAGCACAAGCTCATACAAAGAGCAGAGTCACTGACTCAGCACCCCAAATCAGGCACTCTATCTCCAAGAAGAGCGGCCATTGTAAGTTGATTCTGCCTAAATCCGGGACGCTAATACAAGCCACTATTTATTGATTATAAAAACCGATTGTGGATTTGCTATACCTCTAACCTATAATAGTATAAGACTACAGAGCCCAAAATGTGCCTGCATTTCGAAACACTTTGCAGCCTGCTTCCAGCAGCATCACACCCCAGGAGTAGAGCCACTGACTCAGCTACCCAAATCAGCACCTCCATTTCCAAGAGCAGCGACTCTGCCTTGACACTGGAAGCTCAATCTATTGATTGACTATAAAATATGATCCAGGTCCAATTCAACTTCCATCCTAAATGCGACTGGGACTACTCAACCCAGTGCATTACAATCCACTGCAGAATCATCTCATAGCACAATCTCATACAAAGAGCAGAGTCACTGACTCAGCAACCCAAATCAGGCACTCTATCTCCAAGAAGAGCGGCCACTGTAAGTTGATTCTGCCTAAATCCCGGACGCTAATACAAGCCACTATTTAATGATTATAAAAACTGATTGTGGATTCGCTATACCTCTAACCTATAATAGTATGTGACTACACAGCCCCGAAACTCCCTACATTTCGTAACAATTCACAACCCGCTTCCAGGAGCAACACACCCGAGGAGTAGAGCCACTGACTCAGCTACCCAAATCAGCACCTCCATTTCCAAGAGCAGCGACTCTGCCTTGACACTGGAAGCTCAATCTATTTATTGATTATAAACTATGATCGAGGCCCAATTCAACTTCCCACCTAAATGGGACTGGTACTACTCAAGCCAGTGCATTACAATCCACTGCAGAATCATCTCATAGCACAATCTCATACAAACAGCAGAGTCACTGACTCAGCACCTCAAATCAGGCACTCTATCTCCAAGAAGAACGGCCATTGTAAGTTGATTCTGCCTAAATACCGGACGCTAAAACAAGCCACTATTTATTGATTATAAAAACTGATTGTGGATTCGCTACACCTCTAACCAATAATAGTATGTGACTGCACAGCCCCGAAACTCCCTACATTTCGAAACAATTCACAACCCGCTTATAGGAGCA
Source organism: Lissotriton helveticus (assembly GCF_964261635.1). Lineage (NCBI taxonomy): Eukaryota > Metazoa > Chordata > Amphibia > Caudata > Salamandridae > Lissotriton > Lissotriton helveticus. The sequence goes on along the minus strand of NC_136069.1, from coordinate 1,557,210,155 downwards.
ACACACCCGAGGAGTAGAGCCACTGACTCAGCTACCCAAATCAGCACCTCCATTTCCAAGAGCAACGACTCTTCCTTGACACTGGAAGCTCATTCTATATATTGATTATAAACTCTGATCCAGGCCCAATTCAAATTCCTACCTAAATGCGACTGGAACTACTCAACTCAGTGCATTGCAATCCACTGCAGAATCATCTCAAAGCACAAGCTCATACAAAGAGCAGAGTCACTGACTCAGAAACCCAAATCAGGCACTCTATCTCCAAGAAGAGCGGCCATTGTAAGTTGATTCTGCCTAAATTCCGGACACTAATACAAGCCACTATTTATTGATTATAAAAACTGATTGTGGATTCACTAGACCTCTAACCTATAATACTATGTGACTACTCAGCCCCAAACCTGCCTGCATTTCGAAAAACTTCACATTTTGCTTCCAGCAGTATCACACCCGAGGAGTAGAGCCACTGACTCAGCTACCCAAATCAGCACCTCCATTTCCAAGAGCAGCGACTCTGCCTTGACACTGGAAGCTCAATCTATTTATTGATTATAAACTATGATCCAGGCCCAATTCATCTTCGCACCTAAATGCGACTGGGACTACTCAACCCTGTGCATTACAATCCACTGCAGAATCATCTCATAGCACAATCTCATACAAAGAGCAGTGTCACTGACTCAGCACCCCAAATTAGGCACTCTATCTCCAAGAAGAGCGGTCATTGTAAGTTGATTCTGCCTAAATACCGGATGCTAATACAAGCCACTATTTATTGATTATAAAAACTGATTGTGGATTCGCTATACCTCTAACCTATAGTAGTATAAGACTACACAGCCCCACACGTGCCTGCATTTCGAAACACTTTGCAGCCTGCTTCCAGCAGCATCACACCCCAGGAATAGAGCCACTGACTCAGCTACCCAAATCTTCACCTCCATTTCCAAGAGCAGTGACTCTGCCTTGACACTGGAAGCTCCATCTATTTATTGATTATACACTATGATCCAGGCCCAATTCATCTTCCCACCTAAATGCGACTGGGACTACTCAACCCTGTGCATTACAATCCACAGCAGAATCATCTCATAGCACAATCTCATACAAAGAGCAGTGTCACTGACTCAGCACCCCAAATCAGGCACTCTATCTCTAAGAAGAGCGTCCATTGTAAGTTGATTCTGCCTAAATCCCGGACGCTAATACAAGCCACTATTTATTGATTATAAAAACTGATTGTGGATTCGCTATACCTCTAACCTATAATAGTATAAGACTACACAGCCCCGAACGTGCCTGCATTTCGAAAAACTTTGCAGCCTGCTTCCAGGAGCAACATACCCGAGGAGTAAAGCCACTGACTTAGCTACCCAAATCAGCACCTCCATTTCCAAGAGCAGCGACTCTGCCTTGACACTGCAAGCTCGATCTATTGATTGACTATAAACTATGATCCAGGCCCAACTCAACTTCCCTCCTAAATGCGACTGAGACTACTCAGCCCAGTGCATTACAATCCACTGCAGAATCATCTCATAGCACAATCTCATACAAAGAGCAGAGTCACTGACTCAGCAACCCAAATCAGGCACTCTATCTCCAAGAAGAGCGGCCATTGTAAGTTGATTCTGCCTAAATCCCGGACGCTAATACAAGCCACTATTTATTGATTATAAAAACTGATTGTGGATTCGCTATACCTCTAACCTATAATAGTATGTGACTTAACAGCCCCGAAACTCCCTACATTTTGAAACAATTCACAACCCGCTTCCAGGAGCAACACACCCGAGGAGTAGAGCCACTGACTCAGCTACCCAAATCAGCACCTCCATTTCCAAGAGCAGCGACTCTCCCTTGACACTGGAAGCTCATTCTATATATTGATTAAAAACTATGATCCAGGCCCAATTCAAATTCCCACCTAAATGCGACTGGGACTACTCAACCCAGTGCATTACAATCCACTGCAGAATCATCTCATAGCACAAGCTCATACAAAGAGCAGAGTCACTGACTCAGCTCCCCAAATCAGGCACTCTATCTCCAAGAAGTGCGGCCATTGTAAGTTGATTCTGCCTAAATCCCGGACGCTAATACAAGCCACTATTTATTGATTATAAAAACTGATTGTGTATTCGCTATACCTCTAACCTATAATAGTATAAGACTACACTGCCCCAAACGTGCCTGCATTTCGAAAAACTTTGCAGCCTGCTTCCAGGAGCAACATACCCGAGGAGTAGAGCCACTGACTCAGCTACCCAAATCAGCACCTCCATTTCCAAGAGCAGCGACTCTCCCTTGACACTGGAAGCTCAATCTATTGATTGACTATAAACTATGATCCAGGCCCAATTCAACTTCCCTCTTAAATGCGACTGGGACTACTCAGCCCAGTGCATTACAATCCACTGCAGAATCATCTCATAGCACAGTCTCATACAAAGAGCAGAGTCACTGACTCAGCAACCCAAATCAGGCCCTCTATCTCCAAGAAGAGCGGCCATTGTGAGTTGATTCTGCCTAAATCCCGGACGCTAATACAAGCCACTATTTATTGATTATAAAAACTGATTGTGGATTCACTAGACCTCTAACCTATAATACTATGCGACTACTCAGCCCCAAACCTGCCTGCATTTCGAAACACTTCACATCTCGCTTCCAGCAGTATCACACCCGAGGAGTAGAGCCACTGACTCAGCTACCCAAATCAGCACCTCCATTTCCAAGAGCAGCGACTCTGCCTTGACGATGGAAGCTCAATCTATTGATTGTCTATAAACTATGATCCAGGCCCAAATCAACTTCCTTCCTAAATGCGACTGGGACTACTCAGGCCAGTGCATTACAATCCACTGCAGAATCATCTCATAGCACAGTCTCATACAAAGAGCAGAGTCACTAACTCAGCAACCCAAATCAGGCCCTCTGTCTCCAAGAAGAGCGGCCATTGTAAGTTGATTCTGCCTAAATCCCGGACGCTAATACAAGCCACTATTTATTGATTATAAAAACTGATTGTGGATTCGCTATACCTCTAACCTATAATAGTATGTGACTACACAGCCCCGAAACTCCCTACATTTTAAAACAATACACAACCCGCTTCCAGGAGCAACACACCCGAGGAGTAGAGCCACTGACTCAGCTACCCAAATCAGCACCTCCATTTCCAAGAGCAGCGACTCTCCCTTGACACTGGAAGCTCATTCTATATATTGAAGATAAACTATGATCCAGGCCCAATTCAAATTCCCACCTAAATGCGTCTGGGACTACTCAACCCAGTGCATTACAATCCACTGCAGAATCATCTCATAGCACAATCTCATACAAAGAGCGGAGTCACTGACTCAGCAACCCAAATCAGGCACTCTATCTCCAAGAAGAGCGGCCATTGTAAGTTGATTCTGCCTAAATCCCGGACACTAATACAAGCCACTATTTATTGATTATAAAAACTGATTGTGGATTCGCTATACCTCTAACCTATAATAGTATGTGACTGCACAGCCCCGAAACTCCCTACATTTTGAAACAATTCACAACCCGCTTCCAGGCGCAACACACCCGAGGAGTAGAGACACTGACTCAGCTACCCAAATCAGCACCTCCATTTCCAAGAGCAGCGACTCTCCCTTGACACTGGAAGTTCATTCTATATATTGATTATAAACTCTGATCCAGGCCCAATTTAAATTCCTACCTAAATGCGACTGGAACTACTCAACCCAGTGCATTACAATCCACTGCAGAATCATCTCATAGCACAAGCTCATACAAAGAACAGAGTCACTGACTCAGCAACCCAAATCAGGCACTCTATCTCCAAGAAGAGCGGCCATTGTAAGTTGATTCTGCCTAAATCCCGGACACTAATACAAAACACTATTTATTGATTATAAAAACTGATTGTGGATTCACTAGACCTCTAACCTATAATACTATGCGACTACTCAGCCCCAAACCTGCCTGCATTTCGAAAACACTTCACATTTCGCTTCCAGCAGTATCACACCCGAGGATTAGAGCCACTGACTCAGCTACCCAAATCAGCACCTCCATTTCCAAGAGCAGCGACTCTGGCTTGACACTGGAAGCTCAATCTATTTATTGATTATGAACTATGATCCAGGCTCAATTCAACTTCCCACCTAAATGTGACTGGGACTACTCAACCCAGTGCATTACAATCCACTGCAGAATCATCTCACAGCACAGTCTCATACAAAGAGCAGAGTCACTGACTCAGCAACCCGAAACAGGCATTCTATCTCCAAGAAGAGCGGCCATTGTGAGTTGATTCTGCCTAAATACCGGACGCTAATACAAGCCACTATTTATTGATTATAAAAACTGATTGTGGATTTGCTATACCTCTAACCTATAATAATATGTGACTACACAGCCCCGAAACGCCCTACTTTTTGAAACAATTCACAACCCACTTCCAGGAGCAACACACCCGAAGAGTAGAGCCACTGACTCAGCTACCCAAATCAGCACCTCCATTTCCAAGAGCAGCGACTCTCCCTTGACACTGGAAGCTCATTCTATATATTGATTATAAACTATGATCCAGGCCCAATTCAAATTCCCACCTAAATGCGACTGGGACTACTCAACCCAGTGCATTACATTCCACTGCAGAATCATCTCATAGCACAAGCTCATACAAAGAGCAGAGTCACTGACTCAGCACCCCAAATCAGGCACTCTATCTCCAAGAAGTGCGGCCATTGTAAGTTGATTCTGCCTAAATTCCGGACTCTAATACAAGCCACTATTTATTGATTATAAAAACTGATTGTGGATTCGCTATACCTCTAACCTATAATAGTATAAGACTACAGAGCCCCAAATGTGCCTGCATTTCGAAACACTTTGCAGCCTGCTTCCAGCAGCATCACACGCCAGGAGTAGAGCCACTGACTCAGCTACCCAAACCAGCACCTCCATTTCCAAGAGCAGCGACTCTTCCTTGACGCTGGAAGCTCAATCTATTTATTGATTATAAACTATGATCCAGGCCCAATTCAAATTCCCACCTAAATGCGACTGGGACTACTCAACCCAGTGCATTACAATCCACTGCAGAATCATATCATAGCACAAGCTCATACAAAGAGCAGAGTCACTGACACAGCACCCCCAAATCAGGCACTCTATCTCCAAGAAGAGCGGCCATTGTGAGTTGATTCTGACTAAATCCCGGACGCTACTACAAGCCACTATTTATTGATTATAAAAACTGATTGTGGATGCGCTATACCTCTAACCTATAATAGTATGTGACTGCACAGCCCCGAAACTCCCTACATTTTGAAACAATTCACAACCCGCTTCCAGGCGCAACACACCCGAGGAGTAGAGCCACTGACTCAGCTACCCAAATCAGCACCTCCATTTCCAAGAGCAGCGACTCTCCCTTGACACTGGAAGCTCATTCTATATATTGATTATAAACTATGATCCAGGCCCATTTCAAATTCCCACCTAAATGCGACTGGGACTACTCAACCCAGTGCATTACAATCCACTGCAGAATCATCTCATAGCACAAGCTCATACAAAGAGCAGAGTCACTGACTCAGCACCCCAAATCAGGCACTCTATCTCCAAGAAGAGCGGCCATTGTAAGTTGATTCTGCCTAAATCCCGGACGCTAATACAAGCCACTATTTATTGATTATAAAAACTGATTGTGGATTCGCTATACCTCTAAGCTATAATAGTATAAGACTACAGAACCCTAAATGTGCCTGCATTTCGAAACACTTTGCAGCCTGCTTCCAGCAGCATCACACCCCAGGAGTAGAGCCACTGACTCAGCTACCCAAATCAGCACCTTCATTTCCAAGAGCAGCGACTCTGCCTTGACACTGGAAGCTCAATCTATTGATTGACTATAAACTATGATCCAGGCCCAATTCAACTTCCCTCCTAAATGCGACTGGGACTACTCAGCCCAGTGCATTACAATCCACTGCAGAATCATCTCATACCACAATCTCATACAAAGAGCAGAGTCACTGACTCAGCAACCCAAATCAGGCAGTCTATCTCCAAGAAGAGCGGCCACTGTAAGTTGATTCTGCCTAAATCCCGGACGCTAATACAAGCCACTATTTATTGATTACAAAAACTGATTGTGGATTCGCTATACCTCTAACCTATAATAGTATGTGACTACACAGCCCCGAAACTCCCTACATTTCGAAACAATTCACAACCCGCTTCCAGGAGCAACACACCCGAGGAGTAGAGCCACTGACTCAGCTACCCAAATCAGCACCTCCATTTCCAAGAGCAGCGACTCTCCCTTGACACTGGAAGCTCATTCTATATATTGATTATAAACTATGATCCAGGCCCATTTCAAATTCCCACCTAAATGCGACTGGGACTACTCAACCCAGTGCATTACAATCCACTGCAGAATCATCTCATAGCACAAGCTCATACAAAGAGCAGAGTCACTGACTCAGCACCCCAAATCAGACACTCTATCTCCAAGAAGAGCGGCCATTGTAAGTTGATTCTGCCTAAATCCCAGACGCTAATACAAGCCACTATTAATGGATTATAAAAACTGATTGTGGATTCGCTATACCTCTAACCTATAATAGTATAAGACTACAGAGCCCCAAATGTGCCTGCATTTCAAAACACTTTGCAGCCTGCTTCAAGCAGCATAACACCCCAGGAGTAGAGCCACTGACTCAGCTATCCAAATCAGCACCTCCATTTCCAAGAGCAGCGACTCTGCCTTGACACTGGAAGCTCAATCTATTGATTGACTATAAACTATGATCCAGGTCCAATTCAACTTCCCTCCTAAATGCGACTGGGACTACTCAGTCCAGTGCATTACAATCCACTGCAGAATCATCTCGTAGCACAATCTCATACAAAGAGCAGAGTCACTGACTCAGCAACCCAAATCAGGCACTCTATCTCCAAGAAGAGCGGCCACTGTAAGTTGATTCTGCCTAAATCCCGGACGCTAATACAAGCCACTATTTATTGATTATAAAAACTGATTGTGGATTCGCTATACCTCTAACCTATAATAGTATGTGACTACAGAGCCCCGAAACTCCCTACATTTCGAAACAATTCACAACCCGCTTCCAGAAGCAACACACCCGAGGAGTAGAGCCACTGACTCAGCTACCCAAATCAGCACCTCCATTTCCAAGAGCAGCGACTCTGCCTTGACACTGGAAGCTCAATCTATTTATTGATTATAAACTATGATCCAGGCCCAATTCAAATACCCACCTAAATGCGACTGGGACTACTCAACCCAGTGCATTACAATCCACTGCAGAATCATGTCTTAGCACAAGCTCATACAAAGAGCGGAGTCACTGACTCAGCAACCCAAATCAGGCACTCTATCTCCAAGAAGAGCGGCCATTGTAAGTTGATTCTGCCTAAATCCCGGACACTAATACAAGCCACTATTTATTGATTATAAAAACTGATTGTGGATTCGCTATACCTCTAACCTATAATAGTATGTGACTACACAGCCCCGAAACTCCCTACATTTCGAAACAATTCACAACCCGCTTCCAGGAGCAACACACCCGAGGAGTAGAGCCACTGACTGAGCTACCTAAATCAGCACATCCATTTCCAAGAGCAGCAACTCTGCCTTGACACTGGAAGCTCAATCTATTTATTAATTATAAACTATGATCCAGGCCCAATTCAACTTCCCACCTAAATGCGACTGGTACTACTCAAGCCAGTGCATTACAATCCACTGCAGAATCATCTCATAGCACAATCTCATACAAAGAGCAGAGTCACTGACTCAGCACCCCAAATCAGGCACTCTGTCTCCAAGAAGAGCGGCCATTGTAAGTTGATTCTGCCTAAATCCCGGACGCTAATACAAGCCACTATTTATTGATTATAAAAACTGATTGTGGATTCGCTATACCTCTAACCTATAATAGTATGTGACTACACAGCCCCGAAACTCCCTACATTTCGAAACAATTCACAACCCGCTTCCAGGAGCAACACACCCGAGGAGTAGAGCCACTGACTCAGCTACCCAAATCAGCACCTCCATTTCCAAGAGCAGCGACTCTGCCTTGACACTGGAAGCTCATTCTATATATTGATTATAAACTATGATCCAGGCCCAATTCAAATTCCCACCTAAATGCGACTGGGACTACTCAACCCAGTGCATTACATTCCACTGCAGAATCATCTCATAGCACAAGCTCATACAAAGAGCAGAGTCACTGACTCAGCACCCCAAATCAGGCACTCTATCTCCAAGAAGTGCGGCCATTGTAAGTTGATTCTGCCTAAATTCCGGACTCTAATACAAGCCACTATTTATTGATTATAAAAACTGATTGTGGATTCGCTATACCTCTAACCTATAATAGTATAAGACTACAGAGCCCCAAATGTGCCTGCATTTCGAAACACTTTGCAGCCTGCTTCCAGCAGCATCACACGCCAGGAGTAGAGCCACTGACTCAGCTACCCAAACCAGCACCTCCATTTCCAAGAGCAGCGACTCTTCCTTGACGCTGGAAGCTCAATCTATTTATTGATTATAAACTATGATCCAGGCCCAATTCAAATTCCCACCTAAATGCGACTGGGACTACTCAACCCAGTGCATTACAATCCACTGCAGAATCATATCATAGCACAAGCTCATACAAAGAGCAGAGTCACTGACACAGCACCCCCAAATCAGGCACTCTATCTCCAAGAAGAGCGGCCATTGTGAGTTGATTCTGACTAAATCCCGGACGCTACTACAAGCCACTATTTATTGATTATAAAAACTGATTGTGGATGCGCTATACCTCTAACCTATAATAGTATGTGACTGCACAGCCCCGAAACTCCCTACATTTTGAAACAATTCACAACCCGCTTCCAGGCGCAACACACCCGAGGAGTAGAGCCACTGACTCAGCTACCCAAATCAGCACCTCCATTTCCAAGAGCAGCGACTCTCCCTTGACACTGGAAGCTCATTCTATATATTGATTATAAACTATGATCCAGGCCCATTTCAAATTCCCACCTAAATGCGACTGGGACTACTCAACCCAGTGCATTACAATCCACTGCAGAATCATCTCATAGCACAAGCTCATACAAAGAGCAGAGTCACTGACTCAGCACCCCAAATCAGGCACTCTATCTCCAAGAAGAGCGGCCATTGTAAGTTGATTCTGCCTAAATCCCGGACGCTAATACAAGCCACTATTTATTGATTATAAAAACTGATTGTGGATTCGCTATACCTCTAAGCTATAATAGTATAAGACTACAGAACCCTAAATGTGCCTGCATTTCGAAACACTTTGCAGCCTGCTTCCAGCAGCATCACACCCCAGGAGTAGAGCCACTGACTCAGCTACCCAAATCAGCACCTTCATTTCCAAGAGCAGCGACTCTGCCTTGACACTGGAAGCTCAATCTATTGATTGACTATAAACTATGATCCAGGCCCAATTCAACTTCCCTCCTAAATGCGACTGGGACTACTCAGCCCAGTGCATTACAATCCACTGCAGAATCATCTCATACCACAATCTCATACAAAGAGCAGAGTCACTGACTCAGCAACCCAAATCAGGCAGTCTATCTCCAAGAAGAGCGGCCACTGTAAGTTGATTCTGCCTAAATCCCGGACGCTAATACAAGCCACTATTTATTGATTACAAAAACTGATTGTGGATTCGCTATACCTCTAACCTATAATAGTATGTGACTACACAGCCCCGAAACTCCCTACATTTCGAAACAATTCACAACCCGCTTCCAGGAGCAACACACCCGAGGAGTAGAGCCACTGACTCAGCTACCCAAATCAGCACCTCCATTTCCAAGAGCAGCGACTCTCCCTTGACACTGGAAGCTCATTCTATATATTGATTATAAACTATGATCCAGGCCCATTTCAAATTCCCACCTAAATGCGACTGGGACTACTCAACCCAGTGCATTACAATCCACTGCAGAATCATCTCATAGCACAAGCTCATACAAAGAGCAGAGTCACTGACTCAGCACCCCAAATCAGACACTCTATCTCCAAGAAGAGCGGCCATTGTAAGTTGATTCTGCCTAAATCCCGGACGCTAATACAAGCCACTATTAATTGATTATAAAAACTGATTGTGGATTCGCTATACCTCTAACCTATAATAGTATAAGACTACAGAGCCCCAAATGTGCCTGCATTTCGAAACACTTTGCAGCCTGCTTCAAGCAGCATAACACCCCAGGAGTAGAGCCACTGACTCAGCTATCCAAATCAGCACCTCCATTTCCAAGAGCAGCGACTCTGCCTTGACACTGGAAGCTCAATCTATTGATTGACTATAAACTATGATCCAGGTCCAATTCAACTTCCCTCCTAAATGCGACTGGGACTACTCAGTCCAGTGCATTACAATCCACTGCAGAATCATCTCGTAGCACAATCTCATACAAAGAGCAGAGTCACTGACTCAGCAACCCAAATCAGGCACTCTATCTCCAAGAAGAGCGGCCACTGTAAGTTGATTCTGCCTAAATCCCGGACGCTAATACAAGCCACTATTTATTGATTATAAAAACTGATTGTGGATTCGCTATACCTCTAACCTATAATAGTATGTGACTACACAGCCCCGAAACTCCCTACATTTCGAAACAATTCACAACCCGCTTCCAGGAGCAACACACCCGAGGAGTAGAGCCACTGACTCAGCTACCCAAATCAGCACCTCCATTTCCAAGAGCAGCGACTCTGCCTTGACACTGGAAGCTCAATCTATTTATTGATTATAAACTATGATCCAGGCCCAATTCAAATACCCACCTAAATGCGACTGGGACTACTCAACCCAGTGCATTACAATCCACTGCAGAATCATGTCTTAGCACAAGCTCATACAAAGAGCGGAGTCACTGACTCAGCAACCCAAATCAGGCACTCTATCTCCAAGAAGAGCGGCCATTGTAAGTTGATTCTGCCTAAATCCCGGACACTAATACAAGCCACTATTTATTGATTATAAAAACTGATTGTGGATTCGCTATACCTCTAACCTATAATAGTATGTGACTACACAGCCCCGAAACTCCCTACATTTCGAAACAATTCACAACCCGCTTCCAGGAGCAACACACCCGAGGAGTAGAGCCACTGACTGAGCTACCTAAATCAGCACATCCATTTCCAAGAGCAGCAACTCTGCCTTGACACTGGAAGCTCAATCTATTTATTGATTATAAACTATGATCCAGGCCCAATTCAACTTCCCACCTAAATGCGACTGGTACTACTCAAGCCAGTGCATTACAATCCACTGCAGAATCATCTCATAGCACAATCTCATACAAAGAGCAGAGTCACTGACTCAGCACCCCAAATCAGGCACTCTGTCTCCAAGAAGAGCGGCCATTGTAAGTTGATTCTGCCTAAATCCCGGACGCTAATACAAGCCACTATTTATTGATTATAAAAACTGATTGTGGATTCGCTATACCTCTAACCTATAATAGTATGTGACTACACAGCCCCGAAACTCCCTACATTTCGAAACAATTCACAACCCGCTTCCAGGAGCAACACACCCGAGGAGTAGAGCCACTGACTCAGCTACCCAAATCAGCACCTCCATTTCCAAGAGCAGCGACTCTGCCTTGACACTGGAAGCTCAATCTATTTATTGATTATAAACTATGATCCAGGCCCAATTCAACTTCCCACCTAAATGCGACTGGTACTACTCAAGCCAGTGCATTACAATCCATTGCAGAATCATCTCATAGCACAATCTCATACAAAGAGCAGAGTCACTGACTCAGCACCCCAAATCAGGCACTCTGTCTCCAAGTAGAGCGGCCATTGTAAGTTGATTCTGCCTAAATCCCGGACGATAATACAAGCGACTATTTATTGATTATAAAAACTAATTGTGGATTCGCTATACCTCTAACCTATAATAGTATGTGACTGCACAGCCCCGAAACTCCCTACATTTCGAAACAATTCACAACCCGCTTCCAGGAGCAACACACCCGAGGAGTAGAGCCACTGACTGAGCTACCTAAATCAGCACATCCATTTCCAAGAGCAGCAACTCTGCCTTGACACTGGAAGCTCAATCTATTTATTGATTATAAACTATGATCCAGGCCCAATTCAACTTCCCACCTAAATGCGACTGGTACTACTCAAGCCAGTGCATTACAATCCACTGCAGAATCATCTCATAGCACAATCTCATACAAAGAGCAGAGTCACTGACTCAGCACCCCAAATCAGGCACTCTGTCTCCAAGAAGAGCGGCCATTGTAAGTTGATTCTGCCTAAATCCCGGACGCTAATACAAGCCACTATTTATTGATTATAAAAACTGATTGTGGATTCGCTATACCTCTAACCTATAATAGTATGTGACTACACAGCCCCGAAACTCCCTACATTTCGAAACAATTCACAACCCGCTTCCAGGAGCAACACACCCGAGGAGTAGAGCCACTGACTCAGCTACCCAAATCAGCACCTCCATTTCCAAGAGCAGCGACTCTGCCTTGACACTGGAAGCTCAATCTATTTGATTATAAACTATGATCCAGGCCCAATTCAACTTCCCACCTAAATGCGACTGGTACTACTCAAGCCAGTGCATTACAATCCATTGCAGAATCATCTCATAGCACAATCTCATACAAAGAGCAGAGTCACTGACTCAGCACCCCAAATCAGGCACTCTGTCTCCAAGTAGAGCGGCCATTGTAAGTTGATTCTGCCTAAATCCCGGACGATAATACAAGCGACTATTTATTGATTATAAAAACTAATTGTGGATTCGCTATACCTCTAACCTATAATAGTATGTGACTGCACAGCCCCGAAACTCCCTACATTTCGAAACAATTCACAACCCGCTTCCAGGAGCAACACACCCGAGGAGTAGAGCCACTGACTCAGCTACCCAAATCAGCACCTCCATTTCCAAGAGCAGCGACTCTCCCTTGACTCTGGAAGCTCATTCTATATATTGATTATAAACTCTGATCCAGGCCCAATTCAAATTCCAACCTAAATGCGACTGGAACTACTCAACCCAGTGCATTGCAATCCACTGCAGAATCATCTCATAGCACAAGCTCAGACAAAGAGAGGAGTCACTGACTCAGAAACCCAAATCAGGCACTCTATCTCCAAGAAGAGCGGCCATTGTAAGTTGATTCTGCCTAAATCCCGGACACTAATACAAGCCACTATTTTTTTATTATAAAAACTGATTGTGGATTCACTAGACCTCTAACCTATAATACTATGCGACTACTCAGCCCCAAACCTGCCTGTATTTCGAAACACTTCACATTTCGCTTCCAGCAGTATCACACCCGAGGAGTAGAGCCACTGACTCAGCTACCCAAATCAGCACCTCCATTTCCAAGAGCAGCGACTCTCCCTTGACACTGGAAGCTCATTCTATATATTGAATATAAACTATGATCCAGGACCAATTCAAATTCCCACCTAAATGCGTCTGGGACTACTCAACCCAGTGCATTACAATCCACTGCAGAATCATCTCATAGCACAATCTCATACAAAGAGCGGAGTCACTGACTCAGCAACCCAAATCAGGCACTCTATCTCCAAGAAGAGCGGCCATTGTAAGTTGATTCTGCCTAAATCCCGGACACTAATACAAGCCACTATTTATTGATTATAAAAACTGATTGTGGATTCGCTATACCTCTAACCTATAATAGTATGTGACTGCACAGCCCCGAAACTCCCTACATTTTGAAACAATTCACAACCCGCTTCCAGGCGCAACACACCCGAGGAGTAGAGACACTGACTCAGCTACCCAAATCAGCACCTCCATTTCCAAGAGCAGCGACTCTCCCTTGACACTGGAAGTTCATTCTATATATTGATTATAAACTCTGGTCCAGGCCCAATTCAAATTCCTACCTAAATGCGACTGGAACTACTCAACCCAGTGCATTACAATCCACTGCAGAATCATCTCATAGCACAAGCTCATACAAAGAACAGAGTCACTGACTCAGCAACCCAAATCAGGCACTCTATCTCCAAGAAGAGCGGCCATTGTAAGTTGATTCTGCCTAAATCCCGGACACTAATACAAAACACTATTTATTGATTATAAAAACTGATTGTGGATTCACTAGACCTCTAACCTATAATACTATGCGACTACTCAGCCCCAAACCTGCCTGCATTTCGAAACACTTCACATTTCGCTTCCAGCAGTATCACACCCGAGGATTAGAGCCACTGACTCAGCTACCCAAATCAGCACCTCCATTTCCAAGAGCAGCGACTCTGGCTTGACACTGGAAGCTCAATCTATTTATTGATTATGAACTATCATCCAGGCCCAATTCAACTTCCCACCTAAATGTGACTGGGACTACTCAACCCAGTGCATTACAATCCACTGCAGAATCATCTCACAGCACAGTCTCATACAAAGAGCAGAGTCACTGACTCAGCAACCCGAAACAGGCATTCTATCTCCAAGAAGAGCGGCCATTGTGAGTTGATTCTGCCTAAATACCGGACGCTAATACAAGCCACTATTTATTGATTATAAAAACTGATTGTGGATTCGCTATACCTCTAACCTATAATAATATGTGACTACACAGCCCCGAAACGCCCTACTTTTTGAAACAATTCACAACCCACTTCCAGGAGCAACACACCCGAAGAGTAGAGCCACTGACTCAGCTACCCAAATCAGCACCTCCATTTCCAAGAGCAGCGACTCTCCCTTGACACTGGAAGCTCAATCTATTTATTGATTATAAACTATGATCCAGGCCCAATTCAACTTCCCACCTAAATGCGACTGGTACTACTCAAGCCAGTGCATTACAATCCACTGCAGAATCATCTCATAGCACAATCTCATACAAAGAGCAGAGTCACTGACTCAGCACCCCAAATCAGGCACTCTGTCTCCAAGAAGAGCGGCCATTGTAAGTTGATTCTGCCTAAATCCCGGACGCTAATACAAGCCACTATTTATTGATTATAAAAACTGATTGTGGATTCGCTATACCTCTAACCTATAATAGTATGTGACTACACAGCCCCGAAACTCCCTACATTTCGAAACAATTCACAACCCGCTTCCAGGAGCAACACACCCGAGGAGTAGAGCCACTGACTCAGCTACCCAAATCAGCACCTCCATTTCCAAGAGCAGCGACTCTGCCTTGACACTGGAAGCTCAATCTATTTATTGATTATAAACTATGATCCAGGCCCAATTCAACTTCCCACCTAAATGCGACTGGTACTACTCAAGCCAGTGCATTACAATCCATTGCAGAATCATCTCATAGCACAATCTCATACAAAGAGCAGAGTCACTGACTCAGCACCCCAAATCAGGCACTCTGTCTCCAAGTAGAGCGGCCATTGTAAGTTGATTCTGCCTAAATCCCGGACGATAACACAAGCGACTATTTATTGATTATAAAAACTAATTGTGGATTCGCTATACCTCTAACCTATAATAGTATGTGACTGCACAGCCCCGAAACTCCCTACATTTCGAAACAATTCACAAGCCGCTTCCAGGAGCAACACACCCGAGGAGTAGAGCCACTGACTCAGCTACCCAAATCAGCACCTCCATTTCCAAGAGCAGCGACTCTCCCTTGACTCTGGAAGCTCATTCTATATATTGATTATAAACTCTGATCCAGGCCCAATTCAAATTCCAACCTAAATGCGACTGGAACTACTCAACCCAGTGCATTGCAATCCACTGCAGAATCATCTCATAGCACAAGCTCAGACAAAGAGAGGAGTCACTGACTCAGAAACCCAAATCAGGCACTCTATCTCCAAGAAGAGCGGCCATTGTAAGTTGATTCTGCCTAAATCCCGGACACTAATACAAGCCACTATTTTTTTATTATAAAAACTGATTGTGGATTCACTAGACCTCTAACCTATAATACTATGCGACTACTCAGCCCCAAACCTGCCTGTATTTCGAAACACTTCACATTTCGCTTCCAGCAGTATCACACCCGAGGAGTAGAGCCACTGACTCAGCTACCCAAATCAGCACCTCCATTTCCAAGAGCAGCGACTCTCCCTTGACACTGGAAGCTCATTCTATATATTGAATATAAACTATGATCCAGGCGCAATTCAAATTCCCACCTAAATGCGTCTGGGACTACTCAACCCAGTGCATTACAATCCACTGCAGAATCATCTCATAGCACAATCTCATACAAAGAGCGGAGTCACTGACTCAGCAACCCAAATCAGGCACTCTATCTCCAAGAAGAGCGGCCATTGTAAGTTGATTCTGCCTAAATCCCGGACACTAATACAAGCCACTATTTATTGATTATAAAAACTGATTGTGGATTCGCTATACCTCTAACCTATAATAGTATGTGACTGCACAGCCCCGAAACTCCCTACATTTTGAAACAATTCACAACCCGCTTCCAGGCGCAACACACCCGAGGAGTAGAGACACTGACTCAGCTACCCAAATCAGCACCTCCATTTCCAAGAGCAGCGACTCTCCCTTGACACTGGAAGTTCATTCTATATATTGATTATAAACTCTGGTCCAGGCCCAATTCAAATTCCTACCTAAATAGGACTGGAACTACTCGACCCAGTGCATTACAATCCACTGCAGAATCATCTCATAGCACAAGCTCATACAAAGAACAGAGTCACTGACTCAGCAACCCAAATCAGGCACTCTATCTCCAAGAAGAGCGGCCATTGTAAGTTGATTCTGCCTAAATCCCGGACACTAATACAAAACACTATTTATTGATTATAAAAACTGATTGTGGATTCACTAGACCTCTAACCTATAATACTATGCGACTACTCAGCCCCAAACCTGCCTGCATTTCGAAACACTTCACATTTCGCTTCCAGCAGTATCACACCCGAGGATTAGAGCCACTGACTCAGCTACCCAAATCAGCACCTCCATTTCCAAAAGCAGCGACTCTGGCTTGACACTGGAAGCTCAATCTATTTATTGATTATGAACTATGATCCAGGCCCAATTCAACTTCCCACCTAAATGTGACTGGGACTACTCAACCCAGTGCATTACAATCCACTGCAGAATCATCTCACAGCACAGTCTCATACAAAGAGCAGAGTCACTGACTCAGCAACCCGAAACAGGCATTCTATCTCCAAGAAGAGCGGCCATTGTGAGTTGATTCTGCCTAAATACCGGACGCTAATACAAGCCACTATTTATTGATTATAAAAACTGATTGTGGATTCGCTATACCTCTAACCTATAATAATATGTGACTACACAGCCCCGAAACGCCCTACTTTTTGAAACAATTCACAACCCACTTCCAGGAGCAACACACCCGAAGAGTAGAGCCACTGACTCAGCTACCCAAATCAGCACCTCCATTTCCAAGAGCAGCGACTCTCCCTTGACACTGGAAGCTCATTCTATATATTGATTATAAACTATGATCCAGGCCCAATTCAAATTCCCACCTAAATGCGACTGGGACTACTCAACCCAGTGCATTACATTCCACTGCAGAATCATCTCATAGCACAAGCTCATACAAAGAGCAGAGTCACTGACTCAGCACCCCAAATCAGGCACTCTATCTCCAAGAAGTGCGGCCATTGTAAGTTGATTCTGCCTAAATCCCGGACTCTAATACAAGCCACTATTTATTGATTATAAAAACTGATTGTGGATTCGCTATACCTCTAACCTATAATATTATAAGACTACAGAGCCCCAAATGTGCCTGCATTTCGAAACACTTTGCAGCCTGCTTCCAGCAGCATCACACGCCAGGAGTAGAGCCACTGACTCAGCTACCCAAACCAGCACCTCCATTTCCAAGAGCAGCGACTCTCCCTTGACGCTGGAAGCTCAATCTATTTATTGATTATAAACTATGATCCAGGCCCAATTCAAATTCCCACCTAAATGCGACTGGGACTACTCAACCCAGTGCATTACAATCCACTGCAGAATCATATCATAGCACAAGCTCATACAAAGAGCAGAGTCACTGACACAGCACCCCCAAATCAGGCACTCTATCTCCAAGAAGAGCGGCCATTGTGAGTTGATTCTGACTAAATCCCGGACGCTACTACAAGCCACTATTTATTGATTATAAAAACTGATTGTGGATGCGCTATACCTCTAACCTATAATAGTATGTGACTGCACAGCCCCGAAACTCCCTACATTTTGAAACAATTCACAACCCGCTTCCAGGCGCAACACACCCGAGGAGTAGAGCCACTGACTCAGCTACCCAAATCAGCACCTCCATTTCCAAGAGCAGCGACTCTCCCTTGACACTGGAAGCTCATTCTATATATTGATTATAAACTATGATCCAGGCCCATTTCAAATTCCCACCTAAATGCGACTGGGACTACTCAACCCAGTGCATTACAATCCACTGCAGAATCATCTCATAGCACAAGCTCATACAAAGAGCAGAGTCACTGACTCAGCACCCCAAATCAGGCACTCTATCTCCAAGAAGAGCGGCCACTGTAAGTTGATTCTGCCTAAATCCCGGACGCTAATACAAGCCACTATTTATTGATTATAAAAACTGATTGTGGATTCGCTATACCTCTAAGCTATAATAGTATAAGACTACAGAACCCTAAATGTGCCTGCATTTCGAAACACTTTGCAGCCTGCTTCCAGCAGCATCACACCCCAGGAGAAGAGCCACTGACTCAGCTACCCAAATCAGCACCTTCATTTCCAAGAGCAGCGACTCTGCCTTGACACTGGAAGCTCAATCTATTGATTGACTATAAACTATGATCCAGGCCCAATTCAACTTCCCTCCTAAATGCGACTGGGACTACTCAGCCCAGTGCATTACAATCCACTGCAGAATCATCTCATACCACAATCTCATACAAAGAGCAGAGTCACTGACTCAGCAACCCAAATCAAGCAGTCTATCTCCAAGAAGAGCGGCCACTGTAAGTTGATTCTGCCTAAATCCCGGACGCTAATACAAGCCACTATTTATTGATTACAAAAACTGATTGTGGATTCGCTATACCTCTAACCTATAATAGTATGTGACTACACAGCCCCGAAACTCCCTATATTTCGAAACAATTCACAACCCGCTTCCAGGAGCAACACACCCGAGGAGTAGAGCCACTGACTCAGCTACCCAAATCAGCACCTCCATTTCCAAGAGCAGCGACTCTCCCTTGACACTGGAAGCTCATTCTATATATTGATTATAAACTATGATCCAGGCCCATTTCAAATTCCCACCTAAATGCGACTGGGACTACTCAACCCAGTGCATTACAATCCACTGCAGAATCATCTCATAGCACAAGCTCATACAAAGAACAGAGTCACTGACTCAGCAACCCAAATCAGGCACTCTATCTCCAAGAAGAGCGGCCATTGTAAGTTGATTCTGCCTAAATCCCGGACACTAATACAAAACACTATTTATTGATTATAAAAACTGATTGTGGATTCACTAGACCTCTAACCTATAATACTATGCGACTACTCAGCCCCAAACCTGCCTGCATTTCGAAACACTTCACATTTCGCTTCCAGCAGTATCACACCCGAGGATTAGAGCCACTGACTCAGCTACCCAAATCAGCACCTCCATTTCCAAGAGCAGCGACTCTGGCTTGACACTGGAAGCTCAATCTATTTATTGATTATGAACTATGATCCAGGCCCAATTCAACTTCCCACCTAAATGTGACTGGGACTACTCAACCCAGTGCATTACAATCCACTGCAGAATCATCTCACAGCACAGTCTCATACAAAGAGCAGAGTCACTGACTCAGCAACCCGAAACAGGCATTCTATCTCCAAGAAGAGCGGCCATTGTGAGTTGATTCTGCTTAAATACCGGACGCTAATACAAGCCACTATTTATTGATTATAAAAACTGATTGTGGATTCGCTATACCTCTAACCTATAATAATATGTGACTACACAGCCCCGAAACGCCCTACTTTTTGAAACAATTCACAACCCACTTCCAGGAGCAACACACCCGAAGAGTAGAGCCACTGACTCAGCTACCCAAATCAGCACCTCCATTTCCAAGAGCAGCGACTCTCCCTTGACACTGGAAGCTCATTCTATATATTGATTATAAACTATGATCCAGGCCCAATTCAAATTCCCACCTAAATGCGACTGGGACTACTCAACCCAGTGCATTACATTCCACTGCAGAATCATCTCATAGCACAAGCTCATACAAAGAGCAGAGTCACTGACTCAGCACCCCAAATCAGGCACTCTATCTCCAAGAAGTGCGGCCATTGTAAGTTGATTCTGCCTAAATCCCGGACTCTAATACAAGCCACTATTTCTTGATTATAAAAACTGATTGTGGATTCGCTATACCTCTAACCTATAATATTATAAGACTACAGAGCCCCAAATGTGCCTGCATTTCGAAACACTTTGCAGCCTGCTTCCAGCAGCATCACACGCCAGGAGTAGAGCCACTGACTCAGCTACCCAAACCAGCACCTCCATTTCCAAGAGCAGCGACTCTCCCTTGACGCTGGAAGCTCAATCTATTTATTGATTATAAACTATGATCCAGGCCCAATTCAAATTCCCACCTAAATGCGACTGGGACTACTCAACCCAGTGCATTACAATCCACTGCAGAATCATATCATAGCACAAGCTCATACAAAGAGCAGAGTCACTGACACAGCACCCCCAAATCAGGCACTCTATCTCCAAGAAGAGCGGCCATTGTGAGTTGATTCTGACTAAATCCCGGACGCTACTACAAGCCACTATTTATTGATTATAAAAACTGATTGTGGATGCGCTATACCTCTAACCTATAATAGTATGTGACTGCACAGCCCCGAAACTCCCTACATTTTGAAACAATTCACAACCCGCTTCCAGGCGCAACACACCCGAGGAGTAGAGCCACTGACTCAGCTACCCAAATCAGCACCTCCATTTCCAAGAGCAGCGACTCTCCCTTGACACTGGAAGCTCATTCTATATATTGATTATAAACTATGATCCAGGCCCATTTCAAATTCCCACCTAAATGCGACTGGGACTACTCAACCCAGTGCATTACAATCCACTGCAGAATCATCTCATAGCACAAGCTCATACAAAGAGCAGAGTCACTGACTCAGCACCCCAAATCAGGCACTCTATCTCCAAGAAGAGCGGCCACTGTAAGTTGATTCTGCCTAAATCCCGGACGCTAATACAAGCCACTATTTATTGATTATAAAAACTGATTGTGGATTCGCTATACCTCTAAGCTATAATAGTATAAGACTACAGAACCCTAAATGTGCCTGCATTTCGAAACACTTTGCAGCCTGCTTCCAGCAGCATCACACCCCAGGAGAAGAGCCACTGACTCAGCTACCCAAATCAGCACCTTCATTTCCAAGAGCAGCGACTCTGCCTTGACACTGGAAGCTCAATCTATTGATTGACTATAAACTATGATCCAGGCCCAATTCAACTTCCCTCCTAAATGCGACTGGGACTACTCAGCCCAGTGCATTACAATCCACTGCAGAATCATCTCATACCACAATCTCATACAAAGAGCAGAGTCACTGACTCAGCAACCCAAATCAAGCAGTCTATCTCCAAGAAGAGCGGCCACTGTAAGTTGATTCTGCCTAAATCCCGGACGCTAATACAAGCCACTATTTATTGATTACAAAAACTGATTGTGGATTCGCTATACCTCTAACCTATAATAGTATGTGACTACACAGCCCCGAAACTCCCTACATTTCGAAACAATTCACAACCCGCTTCCAGGAGCAACACACCCGAGGAGTAGAGCCACTGACTCAGCTACCCAAATCAGCACCTCCATTTCCAAGAGCAGCGACTCTCCCTTGACACTGGAAGCTCATTCTATATATTGATTATAAACTATGATCCAGGCCCATTTCAAATTCCTACCTAAATGCGACTGGGACTACTCAACCCAGTGCATTACAATCCACTGCAGAATCATCTCATAGCACAAGCTCATACAAAGAGCAGAGTCACTGCCTCAGCACCCCAAATCAGACACTCTATCTCCAAGAAGAGCGGCCATTGTAAGTTGATTCTGCCTAAATCCCGGACGCTAATACAAGCCACTATTAATTGATTATAAAAACTGATTGTGGATTCGCTATACCTCTAACCTATAATAGTATAAGACTACAGAGCCCCAAATGTGCCTGCATTTCGAAACACTTTGCAGCCTGCTTCAAGCAGCATAACACCCCAGGAGTAGAGCCACTGACTCAGCTATCCAAATCAGCACCTCCATTTCCAAGAGCAGGGACTCTGCCTTGACACTGGAAGCTCAATCTATTGATTGACTATAAACTATGATCCAGGTCCAATTCAACTTCCCTCCTAAATGCGACTGGGACTACTCAGTCCAGTGCATTACAATCCACTGCAGAATCATCTCATAGCACAAGCTCATACAAAAAGCAGAGTCACTGACTCAGCACCCCAAATCAGGCACTCTATCTTCAAGAAGAGCGGCCATTGTAAGTTGATTCTGCCTAAATCCCGGACACTAATACAAGCCACTATTAATTGATTATAAAAACTGATTGTGGATTCGCTATACCTCTAACCTATAATAGTAAAGGACTACAGAGCCCCAAATGTGTCTGCATTTCGATACACTTTGCAGCCTGCTTCCAGCAGCATAACACCCCAGGAGTAGAGCCACTGACTCAGCTACCCAAATCAGCACCTCCATTTCCAAGAGCAGCGACTCTGCCTTGACACTGGAAGCTCAATCTATTTATTGATTATAAACTATGATCCAGGCCCAATTCAACTTCCCACCTAAATGTGACTGGGACTACTCAACCTACTGCATTACAATCCACTGCAGAATCATCTCATAGCACACTCTCATACAAAGAGCAGAGTCACTGACTCAGCAACCCGAAACAGGCACTCTATCTCCAAGAAGAGCGGCCATTGTAAGTTGATTCTGCCTAAATCCCGGACGCTAATACAAGCCACTATTTATTGATTATAAAAACTGATTGTGGATTCGCTATACCTCTAACCTATAATAGTATGTGACTACACAGCCCCGAAACTCCCTACATTTCGAAACAATTCACAACCCGCTTCCAGGAGCAACACACCAGAGGAGTAGAGCCACTGACTCAGTTACCCAAATCAGCACCTCCAATTCCAAGAGCAGCGACTCTCCCTTGACACTGGAAGCTCATTCTATATATTGATTATAAACTATGATCCAGGACCAATTCTACTTCCCTCCTAAATGCGACTGGGACTACTCAACCCAGTGCATTACAATCCACTGCAGAATCATCTCATATCACAAGCTCATACAAAAAGCAGAGTCACTGACTCAGCACCCCAAATCAGGCACTCTATCTCCAAGAAGAGCGGCCATTGTAAGTTGATTCTGCCTAAATCCCGGACGCTAATACAAGCCACTATTTATTGATTATAAAAACTGATTGTGGATTCACTATACCTCTAACCTATAATAGTATGTGACTACACAGCCCCGAAACTCCCTACATTTCGAAACAATTCACAACCCGCTTCCAGGAGCAATACACCCGAGGAGTAGAGCCACTGACTCAGCTACCCAAATCAGCACCTCCATTTCCAAGAGCAGCGACTCTGCCTTGACACTGGAAGCTCAATCTATTTATTGATTATAAACTATGATCCAGGCCCAATTCAAATACCCACCTAAATGCGACTGGGACTACTCAACCCAGTGCATTACAATCCACTGCAGAATCATCTCTTAGCACAAGCTCATACAAAGAGCGGAGTCACTGACTCAGCAACCCAAATCAGGCACTCTATCTCCAAGAAGAGCGGCCATTGTAAGTTGATTCTGCCTAAATCCCGGACACTAATACAAGCCACTATTTATTGATTATAAAAACTGATTGTGGATTCGCTATACCTCTAACCTATAATAGTATGTGACTACACAGCCCCGAAACTCTCTACATTTCGAAACAATTCACAGCCAGCTTCCAGGAGCACCACACCCGAGGAGTAGAGCCACTGACTCAGCTACCCAAATCAGCACCTCCATGTCCAAGAGCAGCGACTCTCCCTTGACACTGGAAGCTCATTCTATATATTGATTATAAACTATGATCCAGGCCCATTTCAAATTCCCACCTAAATGCGACTGGGACTACTCAACCCAGTGCATTACAATCCACTGCAGAATCCTCTCATAGCACAAGCTCATACAAAGAGCAGAGTCACTGACTCAGCACCCCAAATCAGGCACTCTATCTTCAAGAAGAGCAGCCATTGTAAGTTGATTCTGCCTAAATCCCGGACGCTAATACAAGCCACTATTAATTGATTATAAAAACTGATTGTGGATTCGCTATACCTCTAACCTATAATAGTATAAGACTACAGAGCCCCAAATGTGTCTGCATTTCGATACACTTTGCAGCCTGCTTCCAGCAGCATAACACCCCAGGAGTAGAGCCACTGACTCAGCTACCCAAATCAGCACCTCCATTTCCAAGAGCAGCGACTCTGCCTTGACACTGGAAGCTCAATCTATTGATTGACTATAAACTATGATCCAGGTCCAATTCAACTTCCCTCCTAAATGCGACTGGGACTACTCAGTCCAGTGCATTACAATCCACTGCAGAATCATCTCATAGCACAATCTCATACAAAGAGCAGAGTCACTGACTCAGCAACCCAAATCAGGCACTCTATCTCCAAGAAGAGCGGCCACTGTAAGTTGATTCTGCCTAAATCCCGGACGCTAATACAAGCCACTATTTATTGATTATAAAAACTGATTGTGGATTCGCTATACCTCTAACCTATAATAGTATGTGACTACACAGCCCCGAAACTCCCTAGATTTCGAAACAATTCACAACCCGCTTCCAGGAGCAACACACCTGAGGAGTAGAGCCACTGACTCAGCTACCTAAATCAGCACATCCATTTCCAAGAGCAGCGACTCTGCCTTGACACTGGAAGCTCAATCTATTTATTGATTATAAACTATGATCCAGGCCCAATTCAACTTCCCACCTAAATGCGACTGGTACTACTCAAGCCAGTGCATTACAATCCACTGCAGAATCATCTCATAGCACAATCTCATACAAAGAGCAGAGTCACTGACTCAGCACCCCAAATCAGGCACTCTGTCTCCAAGAAGAGCGGCCATTGTAAGTTGATTCTGCCTCAATCCCGGACGCTAATACAAGCCACTATTTATTGATTATAAAAACTGATTGTGGATTCGCTATACCTCTAACCTATAATAGTATGTGACTGCACAGCCCCGAAACTCCCTACATTTCGAAACAATTCACAACCCGCTTCCAGGAGCAACACACCCGAGGAGTAGAGCCACTGACTCAGCTACCCAAATCAGCACCTCCATTTCCAAGAGCAGCGACTCTCCCTTGACACTGGAAGCTCATTCTACATATTGATTATAAACTCTGATCCAGGCCCAATTCAAATTCCTACCTAAATGCGACTGGAACTACTCAACCCAGTGCATTGCAGTGCTTTGCAGAATCATCTCATAGCACAAGCTCATACAAAGAGCGGAGTGACTGACTCAGAAACCCAAATCAGGCACTCTATCTCCAAGAAGAGTGGCCATTGTAAGATGATTCTGCCTAAATCCTGGACACTAATACAAGCCACTATTTATTGATTATAAAAACTGATTGTGGATTCACTAGACCTCTAACCTATAATAGTATGCGACTACTCAGCCCCAAACCTGCCTGCATTTCGAAACACTTCACATTTCGCTTCCAGCAGAATCACACCCGAGGAGTAGAGCCACTGACTCAGCTACCCAAATCAGCACCTCCATTTCCAAGAGCAGCGACTCTGCCTTGACACTGGAAGCTCAATCTATTTATTGATTATAAACTATGATCCAGGCCCAATTCAACTTCCCACCTAAATGTGACTGGGACTACTCAACCTACTGCATTACAATCCACTGCAGAATCATCTCATAGCACACTCTCATACAAAGAGCAGAGTCACTGACTCAGCAACCCGAAACAGGCACTCTATCTCCAAGAAGAGCGGCCATTGTAAGTTGATTCTGCCTAAATCCCGGACGCTAATACAAGCCACTATTTATTGATTATAAAAACTGATTGTGGATTCACTATACCTCTAACCTATAATAGTATGTGACTACACAGCTCCGAAACTCCCTACATTTCGAAACAATTCACAACCCGCTTCCAGGAGCAATACACCCGAGGAGTAGAGCCACTGACTCAGCTACACAAATCAGCACCTCCATTTCCAAGAGCAGCGACTCTGCCTTGACACTGGAAGCTCAATCTATTTATTGATTATAAACTATAATCCAGGCCCAATTCAAATACCCACCTAAATGCGACTGCGACTACTCAACCCAGTGCATTACAATCCACTGCAGAATCATCTCATAGCACAAGCTCATACAAAAAGCAGAGTCACTGACTCAGCACCCCAAATCAGGCACTCTATCTCCAAGAAGAGCGGCCATTGTAAGTTGATTCTGCCTAAATCCTGGACGCTAATACAAGCCACTATTTATTGATTATAAAAACTGATTGTGGATTCACTATACCTCTAACCTATAATAGTATATGACTACACAGCCCCGAAACTCCCTACATTTCGAAACAATTCACAACCCGCTTCCAGGAGCAACACACCCGAGGAGTAGAGCCACTGACTCAGCTACCCAAATCAGCACCTCCATTTCCAAGAGCAGCGACTCTGCCTTGACACTGGAAGCTCAATCTATTTATTGATTATAAACTATGATCCAGGCCCAATTCAAATACCCACCTAAATGCGACTGGGACTACTCAACCCAGTGCATTACAATCCACTGCAGAATCATCTCTTAGCACAAGCTCATACAAAGAGCGGAGTCACTGACTCAGCAACCCAAATCAGGCACTCTATCTCCAAGAAGAGCGGCCATTGTAAGTTGATTCTGCCTAAATCCCGGACACTAATACAAGCCACTATTTATTGATTATAAAAACTGATTGTGGATTCGCTATACCTCTAACCTATAATAGTATGTGACTACACAGCCCCGAAACTCTCTACATTTCGAAACAATTCACAGCCAGCTTCCAGGAGCACCACACCCGAGGAGTAGAGCCACTGACTCAGCTACCCAAATCAGCACCTCCATGTCCAAGAGCAGCGACTCTCCCTTGACACTGGAAGCTCATTCTATATATTGATTATAAACTATGATCCAGGCCCATTTCAAATTCCCACCTAAATGCGACTGGGACTACTCAACCCAGTGCATTACAATCCACTGCAGAATCCTCTCATAGCACAAGCTCATACAAAGAGCAGAGTCACTGACTCAGCAACCCAAATCAGGCACTCTATCTCCAAGAAGAGCGGCCATTGTAAGTTGATTCTGCCTAAATCCCGGACACTAATACAAGCCACTATTTATTGATTATAAAAACTGATTGTGGATTCGCTATACCTCTAACCTATAATAGTATAAGACTACAGAGCCCCAAATGTGTCTGCATTTCGATACACTTTGCAGCCTGCTTCCAGCAGCATAACACCCCAGGAGTAGAGCCACTGACTCAGCTACCCAAATCAGCACCTCCATTTCCAAGAGCAGCGACTCTGCCTTGACACTGGAAGCTCAATCTATTGATTGACTATAAACTATGATCCAGGTCCAATTCAACTTCCCTCCTAAATGCGACTGGGACTACTCAGTCCAGTGCATTACAATCCACTGCAGAATCATCTCATAGCACAATCTCATACAAAGAGCAGAGTCACTGACTCAGCAACCCAAATCAGGCACTCTATCTCCAAGAAGAGCGGCCACTGTAAGTTGATTCTGCCTAAATCCCGGACGCTAATACAAGCCACTATTTATTGATTATAAAAACTGATTGTGGATTCGCTATACCTCTAACCTATAATAGTATGTGACTACACAGCCCCGAAACTCCCTAGATTTCGAAACAATTCACAACCCGCTTCCAGGAGCAACACACCTGAGGAGTAGAGCCACTGACTCAGCTACCTAAATCAGCACATCCATTTCCAAGAGCAGCGACTCTGCCTTGACACTGGAAGCTCAATCTATTTATTGATTATAAACTATGATCCAGGCCCAATTCAACTTCCCACCTAAATGCGACTGGTACTACTCAAGCCAGTGCATTACAATCCACTGCAGAATCATCTCATAGCACAATCTCATACAAAGAGCAGAGTCACTGACTCAGCACCCCAAATCAGGCACTCTGTCTCCAAGAAGAGCGGCCATTGTAAGTTGATTCTGCCTCAATCCCGGACGCTAATACAAGCCACTATTTATTGATTATAAAAACTGATTGTGGATTCGCTATACCTCTAACCTATAATAGTATGTGACTGCACAGCCCCGAAACTCCCTACATTTCGAAACAATTCACAACCCGCTTCCAGGAGCAACACACCCGAGGAGTAGAGCCACTGACTCAGCTACCCAAATCAGCACCTCCATTTCCAAGAGCAGCGACTCTCCCTTGACACTGGAAGCTCATTCTACATATTGATTATAAACTCTGATCCAGGCCCAATTCAAATTCCTACCTAAATGCGACTGGAACTACTCAACCCAGTGCATTGCAGTGCTTTGCAGAATCATCTCATAGCACAAG
This sequence comes from Lissotriton helveticus, assembly GCF_964261635.1. Classification (NCBI taxonomy): domain Eukaryota; kingdom Metazoa; phylum Chordata; class Amphibia; order Caudata; family Salamandridae; genus Lissotriton; species Lissotriton helveticus. Next base: position 1,557,181,335 of record NC_136069.1, on the reverse strand, counting down.
CTCATACAAAGAGCGGAGTGACTGACTCAGAAACCCAAATCAGGCACTCTATCTCCAAGAAGAGTGGCCATTGTAAGATGATTCTGCCTAAATCCTGGACACTAATACAAGCCACTATTTATTGATTATAAAAACTGATTGTGGATTCACTAGACCTCTAACCTATAATAGTATGCGACTACTCAGCCCCAAACCTGCCTGCATTTCGAAACACTTCACATTTCGCTTCCAGCAGAATCACACCCGAGGAGTAGAGCCACTGACTCAGCTACCCAAATCAGCACCTCCATTTCCAAGAGCAGCGACTCTGCCTTGACACTGGAAGCTCAATCTATTTATTGATTATAAACTATGATCCAGGCCCAATTCAACTTCCCACCTAAATGTGACTGGGACTACTCAACCTACTGCATTACAATCCACTGCAGAATCATCTCATAGCACACTCTCATACAAAGAGCAGAGTCACTGACTCAGCAACCCGAAACAGGCACTCTATCTCCAAGAAGAGCGGCCATTGTAAGTTGATTCTGCCTAAATCCCGGACGCTAATACAAGCCACTATTTATTGATTATAAAAACTGATTGTGGATTCGCTATACCTCTAACCTATAATAGTATGTGACTACACAGCCCCGAAACTCCCTACATTTCGAAACAATTCACAACCCGCTTCAAGGAGCAACACACCAGAGGAGTAGAGCCACTGACTCAGCTACCCAAATCAGCACCTCCATTTCCAAGAGCAGCGACTCTCCCTTGACACTAGAAGCTCATTCTATATATTGATTATAAACTATGATCCAGGACCAATTCAACTTCCCTCCTAAATGTGACTGGGACTACTCAACCCAGTGCATTACAATCCACTGCAGAATCATCTCATAGCACAAGCTCATACAGAAAGCAGAGTCACTGACTCAGCACCCCAAATCAGGCACTCTATCTCCAAGAAGAGCGGCCATTGTAAGTCGATTCTGCCTAAATCCCGGACGCTAATACAAGCCACTATTTATTGATTATAAAAACTGATTGTGGATTCACTATACCTCTAACCTATAATAGTATGTGACTACACAGCCCCGAAACTCCCTACATTTCGAAACAATTCACAACCCGCTTCCAGGAGCAATACACCCGAGGAGTAGAGCCACTGACTCAGCTACACAAATCAGCACCTCCATTTCCAAGAGCAGCGACTCTGCCTTGACACTGGAAGCTCAATCTATTTATTGATTATAAACTATGATCCAGGCCCAATTCAAATACCCACCTAAATGCGACTGGGACTACTCAACCCAGTGCATTACAATCCACTGCAGAATCATCTCATAGCACAAGCTCATACAAAAAGCAGAGTCACTGACTCAGCACCCCAAATCAGGCACTCTATCTCCAAGAAGAGCGGCCATTGTAAGTTGATTCTGCCTAAATCCTGGACGCTAATACAAGCCACTATTTATTGATTATAAAAACTGATTGTGGATTCACTATACCTCTAACCTATAATAGTATGTGACTACACAGCCCCGAAACTCCCTACATTTCGAAACAATTCACAACCCGCTTCCAGGAGCAACACACCCGAGGAGTAGAGCCACTGACTCAGCTACCCAAATCAGCACCTCCATTTCCAAGAGCAGCGACTCTGCCTTGACACTGGAAGCTCAATCTATTTATTGATTATAAACTATGATCCAGGCCCAATTCAAATACCCACCTAAATGCGACTGGGACTACTCAACCCAGTGCATTACAATCCACTGCAGAATCATCTCTTAGCACAAGCTCATACAAAGAGCGGAGTCACTGACTCAGCAACCCAAATCAGGCACTCTATCTCCAAGAAGAGCGGCCATTGTAAGTTGATTCTGCCTAAATCCCGGACACTAATACAAGCCACTATTTATTGATTATAAAAACTGATTGTGAATTCGCTATACCTCTAACCTATAATAGTATGTGACTACACAGCCCCGAAACTCTCTACATTTCGAAACAATTCACAGCCCGCTTCCAGGAGCACCACACCCGAGGAGTAGAGCCACTGACTCAGCTACCTAAATCAGCACATCCATTTCCAAGAGCAGCGACTCTGCCTTGACACTGGAAGCTCAATCTATTTATTGATTATAAACTATGATCCAGGCCCAATTCATCTTCCCACCTAAATGCGACTGGGACTACTCAACCCAGTGCATTACAATCCATTTCATAATCATCTCATAGCACAATCTCATTCAAAGAGCAGTGTCACTGACTCAGCACCCCAAATCAGGCACTCTATCTCCAAGAAGAGCGGCCATTGTAAGTTGATTCTGCCTAAATCCCGGACGCTAATACAAGCCACTATTTATTGATAATAAAAACTGATTGTGGATTCGCTATACCTCTAACCTATATTAGTATAAGACTACACAGCCCCAAACGTGCCTGCATTTCGAAAAACTTTGCAGCCTGCTTCCAGCAGCATCACACCCCAGGAGTAGAGCCACTGACTCAGCTACCCAAATCAGCACCTCCATTTCCAAGAGCAGCGACTCTGCCTTGACACTGGAAGCTCAATCTATTTATTGATTATAAACTATGATCCAGGCCCAATTCAACTTCCCACCTAAATGTGACTGGGACTACTCAACCTACTGCATTACAATCCACTGCAGAATCATCTCATAGCACACTCTCATACAAAGAGCAGAGTCACTGACTCAGCAACCCGAAACAGGCACTCTATCTCCAAGAAGAGCGGCCATTGTAAGTTGATTCTGCCTAAATCCCGGACGCTAATACAAGCCACTATTTATTGATTATAAAAACTGATTGTGGATTCGCTATACCTCTAACCTATAATAGTATGTGACTACACAGCCCCGAAACTCCCTACATTTCGAAACAATTCACAACCCGCTTCCAGGAGCAACACACCAGAGGAGTAGAGCCACTGACTCAGTTACCCAAATCAGCACCTCCAATTCCAAGAGCAGCGACTCTCCCTTGACACTGGAAGCTCATTCTATATATTGATTATAAACTATGATCCAGGACCAATTCTACTTCCCTCCTAAATGCGACTGGGACTACTCAACCCAGTGCATTACAATCCACTGCAGAATCATCTCATATCACAAGCTCATACAAAAAGCAGAGTCACTGACTCAGCACCCCAAATCAGGCACTCTATCTCCAAGAAGAGCGGCCATTGTAAGTTGATTCTGCCTAAATCCCGGACGCTAATACAAGCCACTATTTATTGATTATAAAAACTGATTGTGGATTCACTATACCTCTAACCTATAATAGTATGTGACTACACAGCCCCGAAACTCCCTACATTTCGAAACAATTCACAACCCGCTTCCAGGAGCAATACACCCGAGGAGTAGAGCCACTGACTCAGCTACCCAAATCAGCACCTCCATTTCCAAGAGCAGCGACTCTGCCTTGACACTGGAAGCTCAATCTATTTATTGATTATAAACTATGATCCAGGCCCAATTCAAATACCCACCTAAATGCGACTGGGACTACTCAACCCAGTGCATTACAATCCACTGCAGAATCATCTCTTAGCACAAGCTCATACAAAGAGCGGAGTCACTGACTCAGCAACCCAAATCAGGCACTCTATCTCCAAGAAGAGCGGCCATTGTAAGTTGATTCTGCCTAAATCCCGGACACTAATACAAGCCACTATTTATTGATTATAAAAACTGATTGTGGATTCGCTATACCTCTAACCTATAATAGTATGTGACTACACAGCCCCGAAACTCTCTACATTTCGAAACAATTCACAGCCAGCTTCCAGGAGCACCACACCCGAGGAGTAGAGCCACTGACTCAGCTACCCAAATCAGCACCTCCATGTCCAAGAGCAGCGACTCTCCCTTGACACTGGAAGCTCATTCTATATATTGATTATAAACTATGATCCAGGCCCATTTCAAATTCCCACCTAAATGCGACTGGGACTACTCAACCCAGTGCATTACAATCCACTGCAGAATCCTCTCATAGCACAAGCTCATACAAAGAGCAGAGTCACTGACTCAGCACCCCAAATCAGGCACTCTATCTTCAAGAAGAGCAGCCATTGTAAGTTGATTCTGCCTAAATCCCGGACGCTAATACAAGCCACTATTAATTGATTATAAAAACTGATTGTGGATTCGCTATACCTCTAACCTATAATAGTATAAGACTACAGAGCCCCAAATGTGTCTGCATTTCGATACACTTTGCAGCCTGCTTCCAGCAGCATAACACCCCAGGAGTAGAGCCACTGACTCAGCTACCCAAATCAGCACCTCCATTTCCAAGAGCAGCGACTCTGCCTTGACACTGGAAGCTCAATCTATTGATTGACTATAAACTATGATCCAGGTCCAATTCAACTTCCCTCCTAAATGCGACTGGGACTACTCAGTCCAGTGCATTACAATCCACTGCAGAATCATCTCATAGCACAATCTCATACAAAGAGCAGAGTCACTGACTCAGCAACCCAAATCAGGCACTCTATCTCCAAGAAGAGCGGCCACTGTAAGTTGATTCTGCCTAAATCCCGGACGCTAATACAAGCCACTATTTATTGATTATAAAAACTGATTGTGGATTCGCTATACCTCTAACCTATAATAGTATGTGACTACACAGCCCCGAAACTCCCTAGATTTCGAAACAATTCACAACCCGCTTCCAGGAGCAACACACCTGAGGAGTAGAGCCACTGACTCAGCTACCTAAATCAGCACATCCATTTCCAAGAGCAGCGACTCTGCCTTGACACTGGAAGCTCAATCTATTTATTGATTATAAACTATGATCCAGGCCCAATTCAACTTCCCACCTAAATGCGACTGGTACTACTCAAGCCAGTGCATTACAATCCACTGCAGAATCATCTCATAGCACAATCTCATACAAAGAGCAGAGTCACTGACTCAGCACCCCAAATCAGGCACTCTGTCTCCAAGAAGAGCGGCCATTGTAAGTTGATTCTGCCTCAATCCCGGACGCTAATACAAGCCACTATTTATTGATTATAAAAACTGATTGTGGATTCGCTATACCTCTAACCTATAATAGTATGTGACTGCACAGCCCCGAAACTCCCTACATTTCGAAACAATTCACAACCCGCTTCCAGGAGCAACACACCCGAGGAGTAGAGCCACTGACTCAGCTACCCAAATCAGCACCTCCATTTCCAAGAGCAGCGACTCTCCCTTGACACTGGAAGCTCATTCTACATATTGATTATAAACTCTGATCCAGGCCCAATTCAAATTCCTACCTAAATGCGACTGGAACTACTCAACCCAGTGCATTGCAGTGCTTTGCAGAATCATCTCATAGCACAAGCTCATACAAAGAGCGGAGTGACTGACTCAGAAACCCAAATCAGGCACTCTATCTCCAAGAAGAGTGGCCATTGTAAGATGATTCTGCCTAAATCCTGGACACTAATACAAGCCACTATTTATTGATTATAAAAACTGATTGTGGATTCACTAGACCTCTAACCTATAATAGTATGCGACTACTCAGCCCCAAACCTGCCTGCATTTCGAAACACTTCACATTTCGCTTCCAGCAGAATCACACCCGAGGAGTAGAGCCACTGACTCAGCTACCCAAATCAGCACCTCCATTTCCAAGAGCAGCGACTCTGCCTTGACACTGGAAGCTCAATCTATTTATTGATTATAAACTATGATCCAGGCCCAATTCAACTTCCCACCTAAATGTGACTGGGACTACTCAACCTACTGCATTACAATCCACTGCAGAATCATCTCATAGCACACTCTCATACAAAGAGCAGAGTCACTGACTCAGCAACCCGAAACAGGCACTCTATCTCCAAGAAGAGCGGCCATTGTAAGTTGATTCTGCCTAAATCCCGGACGCTAATACAAGCCACTATTTATTGATTATAAAAACTGATTGTGGATTCACTATACCTCTAACCTATAATAGTATGTGACTACACAGCTCCGAAACTCCCTACATTTCGAAACAATTCACAACCCGCTTCCAGGAGCAATACACCCGAGGAGTAGAGCCACTGACTCAGCTACACAAATCAGCACCTCCATTTCCAAGAGCAGCGACTCTGCCTTGACACTGGAAGCTCAATCTATTTATTGATTATAAACTATAATCCAGGCCCAATTCAAATACCCACCTAAATGCGACTGCGACTACTCAACCCAGTGCATTACAATCCACTGCAGAATCATCTCATAGCACAAGCTCATACAAAAAGCAGAGTCACTGACTCAGCACCCCAAATCAGGCACTCTATCTCCAAGAAGAGCGGCCATTGTAAGTTGATTCTGCCTAAATCCTGGACGCTAATACAAGCCACTATTTATTGATTATAAAAACTGATTGTGGATTCACTATACCTCTAACCTATAATAGTATATGACTACACAGCCCCGAAACTCCCTACATTTCGAAACAATTCACAACCCGCTTCCAGGAGCAACACACCCGAGGAGTAGAGCCACTGACTCAGCTACCCAAATCAGCACCTCCATTTCCAAGAGCAGCGACTCTGCCTTGACACTGGAAGCTCAATCTATTTATTGATTATAAACTATGATCCAGGCCCAATTCAAATACCCACCTAAATGCGACTGGGACTACTCAACCCAGTGCATTACAATCCACTGCAGAATCATCTCTTAGCACAAGCTCATACAAAGAGCGGAGTCACTGACTCAGCAACCCAAATCAGGCACTCTATCTCCAAGAAGAGCGGCCATTGTAAGTTGATTCTGCCTAAATCCCGGACACTAATACAAGCCACTATTTATTGATTATAAAAACTGATTGTGGATTCGCTATACCTCTAACCTATAATAGTATGTGACTACACAGCCCCGAAACTCTCTACATTTCGAAACAATTCACAGCCAGCTTCCAGGAGCACCACACCCGAGGAGTAGAGCCACTGACTCAGCTACCCAAATCAGCACCTCCATGTCCAAGAGCAGCGACTCTCCCTTGACACTGGAAGCTCATTCTATATATTGATTATAAACTATGATCCAGGCCCATTTCAAATTCCCACCTAAATGCGACTGGGACTACTCAACCCAGTGCATTACAATCCACTGCAGAATCCTCTCATAGCACAAGCTCATACAAAGAGCAGAGTCACTGACTCAGCAACCCAAATCAGGCACTCTATCTCCAAGAAGAGCGGCCATTGTAAGTTGATTCTGCCTAAATCCCGGACACTAATACAAGCCACTATTTATTGATTATAAAAACTGATTGTGGATTCGCTATACCTCTAACCTATAATAGTATAAGACTACAGAGCCCCAAATGTGTCTGCATTTCGATACACTTTGCAGCCTGCTTCCAGCAGCATAACACCCCAGGAGTAGAGCCACTGACTCAGCTACCCAAATCAGCACCTCCATTTCCAAGAGCAGCGACTCTGCCTTGACACTGGAAGCTCAATCTATTGATTGACTATAAACTATGATCCAGGTCCAATTCAACTTCCCTCCTAAATGCGACTGGGACTACTCAGTCCAGTGCATTACAATCCACTGCAGAATCATCTCATAGCACAATCTCATACAAAGAGCAGAGTCACTGACTCAGCAACCCAAATCAGGCACTCTATCTCCAAGAAGAGCGGCCACTGTAAGTTGATTCTGCCTAAATCCCGGACGCTAATACAAGCCACTATTTATTGATTATAAAAACTGATTGTGGATTCGCTATACCTCTAACCTATAATAGTATGTGACTACACAGCCCCGAAACTCCCTAGATTTCGAAACAATTCACAACCCGCTTCCAGGAGCAACACACCTGAGGAGTAGAGCCACTGACTCAGCTACCTAAATCAGCACATCCATTTCCAAGAGCAGCGACTCTGCCTTGACACTGGAAGCTCAATCTATTTATTGATTATAAACTATGATCCAGGCCCAATTCAACTTCCCACCTAAATGCGACTGGTACTACTCAAGCCAGTGCATTACAATCCACTGCAGAATCATCTCATAGCACAATCTCATACAAAGAGCAGAGTCACTGACTCAGCACCCCAAATCAGGCACTCTGTCTCCAAGAAGAGCGGCCATTGTAAGTTGATTCTGCCTCAATCCCGGACGCTAATACAAGCCACTATTTATTGATTATAAAAACTGATTGTGGATTCGCTATACCTCTAACCTATAATAGTATGTGACTGCACAGCCCCGAAACTCCCTACATTTCGAAACAATTCACAACCCGCTTCCAGGAGCAACACACCCGAGGAGTAGAGCCACTGACTCAGCTACCCAAATCAGCACCTCCATTTCCAAGAGCAGCGACTCTCCCTTGACACTGGAAGCTCATTCTACATATTGATTATAAACTCTGATCCAGGCCCAATTCAAATTCCTACCTAAATGCGACTGGAACTACTCAACCCAGTGCATTGCAGTGCTTTGCAGAATCATCTCATAGCACAAGCTCATACAAAGAGCGGAGTGACTGACTCAGAAACCCAAATCAGGCACTCTATCTCCAAGAAGAGTGGCCATTGTAAGATGATTCTGCCTAAATCCTGGACACTAATACAAGCCACTATTTATTGATTATAAAAACTGATTGTGGATTCACTAGACCTCTAACCTATAATAGTATGCGACTACTCAGCCCCAAACCTGCCTGCATTTCGAAACACTTCACATTTCGCTTCCAGCAGAATCACACCCGAGGAGTAGAGCCACTGACTCAGCTACCCAAATCAGCACCTCCATTTCCAAGAGCAGCGACTCTGCCTTGACACTGGAAGCTCAATCTATTTATTGATTATAAACTATGATCCAGGCCCAATTCAACTTCCCACCTAAATGTGACTGGGACTACTCAACCTACTGCATTACAATCCACTGCAGAATCATCTCATAGCACACTCTCATACAAAGAGCAGAGTCACTGACTCAGCAACCCGAAACAGGCACTCTATCTCCAAGAAGAGCGGCCATTGTAAGTTGATTCTGCCTAAATCCCGGACGCTAATACAAGCCACTATTTATTGATTATAAAAACTGATTGTGGATTCGCTATACCTCTAACCTATAATAGTATGTGACTACACAGCCCCGAAACTCCCTACATTTCGAAACAATTCACAACCCGCTTCAAGGAGCAACACACCAGAGGAGTAGAGCCACTGACTCAGCTACCCAAATCAGCACCTCCATTTCCAAGAGCAGCGACTCTCCCTTGACACTAGAAGCTCATTCTATATATTGATTATAAACTATGATCCAGGACCAATTCAACTTCCCTCCTAAATGTGACTGGGACTACTCAACCCAGTGCATTACAATCCACTGCAGAATCATCTCATAGCACAAGCTCATACAGAAAGCAGAGTCACTGACTCAGCACCCCAAATCAGGCACTCTATCTCCAAGAAGAGCGGCCATTGTAAGTCGATTCTGCCTAAATCCCGGACGCTAATACAAGCCACTATTTATTGATTATAAAAACTGATTGTGGATTCACTATACCTCTAACCTATAATAGTATGTGACTACACAGCCCCGAAACTCCCTACATTTCGAAACAATTCACAACCCGCTTCCAGGAGCAATACACCCGAGGAGTAGAGCCACTGACTCAGCTACACAAATCAGCACCTCCATTTCCAAGAGCAGCGACTCTGCCTTGACACTGGAAGCTCAATCTATTTATTGATTATAAACTATGATCCAGGCCCAATTCAAATACCCACCTAAATGCGACTGGGACTACTCAACCCAGTGCATTACAATCCACTGCAGAATCATCTCATAGCACAAGCTCATACAAAAAGCAGAGTCACTGACTCAGCACCCCAAATCAGGCACTCTATCTCCAAGAAGAGCGGCCATTGTAAGTTGATTCTGCCTAAATCCTGGACGCTAATACAAGCCACTATTTATTGATTATAAAAACTGATTGTGGATTCACTATACCTCTAACCTATAATAGTATGTGACTACACAGCCCCGAAACTCCCTACATTTCGAAACAATTCACAACCCGCTTCCAGGAGCAACACACCCGAGGAGTAGAGCCACTGACTCAGCTACCCAAATCAGCACCTCCATTTCCAAGAGCAGCGACTCTGCCTTGACACTGGAAGCTCAATCTATTTATTGATTATAAACTATGATCCAGGCCCAATTCAAATACCCACCTAAATGCGACTGGGACTACTCAACCCAGTGCATTACAATCCACTGCAGAATCATCTCTTAGCACAAGCTCATACAAAGAGCGGAGTCACTGACTCAGCAACCCAAATCAGGCACTCTATCTCCAAGAAGAGCGGCCATTGTAAGTTGATTCTGCCTAAATCCCGGACACTAATACAAGCCACTATTTATTGATTATAAAAACTGATTGTGAATTCGCTATACCTCTAACCTATAATAGTATGTGACTACACAGCCCCGAAACTCTCTACATTTCGAAACAATTCACAGCCCGCTTCCAGGAGCACCACACCCGAGGAGTAGAGCCACTGACTCAGCTACCTAAATCAGCACATCCATTTCCAAGAGCAGCGACTCTGCCTTGACACTGGAAGCTCAATCTATTTATTGATTATAAACTATGATCCAGGCCCAATTCATCTTCCCACCTAAATGCGACTGGGACTACTCAACCCAGTGCATTACAATCCATTTCATAATCATCTCATAGCACAATCTCATTCAAAGAGCAGTGTCACTGACTCAGCACCCCAAATCAGGCACTCTATCTCCAAGAAGAGCGGCCATTGTAAGTTGATTCTGCCTAAATCCCGGACGCTAATACAAGCCACTATTTATTGATAATAAAAACTGATTGTGGATTCGCTATACCTCTAACCTATATTAGTATAAGACTACACAGCCCCAAACGTGCCTGCATTTCGAAAAACTTTGCAGCCTGCTTCCAGCAGCATCACACCCCAGGAGTAGAGCCACTGACTCAGCTACCCAAATCAGCACCTCCATTTCCAAGAGCAGCGACTCTGCCTTGAGACTGGAAGCTCAATCTATTGAATGAATAAAAACTTTGATCCATGCCCAATTCAACATCCCTCCTAAATTCGACTGGGACTACTCAGCCCAGTGCATTACAATCCACTGCAGAATCATCTCATAGCACTATCTCATACAAAGAGCAGAGTCACTGACTCAGCAACCCAAATACGGCACTCTATCTCCAAGAAGAGCGGCCATTGTGAGTTGATTCTGCCTGAATCCCGGACGCTACTACAAGCCACTATTTATTGATTATAAAAACTGATTGTGGATTCGCTATACCTCTAACCTATAATAGTATGTGACTACAGAGCCCCGAAACTCCCTACATTTCGAAACAATTCACAACCCACTTCCAGGAGCAACACACCCGAGGAGTAGAGCCACTGACTCAGCTACCCAAATCAGCACCTCCATTTCCAAGAGCAGCGACTCTCCCTTGACACTGGAAGCTCATTCTCTATATTGATTATAAACTATGATCCAGGCCCAATTCAAATTCCCACCTAAATGCGACTGGGACTACTCAACCCAGTGCATCACAATCCACTACAGAATCATCTCATAGCACAAGCTCATACAAAGAGCAGAGTCACAGACTCAGCACCCCAAATCAGGCACTCTATCTCCAAGAAGAGCGGCCATTGTAAGTTGATTCTGCCTAAATACCGGACGCTAATACAAGCCACTATTTATTGATTATAAAAACTGATTGTGGATTCGCTATACCTCTAACCTATAATAGTATAAGACTACTGAGCCCCAAACGTGCCTGCATTTCAAAACACTTTGCAGCCTGCTTCCAGCAGCATCACACCCCAAGAGTAGAGCCACTGACTCAGCTACCCAAATCAGCACCTCCATTTCCAAGAGCAGCGACTCTGCCTTGACACTGGAAGCTCAATCTATTGATTGATTATAAACTTTGATCCAGAACCAATTCACCTTCCCTCCTAAATGCGACTGGGACTACTCAACCCAGTGCATTATATTCCACTGCAGAGTCATCTCATAGCACAATCTCATACAAAGAGCAGAGTCACTGACTCAGCACCCCAAATCAGGCACTCTATCTCCAAGAAGAGCGGCCATTGTAAGTTGATTCTGCCTAAATCCCGGACGCTAATATGTTAAACAAATGGTTCAGGCAGATCAGGCTGATTATCCCTTTCAAGGTTTGCCCGGCGTTAGCCGCTTCTCACCCAACTCACAATTTATCAAATAAAGAGGCAGGCGCTGGAGACTGGAAGGCAGGAAAAAGGAGTTTATTCCGACGGAGCAGAACACGTCAAATCAGACAACAGGGTATCTTCTCGAGGTGCTCTAACCGCATCTCTGAGGCCTGGCCTCTTATACACAGTTTTATGGCTTTATTACATTTGTGACATCCGTGGTATTGCTTTGAAGTACGGAAAAGGCATCTTTGGAATCCCCGGTTCAGGCCCGTTCCCACACATAATCTCAGCATGATGGCTATCGCGCAGCTGGACATTCCGCTGGGAACAGAAATGCGGGTGATCGGTCGGATCTAAGGGTGTGAGGGCATTGATTAATCCCCGCTCCTTTGAAGTGAGGCGAGGTCCTACTGTTGGGGCAATAAACTGCATCTGTTGGGCTAAGTGATGGCCTGGGATCAGGCCGGACAATTGGGCAAGGAGGAAGGGGTTATCAAAGGGTCTGTTCTAAGGGTGGGATGAAAGAGCGAGGGGGCAGGGGTTTCAGCACGGGATGTGGCTCTGAGACAGGGTCGTGTTTAGAGGTGCGTTTATGACCCAAGCAGGAGAGACCAGGGACTGTCAGGGCGCGGGGGGATACTTGCGAGGCTGGGGAGTGAGGGGGAGAGAGACGCGCAGGCTATTGGCAGTGGGCAGAGAGGTCATGACACACAAAATGGCTGCTGTCTATGTTCGTGATGGGGCCTAAAAAGGGGGCAAGATGGCGTGGCCACTGTTTCGTGAATTTCGCTTACTTTCAACAGTGGCGAGGGTGAACATAAATGAACGCCGCTTATGTATATATACATTGTCATTTTCCACAGTCGCCGCTTTTTAACATAAGTCAGTTCATTTCTGTGTTTATCATAACTAACGGGGTGTACATATAGTCGTGTGTGGTCAATGAGATAGCGTTTGTCAGTACTGGCGGATTGCATATAACTATGTGTAGCCGATGCGACATACGAGGTGGAATACATATGAATTTACATTTGTCGTGTTTGAAAGTGACCGATGAAACATTTTGAAGGCAACAAAAGTGGTTGAGGGAGGGATTTAGTCCAATACAAGCAATTAGTCAGAATGGGGGGGGTAGAAAGTTCAGAAAAAAAAGGGGGGGGGTCTTCGCCACAGTGTCTTTTTAGTAGTGAGCCATCACTGGTAGGCTCTGGTAGTTCGTTTTCTTCTGTTGGCGCTGTTGAGCACCGGCGGTGGAGCTATAGGTCCAGCTCGGATCCTTTTTTACACGTCGCAGGGTGTGATCTGTCCTCTGCTGTTAGACCACAGTCCTGTTTCTTAACTAATCTTTTTAAGGGTGCCTCATGCTGGGCACCTGCATTTCTTTCTCCTTCCGCGGCAAACCCTACTCTACCTAAATGCTGTTCTTCTTCTCTGAGTCAAAATCCACGTGAAAAGAAACAGGGGGGGGTTGGTCGGAGAATCGAGGGAAGAGAGGGCGGAGTAGGACCAGATCTTCGAGACAAACCAAGGGAGCAAAGGGTGATGAGCAGGCAGGTCCATCAATCGGGCTCAAAGGGGCGGGGACTTCTGGCACGCGTGGGTCAACAAGCAGAGGGCTTCAGGGCAGCCCTCCATCCTTTCATTTTCCGCGTTTGAGAGTGGTGCCTCGTCCCGCGTCCCGTTGCTCTGCGGCTCCACCTTAGGTCGAGGTCACACGTGCCTCATGATCTGCGGCCAGGTTGTGCGTCACGTCCGGTCCCTCTCCTCCGGAGACTGTGTATCTTTGAATGAGTACAAAACATGTTTTAGAGAATTGGCAGGAGAGGACATTTATACATTTCAATTCTGCCCCAAATCTAAGCAGTTGGGGGTACGTTCATCGGTCACGGTCAGAAGTTATCACTGTGGAGCATGTATAGAGGCATGTCTACTGAGTTTGTACTAATTCTATTTGGCGTTCATTCATGACATATAGGGAGAGAGGTCAGACTCCTATCAACTGTGTATTCCTTCAAACTCGAAATCGGATCCTTCGATAGAGACTCGTCTCTCTAACCCAAGCCCTGGCAGTCTTCCATCATCATGAGAGAGGGGTAGGGGCTAAACATTCTTTTCTCGGGGAGCAACAGTTAGTCAGGGTCATCAGTTATACTTCGGAGCTGGGGTCAATCGGGAGGAACGGGGACGTTTTGGACATCCGTACTTGGGTGCAGAGAGGTGGGGCAATCTGGGCATTGGAGATTGTGTTTCTAACGAGCTGAGAACAGAAGGCCATTGACATATAGTCCTCCTATAAAAGGCCAGATTAGGGGACATCAGTCGTCTTACCTGTCCTTTCCTTCATAGCCAATTCAAGTTCCATCATTTTACAGAAAGGAGAGGTAGTAATATGGCAAATTACAATTGTTTTAGTTTCTGTCAATTTTCCAAACACTTTCGTGTTTGAATACCAATTAGGCTCGTGCCGGCGGGGCACGACGTTACCACACAAAGGAAGAGGGAACAGGGGGACCCTCGGAGGGAGAGTCGTCCACATTTTAAATGACCTATTCGGTACACGTACGACATGGAGAGAGAGAGAGAAAGAGAGAGAGAGAGAGAGAGAGAGAGAGAGAGAGAGAGAGAGACGTGTACAATAATAGGCCATTTAGTGCGCACACAACACAAAACAGTAGGGGTCAGGTTATACAGGAACACAGACTGAGGGACGACGTAAATCCATACACTACGTACACATGAATTCGGGCGGGTAGTACATGTATTATTTACAAAAACCCAAGACAAAACATAGAACGGTACTTGGCCAAAAAGAGATTTCCTCCTGCATGCTGCGCATCCTTAGTATCCTATTTAATTCACCTGGCTGCCTTTTGCTGTTGGCCTTGGTTGCAAATACTTACACCTTTGTCAATTGTTCGGGAACTAACCTGGTCGGGCTAATACTCACGGTGGGATCTTCGAATCGTTTTTAGCGAATGGGTATTCAGGCTGAGGCAACAGAGGGTGTCAGTCGGGAGAGCAATGGGCAGCTTTGAGTTTCACGTCTATGAGGGTGCAAGAAGGAGGTGGTAAATCTTAAACATCGACAATATTCCTAGTTTTCCAGGAGGAGGGTACTTGGGTAAACCTCACCTCGGAATATTCCTGAACCTTCCCCTATTTAGTTACCGTATGAATCTACTCTTAGGTGCACGTCATTCTTGGTTGCATTATCTGGGGTGCCGGTTGGAGTCATATTTTTGTCATACTGCAATAACCCGCCAAGTTTCTGCTTCAGGCCACCCTTCCAGTCGCTGGGTTCAGAGAGAGAGAGAGACGTTTCTAAGTAAGGGAGTGTTATATTTTTGTTTGTTCGTCGTTTATAGGCATCATGTTCAGACCCCTTTTTCCCCATTCCATTGGCCGTTCGATCATCACTCAAGTCATACATAAAACATCTTTCTTATCAAGTCAAACGTGTGCGACGTGTATCCAGTCGAGTTATACACATCCGGGCATACACGCGTGCATTCATATCACACAAATTCGTCACGTTCTCAGGGGCAGTCTCCATAGATATTATATAATTTTTCCCCCGCGGAACCATGGCGTGTTGCTTTGGTCTTCTCCATTCTTTAATCGATGTCCCGCTGTGACCTGCAGAAAAAAGGGGAAAAGAAGGGGTGGGGGCAGCGTTTTAAAACACATCCGCGCGCATAAACCCGAAAAGGCTTTTACTTACCACATATTCGACCTATCTCCGCGGGATGCAGTCCCTTTCATCTCGGCGTTTTAAGCCCAGAGGGACTGGTAGTGCGGGAGAGATAATCATTGATGGACTGTATATTGTATAGATCGACCACGTGTGGTATTGCGGATCGTGTGTAGGGGAGGGTCAAAGCAAAAGGGTAGTCAGTGTAAAGTGGGGGGGTGAACTCGTGCTCTCCTTCGAGAAGGAGGGATGGTCTACAGTGGTACGGGGTCTTTGTTTTGTTCATCAGGCACGGAAACTAGAGGGGCTAGGTGGCATTCCTTCGGAGTGGCTTAGGGGCATCTGAAACAGCTTCCCTGATATATGTGGCATATACAGTAAAGGCTAAATACCGGGACCTTTATCGATTGCTTTACGTTGCACAAAAGTAAAAACACCCGCAACAGACCTGAACCATTCACATTTGCAATATTTCTGTGTACTCTGCTTTTTAACCTTTAAGTAATTGAATTGCTTTATTTCACCTGTATTTTTACGTATATCGGAAACAATGGCCATTTATTTCGAAACTTACCAATCCAAGTGCTACAGCTATGTTTGCTTTTCACAAAGACTTTTATTAAAAGAAATGTTGGCGTACACTTGCGGGCCTACAACCACGTGGGCCGGCCACGGTGCAGACTGGAACTGTACATGAGGGCATATTTATTTGAGGAAAACGTAACGGAGTCGGTGGTCGTTGATTACATAAAGGTACGATAAGTGCAATAAAATCATATCGAAAATTCATTGTGGGCAAGTACCATAAGTGTCGAAAATTCGAACTTTCATCAATACTGTAATCAATGACGCGTCAGAACTTAACATCAATTCATTGTCCGAATGTTCAATCAGTACCCATCCCCTCCCGCCATGCGCTTCAAAAAAACTGCATACATTTCTCATGATATCAAGGCTGAACATCCGGAACACAACAGGGAGTTGCGAGTTTCGTTTGTACCGGCGCCATTTTGGGTGGGGTCAGGCAGGTCCATGTATAGTCAAAATGTCTTCACCAACTCATGGTTGGACCAGAGCCTCTTTCGGCAGTCCAAAAGTTCCGTTAAAGGGCAACAGAAGGTACCGGTGACATGAACCATCAATCAAAAAAAAGGGGGGGGGCAACAATCTTTCCTACCGGGTCATACTGGTGTTCCACTGGAACTGATCAAATCGGTAGTCTGCAGTATTTTTGGTCATTCAAACTGAGGCTGGCGTCAGCATGAGGGCGCCAACGTCTCGTGGCTACGTCTTGGTCGTTCTGTGGACAATCATGGCAGTCATTCCCCATCGGGGGCCTGGGGCCCCTGCAGTTCTCATAGAATCTTCAAGGCTGAGGAGAACGCTTCTGGACGGGGGCCCATTTTCTGGTTGATAGGCGACCAGGCCATCTTTTCACACCAGGCCCATTCCTGCAGAGTCGACCACCATTTTTAGGAGTTCTGCAGCTACCGGCAGTCACTGGGTCGCAAGAGCAGACGGACTCCAGCCTGTCGGGCGGAACGTTGTTGCACCGCCACAGTGGACGAGACCCTGCTGGGTGAGTGGAGCGTCGCTGCACTGCAAGAGTGGACGAACCCTTGTCGGGTGAGTGGAGCGTTGGTGCACCGCAAGAGTGGACGAACCCTTGTCGGGTGAGTGGAGCGTTGGGGGTACAGCTGAGGGGCCTCCACCTGGGGAGGCGGGAGAGGCTCGTCCGCGCCGCCTCTTCCTCCCAGTGCACCCCACGCCATCTCGCTGACATTCGTTATGGCTGGACCAGGCGATGAAAAAGAGGGGGGGGTCGGAGGTATAAGCAAGACATCCCCCACCCCCGGTGGCCTGCAAGGCGCTGGGAGAAGAAGGGAATGGGAGGACCAGTACATTCCGGGCCGGGCCATTCACCCCACGACTTCTCCGGCTGATGGCGGCCAGCCGCTCTTTGCCACGGCCACAGGAGCGGGTCCCCCGGTCAGCCAACCGCGGGGCTCGTCGAGCGGAACGCTGATACATCCTGGGGGCAGGCCTCGGCGCGTGGTGTCGCCTCCGGGCTATTTGCGCAATGGTCCTCCCCCCCAGGCCGCCACCGACGCTACCTCGCCAGCTGATGGCTTTTGTAGACTTTCTAACGCCCAAAAACCTACTAAAAAGTAGCCCAAAGTAGCCCAACATTGCTACTTTGAGGAAGGAGGGACAGGAACAGCGTCAAGCAGGCGGCGAAATGCATTGTGGGTTTGTTGTTGCAGCCGTTTGCCATGTAAATAGTTGCTTAATATATAGTTGTACAATAAAACGTTTTAACATGTCACTTTGCTGGAGTGTTGTATATTTATGATATTTGCGTAGGGTTTGTCGTTATTTGGGCGGGGGAGCGGGCTGTCTTGCAGTCATCATGGCGTTGAGTTCGGCTCTTCTCACTAGTTTCATATTTCTCCTGAGGGGTTGTTCCTAATGTTTTTATTTTATTAGGGGTGTCCTCCGGTGGAGCCAGATGATCTACCTCTAATAAATGGTCCGAGCTGAACCAACTACTGAACAATGGGGGGAAGATAGGCATGACGGGTTACAACGGGGACAAAAGTCTGCACTACCTATCCTTCACTACTTTGCGGAGACTAGGTAGAATATTTCTATTCTACAGTATTCGCAAATAGGGAATACCCAAAGAGAGAACCAATTCCAAACAGTCAGTGTTCGGACAAACAATCAATCAATCAAATGAGGAATAAAATAGGCGCGAGGGGTTACAACGGGGGCAAAAGCCTGCGCTACCTACCCTTCACTATCTGCAAAGAGAGAGATCTTCCTGTTCCTCCCTGTTTGTAGGCAGAGAAGATCCTTTCAGAGAACCAATTCCGAACGATTAATGTCCGGTCAAACAATCAATCAATGAGGGATAAAAATAGGCATGACGGATTACAACGGGGGCAAAAGCCTGCGTTACCTATCCTTCACTATCTGCAAAGACTAAACAGAGTATTGCGTCTCTGTGCTTGTTTGCAAATAGAGAATGATCCAAAGAGAACCAATTCCAAAACAATAAATGCTTGGATAACAATCAATCAAAGGAGGAGGGAAGTAGGCGCGACGGGTTACAACGGGGGCAAAAGCCTGCGCTACCCACCCTTCACTATCTGCAAAGGGAGAATACTCCTATCCTTCCCCGTTTGTAGACAGAGAATCTCTCAGGACAAAAACAATCAAATGCGTAATACTAGTATTTTCCAATGACAATCAAACAATCAATTCGCAATTCGTCGTGTTACATGACCTTACCCGGACCGTATGGACAGTTTCTCGTCTTCCGCTTCCAGCGCTCGATTGTCCTCTATTCTCCGTAATTGTTGTGGCACTCCTGATGGTTCCCAGTCAGGACCGTAGATCACTCGAGAGAGGTCTGCTCGGAACCAGTGAAGTTTGGATGATCGGCTGCCAGACAAGGGTCTATCGGGCAGGAGCTCTTCCCGATCGTTGCAGTCGTTCACTCTGTCGTTGGGACCTCTCCCACTGGATCCACGTGTCGCTGATGGGCCCCACGTTTGGGACGCCAATTGTTAAACAAATGGTTCAGGCAGATCAGGTCGATTATCCCTTTCAAGGTTTGCCCGGCGTTAGCCGCTTCTCACCCAACTCACAATTTATCAAATAAAGAGGCAGGCGCTGGAGACTGGAAGGCAGGAAACAGGAGTTTATTCCGACGGAGCAGAACACGTCAAATCAGACAACAGGGTATCTTCTCGAGGTGCTCTAACCGCATCTCTGAGGCCTGGCCTCTTATACACAGTTTTATGGCTTTATTACATTTGTGACATCCGTGGTATTGCTTTGAAGTACGGAAAAGGCATCTTTGGAATCCCCGGTTCAGGCCCGTTCCCACACATATCTACAGTAGGAGTCCCCACCCCTAATCTCAGCATGATGGCTATCGCGCAGCTGGACATTCCGCTGGGAACAGAAATGCGGGTGATCGGTCGGATCTAAGGGTGTGAGGGCATTGATTAATCCCCGCTCCTTTGAAGTGAGGCGAGGTCCTACTGTTGGGGCAATAAACTGCATCTGTTGGGCTAAGTGATGGCCTGGGATCAGGCCGGACAATTGGGCAAGGAGGAAGGGGATATCAAAGGGTCTGTTCTAAGGGTGGGATGAAAGAGCGAGGGGGCAGGGGTTTCAGCACGGGATGTGGCTCTGAGACAGGGTCGTGTTTAGAGGTGCGTTTATGACCCAAGCAGGAGAGACCGGGGGCTGTCAGGGCGCGGGGGGATACTTGCGAGGCTGGGGAGTGAGGGGGAGAGAGACGCGCAGGCTATTGGCAGTGGGCAGAGAGGTCATGACACACAAAATGGCTGCTGTCTATGTTCGCGATGGGGCCTAAAAAGGGGGCAAGATGGCGTGGCCACTGTTTCGTGAATTTCGCTTACTTTCAACAGTGGCGAGGGTGAACATAAATGAACGCCGCTTATGTATATATACATTGTCATTTTCCACAAATACAAGCCACTATTTATTGATCATAAAAACTGATTGTGGATTCGCTAGCCCTCTAACCTATAATACTATGCAACTACTCAGCCCCAAACCTTCCTGCATTTCGAAACACTTCGCATCTCGCTTCCAGCAGTATCACACCCGAGGAGTAGAACCACTGACTCAGCTACCCAAATCAGCAGCTCCATTTCCAAAAGCAGCAACTCTGCCTTGACACTGGAACCTCAATCTATATATTGATTATAAACTATGATCCAGGCCCAATTCAACTTCCCTCCTAAATGCGACTGGGACTACTCAACCCAGTGCATTTCAATCCACTGCAGAATCATCTCATAGGACAATCTAATACAAAGAGCAGAATCACTGACTCAGCAACCTAAATCAGACACTCTATCTCCAAGAAGAGCAGCCTTTGTGAGTTGATTCTGCCTAAATCCCGGACGCTAATACAAGCACTATTTATTGATTATAAAAACTGATTGTAGATTCGCTATACCTCTAACCTATAATAGTATGTGACTACACAGCCCCGAAACTCCCTACATTTCGAAACAATTCACAACCCGCTTCCAGGAGCAACACACCCAAGGAGTAGAGCCACTGACTCAGCTACCCAAATCAGCACCTCCATTTCCAAGAGCAGCGACTCTGCCTTGACACTGCAAGCTCGATCTATTGATTGACTATAAACTATGATCCAGGCCCAATTCAACTTCCCTCCTAAATATGACTGGGACTACTCAGCCCAGTGCATTGCAATCCACTGCAGAATCATCTCATAGCACAATCTCATACAAAGAGCAGAGTCACTGACTCAGCAACCCAAATCAGGCACTCTATCTCCAAGACGAGCGGCCATTGTAAGTTGATTCTGCCTAAATCCCGGACGCTAATACAAGCACTATTTATTGATTATAAAAACTGATTGTAGATTCGCTATACCTCTAACCTATAATAGTATGTGACTACACAGCCCCGAAACTCCCTACATTTCGAAACAATTCACAACCCGCTTCCAGGAGCAACACACCCGAGGAGTAGAGCCACTGACTCAGCTACCCAAATCAGCACCTCCATTTCCAAGAGCAGCGACTCTCCCTTGACACTGGAAGCTCATTCTATATATTGATTATAAACTCTGATCCAGGCCCAATTCAAATTCCCACCTAAATGCGACTGGGACTACTCAACCCAGTGCATTACAATCCACTGCATAATCATCTCATAGCACAGTCTCATACAAAGAGCAGAGTCACTGACTCAGCAACACAAATCAGGCCCTCTATCTCCAAGAAGAGCGGCCATTGTGAGTTGATTCTGCCTAAATCCCAGACGCTATTACAAGCCACTATTTATTTATTATAAAATCTGATTGTGGATTCGCTATACCTCTAACCTATAATAGTATATGACTTCACAGCCCCGAAACTCCCTACATTTCGAAACAATTCACAACCCGCTTCCAGGAGCAACACACCCGAGGAGTAGAGCCACTGACTCAGCTACTCAAATCAGCACCTCCATTTCCAAGAGCAGCGACTCTCCCTTGACACTGGAAGCTCATTCTATATATTGATTATAAACTATGATCCAGGCCCAATTCAAATTCCCACCTAAATGCGACTGGGACTACTCAACCCAGTGCGTTACAATCCACTGCAGAATCATCTCATAGCACAAGCTCATACAAAGAGCAGAGTCACTGACTCAGCACCCCAAATCAGGCACTCTATCTCCAAGAAGAGCGGCCATTGTAAGTAGATTATGCCTAAATCCCGGACGCTAATACAAGCCAGTATTCATTGATTATAAAAACTGATTGTGGATTCGCTATACCTTTAACCTATAATAGTATAAGACTACAGAGCCCCAAATGTGCCTGCATTTCGAAACACTTTGCAGCCTGCTTCCAGCAGCATCACACCCCAGGAGTAGAGCCACTGACTCAGCTACCCAAATCAGCACCTCCATTTCCAAGAGCAGCGACTCTGCCTTGACACTGGAAGCTCAATCTATTGATTGACTATAAACTATGATCCAGGTCCAATTCAACTTCCCTCCTAAATGCGACTCGGACTACTCAGCCCAGTGCATTACAATCCACTGCAGAATCATCTCATAGCACAATCTCATACAAAGAGCAGAGTCACTGACTCAGCAACCCAAATCAGGCACTCTATCTCCAAGAAGAGCGGCCACTGTAAGTTGATTCTGCCTAAATCCCGGACGCTAATACAAGCCACTATTTATTGATTATAAAAACTGATTGTGGATTCGCTATACCTCTAACCTATAATAGTATGTGACTATACAGCCCCGAAACTCCCTACATTTCGAAACAATTCACAACCCGCTTCCAGGAGCAACACACCCGAGGAGTAGAGCCACTGACTCAGCTACCCAAATCAGCACCTCCATTTCCAAGAGCAGCGACTCTGCCTTGACACATGGAAGCTCAATCTATTTATTGATTATAAACTATGATCCAGGCCCAATTCAACTTCCCACCTAAATGCGACTGGTACTACTCAAGCCAGTGCATTACAATCCACTGCAGAATCATCTCATAGCACAATCTCATACAAAGGGCAGAGTCACTGACTCAGCACTTCAAATCAGGCACCCTATCTCCAAGAAGAGCGGCCATTGTAAGTTGATTCTGCCTAAATCCCTGACGCTAATACAAGCCACTATTTATTGATTATAAAAACTGATTGTGGATTCGCTATACCTCTAACCTATAATAGTATGTGACTGCACAGCCCCGAAACTCCCTACATTTCGAAACAATTCACAACCCGCTTCCAGGAGCAACACACCCGAGGAATAGAGCCACTGACTCAGCTACCCAAATCAGCACCTCCATTTCCAAGAGCAGCGACTCTCCCTTGACACTGGAACCTCATTCTATATATTGATTATAAACTATGATCCAGGCCCAATTCAAATTCCAACCTAAATGCGACTGGGACTACTCACTCCTGTGCATTACAATCCACTGCAGAAGCATCTCATAGCACAAGCTCATACAAAGAGCAGAGTCACAGACTCTGCAACCCAAATCAGGCACTCTATCTCCATGAAGAGCGGTCATTGTAAGTTGATTCTGCCTAAATCCTGGACGCTAATACAAGCCACTATTCATTGATTATAAAAACAAGTTGTTTGGGGTGTAAAATTAGCCAAAACCGGTCAAGTGGCCCCATCAATAGACAAGGGGCAGATACGAACAATAGTAAGAGGGTGAGGAAGGGCGCCATTAAGCCAAACAGTATGCTTCCAGGCTGTCAACGGAACTTCAAGTAATGCATAAGGACGATAAGCCGCCGGGGCAGAAGCCCTCATATAGTCATGAAACAAATTATCATACCCATCCACAGCGAGGAATATAACCCAAGAATAAAAGACTACGCAGCAAAAAGGAGGGCCCGCTTCGACAACAAAAATATTGTTAGCCCCTGCATTTGGGACTCCATGTTGAGTAAAATGTGCTGCAACCGCCACGCGGTTATGTTCCGCAATAGCGCCCGGTTGTGCCATTTATATAAATGGAAGAAATAAACCAGGAAAATGGTAGCGCAAACAGGGTAAATGTTCGTTTGTTCAAAATCGTAAATCTCAAAAAGTTCTTCACCGATTGCTTTGAAATTTTAACACAATGTTGGATTAGAATACGCCTGGGTTTTTATATACACAATGTTGGATTCGAATACGCGTGTGTCGTATACGTGCGTGTTTTTGATCGAAAACCCGAACAGACACATAAAAATGTCAACATTCGTTTGTTCAAAATCTTAAATCTCCTAAAGTTCTTCACCGATTGCTTTGAGATTTTAACACAACGTTGGATTCGATTAAACGCATGTTTATATATACACAATGTTCGATTCGAATAAGCATGTGTCCAATACACGCATGTTTTTAATCAAAAGGCCGAACAGACCCTATCAATTTGGTTAATGTTAAACAACTACAAGAGACGCATAGAGACAATAGTCTACATATATTAGGATAGACAGTTGGTGTCAGGATGGCAGACCGGGCAGTGGGTGGAGGGAGAGAGGAGGAGTTGGTTCACTTTGCAACATTAAGAAGGGACGCATAGAGACAATAGTCTACTTATATTAGGATAGACAGTTGGTGTCAGGATGGCAGACCGGGAAGTGGGTGGAGGAGTTGGTTCACTTTGCAACATTAAGAAGGGACGCATAGAGACAATAGTCTACATATATTAGGATAGACAGTTGGTGTCAGGCTGGCTGACCGGGAAGTGGGTAGAGGGAGGGGGGAGGAGTTGGTTCACTTTGCTAGCACGTGTTTATATATACACAACGTTGGATTCGAAAACGCGCGTGTCCAATACGTGAGTGTTTTTAATAGAAAGGCCGAACAGACGCTATTGATTTGCTTGCTGCGCAACAACTACAAGGGACGCATAGAGACAATAGTTACTAAAACATATTGTATACCCACAAGCATTGTGAAATTAAACATATTTCTCTTCCATTTAACCAGACTGAGCCACAGCAACAACGCATGGCCGGGTACAGCTAGTATACAAATATAGGAGGCTAAGCCCCACCACCACGGACGTCTCCGGAAAACGGTGAGAGGGAAATTGTGGTCAAGCACAAGCGCTACTCAGGGGTCCCGTGAATAAGTACCAGACCAAACATTGGTGGCGCCATGTAGCAGGGATTCTGCACAAATACAGAACTATGTGCATTATTATAGGGCCTTGGTGTATAGGGACTGAGTCATCCTACCACCTTAGTACCCATGAGCCCAGGACCTACTAGCTATAGTGCCTCACTTACTCTCCTACTCACTCAAAGAGAAACAAATGATTAGACACCCCAGAGCACAACACTCCCAGATCTCTCAGGAATCGCAGTAACAAGACACACCCTTTCGCTCGCACTCTTGTACTTGTCCACAATAAGATCTGACAGAGACACCAAACAGTTTAAAATATTTATTTTAACTAACGTGCCCCAACATGCAGTATACGTGCCACAATAAGCAGGAAAATACATTGTATAAATACAGTCAGCATAGCAGGTAGTACATAATTGGTAAAGGGAGCTGTCATCATGGAAAGGCAGAACAGCCTAACCTCCCTCCCCTTGCTAAGAAGCTGTATTATTATATATTTGAATATCTCAGGTCTTTGTCAGCAGACCCCATACCTTAGAATATAGATGGTGGATCTACATAATATTTGCTGTCTCGCTCTTCTCCCTGGAAAGGTCCCTCTCCAAGTGTGTGTTACCTATTCATGTATTCTAATAAAACCAAAGTGTGTTGTCCAAACAACAGCAGCATCAGTATGTTATGTCTAAGGGCTAAGGCCTGCCCAAAACAAAATAACAAGGGGCATTGTTGTTTGAGTTTGCACATAATGTTCAGTCAAAATCCCACGAACATGCAGAGAGTGAACACAGCGATGTGTTCTCCTGTGAAAACAGCCATAGAAATTACTGCAAAGACATATAGTAAGGTGCGCAAAGCAGCAGGCAAGCTGCAGCGTGCTCATGCTAACTCATTGTAGACGACAATGTCACTATGGGCCACGTGACAGGGACATATGGCAATATGTATGCCATCAAGACAGCAAGTTACATTGGGGAACTGTGCTACCTGGCAAAATATTCATTTGGTCTGTTGCAAAGGTTGGGGGGGGGTATTTGGAAAAGATATGTAATGGTTTACCCTGCTAACAATTACATTTTCCCAGCCATTGCACAACCCTCCAGGAGCCTGTGAGTTTGAGCCACGTTTGTTCCCTTCTCACCCCACCTCCGTTTAGTGTGTCCATATTCTGATTTGGTTTGACGTGTACTCCATTGGGGGGCATATAAGGAGAAATATTGACCACCACAGATAATTGATCTGCCCATAAAAACACACAGCTCCTTACAACCACCGTGAAAGTTCCAGAATGTCGGCAGGTGCACCTATCAATCAAGTTAATGTTGAGTAACTGTCAGAACTAATTGCTCTGTTTTTTGCAAAAGTTCCAGAACAAACAGCAGTAATAGGTGTCTTTTCAAATAAACTCATGAGGTATCACCCTCAAATCAAGAGCCCTGCTTGAACATTCCATGACCCCATCAGAGGCATTTGCTAACCAAGACCCTGGCACATAAAGAACTTTCCATGACCCTGTACTTTTGTTAATCTAACTCCTGGCTCATGGTAAACATTACATGATGCTCACAGGTACACTAAAGGCACACTTTCAGACTCTATTTAAAGTCTGTGCCAACTCTGTTCCTGTGCTTGGTCTCTTTGCTTTTCACTTATCTGAATTCTCGCGATGAAGCCTCTGGATCATGTCAGTGTCCCAGCCTTGTTACCATCCTCAGAAGCAGCAACTCAGGACTCCCTAAAGAAAAGGAAAAGACAACGCTTCAGAAGAATTCAATTCGAGGTATTTGTACCACAGTTCTTGTATGTCCTGAGCACAGTAGCACAATAATTTAGGAATTACCTACTCTTGTTATAAGAAATTGTAAATAAAATTGTAAATTGATACTTGTATAGCGCACTACTCACCCGCAAGGGTCTCAAGGCGCTTGTACGAATACCGCTGTGGAACCCATCCTGGCTTTCCCTGTGAAGTGTCCACTCCTGGGCACCCCCAAGGTGGAGGCCAGGCATCCTTAGTGTGGAGATTAAGCAAGCTATTGCCCAGAGTTGCAGAGTGGGACACCATGATTGGAATAAGCACCGAGGCAAGAATTATCAGGTCCGTGGAATTTTGAGCCCAAGACCCGCCGAGGAGGGGAATTGAACCCTGGTCCCAGGCTAGGCCTCTGCATCAGGGTCTGCCACTCTAACCATCGAGCCACAATTCTCCACACTAAAGACTCCATCACTGGCAGGGCTCTGTGAGGACTGATATCTCACGAGCCTTTGCCCGCTTGTGCTCTGAAAAATAACTTGGCTAGGCTGCAAGGTGTGACTTTGATGACATCTTAGTTCAGCATACAAAAGGAATAACCTAGTAAAAAAAATAAAGAATTGCGCTGCAACAGTGACTTTGTTTGATCTTCGCAACAACTATCATCAAACAATCCATCGGAAGTCAAAACCGCACAAATAAAAAGATATGCACCCTTTGACCAGAAAGGCAGAGCTCAGTAGATGCCGGTTTGGGGTATGACCTGCAATATATAAATCAGACTTGTTGATGCTATGGAATAATTACATTGTATGTATTAAACCCCAGTTTTACAAACCACAGATACTCCTCAAACCCTGGGCGGTCACATAATCGGCGACAGGTCCCTTTAGGTCTCCGGGGCTGCCCCCAAGCGGCATCACAGAATCTTGAGGTCCTTCCCCTTGGAGCCTGTCACTAGTACAGTGTCACCCTCTGTCCTCGAGGACAGACTAGGGGGAATTCAGGGACTTACCGTCGCCCCATCAGAACCGCTTGGGATTCAAGTGAGTGACTCATAACATGATGTCCAGAAACATGTGAAAGAACCTGGAAATTGCACTTGATGATTCCCCCTGCCTTGCTATGACACCCTTGTAA
Source organism: Lissotriton helveticus (assembly GCF_964261635.1). NCBI lineage: Eukaryota > Metazoa > Chordata > Amphibia > Caudata > Salamandridae > Lissotriton > Lissotriton helveticus. Next base: position 1,557,153,369 of record NC_136069.1, on the reverse strand, counting down.
CTGCCAGAAGCTATAAGGTATAGACAACACAATACCTGCACATGTGGGGGAATTGCATTGCTTCTGAGTGTTGAGGTCCAAAGCTGAGGTTGTAACTTAGCAATTAATTCCAGGATCCCCTCACTACTGAGTCTGTACTTCTCATATATCTCACCCTCTGTCTGTTCAAACAGGGTGACCCTCACCCTAAATATGCTCTCTTGTCTACTCCTCCTGCCAGCCAAAATCCTCATCCTCCTCACCAAGAAACACAAAGTCACCATTCTGAAAGAGCCCGATGCATTTTGGGTGCCTTTTTATAGCTTGCACCAGCTTACCACCTGAAACAGATTGATCGTAATTGCATTTCCTAAATGGCCCTTTTGCGTCTATCCGCATTTAGGAATGTTTAATTTAGAACTTCAAAGACTGAAGTTTGTCGTGCACACCTCTTTTAGTTTCATATACTTCTTTTTGCCAATTATTCACTTAATGCGTGCGCCATGGAAAACGTGATCCATCCCATGTTCACGTTGGCGTTTACAACAGTTGATGGTGGAGTGGAACTCCACTCCACTCCAGGCGCACAGCGCCAGACACATATAGATGACATTTCACCTTATTCAATGATCGTGACTCTTACTCGCAAATTCTTCTTCATTAAATTTTATTTTTCCAAAGTTCTTTTCACACGTGTTATGCTCATATGTAAATAACTTCTCTCAACACGGATATGCTCCAGGCTTTTTTCCGTGTACGTTATACCAACATAAAACATCCTTAGTTGTAAGATTTTACCCAATGCATTTCGGATTATTCAAAATCCTTCGTCAGGGGTCCGCTACAAAATACAAAACATTGCTATTAACATTTGATTTCAAGTCTCTAACATTAACTCTGTTACAATTGGCATTTTAATTAATCCATGCATCGTTTTAAATGGAACTTCTTTACAGCGCTTTCCCTCTAAACATAAAACGCAGTGCCCCAGTTGTTAAACCCGTTACAGTGAGTGTCAACCTGTTTACCCAATCATTAACCAAACTGCATCGAAATACTATCGTACCTGGTCAAGTGTGACTCTCCTCATAGCTTCCGCTAGCAAATCCTTCTCGCAATGCGCCTCGTAGTGCTGCTAATAAAACACCTGCGTAATTGCCCCGCCTCTAAGATTTAACCTTTTCCAAACTATCACTCGCCCTATATGTAACCACTCATGCCTACGCTTCCCAGAATACCCTTCGACTAAAGATTCAAATGTCCCTCGTACTTATTATACATCTTTAGTAAGCTGCGGTGTCATTTATAACATTCCTAAGGTTTTGCAATTCTATGCCCCGCCCTCCCTGATGAAGTTAACTAATGCGCTTATGCAATGTTAATGAAGTTCATCATGCCAGATCTCAGTTCAACCATTACATGAACGTATATGCCGTTTCACAAAAATGTTCCAAACAGTTCGGGGAAATCCATGAGTTGTTTAAAACGAAATGTCCATTCACAAAGTTTCATTAATCCTTGGATGTGCACTTTACGTGTGTATTGATGTCTATCATTCAGAATCATCCGTTTAATCCTTTCAATGGGTGCTACGCACAGGTGGGACAGGTGTGTATCAAATATCAAAGACTGAAGTTTGTCGTGCACACCTCTTTTAGTTTCATATACTTCTTTTTGCCAATTATTCACTTAATGCGTGCGCCATGGAAAACGTGATCCATCCCATGTTCACGTTGGCGTTTACAACAGTTGATGGTGGAGTGGAACTCCACTCCACTCCAGGCGCACAGCGCCAGACACATATAGATGACATTTCACCTTATTCAATGATCGTGACTCTTACTCGCAAATTCTTCTTCATTAAATTTTATTTTTCCAAAGTTCTTTTCACACGTGTTATGCTCATATGTAAATAACTTCTCTCAACACGGATATGCTCCAGGCTTTTTTCCGTGTACGTTATACCAACATAAAACATCCTTAGTTGTAAGATTTTACCCAATGCATTTCGGATTATTCAAAATCCTTCGTCAGGGGTCCGCTACAAAATACAAAACATTGCTATTAACATTTGATTTCAAGTCTCTAACATTAACTCTGTTACAATTGGCATTTTAATTAATCCATGCATCGTTTTAAATGGAACTTCTTTACAGCGCTTTCCCTCTAAACATAAAACGCAGTGCCCCAGTTGTTAAACCCGTTACAGTGAGTGTCAACCTGTTTACCCAATCATTAACCAAACTGCATCGAAATACTATCGTACCTGGTCAAGTGTGACTCTCCTCATAGCTTCCGCTAGCAAATCCTTCTCGCAATGCGCCTCGTAGTGCTGCTAATAAAACACCTGCGTAATTGCCCCGCCTCTAAGATTTAACCTTTTCCAAACTATCACTCGCCCTATATGTAACCACTCATGCCTACGCTTCCCAGAATACCCTTCGACTAAAGATTCAAATGTCCCTCGTACTTATTATACATCTTTAGTAAGCTGCGGTGTCATTTATAACATTCCTAAGGTTTTGCAATTCTATGCCCCGCCCTCCCTGATGAAGTTAACTAATGCGCTTATGCAATGTTAATGAAGTTCATCATGCCAGATCTCAGTTCAACCATTACATGAACGTATATGCCGTTTCACAAAAATGTTCCAAACAGTTCGGAGCGCATTAGATGACACCGCAGCTTACTAAAGATGTATAATAAGTACGAGGGACATTTGAATCTTTAGTCGAAGGGTATTCTGGGAAGCGTAGGCATGAGTGGTTACATATAGGGCGAGTGATAGTTTGGAAAAGGTTAAATCTTAGAGGCGGGGCAATTACGCAGGTGTTTTATTAGCAGCACTACGAGGCGCATTGCGAGAAGGATTTGCTAGCGGAAGCTATGAGGAGAGTCACACTTGACCAGGTACGATAGTATTTCGATGCAGTTTGGTTAATGATTGGGTAAACAGGTTGACACTCACTGTAACGGGTTTAACAACTGGGGCACTGCGTTTTATGTTTAGAGGGAAAGCGCTGTAAAGAAGTTCCATTTAAAACGATGCATGGATTAATTAAAATGCCAATTGTAACAGAGTTAATGTTAGAGACTTGAAATCAAATGTTAATAGCAATGTTTTGTATTTTGTAGCGGACCCCTGACGAAGGATTTTGAATAATCCGAAATGCATTGGGTAAAATCTTACAACTAAGGATGTTTTATGTTGGTATAACGTACACGGAAAAAAGCCTGGAGCATATCCGTGTTGAGAGAAGTTATTTACATATGAGCATAACACGTGTGAAAAGAACTTTGGAAAAATAAAATTTAATGAAGAAGAATTTGCGAGTAAGAGTCACGATCATTGAATAAGGTGAAATGTCATCTATATGTGTCTGGCGCTGTGCGCCTGGAGTGGAGTGGAGTTCCACTCCACCATCAACTGTTGTAAACGCCAACGTGAACATGGGATGGATCACGTTTTCCATGGCGCACGCATTAAGTGAATAATTGGCAAAAAGAAGTATATGAAACTAAAAGAGGTGTGCACGACAAACTTCAGTCTTTGATATTTGATACACACCTGTCCCACCTGTGCGTAGCACCCATTGAAAGGATTAAACGGATGATTCTGAATGATAGACATCAATACACACGTAAAGTGCACATCCAAGGATTAATGAAACTTTGTGAATGGACATTTCGTTTTAAACAACTCATGGATTTCCCCGAACTGTTTGGAACATTTTTGTGAAACGGCATATACGTTCATGTAATGGTTGAACTGAGATCTGGCATGATGAACTTCATTAACATTGCATAAGCGCATTAGTTAACTTCATCAGGGAGGGCGGGGCATAGAATTGCAAAACCTTAGGAATGTTATAAATGACACCGCAGCTTACTAAAGATGTATAATAAGTACGAGGGACATTTGAATCTTTAGTCGAAGGGTATTCTGGGAAGCGTAGGCATGAGTGGTTACATATAGGGCGAGTGATAGTTTGGAAAAGGTTAAATCTTAGAGGCGGGGCAATTACGCAGGTGTTTTATTAGCAGCACTACGAGGCGCATTGCGAGAAGGATTTGCTAGCGGAAGCTATGAGGAGAGTCACACTTGACCAGGTACGATAGTATTTCGATGCAGTTTGGTTAATGATTGGGTAAACAGGTTGACACTCACTGTAACGGGTTTAACAACTGGGGCACTGCGTTTTATGTTTAGAGGGAAAGCGCTGTAAAGAAGTTCCATTTAAAACGATGCATGGATTAATTAAAATGCCAATTGTAACAGAGTTAATGTTAGAGACTTGAAATCAAATGTTAATAGCAATGTTTTGTATTTTGTAGCGGACCCCTGACGAAGGATTTTGAATAATCCGAAATGCATTGGGTAAAATCTTACAACTAAGGATGTTTTATGTTGGTATAACGTACACGGAAAAAAGCCTGGAGCATATCCGTGTTGAGAGAAGTTATTTACATATGAGCATAACACGTGTGAAAAGAACTTTGGAAAAATAAAATTTAATGAAGAAGAATTTGCGAGTAAGAGTCACGATCATTGAATAAGGTGAAATGTCATCTATATGTGTCTGGCGCTGTGCGCCTGGAGTGGAGTGGAGTTCCACTCCACCATCAACTAATTTAGAACTTCTGCATGAGAAAGGGTCCAAGGGTCATTTTTCAAGTAACATTTTCTTCAAGCTGATGCATGGTTATTCACAATTAACAGATGCTGAAGGGTGTTGTGTGTACTTATTTGCCAATGTCTGTTTCCGGTAGTATGAACTATCACCATATTCCACTCACTTATCCCATAGCTTACACAATTATCGCTAGTTTGTTTTATAGACAAGGTAGTTTAGGTTATCATTTTCAAATTTTGACAAACCTATATGTGGGGTACCCTATGTTTAAATGGCTGACTGTATTCAACAGCTAGAACTGTACAGGAAATGGGACATGTTTGGGGATGGTGATGCACTACTTTCTTATGGCAAAGTGGAACTTACTTGTAAATTTAACAGGGATGAAAAAGATTTTATGGAAGAATTGTGTGTGTGTCCTCTCAGCGAGGCGACAAAGGTGTGAGACCTTCTGCCAATGTTGTCACAGAAGGAGGGGTGGGGCATTTCCAGTTGATTTGAATATTCTGCATAGCCAGGAGCAGGGCAAGAGCAATGAATCTTCTAGCTGCCTGCTCAGCTTGCCATCATGAGAAGAGGCCTAATATGACAGATTCAAGGGAAGTTGTAATTGCACATCCAGTAACTCGAAAAAAAATATTGAGTGCCTGTGACCAGCATATTGAAAGTGAGGTACATGGCCATAGCATGTAGAGCTGGACCACATCTAATAGGCCACACATTGGGCATCGCGCCTCTGCATTAGGATAAGCACTGTGAGGCCATTGGCGCACCAGGTAAGTTCTGTTAACTATATTAAATTGAAGGTATTTTAATACTGTGATACGCTCAATTGTATGTGGATATAAGTGTAACTGCTTAGGGCCCGATTTAGAGTTTGGCGGATGGGTTAATCCATCACAAATGTGAGAGATATTACACCATCCCTATTACAAGTGCCACAGGATATAATTAACTTGTAAATTGTGACGGAATAAACCATCCACTGAACTCCTAATCAGGCTCCTAATGTAATGCAACCCATTCAATGTGCCAAATAATACAGTCAAGGCATTACTTTAAAAAACAATGCGTATTGTATCTATAAGCATGGCAATAGTTAAAATGCAAATGGTGCAAGTCTCATAATGGTGAAAATATTTATGAAAAACCATAAAATGACAAGCATGAAAGGTTGAAATACAGAGTGTGTACCTGTGTAAATGAATACTTATGGTTATGTATCCCATTCAATGTGTCAAGATGTGAAATCAAGGCCACACTTTTATAAGCAATGCTTATTGTATTTACAGAAGTAAGCAGGTCAATAGTCAAAGTGCAGATGGCCCAGTGCTCACAGTGGTGCAAGTATTTATATAAATAACCATTAAATCACACGAACAAGGGTTGCAAATCTAGCCTTATACATACATCTTTTCCAATCATCCCGAACAGACCGAAAGTGAATCTTTATCACACAACACCCAAGATTAGCATTGACGTTTCGACCCACTATTATTCCTATGGGTCTTATCAAGACTAACCCTCTGTCTTTGCATTCTTCTGACATTATTAGCGCGCTGTATTAAATGATATTCACTCTTATTTCACAGCAGGGCCATAGTGCCGCGACGGGAATGTAACAGGTGCTCACATAAAGCGCTCGAATGGCCTTGGACCGAGTTTGACTTGTGGGATGAAACCTGTAGATACTGCAATCAGTTCAAAAGTTTGCTCGACATTTCAGCACTTGTGTCAATGTTATACAACGAGTGATGTTGGTTTAAGTATTGCGTATGTTATGTTTGCATGCCTTGTCTAAATGTTGCCCGGATATGAATAGTGTATAATTTTTAAATGTTTTTTACATTTTAACAAATAAAGTACTGCCATCGAAAACCTCGTGAAACTGTACATCAAATGCCAGTCGCTTACTCTATTCTCCTTTCATATCTAAAAGTAACCCGAGAGGCGGGAATACCTCCCAGCATCCCTTCATTGCTGGTCACATGCACGTGTCCTCGAATGTCCAACTCGAGTTTCAGGCCTATAAAAAGAGGAAAGTGTCATGGACATCATTTAGGGGTCGACAGCTGCGACCCATGGCACTGCCGTTGCGACCCCTGGCCTTAGAAGTAGCAAATCAGGACCTGGAACACAGAAGCAGTTACACTAATAAACGTCGTTTGGTGCTCCATTTTCATGGTGTTCTGCTAAAATGTTATTAGCTGGAATATGACGCTATCTGCGAATTACGGAGAGAGAGAGAGTGTGTGTGTGTGTGTGTCAAATTGGAGGTCAAATGGTGCGTGATGTCGCTTCCGCTGCCCCTGACATTTTGGTGAATTGATGCCCAGAGATAGTATCAGAAATCATCACCTTTTCAAAGGTTCAAAGAGTTTTCTCTCTTTCCCAAAGTGTTTCCGCACTGCATCAAATGACCAGCCAAGCCCCTTGGGACGTCTTTCATTACCCGTCATGCAACTGTGACACCATCTTTCCAGCATCCCTGCCCCCAGGTAAGATCAGCGTCTCTTGAGGATCAAGAGACATTTGTTTTTTTTTTTACGTTGTGATGTTGAACGTCAGTCACAACGGTTTCGACAGCGGTAAACACTCTCTGACACATCGATGTATTTTAATATTCCACCGCAGTATTGAGAATGTATGGCAGTTTCATACCTGCCAACTCACGATTTCGGTTTCCTTCAAACGGTCACCCGATGAGAATCCGAATTCACACGGTGGATCTTAAGCTCGTTTTCGGGGGCTTTGAAGTACAGAAGTCCATAACGAGGTGTAAAAACACCCCTGACATCGAGACACCTGCCCCAATTACCCTTTGTTGTTATTTTTAGAGGGGGGGGGCTTGGTGAGGGGCAGAGTGCCTCTTAAATTGCTCTCAGCACCTTGTCCCGCACCCTCCTCACACTGTGGCATCAATTTGTAATTTGGCAGGTATGCCTGAGCTTTGAAGGTGCCTTTTTTGAACAAAGGCTCCAACATCATTTGGAGAGCGGATTCTGCCGCTCTGGGAGCTCCCATGCCCAGAACTGTTCGTTTGCTTCATAGAAGCTGGGGCCTTTCGGGCAAAGTTGAAAGCTACAGCTCTCGATAGTCATTTTCCTCACTGCCTTCCCGGTTTTATCTTGGGGAGCATATTGGTGCAGGATATACAAGCCCTCTGGCCCCATTTCGAGTTCAGCGGCCAGAGCGTTCAGTCAAGCGTGGTCAGTGTCCCATATGAAGTGATGCCTCGTGTGTCTGTAAAGCGCTCCATCATCTGTGAGGGGGTCCTGGCGCTGGGCAGGGTTAGACCTTATTACACTATTATTACGGCGGACGTGTTTGAGAGACCACCCCTTCTACCAACCCATACAAAGGCGGTATTATCACTAATAAAAACAACGAATGAAAAGACTCGATGTGGGTCTTTTCGAAGCCTCCAGTAAACGCTTCCATGTTTTAGCTCCTCGAGGTCCAGACCAGACACTAGCGGAGCAAGAAGCCAAAAGTAAACTCCGGGGGCTTCGTCAGTCACAGATGCACACACCTGTGCTGGCCGTTGCTAGGTTACTAGATGCGCAACTCAAATGTACGTCATAACGGCGGGAGTGACGCCTCACAGCTCGTGACACGCGCCACCAAACAATGGCGGCAGTGACGCCTCACAGCTCGTGACGACACGCGCCACCAAACAATGGCGGCAGTGACGCCTCACAGCTCGTGACGACACGCTCGTGACGACATTGACGATGGCCTGTCGGAAAATATGAAACCTATAACTCCATAAAAGGAATTAAAAAATATATATATATGAAACCAGGGCATTTTGTTGCAAAGTCACCCTCATTGCTTTAAATGTCTAGGTAGGAACAGTTTTAGTGAAGGTAGATAGAACAAAAAAGAATACTTGTATTGTGTATATCTATTTTGGTGTTTCCGCCTTTGGGAAACTTTGACCCAATTCAAACGATGAATGAGAGAACTATGAGGACAGTCAGCAACAGCCGAACTCAAAAGAAAGTGACTAGTTTGTTTCGATAAAAAGCAATAGCCCTTACAATATGTAGTTAAAGGTGCAGGAGGAGTGGTGAGTACATTTGCAAAAGTTTTGTTTGCTGTTCAGATTAACACATAAGTATTGCAGCATCATTTTGTCTGGTTTTTATTAGCGATCTCGAATTCAGAAGTCAGATCTATTTAAAATAATTTGCCAAGTAAAACAGATCCAGATAAACGGGTATCAGTAGAGAAATAAAGCCAAGGTGGAAAAACGCTAATGACCCCTTATGAGTAAATTGTAAATTCGAAATGGACGCAAACAACGTTTGCATCTGATCTCGGATTCTGAGCTGAACTCAAATTGCAAACGGACCCAGGGTCTTTTCACCTCGCACATTCATCCAAACAGTAACTGTAGGAATATTGGAGGGAGGATGTCAGAAATTAGGAAAATATGAAATGTTAACAAGCTTTTAGCCCCCGTGCTGACATGCGGAATTAAAAAAATAGAATGACCGCCTCACTGCAGGACCTTACGGACACTCTAGTCCTGAACTCCTCTCCTACAAATCATTGACTTCAGGTATTAGTCTCAATTACTTCAGTGGAAGCAAAACAAGACTACCACACCCAGACTGCATTAGTTTGCCACACAGAATACCAGGACTGGAAGCAATTTCCGTAATGACCTGGAGGGAGATGGTCAACCTATCTCGGAATAGGATGGTAAAATAGACATAGAAAATAATTCCACAACGTGCTGCAGCCGTATGTCTCTAAGAGCTTTTTCGGACCTCACTCAGTTCATGCCAAACTACAATTAAGGGCTGATTAGCCAGGCCAAAAAAAACATAATGAAAAAAAAACTACGCAGAGTTTGCAGTAAAAGCCATCATCAACCAAGAGTAAGCTCATCTTGCCAGGCTCCATGTCGAGAAAAGATGTTGACGACTGTAAGAATGCGATACACCAATGTGGTAGCAAGTTTCCTAAAGTTCCTGCATTTCATATGGATAAGAAAGATCACAAGCAGCACAATGGGGTAAAAAATGAGGTGTCAGTATGGCACTCAGGGCTGTCTTTAGGGCGTGCGACAGGCGCAGCTGAAATGCAGGTGACGGAGAGGCTATGGATGAATGAGGGGCACTAAGGTGGCCCCAAAAAGATTGTTGCACCAGGTGCCACCAGCACTGGAAAGCGGTCCTGTGGGGTCTGTAATGACCTTAGCACCGCGAGTGTGGTGCCGAAGTGACCCGAAAGCTGCACCCTGTAACACCCTCTGGCCAGGCGTGGCCAGAGGGTATAAATAAAGGGGGCGAAGACCACTCAGGGTCTTCTGCCCAGACTAATTCACTGATCGTGTGTGTCCATCATTGCTGCTGTGGCAAACGACTCCACGCTGGCGACGAGGGTTGTGATTCCATACCACCACCAGCACCGCAACTAAGCACCTACTCTGCAGGTAGAGCCGGTGAACACCTACCTTCGGCGCAGGTGCCGCTGCGCGGTAGGCCTTCTGTCATCAGCCGCACTATTGGCACAGTCTCCGCTGCGCTGGCCTCCATCCGCCAGAGCTCCGTTTCGGCCACCCAGGGCATCCTCATCCAGATCTGCCAAAGGTGTGCGGCCTGAACCTGCAGGCGCGCCTGCCGGTTGTCGTGGATCTTATGGAGCGAGGTGGCAAACGCGAAATTTTGTGTACTCCTCGTGAAATTAATGTCCCATAACACTAACGATTACTGATTGCATGTTTTGTGAAATTAACCAACCATAGAGTAAAGTGCACACATTATTTTTATTTTTACACACGGGGAGGACTAATTTGCTTGGATGGCACAAATAAAACTCAGCTAATGTGTATTGTTATCGTGTTGTGAACTAATGTGCAGCTTATTTGTAAACAAACGCAATTTAAATGTCCTTATTGTATTCGTTTATGTGGTGGAGAGGTCGAAATGTAAGTATAAAACGCATTTATGTGGCTTATTTGCTAGGTAACAACTAACTGGGAAACATTAGTTAGGTGGGAGGTGATAGTGATAGAGATCGCAGGTAACCCGGCCAATAATTTCACCATACACGTACCAGGCCCATATTTTTCCAATTTATCGTATACATTAATCGGGTGACCTAACACTCTACTACCAGTAACCCTGGTTCCTTCCTATTTATTTCTATTGTACCCGATTTACCAATCCACCGTTATGGGTACCTATGACCACAACGGATCAGGGAGCTAGCTGTAAAAGGAAAGGCAGGCAAAATACAATACCGACTTTTATTTCTTCTGTATTCATCAAATAACCACAGACTACTGGGAAGTTTTAAAAGTTTATCTTAAAAATCAGATTCTGAGAGTATGCAATTTACAACGAGAAGACAATCTATAATCAGAATAACGAAGAGCACATAACCATATAAAAAGAAAACTAAGGCAACCATTTATGAGTCTATAGGAAAGTAATAACAAAGCGATATGCTAAATAGATTTCGGAAATGGATCACGAACTAGAATTTTACTGTTTAGAAAATACTTCAAAGTAAAAGATTGGAAATCCTATACATCTATAGGAGGGGGAAAAAGTGGAACACGCTATAGTTCTAGCATCATTACGTCAAAATCAGATTGGAGGAGGAAATTATATACCACATTTATGATTCATAAACAGTATGGAGAGAATGTGTTCTAAAGGTAGAGAAACATAGGGACATGCTAAGGAAAATATACTGTATGACTTTTATAGTAGGTTGCGGAAAGCATGGAAAATTTAACTTATGCAAGGAATGTCTTTATTTAAGCAAAGACAGAAAAATAGAGAGTGCAGTATAGAATTCTTAGTACTATATATTTACCTAGAATGGTGTGCAGACCAACCCTGGCCACGGATCAGTCAAGGACAGGAAATACCCCAAGGAAGGACAGTCATCTATGGGACAGCAGGTGTAGATTGGACACCCCAGGACAGGACAGGAAAACCAGATTAGGATCAGGACAGGACCACCAAGGCACGACCAGCACCCGCAGTTCGGAAGCAACGCCTGCGCTCCACCCTCTCTGCAGCTATTATTCAGAACCCCGATTGGGTTAGCGAACTCCCCAGCAAAGTGCTCCGCCAGCACTTAAGGTTTAGTAAAACCTTTAGAGTTTATGGTCAAATTCTTATCTGAATTCTCGCGATGAAGCCTCTGGATCATGTCAGTGTCCCAGCCTTGTTACCATCCTCAGAAGCAGCATGGGGTTCCCATGACCGATTCTACAGAATACAAAAGGAAAAATTACATTTGTTTCTAATGTAACATATTTCAGCTTCTCCGGCTGGGTGAAGGTGCATCTTCCCAGGCACGTCTTGGCAGGGACCTTCAGTTGGCACCCTGTCAATGCCACCGGCAGAATACGGTCATGCGCAGAACATCATCTTAATATGGAGTCTTGAGCCTTGCATCAGACCCTCAATACCACGGTACATGGAAAGTAAGCGAAAACAAACTAAAACATAGAATATAAATGATTTCACTGTATACTATGAGTAGCTACTTTATACTCCTTAAATTGAAAATTATACTATGGCATTATAGTTAGTGCAACCGACAAGAACACGAAAGCATTTGCGCGAGCTTCACCACCTTAGGACACAGACAACCATTTTAGACGCAAGTACGCATGCGCACATTTTCCCACCAGAACTGCAACTACGTCACGTCACGTGAGTGTGACTAACGCATGCGCAGAAGAAACCCATCAAGCGGCGGCCATTTTAGGGACACAGGTTATTTTTATTAGTAAACACATAGGCAAGCGTCACTACGACACTCAAATATAAAGATAAAGGAAAATTAGTAAGACGTACAGGTTGAATTATAGGATTAAATGTTATTCGAGGTTCTTGATGTCAAGCAAGTCGCGAAATATGCGAAATCTTGCTTCATCAATCCCCTCTTTGATGATATTTACTATCATCACAAACTAATGGAACCAGATGCCAACTTTTCTCACACTTTGTGCATTTCGATTTCTTCCATCATTCGATTTAATTTCTCTTTCACATCTTTATCAGGGTGAGAATTTTTCATCTTTTTGTAGATCTGATTATTTAAGTCTTCCAATTCAAGTTCATCCACACTCCGTTTCACACCACTCTTATTCACAGCGTATTTCTTTGTGTGTTTGCGGCATTTGCAACAGACAAATATGAGAAATATGACAAAACCTATCACTCCAATTGGCATCAGTACCTTAAACAATAAACCTTTACCTAAATTAGCAAACCAATGACCTACAGCGGAGAGACCATCAGTAAGTCTCTTCCAGGCACTATCAACCTCCAGTGGTTTGAGTTCTTTTTCCAAATTTGTAATGTTCTTCACATATTTTTTAATTTGTACACTTTTGTCCGGTATGTAAGTGCAACAATGTTGCGCTTTCAACATCCGTCAGACTCCGCCCTCTTTTGCTAATAAGGTGTCAAGCGCAAGTCTGTTCTGCAAAACCATTGATCTGATCGCAACCATTTCGGTATTGACCAGCAGGAATCCATGAGCTGTGTCAGTAGACAACACATCCACTATTGTGGATAATTTGCAAATTCTGTGTGTGTTCAGAACCACTCCCACTCCAGGTATCAGTGCACTAAAAATACTACCCATTATTTCACCTACGCTTTCTCTTCTACTACGCACTAAGCCATTAGTGTTTTCATTGCTTCCAGCAATTTCCTTCACATGGTATATTTTCGGGAAGACAATGCCAAAGTAGCAGCTTCCATACCAGTGATCCGGCAATTTGAAATAAGCCTTGTTTCCACATATATAATAAATTCCGGGAAACACAGGTTCTGACCCATTTTTGAAACCCCAACCTCCAATTACCTTGTAATTGTGCTCACATTGACTGGAACCAATGAAAATGTTATTATAATAACTAGTCTTCTCGCGGTGAAGACAGAGTTTCCCTTTTCTCTCGAAATCCAGCAACAAAGCAGGACCACTCCCACCATTTGAGGTGCTTTCCATGTTTTCAGCCCATTTAGGAGTTTTCTGTCTTTTATCATTTGCCTTTCTTTGGAAACTCTCCCTTCTTTTCTCTGCCATGTTTAGAAACATTTTTTCTTGTTCATGTAATGAACAGGTCAAGTTATCTCTGTGTGCTTCATTTAAGTCTATGGTACCTATAGTCAGAAAGTATTCTCCCATATAACGTGTAACATCACTTTTAGTATGCACAGGATTCAGATGTCCACGTATGGGAAGTTCAGAAAATATCACGTCAGAGTTAGAGTAGTAATACTGTAACGGTCCTCTTTTATAAAACAAGCTAGCCAAAATGCTACAGGAAATTCCATAGGTCAAAGGTAGGTGATGATAAGTCACGCCTTCCGCTACAGAAGTAGGTAGCTTCATGCAGACATAGCAGTCTTCTATTTCCATAGTTTCTACATAATGTACTAAAAGGTTAGTGAATACATTTAAATGTGTCTGGTTCTTAACTCCGTGATAATGTAGTCCTTCCTCATCTGATGCTTCTAAGTCTCGTTTTGTTTGTCTGAGTGCTTTTCACGTCTTTCTACACTTCGTGTTGTCAGTTCTTCAGTGTCAGTGGTCACAGTCTGTGTAGGGTCAATATTAGTATTTTTGCTCACCATATAAGGAATGAAAACTGTTAGTCCTATCCAAATTATTAACACTATAGCTATGCTACATATACATACTCTGCAGCATGTTTTACAAGAACTGCGTCTAGGCCTTCCATTCACATTTGAATCAGACATTTTCGTTCAGAAGAAGTTTTCAACCCCTCTTTGTAACTTTGCACAGGTAGCTTACACTGAGCAAATTCAGGTTGGTTCGTCTTCTTCGGCAGAATAATCAGCTGTCTGTTCTTCGTCACTTTCGTCAGTTATATCAAGATCCTCAAACTCCTCCAAGATCAAATATGTCCATTCAGGATCTTGGTATTTCTCGTTCAGTCTTTTTATTCGGTCACTTCTTCTTTTGGAGCTTTCTCCAGCTTGATCTGCAATACGAGGACTTTTCCTTCTTTCTGCAAGTTTCTCCTCTACTGTTTTTATTCTTAGTCTCAGTCTCTTAATATATCTGGGTTCGATATTTTTCTTTTTCCTGAGTCTTTTAGCTGGCACTGTGTTTTGGCTTTCTTCTAATGTTCTTTTATTTTCATTTGCTTGTGGCACTTCTGATTCTTCCCTTCCTGTCTGACTAGTTCCAGGTCTTGTCTCTATTTCTTCTGCCTGGTCACTAAGCTGGCCTTGTTCAGGTGTATACTGGATTTGGCTTTTGGGCGTTTCTATTTCTGTGTCCTGAACACGTTCTTCTAGTTCTAACTGATCCTGTTCGAGCACTTCGATCCCTTGATTTTCTTCTGCTCGAACTTTTACACTAGTTCTGGTCTGTCCCTTTTCGACTCCCGGAGTTTGTGGAGGTGTGTCGATCACTTGCTCTGTCCCTGTCTGACCTTCTTCTTCCTCAGACTTGACGTGAATCTCAATAATCTGAGGATCTTCGCCTGTGCCTATCACCTCCTCTCTATCCCACTCTCTATCTTCGTAGGTTTGACTTCTTGTTCTGATTGTGTCATTAGTCAGGTCGATTATGGGTATCCAATCATCTTGACTGGTGCTCGGTTGTTCGTCATCAGCTACTTCAGGACCAACGTCTGCAGACCCCTCAGCTGGACAACCTTCAGCGTCAGTTTTCTTGTCTGGAATCACCTTCTGGGTATGGCTGGCATGGATCCACTTTGGAACGCCCGCACACTTCACCGCTGTCGTGGTCACCAGTATCACTTGGCGTTGTTTTCCCCACTTCGGTGCAAGGCAACTTGTACGAGTATGCTTCTTTATTACGACCCAATCGCCTGGAACCAATTTACGGACTGGAGTCGTTGGGTTTGCGACGGCGTCTTCCCCAATCTGGCGAGAGATAGAACGCACTTGGTCACCCAGTTGCTTGCAGTACTCAAGTACTAAATCATCAGAAATGTTTAGCAGTTTATGTCCTGGTACCCATGCTTGTCTCATCACTCTTCCCATCAGGATCTCATGAGGGCTCAGGCCTGTTTTTCGGTCTGGAATACTTCTAAGTCCCATCAGAACAAGAGGCAAAGCATTTATCCAGTTCATGCCTGTAGATTCACACATCTTTCCTAGTCTCAATTTTATAGTACCATTTATTTGCTCCACCACTCCAGAAGCCTCTGGACGACAGACACAGTGCAGCACCTGTGTGATCTTGAATGCTTTACAGAGTTGATCGATTATCTCATTCTGAAAATGTCCGCCTCTATCTGATTCAATAGTGACTGGAACCCCGAACCTAGGTATTAATTCTCGGAGTAACAATTTTGCTACAGTTATGGCGTCATTCTTTCTAGCAGGGTAGGCTTCCACCCACTTTGAGAACAGGCAGACAATGACAAGGACATATCTCATTCCCTCAGAGCGAGGCAGTGTGATAAAGTCAATCTGTATTCTTACAAAGGGACCTCCTGATTTTCCAATTTTTCCCAATTCGACTACTGTTCTTTTCCCAGCGTTAAACTGCTGACATGTTAAGCACCTCTGGCAGAGTGACTCTGCTACCTTCCTGAACTTCGGATTGTACCATGTTTGTTGGAAAACAAGAACCATGGCGTCCCTACCAGTGTGTGAATCTCCATGTATCAGTCTGGCCATAGAAGCAAGCAGATGTCTAGGCAACACAAGCATACCATTTGGGCCCACAATGACACCATCCTCACTTCTCGGTCGACAACCAAGTTTCTTCCATTTTTCCTTCTCTTTTGAAGGCACAGCATGCTGCCAATCTCTCAACTCTTCCCAAGTGGGCACCTCCTCAAACACCATAAGCTGGCAGCTGTTTCCAGGTCCTCCCAGTTTGACATTTACAGACATGCGATTTCTGGCACAATGTTGGGCCACTTCATCAGCAAATCTATTTCCCAAAGTTACATGGTCAATGCCAGATTTATGAGCAGCACATTTGACCACTGCCAATTCTTTTGGTAATTGGATTGCCTCCAGTAAATCTTGTACAACCTTCCCATTTCTGATGGGAGTACCTGAAGAAGTCAGAAACTCCCTCTGTAGCCACAATTGGCCGAAGTCATGCACAACCCCATAACAGTACTGACTGTCAGTATATACTGTTATTCTTTAGTTTTTTCCAATTTTGCAGGCTCTTATTAATGCAATCAATTCGGCTACTTGTGCAGACTTTACTCCAAATAAACAGGATGCTTCTTTAATGCAGTCTACAGAGACTACAGCATAAGCAGCACTTAGGCCTACAAGTTCGTGTCTCATACATGAGCCATCCACGAACAGCTCCTCATCTTCCACAGGCAAAGGGATTTCCTTAATGTCTGGGCGGGGTTTAGTACTGAATTCTGTCAGGTCAATGCAGTCATGCTCGTCCTCTCCCTTGGCTTCTGCAAGCATTGAGTCAGGGAGCAGGGTAGCTGGATTCAGAATGTTGCATCGAGCAATGATTACATTCGCAGCACCCACGAGAATCCTCTCGTATTTAGTCAGCCGACTAGGGGTGAGATACTGAGTTTTAGTTCTGGTCAATAAAATCACAACTGCATGGGGAACATACACAGTTACAGGATGTCCCATGACAATAGATTCACTCTGTTCTAGACTCGTGGAAGTGGCAGCTACTGCTTTCAAACATCCGGGTAATCCAGCAGCCACTGGGTCCAAGGTGGCAGAAAAATATGCCACTGGACGTCTAGTCAACCCATGCTCCTGAGTTAGGACCGACAGTGCACAATTATCCCGTGTGTCACAGAATAGTGCAAATTCCTTGGAATAGTCAGGCATCCCTAAAGCAGGGGCTGTACACAGACATTCTCGTAATTTAGTAAATGCTGTTAAGCTTTCATCATCCCATTCCACGGGGTCCTTTGCTCCTTTCTTTGTCATTTTTATCAAAGGCTTTGCCAGGACTGCAAATCCCACAATCCATTGCCTGCAGTAACCTACCACCCCAAGGAACATTCTGACTTCTTTCTGTGGACGGGGTAACTGCATGTTTCAAATTATTTTGACTCTCTCTGAGGTAACTTTTCTGATACCTTTTTCTATTTGGTGCCCCAGATATTTCACTGACTTTGTACAGAACTGCAATTTGTCAGGGGACACTTTATGTCCTTTTTCACCTAGGTGATTCAGTAAAGCAATGGTGTCAATAACACAATCTCTATGACTTTTAGACGCCACCAAAAGGTCGTCTATATATTGCACCAAAACAGATTTTCCAGGTAACACTAAAGTTTCAAGACACTTTTTTAGAATCTGATTAAAGATAGAGGGGCTTTCTGTGTACCCTTGAGGGACACGATTCCAAACGTACATGTGACTGTCGAAAGCAAATGAGAAAAGAAATTTGCTGTCAGGATGCAATGGGATCGAAAAGAATGCATGACATAGGTCTATCACGGTGAACCACTCAGCATCCCAGGGAATCTGATACAGGATTACTGCAGGGTTTGGAACAATTGGGCAACATGGAACAACGATTTTATTTACCTTTCTCAGGTCTTGCACTACCCTATACTTGCCACTAGGTTTCTTGATTCCAATTATCGGTGAGTTACATGGGCTACTCATCACTTCTTGTATGATGTTTGCTTCTAGCAGTCTTTTTATTTCAATGGCAACTCCTGCTCTCACTTCTGCACTCATTTTGTATGGCTTGGTATTGGGATAAACTCTATTTTCTTTCATGGCTATTTTAATTGGGTCTACATTTGCCATTAATCCTACATCCTTTCCAGTAAAGTCCCATACTTCTGGTTTCAATGTCTTTTGGAGTTCTTCGGGTAAGTCTTGTATAGTCATTTGTTTAATTTCTGAGTCTGGTCTAATTAACATTAATTTATATATGCCATCCTCGTCTGGGGTTTGAATCTCGACGCCCTTTGGTGTGCAAAAGATGGTGCAGTTCATTTTGCACAACAAATCACGTCCCAGTAAGTTTACTGGACTGGTATCACAAACTACAAATCTATGCATTTCTTTGAAATTCCCTATTGTGATCTCCATGGGCTCAGTAACAGGGGTACTAATCAATTGATTAGACACGCCCACTACTTGGATTGCTTCTCCCGAGAGGGGTAGGTTTGGAACGTCCGCTGTTCTTACAGTAGAACGGGTAGCACCAGTGTCCAATAGAAAGGTGACATCATTTCCATCAACCTTTCCTTCAATGTATGGCCCTGACTGGTCTACCGGCAAGGAGGCACCAAGAACACACTCCTTGTCCTCCCCTCTTGGCCCCGTCAGTATTGGTCGTCACAGAGAAAAGTATCATTCAACAGAAACTGCGAAGTTGCTGTATTTCTATTCTCATTGCCTCCCCAGGTCTCTATGTCATCACCCTGTGGTGATTTTCCCTTATAATTTGGTTTTGGCGCTCGGGGCAATTGACTTGCCTTTACCTGATGCTGGGTCTTTCTTGGTTTTTCATTCTGCGTCTGTGGAGTTAAATCAGGGGTTTGGTTATTATCATGCTGTAAATATGGACACTCGTCTCTCCAGTGCCCAATTTCTCCGCACTGGTGGCAGGGAAATTTCTTTTTAGCCTCTTCTCTGCTCATTTTTACCTTTGGCTTCCCACCACCCCCAGAGCCTTGATTTTGGGTATTCTTATTCATCTTATTCAATTGCTTTTCCTGTTGTTCTGCTAGCTTCACTTGTGCCCACATAACCTTTTCCTTTAGGGCCTTTTGCTTATCTGCCATCTCGTCCTCACAGTACTTTGCGTACCGTAAGACCTCATCCATTTTCTTAGACTGCCAACAAATCTTATTGTCTTTGACCCACTGGCAAATTTCGGGTCTTAAACCGTTTACAAACCTGTAAATGAAGTGGGTCATATCCTTCATCTCGATGTTATCTATACCACTGTAAGTTTTGAACACCTGTAACAGTCTTTCATAAAAGGAGTGCACAGACTCATCCCTTTCCTGCGTGGTTCTATCTATTTTGGTCCAATCAGTTTCCTTTGCAGGCACCTTCTTTTTCAGGTGTAACATGACCTGATCATATTTTCTCATCACTTCATCAGAGGGAGCACCTGTTACAGGGTCCCTGTCATACTCTTTGTTGGGCCAATCAATGGCAACCTTGCATTCGGTCCATAAATCCACAGGAACCACAATGTCGAAAAACCCATCCAGGTCTTTCCACAAGCACTTTTGCACCTTTACAAACCTTTCCACCTGCCTGTACCAGTCCACAGGCTTTTCTCGTAATTTGGGAAAGTCATTGGTAAAGGACACAATATCCTGTCTGGACCATGGAACGTGCACGTATTTTCCACCTGGCACTTCACGCATAGTTTATAACTGCTCAGGTTTGTCAGCTTCCTTTAGAACAAACTCAGAAGACGTCTGTTTAGATCTGGCCTCATCTTTCTTCTTTGCCCACCTGGCTTTCCACTTTTCTACGTCTCCCCATTTTTGCAACACAGTCAATAATTCTTTGACCTGCGACTTCTTCCCTGACACATTCATATTTTCCAGATCTTTGTCTGAAAAATCAGCTCTATAGGGTTTCTGCAGTGGCTTTGATTTCGAAATATCTATTCCCATACTAGCTGCAGTGTCTGTTAATTTCTCATGGAGCACTCTGGTATTCCGGGTAAAACTCTTGCCGATAAACAGCAACTCTTCTTCAGAATAGGTATTTAATCTGTCTAAACCTACATTTCCTGCCATTAGTTCTTCCACTTCTACTCTCAGCTTGAAGATATCTAAAGGTTTCGACTGAATAGTTTGTTTTTCTAATTCTCGACTCCATCTTTCAATCTCTTCAGGAGTCACCAATGTGACACTCTTGGTACCCGAAGTCGTTTCCATTTGAATCTCTCTCGTATTGAAAGGATTATGTCTTTTCTGTAACCTTTTTCCTGCAACCCTAGTGGGCAGATCCATTAGCGAGACCTCAGACTCACATTCACTGGTCTGGTCATCCACGATTAAGGGCTCTGGTCTCGGCTGTGCTACAACTGGAGTAATAACTGGAGTCTTGGGACTTCCCTGTCTATCCCCATACAGCAGAACCACGGGTCCAATAGTTACCGGGATTGTCAAGGCTTCAGGACTTGTATTTAACTGGGAGATTTTCTGAATTATCTCGGCTCTCTGCTTAGCCAGAGCCTCTCGTTCCCTGTCCTCCAATATCCTGTCTAAGGAATTGTCATGTAATACCTGCGGGGTCAAAGTTGGGGCATAACTCGGGGCAGTGGGATGTGTCTCACTTGGTCCTTCACCGTAATTAGGTTTTGGGAACAAACTTCCTGTGCCTAAGGATCTTGGTTCCTCCTCAGACGGGGGTCTTGAGAACGGAATTCCTGACGTTGAGGGCCTTGCCTCACCTTCGTTGGGAGGTCTAGAGCAGAAGTCTCTTTCTCTCAAATATCTTGACTCCCCACTAAATGGTGTTCTTTGACAGATATCTCTAGCACCCAGGGGTCCTAAACCCTCATTATACGGAGGTATTTGACAACCCTCTCCTACACTTACTGATCTGGCCTCTTCCCGGAGAGGAGGTCTCCGAGAATTATCCCCTTCACTAGAGGGTCGGTGTCCTTCATTATAAGGAGGCGGACTTCTCATAAACATGTCATCTAATAATTCATCATCCGACTCCCCAATGGGCACCCAATGTTTGCATTTTTCTGTTCTCTTCTCTCCTGCAGGAGGACCACCCATTGGCATCATTGGAAACAGCCCTTCTACAATCATATTCTGTCTCCATTGTTTCATCTTTTTATCTCTGGTCTCTTGTTTTAATTTTGGATAAAATTTTGTTAACCCTTTATCCATTCGGGGCTTGTCTCTCTCAAAAGCCTCAATCTCCCATTCCTCTAAAGCCTCGTACTGCGTTAATATAGGTCTGGGATGTAAGTCATTCATTCGGGTTCTCAAATTAAATAGAATCCTGCCATTGAATGTACCTTCTAACGGAAAAGCCAAAATTCCGTCATCCTTGATGTATTCCGCCCAGTTTTCCAACCATACACACGAATGGTACCCTTTATCAAACATCATAAACGATGCAGGAGTATTAGGTGGCGGAATGACAACACCTTCTCTGGTTTTAATCGGCTTGTCCTTTTTGAAATAATTCTTCACCTTATTTACAAGAGATAATTTTCTCTTATTTCCGTACATAATGCTGGTGTTATGCCCTTTCCACTGATCGTTCTCAAACCCTAAATGTCGTGGATCAGGTCTAGTATGCGGTCTATATGAATGCCACATACGATTTCTGCGAGTGACTTTGTTTACAAATTACTTCCAATCCAAATGCGTCTTTTATTTTCGTGCAACCAATAAAATGCACGAGTTCAAATAATCTCGACCAATGGGTGCGCGGCCTTTCGCGAGACAGGTTCTCACGCTTCGGCGCTCACCCCTCCTTTACAATTTCAGCTCCGCTACACACCCGCTGCGTCTACCAATCCCAGCGCGGCACAGAGTGACGTCAAAGCAGCTCCGCAACTGACTCCCTCCCCCACAAGGTAACGGAAACTTTATCTCTCTCTAAAAGTGCAAGTGCTTTTGTTATTTAACAACGAATACACATTTGCCACTGTAATCAAGTGTCTAGACAGGAAAGATTTGATTCACTGCAAGTAAACTACTTCCATTTACTTTTCACACACTACGGATAGAGCTCTTCTGCCTACCCTTCACGCAAGCATTAGGGAACCTGCTACTTCTTTGACTTATCCACTTCTTTTCGGGATATATTCAGAGCCTAAAGTTTCACTAGCGAACCCTTTTGCTATCACCCAAGCTCCGATGAACCTGCTACTCCTTCCGGTGTGATCCTTACTAGGTTATCTCACACTAGAAGTTTTGCCAGCGAACTCGTTGCTATCATTTATTCAAACATACATTCAGAAAACCCTAATTAGTGTTTCCAGTTCTGCCTAACCTGCACTAACTTTCCTAGAGTAAGTGACCTCAAAGCGAAGTGGATTCTCTTCATCACTCGCTATTCAGTTCCCCGGGGATTCCCAACAAACATAAAAACACTTTACTAACGAGTGGGTTAATACATATATTAGTATAATAATAAAAAACACAATTTAAAACATTTCATAATTTTTTTTCAAAGCAAACATTTCACGTGATTGATCAAGTCACAAAAATTGTTTACCCTTGTAGCAGCAATAAAATGTTAGCAGCATCCAACCTATCTGGCTCAATGGTTAGAGCGGCAGACCCTGATGCAGAGGTCTGGCCCGGGACCAGGGTTCAATTCCCGCCTCGGCGGCTCTTGGACTCAATTTCCCCGGACCTGATAATTCTCGCCTCGGTGCCTAGTCTAATCATGGGTCCCACTCTGTGACTCTGGGCAATAGCTTGCTTAATCTCCACAACTGCCCCCGCAGCGCTGTGGATGCCTGGCTTCACCTTGGGGGTGCCCAGGAGTGGACATTTCACAGGAAAACCAGGATGGGTTCCACAGCGGTATGAATACAGCGCTACGAGGCCTCCGGGTAGAAGTGCGCTATATAAATACAATACATTT
This sequence comes from Lissotriton helveticus, assembly GCF_964261635.1. NCBI lineage: Eukaryota > Metazoa > Chordata > Amphibia > Caudata > Salamandridae > Lissotriton > Lissotriton helveticus. The sequence goes on along the minus strand of NC_136069.1, from coordinate 1,557,130,208 downwards.
AACTAGTCCTACCTAACTTTAACTAGTCCCTAACCATAGCTCTGCTACCAGAAAATTACTGATAGAGATCGCAGGTCACCCGGCCAATAATTTCACCATACACGTACCAGGCCCATATTTTTCCAATTTATCATATACATTAATCGGGTGACCTAACACTCTACTACCAGTAACCCTGGTTCCTTCCTATTTATTTCTATTGTACCCGACTTACCAATCCACCGTTACGGGTACCTATGACCACAACGGATCAGGGAGCTAGCTGTAAAAGGAAAGGCAGGCAAAATACAATACTGACTTTTATTTCTTCTGTATTCATCAAATAACCACAGACTACTGGGAAGTTTTAAAAGTTTATCTTAAAAATCAGATTCTGAGAGTATGCAATTTACAACGAGAAGACAATCTATAATCAGAATAACGAAGAGCACATAACCGTATAAAAAGAAAACTAAGGCAACCATTTATGAGTCTATAGGAAAGTAATAACAAAGCGATATGCTAAATAGATTTCGGAAATGGATCACAAACTAGAATTTTACTGTTTAGAAAATACTACAAAGTAAAAGATTGGAAATCCTATACATCTATAGGAGGGGGAAAAAGTGGAACACGCTATAGTTCTAGCATCATTACGTCAAAATCAGATTGCAGGAGGAAATTATATACCACATTTATGATTCATAAACAGTATGGAGAGAATGTGTTCTAAAGGTAGGGAAACATAGGGACATGCTAAGGAAAATATACTGTATGACTTTTATAGTAGGTTGCGGAAAGCTTGGAAAATTAACGTATGCAAGGAATGTCTTTATTTAAGCAAAGACAGAAAAATAGAGAGTGCAGTATAGAATTCTTAGTCTTAGTACTATATATTTACCTAGAATGGTGTGCAGACCAACCCTGGCCACGGATCAGTCAAGGACAGGAAATACCCCAAGGAAGGACAGTCATCTATGGGACAGCAGGTGTAGATTGGACACCCCATGACAGGACAGGAAAACCAGATTAGGATCAGGACAGGACCACCAAGGCACGACCAGCACCCGCAGTTCGGAAGCAACGCCTGCGCTCCACCCTCTCTGCAGCTATTAGTCAGAACCCCGATTCGGTTAGCGAACTCCCCAGCAAAGTGCTCCGCCAGCACTTAAGGTTTAGTAAAACCTTTAGAGTCTATGGTCAAATTCGGACAGAGTGCTCCGCAGCGCTCTGTATTCAGTCACCTATTGAGTGCGTTGGGTCAGTGACAGGTCAGCTATTCAGACAAGTCGGACAATTTCTCTAGCTAAACCTAGGCTAGTTATACTGTTTTCGGGTCAGTGTACCACCCCCCAAATGTTGCAAGTGTCAGAATCCCCAATTTCGATTGGTCTCCAAGTAGGATAGGTTAACACACCAATCACAATTTACGTCTACAAGCCGAGTTTTACATATTCTGGAACCGCCTATTGAATTTGGGGTTCCCATGACCGATTCTACAGAATACAATAGGAAAAATTACATTTGTTTCTAATGTAACATATTTCAGCTTCTCCGGCTGGGTGAAGGTGCATCTTCCCAGGCACATCTTGGCAGGGACCTTCAGTTGGCACCCTGTCAATGCCACCGGCAGAATACGGTCATGCGCAGAACATCATCTTAATATGGAGTCTTGAGCCTTGCATCAGACCCTGAATACCACGGTACATGGAAAGTAAGCGAAAACAAATTAAAACATAGAATATAAATGATTTCACTGTATACTATGAGTAGCTACTTTATACTCCTTAAATTGAAAATTATACTATGGCATTATAGTTAGTGCAACAGACAAGAACACGAAAGCATTTGCGCAAGCTTCACCACGTTAGGACACAGACAACCATTTTAGATGCAAGTACGCATGCGCACATTTTCCCACCAGAACTGCAACTACGTCACGTCACGTGAGTGTGACTAACGCATGCGCAGAAGAAACCCATCAAGCGGCGGCCATTTTAGGGACACAGGTTATTTGTATTAGTAAACACATAGGCAAGCGTCACTACAACACTCAAATATAAAGATAAAGGAAAATTAGTAAGACGTACAGGTTGAATTATAGGATTAAATGTTATTCGAGGTTCTTGATGTCAAGCAAGTCGCGAAATATGCGAAATCTTGCTTCATCAATAGAGCGCGCAGGTCACCCGACTATAATTTTACCATATGTACATATAATAACTAGAGAGTCAGGAAGTTTTAAAACTTTTATCTATGTTTCATCAGATTCAGAAAGCATAAGGTTCACAGCAAGTAAACTGTCAATAACTAAGATTATAAAGAGCACATATCCATATAGGAAGTAAATAAGACCAACCATTTAGGATTTATAAAGGGAAGGTGAGAAAGGGAAAATACTAATATAGGTTTCAGAACTTAGACTCAGTATGATGTCTAAAGGACGGGGAAAATGAGGAACATACTAGAATTTCACAATTTGAATAAACCCCGTGAAGGTGGGTAAGGGAAAAGAACTTTAATCTGTACTATGATAATTTTGAGATACCAAGTAGCTATAGGGAAGGTAAGACTGGAACATGCTAACATTCAGAGTTATAACTTTAAATTCAATAAAGGGTGGGTAAAGAGAAGGAACAGCTATTTATTCAGAGACAGTATTTATTCACCTATAAGGTAGGGGAAAAAATGGAACAAGCTAATGAAAGCACTTTCATGATTTCAGTATTTTATAAAGAGGTAGGGTAAGGGAAAAGGACATATGCAATTATGAAAATGCAAGTGTGTTTCCCTAACAGCTCTATATTTACCTAGCACGGTGTGGAGACCAACCCTGGCCACAGGTCAGTTAAGGACAGTAGGAACCCCAAGGAAGATAGACGCCAGTAGGCCACCAGGTACAGAATGGACACCCCAGGACAGGACAGGAAGACCAGATTAGGATCAGGACAGGATCACCAAGGTAAGACCAGCACCCGCAGTTCAGTAGCAACGCCTGCGCTACACCCTCTCTGCAGCTATCAGTCAGAACCCCGATTGGGTTATTGAATTCCCCAGTAAAGTGCTCCGCCAGCACTTAAGGTTTCCCAAAACCCCGCTTGGGTCTCCGGAAATTACGGACAGAGTGCTCCGCAGCTCTCTGTATCAGTCACCTATTGAGTGCGTTGGGTCAGTGACAGGTCAGCTATTCGGACAAGTCGGACAATTTCTCTAGCTAAACCTAGGCTAGTTATACTGTTTTCGGGTCAGTGTACCACCCCCCTAAATGTTGCAAGTGTAAGAATCCCCAATTTCGATTGGTCCAAAGAAAGGATAGGTCAACACACCAACCAGGATTTGACGTTTTCAAGCCCCAATTTACGTCTTTTGGGACCTCCCATTGAATTTGGGGTTCCCATGACATGTTTTACACATTACAATGAAGAATACAAAGTTTATATACAATTGTTTCAAATGTAGTACAGTTCAGCTTCGTTTTGCTGGGTCACAGTTCGGTTCCCAGTAGCATCTTGTCTGTGGCAGCCAGCTGGCTGGGTTCCACTGGTACAAGGTTTTCTTCCCTCTGCTAGGATGACATGCGCAGTAGGGACTTCTAAGATGGGGTAGTAAACGCCTCCCAGGCCCAAAAGATTCGATTCATGAAAAGTAAAGGAAAACAATTTAGAACATAGAAATAAATGAATACACTGTATACCAGGAATCCCTATATGACTCCCCTTATTTTATCCTAACTATAGCATTAATGTTAGTGCAAGACGAACAGCATTTGCAAAATCTGCAGGGCAAGCATCGGCATGTGAGAACACAAAGCGGCCATTTTGGAACTAGTGCGCAAGTGCAAAGATTTCCCACCAGGACTGCGAGTACGTCACGTCACGTGAGTGTGACCAACGCATGCGCAGAAGAAATTCCCGCTAAGCAGCAGTCATTTTAGAGGCAAGCGTATTACGATTAGTAAATACATATGCAAGCTTCTCTGGGACACCCAAAATGTAAGAATAAAGGGGAAATTAATAAGACAAACAGGTTGATTTAGTTCATTAAGGTTTTTCGAGGTTCATGATTACAAGCAAGTCGCTTTACGTGTGAATCCTTGCTCCATCAATCCCCTCTTTGATGATATTTTATATCATCACAAATTCACAGAACCAGATGCCAACTTTTACACTTTTCCCAGTTCAATCTCTTAAAAAATTCGATTCAGCTTTTCTTTAGTCTCTTTATTAGGGTGAGAATTTTTCACCCTTTTATAAATCTGATTATTCAGTTCCTCTAATTCAAGGTCATCCACATTTCTCTTCATTCCTCTCTTGTTCACAGTGTACTTCTTTTGGTGCTTTCGACATTTACAACAAATGAATATGATGAATATTACTAAACCTATTCCCGCAATTGGCATCAGTACTTTAATAAAAAAACTTCTACCTAAGTTAGCAAACCAATGACCTATGGTGGAGAGACCATCAGTAAGTCTCTTCCAGGCACTATCAACCTCCATTGGTTTGAGTTCCTTTGCCAAATTAGTAATGTTCCTCACATACCCTTTGATTTCCACACTTTTATCAGGTATGTAAGTGCAACAATGTTGCGCTTTCAGCATTCTGCAGACTCCGCCCTCTTTTGCCAATAGGGTATCAAGAGCAAGTCTATTTTGTAAAATCATTGATCTGACCGCAACCATTTCGGTATTGACCATCAGGAAACCTCCAGCAGTGTCAGTAGACAACCGATCTACTACTGTTGACAATTTGCAATTTCTGTGTGTGTTCAGAACCACTCCCACTGCAGGTATCATTGCACTAAAAATATCTCCTACAATTTCACCAGCACTTTCTCTTTTAGTGCGTACTAATTGGTTAGTCTGTTCAGTGCTTCCAGTGATTTTCCCCACATGGTATATCTTTGGGAAGACAATACCAAGATAACAGCTTCCGTACCAATGGTCGGGCAATTTGAAGTAAGCCTTATTTCCACATATAAAATAAATTCCAGGAAACACAGGCTCTGACCCATCTTTGAAACCCCAACCCCCAATTACCTTGTAATTATGTTCACATTCACTGGAACCAATGAAAATATTGTTATAATAACTAGTCATTTCTCTTTTAAGACAATGTTTCCCTTTCTTTTCGAAAACCAGCAACATGGCAGCATTAGCTCCACCATTTGAGGTGCTCCCTATACTCTCTGCCCACTTAGGAACTTTCTGGTTCCTGTCTTTGGCTTTGTTTTGGAAACTTTCTCTTCTCTTTTCTACCATATCCAGAAATTCTTTCTCCTTTTCGTGTAAAGAACAGGTCAAATTATTTTTGTGTGCGTCATCTATATTTATTTTTCCTACGGTTAGAAAATAATCACTCATGTATTTAGCTACGTCTCTAGTCGTATGTACAGGGTTCAGGTTTCTTCGAACAGGAAGTTCAGCAAATGTTACGTCAAGATTTGAGTAATAATACTGTAAAGGTCCTCTTTTATAAAAGAAACTGGTTAGTATACTACAGGAAATTCCATAGGTTAAGGGCAAGTGGTGATAAGTCACACCCTTAGCAACGGAAGTAGGTAGCTTCATGCAGACATAACAGTCGTCTATTTCCATAGTTTCTACATAATGTACTAACAGGTTTGCGAAAACATTTAAATGAGTCATGTTCTTTATTTTGTTAAAGTGTAATCCTCGTCTGGTGCTTCTAAATCTATGCTAGTTTGTTTCAGGCTAAGTGGTTTGTCTAATACGTCTATTCTTTGTGGTGTACTTCTAGTGTGTGATTCTACAGTGTCGTCAGGTAGGTTATTATTCGGGTACAGACTCGGGTTTTTACTCATCATAGAAGGAATAGTCATAGTTAGTCCTATCCAAAGTATTAGTACTAATGCTACACTACATAAACATACTTGGCAGCATGTTTTACAACAACTTCATCTCGGTCTCCCATCCTCAGAAGAATCAGACATTTTAGCTCAAAAGAAGCTTCAACCCCTCTTTGTAACTCTGCACAGCTTGCTTACTTGAGTAACTTCTCAGGTTGGGTTTGCTTCTTCACTGGTCTGTTCAGCAATCAATTCTTCATCACCTTCATCACCTTCGTCACTTATTTCTAGATTCTCAAATTCCTCCAATACAAAGTAAGTCCATTCAGGGCTCGAGAACCTGTTATTCAGTTTCTTGATGTGAGCACTTCTTCTCTTTGGTTTCGTCACCACTGGGTCAGTTTGACTTGAGACCTCATTTATCTGTTCAGGCTCTTCGTTTACCGTCTTTAGACACAATCTCAGTCTTTTCACAAATCTAGGTACTGAGTCACCTTTTCTGAGTCTTTTAACTGGCACTGTCTCTTGGCCTTCTTCAAACACTCTTTTGTTTTCGTTCAGTTGTGGCACATTGGGATCAAGTTCGTCTTCAGTACTGTTCCTTAACTGACTAGGTCCAGGTCTTTCATCTGTTTCTTCTGCCTGGTCACTAAACTGGCCTTGTTCAGGTGTATGCAGATTTTGGCTTTGATCTGTTTCGATCTCTTCTTCCTGAACACAATTGTCTAATCATACCTGTTCCTGTTGTAAATTGATGTAAATTGATACTTGTATAGCGCACTACTCACCCGCAAGGGTCTCAAGGCGCTTGTACGAATACCGCTGTGGAACCCATCCTGGCTTTCCCTGTGAGGTGTCCATTCCTGGGCACCCCCAAGGTGGAGGCCAGGCATCCTTAGCGTTGTGGGGGCCGTTGTGGAGATTAAGCAAGCTATTGCCCAGAGTGGGACTCCATGATTGGATTAGGCACCGAGGCGAGAATTATCAGGCCCGTGGAATTTTTGAGCCCAAGACCCGCCGAGGCGGGGAATTGAACCCTGGTCCCGGGCTAGACCTCTGCATCAGGGTCTGCCGCTCTAACCATTGAGCCACACTTCTCCAAGCTCTTGATTTGACTTCGAGCTCTTGATTTTCTTCCGCTTGAACTTCCGCCCTAATCTCTATCTGTCCCTTTTCTGGTGTAGGTGTTCTTGGTGGAGTGTCAATTACCTGCTCTCTCCCTATCTGGTCCTCCTCAGAATCAGATTTAACGTGGATTTCGATGATCTGAGTAGCTTCTTCTTCACCTGTCTCGTCCTCACTATCCCACTGTCTATCTGACTGAGTGAGTCTGACTTCTGGTTCGTGTAGGGTCGATTGGCAGATCGATTATTGGTACCCAAATTCTTTTTTCTTTTTTTTTTATTGTTCAACTGCTTTTATTAAGTTTGGACTTCCGTACACTGCTTCGCACGCCTACAACCCGGAGGCCGGCGGCTACCATGCAATCGGCAGAGAGTAATCAGTTGGTTAAACACAGCCTTAAACCGGCATCCCTGAGGCCCGGTGGCGGTAAACGGAGATGTGAGAGGAGCAGTTATCAGCCTGCGCAGTAGATTGTGAATTGTATTTCAGGATGTCGTGCAGTAGAACAAAGGTGTGCATTGTAACAGCCCTAAACCTAAACCTACCCCCCCCACCTGTATCCTAGAAACAAAGAAACTTTGGTCAGCTGAGTTACATCAGTCCCGGCTCAGTTACAGCACCCTAGGCTCAGCGTCTATAGAACACGTTTGGCAGTTATCCCTACATGGCAAGGATATTAGTCTACGTCTTCATGCCCACCCTGTGGAGCCAGGGGGGGTTCGCATATGTTACCTCTGAATTCGTTCCAGCTGGACCATTTATCGCTCCATTTGCGGGGGCAGCCTCGTGTCTCGTAGACAGTTTTTTCTTGCAGCATGCACCAGTCCATGTCGCTTTGCCAATCTCTCAATGTCGGTGGATTAGGGGCTCCCCAAAGTCTTGCTATGTTTCTCTTTGCCACCATCTGCCCAAGTGTCACCCAGACCCTCCCCTTGGAAGACAGGTCCGTGGGCTCCCAGATGTTCAGGAGGCATCGTTTGGTCTCAGGGCGGAGTTCTACCTCCAGAACATCGTGCATACAATAGACCACCCTCCTCCAGTATCTCTGCACTTTGGGACACTCCCACAGTATGTGGAAGAAGGTGCCTGTCCCTCCACAACCCCTTCTGCAGAGTCCTTCTCCACCCTTACCCATCACCACCAGCCTAGTGCAGGAAATGTAGACTCTATGAAGGATTTTTAGTTGGACTAGCCTTAGGCGGACCGAGATCGCTACTTCCCTGGGCGAGGCTAGTGCGTGAGACCACTCCTCCTCGTCTATCTCCAGCCCGTCTGCAACCCATTTGTCCTTCAGAGGAAGTAAGGTGTCAGGGGGGTTGTTAATTAGTTTTTTATATGTGAGGGAGATGGCGTGTTCTGGGAGGTGGCCATCAAGTAGTCTGTCCTCCAGTGGAGAGGCCTGGGCTAAGGTGCTTCTGGTGGGATATTCGCTAGTAGGGAATGTCGTACCTGCAGGTATCGGAAGTATTCAGTGCGTGCCATGTCGCATGTGTCTCGTAGGTGCGCGAACGTGTGGATACCCTTCGGCCCCCAGAGGTCTCTAATTTGTGAAATCCCTATCAGGTCCCATCCGCGGAACCCTTTGGTGCGTCCCAGAGTGCCCAGCTTTTCAGAGGCCCACAGAGGTGTGGACATGGTGAGGACATCCGACCACCCCAACTTTTTCTGAGCAATGTGCCAGATTTGAGTGCTGGGTCGGTCCGTTAAGTTGGTATCTCCCCGGCCTTGAGTAGAGTGCGGCCTCGTAATTCCCTCCAGGGAGTTGCCACCTGTCCATCCCATATCCGAGGTCGTCCCCACTGCTGTATGTCCCTTGGTTAATGGCTGAGAGGTGTGCTGCCCAATAGTATTTGCGGATGTCGGGAAGGGCAATCCCACCGTCATACCACCCAAGTGTGAGTTTATGTAGCGCGATCCTGGGCGTACCCGCCCATAGGAGTACACGTTGCGCCGCTTCCACCGCCACAAAGTATGAGTTAGGCACTATATTTGAAAGGTAACAACCTAGGCAACTTATATTTGGATAACAATAGTAATGAGATAAATGAACAATTGGCTAAGGCTGGCTAAAAGAGTTGGATTTTTTATTAAACAATTACAAAGTTAGCAAATCATTGGCATGACATGATCTTAGAGATTAAAATTCATACATAACATGTTGTTTATTAAAAAAATATATCTTATACACAAACACATAAAGGCACAAATTAAAAACTATGGTTATCTATAATAGATAAGTGGCGAGAATGAGTCTCTACGCGCGTTTCGGCGGCCAGCGCCTTCTTCATGGAGTAGCCACACAATTTCTGGTTACTAAGAGGGTGAGTCACTAGTTCCCGCCGGCCGGAACCCTTGGTATGGAGAAGTACTGGATAGAATTCAAAGAGTCGAGTTCTTCCCAAGAGATTTCTAGATATCTATTGGTTCAATATTGTTATTTTCGATTTCTTGGCCCCAATTTGCGATCTTATGATGCGATCAGTTATAGGCTGGGCTGTTTTGGGTGGCTTCTGCGGAAGCTGGATCTTATGTTCCGAGAGATTTTTAGGCAATGTGGGTAGGTAATATTAAAAGATCTCCCTGCCTCAGGATAATTGGCAGGGCTCACTATGTCCGGCGGCGGGATGGTCCGTCTAGCGATTCAGAAAGGCGGGAAATGATGAATGATGAATCATCAGAAATTGTGTGGCTACTCCATGAAGAAGGCGCTGGCCGCCGAAACGCGCGTAGAGACTCATTCTCGCCACTTATCTATTATAGATAACCATAGTTTTTAATTTGTGCCTTTATGTGTTTGTGTATAAGATATATTTTTTTAATAAACAACATGTTATGTATGAATTTTAATCTCTAAGATCATGTCATGCCAATGATTTGCTAACTTTGTAATTGTTTAATAAAAAATCCAACTCTTTTAGCCAGCCTTAGCCAATTGTTCATTTATCTCATTACTATTGTTATCCAAATATAAGTTGCCTAGGTTGTTACCTTTCAAATATATCACTTTCCCTGATCTAGGAATTATACTCAGGGGGTCCTTGCTAAATATACGTTGAGTTAGGCACTATGTCTGGGTAATTCTGTAACGCGTAGAGGAACCTAGGCACGCCACCATTTTAAATAGGGCTGCTCGGCCCAGTAACGACAGTGGAAGGTTTTGCCAGGATTTTGCCTCCCGCTGGAGCCGTCTGAGGGGGGGAGCAGATTGCGCTCGTATAGCAGGGTCTTGTCAGTGGAGACAAAGACTCCCAGGTATGTGAAGCCATCCGTTGCCACTGTTAAGGGGCAGGTGGCCGGGAGTCTCGGGGGATCCCCGCGTAACACGTAGAGGTGTGATTTACCCCAGTTTATTCGGAACCCTGAGTTCCGTCCGAAGCTGGTGAGTATGTCGAGCACTGCCAAAATGGATCTACGCGGTCTGGACAGGTACAAGAGGATATCGTCGGCGTAAAGGGAAATCTTGTCCTCCCACCCTTCCGTCCAGGCTATACCTTTGAGGTATACGTCCTGCCTTATCCAGGCCACAAGCGGTTCGAGTGAGAGCGCAAACAGGAGGGGAGAGAGAAGGCAACCCTGCCGAGTCCCCCTCTCAAGGGTGAAGACATCCGACGCCCTACCATTCACGACCACCTGGGCCAGAGGTTCAGCGTAGAGAAGGCGCACCCAGGATATGAAGTTTGGTCCGAATCCCAGTTTGCGCAGTACTGCGTTCATGTATGGCCATTCAAGAGTGTCGATCGCCATAGTGGCGTCGAGGGAGACCACCACCGCATCTTCTTGCAGCTTATGCCTCTGACCGAGTACCCCATGTAGGCGGCGAATGTTAAGCGCCGTGTTTCGGCGGGGCATGAACCCGGACTGGTCCGGGTGGACCAGGGTAGACAGGACCGGCTGGAGTCTATTTGCGAGTGCTTTGGCCAGGATTTTTGGCTGCGCATTGATCAACGAGTTCGGCCTATATGAGGCACATAGTTCTCTAGGTTTGCCCTCTTTAGGAATCGCCACAATCGTAGCCAAACGCTGCTCTCTGGGCAGGATTCCATTCTCTCTACTTTCGTCAAACATGGGCTTAAGGTGTTTGCTGAGGGCGTCCAGTTGTAGCTTGTAGAGCTCTATTGGGAGGCCATTCGGCCCCAGGGCCTTGCCCGGGCGTAGGTCTATAATCGCGCGTTGCAGTTCTGAGAGAGCGAGCGGGCTCTCAAGGGATTCCCGCTCCGTCTCTGACAGGCAGGGCATCTGGATGTCCGCCAGGAGGGCCATCGAGTCCTCCTCCGGACGGTCCAATACCCGGCTGTATACTTGCCTGTAGTGGCGTGCAAATTCTGCCACTATCTCCCGGGGTTCTGTTACCATCGTCCCCGTGGCCTTCAGGATTTCAGGGACTACTCTGGTGGCCTGTTGCTTTTTATCAAGCCACGCTATTAATTTCCTGGCCTTGTCGCCCTGGTCGTAGATCCTGCCCATCGTGTGTCTGGCTGCCTTTTGAGCGTCTTGCGAGACTAGTTCCTTGTATTCAGCCGTTTTGAGCCTGAGTCTATGGTGTGCAGCAGGTGCTCTAGTTGCACTCGCCTCCTTCTCTAGGGTTGCCAGGTCTGCTTCCACCGTAGTGACCTGGCGCTCTTTCTCCCTCCTTTTCCCGGCTATAGTCGACAGTGCCTCCCCCCTGATTACTGTTTTAAAGGCCTCCCAGAGGATGACCGGGGAGTCCACGGAACCTGTATTACTGTCGAAGTAGTGAGTAATTGATTTAGTGAGCGCCTTCCTATTTTCCTCTGATTTAAGGTGCCACGCGCTGATGGGCGCGATACAGCCCTCTCGCCGAGTCCCAAACGTGAAGTGAGCGATAACTGGTGAATGGTCAGATATGCCACGTGGTAGGTGTGCTGCATCATGTATCGTCATGTCTTGGTGTAGTAGGGTGAGGATGTGGTCAAGTCTTGAGAATGTGCCATGAGGACCGGAGAAGAAGGTATATTGTCTACCCGTCGGGTGTAGCAGCCGCCAAACGTCAGTGAGCCCGAAGGCTTCTAGGAAGGTGGATAGCCATTGCTGCCCTTGTGGTGTGTCTCTAGGTGGATGCCTGTCTAAAGTGCCCGATACTACAGCATTGTAGTCCCCTCCCAGCACGAGGCGACCATCAGGGAGAGAAAGCAGCACTTTGCCCAGGTCAGCGTATGCTTGGTTTTGGAGGCCTGGTGGGATGTATACTGAGAGCAGGTTGAGGTGGTACCCTTCCCACCTGCCGGACACCACTGCAAAGCGGCCCTGTGGGTCTGATTCAGTGTTTGTTATATGAATAGGAAGTGATCAGCGTATCAAGATCCCCACCCCCCTAGAGCCTGATGTGAAGCCCGCATGCACTACAAGGGTGTATCCCAACCTGTTAAGGGCTTGACACATGTTTCCCAGGAGGTGTGTTTCCTGCAGCAGTACTACGTCCGGTTGGTGCCTTCTAATGAACTGTAAGACTATGGTGCGCTTGAGTCTGTCTCCTAGCCCGTTTACGTTCCAGCTCAGGATCTTGAGGTTTTTTTCCCATCGCCTAGCCATAACCGTGACTGTGTGAGGTAAACTGTAGCTGCCTTCCGGCGTGTGGGTCGAGTCCGACAGTAGAAACTACACATGACCGTGAAACATACCCCCACCCCCCACTTGCCTTCCCAACATCCGTATGTGAAGCAAACAAAACAATTGTATGTGGACCAGCGTCTCTTAGTCCCCATCCCGGCTCGTAGAACCCCCCCCCCATATTGAACTAGCCCCCCACCCTGCCCCCTGCTCTGTAGGCTCCAAACTACCCACAACCCCAATTAGCAGAGCGCCTGTCGCCCCAACCCCACCCCGGAGAGAGTAAACCACTTCCCCCCCGAGGAACTCTGGTAGTAGGCACGTGTGCCAGTCCCAACTCCAGCCGCCATTCCCGTGTCCCCAACATTTAGGTCCCTGAAGTCTATGGAAATGTGGCGATCTGCCCAATATCACAATAGTCATGGGTGAGTGTGTCTGCACCCCAAATCAGTGAAAGGAGTCTTATCGCTGTGGACGCCAGCGCAGTTGTGGCCAATTGGCGCGCTCTTGCCGTTCGGAATCTCACCGCGCCGCGTTGTCCTGTGGGGAGTCCCAGCGAGGACTGTTGGACCTGGAACGCCATGACCTTTGGCTCTGTTCGTCCCCTGCAGATTTCCCAGCCGCCGATCCCGGGGAAGGGGCGCCAGGTTCTCTCCAGACATCCCGATTCTGCGTTGCCGGTGCCTCCGGTCGAGCCATTCCTGGACCGTCTCCGGCGAGGTGAAGAAGCGGGATTTGCCTCCAAATATTATCTTGAGTTTCGCGGGCAAGAACATCATGTATTTGATGGCTCGCTCTCTGAGCGCTGTCTTCACACCCATGAACGAGCGGCGTTCCTGCTGGACCTGCAAGGTGAAGTCGGGGAAGAATCTGATGGTGGTCCCCTCATACTGCAGGTCTCCCTGTTGTCTGGCCGCTTGGAGGATGGCATCCCGGTCTCGGTAGTTTAGGATTTTTGCAATGATCGTGCGTGGCGGGGCGCCTGGTTTGGGCTTGGGGAGCAGGGCTCGGTGGGCCCTCTCGATGGTGAAAAACTTCGAAAGCCTCTTTGGCCGAAGGTGGTGCAGGATTAAGTCTTCCAAGAACAGCTCCGCACTGTGCTTCTCTGAATCTTCCGGCACACCTACGACGCGTATGTTACTGCGCCGGGCTCTCCCTTCCTGGTCCTCGAGTCTCATAGCCATTAGACGGTGCCGGTGGACAAGTTCATTTACACGGCCTTCCAGTTGTTTCGAGGAGGCCTGGAGCGTCGCAATGTCAGTTTTGTTGGTCTTGGACCTCTCGGTGGTCTTGCCAAGGTCAGTACGCAGTAGATTGACTTCAATCGTAACCTTGTCCATTTTTATTCGAGAGTGGTGCCGAGCGTCTGTATTGCGGCCATTATAGACGTCAGTGAGGGTTCAGTTGCGTCCGTGGTACTTCCCCCCTTCGCACCCAACTGCGTGGGGCCGGTAGCCACCGCGTATTTGTCCAGCTTGTTAGTTTGGGTCGGGACACCCGTTTTGGGCCTCATTGCAGATCTGGGCACTCACTCCTGTGAGCCTCGAAGCCCAGGCCAACAGTCAGCGGTGGTCACCTCCGTTCCCAGGAGGAGTGCAGCGCGGCCGCCAAGGGAGTCCTCCGGTCGTGCAAGAATCTGGCTTCTGTTCCGATGGATCATAGGTAGAACAGAAAAGACCACCCTGCCTAGGGATATAATGGCCCTTACTGGAGGGTCCAAATGATATATCAACTGGGGTGATTAAACCAGGGGCTGACACAGAGCACAGCAAACAACAAGGTCAATTCAAGCAGGCTCCACCAAAGATATATTAGGAAAATATATGTTTTTATTTTTCTTATAATTTAGATAACACAACAATTTTTTCAGGGGTGAAAAATATATTATACTTAGATATCACATGATATATTTTAGAGCATAAAAAAGAACAGATCATGATCTGATAATAAAGTGCAAATAGGGAATTAATATCATTACATTGAGACCTACCCAGTAGCAACCACACTGCGACCACACTTACACATTCACTCAAATGATTTCTCACTCTATCTCATTCTATCATTCAACTTTCAATCTTCCATTCATTCTACTAATCCTGGTGTATGCAACACATCAATATTCGGAATGTTGTTTCAGGCAGATGACTTTTACAACGGTTCCAAAAGTTCTTAGGACAAAGAACCGTGTTCCTGAGGACAAGCGCCGACGCGCGTTTCGGTGATTGGCCAGTGAGGCCACACCTTCATCAGGGCTAGGGGCAGTGTACTGGGAGGGACACAGGATTAAAATCTGAAAGAAACATATAAAAGACAACACGGTCTCAGTTTTTCATACTATATATATACACACAATATTAACCGAACACATACATATGTCCAACATATACTTTTCATTGTTCAAAATTCATTTTATCACTTCTAGTTCAGACATTAGGTATAGGGGCGATGCACATAATATTGACCCCTTGTTGCTGCGCCATGTTTAGCCTCGTGGAGACACTCCCATAAGTAGATTCCCTATTTAGTGGAATCTATAGAAGGCGTAATAATCGCCTGAGCTACATGAACCGTTGATAATATTTAAACTAAACAAATCCTTCATCCATTTCTTTAAGCTATACATACACTTTCACTCAAGTAAAAGACCTAACCATATTCCTAACATATGGCCCGAGATCCTAAATGACACATTTCATCTCTTTTCCTCATTGTCAATATGTAGTTCTCCCTCGGGAGTGCATTCGGGGCTCACCATTACATATAACATGAAGCCAGGACAGTTATTGGCCTAGGCTAGTAGATATACACGCTAAGATATTACCTGTAGGTTTATGTATTTTGCAGGAGACCACGAGAATATAATGGGACTGCTGCACAAGGAGATGAGTGTATATTTTTTATACTTCACAGGTCTCCCGGGGAATTTGTCCTGGAGAGGAGATAGGATAAGATCCTTCGTGATTTTTGTTATAAATACTGGCAGTGATGGCATACAATATCTACTTTCACAATCAGAGTTTCTACGCTCGTCTCCATTGGTCTTGGAAAATCCATCCAATATAACTACCTGTGAATTCTTGAGACAAACACGCCCGAATATTAGATGAGTGGAGGCTGGGTTTTGTCGTTCCGAATGATGATGTTTTTCAATCGGCCTCCTGTGAAATGAATGACACGCGTTTATTCTGGGTCCCTTTTCACTAGATAAGCCTGTCATCCACTAGGTATACAACACAGCCTTTTTTAATACCTGGGGCTATCTCTGTTCCAGAGGTACTTTTCAACACGGTTCTAATCAAACGTGGGTTGATATAAATAGTCTGTGTCTCAGGTAGTTTGGGTCGGTACTGGGGTATACATCACCGTTTCTATATGTAGAGGAGGTAAGCAATACAACCATATTATGGTGACATGTCCTAGATCTATTTGATATAGTTGTCCACAATGGTTATGCAATATACATACCGGGACCATCGGTGTACCCCGCGAAACCCCGTTTCCAGTCAGATAGGATGACCCTCACTCTGGATCCTACTCGCTGTTGGCAGACGAAAAGAGGGGCATTTATTACCAAATTCGGGCCACCTAGTCCCGTCAGAGACTTCCACATGGATAGTTACCTTTCATACGCCAATAGGTGTTTCAAGGTGGGGTTTCTTCTCGATTTTACCCACTGCCTCGGGGAATAACGGGGAGGCAGGATTCCTATTGATACAAAACAACGGACGGAACCTGTTATATCTAAGTGAAGGTGGGGTTTAACTCCGTATGATCCCTCATTTGCTGTTCTAGGACCATTACCTTAAAGACGATGCTCGTTTCTTTAGATGGGGTTCCGCTGACAGCACCGGTCAGCCCACTGCCACGAGGACTGCCGGGGCAGAAGGGGTTACTGATGGTAAAAATAACGAGAGGCGGGACCTGTTATATTCAACGACAGCTGGTGTTCGATATAATCTAATCTCTTGGTCGCCATTGCAACACCCTTACCTTCAAGACGGTGCTTGTGTTCTTCAAATGGGGTTCCGCCGACTCGATCGATCGACCTATCCTGGGAGACGGGATTCTCGCCCGGTTCACCTTCCGCCCTTGTTTAAATACACGAGAAGTTCGCGCCTCACAGAAAGTATAACCAGCTGTGTAGGTGGGTGCGCTCATAGATGACGGACTAATTCCTTCTGTCAGGGCTCTCGTCGCCATCTTGTGTAAACTCGTATCCAGCTATGTTTACATACGTTATCAAGGCGCACCCATCTTGGTGCAACCGAGCGAGAAGACGACGGACTGGTTCCTTTAGTAGGGCCCCGGTCGCCATCTTGTGTAAACTCGTTCACCTTTTCAATTACATATGAGGCAAAAGCGCACCCATCTTGGTGAAACCAACCCGGGGGGATGTCAAATATTGGCATCGGGTCTCATTGATTCCAATAAATGTCCGGTGCCCATATTTAGATAGAAAATTCCCGTTTGAGTTCCATTTAACGATTTCACAGTTCACACTAAATTATTTTTGGGGCCCTTACACCTATATCATTTGTGTCAAAGTAGACAGGAGCTCCATTTATAAAAATGCCTGGTGCCAAGGACACTCTTCATTTAGTCCTCCGTCCATGGCATTCAGAAAGAAAATCCAGAACACCTCCCGTTTTTTTCGGAGGCATACTGGGTCAGTTCCTGGGCTTGCTTTTATCTTTTCTAAGATAAACCAGCGGAGTTCCAATTCTTTGTGGTCCTTTTCAAGCCAGTGTGCTACCAAGGGGGCGGCCAATTTTCGATTCCTGATATTAGATTTATGTTCCCCTATCCGTACCCTACATTCCCTCCCGGTTTCACCCACATATGGGAGATTGCATGGGCACAATATGAGGTACACAATGTTACTGGTACGGCAGTTGGTCATGGTGGTATTATGTTTCACTGAAATCGTGCGATTGTTGGTGCTCACAGTCTCGCCCACAATGGCCAATGGGCAGGCCTGGCAAGATCCGCATTTATGGTTGCCAAATATTGGTTCCAACCCTGTTACAGCTGTTTGGTTATTTGGCTGGGTATCTTTTATTTTACCCCTAACCAGGTGGTTCTTCAGGTTCGGATTTTTCCTGAATGCAAAGATAGGGCGCTTCAGGTTCGGCTTATCCTTTTCCAGGTTCAAAATATGCCAACTCGAGTTGATGGCTTGTCGGATTTTGTGGTTTATTTCCGAGTGACGGGTTACACATACTAGTTGATCAAGTTTGCCAGGCTCTCTATCCATAAACATGGCTTCTCTGTTGGTATACCTCGCTCGCTTGAAGGACTCCTTGATCAGTCTAGGAGGGTAACCTCGAACCCAGAGTTTTTCCTGGAGGATATCTGCTTGGTACAGGAAATCTGATAAGTCCGTACAGTTCCTTCTAATACGAAGGAACTGGCTATAGGGGATACTATCCCTCTGGCTACGCGGATGGAAGCTGGCATATTGGAGTAAGGTATTCCGAGCTGTAGGTTTGGTATATAGAGATACCTTAATACGATTCTCCTGATGTTCAATCCAAATATCCAGAAACTCGATTTTGGTTTTGCTGATGTGACTCGTGAATCTCAAGTTGGCATCCGCCGCATTGAGCCACTCAATGAATTCACGAAGTTGGTCATCTGATCCTCTCCAAATAAAAAAGATATCGTCGATGAACCGTTTCCAGTTCATGACGTTTTCAAAGAAAGGAGCCATTTCGTTGAACACGTTGGTTCTTTCAAACTCCCCCATGTATAGACAAGCTATACTGGGGGCACAGCTGGCTCCCATACTGACTCCAGATGCCTGCTTGTAGAGGATGTTGTCAAATTCAAAATAGTTCTCAAAAAGAACTATTTTGAGGCATTGCAGAATGAATTCATTGTTTGTTATTTCAGGGTTCCTCGAGAGTACAGTTTCAACCGCCTCATATGCCCCTCTCTGTGGGATGTTAGAATATAGTGCTTCCACATCAAGGGTCACCATTAGTTCCGAATTTTCATGAAATGGAATACCTTCCACTTGCTGGATGAAATGTCCCGTATCTCGTACATACGACTCCAACTCCGTCACCATGGGATTTAGGAATTTGTCAATGTATTTTGACAATGGCTCGGTAGCCGAGCCGATTGTGGAGACGATCGGCCGCATCGGTGGGTCTCGGCTGTTCTTATGGGTCTTAGGTAACCCATATATGATGGGTATTTTGGTGTTCGATGGTGTAAGGAATTCAGCTTCGGCCTCACAAATGTAGTTTTGGTTGACCGCTTTCTGTACCATTGTCAATATACGTTTTTTTAGGGCATTCTCTGGGTTTCGACTAATCCGCGTATAATGGCCAGAAGAGGCAAGCAGTTCAGTCATTCTTCCTTTATAGTCGGTGGTGTCGAATAGAGTAATCCCGCCTCCTTTATCACAAGGTTTGATTGTGATATCTTTGTTTAGTTCAAGTTCCTTGAGGGCTCTGTTTTCTGCAATCGGCAAATTAGCTTTAGGTATGGGGACATATTTGATTACTTTGTTTATCTTGTGCATGACTGTCTTTTCAAAGATGCTTATCTCTGGTCCCACCATTTCCAGCGAGGGTGTGAATGAGGATGGCGGTTTGCACCCAGACCTATTATTACCATTATTAGTTGGTAACGTTTCAAAGATGCTTATCTCTGGTCCCACCATTTCCAGCGAGGGTGTGAATGAGGATGGCGGTTTGCACCCAGACCTACTATTACCATTATTAGTTGGTAACGTCTCCAGAAAAAACTTTTGAAGGCGGACCTTCCTAAAGAATAACTGTAGGTCTCTGTTTAGTTCAAATTTGCTGAAGTTGGTAGATGGTACAAATGATAGGCCCCTCGACAAAAGTTTGATGGCCATTGGGTCTATGGTGCCACTAGACAGATTAAACACAGGGAGCCCCCTTATGTTCGCCAATACTGCTGATGGCGGGTCTGCACATACATCTGTGGTTGTCCGCGACCCTGATGGTAACTCCTCGTTTGCGGGGCTCTCGACGGTGGGCGGTTGTTGCCCCGGCGATTCCCTAAAAAACGGGTCTGTTGATAGTTACGATCAAACCCTCCATTTCTATTTCCTCTATTTCCTCTGTTGGAGTTATGTCCTTGATTAGGATTATATCCTTGGTCATAGTTAGGGTCATATTCGTCGGGGGTATCCCCCTCGGAATCCGTTGTTTCTGAAAAGGTGGTAACTTTCCTTCCTTGGCCCCCTCTAGGTGTTTGTCCTCGAGGTGCATTTTCTTCCTCGGTGGTGTAAAAATTAGTACCTAGATAGGGATACGCCCTTTCCTGAGAGAACATTCGGATATCTTTTCTCAATTTTTCCGTTTTTCTTTTGAGTAAATATTCGGAAAAGGATTCCAGTTCAAATTGGATCTCCTCAAGTTTCTTTTTACCCTCGTCCACTGCATCTCCCTCCTTGAGTTTGTCTTCCAATTCCCGAATTTCCTTCTCAAGGATGTCCATTACGGCCCGAGCCGTTTCCACTATGAGCATCATCCAGTCCCTGGAGCAACGGTTAGAGATAAGGGCCCATCGCTCCAGGAACTGTCTGATTTCAATGAACATCCCAGGAATGTTACGGACTCTAAGTCCGATCGGGATGGTACCGGCTCGTAGATAATCGAGCATAAATTTAGCATGTAATTCCGTCCGTTTAGATTTTTTTCGAAGATTTAGTAATTTATTCCAATCTCCGTTGAGCCCTTTGGCTACAGAGAAATCTTGGTTACCATCCACTGGGAGGCCAAGCATTTTGGCGAAATCATCATCGGTGAAACCGAAGGTTTTTATAGTATCCATTATGGTTAGTGTTTTAATGGAACTAGATATTGATAGACACGCTAAGTGGAGGATCAAAACCAAAAGCTCTCTTTTCTATTTGACATACAAACTATAGGTTTAGGTCAGGTGTACTTACCATTCAAACAACCATTCATACTGTCTAATACTCTTAACCAATTTGTACCCTATCGGTTCATTTAGCTGGAGTACCCAAGCAACCCCCACAGCACCAGGCTGTGAGTCAATATACAAAAGAAGGGGGTTCCCCGTGGGATCCTTAGGGATATAGGCAGGCCATAGGGGGGAAAAAAACCATAGGTAGAACAGAAAAGACCACCCTGCCTAGGGATATAATGGCCCTTACTGGAGGGTCCAAATGATATATCAACTGGGGTGATTAAACCAGGGGCTGACACAGAGCACAGCAAACAACAAGGTCAATTCAAGCAGGCTCCACCAAAGATATATTAGGAAAATATATGTTTTTATTTTTCTTATAATTTAGATAACACAACAATTTTTTCAGGGGTGAAAAATATATTATACTTAGATATCACATGATATATTTTAGAGCATAAAAAAGAACAGATCATGATCTGATAATAAAGTGCAAATAGGGAATTAATATCATTACATTGAGACCTACCCAGTAGCAACCACACTGCGACCACACTTACACATTCACTCAAATGATTTCTCACTCTATCTCATTCTATCATTCAACTTTCAATCTTCCATTCATTCTACTAATCCTGGTGTATGCAACACATCAATATTCGGAATGTTGTTTCAGGCAGATGACTTTTACAACGGTTCCAAAAGTTCTTAGGACAAAGAACCGTGTTCCTGAGGACAAGCGCCGACGCGCGTTTTGGTGATTGGCCAGTGAGGCCACACCTTCATCAGGGCTAGGGGCAGTGTACTGGGAGGGACACAGGATTAAAATCTGAAAGAAACATATAAAAGACAACACGGTCTCAGTTTTTCATACTATATATATACACACAATATTAACCGAACACATACATATGTCCAACATATACTTTTCATTGTTCAAAATTCATTTTTATCACTTCTAGTTCAGACATTAGGTATAGGGGCGATGCACATAATATTGACCCCTTGTTGCTGCGCCATGTTTAGCCTCGTGGACCCCACAGCCCAAGCCAGCAGCGGACGGCCGGCCACTCGTTTCCACGCGACGATTGAGCTTGTGCTGCCCAGGTAGGCCTCAGGGCGGGCGGGAGTCCGCGTTCCGCAGGTAGTCTAGGATTGCACCGGGGCCCTGGGTCCTTAACGGTCCGCCGT
This sequence comes from Lissotriton helveticus, assembly GCF_964261635.1. Classification (NCBI taxonomy): domain Eukaryota; kingdom Metazoa; phylum Chordata; class Amphibia; order Caudata; family Salamandridae; genus Lissotriton; species Lissotriton helveticus. The sequence goes on along the minus strand of NC_136069.1, from coordinate 1,557,108,626 downwards.
CCGGCTGGCCCCGCGTGGTCACCCCCGGAGCGGCCCGCAGTTGCTGTAGGTTAACAGTCCTCCCTCAGAGGCCGGCACCGCGTGTAGGAGCCCAGCCGTGAGTAATGTTGGTGGGCCCCCCCCCTCGCAGTGTCCGGTACCGCGTGGCCCCCTCCGGCAGTCTAGCTCTCACCTCCGGAATGTGCTCGAGGGTGCAGCGTGTGGTCCTCCGTCCCTCGGCAGCGAGCAGCGCTGTAGGCCCGGGTACTTTCGGCACCTTCGCGGTCTCTCCGCCCCTCCTCACTGGCAGTATGTGGGATCCTAGCTCGTCCCAGCGGCACCCAGCTCGGAGCCGCCTCCCGCCAAAATTCTGGAAGTCCGGCCCGACTCCGGCCGCCGAGGCGTAGGCCGCAAGCCGGGGCCTCAATTTTAGGGCAGCTCCGGTTTCAGGCTCTGGCCTCTCTCGCGGGTCCGGCCGTGCGACGAGCGCTGCGGCGTTTCGCCCCTGCAGGGAGTATGCTCTCTGTTCCAAGAGCGGATCAGCTGCGGTTCAGGTCAGGGGGCCGGTGCGCTTGTATAAGGGCGCTCCGGCCAGGATTTAGGGCGGATTTTTGCGGGGACAGCAGTCGTCCCGGCGGAGCTCCGGTACTAGGCGGCCATCTTCGTTGGCGCCTGGACACGCCCCCCGGTACCCAAATTCTTGACTGAAGCTCGGTTGTTCTTCTTCAGCTACTTCAGGAGATATATTTTGGGATCCTTCAGCTGCGCAACCTTCAGCCTCAGTTTCGTCAGGTTCAGTCACTTTCTTTGTGTGGCTGGCATGGATCCAGCGAGGAACTCCTGCACACTTTACAGCTGTGGTGGTTACCAGAATCACCTGTCGTGGCTTTCCCCACCTGGGCTCAAGGCAACTTTTCCGAGTGTGCTTCTTTATTACGACCCAGTCGCCGGGATTCAGGTCATGTGCTGGAGTCGTTGGCCTGGCGAGGTCTTCTCCCTCAACCTGGCGAGAGATAGAACTTACTTGGTCAGCCAGCTCTTTACAGACTTCTAGTACCAAATCATCAGATATGCTTATTATTTTGTATCCTGGCACCCATGCTTGCCGCATTGCTCTTCCCATCAGGATTTCATGTGGACTCAAGCCCGTGTTCCGGTCTGGAATACTTCTGAGTCCCATCAACACGAGAGGCAAAGCATCTGGCCATTCCAGTTGGGTGTATTCACACATCTTTCCCAATCTTGATTTGATTGTGCCATTTGTCTGTTCTACCACTCCAGAAGCCTCTGGACGATATGCACAGTGGAGTTTTTGCGTGATTTTGAATGCTTCACAGATTTGCTTTATTATTTCATTCTGGAAATGACTTCCTCTGTCAGATTCAATTAAGACTGGGAAACCGTAACGAGGTATAAGTTCCCTGAGTAATAATTTTGCTACTGTGATGCTGTCATTTCTACGTGCAGGGAAAGCTTCCACCCATTTTGAAAACAGGCAGACAATGACAAGTAGGTATTTCATTCCTTGACAAGGGGGCAACTGAATGAAGTCAAGTTCTAGTCTAACAAAAAGGCCTTCTGCCTTCCCAATTTTCCCTGGTAACATTTTAGTTTTCTTTCCAGGGTTAAATTGTTGACAGGTCAAACACCTCTGGCAGAGTGCCTCTGCTACGCTCCTGAATTTCGAATTAAACCATGTTTGGCGGAACATGCGAATCCTCGCATCTCTGCCTACATGTGTTTCTCCATGTATCAGCCTAGCCATAGGAGCAAGCATACAGTCTGGCAACACAGGCATATCATCAAGGTAAACAATAACACCATCTGCACTTCTCCTTGGACAACCGAAGTTTCTCCATCTCTGTTTTTCCTGTGACTCTGCTGCTTCCTGTATGTCTCTCACTTCCTCCCATGTATTCACTCCCTCTAGCATCAAAAGTTGGCAGCTGTTTCCGCTTCCCCCAACCTTTATATTAATCGAAATTCGGTATTTTGCACAATGTTGGACTAACTGGTCAGCATATCGATTACCTGCTGTCACTTTGTCATCGCCAGATTTGTGAGCAGCACACTTGACCACAGCCAATTCTTTTGGTAACTGGGTTGATTCCAGTAAATCCTGCACGTATTTTCCATTTCTGATAGGGGTGCCTGAAGAGGTCAGGAACTCCCTTTGTAGCCACAACTGGCCAAAGCCATGCACAACCCCATAACCATACTGGCTATCAGTGTATATGGTTATTTTCAAATTCCTCCCAAATTTACAAGCTTTTGTCAATGCAATCAATTCAGCTATTTGTGCAGACTTAACTCTATATAAATAGGATGCTTCCACTGGACGCTCTAGAGTCCACACGGCGTAGGCATCGCTTAGGCCACCTTCCCCATGTCTCAGGCATGATCCATCTATGAACAACTCATAATCTTCCTGTTAGACCTGTCAGCCCTTTGGGTGGTCCCTCCTATTTATTTATTTATTTATTTTTTGTCCCCTTTTTGCCCCTCAATCTTTTTATTTTTTATGTCTACTGGACTTTTCAGGTGTTGACCTAGGGGTTAGGTGCTCTTTGCCCTCATAGTCTTTTTCCTGAGGCCTAGGTGCCTCTCTGACTGAATACATAGACACACAAAATGGTGGACAGCAACTGCCATAACTGACACCTCAGGGAAGGAGCCCATAGAACATCATTGGGAGACTCTAGAACCTTCCAGCTGGTTCTAGTGGCTTGAGGCTAGCCTATATAAGGCCAAAGGAAAGGGCGGCCATTTTAGAGTGACCTTAGGAGCTTGAGCGAAACCTGGTGAGGAGTAAAGCAGTAGTGAAGGGAGGAAGGCGCACTGTGAGGGGTTAGATGGTCCCACGGGCCGGTTGCTCTACTGTGCTGGTGTGTCCCCCTACCTATTGACTAAGCCCTGGCACCACTTTATCATCTCTAGCTCCAAATATTGAATTGTGCCCCAGATAGAAATGTGGCTGGACTGCTCTGGAAGAGCTGTAGACTGGCCTGGGAATTCAGCCAGGAAAGCACCCGTTTGTAGAGGAGATTGGTTTCTGTCTCTCTGCCCCTTTGGGACCCTATCTGATCTGCTCCCGCTTGGTGTGTGTGGAAGAGTATCACATCGGCCTTCCACCAAAGGTCCGGAGCATCCATAAGACGAAGGAAAGAAGCTTACCTTGCTGAGGCTTGCCGTTATTTTCCCTGTCACTGGGCTACTGGCTCCCCTTCACAGGCCCGTTAGGGAGGACCGGCAGGAGGAGCCGCTTGAAGATAGCGGGGCTGCCGTACCTGTGAGGCGACATCGCGGAAGCCAGTGAGAGCAGGCTAGCGAGATCCCGGAAGAAGGGGGCGGGAATCAGAGAAGGCTGGCCGCATTTGTTCCCTCCCTTTCCGACGCCTGAGGCGAGGGCGGGACGCTGAGCCGACAGCGACGCTGAGAGAGAGTCGCGGCGTGGTTCCGACTGCTTCATCTGCCCGGAGCGGTCAGCGCCACGTCCGGAGACACCACAGAGCAACGGTATCGTGGTGAGTGAAGGAAGCGGAGCTGCCTGACTGGACCGAAGCGAATCTCCCGGTAAGACTGTGCGGTGAAGCGCCGGGCCTGAGTGGGCTTCGCTATTGCCGGGCAGTGATAGGCGGATCTCCCGGTAAGACTGTGGGGTGAAGTGCCGGGCCTGGGTGGGCTTCGCTAATGCCTGACAGTGATAGGTGAGGAGAGCCTGTGTCACAACAAGTTACCGGCGTGGAACGAAATAAAGCCCAGACATCAGAGGCCGGCAGTAAGTGGGTCTGGGGAAAACTTTAGACTGTCTTAATACGTACGAGAGGAAGAGAAACAGGGGACAAGGTTGCTGAACCCCCATAAATTTATGTAAACCCAATCGAGACATTTACCTGAGCAATTTGAACAGAGAGGAACAGAGGGGAGTAACATAGGCAGAACTGGGCAAGCACTTAACTGGATCTAATTGTATGTGAAGGCTAGACTGCATCATTTTAAGTTTTTGCTAACAGAATTGAATGAGTTATGTGTTCTATTCCATGTGAAACACTATCAAAGTAACCCGAGAACTGTTTATATCTTCCCTTATCAAGGTTGGGTGTTAAATATAAGTGTTGGTGGGAGAGTTATAATATTGAAACACCCTTGCTGAGGAAAAGTGGAAGTGACAAATGCTTGATGTACAATCTCATGTGTTAAGTTTACAAAGCAAGACAACCTAAAGAACTTTTATAAAGTGAATCGTATTTTTCTAAAACTGGTGTGGTGTTATTTTTGAATGGCCGACTAGGTGTGAGATACTGGGTTTTTGTTCTTGTCAGTAAAATTACAACAGAATGTGGAACATACAGTTACCTGATGTCCCATAACAATGGCTTCACTCTGTTCAAGACTCATGCATGTTGCAGCTACAGCTTTCAAACACCCAGGTAATCCGGCTGCTACTGGGGCCAATGTGGAAGAAAAGTATGCCACTGGACGTCGAGTCAAACCATGAATTTGGGTTAGGACTGAAAGTGCACAATTATCCTGTGTGACAGAACAGTGCAAAATCTCTTGAATAGTCAGGCATTCCTAACGCAGGAGCAGTACACATACATTCTCGTAATTTTGTGAAAGCTGTCATGCTTTCGTCATCCCATTCCACAGGATCTTTTGCTCCTTTCTTTGTCATTTTTATCAATGGTCTTGCTAGGACTGCAAATCCCACAATCCACTGCCTACAGTATCCTACAACTCCAAGGAACATTCTGATTTCCTTCTGGGCATTTGGCAATTCCATGTTTCGAATTATCATGATTCTTTCGGAGGTGACTTTCCTGATACCTCTCTCTATCTGGTGCCCCAGATATTTTACTGATGTGGTACAAAATTGCAGCTTTTCTGGTGATACTTTATGCCCTCCCTCACCTAAATGGTTCAGCAAGGCAATGGTGTCATTTACACAGTCTCTTCGACTTTTAGACACCACCAAGAGGTCCTCTATGTATTGCACCAAAACTGATTTTCTGGGCAATATTAGGGTTTCAAGGCACTTTTTTAGAATCTGATTAAAGATTGAGGGGCTTTCTGTGTACCCCTGAGGGACACGATTCCAAACGTAGACGTGACTGTCGAACTCAAATGAGAAAATAAATTTGCTGTCTGGATGCAATGGAATTGAAAAGAATGCATGACATAAGTCAATGACGGTAAACCATCCAGCATTCCATGGAATTTGGTATAGAATCACTGCAGGGTTCGGCACGACAGGACAACAAGGAACCACAATTTTGTTAACCTTGCTCAGGTCCTGTACTACCCTGTACTTACCTCTAGGTTTCTTGATTCCAATTATGGGTGAATTACATGGGCTGCTCATCACTTCTTGTATGATTTTTGCTTCTAACAATCTTTTTATTTCAGTGGCAACCCCAGCTTTTACTTCTGCACTCATTTTATACTGTTTAATATTTGGGTATACTGCATTTTCCTTTATGGCTATTTTAATTGGGGTCGACATTTTCCATTAATCCTACATCTTTTCCAGTAAAATCCCATACATCTGGTTTCACTGTTTCTTGGAGCTCTTCAGGTAAGTCTTGTATTGTCAGTCTTTTAATTTCTGAGTCGGGTCTTGCTAACATTAATTTGTAAATTCCATCTTTGTCGGGGGTCTGAATTTCGACGCCATTTGGTGTGCAAAAGATAGTACAATTCATTTTGCACAACAAATCTCGTCCTAGTAAGTTTACAGGACTGGAATCACAGACCACAAACCTATGCATTTCCTTAAAATTCCCAATTTTAATCTCCATAGGTTTTGTAACTGGGGTACTAATTAGCTGATTAGAAACGCCAACTACCTGGATTGCTTCTCCCGAGAGGGGTAGGTTTGGAACGTCTGCTGTTCTCACAGTAGAACGGATAGCACCAGTGTCCAATAGAAAGGGGACATCATTCCCTTCAACCTTTCCTTCAATGTATGACCCTGACTGGTCCACCAGCAAGGAGGCGCCAAGCACGCACTCCTCGTCCTCCCCACCGTCAGTAGGTGTCATCACAGAAAAACGTGTCATTTAACAGAAATTGTGAAGTTGCTGCATTTCTATTCTCCCTTCCTTCCCACACTTCGGTGTCTTCACCCTGTTGTGCTTTGCTCCTATAATTTTGTCTAGGTGCACGAGGCAACTGATTCTGCTTTACCTGTTGCTGGGTCTTCCGTGGTTTCTCATTCTGCGTCTGTGGATTTAAATCATTTATTTGCACATTACCATTCTGTACAGCTGGACACTCGTCTCTTCAGTGCCCTATCTGTCCGCACCCGTGACAGGGGAACTTCTTTTTGGCCTCCTCTCGGCTCATTTTTACTCTGGGCTTTCCCCCACCCCCGGGGCCTTGATTCTGATTACTGGTCAATTTATTTAGCTGCTGTTCTTGGTGTTCTGCTAATTTTACCTGTGCCCACATGACTTTTTCCTTTAACTCTTTTCGTTTATCTGCCAATTCATCCTCGCAATACTTAGCATACTTCAGGACTTCATCAATTGGTTTAGACTGCCAGCAGATTTTATTGTCTTTGATCCACTGTGAAATTTCAGGTCTTAATCCTAGCACAAATCTATAAATGAAGTGGGTCATGTCTTTCATCTCGATGTTGTCCAGACCACTGTACGTCTTGAACACCTGTAACAGTCGTTCATAATAGGAGTGCACAGTTTCATCTCTATTCTGGGTAGTCCTGTCTATTCGGGTCCAATCAGTTTCCTTTGCAGGCACTTTTCCTTTTAGATGTAATATTACCTGATTGTACTTTTTCATTACTTCTGCTGAAGGAGCCCCTGTGTTTGGGTCTCTCGGGTATTCTTCACTAGGCCAATCAATAGCAATTTTACATTCTGTCCACAAATCTACGGGAACTACAATGTCAAAGAACCCATCTAAATCTTTCCAGAGACACTTCTGGACCTTCACAAATCTCTCAACCTGTCTGTACCAATCTAAAGGTTTTTCTCGTAATTTTGGGAAGTAATTGGTAAAGGACACAATATCTTGTCTGGACCATGGAACATGCACATATTTTCCCCCTGGCACTTCTCGCATAGGAAAAAAAAATTCTGCCTTGTCTGCTTCTTTTAACACGTATTCAGATGTCATTTGCTTTGATCTATTATCTTCCTTTTTCTTGGCCCACCTGGCTTTCCATTTATCTAAGTCTCCCCATTTTTGTAACGGACTTAACAATTCTCTGATCTGTACCTTCTTTCCTGACACATTCATGTTTTCCAAATCTTTGTCTGAGAATTCTGTTCTGTAGGGTTTTTGCAAAACTTTTGATTTGCTAATATTGATTCCCATACTAGCCGCAGTGTCCATAAATTTCTCATGATATATTCTGGTATTTCGGGTTAGACTTTTACAAATGAATAACAATTCTTCCTCCGTTAGAGTGTTCAGTCTGTCCAACCCCACATTTCCAGCTGATAATTCTTCCAATTCTATTCTTAGTTTATAAATATCTAAGGGTTTCGGCTGAGGATTTTGTTTTTCTAATTCTCGGCTCCATCTTTCAATTTCTTCAGGAGTCACTACTGTGGCACTTCTAGTACCAGTACAGGACTCGATCTGCACTTCTCTTGAAGTGAAAGGAGTGTTCCTTCTCTGTGAACCCCTTTCTGGCTCCCTTACTGGTAAATCCATCAAGGAAATCACAGATTCACTCTCACTTGCCTGATCATCTACAATTAAGGGCTCTTTTCTCGACTGGAGTTTTTGGATTCCCCTGTTTGTCCCCGTACTTAGGAACAACTGGTCCAATAGTTACTGGGATTGTCAAGGCTTCAGGACTTGTATTCAGTTGGGAGATTTTCTGAATTAATTCTGTTCTCTGTTTAACTATAGCTTCTCGTTCTCTATCCTGTAGGACTCTTTCCATATTAGTTTCATGCATTATTTGCGGAGTTAGAGTGGGAGCACAATTCGAGGAAGTTGGATGTGTTAAACTTGGTCCTTCACCATAATTAGGTTTTAGGAAGAGGTTTCCTGTACTCAAAGGTCTTGCCTCCTCCCGATATGGAGGTCGTAGACAGGTATCTATCGCATCTAAGGATCTTGATCCCTCCTGATAAGGTGGTCTTAGGTAAGTATCTCCCACACTTGAGGATCTGGGTCCTTCATTATAAGGAGGTGGATTCTTCATTAATAATTCCTCCAAATAATCATCATCTGAATCCCCACAGGTCATCAAATGCTTTGTTTTCTCTGTCCTTTTCTCTCCCAGGGGTGCTTCTAATGCTATTACAGGATACAGTCCTTCTACCATCCTATTCTGTCTCCATTCTTTCATTCGTTTCTCTCGGGTTTCTTTATTTACTTTTGGATACCATTTTGTCAATCCCTTGTCCATTCTGGGCCCGTATTGCTCAAAAGCCTCTATCTACCATTCTTCTAAGGCCTCATATTGCGTTAATCTGGGTCTGGGATGTAAATCATTCATTCGGGTCCTCAAATTGAATAGAATCATGCTATTAAAAGTACCATCTAACGGAAATCCCCAAATCCCGTCATTTTTAGTATATTCCACCCAATTTTCCAACCACACGCAAGCATGGTATCTCCTGTCGAATATCATAAATGATGCGGGAGTATTAGGTGGTGGAATGACAACTCCTTCTCTAGTTTTGATAGGCTTGTCTTTCTTAAAATAATTCTTCACTTTGCTTACTAAGGTAATTTTCCTCTTATTTCCGTACATAATGTTGTATTTACGACCTTTCCACTGGTCTTTTCCGAACCCTAGATATCTTGGATCAGGTCTAGTCTCTGGATTAGACGTATGCCACATATACTTTTTCGCAAGCTACCTTGTTTACTAAATCACTTCCAATCCAAATATGTCTCTTATTTCTCTGCAACAAAAAGTGCGCGATTTCAAAACAATTCAACCAATGGGTGCGCGGCGTTTCTCGTAGACGAGTTCTCACGCTCCTGTGCTCACCCCTCCTTTACAAATTCCGTCTCAGCTACACGCCCGCTGTCTCGACCAATACCAGCACGGCACTGAGTGACGTCAGCGCAGCTCCGCAACTGACTCCCTCCTTCGCAAGGTAAGAAACACTTCGATTTCTACCCTTTAAAGTGCAAGTGCTCTGTTTAATTTACAACGTAAACACATTCGCCACTGTACTCGAGTGTCTAGAAAGAAAAGATTAGTTTCACTGCAAGTAAACCTCTTCTATTTACTTTTCAAATACTGCGAGTAGATCCCTTCTGCCTACTCTTCACACAAGCATTAGTGAACCTGCTACTCCTTCGACTCATCCACTTTGGGATATATACTAAGCCAAAAGTTTCACTAGGGAACTCCTTTGCTATCAGTCAAGCTCCGATGAACCTGCTACTCCTTCCGTGTGATCCTTACTACGTTATATCACAATAGAGGTTTTGCCAGCGAACTCTTTGCTACCATTTATTCAAACATTTATTCAGAAAACCCTAATTAGTGCTTCCAGTTCTGCCTAACCTGCACCAATTTTCCTTGAGCAAGTGACCTCACTGCGACGTGGATTCTCCTCACCACCCGCTATTCTGCCCCCGGGGATTCCAGACAAACATGTAACAAATCACTAACGAGTAGATTAGTACATATATCAATATAACAGCAAGAAAAACAATTTAAAACATTTCATAATTTTTTCGAAGCAATATGCATTTGATCGATCGATTTTTAGCAGCAATGACATTTTCACAGTTAGCAGCAAATAACCTTTCTACCTATCTTAACTAGTCCTACCTAACTTTAACTAGTCCCTAACCATTTCCTCTGCTACCAGAAAATTACTGATAGAGCGCGCAGGTCACCCGACTATAATTTTACCATATGCATATTGGGCCAATAAATTCAATTCACCATATTTATTAATCGGGCAACCTTACACTCTACTACCAGTAACCCAGTTCCTTCCTATTTATTTCCACTGTACCCGATTTACCAATCCACTGCTACGGGTACCTATGATCACAATGGATCAGGGAGCTAGCTGTAAAAGAAAGGCAGACACAAAATACGCTTATCATTTACAATGTTTGCACTCATATAATAACCAGAGAGTCAGGAAGTTTTAAAACTTTCATCTAGGATTCATCAGATTCAGAAAGCATAAGGTTCACAGCAAGTAAACTGTCAATAACTAAGATTATAAAGAGCACATATCCATATAGGAAGTAAATAAGACCAACCATTTAGGATTTATAAAGGTAAGGTGAGAAAGGGAACATACTAATGTAGGTTTCAGAACTTAGACTCAGTATGATGTCTAAAGGTCGGGGAAAATAAGGAACATACTAGAATTTCACAATTTGAATAAACCCCGTGAAGGTGGGTAAGGGAAAAGAACTTTAATCTGTACTATGATAATTTTGAGATACCAAGTAGCTATAGGGAAGGTAAGACTGGAACATGCTAACATTCAGAGTTGTGACTTTAACTTCAATAAAGGGTGGGTAAGAAAAGGAACATCTATTTATTCAGAGACAGTATTTATTCACCTATAAGGTAGGGGAAAAAATGGAACAAGCTAATAAAAGCACTTTCACAATTTCAGTATTTTATAAAGAGGTAGGGTAAGGGAATAGGACATATGCAATTATGATTTAGCAAAAGTTCAGGCAAGGATAAGAATAAAGAATGCAAGTGTGTTTCCCTAACAACTCTTTATTTACCTAGCACGGTGTGGAGACCAACCCTGGCCATGGGTTAGTTAAGGACAGTAGGAACCCCAAGGAAGATAGACGCCAGTAGGCCACCAGGTACAGAATGGACACCCCAGGACAGGACAGGAAGACCAGATTAGGATCAGGACAGGATCACCACGGTAAGACCAGCACCCGCAGTTCGGTAGCAACGCCTGCGCTACACCCTCTCTGCAGCTATCAGTCAGAACACCGATTGGGTTATCGAATTCCCCAGCAAAGTGCTCCGCCAGCACTTAAGGTTTCCCAAAACCCCGCTTGGGTCTCCGGAAATTACGGACAGAGTGCTCCGCAGCTCTCTGTATCAGTCACCTATTGAGTGCGTTGGGTCAGTGACAGGTCAGCTATTCGGACAAGCCGGACAACTTCTCTAGCTATACCTAGGCTAGTTATATTGTTTTCGGGTCAGTGTACCACCCCCCTAAATGTTGCAAGTGTAAGAATCCCCGATTGGTCCAAAGAAAGGATAGGTCAACACACCAACCAGGATTTGACGTTTTCAAGCCCCAATTTACATCTTTTGGGACCTCCCATTGAATTTGGGGTTCCCATGACATGTTTTACACATTACAATGAAGAATACAAAGTTTATATACAATTGTTTCAAATGTAGTACAGTTCAGCTTCATTTTGCTGGGTCACAGTTCGGTTCCCAGGAGCATCTTGTCTGTGGCAGCCAGCTGGCTGGGTTCCACTGGTACAAGGTTTTCTTCCCTCTGCTAGGATGACATGCGCAGTAGGGACTTCTAAGATGGGGTAGTAAACGCCTCCCAGGCCCAAAAGATTCGATTCATGAAAAGTAAAGGAAAACAATTTAGAACATAGAAATAAATGAATACACTGTATACCAGGAATCCCTATATGACTCCCCTTATTTTATACTAACTATAGCATTAATGTTAGTGCAAGACGAACAGCATTTGCAAAAGCTGCAGGGCAAACATCGGCATGTGAGAACACAAAGCGGCCATTTTGGAACTAGTGCGCAAGTGCAAAGATTTCCCACCAGGACTGCGAGTACGTCACGTCATCTGAGTGTGACCAACGCATGCGCAGAAGAAATTCCCGCTAAGCAGCAGTCATTTTAGAGGCAAGCGTATTACGGTTAGTAAATACATATGCAAGCTTCTCTGGGACACTCAAAATGTAAGAATAAAGGGGAAATTAATAAGACAAACAGGTTGATTTAGTTCATTAAGGTTATTCGAGGTTCATGATTACAAGCAAGTCGCTTTACGTGCGAATCCTTGCTCCATCAGAGGTAAACAGAATGGGCTTAGATTCAATAACTAATGTAAATCTGTGTTTGTTTTCATGATAGTTCCAAAAGTGACCTCTGAGGCATGTGCAAAAATGGCCGCTTGGGTAAACTGTGAGCAAGAGCTGAACTGCGCAGGCACGCCAAAACCCGCAAGTCAAAGTGAACTTCCTGTGCTCGAGGAGGTTCAAGGCTGATGAGGCCCGGAACCTAGGATGGGTGCCAAGCAGGGATGATGTCGTGCTCAGAGCCTGGGAAGATGTATGGATGTTGCCACTGAAGGAAATGCCTAGGCCAAAGACTGTCCTAAAACAAAGCCCCTTTCTTTTTTTCTCTGACACATTTATTTATTTATTTCTGATATTTATAAAGCGCGGCACTCATCCCATGGGATATCACGGCGCTGTAAAACAAAGGAGACTACTGAGGACTATGCTGGGGAATTAGTTTTTGGGAAAAAAGGTGAGTTTTTAATTTTTGGCGGAAGTGAAGGTAGTTTGTGGTATGTCTGAGATCTACAGGTAACTCATTCCACCTTTTGGCAGCCAAGTATGAGAAGGCGCGTCCGCCTGTCCTTGCCTTGTGAATACGCTTAGATTTGGCCAGGGCTAAGTGATTCGATCTTAGGTTCCTGTTGGGGATATAGAATTCAATTTTCCATTGGAGGATGGTGGGGCCCGTTTTATGAAGAGCTCTGTGCGCATGACAGAGTAATTTAAAAGTGGCACTCTGGCGCATCGGTAGCCAGTGAAGTTTTTTGAGGCATGCGGAGGCTGAGTCTCGCTTGCCTTTGTTACATACTAGTTTAGCCGCCTGGTTTTGTAGGACCTGTAGGCGGGAGAACAGTTGTTCGTTCATCCCTTCGAACAGGGCATTGCCATAATCCAGGCGGCTGACTAGGAGGGCCTGAGTGACTGTACGTCGACAGTCCAGAGGTATCCAAGAGAAGATTTTTGCCAGAAGTTTGAGTATTGCGAATCCTTTACCCCAGAGTGATCGTATATGGTCCTTCATGGACAGGGCGTCGTCCATAATGATACCGAGATTTCTGGCGTGCTGTTTCGGGATAGGGGCTGACCCCAATGATGGTGGCCACCATGTGGCGTTCCATGTGAGTTTGGCTCCTCCGAACAGTAGTATATCCGATTTGCCGGCATTTAGTTTTAGGCAATGGTTGCGCATCCATTCTGCCATTTCAGAGAGACAGCCATGTAGCTTTTTTTTAGCTGTCTCCGACCCTTCATCCATTGTCACCATCAGCTGTGTATCGTCGGCATAGGAACATATGCCGATGCCCCACTTTCTTCCAATGTCAGCCAGAGATGAAACATAGACATTGAAGAGAGTGGGGCTCAGTGAGGCCCCTTGTGGGACTCCACAGCCGATGGGGTAGGGTTTTGAATGGAATTGGCCCATGTGAACTGCTTGGGTGCGATTGCTGAGAAATGATTTAATCCAGCTTAATGCTGTAGCTTGCACTCCTTTGCTTAGGAGGGTGTTTAAAAGGCAATCGTGTGATACCGTGTCAAACGCCGCTGACAGGTCGAGCAGTATCAGAGCCACAGATCCCCCTTGATCTGTGATGCATCTCACACTGTCCGACACTGCCAGCAGCGCTGCCTCGGTACTATTGTTGGCTCTACATTATGAAATTAATGCTGTAATGGTGAGATGATGCTCACCCACCCCGAAATTGTCCAATGAAAAACTGAATAAGAAATGTTAGATACTTTTTAGATAGATTAAGTTAGGGAATTAGGGTATAAAAAACCCTGGATTTGTCTAGTTGGGGTCGCTTTTTCCATTTCCATCGGAGATGCTGCCCGATTGTAGACTGATTCCTGGATGTAAGACTCTTATTGATTTTACTTGTTTGCTTTGCAGAATTTGAGGATAAGATGAGGATGCTAGTTAGGAGAGAATTACTTTGGATCTATCTGTTCTTTGCTAATTTTAACTGTCTTCTAAAATAAAGCGATTTTTCCTGAGCTCAAATAAAATGATCATTTGAAATAAAGTTTAAGTTTTACTGAATAAAGATTTACTAATGCATAAAATGTCAGACATGATAAAGTTTTGTTCTGAATAAAAATTAGATAAATGAAGAAATAAAAGCTGGTCTTTGATTCTTCCTACGCATAATTTTCATTCTAGCAGATCCATTGCCACTATGGTGGTGTGTCTGAATAGTTTAATCTATGGTTAAATGTTAAAATTGCAGGCGTAAATAATCAATAGTTAAATAGGTTTAGACGCTCCACCAAAATGCAACAGCGTTTCTCCAGTGTGATTCACCAGAGCCTTGAAGCCTAGTGTAAGTGAACAGGGTAAATGCGTAGTGTTGTGGGCCCCACTGGTGCATGATTTGTGTGTTTTAAGGTTTCGGGGAAATGGTGAGTATTGATTAGAAATGATTTCTGGAGCCGCGCTGGAGCAGTATATTACTTGGTAGCAGAGTAGTGGTTGCTAAGGAAATTAGCTAGGGTTATGGTAAAGTACTATATAGAGTTTGATGTACAGAATTATGACTAACATCTGTTGAGTTTGTATTACGTTACATGTAGTCCTGGAAAGGCTTCATAGAGTAGGGTGAAGCCAGTGCCTCCGTCTGCAGGTGGAGGAAGTGTGGCAAGGTAGCCGCACAGTGAATTAGTCTGTTTCAAAAAAAGAGTATTGCTAAATACTGCGGTGGTATCGGCGCATATCACTGTTTAGGGATCTTAGGTGTGAAAGGATAAATGTATAGTGAGGACAGTCTATGAAATTTCAGCCTTCAAGTATAGGGATCAATCCGTGCTCCCGATTAAAACTTACTGCTGGGAGAGTAATAGGTCTTAACCCGAGCTTGTTTGAACGGTAAAGAGAGTGGCGTCTCTCTTGTACTAACAAAAGAGAAATTCTGTGGTGGGTTAGTTGATGCGCTGCCTACTGGTAACACGGAGTTCACGTATATATGAATAGGGTTTTCCGTATGAAAGTGTGTAAATGATACTGCAATACGCGTTCAAGCGAAACTCTGAGACTGACACTATTATATGTGCTTTCCTAGAGAAGTGAGATCATTATTGCCTGATAGAAGGGTAAAGCCAGTAGTGTTGCTTTATCGGCGAATCTAAAAATTCTGAAGAGATAAGCGTCGTCTACTCCGGATACAGAATACTTGTGCGATTGAAAATTCTATCACTTTATTAGCGAAACAGATTAGTGGATTTGTTCTGTGTAAAGTTACTAACTGATTTTGTCAAATATCTTGTAAATACGGCTTCTTGAAGAAACCCTGTAAAGGAGGGGTCAGTCGGCGCTGCAGAAGCGGGAGCGCTGGTGACGTCGAAAGTGTCGCGCTGGGATTGGTCCTCGTGACCAAGGCAGTGTAGGAGTTGATTGGTTCACCACAGAAAGCAGCAGAAGCTATTGGTTAAGCACTATAGTGACGTATCGTGTTCTTACTGGTGCATTAGTGTGAACCGCGCTGTGATAGGTTGGTGTTACGGAATCAACAACAGAATAGTACGCGATCTTTTGAAAACAGGAAAGTTTACCGAAAATGTCATACTACTATTATGATGATGACAGGAAGAAATCCTCGTGGTTCAAAAAGCTGAAAAAGATGTTTGTATAAGACAAAGAGGTAGTTACGAGAGAGGGAAAAGTACTTCCTTCACCGAAAAAGCCTGCTTCCTATATGTTGAACAAATATGGTTACCATATGTGTGTTTGGTTGGAAAATTGGGTAAATTATACCAAGGATGATGGCGTGTTAGCTTTTCCGGAAGGAGGATCATTTGATTTGGCTATTCTGAGAAATTTGAGAGACAAAATGATGAAACTTAGACCGAGACCCAGACCAACTCAGTTTGAAGCATTGGTGGAATGGGAAGATGAGATGCATGAAATGGAAAGTGAGAGGTTGAGCAAGTATCTTAGACCAAGAGGTAGAGGGAGAGATTTGTGGAGAGAAACACATGAGACTAGAATGCGAAGATGGAGGGATGCAAGTATGTGCGATGGCATGTATCCTGTTAGATTGGTAGAAGAATATGAGGGACGAAAGAGTACAGAAAAGAAAAAGAATTTTGAATTGGCAAATCAAAGCTATGGTGAAAGCGAATCAGAGGATGCTGTTTTAGAAGAAATATTAAATAGGAGACCACCTCTATATCAGCCAAGTTCTTTATGGATTACCCCAAAAACCCCAATGACGGAAGAAAAAGTGGATGAAACGCCAAGACAACCATCAAATTTCAGAGATTTCCCTGAAAGGGTAGAAACAAGATATATCCCGAGTACACCAATAGGAGAAGCTAGAATTACTCCTGTACAAAGTAATGATTCACACAGAGTTATGTTAAGTCCGGAAAGACAAACTAATGAACAGCCAAGTATGTCTGAATATGAGCGTTCAGCCCATGAATTGATTCAATACCTTACTAAAAATATGGAAGCTGTAACTGTACCAGTAACGATAGGACCTGTGATACCAGTATTTGATGATCAGAAAATAATAGAGCCAAGACTAACCATTCCGTTACAACAGAGTCTACAGAGAGCAAGAGAAAGTGCTCACCCTGATTTGTCAGAAATAAGACAGAATATGAGTGTAAATCCACCAGAGTTAACTTTTAATAAAAATTTGACATGCGGATTCCCGACAGGAGCAGAATCTGATTCTGCGACTCCAGAGAGGAGTGCAGACAAAATAGATTTAACACAAACGTCTATGGGTCCATCAGACAGAGAATTAAGTGAATTGATAAAAACGTTAAAATTAAAAGAGCAGGAATCAAAAATATTGGATGTAGCTAAATTAAAAATAGAAATGGAGGAATTAATAATTGGAACAATTGGGACAGACAGATTAAAAACTTACCAGGATGATGAGCTCATGTTTTTATGTAAAAGTATAACATGGAGAGCGAAGACAATGTATGACCAATTGGAAGAAATGACAAGTGAAAATGGAATAGATGTTTCCAAAATAAAGTCATTACAGAAATCTTATTGAGTGGATTTTGCAGAGAAAGACATTGAAAATATGAATACTGCAGGAAGACAAGTTTATATAAAAGATTTGATTGTGTTGCTACGCAAATGGGGTGATGTAGGCAAATGGAGAGTCAAATGGGCAAAGAAGAAAGAAGAAAATAGTGATAAGTCTAATTTAGCTTTCCCCGTTAGAGAGAAGGGAAAAGTGGCAACTGAATTTCCTATGAGAGAAATTCCTGGAGGAGGTTATGTACATGTGCCCTGGAGCAGACAAGACATATTATCATTTACAAATGATTTCCCCAGATTGAGAGAAAAGCCAGTAGAATGGTACCGGCAGGTTGACAGATTTGTAAAAGTGTCAACGGTACTGTGGACTGATTTGGATGGATTATTTGACATAGTAGTGCCAACCGATTTATGGACAGAATGCAAAATATCTGTGGATTGGCCAAGAGAGGAGTTTCAAAGATATGAGAAAACAGGAGCCCCATCACCAGAAGTGATGAGGAAATATGAGCAAGTGATAGTATGGTTGAAAAACAAAATACCTCCAAAAGAAACTGATTGGGTAAAGATAGACAGAACAACACAGGAACCGAAAGAAACTGTGCATTCATTTTACGAAAGGTTGTTGTTAGTTTTTAAACAGTACAGTGGTTATGAGGAGCTAAATGAGAAGGAAATGAGTCATTTTGTTTATAGATTTGTATATGGATTGAGACCAGAAATCTCAGATATGATTAGACATAGTATGATGGATTGGCAGTCGAGTTCAGAAGATAAGGTTCTGAGACAAGCGAAATATTGTAGTGAGGAGATTGATGCAAAACAAAAGAAGCTGAAAGAGAAAGCCATGTGGGCACAGGTAAAAGTAGCCGAACAATAAGTAGTACAAATGGAGAATAAAAATGTAGGGAATCAAGTTGGATTTAACCACATTAGTGCTAAGGCAATTTCCCCTGAGTGCTGTTACTCCAGATTTCCCATTGTTCATGACGAGCTCAGCTCGTCATGAGCACACGAGCAGTGTACTGCATGACGAGCTGAGCTCGTCATGAGCATGGAAGGGGTTAAAGGTAAACCTAAATTAGTGGGTAATATTGATGAATTGAAAAAGAAAATGCCATGTTTCAATTGCGGCCAGAGAGGGCATTTGAAACGCGAGTGTAAATGTTCACCTAGAGTTAATGGGGAAAATACATCATTGAATCCGCAGGTGCAGTTTGAGGTAAATCAGCAGCAACCACAGCAACAGCAGATAGCAAATCAGCAAAGTCAGGTGCCGCAACCGCCTCTGCCATACAGTGGGAATCAACAGAGATACAGTGCAGAGACAGGATTCAGCGGAGGTGAGCAGGTAAAAAGACGACTGAGAGCAAGTGCGTGTTCTCAATATTGGTTGCAAGAAGAGAATGGCAGTGAGCCGGATGAAAGTTTCTGACGTGCCTGAGGGAGGAAGAAGAGTGTGTGCTTGGAGCCACTCTGAGGTAGATCAGTCAGGTCCATTTGTGAGCGGAAAGGTGAATGATGTGGAAATAACTTTCCTAGTGGACACTGGTGCTACCCGTTCTACTGTTAGGTCAGTGGAAATTCAGAATCTTCCTCTCTCGCGTGAGACAATCCAGGTTGTAGGTGTAGCTAACAGACAGATGAATACTCTTTTAACAAAACCAGTTGAAATAGAGATTGGGACATACAAAGATATGCATCGGTTTGTGGTGTGTGACAGCAGTCCTGTTAATTTGTTAGGCAGGGATATATTGTGTAAAATGAACTGTGCCATATACTGTTCACCAGATGGCATAGAATTGCAGACTCCAGATGAAGATAGTTTGTACAAATTGACAATGCTCATGATTGAGGCAGAACAGGACAAACTGTTTCCTGTTTTTGATAAAGAGAAAATTCCTGTTGAATTGAAAGAGGCAGTAAAAAAAAGTGTGTGGGATTTCACTGGAAAAGATATAGGTTTGATGAAAGGAGTTGATCCTGTAAAAGTGTCCATAAAAGAAGGTGCAAGTTATCCGAATATACCACAGTATAAAATGACTGCTGAAGTAATTGAAGTGATTGACAAAATGATTGAGCAGGGAATTTTACGAGAAATCGAGAGCAGTCCTTGTAATTTACCAATTATGGGATTGAAAAAGCCAAATGGGACATTTAGAATTGTGTAGGATTTGAGAAAGGTTAATACAATTGTAGTTCCATGTTGTCCAATTGTTCTGAATCCAGCAGTGATTCTGTACCAGATACCACATGATGCAGACTGGTATACCGTAATTGATTTGTGCAATGCGTTCTTTACTGTTCCATTGCATCCAGAAAGCCAACCAATTTTTGCGTTTCGGTTCCAAAATCGTATTCTAGCATGGTGTAGAATTCCGCAAGGGTACACTGAGAGTCCATCAATTTTCAATCAGCTGCTAAAGAAATCGTTGGAAAATTTGAGCATGCCTGGAGAATCTGTGTTGGTGCAGTATATTGATAATCTTTTGGTTGCATCAAAGACAATAGATGCTTGTGTAGCTGACACAGTAGCATTACTGAATCATTTGGCAGAGGAGGGACATAAAGTGTCTCCATCAAAATTGCAGTTTTGCCAGAAAGAATTACAGTATTTAGGTCACAAGATTGCTAAAGGGACCAGACAAGTTACGATTGAGAGAATTAAAATGATACAAGGAATGCAGCCCCCTAAAACTCAAAGACAGGTAAGAATGTTTCTGGGAATGGGAGGTTACTGCAGACAGTGGATAAGTGGATTTTCATTGATTGCAAAACCATTGCAGAGATTGACAAAAGCAGATATCAGAGATCCTATTGTACTGACCAAAACAGAGATGGAAGCATTCAAACAGCTTAAAACTAAATTGTGTGAAGCACCAGCTTTGGAAAAGCCTGATTATGAAAAAGAATTTGAACTGTACTGCAGTGAGCGAGAGGGATGTGCTCTGTCAGTATTAATTCAGAGGCATGGAAGAATGAGAAAACCAATTGCGTATTTCTCAGCTGTTTTGGACCCTGTTGCAAAGGCTTTGCCAGGTTGTCTGAAAGCAGTAGCAGCAACCAGTGTAAGTCTGGAGCAAAGTGAAGGAATTGTGATGGGATTTCCTGTGAGAGTCTATGTACCTCATTCAGTGGAGATTCTCCTCACAAGAGCAAAGACAGAGTATACGACAAACAGGAGAATGACACGTTATGAGAAAATAATTTTGGGAGCTGAAAATGTGACAATTGTAAGATGTGTGAATGTCAACCCATCAACACTGTTACCTGATACGGTTGAAGCAGAAGTGAAAGGTGAGCTTGATCACAAGTGTTTGGATGTTCTGGAATATTGCACGAAGCCACGTCCAGACATTAAAGATGAACCTTTGCTTGAGTCAGACTTTGTCATGTTTGTGGATGGAT
Source organism: Lissotriton helveticus (assembly GCF_964261635.1). Classification (NCBI taxonomy): domain Eukaryota; kingdom Metazoa; phylum Chordata; class Amphibia; order Caudata; family Salamandridae; genus Lissotriton; species Lissotriton helveticus. The sequence goes on along the minus strand of NC_136069.1, from coordinate 1,557,088,258 downwards.
CATGCTTGAGAACGGAGAGTGGTGTTCTAAGTGCTGCATATGCTGTTTGTACGGTGGCAGAAGTGTTGGAAGCATCTTGTCTGAAAGGAATTCCTTCTGCTCAAATAGCGGAGTTGATTGCTTTGATACGAGCATGTGAGTTGGGAAAAGAGGGTGAAAGTAACCATAGTGACCGATAGTCAATATGGTTATGGAGTTGTTCATGATTATGGACAACTTTGGTCCCAAAGAGGCTATTTGACCTCTGCAGGAACACCCATTCGGAATGCTGAATTTGTAAAGACATTGATTGACGTGATACAGCTGCCTGAAAAATTGGCTGTGGTAAAATGTTCAGCCCACAAGAAAGGTGAGGATTATATCACCAGAGGAAACAGTTATGCTGATGCAATTGCAAAGCATTGTGCTAAAAATCAAATTTCAATTAATCGGGAGAAAACTGAAGAACATGTTCCAAGTCCTTTAATGCTAACCACTGTGGTAGAAACTTGGCAGGAAGTGAAGCAGATGCAGGAAGAGGCAGGAACAGAGGAAAAAGATATTTGGTTAAAATCAGGTTGCAAACAAAGGGAGGAAGATGACATTTGGGTTTACAAAGATGAAAGACCAGTAATGCCTGATAGCATGATTTCAGATATGGCCCGAATGTACCATGGTCAAGCACATATTGGCAGAGACGCCATGATCCGTCTCTTTAGGCAGACTTGGTATAATCGAAAATTCAGAATGATTGCTGAATGTTTGTGTCAAAGATGCTTGGTCTGCCAGCAATTTAATCCAAACAGAAAAACTGTTGAAAGCTTGGGAACCATAGGACGGGAGGGTGGCCCATTCACAAGAGTTCAGATGGATTTTATTGAATTACCTCCATGTAACAGACTTAGATATGTTCTTGTGATAATCTGCTTGTTCACTCGATGGGTGGAAGCTTTCCCCACGAGAAGAAATGATGGAATAACTGTTGCTAAACTGTTCTTGCGTGAGATAATACCACGCTTCGGGTTCCCGGTCACGATTGAATCGGACAGAGGCCCGCATTTCCAAAATGATTTACTGCAGATGATTTGTGAAGCTCTGGACATTCGCCAGAGACTACATTGTGCATATAGACCTGAGGCTTCTGGAGTAGTCGAACAGGTAAATGGAACGATTAAAAACAGAATTGCACAAATGTGTTTGGCAACAGGAATGAAGTGGCCTGATGCCTTGCCACTTGTGTTGATGACATTAAGAAGCATACCTGACAGAAAAACTGGATTAAGCCCTCACGAAATCTTGATGGGTAGAGTGATGAGGCAGGCGTTTGTACCAATTAATAGGTTGCTAGCTATAAATGATGACATCATACTGGATTACTGCAAAAACCTATCTGGTGTGGTAACTTCTGTACTCCACCAGGTGGGAACTGAATCAAATCCCAAAGAGAAAACTCCAGCTCATGATCTAGTCCCTGGGGACTGGGTAAGAATAAAAGTTCATCGAAGAAGGAGTTGTTTGGTACCAAGGTGGCAAAGACCACGCCAGGTGATCTTAATCAGCAATACTGCAGTTAAATGTGCTGGATTGAAGAGGTGGGTTCATGCTAGTCACACCATCCTTGTGCCTGAACCTGAGTACCCATACAACGGTGAAAGTACAACTGACTCTGATTCTGAGGGTGAACCAGAAAAGGATCCAGATACTGAAGATCGACAAGAACGTCGACATCTGGAAGTATCAGAAGCCAGTTCTGCGTCTGAAGGTGAAGGTGAAAGGGAGATTATTGAAATACCAGATTCAGAAGATCAACTTGAAGATCGAGAATCGGTAAAGGCAAGCACCAGTAAAGATGCAAAAGAAAGTGAAGTGAAAGCTGTAGAAAAGGAGAAAGCTGAAACGCAAACTGAAAACTCTGGAAGTAGGAACGGAAATCCTGAAACTGGGGAAGAGGAAGTAATTCACGATAAGGATGAGATTCCAAGTACCAGTTATGAAAGAGTTCCTGACAGAGTGACAGTAGAGAAAACTAAGACTGATTGTGAAAATCATAATAAATGATACAGTAGAAGATACCGAAAGTGAAACTGATGACAGTGCAGATGAGACTTCATTAAGAAAAAGCACAAGAAAAAGAGCTTGGAGAGTGGAGCATAACACTGTAGAACCAAAGACTAAGAAAGTCTGCAAAGGAGACAATTGGCCTAAAGGAGCAGGAGGATTGAAATTCAAAATAGTAAATACAACAAAGGAACAAGAAGAGCAAGTAAATGAAATCACCAGTCAGAAAGAGACACTGGGCAAGAAAATAGAGACAATTTAAAGGCCAAAAAGAGTAAGACGTCCAAATCAGAGGTACAAGTCACCTGAATGGACCTACATTGTCCTTCCACCTATTTTTGAAGTCAATACCAGTCATGAAAACCTGTACGACCCAAAGCTAATCGGGAAAAGTGAGTGAAGAAGTCAATTAAGAAATGAGAAGTTAGGTGCTCAAAGTATATGATATTTAAAGTAAGAAGTCCAGAAGTCCTGTGAGACGATTCTTTGTAAATATAGAAGAGGTCGGAGTTGACACAAGGTCGAAGAAAACTTGTTAGATAACTTAATTGTAGTATTATTTAGAGTAGAAACTGACACAAGGTCGAAGAAAACCTGTTAGAGAGCTGTGTGGTGTGAAAATTATAGGTGACACAAGGTCGAAGAAAAAGTGTTAGAAAATGTCAATAAGCAACCATAAGACAAAATGTTCTATTTTTAGAAAATGGTGCAGGTGTTGCTCAATATGCATGGGGTTATTGACTATATTATGGGTAATTTTAGCTATTGTGATTCCTTTCCAAACTCATTTAACAAAATTAAAACCGAATGTGAGTACCAATAAGCCAAATGAGAAAGAAAGTGTACATGAGACATATATGTATAAGCCTGAGTTGCATCAAGATAAGTCAATTAGTGATTTCACAAAAAATACTTTTTCGAAATTATTGCTTGAATATATTAAAACTATGAATGTTGATGACTGTTATGTCTGTGTAAAGTTGCCAGCATCAGTGTCAGAAGGGGTGACCTATCATCACCTTCCTCTTACTTATGGAGTTACTTGTAGTGTAATCTCGAGTTTGTTTTATAAGACTTGTAAATTGGAGTACCAATATTCCAATGTGGATGAAATATTTGCAAAATTGGAGATCGATGCCAAACTAAACAAAAGGAGACATGCAGAAGTGATGGGAGAATATTTTATAGAAGTAGATGAATTAACACACGAGTATGCATTTAATAATAATCTGACTTGTAAAATGAGAATTGAAGAGAAGACGTTTTTAAATATGGTTGAGGAAAGGAGAATGGCTTACAAAAGAAAAGAAAAGATGAAGCATGCAAAATCAAAATATTATACATTTGATGATGAGAATATTGAAGATAAGAATATGAATGTGGCAATAAATATAGATGTACCAATGTTGGGAAACATTTGTATTAGAAGAGATAATTCAATGTATGACAATTATTTTGTGGGTGCAAGTCAATGTGAAGACACTTATAGAATGTTAGGAGGTTGGGGATTCAAAGGGGGAAATGATCCTGTTTTCCCTGGAATTTATTTCATATGTGGGAATTAAGCTTATTATAGACTGCCTGACCACTGGTATGGGACATGTTATGTGGGTTTGGTCTTTCCTAAAATTTTTCATGTAGATAGAGGTACTAATGGAAAGCATGAAATTGGTAAAGTCCTAAGTAGAAAAAGGAGAGAGACTGTGTTAGAAATAATAGGCGATGTATTTGGAGCACTAATACCAGCAGTGGGAATTTCGTTCAATGCAAATAGAATCAGAAAATTGTCCACAATTGTTGATAAATTGTCAACAGATACAGCAGGAGGATTCCTAATGGTAGATACTGAAATGGTTGCTATGAGAGCTATGGTTATGCAAAATCGACTTGCCCTTGATATAATTTTAGCAAAAGAGGGAGGAGTCTGTGGAATTTTGAAAGTTCAACATTGTTGTACTTATATTCCAGACAAAAGTCAGAACATTGAAAAGTATATTATAAATATTACAGATTTGCATAAGGAAATTGAACCACTGGAGGTTGAAGGTGTCCTTGTAAGGCTAGGTAAAAGTTTCTCAGCAATTAAACACTGGTTTCAAGAAATAGGTAGTTCTATTATAGGTAAGATACTAATTCCAATAACAGTTATAGTGATAGTGATTTTCTTTATAAGGTTATGCTGTATATACAAAGGTAGAAGAGATTTCAGAAACTTGATGAAGAAAAGAAATGAAGAAAGATTGGAAAGGATAAGAGAAAAGAATGAGATAGAAATGGAAGAAATTAAAGATAAAGTTTTCAAAGATTCGAGAGAAAAAGAGACAAAATTAAAGATGATACTAATAAGAAGAAGTTGAAACATGTTCTGTTAAGTTTTCCAAAATTTTGAAGGGTTATTTGGTGATAGAATCACCAGATGAGGGAATTGATGGAGCGAGGTGGCAAACGCAAAATTTTGTGTACCCCTCGTGAAATTAATGTCGCATAACACTAACGATTACTGATTGCATGTTTTGTGAAATTAACCAACCATAGAGTAAAGTGCACACATTATTTTTATTTTTACACACGGGGAGGACTAATTTGCTTGGATGGCACAAATAAAACTCAGCTAATGTGTATTGTTATCGTGTTGTGAACTAATGTGCAGCTTATTTGAAAACAAACGCAATTTAAATGTGCCTATTATATGCGTTTATGTGGTGGAGAGGTCGAAATGGAAGTATAAAACGCATTTATGTGGCTTATTTGCTAGGTAACAACTAACTGGGAAACATTAGTTAGGTGGGAGGTAAACTGAATGGGCTTAAATTCAATAACTAATGTAAATCTGTGTTTGTTTTCATGATAGTTCCAAAAGTGGCCTCTGAGGCCTGTGCAAAAATGGACGCTTGGGTAAACTGTGAGCAAGAGCTGAACAGCGCAGGCGCGCCAAAACCTGCAAGTCAGAGTGAACTGCCTGTGCTCGAGGAGGTTCAAGGCTGATGTGGCCCGGAACCTAGGATGGGTGCCAAGCAGGGATGATGTCGTGCTCAGAGCCTGGGAAGATGTATGGATATTGCCACTGAAGGAAATGCCTAGGCCAAAGACTGTCCTAAAACAAAGCCCCTTTCTTTTTTTCTCTGACACATTATGAAATTAATGCTGTAATGGTGAGATGATGCTCACCCACCCCGAAACTGTCCAATGAAAAACTGAATAAGAAATGTTAGATACTTTTTAGATAGATTAAGTTAGGGAATTAAGGTATAAAAACCCCTGGATTTGTCTAGTTGGGGTTGCTTTTTCCATTTCCATCGGAGATGCTGCCCGATTGCTGACCGATTCCTGGATGTAAGACTCTTATTGATTTTACTTGTTTGCTTTGCAGAATTTGAGGATAAGATGAGGGTGCTAGTTAGGGATGTTAGGCGAGAATGACTTTGGATCTTTCTGTTCTTTGCTAATTTTAACTGTCTTCTAAAATAAAGCGATTTTTCCTGAGCTCAAATAAAATGATCATTTGAAATAAAGTTTAAGTTTTACTGAATAAAGATTTACTAATGCATAAAATGTCAGACATGATAAAGTTTTGTTCTGAATAAAAATGAGATAAATGAAGAAATAAAAGCTGGTCTTTGATTCTTCCTACGCCTAATTTTCATTCTAGCAGATCCATTGCCACTATGGTGGTGTGTCTGAATAGTTTAATCTATGGTTAAATGTTGAAACTGCAGGTGTAAATAATGAATAGTTAAATAGGTTTAGACGCTCCACCAAAATGCAACAGCGTTTCTCCAGTGTGATTCACCAGAGCCTTGAAGCCTAGTGTAAGTGAACAGGGTAAATGCGCAGTGTTATGGGCCCCACTGGTGCATGATTTGTGTGTTTTAAGGTTTCGGGGAAATGGTGAGTATTGATTAGAAATGATTTCTGGAGCCGCGCTGGAGCAGATCCTCAACCCGGCTACATGGGTGTGGCCGACCGCTACCTACCCGAGGCTCTGGGGCTTTCTGCCTGCCACACGACATTCATACAGAGGCGCATGGACAGTAGCAGGTGAGAGAGACATTATGAAACAAATAGCAAACTACCGTCAGACAAAAGAAAAAATAATAAAGATAAAAGGAAGGGACTTTACACTAAATAAGAAAGACCTATCTGCTTACCTGTCAGAAGGCTACCTGGAACACCACACCCTCTCCAAGAAGCCAGTTAGCCCTAAAAGTACAAGAAAAAAAAAGCACGAGCAGCCACAAGTGACAAGTGCGGAGACCCGCATTGTGCGGAAGCTACAACAAGTCTCCTACTTCAGCAGGGTGAATAAGCCACAACACCCTTTCTGCTACATCTGCATCATCTTACAGCCATGGAAGATGAAGCAGTCAACACCGGTCCTCAACAGGCACAGCCTCCTGCCCCGCAAGCGATTTACAAAGTGAGCCCTAGACCTTAGATTCCACATCTATCACACTATGGGAGTGGTAACAAAGAATGGGGCTCTGATCAGGGGGGAACAGCCTCCTCATCCCCAGTAAGTGGAAGTTATCCATAAGCTTATGCACTAGAGAAATCAGCACTTACTGTCATTAATTTCCACTGGCTATATGTCTTAATTAAGGCAATATTTACAAATACCACTTTCAAATGCAAAACTATTTGTTCAAAGTGGTTCATGTCCACATTACGCAGGTTCCAATCAAATGTATGGAGACGCGTTGTCGGTTGCAAACTTCTTTATTCATATTAGTACAAAAACGTTCAGCCAATGTAGCCAACGCATTTCGTCCCTTTCTCAAGGCTTCTTCAGGGCTGAGTCCTTGTCTACCTGTTTTCTCATGTCACTTGTATATATACGGATTTCTAAGATAGCTATTGACCATAGTTATTTGGCTGGTGGTCCCCGTTCTTAAGGAGGCGTCATGTTCACCAAAGATAAATTCTGGCACATGTTGGCAGCCGAACCTGGCAGTAGGCTGGCATGTGTGCACCGTCTCTCGACTTGAAGTAAAACAGCCTCCTGCCCCACCTACCACACAACAAACACAGGTCAGCACGCTGGGGAAATGTGCCTTTTAATGGGCACACCCGTTCAGGGTTCACCCTTATCTTGTCCACGGGTCTATAGACCAATAAAATAGAGATTGGCACTGAAGCTGGAATTCAAAGAACAAGTTTATTAATCACTCATGAGTGGGGCTATGTCCATACAACACCCTCAGTAGCTATTTTGTGTAGTTTGGAGATGACCGCATATACAGAAGGTAAATTGTTCGGTGTGAAGACACACCAGCTGGATCCGATGATATAGCATGCTCCAGTCTACATGGTTCCCATGTGGTCTCTGTCTGGTTGACTACAGAGACTTCGATTGCGCGTGTTCCTCTACTACCAGCATAGTGATTGAACAATTGCAAATCTTGATGGTAGGTTGGGGGAGTAAAAAACACAGGTGGTAGAAGGAAGGCTATGTAACAGGTACCAGATCAGCCTAAAGGTAGGAAGTAGTATACCTTAGTTCCTCAAACAAAAGAAGTGTGACGTGATGCAAGGAAGCTGCTTTGGCCTCTTGTAGACATCTGCAACACTGCAGTACAGTTACTGTGGCCCACTGGTACTTTGTACACAACGGGGGCCAGTGGTCATGGCAACAGAGATAACAAGGGGCTCATTTACTTTAGCCGACCTAGAATGTGGATATATATAGTAGTTGCTGCACTTCCTTTACTATATTCTTCCATTTCTAAAGCAGTCCTTTTTGCTTATTGATCCCCATCTTCGTTGGGGTAACAGACTTTCTTCATTAGAGGCATATAAAAGTTTGAACCAAGCTGGGCATGAGCCATTGTGAGAGAATGGCAATGGTGACAACGGGATTCCTTTTTATGTTCTGATGAGGAGGAATCTTGCCACAAACCCAACAGTTAGTAGCATTGCTTAGCTGGTGTGTCTGATGCAACATTTGAAGAAATGAATTGTTTCTCATATTTTGCCTGTATCCCAGTTCATGTTGCGGCAAATCAAAATGATGGTGCTTTTTTGAAGCAAGTGATGTAACAGTAATGTTAGGTAAGGAGGCTACAGGCATTACTTCCTCCACTACCCACATTACAGTAGCTATGAAGGCAGCAGTCAAAGTCAGACCAAGGATGCAGATTGTGCTGCCATTGCATATTGTCGCAGCGATCTCCTTCTTAGGCGAGCTTATTTTCATCGGCAAACAACAAAAAACATGGTGCCCTAAGGTCCTGGACAGGCGTTGGTTTCTTCACTAACATTGAGACGAGTAGTCACTAATAGGCTACCCCCCTTTGTAGTCAGTCTTTAACCACCCAGGACAGTGGCTCAAACAGTCTTTTTCAGCAACAAAGTGTCTTTCTTCCTGGGTCGCAGCTGATATCGAGATGTACCAGGAATGGTGTGGTCCGGGAAGACTTCCTCAAATCCTTCAGGTGACACAGCTTGTCCTTTCTCGGTGACCAGGATGTCGTGGTGGTCTGTCAAAACGGCAGGCTCACGAAGGAAGAGCTTCCCGCACCAGCTGATAAATAGGAGACAAGCTGTCCATTAACTGGGACAAATAGTCACTCATCAACATGTCTGAGATACCTAATACTGGTGCAAAGCAAAGGGCTTGGCGTAACTGTTGGAAGGCGCTCTGGCACTCAGCAGTCCATGGGAGGGGCAAAAAAAAAAAAGCCAACAAAGGTTTAATAATGTGTGAAAAACTGCCTATAAAAAAGTGAGGCCAATCAGTGCACGAACATCCTTCTGAGTACAGGGCACAGGAGTATCTAAAATGGTCTGAATGCGGTATGGTGTGGGTGCACATCCCTCCTTAGACAGGAGGTGAGCTAAATAGGTAACCTGCTGTCTACAAAATTGCAACTTCTTCCAAGAGACTTTGTGATGATGAGAGGCAAAAAATGATAACTAGGCCAAAGCAATGTATGCTCTGACAGATGTGTTGTAGTCATTTGCTGCTCCAGTTTTGGGTAGGTGTGCGAGTAGTACTGGGCCAAAGCAATGTATGTGCTGAGCAAAGGCCTGTAGCTGCTGAAATGCACCTGGTTAAAGATGTAACTGTCAACTATTTTCTGCTATTGTAAACAGTTCTGTTCCCCCTCCCACTCTGCTGACTAAGTGATCTCCCATCTGCCCATGTTTGTCGGTAACTATTTCTGTGTAGGCCTGTACCTTCTAGCTGTATCTACATGCTTACTCTGCAACAAACTCTGTATATAAGCACCATGGTCTGTGTGTTCAATGTATAAAAAAGTTGATGAATCAAGCAGAAAAGAAGGGCAAGCATCAGTGAAGACGGAAGAATTACATAGCTAACAAAATGGATGCCACAACCAAATTGGCTTCAACTTATGCTAATGGAAATTATTACACATTTTCCACAACGCTGCCACCTTTCAGCGAACGCATGGACCCTGTCACCGCTTCTCCTCGCTAGAAAATGTGGATTGGGCGGCTGGACAACTATTTTGTCGTGACTCAGGAGACAGATGGCATAGTAAAAAGATCCCTGCTGCTCCATTACCCTGGGGAGGAGATCTACAAACTTTTTGCACACCTACCCAAAACGGGTGCAGCAAACGACTACAATGCATAGCTGAACCTGGACTATGAACACTTCAAACTCCGCCAGGCCCACCAACGGTGAGGGGGAGTCCATGTACTCCTTCTATGCACGCTTGCGAGAACTGGCAAGCAGGTGCCCGGCTGACGACCATCCCAAAGAAATTAGAGTGCAAATCATACAGGGCTACCGGAATAAAATACCAAGAGGCCTAATCCTATGCCAACTTGACATCCCATTAGAAGACATCCTCATCCTGGTACGGTCCCATGACCTATCCAATGCCAGTGCAACAGAAATGGACATCACCATCACACAGCAACCAGGAAGACCTCTGACTATTAAAATTGAACGTGCTGATGCACTCCGGGCACGTGGAAGAGGGGACAGTGGGGTGACAGACAATCAATCCCTTGCCTGGATCCCGTTGCGGATACTGTGGGAGCGAAGAACACCCCCTCGAAGAATGCCCAGCGCAAGGGCGAACATGCTCCAAGTGTGGCACCCTCAACCACTTCGCCACTGCATGCAGGGGGGGACAACGAAATAGGAGCCCACGAGGCAGACAGCCACCTTCACCGTCTGTGCGACAACTGTCTTTGGAACACCCATAACCCCAGGGAGCAACCAAATTGTCACAACGCCATCGCCACGGCCTAGAGGATATATCCCCTGATGACAAAGAAGAAATATTCCTCATCTAATTTGCAGGAGACCTCAAGAGATGTAGGCGTCCGCAACCAGCCTGCATGGTTGAAGTAGCAGGGTCCAGTGTCAAAGCCCTGATTGACACAGGCCCCTCTGTCAATGTGATGGGGATCCAGCAATACCAGCAACTCTGTTCACGCCCTCTGCTGTCCCCAACTGATGTCAAGATATTCACTTACGGAAGCCAGAAACCTCTATCACAGAAAGGCAAGATGACCGTCCAACTAAGAGCAGAAGACCAGGAAATCACAACCACCTTCCACGTGGTCGACAGAGAGGCAGACACCCTTGTTGGAAGCCATACCACAGAAGACCTAGGCATGGTCACCTTTGCATACACCGTGAAACCGGTCCAGACAGATGAGATATTAGACCTATTTCCTCACATGTTCACAGGACTCAGGTTCTTGAAGGCTCCCCCGGTTAAACTGCATATTGATAAATCTGTCCAACCAGTAGCCATCCGGCACCGACGAATACCATTACACCTGGGACCCCTAATCGAACAAGAGCTAGGCAAACTCAAACAACAAGGGGTAATAGAAAAAGTTTCTGGTCCAACATCGTAGGTATCACCTATGGGGATCACCTAAAAGCCCAAGCAGCCCGGCAAAATACAATTGTGCATCTCCCCAACCAAGCGATTAAAAGAGAGAGACACATAACACCCACAATGGATGACATAATAGCTGATCCCAATGACATAATAGCTGATCTGTGCTGTGCCTTTTAGCTATGTCTAAAGTCAAGTTCCTTGCAAGTTCAGAATAGTGAAATAGATACTGTGTTTTTATTTTTTATGGCAAGGGAATGCAGTGAGAACAACAAATTTGCAGAAACCTGTTTGAAGAAATTACCCACAAAATTCCAACTGTATGATTTTTGCTCTATATTTGAGGGTGAGTGATCGTGTCCAAAGGAGTGGCAATCCACTAAAGGATTTGGTACAGCAGTGTTAGAGGTCAACTAGAGGAAGCGGCCACTGGTGTTCTTATGAAGACAGAATGAATTCGGTCTATAAACAAGTACAAACAGACTCTTTTAGAAGATAGTTGTGTTTTGAGGAGTGAGGCTTCTGTTGAGGACATCTTTTGAATGTAACCACCATAGTGCTCAGTTTATTTACACATTCTCTATTCTGTTTACGTCTATATCCTGACTTCTGTGTACCTATGCATTGACGTTTTGACCCTAAAGAAAGGAAATCTTTGAAAGAAAAAAACTTGGTTGATGAGACATTATAGACAACAGTAATTAGTAAGAACATTTGTATTGATTTATGTTATGCAGATTAGAGAGAAATGGCATTTGAAATGAGTTAATGTCCATGCGGCTGTTCTATATTTAATAATAGAAAATTCTCAGCGAATTAGATCCTATTCGTTGTCCTTCCAGATAACCGTAGATACTGATATTTCTATTTTGGCTAATCATGTGAACAGTCTAAATAGCCACACAACGTATTCACTAGAGTGCTTATAATGATGACCAAGAATGTTTTAGCATGCATGTAAATAGTTTCTCTGTTTTCGTAATTTCGGCCCTGGAGAAGGAGCATGTATCGCCATGAAACACGTGTTGGCTGAAAGCAAGAGTAGAAAATAAGTTGTTTTGAAAATATTCTTTGTGGAAACACGTCATTGTATTGCCTACAAAGGCTTTTTACAATGTTTGACTTTTTGTCTGTTTTATAATTGTATGAATGGTTACATATTTTTTAAAAATGTTTTGTTATTAGGCTAGGATGCACGGAATAATGCTCTTTTGTAAATTTACTGTTTTTAGTATCACAAACAAAGGGTGTGAAGTAAAATTTCCAGGGTAAAGCTATCCGTTGGAGTGTACTTGTACGTCGGAAATTTCATGAGCACTAAATCTCTCTATGAAATTTGTTTGTTTCCTTTTGATAAATGCATTGGGTCCACATTGAAGGAGGTCTAGCCATGGTGGATATCCGCCTCTACTACTGGGCTGCACATACACTGGTGGTGGATGACTGGACAAATGCCAGATGCGAGGACCCTGTCTTCAGGGAATATGTCTTTGTGACTGGTGTAGGTAATGTCAAGGGTATACAATATGGGACACCTATTGCCCAAGCGCTCCCTGAAATCCCTAGGAAAGTCTTCAAGGCTTTCAGGTCTGTGCTGCGGTGGATAGGGTAAGAATATTGAGTGACGCTGGAGACTTCCTCCTCTATGTGGGGAGATGATTGTTTGAGTGGCACAACTTAAGGGGTTCGGAGATGGAACCGTATAGGTGTGTCAAGGCTGGGAGATGTTGTTTGGGAGGCTGATCACAATGTACATAACAAGGACCCCCTGTTCGGAATGTCAATTCTTAAGACAGGGAAATACACAATGTAAAGATCATGGCAAAATATTAACTAAACATGTGGGAGGTAGGTGCAAAAAGGGACCACAAAGGTAAACAATTATAAAAACTATATTTCATTTAATAGATACACAAATGTTCATGTTAAAATCAAACACTAAATAAACATAAAATGAGACAAAAAATACAAAAAACCAATTATACAATTTTCATACAATATAATCAATAAAAAATTATAAAACAGTGGCAATCAATATTTTTCGACGCGCGTTTCGGCGTTTGCGAGAGACGCCTTCTTCAGGAGCCACAAATTCTGTCTAGTATTGTTTCTTAAGAAGATTGATGTAGCTAGGACCACGCTTTCTTTATCTTTCTCAGTCCCTCGAATCGTAAAAAAGTTTCATAGGCTGTTGGTACTCACGCTCCAAAAACTAACTCGATGGTTGCTGTATCCTTTCATATAGCTTCTATGTAACATACATTCACATGAAAACGATCAATAGTAATACAAAATGCTGTTTTCCTTGCGTTAAGGCGTACCAAAAGATAATTGATGACGTCCCGTAACCGTCTTCGTTAAAATGTCCCTTCTTAAAAATTTCTATTTACACGCAGTGGTGCGTTAGTAAAGCTGCATACTATTTTTATTATGACCGGGCGCTGCAAATGATGGTTGCTCGCGTTCCGTAGACGTTAGTAGATACTTCTTGCGAGTGCGATTCGATAAAGAAGATCGAGTAATGCTCGTATAAACCCACGGGCACCGCAAAAGATGGCTGTCGGCGTCCCGCGGCCGTTAGGAATTGTTTAACCCAATTAAAAGAATGGTAAATAATCTATGCTCCAATGCAAGTAATAGACAAACACCAAAAGAGGAAGAACAGCCATTGATTAAAAAGCTAGCAAATGAGATTGACAAGAAAGCGAACCAAACTGTCATTTATGCTATAGTACACTATGCTTCCTCGACCCGGTGGTACCACAAGCAATTTGCCTGGGCCAACCTGCGCCATTTTCAAAATGCAGAGATACGCCGTATTAACAAGAAAATGGCGCATCCCTGTGCTCATCGCTGTGCCGGAGCTAAGAAAGCTGCCTAGCGCCAATGCAGGCTCAGTTCCTGCGCAAAAACAATCATTATTGCATTTTGCTCCTTCTATATAGAAAGAGCAAAAAACTAGGAGAAATAAAAGATCCTTGTAGATCTGGAGCAGTGTCAAAAAGCCATGGGTGCTTCTGGGAACGAGAGAAGAAGAGGGTGGGATCAGGAGTCAATCTTTAAGCAGGTTCTGCACTCATGGCTCCAAGGAAAACATGTCAGACAAGGGGAATGCAGTTCCTAGGGGGTAGAAGGGAAGGAAAAGACAAAACTTTTGTCATGTTGCCCTCACACACCCCAAGAGGTGTCATGCTTCATCATTGGGCCTTGCTCCTCATCGGGCCGGCGCTGCAATGCTCGACGGGCTCACCGTTTCCGGGGCTCTTTGTCGGAGATCTTTTTAGGAGAAGCCGTTGGGTGCGTGGGGGTAAGGGGACAATGTGGGATGTGGTGCACGTGTAAAAGTGGTCTAACATAGATCATGGTCAGTCCTAGGCGCAATAAAGTTTAATGGTAAAGTAGATCCTGCCTAATTAAAAGAAATTGGACGCCCTGTCAATTGTAATGATCCTACCAGGCTGTCACTAGTGTGGGGTCGACATGTTTCATGCCTAAATGTTCCTAGGGAATCGGTTGGCACTTCTTCAGGACCTATCTGTGAAATTAAAGTGCACGATTGGAAGACAGGTTCCAGGAATTTTCTGGGGGTAGCCTGTCGAGGGGCCTAGTAGTCCTGTACCGGGCTATGTAGAACCTGTGGGAAAAAACATAATGGAAATACAGGGTTTAGGCGTGGAAGGTAGGGAAGGGTGGTTAAAAACTAGGTGCACAGACATAATATCGACTCCACAATATCGAATGGACAAAATATCGAGTTAAAAATATCGAATATGATAAAATATCGATAACAAAAATATTGTTGTGAAAAATATCGATTACAATAATGATAATAAAATATCGAGTACAAAAATATCGACTCAAAAATATCGATATGACAAAATATCGATTAATAGTCAAAGTAAAAAATATCGATATTATGTTGAAAAAAGGTAAAAAATATAAATAAATTTTAATAGTAATATAAATTGTAGTTAATGTTTAGGAGCGGGATGTTGGGTTAATAGGGGATAAGGGTGGGGAGTAATTTAAAATAAATAATTAATTAATATATGTTTGTAAATATTTTTATATTTTAATTAATTGGGAAATAATTAATAATAATTAGGTAATTAATTTATATAAATTTCTATACAATTTTAATTAGTAATTAATTGGTAATTAAATAATATTAATTAGTTAATTGGAAAATAAATAATATTAATTAGTTAATTAATTAATATAATTGGAAATAAAATTTTAAGTAGTAATTAATTGGTAATTAATTATTATTAATTAGTTAATTGGAAATTGAATATTATTAAATAGTTAATTAATTAATATAATTGTTAATAACATTTTAAGTAGTCATTAATTGGTAATTAATTATTATTAATTAGTTAACTGGAAATTGAATAATATTATTTAGTTAATTAATTAATATAATTGGTAATAAAATTTTATGTAGTAATTAATTGGTAATTAATTATTATTAATTAGTTAATTGGAGAATAAATAATATTAATTAGTTAATTAATTATAATTTTGTTTAAATTTTGTATTACTAATTAATTGGTAAATAATTAATAATAATTAGTTAATTACATTATTTAGAGTAATTGTTATATATATACATTTTTTTATAGTTTATTAAATAATTGGGGAAAAATTCATTAATAATTACATGAAAATAAATACAGTTAATGTGCTAAAATATTTTCATCGTTGTTATTGGTATAAATTGTACTTATTGTTTTGGAGCGGGATGTTGGGTTAATAGGGGATAAGGGTGGGGAGTAATTTAAAAAAAATATTTAATTATGATATGTTTCTTATAAATTTAAAATATCAATTAATTGGTAACGAATAAATATTATTTTGTTAATTAATTCATATAATTTGGTACATATTTATCATTAGTAAATAATTAGAAATTAATTAATATTAATTAGTTAATTCAATTATTAAGTATAAAAAAATGTAATTTAATAATTTGTTTTATTTAAATATTTGTTTGGGAATAAATATTAAAAATAATTACATTCAATTAATTACAGCTACTTTGCTAATATATTAACTTATTATTTATAGTTAATAAATCATTAATAGTTAATTAAATAATATTAATTACATTTGGGTACAGGAGGAATTTTAGTGTTCAGGGTCAGTTTTCTCTCTTTAGGTAAAGGGGTATTTTTATGTTTCAGGGTCAGTTTTCAGTTTTAGGGTAAAGGGGTATTTTAAGAGTTCAGGGTCAGTTTTCAGTTTGTGGGTAAAGGGGTATATTTAAGGTTCAGAGTCAGTTTTCAGTTTTTGGGTAAAAGGGTATTTTTAGGGTTCAGGGTCACTTTTCAGTTTGTGGGTAAAGGGGTATATTTAAGGTTCAGGGTCAGTTTTCAGTTTTTGGGTAAAGGGGTATTTTTAGTGTTCTGGGTAAGTTTTCAGTTTGTGGGTAAAGGGGTATATTTAAGGTTCTGGGTCAGTTTTCAGTTTTTGGGTAAAGGGGTATTTTTAGGGTTCAGGGTCAGTTTTCAGTTTGTGGGTAAAGGGGTATATTTAAGGTTCAGGGTTAGTTTTCAGTTTTTGGGTAAAGGGGTTTATTTAAGCTACAGGGTCAGTTTTAAGTTTGTGGGTAAAGGGGTATATTTTTAGGTTCAGGGTCAGTTTTCAGTTTTTGGGTAAAGGGGTATATTTAATGGGTCAGGGTCAGTTTTCAGTTTTTGGGTAAAGGGGTATATTTTTGGGTTCAGGGTCAGTTTTCAGTTCTTGTGTAAAGGGGTATTTTTTTGGGTTCAGGGTCAGTTTTTAGTTTTTGGCTAAAGGGGAATTTTTAGGGTTCAGGGTCAGTTTTGGGTTTTTGGATAAAGGGGTATTTTTTAGGGTTCAGGGTCAGTTTTCAGTTTTTGGGTAAAGGAGAATTTTTTGGGTTCAGGGTCAGTTTTCAGTTTTTGGGTAAAGGGGTATTTTTTAGGGTTCTGGGTCAGTTTTCAGTTTTTGGGTAAAGGAGAATTTTTTGGGTTCAGGGTCAGTTTTCTGTTTTTGGGTAAAGGGGTATTTTTAGGGTTCAGGGTCAGTTTCCAGTTCTTGGGTAAAGGAGTATATATTTGAGTTCATGGACACTTTTTAGTTTTAGGGTAAAGGGGTATTTGTAGGGTTCAGGGTCTGTTTTGTGTATATAAAGTGTGAGAATTATTTTTATAAATATTACAAATATTTGAAAATTTTGAGTGACAAATAGTTGCTATTTTTTATGCTAATAATAATTTTTTGAACTACTCAGCAAAAAATATACTCAAAATATATGTTTATAATATTTATACAATATATATAAATATTTGACAAATTTTACACAATAACATTATACTAAAGTAGCTATTTTCATTTATACATGGTCAGTCTTCAGCACCTTTCCAGATATTATTTTCACTTGAGTAGGAATAGTAAATAATAATTGGTCAGTGTCCAGCAACTTCTCTGATAATACTTTGACTGGAGTAGGAATAGCAATTATTAATTGGTCAGTGTCCAGCACATTTGCATATAAATTTATTTAGTGTGTTATTATATTACAAGACAATGCAAAATGGATGTTTTCACAAAACTTTATTACAATTTTTTTATTTTTTCATGTGTAATACAATACAATCACTATCAAATATAACATAAACATTTTTGGAAATGTTGTATTTGCAGAATAACACATTATCATTTATGTACATGTTTTAATTTGTCACACAAAAAACTTTCACAACATTTTTTATGTCAAAACAAAATCTTATTATCAATCACTTTCTGTTACAAGTATTTATATTGAAATAAATAAAATACCAGTTATTTTTCTGTTTCTTCCATTTATATTTAATAATGTTAATATTATATATTAATATTATTAAATATTTAATTTTAATATTTACATTTGTATAAAGTAACATGACAATTATTATATTTGCTCAAGATATGGAAATACTAATTAAGACATTTTTTACACATATTTCTGACAATGTTGTTTTTAAATTATACATATAAATATATTATGTTGTTAATTTTATAACTGTAAAGGGGAATAATATGTTTAATAATAATATCTGGTATTGGTAAAAGATTATTTATGCAAATATATACTTTTATAATACTTATACATTATTATAATTTTTTTAAATTAATTAATAAAAATAATAACAAACATATTTATTATTATTATTATTAATTAATTAACTTAAACATTTATCTTTTCTTTTCAGAAATACATACATTCAGAGAAATAAAAATACATTATTTAAGGCCATTATTTATATAGTAAATGGTTATAATTTTTATATTAATAATAATAAATAAGTTATATTATTTATTATTATTAATTATTAACAAAACAATTAATAATGTTTAGTTATAAACAAACAATTTTTTTTTCCTATAAATGTACACAAAAATAATTTTTTTACATATATTATTTCAAGTGTTACATACTTATTTAATATTATTAATATATATTAATTACTATATATTAATTAATATTAAATACATTTATTTTTTTTAAACAGTTTAAATTATAATGAGTCTACTGTATTAATTTGTTACAATAACAATGTGTATGTATTATATTTTTATACTATAACATTGTACTTTCTATGATACCTTCTCAAAATTGGTTTAAGGGGACTACTTTTTTACCGCGTAAGGTTATTGCGCTTCATTCAGGACTGGAGAAGCTCGCGGTTGGGTGTTGCTTCGTGTGGAGAGAGGTAAGGTAAATTTTATATACCATTTATGACTGAGTGGTAATGTTTGAGGGTATATTCGAACTGTGTAGTGTTTTTGAGTGTATGTATGAATTGTATATGTAGCGTTTAGGTGTAATGTCGTCGTTATAGATGCGTCGTGTATGTTTTAGTTCTAGTGTTATTTGAATTGTTAGGAAATGTCTTCTTACATGGTTAATGTTAATTGTGAGTGTATTTACAAATTTTATGGGCTATTTGTGGGTGGGTTTCGTTATGTATGTTTTTTTACAGGTTCCGGTTCCTCGCATGAAAACTACATGGAAGGAAGCGTGTTTTTTTCGGAGATACTAATGTATGACTTATTATGGTTATATTTTTACGTGTATCTCCTATTTTTCGTGTTTGCCAGGAGCGGATTTTAATAATTTTTACCTTTTTTCGGGTTTTTGGAGGGTTTCGTATTGGATTGATACATTGGTATGCGTCAACATTTTTTTTAAAGTTGTGTGTATATCACTTTAAATACTAAAGTGTCCACACTACTGTTTTCGGGATTTCCTGGAGCGTTTATTTTATTTTTACATTATTTTCGGGTTTTTGATGGTTTCCCATATTGGATTTCTCTTACTTTGTAATGGATTGTATGGATTGTATTTTGCTTCATTACGTCTCTGTCATCTACAAAAATTGTAAGTAATTTTATATTTCTATTTATTGGGTGGGAAATGTCGATCTTTATGTAATGTGTATGTGTGATGTAATTATAAATATTGCATATTTGTTCAGAAATAATGTCCAAAATTTTGAAAAGTTTGTAAAACAAGTATGTATTATTTATAATTGTTTAGAAATGTTTATGATTGTTATATGTACCATTATTGTAAGAAGATATTAGTATATTTTGTAGACATTTTTATAGTAGGGTTTTAGCTATTATTGACAGATATTCTAATCCTCTAGTTGTAGGGTATAGTATGACTTGACTTTGCAGTAGTCGGAACATTTGTTTAGTTTGTTTACTTAGTTTTGGACCAATTTGGGTCACAGATTGTTCCATTCTTAGTTCTTGATAGCTTTGTTCTTTTATCAAAGCTTGTAGTAGGTTATGGAATGTGGGTCTGGTTCTGCTTGTGGTAGCTTGGAAAGCATTATGCCACCCTTCTACACTGTTGTTGGTTTTTGCCTCTTGGCTTAAAGTACTAAGATAGACATTCCACCAAGGGATTTGGAATTTGGGTTGGCGTCGATGTCCAGATCTGTGCAACCTTCCCACCCAAGTATCTTCGAAATAATCCAGTAATGGGGTTAGTTTATCTTCATCCCTCTTGTAATATGTGCTGTCAATTAATAAATTATAGTGTTCCGCTACATCGGTAACAGGAACGTAGGCCAGTGCTATCAATTTTTTAATTTGATAGGCAAAGGTGCTATCTGTTGAGTACAAAATACTTAAAGTTGATTTTTGGAGATGTCTCCATATGCTCTGATTGAAATGATAGTAACAACCCTGGATTGCTGTGTGGGGAAATATTTTCAAAATGCTATTAATCATAGCTAATTCGAAATCAATAATTATTTTTTCTGGAAAATAATTATTGATTTCATTTTTGAGAACATTTAATATTTCTGTGTAAGTGTTTTGCTGTTTGTTTGGTAGCAAACAGTAAATGAAAGGGATGTTATAGTTATGGTATAACCCGTGGATGGAATATAGTTGATAAAAAGGTTTTGGGCATGGTTTAAATGTTCCATCCATCATCCATTGGGGACACTGTTGGATTTTTCTTAAATTACTTGCAGTTGCAAACATTATGATTCTGTTTGTACTGCTTTCATTGTCAAAAAGGATACATTTGTCTTTATTGTGTGTGATGGACATTTCTGGTGAAATAATAATTTCCTCAAAAGTAGTAGGGTTGGGTGGGGTTGTGGAAGTGCGTCTTTTAGTGTATGCAATTGTGCGTTTTAGGGAGTCAATAGAGGGTAGTTGACCTGAAGGATGGGCTGGGACTTTTAACAGTTCCTCTTTAAGGATTTGTGTTGTTGGTCTATCACTTTGTGTGCTAGCAGTCTTTATACTTTCTAAAGCATCTCTTATTTCAATTTCTGTGACATTGGGGGGATGATTGTGTTCCCTGGTAAATAGCACATTAGTTTCCTCTGTAGTAGCCCTTCCATAACATTTGTTTGAGTAATATTTTGTACATTTCCAGAAAACTTTTCTACCACTTTGTCTTTCCTGACTATAAACATAACCCATATAACATAACAGTAATTTATTTTTCTGTGACATAACAAATTCTGCACCTTCTGTCATTTTGTTTTACTTGTTCTAGGAAAAAGTAGAAAGAAACAAAATCAAATAACATATATTTCACTTAGTGGTGCAAACATAATTAATGTTGTATTTATACTTACGTTTACTAAAAGTAGTAATCACAAACGCAGAACTGTATTTTGAAGGACTTTCTTGTATGTATTTCTTTATTTACTGTTGGTATGAAAATATAGAAATGCTAAGTTAATGTTTATACATAACACACGATTTTCTAGGAAAAAGCCGTTTTTTAATTTGCTTAGTACTACATTTGATGTGAACATTACATATACTTACTTGTTTAAATAGTTGAGTTGTAGTATTTGGTGGAGTACATCAAGGTAGTAAAGTTTAGATCTGTAGAGAAGATAGAATAACTACATGTCACATATTATAAAAATTATTTTGAACCGTTGGGAAATTGGAAATATTTAAAAGTATACTAACTTCTAAATATGTACTTTTCTTTGCTGTAGGTAGAATAGATATATGATGTATTCACAATATCTGTAGAGGAAATATAAAATACATAACATGGTGTTAAGAACATAGTTCTTGTTTTTTTCTGAAGTTTTAGTTAAATTGATGTATACTTACATTTTTTACAAGGGTAGTCTTGTCTTTTGGTATAGTTGATGTTGGATGTTTTTATTGGATCTGTAGGGAAGATGTAATATGCAAGATATGTTGTTTAGAAACTAGCATTTTAAATTTTGGTTGTTTACTAACAAAAACATATATACTTACATGTTTAATTAGTGTAGTTCTATACATTTGTAGTGTTGAAATCGGAAAATCGCTGAATATCTGTGAATAAAATGTTTTAAGTAAAGTATGAATCTTGTGAAATAGTGTTTAAAAACAGGTGTTGTTGTAGAACAGAGCATTAATATATACTTACTATCTTATTTTGCAGGGGAAGAAATAGGAGCAAGTATTAGGATTTTGTTTGTAGTAGTTTCTATCAGAAAAGTAGGAGGAGATAAAAATTACATAAGTGGAAGAGTTAGGAGATATAAGTAAAATAGTAGACTACTAATTTAGATTTTTAAATAATGCAATGTAACTTACTTGAATCATTAGCTAGTGAGCTGGATCTTTAAAGATGTTTGTTCAGGAACAAAATCTTCAGAGTGTTGGCATCTTCTTTCTATAGAGTTAGCAGCAGCAAATGGTAGAATGGATTTATCCCTTTTATAGTATGTGTATTTTGTGTGCTTGGATTTGATTAGTTGTAGGATGAAAGGAAGGATTGTATAGGCTAGTTTGAATTTTTTTTAAGTTAATTGGTGTGTTTGTTGATGTGAGAATGGTGGTATGTGGTGCTTTCCGCATTAAAGCAGGTTAGTTGTTAAATAAAATAGATGTGTAAGTATAAAAATATTATGAAATTTTTAGTTACATGTAAAGATTCTTTTTCAAATGATAGAACGAATTTAATATAATGTATAGCAAATGATGATAAATAGTAATGTTATAAAAGTAACAGGTATTATAAGTTAAATATTTTTTTGTATAGAGCAATGACTTTTATAGACGATTAATATGGTATTTTAGACATGAAAGGGTACAAAAAATAACTCGATATTTGTTTAGAAACGATATTTTTGTACTCTATATTTTAGTAGTCGATATTTTTGTAGTGTTAGGTGTAATTTCATGAACAACGATATATTAGTAGTCGATATTTAATAAGACGATATTTATGTACTCGATATTCTAAGTACTCGATATTTTGTAGTCGATATTTTTGTATTTTGTGTAATAAGTATACAAAGTCGATATTTTTGTAGTCGATAATTATTCAACGATATTATTGCTAGTCGATAATGTGACCGTCGATAATATTTCAGTGATCCTAAAAACTACAATGGGGGGAAAGTATGGAGTTTGCTATGTACTAGATGCCTGTTGTCAATTGTGGTGCCTGAGGTCCAAGTGGACGTAAGCATGGTGGTTGTGTCACAGGCACCACCACCATGAGTGGGCATAGAACCCATGCATTCTTTGGATTGCCACCTTAAGGATGTAGCCATATTGTCATACCGTCAAGTACCCGATCAGACTAGGTACTTATTTGAGAAGCACTCCAATATTAAGTAAGAAGGACCTGCCTGCTTAAGACAGTGTAGGTCCGGTAATTACCCAATGGTAAAATCATAGTCACATCGTGGACCTTCATCAAATCGTGTGACCGGGAGGCGAGTAGTACGTTATAGAACGCGCCATAGTGTTGCCCATGTTGGTTATGCGTCAAGTGCCCGATAGCATAGCCGCTGTATCGTCATCACATTGTGAAAGTATAGGTGCCCCCCGTTTGTATAGTGAGGTAACCGCCATGCTGCTGCAGACATACAAACATATAAACACAACATTAAGCTGTCCTAGTTCAGTAGTGGGGTAGTGCCCTTTCTGGACCTTCTGATCAAGAGACATCCTAACAAATTGACCACAACTACCTACAAGAAGCCCACTGACAGTCACTGCCTCCTACTATATCAGAGCTTCCATCCTAAAGCACTCAAGGAGAATCTTCCTTATGGGCAATTTCTCAGACTTAGGCGTAATTGCACTGAGCTAGAGGACTTCAAAAACCAAGCTTCTGAACTTAGTGACAACCTAACCAAACGCCAATATCCATCTAAACAGAAAAACCAGGCCTGAAAACGAGCAAAGAACACCCACAGACTGGCACTCCTAGAAAAACAGGAAAAACCCACAGCTGATATTTTAACCTGCGTGACTACCTTCACCCCAGAGTCTAATTTACTAAATAAGTTATCAACAGAAACTGGAGGATCCAAAGGGCGGCCGCCGGATGGACCGGAACACTCGGAGGAAGTGACCCTCCAAGACGTAATGGCGGCCTTAAGGACAATGCAAACATCCATAGGCACGATTTCCACAGACATTAGCTCATAAGGGCAGATTTCGCAAAGATGTTGGAGAGACTGGTAGTGGTAGAGAAAGTGACGGCGGACCTCTCTACTGACACAGCGACACTACAACAGCAAGTACGTCAGTTGGAGGAAGAGAACAAAGCGATAAAGACTAAGCTGGATGACCAGGAAGGGCGCTCACGGAGGAACAACGTGCGCCTGGTGGGGGTTCTAGAATCCGCAAGGGGTCCAGCACTAGATCTCTTCATAGAAGAGTTGACCCAACAGCACTTGAAACCGCGTGGGCTCTCCAAATTATTCTCGGTCGAAAGAGCACACCGGGTGCCAGCAGGTAAACCGCGCCCCGGGGCCCAACCACGGCCGATACTGGCTAAATTATTCAACTTCCGAGACCGCGATGCGGTACTGCAGGCTGCAAGGGTGGCGCCGCCCTTGAAAGTAGACAACGCAGAAGTAGCCTTTTATCCCGACTACATGGCGGCAGTGACCCAGCAGAGATGGAGTTACTCGGAAGTCAAGAAAGAGCTTCGTGCCAGGGAATTAAAGTACTCAATGCTATTTCCAGCAAGGCTACGGGTGGAATCGGAGGGCAAGGCACTCTTCTTTGAGACACCGGGAGAGGCACGCGACTGGCTGGAGGGGTGGAAACCGGCCAGAGGTAACAGTGCCAGGGACGCCACGCAAACAGGCCGCTGAGGTGATGCCTCGACGGATAACAGAGGGAGGCCTACTACCCCTTGAGGAAGACACCGTTGACATGACCAAGGGACATGGAACCTAGATGTTGCGCGCCTCAGAACTACCCAGAGACCGCCTGTGAATGTGACTGGGAGGAGTGCCCTTCCTTGAAGAACGCACCTTGTTCTGATTTGTTACTGGTGCATGGACTGCCGCAGGGACACCAGAGAGTACGAGACTGAATCAGGGGTTGGGGCCCCCGCAGGTATGATCGAACAAATGTGGGGTGCAGCTGGGTGCATATCTGAGGAGCGGGAGGCATTGTACTGAACTCGGAAGACTCACCCCCACGAATGAGTTGCTTTGTTGGGGAATTTAAGCGCTCTGCTCAGTTGGGGGGACGGGCAGTTTCAGTACCGCCGGGCAGGGAGGCAGGGTGGGGGTGTGGGTTCAGAACTCATTGTTACAAATGTTAACCTGTCTTAGTTTATTAGTTAAGGTATCGTACAGAACAGAAGTGTATACTTGCTGTGCAGCACACTCAGGCGCATGGAGTACGAGGAGAAACAGACGCTATCAACACTATCCGACATCCATGATCACACACCATACACAGCATGACTCGACACGATGATGGAGGCACCGGCGCTCAGTCACCACTGATACCAGGCCCTCCCCTGTCCATAATATCTTGGAATGTTAATGGTCTCGGCCATAAAATCAAGAGAGGACTGGTTCTACAGTATCTAAAACGCAGGGGGTCCATGATCGCCTTGCTCCAAGAGACACACTTGCAAGGGACGGCATGCAAGGCGTTAGACCGCTGGGGATTTAAGATGGTGGCCCATGCAGAGTTCACATCAGGGTCTAGAGGGGCTGGAATTTTGGTCCATAAGGGTTCTCCACTGGTGGTCAAGAAAACTTGGACTGACGACCAGGGACGGTTCGCCGCTTTATCCTGCCAATGGGAGGGGAGGAACTATAACCTGATCTCAGTGTATGTTCCACCGACATTGCACCAACATGCATTTTGAGATCTCGGGAAACTTCTACTGGACCTCCCGGAGGGTGAACTGATTATAGGCGGGGACTTTAATGCGGTGTTAGACTCGGCACTGGACCGCCACCCGCCCAGAGATTCGGATCGATCTACTAGGGCCCTACAAGACTTCATAAACGGAATGGGACTGATGGATATCTGGAGACTCAAACAGCCCGCAGACCATCAGTACACCTTTCACTCCGGGGTACCCGGCAGTCTCTCTCGGATAGACTACATGCTGACACTGGCGATTAAAACGAGAAGGTGAGTGAAGTGGAACACTTACCAAGGGGTATCTCAGTCCACTCGCCAATTCAACTCATATACACGGCACAGATCCCTGGCAGGAAAAGGGTGTACCCACTATACCCGGGGTTCCTACAAAATGCTAAAATTGCCAAGGACCTCCTGAAATCCACTGCTCAGTACTTTGCAGAAAATTAACACTCAGTTGAGTCTCCAACCATACTGTGGGAGGCTTATAAATCCGTTATCGGCAGGCCATTTCCACCATTACCCAACACAAACGTGAGCAAAAAGAGACCCTAGATACACTAGAGGAGGCTATGCAGACAGCAGAAAGGGCACATGCCGAGGATCCTACTGACACCACAGCCCAGTCCCTGACATTAGCGGCCCAAGAGTTTAGAACCTATGCGTGGGACACTGCAAAAGCTAGACATACTGATACCCTTCATAGAATTTATGAACTAGGGGATAAAACTGGGAAAATGCTTGCATGGCTAGAGAGGCGGGAAAAGGCAAGTAGATGGATTGCGCACCTTAGTTTGAGGGACGGTACTAGCACAACAGACCCCGAACGTATAGTGGAGGAGTTGGCCACTCATTACGAGACAATCTATACACCACAAGCAGTAGCCACAGTGGAAGAGAACACGCACTTTTTGTGGGATATTCAGATGCCTACACTTCAACCGGAGGCTATGCGAGACCTAGACGCAGATTTCTCTGCTGAGGAAGTGGGGCGGGCACTGGCGGCGCTTCACACGGGGAAAGCGATGGGGCCCAATAGACTCCCAGTAGAACTATATAAGAGGGTGGCGGAAATGGTAGCTCCCCACTTACTCAACATGTATAATGACTGCCTAGGGAAGGGAATACTACCAGGGGACCAGAGACTAGCCACCATTGTAGCCATACACAAACCGGGTAAGCCAGCACAGATGGCTGCTTCCTACCGCCCAATATCACTAATCAACGCAGAAGCCAAAATACTAGCCAAAACATTGGCATTCCGGTTACAGCCACACCTCAGAGACTTGGTTCATCCGGACCAATCTGGCTTTATGCCGGGATGTAATACCTCCCTTAATTTAAGGCGTCTACACAGTGTATTGGCCCGGACACTGATGCTAAAGGAAGAGGCGGCCATCCTCTCTTTAGATGCCACGATGGCCTTTGATCTCATGGAATGGCCGTTCATGTTTGCCGTGCTGCAAAAGCTGGGGTTTGGCCCCAAGTTTTGTGCGTGGATCAAGCTATTGTATGTGGAACCCCTGGCACTGGTGGTAGCTAATGGGCGAATATTAAGAGAATTTAAACTGGGGAGGGAAACCAGGCAGGGTTGCCCACTTTCACCGCTTCTCTTCGCCCTGGTGCTGGTGATGGAGCGAGGTGGCAAACGCAAAATTTTGTGTACCCATCGCAAAGTTAATGTCCCATAACGATAATAAGTACTGATTGCATGTTTTGCGAAAATAACCAACCATAGAGTAAAATGCACACATTATTTTTATTATTACACACGGGGGAAACTACCTTTGCTTGCATGTTGCAATAAATCCAGCTAATATGTATTGTTATCGTGTTGTGAATTAATGTGGAGCTTAGTTGTAAACGAACGTAATTTAAATGTGCTTACTGTACATGTTTCTATGTTAAGAGGTGGTCGAAATTGTAAGTATAAAACGCATTTATGTGCCTTTTTGCTAGGTAACAACTAATGGGAAACATTAGTATGGTGGGAGGTAAACAGAACGGGTTTTAATTCAATAATTAACATAAATTGATGTTTGTTTCTACGATAGTTCCAAAAGTGGCTTCTGAGGCCTAGCTAGAAAATGGACGGTCGGGTAAACTGTGAGCAAGAGTTGGACAGCGCAAGCGCGCCAAAACCTGCAAGTCAGAGTGAACTGCCTGTGTTCGAGGAGGTTCAAGGCTGCTGTGGCCCGGAACCTAGGATGGGTGCCAAGCATGGACGATGTTATGCTCAGCGCCTGGGAGAATTTAAGGATGTTTCAAATACAAGGAAATGTCTAGGCCACGGACTAACTTAAACAATGACCCTTTATTTCTTGCTGACATGTTGTGAAAATGATGCTGTAATGGTGAGGAGATGTTCACCCACCCCGATTTTGTCCAATAGGAGACCTAATAAATGATGGTAGTTGCATTTTAGATAGATTAAGTTAGGGATTTAGGGTATAAAAACCCCTGGTTTTGTCTAGTTGGGTGGATGTAAGATACCTATGACTTTTTAACTTGTTTGCTTTGCAGGATTGAAGGATAAGATGAGGGTGTTAGTTAGGGATGTTAGGAGAGAATGATTTTGGAACTATCTGTTCTTTGCTAATCTTTAACTGTCTTCTAAAATAAAGCGATTTTCTTGAGCTCTAAATAAAATGATCATTTTGAAATAAAGTTTAAGATTTTACTGAATAAAGATTTACTAATGCATAAATGTCAGACATGATAAAGTTTTTGCTTTGAATAAAAATTAGATAAATGAAGAGATAAAAGCTGGTCTTTGATTCTTCCTACGCCTAATTTTCATTCTAGTAGATCCATTGCCACTATGGTGGTGTGTCTGAATAATTAAATCCATGGTAAAATGTTAAATCTGCAGGTGTAAATAATGAATAGTTAAATAGGTCTAGACGCTCCACCAAAATGTTACAGCATTTCTCCATTGCGATTCACCAAAGCCTTGAAGCCAAGTGTAAGTGAGCAGGGTAAATGCGCAGTGTTATGGGCCCCACTGATGCATGATTTGTGTGTTTAAGGTTTCAGGGAAATGGTGAGTATTCATTAGAAATGATTTTTTTTGAGCCGCGCTATAGCAGTTATATCTTGGTAGCAGAGTAGTGGTTACTAAGGAAATTAGCTAGGGTTATGGTAAAGTACTATATAGAGTTTGATGTACAGAATTATGATTTACATCTGTTGAGTTTGTATTACGTTACATGTAGTTCTGGAAAGGCTTCATAGAGTCGGGTGAAGCCAGTGCCTCCGTCTGCAGGTGGAGGAAGTGTGGCAAGGTAGTCGCACAGTGAATTAGTCTGTTTCAAAAAAGGAGTATCGCCGAATACTGCGGTGGTATCGTCGTATATCACTGTTTAGGGACTTTAGGTGTGAAAGGATAAATGTATAGTTAGGACAGTCTATGAAAATTCAGCCTTCAAGTATAGGGATAATTCCGTGCTTCCCGACTAAAACTTACTGCTGGGAGAGTAATAGGTCTTAACCCGAGCTTGATTGAAGGGTAAAGAGAGTGGCGTCTCTCGTTTGCTAACACTACAGGAATTCGGTGGTGGGTTAGTTGACGCGCTGCCTATTGATAACACAGAGTTCATGTATTTATGAATAGAGTTTTCCGTATGAGCGTGTATAAATGATATTGCAATACGCGTTCAAGTGAAACTCTGGTATTATCTCTAAGGAGGTGAAAAAGATCTCTGTATGTGCCGTCCTAGAGAAGCGAGATCGTTATTGCCTGATAGAAGGGTAAAGCCAGTATTGCTGCTTTATCGGCGAGTCTAAAAATTCTGAGGAGATAAGCGTCATCTACTCCGGTTACAGAATACTTGTGTGATTGAAAATTCTATCACTTTATTAGCGAAACAGATTAGTGGATTGATTTTGTGTAAAGTTACTAACTGATTTTGTAAAATATCTTGTAAATACGGCTTCTTGAAAAAACCCTGTAAAGGAGGGGTCAGTCGGAGCTGCAGGAGCCGGAGCGCTGGTGACGTCAAAAGTGTCGCGCTGGGATTGGTCCACGTGACCGAGAGAGTAGGAGTTGATTGGTTCACCACAGAAAACAGCAAAAGCTATTGGTTAAGCACTATAGTGACGTATCGTGTTCTAACTGGTGCATTAGTGCGAACCGCGCTGTGATAGGTTGGTGTTACGGAATCAACAACAGAATAGTACGCGATCTTTTGAAAGCAGGGAAAAGTTACTGAAAATATCATACTACTATTATGATGATGACAGGAAGAAATCTTCATGGTTCAAAAAGCTGAAAAGCATGTACGTAAAAGACAAAGAGGTAATTATGAAAGAGGGAAAAATACTTCCTTCACCGAAAACGCCTGCTTCCTATATGTTGACGAAATATGGTTACCATACGTGTGTTTGGTTGGAAAATTGGGTACATTATACCAAGGATGATGGTGTGTTAGCTTTTCCGAAAGGAGGATCTTTGATGTGGCTATTCTGAGAAATTTGAGAGACAAAATGATGAAACTTGAACCGAGACCCAGACCAACTCAGTTTGAAGCATTAGTGGAATGGGAAGATGAGATGCATCAAATGGAGAGTGAGGGGTTGAGTAGGCATCTTAGACCGAGAGGTAGAGGCAGAGATTTGTGGGGAGAACACATGAGAGTAGAATGCGAAGATGGAGGGATGGAAGTATGTGCGATGGCATGTATCCTGTCAGATTGGTAGAAGAATATGAGGGGCGAAAGAGTACAGAAAAGAAAAAGAATACAGAATTGGGAAATCAAAGCTATGGTGAAAGCGAATCAGAAGATGCTGTTTTAGAAGAAATATTAAATAGAAGACCGCCTCCATATCAACCAAGTTCTTTATGGACAACCCCAAATGCCCCGATGGTAGAGGAAAGAGTAAATGAATCGCCAAGACAACCATCAAACTTTTGAGATTTTCCTGAAAGAGTAGAAACAAGATATGTTCCAAGTACACCGATAGGAGAAGCTAGGATTACAGGAACCCCTGTACAAAGTAATGATATACACAGGATTGTGTTAAGTGCGGAAAGACGAAGTAATGAACAGCCAAATATGTCTGATTATGAGCGTTCTGCACATGAACTAATTCAAAATCTTACTAAGAATATGGAAGCTGTAGTTGTACCAGTAACCATAGGACCTGTGATACCGGTATTTGAAGATCAGAAATCAAAAGAGCCGAGATTAACCATTCCATTACAACAAAGTTTACAGAGAGCAAAAGAGAGCACTTGTCCTGATTTATCAGAAATAAGGCAGAATATAAGTGTAAATCCACCAGAGTTAACTTTTAATCAAAATTTGTCACGCGGACACCCGACAGGAGCAGAATCTGACTCTGCCACTCCAGAGAGAAGTGCAGATAAAATAGATTTAACGCAAACACCTATGGGACCATCAGAAAAAGAGTTGAGTGAATGGATAAAATCATTGAAATTAAAAGAGCAGGAATTAAAAGTGT
The DNA here is from genome assembly GCF_964261635.1 of Lissotriton helveticus. Lineage (NCBI taxonomy): Eukaryota > Metazoa > Chordata > Amphibia > Caudata > Salamandridae > Lissotriton > Lissotriton helveticus. Next base: position 1,557,057,302 of record NC_136069.1, on the reverse strand, counting down.
TGGATGTGTCTAAATTAAAAGTAGAGATGGAAGAGTTAATAATTGGAACAATAGGGACAGACAGATTAAAAACTTTTCAGGAAGATAAGCTCATGTTTTTATGTAAAAGTATAACATGGAGAGCAAAGACGATGTACGATCAATTAGAAAAAGTGGCAAGTGAATGTGGAATAGACTTAAAAAATAAAGTCATTGCAGAAATCTTATCAAGTTGATTTTGCAGAAAGAGACATTGAAAATATGAACACTGCAGGAAGACAAGCTCAGATAAAAGATTTGATTGTGTTATTGCGCAAATGGGGTGATGTGGGTAAATGGAGAGTCAAGTGGGCAAAGAAGAAAGAAGAAAATAGTGATAAGTCTACTTTAGCTTTCCCCATTAGAGAGAAGAGAAAAGTGGCAACTGAATTCCCTATGAGAGAAATTCCTGGAGGAGGATATGTACATGTGCCTTGGAGTAGACAAGATATATTGTCCTTTACAAATGATTTCCCCAGATTGAGAGAGAAGCCAGTAGAATGGTATCGACATGTGGGCAGGTTTGTAAAGGTGTCAAAAGTATTGTGGATTGATTTAGACAGATTATTTGACATAGTAGTACCAACAGATTTATGGACAGAATGTAAAATATCTGTGGATGGCCAAGGGAGGAGTATCCCAGAGACGAGAAAACGGGAGCTCCCTCACCCGACGTGTTGAGGAAATATGAGCAAGTGATAGTATGGTTGAAAAACAAAATACCTCCAAAAGAAACTGCTTGGGTAAAGATAGACAGAACAACACAGGAGCCAAAAGAAACTGTGCATTCATTTTACGAAAGGTTGTTGTTAGTCTTTAAACAGTACAGTGGTTATGAGGAATTAAATGAGAAAGACATGAGTCATTTTGTTTATAGACTTGTATATGGATTGAGACCAGAAATTTCAGACATGATTAGACATAGCATGATCGATTTACAGTCGAGTTCAGTAGATAAGGTTCTGAGACAAGCAAAGTATTGCAGTGAAGAGATTGATGCAAAACAAAAGAAGCTGAAAGAAAAAGCCATGTGGGCACAAGTAAAAGTAGCCGAATAACAAGTAGCACAGATGGAGAATAAGAATGTAGGGAATCAAGGTGGGATTAAAGGTAAACCTAAATTAGTGGGGAATATTGATGAAATGAAAAAGAAAATGCCATGTTTTAACTGCGGCCAGATAGGGCATTGGAAACGAGAGTGTAAATGTCCGCCTAGAGTTAATGGGGAACATACATCATTGAATCCGTAGGTGCAGTTTGAGGTAAATAAGCAGCAACCACAGCAACAGCAAATAGCAAATCAGCAAAGTCAGGTGCCGCAACTGCCACTGCCATACAGTGGGAATCAGCAGAGATACAGTGCAGAGACAGGATTCAGCGGTGGTGAGCAGGTAAAAAGACCGCAGAGAGTAAATGCCTGTCCTCAATATTGGTTGCAAGAAGAGAATGGCAGTGAGCCGGATAAAAGTTTCTGACGGTGCCGGGGGCGCTAGAGGGCGCATGAGCGGAATGGCTGCTTGAGTGAGTAGCTCCCGCGCCTTGGTGCATTATCCTGTATTTATCCTGTACCTCAAGGTGACAACTTTGCCTACAATTGTCGTGGCTGTCTGGAGACGAGTGTTTCCTACACTCGGTCTAAATTTGGAGCCGGTGCGAGCCCTGTGAGCGGAGATATCGACCTGTTTGCATTGGCCGACACCTGCACTCAATGGACTCAATGGACTCAATGGCTACTGGCATGATTGGGATGCTGGGGTGGGAGGGGGGGAGGGTTGTTACACGTTGAGGCTATACATGTTTGCAATATGTTGGCAGGCTCTAAGATGGTGGGCGTGGTCGTGGCGATGGGGCACTACAGGCCTGCAGTCATTACCTTGGCTGCTCTTACTATACTTGCTATGGACGGATCTATGTCTATACCAGTTGATAATACACATTTGACTTGTTTTTCCTGGAATGTTCGGGGGCTAAATGATGCTAGGAAATGTCGCAATGTCATTGCATATCTTGATAGACATCATGCTCAGGTGGTTATGTTACAGGAAACCCATTTACCACCTCGAGATAGGGTTACCTTTGCTAGTAAATGGGCTGGGGCCCGCATATTTTCCTCCCATTCCACGTATGCGAGGGGGGTGGCTATTCTTGTGGCCAGAGCTGTACCATTCCATAGATATGGGGAATTTGCTGACAAAGAGGGGCGATACACTCTGATGTGGGGTAGACTAGGTCGGGACACTTATACGTTTGTTGTGGTTTATGCGCCGAATGTAGATGCACCCACTTTTTTCACCACTGTATGGGGCAGGGTGCTAGCGGCGGGCTCCCGCCATGTCATCTGGGGTGGGGACTTCAACTTAGCCCTGGTGCCTCGCTTAGATAGAGCCGATGGAGTGTGCTCCTATAAACCTCGGGCTCGCGAGGCCCTGGAGGGTGTACTCACAGAGGGGGAACTTTTGGATGCTTGGAGGCACTTACACCCATTGAGGAGAGAGGGCACCCACTTCACTTCGCACACGGGAACGTGGGCACGGCTGGATTATTTTTTAATCACTAGGGGTTTTGCCGCGGAACTAGTGGGAGTGTCTCACCTGCCCAGGACATATTCTGATCACAGCCCCGTGGTACTCCACCTTCGTATCCCCGGGTGGGAAAATATGAGACCTCATTGGAGACTTCACCCAAACATCTTACTAGACACTCTGTTTCGTACTGAATTGGGGGAAGAGAGAGCTGCTTTTTTCCCCCGAAATAAGGGATCAGTGGAATCTGTTGAACACATTTGGGAGGCATTCAAGGTGACCGTTAGGGGATATTGTATATCCAAGAGCTGTGGGGTTTTACGTGATATACTACGCACTATTGGCACATTAGAGAAAGAACTAGGCACTTTGGAACGTCGCATGGTTGTAGAACCTAGCCCCGCACTACATGCTACCTTTAGAGAAACACTGTCAAAATTTGAGGAAGAGGCTGCTAGGGAATCTAAGTTCCGTGGTAAACATTGGCAGGCCCGAAAATATTGCGAAGGGGATAGGCCCGGGAAGGCATTAGCTGCACTCACTCAGCCCCCACGTGATCGCAATATCATATTTGAACTTACAGATGCACATGGTTCCACCATCAGACATTCGGATGACATTCTTAGTTCTTTTACGACACACTATCTTGCACTATATACTACTACTGCGGAGGCTGCAACGTCTTATGCTGATTACCTGAAGGATGTGGCGCTGTGCTGGCTTAGCGACGGGGACAGGGCTTTTTTGGCTGCACCCTTCGAGCTGGGTGAGATCCGCGACGCCATCATGTCTCTTCAGAATGGTAAAGCCCCGGGCCTAGACGGCATCCCTGCCGAATTTTACAAAACGTACATTGATATCATGGCCCCTGTCCTGCGCGAAGTTTACTCAGAATCCCTCGAAGAAGGCGTACTGCCCTGCTCTATGCACGAAGTTGTCATTACCTCCCTACTGAAACCCGATAAAGATCCCAGCTCCTGTAATTCTTATCGCCCTCTGTCCCTCCTGAATTGCGATGTGAAGATACTTGCCAAAGTTCTAGCTACTCGGCTTTCGCTGCTAATGACTAGAATTGTGCTGCCTGATCAATCTGGATTCGTGGCCGGCCGCTCCACGTCGCACAACTTACGCACCCTGTTCTCCCTCCTGCGCACTGTGCACCCTGATACACCTGTCGCAGCCATTTTTCTTGACGCAACTAAAGCCTTCGACTCTGTCGAGTGGCCCTATCTGTTTTCTGTTTTGGCAAGCATGGGATTTCCGCCCTTGTTCATGGCCTGGGTTCGCTTGCTCTATACCCGACCTACGGCACGGGTGCTAATCAATGGTCATCTGTCACAGCCTATCGATATTACCAGAGGCACGCGTCAGGGATGTCCACTGTCGCCCTTATTATTTGCCATAGCTGTTGAGCCGCTGGCCTGCCGCCTACGGCAACTACATCGAGAGGGGGCGGTTCAATGCTTACAACGCCAAATTGATGTGTCACTATACGCTGACGATATCACCCTGTATGTTAAGCACCCTGAGATACGCCTTAATCCTTTACTCAGGGAGTTCATTATGTTTGGTGGGATGTCGGGTGTACACATCAATTGGTCCAAGTCCCAGATTTTCCCTTTAACCGAGGCGGTGGGTGATTTTCCCCCCGATTATCCACTGGAGTGGTGCCGGACAGATCTCCGCTACCTGGGGATACGTGTTTCCCGAGATAGGGAGGAGACTCTTCGAGCCAATTATGGGGTAGCTATCACAAAACTGACTGCCTCCGTGGATCGCTGGCTCACCCTGCCGCTTTCCATGGCCGGCAGAGCGTCCCTGATTAAAATGGTCATCTTGCCCCGATTCCTTTATCTTTTTATCAATATCCCATATTTCCCCGTCGCCTTTTTCTTTAAGACGCTAAAGGCTGAGCTCCGCAGGCTCTTTTGGGGAGGCAAGAATCCGCGGATTCAATGGTCCACGCTTACCTTACCTTATGACAAAGGAGGGTTCGATATACCGGACTTTGAGGAATATTATCAATGTGCTCAAGCGCATTTTGCCTACCACTGGATGGCTCCCACGCCTTACATGCCACACATTGCGGTTGAGGACTGGATAGTACATCCCCTCCCACTCTCGGGGCTGCTCCACTGCCCAGAGTCCTCCATAACCACCCCGAACACCTCTGTTTCATGCACAATGGATGCGTGGCGTCGTATAGCCAAGAGCTTGCTGTGCCAACTGCCCTATTCACCGAAGCTGCCTCTCACCAATCATCCGGAGCACACCTTATTGCGGGAACAGGGATTCCGCACCCTGTGCACTAAATTGCATGTTTCCTGCTGGGGTGACTTGTTCGCTGGTGGCCAATTTAAAATGGCGGACCTTTTCTTCCAGTCGCATGACCGCAACCCTCTGGACCTTTTTTATTATATCCGCCTACGTGCGGGAATGCGGGACATACTCCCCAACTTTCCTGACGAGCCCGAGATATTGCCTCCACTTCACTTCCTGTTAAGCTCCCGGGACGGAAAACATTTGGTATCTGGACTTTACCGACAGCTCAGGGATGCCGCCCCGATGCCGGACTCTAAAGCTCGGGCGCGATGGGCCGCTGAGCTGGCCACTGACATCACGGATGATCAGTGGACGTACTGCTGTGCGCTCACGTCCCGCTTGTCTGCCAGTAGCAGATTCAAAATTATACATTATAAATTCCTGCAACGGCTGTACTATACACCGGTTCGCAAACTTAGATTTGGCCTAGCGGAGGATGATCGCTGCATACGCTGTCATGCCGCCCATGCGGATGTATTGCATCTAGCTTGGGAGTGCCCGCAGGTGGCCCTTTATTGGCAACAAGTTGCGGATGCCCTCGCGGAAATGATGGGCACGGAGGTGCCTGTGGATCCCCTGGTGATGGTCCTCGGCTATACTTACCAGATTCCTAGCTCTAGCCGGAAATTTGTTAATACTGCGCTCCTATTGGCCAAGCGACGTGTGGGGTCATGGCAGGGCATAGAGGAACAAGAAAGGAGAGCAAGGGTTGTGTTCACCAAGGTCAACGGGGAGTACTCCTGTACCCCGGGTATATCAGTAGAAAACAAATGAAGGAGTACCACCAGCAAGAATTCACAGATTCCTATTGGGGTGGAAGGTTTAGACAAAAGGGAGAAAGTCTCCTTTTGTTAGAAACCCCTCACTCATCACCTAGTGATGACATGCTTCATCATCGGGGTCCACCCTAATGACCTAGTGTCATCAGGGTGTGCTACAACACCTGATTACAATGGAGCAGGTTGTGAGTGATGGTGCGTGAAAAAAGAAAAGGCAAGTGTGTTAAAAATTGTCCTGGTTTGAACTTGAAGAAAATAAATTTTTTATTGGCAAGCAACTGGACAATGTTAAAATCGTGGCGAGATAAAGTGAGGGCAGTAATGAGCCCGTGTATCTCTGTATGTGTTAGGTCTACATGTTTCAACCATGGGGGTTATAATGAACTAGAGTTTTCTTCAGGACCTTAAAACCAGGTTGGTGGACGGTCTGCGTCCCCTAAAAGACGCACCCAATCCTACCAACTGGGACCACTGGATGGCAAAAGTGTGCCCGTGGTATCAGCTCACGCCGCAGTGGGTGAGCTACAAAAATCAAATGCCTGTATAGGAAAATACGGACAATTGTCAAATATTGAGCGTTTATACATGCCTGTTACGTAGTGCAGTGCTTCAACATTGTGCCGGCATGCTGTCAATCCCAATAAGTCTGTGAATTGTTTGGTAACACCAATCAATGTTGCGCTACCGGGGTAATAGTCGGCTCCAACTTAAATCAATTGAAGGAAGGATGTGAATGTGAACAATTGGGGGCGGTGAAAATTAACCGCAACTTGCACATTAAATAACTAAAGTGCTGTGTTTCCTTATATATCTTCACAACTTTCACGCAACTCAGTAATTATCGTGGCGTGGTGCTATCTCGCATACTGACTAGTTGGTGCGAGGATATATCGATTTGATCATGCATGCACTGCCATGCTAGTTTGCAAAACATAAAACAAGACAAAACACGCCAAAAGTACGAGGCAAACAAAAAACCAAGGCTCACTCTCAGTGGAGTGTTCAAAGACTTCATAGGGCAGGGGAGGTTACCCTCGCATTGAAATGTACTCTGAAAGAGAGAAGTTTCCAAAGTGGAGCGTTAATGCGAGGGAGACCGGCTTCTGAAGGTCAGAGCCGTGTCCTGAGTGCGCGCAGTGGCGCTCGATGCATTAGAACTGCCCTGGTGAAACGGGCAGGATTGGTTAGATTCTTACTTACAGTTAGGCAGCGAGGACTCTGGCCGGTAACCTACTACCTTCTCCGCCCCGTTAGTATTGGGCTGGGCGTCGGCGGTGGTAGTTATCGTCAGCGCGCTTCTGTGATGGCGCCGGTATATTGACGACGTCATAGCAATCTGGCAAGGACCTGAGGTAATACTTAAGAATTTCACCACCTGGATCAACACCTGCGATCCACACCTCAGATTTACCCACAGCTATGATAGACAACACATGATCTTTCTGGATATAGAAATCAACAAGGAGGGGCAGGAATTGACAACCAAAACACATTTCAAACCGTCAGCCAAGAACAACCTACTGAGGTACGAGAGCTTCCATCCTCGCCCGCTCAGAGAAAACGTGCCCTATGGTCAATACCTGAGACTACGACGCAATTGTAGTAAACTATCGGACTACAAAACTCAAGCACAAGATCTCACTTGCAAATTGAAACAACGAGGATATCCTGACAAGATAATTGAGAAATGCCAGAAAAGAGCTAGGAATCAACCTAGAGACGCGCTCCTAGAAGAAAAAATGGTACAAAATGACCCAGTTCCCCTCACTTGTGTCACAACATACAATACTATATCTAACAAAGTGAGTAAGAGTATTAACAAACATTGGCAAATATTAAATACTGGCAAGCTCAAATGGGACAAACCGCTCTTCTCCTAAAAAAGGCACCAAGTATAAAAGACAGCGTAATCAACACAAGACCAAAAGTTAAACCTAACAACCCTAACCCAAGTATTACAGAACTGTGGAATCTGCCACCAGTCACTGGACACTTCAAATGCGGGGACTGTAGTGTGTGCCACCTGACGGAGAACACACAAACATTGAATCTTGAAGAAGGAAAAATATGGGAACAGCGCAAACACACAAATTGCAACAGCACCAATGTTGTTTACATGATTACATGCACATGCGGAAAGAACTATATCGGCATGACTACTAGGAAGGTCAAGCAGCGTATCTGCGAGCACTGCAGCACAATACGCTGCAAGAAAACCGCAACAAAACTGACGGACCATTTCCTAGATGCGAATCATACTCCTAATGACATGAGGTGGACCATCATCGAACAAATTCCGACAGGACCTAATTTGCAACAACTTCTATATGAAAAAGAACAGCGTTGGGTCTACAGACTATCTACCCACATCACAGGCCTGAATGATAATATCCCTTGGGCTTCAGTACTTTAATGATACTACCAAATGTCTATCCAGTACCAACCTTCCAGCATATGGCCTCCCCACCGGGCAGTCCATCTAACTCCCTAATTCCCTAAATGAGTACTATTTAATGTAATATCACTACCTCCACTTAGGATCACCTACAGTCCTGCCCAGTATTCTTCGTATAGCTACCCTTACAGGCACTTAGAATATATGCCACCTTTCATTTCCTAATGCTCTGTAATTACATTGCCCTCCCTTTATCTGGCCCGTTTTCAGTCCATTTCCGGTCATATCTCCGACCATTCCAAATATACTTGTGGGTTATTCTGTTTATTTTACATTTACAGAATTAATCAATATATCCATTGGCACGGACCATGTTCCGCTTGTTTCATCACCCAGCATCCCTATTTACCGGTATTCGGCAACCCGAACCGGGGATCGAACGCACAATGGCAACGTTTACCATGACCCTGTGCAGCCACGATCCATGCAGCCTCCCCGGTTGCCTAGATACCGCGCACGTGATCGGGAGGACAAACCACGCCCATCACAGAAGCGCGCTGACGATAACTACCACCGCCGACGCCCAGCCCAATACTAACGGGGCGGAGAAGGTAGTAGGTTACCGGCCAGAGTCCTCGCTGCCTAACTGTAAGTAAGAATCTAACCAATCCTGCCCGTTTCACCAGGGCAGTTCTAATGCATCGAGCGCCACTGCGCGCACTCAGGACACGGCTCTGACCTTCAGAAGCCGGTCTCCCTCGCATTAACGCTCCACTTTGGAAACTTCTCTCTTTCAGAGTACGTTTCAACGCGAGGGTAACCTCCCCTGCCCTATGAAGTCTTCGAACACTCCACTGAGAGTGAGCCTTGGTTCTTTGTTTGTCTCGTACTTTTGGCGTGTTTTGTCTTGTTTTATGTTTTGCAAATTAGCATCGCAGTGCATGCATGATCAAATCGATATATCCTCGCACCAACTAGTCAGTATGCGAGATAGCACCACGCCACGATAATTACTGAGTTGCGTGAAAGTTGTGAAGATATATAAGGAAACACAGCACTTTAGTTATTTAATGTGCAAGTTGCGGTTAATTTTCACCGCCCCCAATTGTTCACATTCACATCCTTCCTTCAATTGATTTAAGTTGGAGCCGACTATTACCCCGGTAGCGCAACATTGATTGGTGTTACCAAACAATTCACAGACTTATTGGGATTGACAGCATGCCGGCACAATGTTGAAGCACTGCACTACGTAACAGGCATGTATAAACGATCAATATTTGACAATTGTCCGTATTTTCCTTTACAGGCATTTTGATTTTTGTAGCTCACCCACTGCGGCGCGAGCTGATACCACGGGCACACTTTTGCCATCCAGTGGTCCCAGTTGGTAGGATTGGGTGCGTCTTTTAGGGGACGCAGACCGTCCACCAACCTGGTTTTAAGATCCTGAAGAAAACCTGGTTCATTATAACCCCCATGGTTGAAACATGTAGACCTAACACATACAGAGATACACGGGCTCATTACTGCCCTCACTTTATCTCGCCACGATTTTAACATTGTCCAGTTGCTTGCCAATAAAAATTTTATTTTCTTCAAGTTCAAACCAGGACAATTTTTAACACACTTACCTTTTCTTTTTTCACGCACCATCACTCACAACCTGCTCCACTGTAATCAGGTGTTGTAGCACACCCTGATGACCCTTGGTCATGGCAGGGCACCCAAATTCAAGGATTGGCTAGCGGACTTGACTTATTGTCAAGACCAGTATAACACATTTGCTGAGCGGTTACCTACATCCTGTATGCCTAGGGACATATGGAGTCCCCTGGTGTGCTACATGCTCCAACGGTCGGTCGGGGAGGTTATGCCTGAAGAGACCCCTGTCCCTCTTTGATGCTATGTGGTTCGGTCCTGACATGGACCTTCCTCTGGCTACAGCGCCCGCATGTTACTGTGATCGGCGTGAGACGTGTTTTATTGCTTCCTATGACTGGGCTGGACTGGTTTGCTGCCCGCACCGACCCCCCGTACCCCCCTATTGCAGTCCCTCCTTTCCTGGTGACGACTAGACCTCCCCTCTTCCCCCCCCTCCCCCCTGAGTAGAGTTCTTACCCCCTCCACCGCACTTTCCATATCCCGGAATTCATCCCCCCTTTCTCACACTGAGCATAAGCGACACAGCACATATCATTGCCCTCGGCCCCTGCGGGCACACTGTTAGACACATGGAGCTACGCCTACTGAGCGCTGCGCTGCACTACCTATCTGGACTGCCTTACTGATTTGTCATCTTTTCTCCTTTCAAGGGAGCCCAAAATGCCTCTTAGTTTCTTCCTTGTTGGGAAGTTTCTTCCTTTTTTTTTTTCTCTCTTTCTTTTTCTAACTGTTCTGATGCTGTTTATTGATGGAGAAAATATTGTTCTGCTGCTGCTTATCCTTCCAGGGCCCTACACCACCAACTGCACTACTGCCATCGCTCATGTCTTTCCTATGCCGCCGGGCCCCAGGGATGCCGGCTAATGGGCTGTGTCTTGTTTTCCATACTACGCTGCCGACCTCCGGGTTGTGGGCACGAAAAGCTGTGTATTATGCCTTGAACTACGTAATAAAGCAGTGTTGAACTTCAAAAAAAAAAAAAAGAAAAAGTTTCTGACGGTGCCTGAGGGAGGAAGAAGAGTGTGTGCTTGGAGCCACTCTTGAGGTAGATCAGTCAGGTCCATTTGTTAGCGGAAAGGTGAATGATGTGGAAATAACTTTTTTTTAGTGTACACTGGTGCTACCCGTTCTACTGTTAGATCAGTGGAAATTCAAAATCTTCCTCTCTCGGGTGAGACAATCCAGGTTATAGGTGTAGCTAACAGACAAATAAATACTCCATTGACAAAACCAGTTGAAGTAAGATAGGGGCGTATAAAGATATGCATCGGTTTGTGGTGTGTGACAGTAGTCCTGTTAATTTGTTAGGCAGGGATATATTGTGTAAAATGAACTGTGCCATATACTGTTCACCAGATGGCATAGAATTGCAGACTCCAGACGAAGATAGTTTGTATAAATTGACAATGTTCATGATTGAGGCAGAGCAAGATAAGTTGTTTCCTGTTTTTGATAAAGAGAAACTTCCTGTTGAATTGAAAGAGGGAGTGAAAGAAAGTGTGTGGGATTTCACTGGAAAAGATATAGGTTTGATGAAAGGAGTTGATCCTGTGAAAGTGTCCATAAAAGAAGGTGCAAGTTATCCGAATATACCACAGTATAAAATGACTGCTGAAGTAATTGAAGGAATTACCCCAGTGATTGACAAAATGATTGAGCAGGGAATTTTACGAGAAATCGAGAGCAGTCCTTGTAATTTACCAATTATGGGATTGAAAAAGCCAAATGGGACATTTAGAATTGTGTAGTATTTGAGAAAGGTTAATACAATTGTAGTTCCATGTTGTCCAATTGTTCTGAATCCAGCAGTGATTCTGTACCAGATACCACATGATGCAGAGTGGTATACAGTGATTGATTTGTGCAATGCGTTCTTTACTGTTCCATTGCATCCAGAAAGCCAATCAATTTTTGCGTTTCGTTTCCAAAATCGTATCCTGGCATGGTGTAGAATTCCGCAAGGGTACACTGAGAGTTCATCGATTTTTAATCAATTGCTGAAGAAATCATTAGAAAATTTGAACATGCCTGGAGAATCTGTGTTAGTGCAGTATATTGATGATCTTTTGGTTGCATCAAAAACAAAGGATGCCTGTGTAGCTGACACAGTGGCATTATTGAATCATTTGGCAGAGGAGGGACATAAGGTGTCTCCATCAAAATTGCAGTTTTGCCAGAAGGAAGTACATTATTTAGGTCACAAGATTGCCAAAGGAATCAGACAAGTCACAATGGAGAGAATTAAAATGATACAGGGAATGCAGCCACCTAAAACTCAAAGACAGGTAAGAATGTTCTTAGGAATGGTAGGTTACTGCAGACAGTGGATAAGTGGTTTTCATTGATTGCTAAACCATTGCAGAGACTGACAAAAGCAGACATTAGAGACCCTATTGTGTTGACCAAAACAGAGATGGAAGCATTTGAACAGCTAAAAACTAAATTGCTTGAAGCACCAGCTTTGGGAATGCCTGATTGTGAAAAAGAATTTGAACTGTACTGCAGTGAGCGAGAGGGATGTGCTCTATCAGTATTTATTTAGAGGCATGAAAGAATGAGAAAACCAATTGCGTATTTCTCAGCTGTTTTGGACCCTGTTGCAAAGGCTTTGCCAGGTTGTCTGAAAGCGGTAGCAGCAACCAGTGTAAGTCTGGAGCAAAGTGAAGGAATTGTGATGGGATTTCCTGTGAGAGTCTATGTACCTCATTCAGTGGAGATTCTCCTCACAAAAGAAAAAACTCAGTACATGACTAACAGTAGAATGACACGTTATGAGAAAATAATTTTAGGAGCTGAGAATGTGACAATTGCAACATGTGTAAATGTCGACCCATCGAATCTGTTACCTGATACAGTTGAAGCAGAAGTGAAAGGTGAGCTTGATCATCAGTGTTTGGATGTTCTGGAGTATTGCACAAAGCCTCGTCCAGACATTAAAGATGAACCTTTACTCGAATCAGATTTTGTAATGTTTGTGGATAGATCGTGCTTGAGAAAAGGGAGTGGTGTTCTAAGTGCTGCATATGCTGTCTGTACAGTGGCAGAGGTGTTGGAAGCATCTTGTCTGAAAGGAATTCATTCTGCTCAGATAGCGGAATTGATTGTTTCATGAATCGGACAGAGGCCCGCATTTTCAAAATGAGTTAATGCAGATGATTTGTGAAGCTCTGGACATTCTCCTTCAGGAGTAGTTGAACAGGTAAATTATACGATTAAAAACAGAATTGCAAAGAAGTGTTTGGCAACAGGAAGGAAATGGCCTGATGCTTTGCTACTTGTTTTAATGACTCTGAGAAGCATACCTGACAGAAAAACTGGATTAAGCCCACATGAAATCTTGATGGGCAGGGTAATGAGACAGGCCTATGTACCAGTTAATAAGTTGCTAACTATAAATGATGACATCATACTGGATTACTGCAAGAATTTATCTGATGTAGTAACTTCTGTGCTCCACCAGGTGGGAACTGAATCAAATACCAAAGAGAAAACTCCAGCTCATGATCTAGTCCCTGGGGACTGGGTAAGAGTGAAAGTTCATCGCAGAAGGAATTGTTTGGTACCAAGGTGGCAAAGACCAAGTCAAGTGATCTAAATCAGTAATACTGCAGTTAAGTGTGCGGGATTGAAGAGGTGGGTTCATGCTAGTCACACCATCCGTGTGCCTGAACCTGAATACCCATACGACGGTGAAAGTACAACTGACTCTGATTCTGAGGGTGAACCAGAAAAGGATTCATATACTGAAGATCGACAAGAACGTCGATATCTGGAAGCATCAGAAGACAGTTCTGCGTCTGAAGGTGAAGGTGAAAGGGAGATTGTTGAAATACCAGATTCAGAAGATCAATCTGAAGATCGAGAATCGGTAAAGACAAGCACCAGTAAAGATGCAAAAGAAAGTGAAGAGAGAGCTGTTGAAAAGGAGAAAACTGAAACGCAAACTGAAAACTCTGGAAGTAGGAACGGAAATCCTGAAACTGGGGAAGAGGAAGTAACTCACGACAAGGATGAGATTCCAAGTACCAGTTATGAAAGAGTTCCTGACAGAGTGACAGTAGAGAGAACTAAGACCGATGAAGACAAAGACATTGTGAAAGTCATAATCAATGATACAGTAGAAGATACTGAAAGTGAAACTGATGACAGTACAGATGAGACTTCATTAAGAAAAAGCACAAGAAAAAGAGCTTGGAGAGTGGAGCATAACACTGTAGAGCCAAAGACTAAGAAAGTCTGCAAAGGAGACAATTGGCCTAAAGGGGCTGGAGGATTGAGATTCAAAATAGTAAATGCGACAAAAGAACAAGAAGAGCAAGTGAACGAAATTACCAGTCAGAAAGAAACACTGGGAAAGAAAATAGAGACTATTCAAAGGCCAAAAAGAGTAAGACGTCCAAATCAGAGGTACAAGTCACCTGGGTGGACATATATTGTTCTTCCACCAATTGTTGAAGTAAATAGCATTCAAGAAAATCTGTATGACCCAAAATCAATTGGGAAAAGTGAATAAAAAGGTAATCTAAGAGAAAAGATAGGTGTTCAAAGTATATGATATTAAAGTAAAAAGTCTGAAGTCCTGTGAGATGGTTTTTGTAAATATAGAAGAGGTCGGAGTTGACACAAGGTCGAAGAAAACTTGTTAGAAAATGTAATTATAGCATAGAAGTTGACACAAGGTCGAAGAAAACCTGTTAGAGTGCTGTGTGGTGTGAAAAATCATAAGTGACATAAGGTCGAAGAAACAGTGTTAGAGAAAATGGCAATGAATAACCATAAGACGAAATGTTCTATTTTTAGAAAATTGTGCAGGTGTTTTACGATATGTATGAGGTTGTTGACTATACTATGGATAATTTTAGCTATTGTGATTCCTTTCCAAACTAATTTAACAAAATTAAAACCGAATGTGAGTTTAAGTAAGCCAATTGAGAAAGAAAAAGTGCATGAGGTTCATGTGTACCAGCCAGAGTTGCATCAAGATAGGTCTATTAGTGATTACACCAAAAATACTTTTTCAAAATTATTGCTGGAGTACATTAAAACTATGAATGTTGATGACTGTTATGTTTGTGTAAAATTGCCAGCATCAGTGTCTTACTTATGGAGTTACTTGTAGTGTAATTGCAAGTTTATTTTACAAGACTGGGAAACTGGAATATCATTATTCCAATGTGGATGAAATATTTGCAAGGTTGAAGATTGATGCCACACTAAATAAAAGAAAATATGCAGAGGGGATGGGAGAATATTTTCTAGAAGTAGATGAGTTAACACACGAGTATGCATTTAATAATAATTTGACATGTAAAATGAGAGTTGAAGAAAAGGCATTTTTAAACATGGTTGAGGAAAGGAGAATTGCTTATAAACGAAAAGAGAAGATGAAACATGCAAAGTCTAAATATTATACGTTTGATGATGAGAATATTGAAGACAAGAATGTGCATGTGGCAATAAATATAGATGCACCAATGTTGGGAAAATTTTGTATCAGAAGAGATAATTCAATGTATGACAATTATTTTGTGGGTGCGAGTCAATGTGAAGACACCTATAGAATTATAGGGGTTGGGGATTTAAAGGTGGAAATGATCCTGTTTTCCCTGGAATTGATTTCATATGTGGGAATAAAGCTTATTATAGACTGCCGGACCATTGGTATGGGACATGTTATGTGGGTTTGGTCTTTCCTAAAATGTTCCATGTAGATAGACGTACTAATGGAAAGCATGAAATAGGTAAAGTTCTAAGTCGAAAAAGAAGAGAGAGTGTGTTAGAAATAATAGGTGATGTATTTGGAGCACTGATACCAGCAGTGGGAATTTCGTTTAATGCAAATAGAATCAGAAAATTGTCCACAATAGTTGATAAATTATCAACAGATACAGCAGGAGGATTCCTAATGGTAGATACTGAAATGGTTGCTATGAGAGCTATGGTTATGCAAAACCGACTTGCCCTTGATATAATTTTAGCAAAAGAGGGAGGAGTCTGTGGAATATTGAAAGTTCAACATTGTTGTACCTATATTCCAGATAAAAGTCAGAACATTGAAAAATATATTATAAATATTACAGATTTGCATAAAGAAATTGAACCACTGGAGGTTGAAGGTGTCCTTGTAAGACTGGGTAAAAGTTTCTCAGCAATTAAACATTGGTTTCAAGAATTAGGTAGTTCAATTATAGGTAAGATACTTAATCCAGTAACAGTTATAGTGATAGTGATTTTCTTTATAAGGTTATGCTGTATATACAAAGGTAGAAGACATTTTAGAAACTTGATGAAGAAAAGGAATGAAGAACGATTGGCAAGAATGAGAGAAAAGAATGAGATAGAAAAGGAAGAAATTAAAGAAAAGGTTTTCAAAAATTCAAAAGAGAAAGAGACAAAAGTATAGATAATATTAACAAAAGGAAATTGAACATGTTCTGGTACATTTTTCAAAATTTTGAGGGTTATTTGGTGATAGAATCACCATATGAGGGAATTGATGGAGCGAGGTGGCAAACGCAAAATTTTGTGTACCCCTCGCAAAGTTAATGTCCCATAATGATAATAAGTACTGATTGCATGTTTTGCGAAAATAACCAACCATAGAGTAAAATGCACACATTATTTTTATTATTACACACGGAGGAAACTTACCTTTGCTTGCATGTTGCAGTAAATCCAGCTAATATGTATTGTTATCGTGTTGTGAATTAATGTGCAGCGTAATTGTAAACGAACGCAATTTAAATGTGCTTACTGTACATGTTTCTATGTTAAGAGGTGGTCGAAATTGTAAGTATAAAACGCATTTATGTCGTTTTTTGCTAGGTAACAACTAATGGGAAACATTAGTATGGTGGGAGGTAAACAGAACGGGTTTCAATTCAATAATTAACATAAATTGATGTTTGTTTCTACGAGAACCCCTTGCAGCATGGCTCAGGCAGGACATGTCCATTCATGGACTGAGGTGGGAAGCAGACTGGGAGGACAAGATCTCGCTTTATGCGGATGATGCGCTCGTATACTTAACACCCCCGGCACGGTCTCTGGAGCTCCTACTAGCTACTTTCACGACATATGGGGCAGTATCTGGCTATAAAATTAATTGGACGAAATCTTTACTTTATGTCTTACACGGCCCCACACCACGGCTTCCACCGGGATGCGAATTACAAGTCACAACCAGGGGATTTAAATATTTAGGGATCTATGTCACCCCGACAGAATACATTTTTATGGAAGAAAATTTAATGAAGCCCCTGGGACGACTTCGAACAGATGTCAAACACTGGAGGTCCCTCCCGTTGACATTACTGGGGAGGGCCGCGCTATTCAAAATGCTGGCACTACCCAGGTTCCTCTACGCCCTCCAGAACACCCCCTTTCCAGTCCCCCTTTCATACTTTAAAGCCATTGAAGCGGAAGTGTCCACATTATTATGGGATGGGAAGCCGCCCTGGATAGCGCAACATAAATTAACGAGAAGCTGGTATGACGGGGGTATTGCCCTGCCAAATGTTAAATTGTACTACTGGGCCTCGCAACTGATAGTACTTAACCAATGGCTGTATGTCCCAGAGGACGAACCGGCATTCAGATTAGATAGGAGTATCCTGCCAGCAGATCGACTCATGAGGGCACTGTACACCACCAAAAGACAGACTGCACTCACAGGACCAACGGCGCACACTATAAAAATATGGTACACAGCACAAAAGGCGCTGGGATGGGAGGGGGTGCTGACTCAAGCTACTCCCTTTGGGAGACGCGGCGTTTGGGCACCCAGGCAAACACAAAGGGTTTCAGACAGTGGGACCTCATTGGCATCAATAAGATAGGTGATTTGTGGAAAAAGGGTGAGATAATACCATTCGCCGACTTGAAAGCAAAATACGGGATGGCAGAAACGGAACTCTATAGGTACATACAGGTATGACACGCACTGCAAGGCGCAATCCCTCCGGACACACAATTGGCTGAATCTGCCCCTCTGGAGGATAGACTCCTCACAGATTACATGGACAAGAAGGCTACCTCACAAACATACCGAAAACTGATCAATAATCAACCAGACCCCTTGATAGATTTGAGGGACAAGTGGCAGGCTGAGTTGGGGGAAATAGAAGACTCGGACTGGATGGATGCTCAGGCATCGGCACGAGAGGCGGCGATCCCCTCCCGACTTAAACTCATACAACTTAAAATCTTGCATCGAGCATACTACCCACGCACCATGTTACACAAGCTGGGGCACACACCTGATCTGCTTTGTCTTAGAGGTTGTGGCCTTCCAGGGACATTTTATCATATATTATGGGAATGCCCCAACATACACCGTTACTGGACCAGGGTGCTAGCCGTAATTTCGGAGGTGGGAGGAGCCGAAGTTCCCTGTGATCCAAAGTGCTGTCTCGTAAATATCTGGCAGCCCACTGACTTGAACTTGGCATTGCAAAATTGGGCCACGTTGGGGATGACGATTGTAAAACAGAACATAGCTAAGAACTGGGGTTCCGGGGTCTCACCTACATGCGCACAATGGGAAAGAGATATGGATGTCGCCATGGTGGCAGAAAGGGCAGTCTAACACACATAGGGGGTGCCCCAAGAAATGGTCCAGAATATGGGGAAAGTGCAACGATTTCCGAGGCAACATCTGTGACCCTCAACAAACGACCCCCTCCCCTGAAGAGAGTCCGTAACTGCCGGCGACCGGTTGTGATGGGCGGGCGCAGGGACTGGAAAGATGCTGTACTTAGACCAATGCTGGGGGCGGTGTTACCGTTAAACTGTATTGAAATTGGTGTTGTGTTGGAACAGCTATGTTGCATGAGTTGAAACAGTACAATATATGTTATAACCGGGATAGTGATACCTGATGTTGTTGCAGTTAATGGAATAAATAACTATGTATGGAACTATGCTGAAAAAAAATGAAGGTTTTTGGAAAGGAAAAAAAACAAAAACTGGAGGATCCTCCAAGTGGGAGAGAAAATATTTGAAAAACCCAGATTCGCCTACAAAAGAACGTCTAACATTAAAGACATGGTCGTAAACACAAGACCCAAGACTTCCACCACACAGGTCAACACCCTGTGGGGACTGCCCCCCGTTACAGGTCACTTCCCCTGTGGTAAATGTGTGGTATGCCCCTTGACAAAAGCCATCAAAACGATTCCCTTAACAGACACCTGGGTTTGGACTCAAAAGACACATTCCAATTGTAATACCAACAATTGTATATACCTGCTAACATGCCCCTGCAATCGCCAATATGTTAGTATGACCAGGCGCATGATCAAAACTAGAATCACGGAACACAGGAGCAACATTCGATGCTGTAAAACAACGACTAAACTGTACACACACTTTGCAGAAGCATTACATTCATCCAACAATTTCCAATGGACTATCTTGGAACACAACAAAAAGAGTCCCTGTTCAGGAAAGAACAACGCTGGGTTTTTAAACTGTCTTCTCATATACGAGGTCTCAATGATGATATCTCATCGGCAACCCTTAACAACTGACCCTGGGAAGTATCATAAGAAGTTCATTTACCGAGGGTCTTACACCCATCGTTGAATAGCCCCTCCCTGTGTAGACCTTTGCCTTAATCCCAAGATGCCCGGCCTTCAGTGGATAACTACCTGACACCCCCGACTTTGGATTTGTATGTACGTACACCCTACATACACTCCCTATATAGTATGGTAACCTGTACTAAGGTTGGCTGTCATACCCCCATGTAATTACACCCTACATACACTCCCTATATAGTATGGTAACCTCTACTAAGGTTGGCTGTCATACCCCCAATATTAAGCTATTACCAACCACCCCTTCATACATTGACTCGCTCAAGATACCATGCGATATACCACTGCCCTTATGCAGGCCAAGATTAACAATACTGCATTCACACAACATCATGATTCAGCTAAGACCCACACACAGCGCAAACATAGGCTGTACATAAAATTACACACCCATTGCCAATGATATTTTCATTAACGCTGAAGATACCATGCGATATATCACTGCTCTTATGCAAGCTAGGATTAACATTACTGCATCTACACAATGTTACGGTACAGCTAAGACCAACCAACAGCGCATACATAGGCTGTACACGATATAACACGCCTACTTTCATTAGCACCAAATATAGCGCATTCACATCACAAAATTATTAAATCTAGGCCACATGTGGCGTTTGATGACAGTAGTTCCATCAAAGCATCCCTCACTGAACTACTGTTACGGGACTCAATAAAGTTTTTCATACACACCACACCAAGATGGCGGCGTAAGTCAGCTTTCTAGTCCCGACGAGCCTGTCCTGTCAAATACATCAGCTTCCGGGAAGACAAGCTACGGGGATCCGGAGCAAGGATAGGCATACCGGCGAGTTGCCGCCAGCCACTCGTGAGTATTCTTGACATGTACCATTACGGTAAGCCTGATTGCCTTTACCCCGGTTTCTTATTAATACCTCACTAACAGTCATCCCCTTTCCTTAAAGGAGCGGAGCAACTTTGTGCTCCCTATCACCCCTGTTGGGTAGTAGTTCCTGGTACCACGGGTGAGTGAACACACGGAAAGTTTTAATTGTTATTACTGAAGTTTTATTTCGTCTGGCTTATGTTTCAGTTCACTGCAATTGATGAAATTGTACCATAAATATTCCTCAAAAATAACACGCGGTAAATGTTCTTTACCTAGCCGATTTTCAATTCGATATGATATACGTGTGTGTTTTTGCTAATACCGGCAAAATTCAATTTGCCTTACATTGACAACAATACCTGGTTTCACTACCCCACTACTGAACTAGGACAGCTTAATGTTGTGTTTATATGTTTGTATGTCTGCAGCAGCATGCCGGTTACCTCACTATACAAACGGGGGGCACCTATACTTTCACAATGTGATGACGATACAGCGGCTATGCTATCGGGCACTTGACGCATAACCAACATGGGCAACACTATGGCGCGTTCTATAACTTACTACTCCCCTCCCGGTCACGCGATTTGATGAAGGTCCACGATGTGACTACGATTTTGCCATTGGGTAATTACCGGAGCTACACTGCCTTAAGCAGGCATGTCCTTCTTACTTAATACTGGAGTGCTTCCCAAATAAGTACCTAGTATGATCGGGTACTTGACGGTATGACAATATGGCTACATGCTTAAGGTGGCAATCCAAAGAATGCATGGGTTCTATGCCCACTCATGGTGGTGGTGCCTGTGACACAACCACCATCCTCACGTCCACTTGGACCTCAGGCACCACAATTGACCACAGGCATCTAGTACATAGCAAACTCCATACTTTCCCCCCATTGTAGTTTTTAACCACCCTTCCCTACCTCCCACGCCTAAACCCTGTATTTCTATTATGTTTTTTCCCACAGGTTCTACATAGCCCGGTACAGCACTACTAGGCCCCACGACAGGCTACCCCCAGAAAATTCCTGGAACCTGTCTTCCGATCATGCACTTTAATTTCACACATAGGTCCTGAAGAAGGGCCAACCGATTCCCTAGGAACATCTAGGCACGAAACATGTCGACCTCACACTAGTGACAGCCTGGTAGGATCATTACAATCCGACAGGGCGTCCAATTCCTTTTAATTAGGCGGGATCTACCTTATTATTAAAACTTTATTGAGCATAGGACTGACCCTGACCTATTTTAGACCACTTTTACACGTGCACCACATCCCACATTGTCCCCTTACCCCCACGCATCCAACAGCTTCTCCTAAAAAGATCTCAGACAAAGAGCCCCGGAAACGGTGAGCCCGTCGAGCACTGCAGCGACGGCTCGACGAGGAGCAAGGCCCAATGATGAAGCATGACACCTCTCGGGGTGTGTGAGGGCAACATGACAAAAGTTTTGTCTTTCCCTTCCCTTCTACTCCCTAGGAACTGCATTCCCCTTGTCTGACATGTTTCTGGGAACGCCCACAGCAACACCCATTGCTGCGGAACACTGCGCTGCAGAGTGCCATATGTACAAGGCTGTGTTAAGCCACGCAAGGTGGCTTAGCACAACCTTGTAAATATGGGCTTGCATAGAGGGCCACTGGAGTGTCAATAAGTGATACTCCGGTGGCGTTAGGGGCTTGTAAGGTTTTCTGTTGAAACATTGCCAGGTTTGGGTGTAAGGTAGTGCCCAGTCACTTGAAACTGCAAAGAATAAGAATGGTAACTCTCCACAACCTCTTTAGAACATTTTGTGGTCCTGAAGAAATATCAAGAAGAAAACAGAAGAGCCTGCCAGGCTACTGTGGAAAAGAAGACCGAAGGACTCCTGGCTCATGCTAATACTCATGCACGGGAACCTCTCTCCAAGGGTCAAATGGTTGGTCTCCTGTTGTTGCTACAAGGGAAAAATGCAGAACCTTGTAAATATGGGCTTGCATAGAGGGCCACTGGAGCGTCAATAAGTGATGCTCCGGTGGCGTTAGGGGCTTGTAAGGTTTTCTGTTGAAACATTGCCAGGTTTGGATGTCGGGTAGTGCCCAGTCACTCGAAACTGCACAGAATAAGAATGGCAACTCCCCACAACCTCTTTAGAAAATGTTGTGGTCCTGAAGAAATATCAAGAAGATAACAGAAGAGCCTGCCAGGCTACTGTGAAAAAGAAGGCTGAAGGACTCCTGGCTCATGCTAAAACTCATGAATGGGAACCTCTCTCCAAGGGTCAAGTGGTTGGTCTCCTGTTGTTGCTACAAGGAAAAAATGCAGAAGTACGCCCTGACAGATTACTTAGGAATGGACATTGAGAGATCCCTGCCTTAAGAAATACTAAGCATCTAGAAGCCTTACTGAGCAACTGAAGGTTGTAGGAGAGACTAGGAGTGGCTTTCACAGAATCAAAAACATTTGTGACTTGAAAATGTTTTGACTTCCAGAGGACAGGAAACCAGTGCTATCCCAGGGAGGTAGCACCTTAGGCAGACAAGACTTCCAGGTTTGTCCCTCTCAGAGCTTGATTCCCAGAAGAAAGTACTTTTGGGTAAACGCAGTGAGCCTTATTGAGCCCTGCTAAGCTACAGCCTGTCCCTTATCTGTAGAGAGGAGATCACTTAGTATTGAGGATCATGCTTATCCTGATGAAGTCCTTGTAAAATTAATCATATGGAGCCTGATTCTCGGAAGGGCACACGAAATGCGAGACTCCAACTGATACAGTTCTTCATAGTACACAGGGTTTATTTGACGCCGGGAAAGATTCAGAGGTACTTTCAGACACGAGACGCAGCATGCCCCAGATGCCACAAGGAAGGAGTGGAATTAGAACACTTGCTTTGGGACTGCCCAGAGATAGGGACTAACTGGGTGGAAGTGGGAGCACTTTTAAACGAAGTCACGGACAGGGATCTGACCTATGACATGGCTACATGTCTGTTACTCTGGTTTCCACACACGCCCAAAACGAAAACAACGAGTACATTTATAGATTTGGGGCTCATGTCAGCGAAAAGGGAGATTACTCTACACTGGAAATCTAGGGAAGGTCCATCCTATAAGCGCTGGAGGGCGGAGCTTTGCAAATGGGCGAGGTGCGAGAGCACTGTCCGGCTGCGACAGGCTCAGTGCTCCAAACAGGAAAAGGCCTTGGAGCATGCGAGAGCATGGGAAACGCTAGTGCTGGCCTTGTCGAACCCACAGATAGAAGAAGAAAGCTAGAGCACTAGGAATGCATGAACGACATCCAGAGACCCCATTAAGTTGGGCATTCATCCATGACAACTGCATGACACATGATGCACTTTTTTGTGTTGCTACACCCACACCACTTGGGGGGGAGGGGGGTACGTTTTGGACTTTGTTGGAGTATACTGAGGACATGTTTGGTCGTTGAGGGTGTTGAATTTCGTAATATTGCTGTATGATGAAACCTTCAATAAAATATGTTTTTCAAAAAAAATGGAGCCTGATTCTCGAAAGGTATTTTACGAGTAGTATTTTTACAACTGTGGAGTCCCATATTTATACGCGCGGAGACTCCGCAGTCGTAAAGATACTACTCATAAAATACTTTTGTGAATAGCAAACAATGGTTACTTACACAAGAGTGCAAGTTTACCTTTGTCATTCAGGTCCACAAGCTCCAAAATAGAGTTTGAAATGCATTGATTATTACCTGGAAAGCAAAGGTAAAAGAGAATTGATTCATCCCAGCACCATTTATAGATGATTAGAGTTACCCAATATACAATTTAAACGGGTCCTCATTGATCTCCAGAAGGAGTGTTTAATTCTAATTGAACTGGGCCTCCCATAATGGGGGAAGAGGGGAGGAAGTTCAATATAATGTCACCCTCAAACCATGATGTATGTAAATGTTTTTTGTAAAAGGTTTTGAGTCCAATATGTACCATTGAATTTAAATGTGTAGATTGTTTAGTCTGTAACAGAAGGAACTTTGTGATAGACCAGGCTTAAATCAATCAATCAAGCGGCTACTCACCTGTGGGGGTCTCAAGGCACTGGGGGGGCACTGCTGATCCATCTGGGCGAGTAGGTTCAGTCGAATAGCCGAGTCTTGAGAGCCTCCCTTAATTGGGTCAGTGTCTGGGATTGCCTTAGGTGGAGGGGCACGGTGTCTTGGCAGCCAGGTAGGAGAAGGATCTTCCTCCAGTTCTGGTCTTGTGGATCTATGGGATGATGGCCAGGGCAAGTTGGGCGGAGCAAAGTTGTCTGACTGGTAAGTGTAATGGGAGGTGGTGTTACAGGTATGCTGGTCCTACATTGTGGAGAGCTTTGAAGGCATATGTGAGGAGCTTGAAGATGATTCTCTTGTTGACTGGGAGCCAGTGGAGTTGTCGAGTTGTCGAAGGTTTTTGGTGATGTGGCTGAGGCGGAAAATGTCAAGGACAAGTCTGGCAGTGGCATGTTGAACATTCTGTAGCATCACTTCTTGAGCTGTTTCAGGGTGACGCCGGCGTTAAGTGCATTGCCGTAGTTTAGGCTGATGGTAATGAGTGCATGAGTAACCGTCTTTTTGGATTCTGTGGGGAACCATCTGAATGTCTTCAGAAGCAGGAGCGTGTGGAAGCAGGATGAGGATACAGCGTTTATCTGGTAGTTCATTGTGAACGAAGAGTCCAGTACGATGCCGAGGTTTTGTGCATGATCCGCGGGGACGGGAGAGGTGCCCAGTGTGGCGGGCCACCAGGAGTTGTCCCGGGTGAGTGAGTGGGTCTCAGGATCAGTACTTCGGTCTTGTCCGAGTTGAGCTAGAGGCACCTATTCTTCGTTACAGTCTTCATCCCGCTGTGAAAGTTGATTCTGGCGGTTGTGGGTTCATTGGCAAGGGAAACCATCAGCTGGGTGTTGTCTGCGTAGGAGACGATGTTGAGTTCGTGGTTTCTGACGATGGCCGTGAGGGGGGCTATGTAGATGATGAAGCGTGTGGGGCTCTGGGAGGAGCCCTGGGGCACTCGGCAGCTGATCTCTTTAGGCTCTGAGAGGAACGGAGGTAGCCTGACTCGCTGTGTTTGGCCGGTAAGGAAGGAGTGGATCCAGTCCCATGCATTGTCCCGGATGCCAGCATTGTGGAGTGTTGTGAATAGGTTGCAGTGGGAGACGGTGTCAAAGGCAGCCGAGAGGTCCATTAGGATGAGGGCTGCGGTTTCATCTTGGTCGAGGAGGGAGCGGATGTCATCAGTGGCATCGAGGAGTGTGGTCTTGGTGCTCTGGTTGCTTCAGAAGCCGGATTGGGAGATGTCCAAGAGGTGGTTCTCTTCGATGAACTCGTAGAGCTGGTCATTGAAGACCTTCTCAATGACCTTGGCTGGGAATGGGAGGAGGGAGATGGGTCTGAAGTTCTTGAGGTCTGTGAGGTCAGCGGATTGCTTCTTCAGCAGGGAGTTGATATTAGCGTGTTTTCAGTCACCGGGAAGGTGGCGGTTTCGATGGAGCAGTTGATGGTGTGGTGAAGCTTGGGGCAATGGAGGTGGCTGCTCTATAGAACGGGCAAGAGTCCAATGGGTCTCCAGAGTAGATGCTCTTCATGGCCTGGAGTGTGTCATCTGTAATGAGCGGAGTCCAGTTGAGCAGGATCTGTTTGGGTGCGGTGTGGTTGCGTGCCAGGCATTGTGGCAGTGTCTTGGGTGGCTTATTGAGAAACATGCTCCACACATCAGTAAAATAATATTTCACAATTATTGCTGAATGGCGAACCTTGTTCATGGAATAATGTGAGACCAAGAAATGTAACAATGTCCTGAGGTTAAACCTTTGACTGTTGTGAACAGCAAGGCTTTCCTAACACCTGCTGCTTTATGGTCAGCCTTCACTTTTGCTTAAGTCCCAGTTTGCCAAAAACATTGACTTTCAAGTCACACTTTTAGATTTCTTCGCACCTTTCCTGTAAGACTTTTAAAACCCATATCGTTGCTTTTTTACCCTTTTTGTTTTCTTTCCGTTTGTTAGATTATTCTTGACTTTTCTAAAATTGTTTGCTAATTTATATTGTTTTCTTAACCTTAATATTGTTTGGTACTACTTGAAAACACATTTCTCGATGGAAATGACTCTCCTTGTGCCAAAACTCCTATGGGTTAAACAGAGAGTCCCTAAGAACTGTGTCATGGCCTAACCAGATTCTGTTTACAGGTTTGAAGAGGTATCTCAAATTAATAATCCACTCTCTGACAACAGACCCAGGAAAGTTGGGTCCTTGAAGTAGGTCTCTCTTCAAATACCCTGTTCCCTATCATACAGGGTGACAAAGCCAAAAAGATGACCATCTAGAGCTCATCTCCCTGTGAAGAAGAGAGGGTGTACTTAAAACCTTGCCAACGTACAGTGTTGCTGAAATACTATCGTGGGGCTAAAGAACCTTCATCATCCATTTTTGAGCTAACCCTACAATTTAGGGCTCCCACCTCCTCGACCCAGAATCCAGAAGATTGCTGGAATTTGGGAGTGAGGCATGTGTTTTGTAAAGAATCTTTGGAAGAAAGAGGATGATTCTGTTTTATTGTTGACCCCTATTTAGAGGATTAATGGAAATTCCTCACTCCTGGCTTGTAACTTTTAGCTTGCAGTGGTCTCACACCCCACAATGGGTTACACCAGTCCCTAAACTTTCTTTCAAGACCACTGAGGAGTAGACTTACTGAACTGCATAGTGGTAGCTTGGCTGTACTGGCCTCAGACTGCCCTACCACTAGACACATGTTCTACTTGAAGAGGTTGTTGAACCATGTTCAGGAGCCGCTGGCAATGGCTGTAAATATCCTAGAGCTCAGAATGTGAGTATTTATCCGGGCACAAATGAGACAAGCAAGAATATATTTTGGAATGATAATCCATCAAAAAGATCAAAACGTAGTCTTAACTCTTCTATGACCAGAAATAGCAGAGTAATGCCACTTTTTATCACATCAAGTGTTATTTATTTAGTAGGAACAAAAATAGCTTATTAACCGAAATGCAACTTAGTTCATCGCATCAGAGGTCCATTAAAATGAAGATCTTCTAATTCCTTCTGGGTCCGTTTGTCCTTGATCGATCTTAACTCTGTCTAAGAAAGACTGAACAATTCCAACCACCTGATGGGAAGGAATCACTGGCTGATCATAAGTAAGTGGTGACTCAGGATAGTGATGATATAAGGTATTAGCCAAGACATTCTTTAAGCTAGGAATAGAAGTATTATTTAAATCATAAATAAAAATGGCCATTCACCTTGTCAATTTTGTCAGCATTTCGGATTTCATATATAGGCCAGCTTCTAGGGTTTAAACAGCTTTATTAAGGAACATAATGTTTGCAAAAGAATAAGTAGAACGACAATTATAAATATAACTGAACAAATATGCAGAGCAAGAAATTTGTAAACATGAAAAATTTAGATATTACTGGCAATGAAATATAGTAATACATATATTTATAGTAAAAAGCTACAGGATTCATACAGTATAAATAAGCTTGTGTGGGGGGAATTTTATGCTTATGGAAGGAAAGGAGAGGGGTAAAAGGGGAAGAGTGGGAATAACATTGTTTCGAATCTATGTATCATTTTGAAATGACCAGTCAAAACACAGTACAAATCATCATAA
Organism: Lissotriton helveticus; assembly: GCF_964261635.1. Taxonomy (NCBI): domain Eukaryota; kingdom Metazoa; phylum Chordata; class Amphibia; order Caudata; family Salamandridae; genus Lissotriton; species Lissotriton helveticus. Next base: position 1,557,029,508 of record NC_136069.1, on the reverse strand, counting down.
ATAAACTAACAATAAAATATTATCATATTTATAAGAGTAATGATAAGATATTAGAAAGATAACAAGGGAATGAAAACAATTTAGGGAGGTTTAAAAGTAGAAGAATTTGAAGATGGATCAATGGCAAAAGATGCACAAATGTGGTTAAATATGATGTGAGGTATTGATATACAAGATCTCTATTATGTAACCCAATGGTTGAAATTGTGTATGCTCTGTCTAGCCAATGCTGACAGCAAATTACATACCACCAGGTTTTAGTGGCAATATTAGATGTGCATTTCCAATAAGCAGTGATGTTTTGGTATGCAATAGCAAGTAAAACGTCACACAATTTTCTTAACATGACTGAGGTGCCTTTGTACATCGAGAGAGCCCAAACAATTTGAGGTAAAATCAACAAGGAGCCTTGGTGTTTGGGGAGAATTCGGAAATAGAAAGCGGGGTAAAGCGAAGTCATTATAAATTACAAATGATGGCTGAGTGAGAGTGGGAGTTCTAGATGTTTTGTGAAGTTTAAGCCATAGTTAACACCTCAGGTCCTGATATTGTTAATGCCCTGCCAGAAAACTTTCTATGTCACACGTTGGACCGACCTGCTAGAAGAGGGGGAGGACTTGTTGATATCTATCATAGTAGTCTTGAGCCCTCTTTCTCTATAGCCTCAAATAAAGCATGTGAAGCGCTGTCTATTAGTGTTCACCTCTCCCCCCAGAATACCATTAAAGTGATGCTAATTTATTGTTCTTCAGGGCCTATATGCACCTTTTTGGATTCGCTCAGTGCGCTGCTGGAAGAAGGGCTTTGCGCAAACTCCTTTACGATAATGGGAGATTTTAACTTTTATCTGGAAGATGCCTTAGACATGGATAATAAGAGACTTATGGATCTTATGGGTGGAGAAGGGCTAGACCAAAGGGTGGTTGGCCTGTCACATATAGCAGGGCATTCCCTGGATGGCATTTTTTCTAACAACGCTGGCCTGGATATAGTGGAAATTCTACCCCTTTCATGGTCAGATCATGCAGCCATCATCTTCACTCTATCTCAGCTGCCTCACAACCAAGCCAATTCCAAGCCAAGGGAAGAGATTTCCGTCCGGGCATGGAAAAATATAGATGGGGCTGAGATGGGCAAGTTCCTGACCTTGAATATTCCCAGCTTTCCCGCCAATGTAGATAAGGCAGAGGAGAGTTACTCAAGGTGGATTGAGAGCGCATGTGACTGATTCGCGCCGGGAAAACATTTTACTCCCAGGCGAGCCCAGCTTTCTGCCCCTTGGTTCTCTGACTCTCAATCATAAAACAGATTGTAAAAGGCTTTAGAGGACTTGGAGAAATGGGTGTAGCACTAACAATAAAGAAAAGTATAAAGAAAGCCTCACCATATATAAGAAACTGATATCTGAGACTAAAAAAGCCTTTTTTCCGAGCAGATACTGAAGGCCAACTCTTCTTCCAGATAATTGTTTAGAACTATTTCAAAACTGACTATCCCCACTAAATTCAGCTCACACTGCGGACCCGCACTGTGTGAAGCCTTAGCCTCCTATTTTAGGAACAAGGTGAAAGGGATTTTTTCTTCCTTCTATAAAGCTCATGGGGAGGTGGGGGGAGCGGCAAACAGCCTCGAATCAAGGAGGACGTCATCTGATAGATTAGAGGGTTTTAGTCCCTAAAGTGCACTGACGTCCTTAATCTACTGTGTGCGGCTCGGCCGGGATCCCCCAATGATCCCTGCCCGGTTGCCGTACTAAAAATCTGTCCTGAGGTCATCGCAACCACTCTTACCCCCGTGTTTAACACCATCATCGACGTGGGTGAGTATCCTAGGAGGTGGAAGTCCACCTCGATACTTTCCTTAATAAAAAAGCCCAATTTGGATGAAAACGATCCGAACAACTACAGATCAATATCCCAACTCGCGCTACGGGCCAAGTTGCTGGAGAAGGCTATAAATCAGCAACTAAGCTCTTTCTTTCAGAGGACTAAGGCTCTTGACCCCCGCAGTTTGGGTTTCGTGCAGGTCACAGCACGGATTTGGCCCTTATCATGGCCACTGAGGAGGTTAGAGTTGCCGTTGACCAAGGAGGGATGGCTGTCCTGATTCTAACGGATCTGTAGGCCGCCTTGGACACGGTTCACCACGGGGTGTTGATGGACCGGTTGTCGAAGGCGGGGGTGGAAGGCACAGCCTGAAGCCTCCTGAAATCCTTCTTGGCCGACAGAATCCAAACAGTTGACCTGGGGTTGAACAAATCTAAACCTTTTACCCTCCCTTGCTGGGTGCCGCAGGGGTCCTACCTGAGTCCTACGCGTTTTAATATCTATGTCAGCCCTCTGGCGGCCTTGAGAAAGATCTTTTGGTCTGCAACTTATATCTTACGCAGATGACACCCAAATTGTGTTATCCATTCAAAAAGGGTCCCAAGGGGTTATGGCAGGGAGATGCCATGATGGTCTAAAAGACCTTGATGGCTGGATGGACTCCAACTGCCTCAAGTTGAATGCTGGGAAGACCGAGGACATCATATTTGGGAACAACCCTAACATCTGGGCCCCTGATATGTGGCCTGAGGCATTGGGAAAGCTACCAGTCCCCGCTGGTAAGGAAAAAACCTGGGTGTTATCGTGGATCAGAATCTTGATTTCGGGGATCAGGTCAGTGGAGTGGTTTCGACCAGCTTCCATATCCTCAGGATACTGAGGAAAATCACATTTTTATCTTTCTGGTGATGGTTTTAGGACAGCAGTTTCAGCTCTCATCTTATCGCGCTTGGACTACTGTAATAGTTTGTACCTGAATGTGAAAAAAAACCACAGGTACAGTCTGCAGTTGGTACAAAACGCGGTGGCGAGACTGCTGACAGGGATCCCAAGGCTTGCCTCGGTACAAAAGGGACTTCGGCAACTCCATTGGCTGCCAGTAATAAGACGAGCACAATTTAAAGCGCTGTGCATTGTCCTTAAAGCTCTGATGGGCAGTGGCCAAGAGTTTTTGAGTAGGTGTTTCAAATGGTACATTCTAGGGAGAGCGTTGCGCTCTGCCGAAGGCAGCCTAGTTGTGGTGCCACGAATAAAAAAGGCCAGTTGGGGAGGAAACAGCTTCTCATATGGTGCAGGAAAGGCCTGGAACAGCCTGCCGACTCATCTCAGGAATGCATTGGAGCTACTCTCTTTCAGAAAGGGGCTTAAGTCGTGGTTATTCAGGGATTAGATCTTCATGTGCTCTAGGGAGTCAGTTTGTAGCGCCAGGACGCCCTTGGGTATAAGTGCCCTTTATAAGCTCCTAATAATAATAATAATAGTTTGTTCCAAAAGGAGGTAGGCAGCAAGCATACTAAGTCAGCCTCCAATAGGAGTTCTATACAACTTTTAGGTCTAGAAGGAGGCATGACCATCAGACCTTTCTATAGAAGAGACGGTTTGTTTTGGTATAGTAGATAAAAAGTGGAGTATTGAAGGATCTTTAAGGGCAGTAGAAGTATCTTCAGGTAGAGTAATACAAATATCTAATAGAAAATTGATTTGGAGGGAGATTTGAATTGAAAGGATGAAGGACAGTTAAACGTGTGCTGAAATTGAGGAGAGGAAGTTAGACTGTTATCAAGGAATACGTCTCCAACCCAAACAAGGCCTCTATTGTTCATGTTCTCCAAAAGAGAGGTTGATTATGAAGTTTAATAAGATTATTACACCAAATAGATAGTCAGAAAAAATTAGGGTGGGTAAGTGAATGTGTAGAAAGAGGAGAGGGTAATGTTTAAAGTCTGGGGAAGAAAAATGTGCAGGAGAAGAACAGTGAGAAAGATACTCTTGAAAAGAAAAAGGAGAAATTAGGGATTTTTCTACTGTTCACCAAAGCAATGAAGAGGAGGCAGCTTGTCGAACTAAAAGCCTCATGATATTCTTTAAAATCAGGCAAATTGATTCCCCGTCATATCTGACACATTTTGGCATATGGAGGTACAAAGATTCTTCTTGTTAATGAAAAACTTTGATAAAAGAGAATACGTTTTCTTAAAAGAAATATGAATGGGTATCATTCTTTAAGGTATAAAGAATTATGGGAGAGATAGGGTGGTTCAGGAAGATAGTAAGGTTTCAGTTCAAAGTATAAGGTCTTTAAGATTAAGGGAAATAGAAGAGATAACAGAATTAGAGAGCCATATGCCTAGATATTTAGTGGGAGTCCAGCTAAAACAGGAGGAGGAAAATAATTATTTTGTACAATACTTGTATCAAGGGAGGATTTCAGTTTTATCGATATTGCATTTATAGCTAAAAACTCTGGAAAAATTAAGAATAGTCTGAGAAAGAGCTGATAATAAGATCTCAGGATTGGAAATAAATAGAAGAATGTCATCAGCATAAGCTGCAATCTTTAAATGATTTGTATCGTATTGAAAGCCAGAAATTAATAGATTCTGCCTTAGAGAGAAATGGTTCCAGCACATGAATGAATAATAATGTGGAGAAGGGACAGCCTTGTAGCACATATCTGTGAAGAGGAAGGTAGCGTGAAAATATACCATTTAAAATTATCGATGCCATTGGGAAATCAGAAAGATTAGAAATTAAGGAGAGGAGTTCAGGGCCAAAACCATGTCAGTGCAAGTTTTTAAGTGTGGAGTGGCAATTAAGTGTATCGAAGGCTTTTTCGGCATCAATTGTAATGGCCGCAAGAGGATAATACAGAGTCGGTACTTCACTTACGATAGAAAGTAATAGCCTAGTATTACCTGAGACCATATGCCCTTTTATGAAGCCAACTTGTTCACGATCAACTAAGTGGGGTAAAAAACATTTGATGCGTACAGCAAGAAGCTTAGCAAGATCCTATAGTCAACGTTGACCAAGGAGATAGGTCTATAATTTTTACAAAATGTAGGATCTTTACCCGATATAGGGATAAGGCAAATTGCAGCCTCAAAAACTTTCCTCTGGGAGAGTGAGCGGAAGATAAGGCTTAGAACAAAGTGAGCAATTTTGGAAGTAAAATAGAGGAAAATTTAAAGTAAAATTCAACAGAAAAAACATCTGGACCAGGGGTTATACCTTTTTTTAATGACTGTGAGTCAGTAGTTATTTCCATAAGAGAACTATACCATCCAAGTTTGATATTAGATTATTTGTTAACTGAGGCAAGAAAAGAACCAATGTCAGCGTGGTCAGGATTAAGCTATGGAGTATAAAGTATTTTATAACATTTTATAAATTCATCAAGGATATCTGAACCTCAGTAAATTGAAGTACCTGTGGAAGATTGTAGAGTGTTTATTTTGTGGCGATCTTTCCTGACTTTAAGATAGTTAGCCAAAACCTTGCCCATTTTATCATGACCTCCGTAATATCTAGATCTGCTTTTTAACAAGTAATTAAAGACATTGTCAGAGGAAATCTTTTTAAAATGTACTTTGGCAATGATTCAATCTTACAAAACATCCTTAGACTGTGAAGAATTGTATTTATGCTTCAGTCTCTTGATGTTACTCGCTGGGCGAGTATGGTCTTCTTTCTGAAAACATCATCAGTATTTAAGCACCATGCTGTAATTTTAAGGGATTCCTATAGGAGTTATTGGTGTACAGGGGGGTATAGGAGAGTAGGATCTGCTTACTATGGTTACCCACACTTTGTGCTGGTGTTTCACTGTTTTTCGACTTTAGTCTGGCTGGGGCCCAGCTATCCAGGACCCCAGCCTAGCTGCTTCCTCTCTAAAATGATTGCATGTACTTTATATACACTCCAGTTTGGTTACTGGGGTACCCTTGTGAGTCGCTAGTATATGGTACCTTAGGTACCAAGGGCATAGGTACCCCAGAGGCCTACCAGGGGCTGCTAATTAAGGTGCCAACCGCACTCCTTTTTTACTTTAATAAATAAAGACATTTTAGATAATTGAATTGTAATCAATGTGTGCTGTTGAGTGCTTGCGGTCCAGCCTAAGACCTGTGCTAAAGTAGTACGATATGTGTGCGGAAACAAGTCCGCACCCTCACTCAACGCACTATTAAATGGTCCGTAAGGTTTCAGTCCCTAGTGAATAGCAATAAACATGTGAACCAAAATCTTTGTCTTTTATGTCATGACCTGACAACATTTATTATATCAACTTTTCAATATTCATTTGCATTTCTAGATTCCAAATGCAGCTCTAAGCTGAGCATATTACATCATATGCAGTAAAAAGCTTTTTCATTATACATATGTTTCACAAGACTCAAAGAGCCCAATGCATTTCCGGAAGAGTCCCTTCTTCAGGGGTTTCTTATGTTCTTCAAGACCTCCTGCTAAAAACAGCAACAAGCAACAATTTATGATGACTTTTAAAAAGGATACCATGTTAACAGTATACAAAGTTAACAGTATACAAAATGCCAACCTTTTAGTGTTTGTGCTTGCTCACACTGTCTTCAGCTTGTGATATCAGTGCTCAAAATGTTAGAAAGTGTGACTTAAAAGTGAAACACAGAGAAAGATCAATCCCATAATTGCCCAGATCCTACATTGGGTGTAGCGATTCAATCATATGTGGATCGCTCGAGAAGATTCAAGTGTAAGTTATTTAAACTGTAGCCAGAACGTGAGCTTGTGCCTTCATGCTCTTCTAAATAGTGCTCATGAAAAACGCATTGTGCTAGAAAGATGGATAGTTACCTAAGTCAGTACAAAAGAAACAAGTGCCCCGAGCAGGTTCTCAACCCGATAAAAACAGTGCCCTGTGAGAAGCACATTGATCATTGAGTTTCTGTGCACGAATGTTTAAGCAAACAAACTGTGGAACAAAAAAATTCTTGTCCGATTACCTGCTATGTAGAAAATGTTACTTGGGCTTTCTTTGTCAGCCAACATGTGCAATTATATAAAGTTTGAAAAAACAAAGCTAGTATCAGACGAGGGTAGACCAGTGAAATTAGTGCTCACATCAAACTTCCATGCCACAAGCTTACTCACAAATTCAAACTGCTAAGGCAGTAGCCAAGTCGAAGTCAGATGCCACAGCTTTCTGCAGATGAAAAAAAGTTCTATTTAAAGAGACAAAGCTTTCCAAACAACCGCACTTCAAAAAAGCACTTCACTCTGACTCTCGCTTACCGAAAAAATACAGATGCAACGACTCAATGTTATTCCGTCTGTGGCTGCTACCAGGTGTACGCCGTCTGATGTCCGAAAACGCTGAATGCCAGTGTGCGCACCTCTTCATTATCCGTCTCGTCTATATGACGTAAGCCGTAACAAATCATGTGATAACTTGATAACTTGAAAAGTATTTGTATGTACTTTATTAGTGTGTGCTCGCAATCTTACACACACATAAAAATGACCCTGAAACGCGAAACTGAGTAAAAGTGCTACATCGCGCTACCGAGTAAATGTGCTAAATCGCAAATGTGACCCGCCGCTATGAAAAATGCCCCAAACTTTAGGAAACCAGGGGTGAAAAAAGCATCTCAAATGACCAAGACTTATCTTTGCAGAGACCACCAGCACCAGTCCCACAGGCACATCATTTGGGAGCACACAGTGGAGAAGGAACATTAGGGAGCGCCAAACAGTCCTTTTTAGAACAGGGTCGGGTCACGAACCACCCACCAGACAAAGGGGATCCCCCACGGGGCAACGAACAAGAAGGGGAAAAGGCAAAAAAAATCTCAAGAAGACTGTAACTTAGTGATGAATACTCAGCAAAGGTCTGTCCTTCATACCCACATACGAATCTAATGCTTTGGAAACTTGAATTTAAATTCCTGCGAATACCCATTGAGACACAAGAGAAATTTCATCCTAAAAGCATCTTTATGGCACCTATATCGCATAAAAGCCTGGACACATTCGAACTCCTTGTCAAGAAAGATTTACAGCACATAAACTATGGCCGGTCCAAACACAGCAATCTTAATTCACGTGAACAACAAATCTTAAATTCATTAAGTGCAGATACCAGCTTGATATTCCAGCCAGCAGGGAGGAGCCTTAGTCATAATGGATAAAGCATTCTACAATCTTAAGGTGCAGGAGCATGTAGAAGGTATGGATACCCACATTCCGTTAACATCAGATCCCACCAAGGAATTTGAGAAGATTCTGGAACAAATTTTAAACCATGCATTCAGCATGGGTGTGATCACAGAGAATATCAAACGCTATCTAACATCTACAAATCCTCAAGTGCCTCATCTGTACATGTTACCGAAGATGCACAAAATGATGGATGAAATAGATGTAGCAAAAATCTGTTAAGAGTGATACGGTGTGATAAGTGACTGAAGTGTAAACCAATAGTATGAAAGTAAAGCTAAAATGTGAGTGAGGGCAAGTACAAACTTCCAATTGTCTGCAGACACTAAAATAAAAAAAATGCCACAACAACACATGATGGGATATCACAACAATGTACATACCAACATTACTGATTTATAAAAAGCAGAGCATTTCACAATGATCACTCAACCCTTTAGGAATGATAGTGTAAAGATATTTTATCCAGAATGTCTCTCTTTGAGCCAACTTAGTGGTAATGTCTGTACTGCCAGAGTAATCTGTTCTAGGATGGTAAATCTTAGTTGAGGTATGCTGTGTTTTGCATCTGCCTAATGTGTGGCTAAAAGCGGTACAAAAGGGGGTGGTGATGGACGGAGCATCTGAACCAATCAAACACTCACACCCAGTCAAAAGATCTGGGTTTAATCCATCACCGTTCTTTAGCCCACTCTGCCACCCCAGTTCAGACATGGCTATATGCAAATCAGTCTGACCCTGTGCCTCATGGGAACTGTCCAGCCCGAACTGCCGAGCCATGTCTTCCCTGGACCGGAAACAAGCTTCCGAGGACCGGTTTCTGGCATTACAGCCGTCTTCAGCCCGGCTTGCTTGAATCCAGTGGCAAAGTAGGCAAGGGACTCACGTCTGAGCATACCCTGCCACACTTATGGCGGCCAAAAGTGGTACAAAAGGGGGTGGTGATGGACGGAATCAATCAAACACTCACACCCAGTCAAAAGATCTGGGTTTAATCCATCACCGTTCTTTAGCCCACTCTGCCACCCAAGTTCAGACATGGCTATATGCAAATCAGTCTGACCCTGTGCCTCATGGGAACTGTCCAGCCCGAACTGCCAAGCCATGTCTTCCCTGGACCGGAAACAAGCTTCCGAGGACCGGTTTCTGGCATTACAGCCGTCATCAGCCCGGCTTGCTTGAATCCAGTGGCAAAGTGAGCAAGGGACTCACGTCTGAGCATACCCTGCCACTCTTATGGCGGCCAAAAGCGGTACAAAAGGGGGTGGTGATGGACGGAGCATCTGAACCAATCAAACACTCACACCCATTCAAAAGATCTGGGTTTAATCCATCACCGTTCTTTAGCCCACTCTGCCACCCCAGTTCAGACATGGCTATATGCAAATCAGTCTGACCCTGTGCCTCATGGGAACTGTCCAGCCCGAACTGCCAAGCCATGTCTTCCCTGGACCGGAAACAAGCTTCCGAGGACCGGTTTCTGGCATTACAGCCGTCTTCAGCCCAGCTTGCTTGAATCCAGTGGCAAAGTAGGCAAGGGACTCACGTCTGAGCATACCCTGCCACACTTATGGCGGCCAAAAGTGGTACAAAAGGGGGTGGTGATGGACGGAATCAATCAAACACTCACACCCAGTCAAAAGATCTGGGTTTAATCCATCACCGTTCTTTAGCCCACTCTGCCACCCCAGTTCAGACATGGCTATATGCAAATCAGTCTGACCCTGTGCCTCATGGGAACTGTCCAGCCCGAACTGCCAAGGCATGTCTTCCCTGGACCGGAAACAAGCTTCCGAGAACCGGTTTCTGGCATTACAGCCGTCATCAGCCCGGCTTGCTTGAATCCAGTGGCAAAGTGAGCAAGGGACTCACGTCTGAGCATACCCTGCCACACTTATGGCGGCCAAAAGAAGGTACAAAAGGGGGTGGTGATGGACGGAGCATCTGAACCAATCAAACACTCACACCCAGTCAAAAGATCTGGGTTTAATCCATCACCGTTCTTTAGCCCACTCTGCCACCCCAGTTCAGACACTGGACCGACCACAGCTGCGTCCACTTCAGCTTCAGAAGAACCACGACCCACCACCACCCGCTACAGGTTCCCCACAGAAGCTGGAGCAAGATCACCGCCGACCAGCTCACCACCTACCTCAGCCAGAACCCACCCGCCAGCACAACGGACCCCAACGAAGCAGCCCGCAACTTCACGCAGTGGCTGACCGCCTGTGTCGACGACCTTGCACCACTGAAGAACCCTCCCAGCAGACCCAGAAGCAAGAAGGCATCCTGGTTCACCGACGAACTCAAGGACTCCAAGAAGACCTGCCGCACCCTCGAGAAAGCCTGGCTCCTCGACCAGACCACTGACAACATGACCACCCTCAAAGACGCCACCCGCAAGCACCACCAGCTCATCCGCACCACCAAGAAGAAATCACTGAAGGAACGACTGGACAACAACACCCACGACAGCAAGGAACTCTTCAGCATCGTCAAGGAGTTCTTCAACCCCAGCACCGGCAACAACGACATCACTCCGTCACAAGATCTCTGCGACTCCCTCGCCTCGTTCTTCCACCGCAAGATCGCGGACAACCACAACAGCTTCAGCGCACAATCCACGCACCCAACCACCGAACCAACGCCCCCCACCACCACCCTCCGCACCTGGACCACGGTGACTACCGAAGACACAGCCCGCACGATGAACACCATACACTCCGGATCTCCAACCGACCCCTGCCACCACCACGTCTTCAACAAGGCCGACTCCACCATTGCACCCCAACTCCGGAACATCATCAACACCTTCAACACCGCCACCTTCCCGGAGAGCTGGAAGCATGCCAAGCTCAGCGCCCTACTGAAGAAACCAACAGCGGAACCCACCGACCTCAAAAACTTCCGTCCCATCTCGCTCCTCCCTTTTCCTCCTAAAGTCATCGAGAAGATCGTCAACAGACAGCTTGCCGCCTTCCTCGAGACGAACGGATCCCTCGACCCCTCGCAGTCCGGTTTCAGAGCCAACCACAGCACCGAGACCGCCCTCATCGCAGCCACCGACCACATCCGAGCCCTGCTCGACAACGGGGAAACAGCGGCACTCATCCTCCTGGACCTCTCTGCAGCGTTCGACAATGTCTGCCATCGCACCCTAGTTCAACGCCTCAGCGACATCGGCATCCAAGAGAAGGCACTGGAGTGGATCATCTCGCTCCTCGCCGCAAGAACACAGAGAGTCCGCCTCCCCCCGTTTCGATCCGAGGCTACCGAAGTCATCTGCGGCGTACCGCAAGGATCATCACTCAGCCCCACCCTCTTCAACGTCTGCATGAGACCTCTTGCAACCATCGCACGCCAACACAACCTCAACATCATCACCTACGCCGAAGACACCCAGCTGATCATCTCCCTCACTAGAGACCCCGACACCGCCAGAACCAGCCTACACGAAGGGATGAAAGACGTCGCCGAGTGGATGAGGAACAGCCGCCTGAAGCTGAACTCAGGCAAGACGGAAGTCCTCATCCTGGGACCATCGCCCTCCGCCTGGGACGACTCCTGGTGGCCCCCCGCCCTGGGCACCGCACCCAAGCCAACAGACCACGCACGCAACCTGGGCTTCATCCTGGACTCCTCTCTCTCGATGACCAGACAAGTCAACGCCGTCTCCTCATCGTGCTTTCACACCCTGCGCATGCTTCGCAAGATCTTCCGAAGGATCCCGACCGAGAACAGGAAGATTGTCACCCAGGCACTCGTCACCAGCCGACAGGACTACGGAAACGCCCTCTACGCCGGAACCACAGCCAAGCTACAGAAAAGACTCCAGCGCATCCAGAACGCCTCCGCCCAACTCATCCCCGACGCAGCCACATCTCCGGCCACCTAAGAGACCTGCACTGGCTCCCCGTCAACAAGAGGATCACGTTCCGGCTCCTCACCCACGCACACAAGTCTCTCCACGACCTGGGCCCCAAGTACCTCAACGACCGCCTGACCTTCTACACGCCCACCCGCCAGCTACGGTCTACCAGCCTCGCCCTCACCGCCGTACCACGCATCCGAAGAGCCACCGCCGGAGGAAGATCCTTCGCCTAACTGGCGGCCAAGACATGGAACTCCCTCCCCATCCACCTTCGGCTGACCAAAGACCATCTCGCCTTCAGGAGACAACTCAAGACCTGGCTGTTCGAGCAGTAGCAGACCCTTTTCCCCAAACGCCTTGAGACCCTTCCGGGTGAGTAGTGCGCTATACAAGTGGTATGATTGATTGATTGATTGATTGATTGATTGACATGGCTATATGCAAATCAGTCTGACCCTGTGCCTCATGGGAACAGTCCAGCCCAAACTGCCAAGCCATGTCTTCCCTGGACCGGAAGCAAGCTTCCGAGGAACGGTTTCTGGCATTACAGCCGTCTTCAGCCCGGCTTGCTTGAATCCAGTGGCAAAGTGAGCAAGGGACTCACGTCTGAGCATACCCTGCCACACTTATGGCGGCCAAAAGCGGTACAAAAGGTGGGTGGTGATGGACAGAGCATCTGAACCAATCAAACACTCACATCCAGTCAAAAGATCTGGGTTTAATCCATCACCGATCTTTAGCCCACTCTGCCACCCCAGTTCAGACATGGCTATATGCAAATCAGTCTGACCCTGTGCCTCATGTGAACAGTCCAGCCCGAACTGCCAAGCCATGTCTTCCCTGGACCGGAAACAAGATTCCGAGGACCTGTTTATTATTTACAACAAGGGGTGGTGATGGACAGAGTCTCTGAATTAAGCAGAGTACTCTCACCCAGTCAAGAGATCAGGGCTAGATCCAACACCGTTTTTTAGCTCATTGCACCATCCCAGTTTCAGAACCTGGCTGTATGCAAATTAGTCTGTCCCTGGCCCAGTGCATCATGGGAACAGGGCAGACCAGACTACAAAAGCCAATTCTTACACTGGGAAGGAAACAAGCTTCCGGGGACCGGTTTCTGCCATTTCAGGCGTCTTCGGCCCGGCTTGCTTGAATCCTGATGGTGCAATGAGCAAGGGACTCACATCTGAGTATACCCTTCCACGCTTAGGGTGGACAAAATTATTTACAACAAGGGGTGGTGATGGACAGAGTCTCTGAATTAAGCAGAGTACTCTCACCCAGTCAAGAGATCAGGGCTAGATCCAACACCGTTTTTTAGCTCATTGCACCATCCCAGTTTCAGAACCTGGCTGTATGCAAATTAGTCTGTCCCTGGCCCAGTGCATCATGGGAACAGGGCAGACCAGACTACAAAAGCCAATTCTTACACTGGGAAGGAAACAAGCTTCCGGGGACCGGTTTCTGCCATTTCAGGCGTCTTCGGCCCGGCGTGCTTGAATCCTGATGGTGCAATGAGCAAGGGACTCACATCTGAGTATACCCTTCCACGCTTAGGGTGGACAAAATTATTTACAACAAGGGGTGGTGATGGACAGAGTCTCTGAATTAAGCAGAGTACTCTCACCCAGTCAAGAGATCAGGGCTAGATCCAACACCGTTTTTTAGCTCATTGCACCATCCCAGTTTCAGAACCTGGCTGTATGCAAATTAGTCTGTCCCTGGCCCAGTGCATCATGGGAACAGGGCAGACCAGACTACAAAAGCCAATTCTTACACTGGGAAGGAAACAAGCTTCCGGGGACCGGTTTCTGCCATTTCAGGCGTCTTCGGCCCGGCTTGCTTGAATCCTGATGGTGCAATGAGCAAGGGACTCACATCTGAGTATACCCTTCCACGCTTAGGGTGGACAAAATTATTTACAACAAGGGGTGGTGATGGACAGAGTCTCTGAATTAAGCAGAGTACTCTCACCCAGTCAAGAGATCAGGGCTAGATCCAACACCGTTTTTTAGCTCATTGCACCATCCCAGTTTCAGAACCTGGCTGTATGCAAATTAGTCTGTCCCTGGCCCAGTGCATCATGGGAACAGGGCAGACCAGACTACAAAAGCCAATTCTTACACTGGGAAGGAAACAAGCTTCCGGGGACCGGTTTCTGCCATTTCAGGCGTCTTCGGCCCGGCTTGCTTGAATCCTGATGGTGCAATGAGCAAGGGACTCACATCTGAGTATACCCTTCCACGCTTAGGGTGGACAAAATTATTTACAACAAGGGGTGGTGATGGACAGAGTCTCTGAATTAAGCAGAGTACTCTCACCCAGTCAAGAGATCAGGGCTAGATCCAACACCGTTTTTTAGCTCATTGCACCATCCCAGTTTCAGAACCTGGCTGTATGCAAATTAGTCTGTCCCTGGCCCAGTGCATCATGGGAACAGGGCAGACCAGACTACAAAAGCCAATTCTTACACTGGGAAGGAAACAAGCTTCCGGGGACCGGTTTCTGCCATTTCAGGCGTCTTCGGCCCGGCTTGCTTGAATCCTGATGGTGCAATGAGCAAGGGACTCACATCTGAGTATACCCTTCCACGCTTAGGGTGGACAAAATTATTTACAACAAGGGGTGGTGATGGACAGAGTCTCTGAATTAAGCAGAGTACTCTCACCCAGTCAAGAGATCAGGGCTAGATCCAACACCGTTTTTTAGCTCATTGCACCATCCCAGTTTCAGAACCTGGCTGTATGCAAATTAGTCTGTCCCGAACTGCCAAGCCATGTCTTCCCTGGACCGGAAACAAGCTTCCGAGGACCGGTTTCTGGCATTACAGCCGTCATCAGCCCGGCTTGCTTGAATCCAGTGGCAAAGTGAGCAAGGGACTCACGTCTGAGCATACCCTGCCACACTTATGGCGGCCAAAAGCGGTACAAAAGGGGGTGGTGATGGAAGGAGCATCTGAACCAATCAAACACTCACACCCAGTCAAAAGATCTAGGTTTAATCCATCACCGTTCTTTAGCCCACTCTGCCACCCCAGTTCAGACATGGCTATATGCAAATCAGTCTGACCCTGTGCCTCATGGGAACAGTCCAGCCCGAACTGCCAAACCATGTCTTCTCTGGACCGGAAACAAGCTTCCGAGGACCGGTTTCTGGCATTACAGCCGTCTTCAGCCCGGCTTGCTTGAATCCAGTGGCAAAGTGAGCAAGGGACTCACGTCTGAGCATACCCTGCCACACTTATGGCGGCCAAAAGCGGTACAAAAGGGGGTGGTGATGGACGGAGCATCTGAACCAATCAAACACTCACACCCAGTCAAAAGATTTTTCTCAATTTAGTAGTAGTAAAGTTAGGACTCCTAACTTTAGGACTCCTAAATGCCTTCTGTGAATACCAAAAGTCTTAAAATTAGGATTTTTCTCAGTTTAGTAGTAGTAAAGTTGAGAAAAATCCTAATTTTAAGACTTTCGGTATTCACAGAAGGCATTTAGGAGTTCGAAAGTTAGGAGTCCTAACTTTACTGCTACTAAATTGAGAAAAATCCTAATTTTAATGCACTGGGTTGAGTTGTCCCAGTCGCATTTAGGAGGGAAGTTGAATTGGGCCTGGATCATAGTTTATAATCAATCAATAGATTGAGCTTCCAGTGTCAAGGTAGAGTCATTGCTCTTGGAAATGGAGGTGCTGATTTGGGTAGCTGAGTCAGTGGCTCTACTCCTGGAGTGTGATGCTGCTGGAAGCAGGCTGCAAAGTGTTTCAAAATGCATGCACGTTTGGGGCTGCGTAGTCTTACACTATTATAGGTTAAAGGTATAGCGAATCCACAATTACTTTTTATAATCAATAAATAGTGGCTTGTATTAGCGTCCGGGATTTAGGCAGAATGAACTTACAATGGCAGCTCTTCTTGGAGATAGAGTGCCTGATTTGGGTTGCTGAGTCAGTGACTCTGGTCTTTGTATGAGATTGTGCTATGAGATGATTATGCAGTGGATTTTAATGCACAGGGTTGAGTTGTCCCAGTCGCATTTAGGGAGGGAAGTTGAATTGGGCCTGGATCATAGTGTATAATCAATCAATAGATTGAGCTTCCACTGTCAAGGCAGAGTCGCTGCTCTTGGAAATGGAGGTGCTGATTTGGGTAGCTGAGTCAGTGGCTCTATACTCCTGGGGTGTGATGCTGCTGGAAGCAGGCTGCAAAGTGTTTCAAAATGCAGGCACGATTGGGGCTGCGTAGTCTTATACTATTATAGGTTAGAGCTATAGCGAATCCACAATTAGATTTTATAATCAATAAATAGTGGCTTGTATTAGCGTCCGGGATTTAGGCAGAATCAACTTACAATAGCCGCTCTTCTTGGAGATAGAGTGCCTGATTTGGGTTGCTGAGTCAGTGACTCTGCTCTTTGTATGAGATTGTGCTATGAGAAGATTCTGCAGTGGATTGTAATGGACTGGGTTGAGTAGTCCCATTCGCATTTAGGTGGGAAGTTGAATTGGGCCTGGATCATAGTTTATAATCAATCAATAGATTGAGCTTCCAGTGTCATGGCAGAGTCATTGCTCTTGGAAATGGAGGTGCTGATTTGGGTAGCTGAGTCAGTGGCTCTACTCCTCGGGTGTGATACTGCCGGAAGCGAGATGCGAAGTGTTTCGAGATGCAGGCAGGTTTGGGGCTGAGTAGTCGCATAGTATTATAGGTTAAAGGCCTAGCGAATCCACAATCAGTTTTAATATTCAATAAATAGTGGCTCTTATTAGCGTCCGGGATTTAGGCAGAATCAACTTACAATGGCCGCTCTTCTTGGAGATAGAATGCCTGATTTGGGTTGCTGAGTCAGTGACTCTGCTCTTTGTATGAGATTGTGCTATGAGATGATTCTGCAGTGAATTGTAATGGACTGGGTTGAGTAGTCCCAGTCGCATTTAGGAGGGAAGTTGAATTGGGCCTGGATCATAGTTTATGATCAATCAATAGATTGAGCTTCCAGTGTCAAGGCAGAGTCATTGCTCTTGGAAATGGAGGTGCTGATTTGGGTAGCTCAGTCAGTGGCTCTACTCCTCGGGTGTGATACTGCCGGAAGCGAGATGCGAAGTGTTTCGAAAAGCAGGCAGGTTTGGGGCTGAGTAGTCGCACACTATTATAGGTTAGAGCTATAGCAAATCCACAATTAGTTTTTATAATCAATAAATAGTGGCTTGGATTAGCGTCCGTGATTTAGGCAGAATCAACTTACAATGGCCACTCTTCTTGGACATAGAGTGCCTGATTTGGGTTGCTGAGTCAGTGACTCTGCTCTTTGTATTAGATTGTGCTATGAGATGATTCTGCAGTGGATTTTAATACACGGGGTTGAGTTGTCCCACTCGCATTTAGGAGGGAAGTTGAATTGGGCCTGGATCATAGTTTATAATCAATCAATGGATTGAGCTTCCAGTGTCAAGGCAGAGTCATTGCTCTTGGAAATGGAGGTGCTGATTTGGGTAGCTGAGTCAGTGGCTCTACTCCTGGGGTGTGATGCTGCTGGAAGCAGGCTGCAAAGTGTTTCAAAATGCATGCACGTTTGGGGCTGCGTAGTCTTATACTATTATAGGTTAGAGCTATAGCGAACCCACAATTAGTTTTTATAATCAAAAAAATAGTGGCTTGTATTAGCGTTCGCGATTTAGGCAAAATCAACTCACAATGGCCGCTCTTCTTGGAGATAGAGTGCCTGATTTGGGTTGCTGAGTCAGTAACTCTGCTCTTTGTATGAGATTGTGCTATGAGATGATTCTGCATGGATTGTAATGCACTGGGTTGCGTAGTCCCAGTCGCATTTAGGAGGGAAGTTGAATTGGGCCTGGATCATAGTTTATAATCAATCAATAGATTGAGCTTCCAGTGTCAAGGCAGAGTCATTGCTCTTGGAAATGGAGGTACTGATTTGGGTAGCTGAGTCAGTGGCTCTACTTTTGGGGTGTGATGCTGCTGGAAGCAGGCTGCAAAGTGTTTCAAAATGCATGCACGTTTGGGGCTGCATAGTCTTATACTATTATAGGTTAGAGCTATAGCGAATCCACAATTAGCTTTTATAATGGCCGCTCGTCTTGGAGATAGAGTGCCTGATTTGGGTTGCTGAGTCAGTGACTCTGCTCTTTGTATGAGATTGTGCTATGAGATGATTCTGCAGTGGATTTTAATGCACAGGGTTGAGTTGTCCCAATCGAATTTAGGAGGGAAGTTGAATTGGGCCTGGATCATAGTTTATAATCAATCAATAGATTGAGCTTCCAGTGTCAAGGCAGAGTCGCTGCTCTTGGAAATGGAGGTGCTGATTTGGGTAGCTGAGTCAGTGGCTCTACTCCTCGGGTGTGTTGCTCCTGGTAGCTGGTTGTGAATTGTTTTGAAATGTAGGGACTTTCGGGACTGTGTAGTCACATACTATTATAAGTTAGAGGTATAGCGAATCCACAATCAGTTTTTATGTTCAATAAATAGTGGCTTATATTAGCGTCCGGGATTTAGGCAGAATCAACTTACAAAGGCCGCGCTTCTTGGAGATAGAGTGCCTGATTTGGGTTGCTGAGTCAGTAACTCTGCTCTTTGTATGAGATTTTGCTATGAGATGATTCTGCAGTGGATTGTAATGGACTGGGTTGAGTAGTCCCAGTCGCATTTAGGAGGGAAGTTGAATTGGGCCTGGATCATAGTTTATAATCAATCAATCGATTGAGCTTCCAGTGTCAAGGCAGAGTCATTGCTCTTGGAAATGGAGGTGCTGATTTGGGTAGCTGAGTCAGTGGCTCTACTCCTCGGGTGTGATACTGCCGGAAGCGAGATGCGCAGTGTTTCGAAATGCAGGCAGGTTTGGGGCTGAGCAGTCTCATAGTATTATAGGTTAAAGGCCTAGCGAATCCACAATCAGTTTTTATGTTCAATAAATAGTGGCTTGTATTAGCGTCCGGGATTTAGGCAGAATCAACTTACAATGGCCGCTCTTCTTGGAGATAGAGTGCCTGATTTGGGTTGCTGAGTCAGTGACTCTGCTCTTTGTATGAGATTTTGCTATGAGATGATTCTGCAGTGGATTGTAATGGACTGGGTTGAGTAGTCCCAGTCGCATTTAGGAGGGAAGTTGAATTGGGCCTGGATCATAGTTTATAATCAATCAATAGATTGAGCTTCCAGTGTCAAGGCAGAGTCGCTGCTCTTGGAAATGGAGGTGCTGATTTGGGTAGCTGAGTCAGTGGCTCTATTCCTCGGGTGTGTTGCTCCTGGAAGCGGGTTGGGAATTGTTTCGAAATGTAGGGTGTTTCGGGGCTGTGTAGTCACATACTATTATAGGTTACAGGTATAGCGAATCCACAATTAGTTTTTATAATCAATAAATAGTGACTTGTATTAGCGTCCGGGAATTAAGGCAGAATCAACTTACAATGGCCGCTCTTCTTGGAGATAGAGTGCCTGATTTGGGTTGCTGAGACAGTGACTCTGCTCTTTGTATGAGATTGTGCTACGAGATGATTCTGCAGTGGATTTTAATGCAAAGGGTTGAGTTGTCCCAGTCGCATTTAGGAGGGATGTTGAATTGGGCCTGGATCATAGTTTATAATCAATCAATAGATTGAGCTTCCAGTGTCAAGGCAGAGTCGCTGCTCTTGGAAATGGAGGTGCTGATTTCGGTAGCTGAGTCAGCGGCTCTATTCCTGGGGTGTGATGCTGCTGGAAGCAGGCTGCAAAGTGTTTCAAAATGCAGGCACGTTTGGGGCTGTGTAGTCTTACACTATTATAGGTTAGAGGTATAGCGAATCCACAATCAGTTTTTATAATCAATAAAAAGTGGCTTGTATTAGCGTCCGGGATTTAGGCAGAATCAACTTACAATGGCCGCTTTCCTTGGAGATAGAGTGCCTGATTTGGGTTGCTGAGTCAGTGACTCTGCTCTTTGTATGAGATTGTGCTATGAGATGATTCTGCATGGATTGTAATGCACTGGGTTGCGTAGTCCCAGTCGCATTTAGGAGGGAAGTTGAATTGGGCCTGGATCATAGTTTATAATCAATCAATAGATTGAGCTTCCAGTGTCAAGGCAGAGTCATTGCTCTTGGAAATGGAGGTGCTGATTTGGGTAGCTGAGTCAGTGGCTCTACTCCTCGGGTGTGATACTGCCGGAAGCGAGATGCAAAGTGTTTCGAAATGCAGGCAGGTTTGGGGATGAGCAGTCGCATAGTATTATAGGTTAAAGGCCTAGCAAATCCACAATCAGTTTTTATGTTCAATAAATAGTGGCTTGTATTAGCGTCCGGGATTCAGGCAGAATCAACTTACAATGACCGCTCTTCTTGGAGATAGAGTGCCTGATTTGGGTTGCTGAGTCAGTGACTCTGCTCTTTGTATGAGATTGTGCTATGAGATGATTCTGCAGTGGATTGTAATGGACTGGGTTGAGTAGTCCCAGTCGCATTTAGGAGGGAAGTTGAATTGGGCCTGGATCATAGTTTATAATCAATCAATAGATTGAGCTTCCAGTGTCAAGGCAGAGTCGCTGCTCTTGGAAATGGAGGTGCTGATTTGGGTAGCTGAGTCAGTGGCTCTATTCCTCGGGTGTGTTGCTCCTGGAAGCGGGTTTTGAATTGTTTCGAAATGTAGGGTGTTTCGGGGCTGTGTAGTCACATACTATTATAGGTTACAGGTATAGCGAATCCATAATCAGTTTTTATAATCAATAAATAGTGGCTTGTATTAGCGTCCGGGATTTAGGCTGAATCAACTTACAATGGCCGCTCTTCTTGGAGATAGAGTGCCTGATTTGGGTTGTTGAGTCAGTGACTCCACTCTTTGTATGAGCTTGTGCAATGAGATGATTCTGCAGTGGATTGTAATGCACTGGGTTGAGTTGTCCCAGTCGCATTTAGGTGGGAATTTGAATTGGGCCTGGATCATAGTTTATAATCAATAAATAGATTGAGCTTCCAGTGTCAAGGGAGTGTCGCTGCTCTTGGAAATGGAGGTGCTGATTTGGGTAGCTGAGTCAGTGGCTCTACTCCTCGGATGTGTTGCTCCTGGTAGCGGGTTGTGAATTGTTTCGAAATGTAGGGAGTTTCGGGACTGTGTAGTCACATACTATTATAAGTTAGAGGTATAACGAATCCACAATCAGTTTTATAATCACTAAATAGTGGCTTGTAGTAGCGTCCGGGATTTAGGCAGAATCAACTCACAATGGCCGCTCTTCTTGGAGATAGAGTGCCTGATTTGGGTTGCTGAGTCAGTGACTCTGCTCTTTGTATGAGATTGTGCTATGAGATGATTCTGCATGGATTGTAATGCACTGGGTTGCGTAGTCCCAGTCGCATTTAGGAGGGAAGTTGAATTGGGCCTGGATCATAGTTTATAATCAATCAATAGATTGAGCTTCCAGTGTCAAGGCAGAGTCATTGCTCTTGGAAATGGAGGTGCTGATTTGGGTAGCTGAGTCAGTGGCTCTACTCCTCGGGTGTGATACTGCCGGAAGCGAGATGCGAAGTGTTTCGAAATGCAGGCAGGTTTGGGGCTGAGCAGTTGCATAGTATTATAGGTTAAAGGCCTGGCGAATCCACAATCAGTTTTTATATTCAATAAATAGTGGCTTGTATTAGCGTCCGGGATTTAGGCAGAATCAACTTACAATGGCCGCTCTTCTTGGAGATAGAGTGCCTGATTTGGGTTGCTGAGTCAGTGACTCTGCTCTTTGTATGAGATTTTGCTATAAGATGATTCTGCAGTGGATTGTAATGGACTGGGTTGAGTAGTCCCAGTCGCATTTAGGAGGGAAGTTGAATTGGGCCTGTATCATAGTTTATAATCAATCAATAGATTGAGCTTCCAGTGTCAAGGCAGAGTCGCTGCTCTTGGAAATGGAGGTGCTGATTTGGGTAGCTGAGTCAGTGGCTCTATTCCTCGGGTGTGTTGCTCCTGGAAGCGGGTTTTGAATTGTTTCGAAATGTAGGGTGTTTCGGGGCTGTGTAGTCACATACTATTATAGGTTACAGGTATAGCGAATCCATAATCAGTTTTTATAATCAATAAATAGTGGCTTGTATTAGCGTCCGGGATTTAGGCAGAATCAACTTACAATGGCCGCTCTTCTTGGAGATAGAGTGCCTGATTTAGGTTGTTGAGTCAGTGACTCCGCTCTTTGTATGAGCTTGTGCTATGAGATGATTCTGCAGTGGATTGTAATGCACTGGGTTGAGTTGTCCCAGTCGCATTTAGGTGGGAATTTGAATTGGGCCTGGATCATAGTTTATAATCAATAAATAGATTGAGCTTCCAGTGTCAAGGGAGAGTCGCTGCTCTTGGAAATGGAGGTGCTGATTTGGGTAGCTGAGTCAGTGGCTCTACTCCTCGGGTGTGTTGCTCCTGGTAGCGGGTTGTGAATTGTTTCGAAATGTAGGGAGTTTCGGGACTGTGTAGTCACATACTATTATAAGTTAGAGGTATAACGAATCCACAATCAGTTTTATAATCACTAAATAGTGGCTTGTAGTAGCGCCCGGGATGTAGGCAGAATCAACTCACAATGGCCGCTCTTCTTGGAGATAGAGTGCCTGATTTGGGTTGCTGAGTCAGGGACTCTGCTCTTTGTATGAGATTGTGCTATGAGATGATTCTGCATGGATTGTAATGCACTGGGTTGCGTAGTCCCAGTCGCATTTAGGAGGGAAGTTGAATTGGGCCTGGATCATAGTTTATAATCAATCAATAGATTGAGCTTCCAGTGTCAAGGCAGAGTCATTGCTCTTGGAAATAGAGGTGCTGATTTGGGTAGCTGAGTCAGTGGCTCTACTCCTCGGGTGTGATACTGCCGGAAGCGAGATGCGAAGTGTTTCGAAATGCAGGCAGGTTTGGGGCTGAGCAGTCGCATAGTATTATAGGTTAAAGGCCTAGCGAATCCACAATCAGTTTTTATGTTCAATAAATAGTGGCTTGCATTAGCGTCCGGGATTTAGGCAGAATCAACTTACAATGGCCGCTCTTCTTGGAGATAGAGTGCCTGATTTGGGTTGCTGAGTCAGTGACTCTGCTCTTTGTATGAGATTGTGCTATGAGATGATTCTGCAGTGGATCGTAATGGACTGGGTTGAGTAGTCCCAGTCGCATTTAGGAGGGAAGTTGAATTGGGCCTGGATCATAGTTTATAATCAATCAATAGATTGAGCTTCCAGTGTCAAGGCAGAGTCGCTGCTCTTGGAAATGGAGGTGCTGATTTGGGTAGCTGAGTCAGTGGCTCTATTCCTCGGGTGTGTTGCTCCTGGAAGCGGGTTGTGAATTGTTTCGAAATGTAGGGTGTTTCGGGGCTGTGTAGTCACATACTATTATAGGTTACAGGTATAGCGAATCCACAATTAGTTTTTATAATCAATAAATAGTGACTTGTATTAGCGTCCGGGAATTAAGGCAGAATCAACTTACAATGGCCGCTCTTCTTGGAGATAGAGTGCCTGATTTGGGTTGCTGAGTCAGTGACTCTGCTCTTTGTATGAGATTGTGCTACGAGATGATTCTGCAGTGGATTTTAATGCACAGGGTTGAGTTGTCCCAGTCGCATTTAGGAGGGATGTTGAATTGGGCCTGGATCATAGTTTATAATCAATCAATAGATTGAGCTTCCAGTGTCAAGGCAGAGTCGCTGCTCTTGGAAATGGAGGTGCTGATTTCGGTAGCTGAGTCAGCGGCTCTATTCCTGGGGTGTGATGCTGCTGGAAGCAGGCTGCAAAGTGTTTCAAAATGCAGGCACGTTTGGGGCTGTGTAGTCTTACACTATTATAGGTTAGAGGTATAGCGAATCCACAATCAGTTTTTATAATCAATAAAAAGTGGCTTGTATTAGCGTCCGGGATTTAGGCAGAATCAACTTACAATGGCCGCTTTTCTTGGAGATAGAGTGCCTGATTTGGGTTGCTGAGTCAGTGACTCTGCTCTTTGTATGAGATTGTGCTATGAGATGATTCTGCATGGATTGTAATGCACTGGGTTGCGTAGTCCCAGTCGCATTTAGGAGGGAAGTTGAATTGGGCCTGGATCATAGTTTATAATCAATCAATAGATTGAGCTTCCAGTGTCAAGGCAGAGTCATTGCTCTTGGAAATGGAGGTGCTGATTTGGGTAGCTGAGTCAGTGGCTCTACTCCTCGGGTGTGATACTGCCGGAAGCGAGATGCGAAGTGTTTCGAAATGCAGGCAGGTTTGGGGATGAGCAGTCGCATAGTATTATAGGTTAAAGGCCTAGCAAATCCACAATCAGTTTTTATGTTCAATAAATAGTGGCTTGTATTAGCGTCCGGGATTTAGGCAGAATCAACTTACAATGGCCGCTCTTCTTGGAGATAGAGTGCCTGATTTGGGTTGCTGAGTCAGTGACTCTGCTCTTTGTATGAGATTGTGCTATGAGATGATTCTGCAGTGGATTGTAATGGACTGGGTTGAGTAGTCCCAGTCGCATTTAGGAGGGAAGTTGAATTGGGCCTGGATCATAGTTTATAATCAATCAATAGATTGAGCTTCCAGTGTCAAGGCAGAGTCGCTGCTCTTGGAAATGGAGGTGCTGATTTGGGTAGCTGAGTCAGTGGCTCTATTCCTCGGGTGTGTTGCTCCTGGAAGCGGGTTTTGAATTGTTTCGAAATGTAGGGTGTTTCGGGGCTGTGTAGTCACATACTATTATAGGTTACAGGTATAGCGAATCCATAATCAGTTTTTATAATCAATAAATAGTGGCTTGTATTAGCGTCCGGGATTTAGGCTGAATCAACTTACAATGGCCGCTCTTCTTGGAGATAGAGTGCCTGATTTGGGTTGTTGAGTCAGTGACTCCGCTCTTTGTATGAGCTTGTGCTATGAGATGATTCTGCAGTGGATTGTAATGCACTGGGTTGAGTTGTCCCAGTCGCATTTAGGTGGGAATTTGAATTGGGCCTGGATCATAGTTTATAATCAATAAATAGATTGAGCTTCCAGTGTCAAGGGAGTGTCGCTGCTCTTGGAAATGGAGGTGCTGATTTGGGTAGCTGAGTCAGTGGCTCTACTCCTCGGGTGTGTTGCTCCTGGTAGCGGGTTGTGAATTGTTTCGAAATGTAGGGAGTTTCGGGACTGTGTAGTCACATACTATTATAAGTTAGAGGTATAAGGAATCCACAATCAGTTTTATAATCACTAAATAGTGGCTTGTAGTAGCGTCCGGGATTTAGGCAGAATCAACTCACAATGGCCGCTCTTCTTGGACATAGAGTGCCTGATTTGGGTTGCTGAGTCAGTGACTCTGCTCTTTGTATGAGATTGTGCTATGAGATGATTCTGCATGGATTGTAATGCACTGGGTTGCGTAGTCCCAGTCGCATTTAGGAGGGAAGTTGAATTGGGCCTGGATCATAGTTTATAATCAATCAATAGATTGAGCTTCCAGTGTCAAGGCAGAGTCATTGCTCTTGGAAATGGAGGTGCTGATTTGGGTAGCTGAGTCAGTGGCTCTACTCCTCGGGTGTGATACTGCCGGAAGCGAGATGCGAAGTGTTTCGAAATGCAGGCAGGTTTGGGGCTGAGCAGTCGCATAGTATTATAGGTTAAAGGCCTAGCGAATCCACAATCAGTTTTTATGTTCAATAAATAGTGGCTTGCATTAGCGTCCGGGATTTAGGCAGAATCAACTTACAATGCCCGCTCTTCTTGGAGATAGAGTGCCCGATTTGGGTTGCTGAGTCAGAGACTCTGCTCTTTGTATGAGATTGTGCTACGAGATGATTCTGCAGTGGATTTTAATGCACTGGGTTGAGTTGTCCCAGTCGCATTTAGGAGGGAAGTTGAATTGGGCCTGGATCATAGTTTATAATCAATCAATAGATTGAGCTTCCAGTGTCAAGGCAGAGTCATTGCTCTTGGAAATGGAGGTGCTGATTTTGGTAGCTTAGTCAGCGGCACTACTCCTGGGGTGTGATGCTGCTGGAAGCAGGCTGCAAAGTGTTTCAAAATGCAGGCACGTTTGGGGCTATATAGTCTTACACTATTATAGGTTAGAGGTATAGCGAATCCACAATCAGTTTTTATAATCAATAAAAAGTGGCTTGTATTAGCATCTGGGATTTAGGCAGAATCAACTTACAATGGCCGCTCTTCTTGGAGATAGAGTGCCTGATTTTAGTTGTTGAGTCAGTGACTCCGCTCTTTGTATGAGCTTGTGCTATGAGATGATTCTGCAGTGGATTGTAATGCACTGGGTTGAGTAGTCCCAGTCGCATTTAGGTGGGAAGTTGAATTGGGCCTGGATCATAGTTTATAATCAATCAATAGATTGAGCTTCCAGTGTCAAGGCAGAGTCGCTGCTCTTGGAAATGGAGGTGCTGATTTGGGTAGCTGAGTCAGTGGCTCTACTCCTCGGGTGTGTTGCTCCTGGTAGCTGGTTGTGAATTGTTTTGAAATGTAGGGACTTTCGGGACTGTGTAGTCACATACTATTATAAGTTAGAGGTATAGCGAATCCACAATCAGTTTTTATGTTCAATAAATAGTGGCTTGTATTAGCGTCCGGGATTTAGGCAGAATCAACTTACAGAGGCCGCGCTTCTTGGAGATAGAGTGCCTGATTTGGGTTGCTGAGTCAGTAACTCTGCTCTTTGTATGAGATTTTGCTATGAGATGATTCTGCAGTGGATTGTAATGGACTGGGTTGAGTAGTCCCAGTCGCATTTAGGAGGGAAGTTGAATTGGGCCTGAATCATAGTTTATAATCAATCAATAGATTGAGCTTCCAGTGTCAAGGCAGAGTCCCTGCTCTTGGAAATGGAGGTGCTGATTTGGGTAGCTGAGTCAGTGGCTCTATTCCTCGGGTGTGTTGCTCCTGGAAGCGGTTTGTGAATTGTTTCGAAATGTAGGGTGTTTCGGGGCTGTGTAGTCACATACTATTATAGGTTACAGGTATAGCGAATCCATAATCAGTTTTTATAATCAATAAATAGTGGCTTGTATTAGCGTCCGGGATTTAGGCAGAATCAACTTACAATGGCCGCTCTTCTTGGAGATAGAGTGCCTGATTTGGGTTGTTGAGTCAGTGACTCCGCTCTTTGTATGAGCTTGTGCTATGAGATGATTCTGCAGTGGATAGTAATGCACTGGGTTGAGTTGTCCCAGTCGCATTTAGGTGGGAATTTGAATTGGGCCTGGATCATAGTTTATAATCAATAAATAGATTGAGCTTCCAGTGTCAAGGGAGAGTCACTGCTCTTGGAAATGGAGGTCCTGATTTGGGTAGCTGAGTCAGTGGCTCTACTCCTCGGGTGAGTTGCTCCTGGTAGCGGGTTGTGAATTGTTTCGAAATGTAGGGAGTTTCGGGACTGTGTAGTCACATACTATTATAAGTTAGAGGTATAGCGAATCCACAAT
This sequence comes from Lissotriton helveticus, assembly GCF_964261635.1. Lineage (NCBI taxonomy): Eukaryota > Metazoa > Chordata > Amphibia > Caudata > Salamandridae > Lissotriton > Lissotriton helveticus. The sequence continues at coordinate 1,557,002,223 of NC_136069.1, read as the reverse complement.
CAGGTTTTATAATCACTAAATAGTGGCTTGTAGTAGCGTCCGGGATTTAGGCAGAATCAACTCACAATGGCCGCTCTTCTTGGAGATAGAGTGCCTAATTTGAGTGGCTGAGTCAGTAACTCTGCTCTTTGTATGAGATTGTGCTATGAGATGATTCTGCATGGATTGTAATGCACTGGGTTGCGTAGTCCCAGTTGCATTTAGGAGGGAAGTTGAATTGGGCCTGGATCATAGTTTATAATCAATAAATAGATTGAGCTTCCAGTGTCAAGGGAGAGTCGCTGCTCTTGGAAATGGAGGTGCTGATTTGGGTAGCTGAGTCAGTGGCTCTTCTCCTCGGGTGTGTTGCTCCTGGTAGCTGGTTGTGAATTGTTTTGAAATGTAGGGAGTTTCGGGACTGTGCAGTCACATACTATTATAAGTTAGAGGTATAGCGAATCCACAATCAGTTTTTATAATCACTAAATAGTGGCTTGTAGTAGCGTCCGGGATTTAGGCAGAATCAACTCACAATGGCCGCTCTTCTTGGAGATAGAGTGCCTAATTTGAGTGGCTGAGTCAGTAACTCTGCTCTTTGTATGAGATTGTGCTATGAGATGATTCTGCAGTGGATTGTAATGCACTGGGTTGAGTAGTCCCAGTCGCATTTAGGAGGGAAGTTGAATTGGGCCTGGATCATTATAATCAATCAATAGATTGAGCTTCCAGTGTCAAGGCAGAGTCATTGCTCTTGGAAATGGAGGTGCTGATTTGGGTAGCTGAGTCAGTGGCTCTACTCCTCGGGTGTGATACTGCCGGAAGCGAGATGCGAAGTGTTTCGAAATGCAGGCAGGTTTGGGGCTGAGCAGTTGCATAGTATTATAGGTTAAAGGCCTGGCGAATCCACAATCAGTTTTTATATTCAATAAATAGTGGCTTGTATTAGCGTCCGGGATTTAGGCAGAATCAACTTACAATGGCCGCTCTTCTTGGAGATAGAGTGCCTGATTTGGGTTGCTGAGTCAGTGACTCTGCTCTTTGTATGAGATTGTGCTATGAGATGATTCTGCAGTGGATTGTAATGGACTGGGTTGAGTAGTCCCAGTCGCATTTAGGAGGGAAGTTGAATTGGGCCTGGATCATAGTTTATAATCAATCAATAGATTGAGCTTCCAGTGTCAAGGCAGAGTCGCTGCTCTTGGAAATGGAGGTGCTGATTTGGGTAGCTGAGTCAGTGGCTCTATTCCTCGGGTGTGTTGCTCCTGGAAGCGGGTTTTGAATTGTTTCGAAATGTAGGGTGTTTCGGGGCTGTGTAGTCACATACTATTATAGGTTACAGGTATAGCGAATCCATAATCAGTTTTTATAATCAATAAATAGTGGCTTGTATTAGCGTCCGGGATTTAGGCTGAATCAACTTACAATGGCCGCTCTTCTTGGAGATAGAGTGCCTGATTTGGGTTGTTGAGTCAGTGACTCCGCTCTTTGTATGAGCTTGTGCTATGAGATGATTCTGCAGTGGATTGTAATGCACTGGGTTGAGTTGTCCCAGTCGCATTTAGGTGGGAATTTGAATTGGGCCTGGATCATAGTTTATAATCAATAAATAGATTGAGCTTCCAGTGTCAAGGGAGTGTCGCTGCTCTTGGAAATGGAGGTGCTGATTTGGGTAGCTGAGTCAGTGGCTCTACTCCTCGGGTGTGTTGCTCCTGGTAGCGGGTTGTGAATTGTTTCGAAATGTAGGGAGTTTCGGGACTGTGTAGTCACATACTATTATAAGTTAGAGGTATAAGGAATCCACAATCAGTTTTATAATCACTAAATAGTGGCTTGTAGTAGCGTCCGGGATTTAGGCAGAATCAACTCACAATGGCCGCTCTTCTTGGACATAGAGTGCCTGATTTGGGTTGCTGAGTCAGTGACTCTGCTCTTTGTATGAGATTGTGCTATGAGATGATTCTGCATGGATTGTAATGCACTGGGTTGCGTAGTCCCAGTCGCATTTAGGAGGGAAGTTGAATTGGGCCTGGATCATAGTTTATAATCAATCAATAGATTGAGCTTCCAGTGTCAAGGCAGAGTCATTGCTCTTGGAAATGGAGGTGCTGATTTGGGTAGCTGAGTCAGTGGCTCTACTCCTCGGGTGTGATACTGCAGGAAGCGAGATGCGAAGTGTTTCGAAATGCAGGCAGGTTTGGGGCTGAGCAGTTGCATAGTATTATAGGTTAAAGGCCTGGCGAATCCACAATCAGTTTTTATATTCAATAAATAGTGGCTTGTATTAGCGTCCGGGATTTAGGCAGAATCAACTTACAATGGCCGCTCTTCTTGGAGATAGAGTGCCTGATTTGGGTTGCTGAGTCAGTGACTCTGCTCTTTGTATGAGATTTTGCTATGAGATGATTCTGCAGTGGATTGTAATGGACTGGGTTGAGTAGTCCCAGTCGCATTTAGGAGGGAAGTTGAATTGGGCCTGGATCATAGTTTATAATCAATCAATAGATTGAGCTTCCAGTGTCAAGGCAGAGTCGCTGCTCTTGGAAATGGAGGTGCTGATTTGGGTAGCTGAGTCAGTGGCTCTATTCCTCGGGTGTGTTGCTCCTGGAAGCGGGTTTTGAATTGTTTCGAAATGTAGGGTGTTTCGGGGCTGTGTAGTCACATACTATTATAGGTTACAGGTATAGTGAATCCATAATCAGTTTTTATAATCAATAAATAGTGGCTTGTATTAGCGTCCGGGATTTAGGCTGAATCAACTTACAATGGCCGCTCTTCTTGGAGATAGAGTGCCTGATTAGGGTTGTTGAGTCAGTGACTCCGCTCTTTGTATGAGCTTGTGCTATGAGATGATTCTGCAGTGGATTGTAATGCACTGGGTTGAGTTGTCCCAGTCGCATTTAGGTGGGAATTTGAATTGGGCCTGGATCATAGTTTATAATCAATAAATAGATTGAGCTTCCAGTGTCAAGGGAGAGTCGCTGCTCTTGGAAATGGAGGTGCTGATTTGGGTAGCTGAGTCAGTGGCTCTACTCCTCGGGTGTGTTGCTCCTGGTAGCGGGTTGTGAATTGTTTCGAAATGTAGGGAGTTTCGGGACTGTGTAGTCACATACTATTATAAGTTAGAGGTATAACGAATCCACAATCAGTTTTATAATCACTAAATAGTGGCTTGTAGTAGCGTCCGGGATTTAGGCAGAATCAACTCACAATGGCCGCTCTTCTTGGACATAGAGTGCCTGATTTGGGTTGCTGAGTCAGTGACTCTGCTCTTTGTATGAGATTGTGCTATGAGATGATTCTGCATGGATTGTAATGCACTGGGTTGCGTAGTCCCAGTCGCATTTAGGAGGGAAGTTGAATTGGGCCTGGATCATAGTTTATAATCAATCAATAGATTGAGCTTCCAGTGTCAAGGCAGAGTCATTGCTCTTGGAAATGGAGGTGCTGATTTGGGTAGCTGAGTCAGTGGCTCTACTCCTCGGGTGTGATACTGCAGGAAGCGAGATGCGAAGTGTTTCGAAATGCAGGCAGGTTTGGGGCTGAGCAGTTGCATAGTATTATAGGTTAAAGGCCTGGCGAATCCACAATCAGTTTTTATATTCAATAAATAGTGGCTTGTATTAGCGTCCGGGATTTAGGCAGAATCAACTTACAATGGCCGCTCTTCTTGGAGATAGAGTGCCTGATTTGGGTTGCTGAGTCAGTGACTCTGCTCTTTGTATGAGATTTTGCTATGAGATGATTCTGCAGTGGATTGTAATGGACTGGGTTGAGTAGTCCCAGTCGCATTTAGGAGGGAAGTTGAATTGGGCCTGGATCATAGTTTATAATCAATCAATAGATTGAGCTTCCAGTGTCAAGGCAGAGTCGCTGCTCTTGGAAATGGAGGTGCTGATTTGGGTAGCTGAGTCAGTGGCTCTATTCCTCGGGTGTGTTGCTCCTGGAAGCGGGTTTTGAATTGTTTCGAAATGTAGGGTGTTTCGGGGCTGTGTAGTCACATACTATTATAGGTTACAGGTATAGTGAATCCATAATCAGTTTTTATAATCAATAAATAGTGGCTTGTATTAGCGTCCGGGATTTAGGCTGAATCAACTTACAATGGCCGCTCTTCTTGGAGATAGAGTGCCTGATTAGGGTTGTTGAGTCAGTGACTCCGCTCTTTGTATGAGCTTGTGCTATGAGATGATTCTGCAGTGGATTGTAATGCACTGGGTTGAGTTGTCCCAGTCGCATTTAGGTGGGAATTTGAATTGGGCCTGGATCATAGTTTATAATCAATAAATAGATTGAGCTTCCAGTGTCAAGGGAGAGTCGCTGCTCTTGGAAATGGAGGTGCTGATTTGGGTAGCTGAGTCAGTGGCTCTACTCCTCGGGTGTGTTGCTCCTGGTAGCGGGTTGTGAATTGTTTCGAAATGTAGGGAGTTTCGGGACTGTGTAGTCACATACTATTATAAGTTAGAGGTATAACGAATCCACAATCAGTTTTATAATCACTAAATAGTGGCTTGTAGTAGCGTCCGGGATTTAGGCAGAATCAACTCACAATGGCCGCTCTTCTTGGAGATAGAGTGCCTGATTTGGGTTGCTGAGTCAGTGACTCTGCTCTTTGTATGAGATTGTGCTATGAGATGATTCTGCATGGATTGTAATGCACTGGGTTGCATAGTCCCAGTCGCATTTAGGAGGGAAGTTGAATTGGGCCTGGATCATAGTTTATAATCAATCAATAGATTGAGCTTCCAGTGTCAAGGCAGAGTCATTGCTCTTGGAAATAGAGGTGCTGATTTGGGTAGCTGAGTCAGTGGCTCTACTCCTCGGGTGTGATACTGCCGGAAGCGAGATGCGAAGTGTTTCGAAATGCAGGCAGGTTTGGGGCTGAGCAGTCGCATAGTATTATAGGTTAAAGGCCTAGCGAATCCACAATCAGTTTTTATGTTCAATAAATAGTGGCTTGCATTAGCGTCCGGGATTTAGGCAGAATCAACTTACAATGCCCGCTCTTCTTGGAGATAGAGTGCCCGATTTGGGTTGCTGAGTCAGAGACTCTGCTCTTTGTATGAGATTGTGCTACGAGATGATTCTGCAGTGGATTTTAATGCACTGGGTTGAGTTGTCCCAGTCGCATTTAGGAGGGAAGTTGAATTGGGCCTGGATCATAGTTTATAATCAATCAATAGATTGAGCTTCCAGTGTCAAGGCAGAGTCATTGCTCTTGGAAATGGAGGTGCTGATTTTGGTAGCTTAGTCAGCGGCACTACTCCTGGGGTGTGATGCTGCTGGAAGCAGGCTGCAAAGTGTTTCAAAATGCAGGCACGTTTGGGGCTATATAGTCTTACACTATTATAGGTTAGAGGTATAGCGAATCCACAATCAGTTTTTATAATCAATAAAAAGTGGCTTGTATTAGCATCTGGGATTTAGGCAGAATCAACTTACAATGGCCGCTCTTCTTGGAGATAGAGTGCCTGATTTTAGTTGTTGAGTCAGTGACTCCGCTCTTTGTATGAGCTTGTGCTATGAGATGATTCTGCAGTGGATTGTAATGCACTGGGTTGAGTAGTCCCAGTCGCATTTAGGTGGGAAGTTGAATTGGGCCTGGATCATAGTTTATAATCAATCAATAGATTGAGCTTCCAGTGTCAAGGCAGAGTCGCTGCTCTTGGAAATGGAGGTGCTGATTTGGGTAGCTGAGTCAGTGGCTCTACTCCTCGGGTGTGTTGCTCCTGGTAGCTGGTTGTGAATTGTTTTGAAATGTAGGGACTTTCGGGACTGTGTAGTCACATACTATTATAAGTTAGAGGTATAGCGAATCCACAATCAGTTTTTATGTTCAATAAATAGTGGCTTGTATTAGCGTCCGGGATTTAGGCAGAATCAACTTACAGAGGCCGCGCTTCTTGGAGATAGAGTGCCTGATTTGGGTTGCTGAGTCAGTAACTCTGCTCTTTGTATGAGATTTTGCTATGAGATGATTCTGCAGTGGATTGTAATGGACTGGGTTGAGTAGTCCCAGTCGCATTTAGGAGGGAAGTTGAATTGGGCCTGAATCATAGTTTATAATCAATCAATAGATTGAGCTTCCAGTGTCAAGGCAGAGTCCCTGCTCTTGGAAATGGAGGTGCTGATTTGGGTAGCTGAGTCAGTGGCTCTATTCCTCGGGTGTGTTGCTCCTGGAAGCGGTTTGTGAATTGTTTCGAAATGTAGGGTGTTTCGGGGCTGTGTAGTCACATACTATTATAGGTTACAGGTATAGCGAATCCATAATCAGTTTTTATAATCAATAAATAGTGGCTTGTATTAGCGTCCGGGATTTAGGCAGAATCAACTTACAATGGCCGCTCTTCTTGGAAATAGAGTGCCTGATTTGGGTTGTTGAGTCAGTGACTCCGCTCTTTGTATGAGCTTGTGCTATGAGATGATTCTGCAGTGGATAGTAATGCACTGGGTTGAGTTGTCCCAGTCGCATTTAGGTGGGAATTTGAATTGGGCCTGGATCATAGTTTATAATCAATAAATAGATTGAGCTTCCAGTGTCAAGGGAGAGTCACTGCTCTTGGAAATGGAGGTCCTGATTTGGGTAGCTGAGTCAGTGGCTCTACTCCTCGGGTGAGTTGCTCCTGGTAGCGGGTTGTGAATTGTTTCGAAATGTAGGGAGTTTCGGGACTGTGTAGTCACATACTATTATAAGTTAGAGGTATAGCGAATCCACAATCAGGTTTTATAATCACTAAATAGTGGCTTGTAGTAGCGTCCGGGATTTAGGCAGAATCAACTCACAATGGCCGCTCTTCTTGGAGATAGAGTGCCTAATTTGAGTGGCTGAGTCAGTAACTCTGCTCTTTGTATGAGATTGTGCTATGAGATGATTCTGCATGGATTGTAATGCACTGGGTTGCGTAGTCCCAGTTGCATTTAGGAGGGAAGTTGAATTGGGCCTGGATCATAGTTTATAATCAATAAATAGATTGAGCTTCCAGTGTCAAGGGAGAGTCGCTGCTCTTGGAAATGGAGGTGCTGATTTGGGTAGCTGAGTCAGTGGCTCTTCTCCTCGGGTGTGTTGCTCCTGGTAGCTGGTTGTGAATTGTTTTGAAATGTAGGGAGTTTCGGGACTGTGCAGTCACATACTATTATAAGTTAGAGGTATAGCGAATCCACAATCAGTTTTTATAATCACTAAATAGTGGCTTGTAGTAGCGTCCGGGATTTAGGCAGAATCAACTCACAATGGCCGCTCTTCTTGGAGATAGAGTGCCTAATTTGAGTGGCTGAGTCAGTAACTCTGCTCTTTGTATGAGATTGTGCTATGAGATGATTCTGCAGTGGATTGTAATGCACTGGGTTGAGTAGTCCCAGTCGCATTTAGGAGGGAAGTTGAATTGGGCCTGGATCATTATAATCAATCAATAGATTGAGCTTCCAGTGTCAAGGCAGAGTCATTGCTCTTGGAAATGGAGGTGCTGATTTGGGTAGCTGAGTCAGTGGCTCTACTCCTCGGGTGTGATACTGCCGGAAGCGAGATGCGAAGTGTTTCGAAATGCAGGCAGGTTTGGGGCTGAGCAGTTGCATAGTATTATAGGTTAAAGGCCTGGCGAATCCACAATCAGTTTTTATATTCAATAAATAGTGGCTTGTATTAGCGTCCGGGATTTAGGCAGAATCAACTTACAATGGCCGCTCTTCTTGGAGATAGAGTGCCTGATTTGGGTTGCTGAGTCAGTGACTCTGCTCTTTGTATGAGATTTTGCTATGAGATGATTCTGCAGTGGATTGTAATGGACTGGGTTGAGTAGTCCCAGTCGCATTTAGGAGGGAAGTTGAATTGGGCCTGGATCATAGTTTATAATCAATCAATAGATTGAGCTTCCAGTGTCAAGGCAGAGTCGCTGCTCTTGGAAATGGAGGTGCTGATTTGGGTAGCTGAGTCAGTGGCTCTATTCCTCGGGTGTGTTGCTCCTGGAAGCGGGTTTTGAATTGTTTCGAAATGTAGGGTGTTTCGGGGCTGTGTAGTCACATACTATTATAGGTTACAGGTATAGCGAATCCATAATCAGTTTTTATAATCAATAAATAGTGGCTTGTATTAGCGTCCGGGATTTAGGCAGAATCAACTTACAATGGCCGCTCTTCTTGGAGATAGAGTGCCTGATTTGGGTTGTTGAGTCAGTGACCCCGCTCTTTGTATGAGCTTGTGCTATGAGATGATTCTGCAGTGGATTGTAATGCACTGGGTTGAGTTGTCCCAGTCGCATTTAGGTGGGAATTTGAATTGGGCCTGGATCATAGTTTATAATCAATAAATAGATTGAGCTTCCAGTGTCAAGGGAGAGTCGCTGCTCTTGGAAATGGAGGTGCTGATTTGGGTAGCTGAGTCAGTGGCTCTACTCCTCGGGTGTGTTGCTCCTGGTAGCGGGTTGTGAATTGTTTCGAAATGTAGGGAGTTTCGGGACTGTGTAGTCACATACTATTATAAGTTAGAGGTATAACGAATCCACAATCAGTTTTATAATCACTAAATAGTGGCTTGTAGTAGCGCCCGGGATGTAGGCAGAATCAACTCACAATGGCCGCTCTTCTTGGAGATAGAGTGCCTGATTTGGGTTGCTGAGTCAGTGACTCTGCTCTTTGTATGAGATTGTGCTATGAGATGATTCTGCATGGATTGTAATGCACTGGGTTGCGTAGTCCCAGTCGCATTTAGGAGGGAAGTTGAATTGGGCCTGGATCATAGTTTATAATCAATCAATAGATTGAGCTTCCAGTGTCAAGGCAGAGTCATTGCTCTTGGAAATAGAGGTGCTGATTTGGGTAGCTGAGTCAGTGGCTCTACTCCTCGGGTGTGATACTGCCGGAAGCGAGATGCGAAGTGTTTCGAAATGCAGGCAGGTTTGGGGCTGAGCAGTCGCATAGTATTATAGGTTAAAGGCCTAGCGAATCCACAATCAGTTTTTATGTTCAATAAATAGTGGCTTGCATTAGCGTCCGGGAATTAGGCAGAATCAACTTACAATGGCCGCTCTTCTTGGAGATAGAGTGCCTGATTTGGGTTGCTGAGTCAGTGACTCTGCTCTTTGTATGAGATTGTGCTATGAGATGATTCTGCAGTGGATTGTAATGGACTGGGTTGAGTAGTCCCAGTCGCATTTAGGAGGGAAGTTGAATTGGGCCTGGATCATAGTTTATAATCAATCAATAGATTGAGCTTCCAGTGTCAAGGCAGAGTCATTGCTCTTGGAAATGGAGGTGCTGATTTGGGTAGCTGAGTCAGTGGCTCTACTTTTGGGGTGTGATGCTGCTGGAAGCAGGCTGCAAAGTATTTCAAAATGCATGCACGTTTGGGGCTGCGTAGTCTTATACTATTATAGGTTAGAGCTATAGCGAATCCACAATTAGCTTTTATAATCAATAAATAGTGACTTGTATTAGCGTCCGGGATTTAGGCAGAATCAACTTACAATGGCCGCTCGTCTTGGAGATAGAGTGCCTGATTTGGGTTGCTGAGTCAGTGACTCTGCTCTTTGTATGAGATTGTGCTATGAGATGATTCTGCAGTGGATTTTAATACACTGGGTCGAGTTGTCCCAGTCGCATTTAGGAGGGAAGTTGAATTGGGCCTGGATCATAGTTTATAATCAATCAATAGATTGAGCTTCCAGTGTCAAGGCAGAGTCGCTGCTCTTGGAAATGGAGGTGCTGATTTCGGTAGCTGAGTCAGCGGCTCTACTCCTGGGGTGTGATGCTGCTGGAAGCAGGCTGCAAAGTGTTTCAAAATGCAGGCACGTTTGGGGCTGTGTAGTCTTACACTATTAGAGGTTAGAGGTATAGCGAATCCACAATCAGTTTTTATAATCAATAAAAAGTGGCTTGGGGTAGCGTCCGGGATTTAGGCAGAATCAACTTACAAAGGCCGCTCTTCTTGGAGATAGAGTGCCTGATTTGGGTTGCTGAGTCAGTGACTCTGCTCTTTGTATGAGATTGTACTATGAGATGATTCTGCAGTGGATTGTGATGGACTGGGTTGAGTAGTCCCAGTCACATTTAGGAGGGAAGTTGAATTGGGCCTGGATCATAGTTTATAATCAATCAATAGATTGAGCTTCCGGTGTCAAGGCAGAGTCATTGCTCTTGGAAATGGAGGTGCTGATTTGGGTAGCTGAGTCAGTGGCTCTACTTTTGGGGTGTGATGCTGCTGGAAGCAGGCTGCAAAGTGTTTCAAAATGCATGCACGTTTGGGGCTGCGTAGTCTTATACTATTATAGGTTAGAGCTATAGCGAATAAACAATTAGTTTTTATAATCAATAAATAGTGACTTGTATTAGCGTCTGGGAATTAAGGCAGAATCAACTTACAATGCCCGCTCTTCTTGGAGATAGAGTGCCCGTTTTGGGTTGCTGAGTCAGAGACTCTGCTCTTTGTATGAGATTGTGCTACGAGATGATTCTGCAGTGGATTTTAATGCACTGGGTTGAGTTGTCCCAGTCGCATTTAGGAGGGAAGTTGAATTGGGCCTGGATCATAGTTTATAATCAATCAATAGATTGAGCTTCCAGTGTCAAGGCAGAGTCATTGCTCTTGGAAATGGAGGTGCTGATTTTGGTAGCTTAGTCAGCGGCACTACTCCTGGGGTGTGATGCTGCTGGAAGCAGGCTGCAAAGTGTTTCAAAATGCAGGCACGTTTGGGGCTATGTAGTCTTACACTATTATAGGTTAGAGGTATAGCGAATCCACAATCAGTTTTTATAATCAATAAAAAGTGGCTTGTATTAGCATCTGGGATTTAGGCAGAATCAACTTACAATGGCCGCTCTTCTTGGAGATAAAGTGCCTGAATTTAGTTGTTGAGTCAGTGACTCCGCTCTTTGTATGAGCTTGTGCTATGAGATGATTCTGCAGTGGATTGTAATGCACTGGGTTGAGTAGTCCCAGTCGCATTTAGGTGGGAAGTTGAATTGGGCCTGGATCATAGTTTATAATCAATCAATAGATTGAGCTTCCAGTGTCAAGGCAGAGTCGCTGCTCTTGGAAATGGAGGTGCTGATTTGGGTAGCTGAGTCAGTGGCTCTACTCCTCGGGTGTGTTGCTCCTGGTAGCTGGTTGTGAATTGTTTTGAAATGTAGGGACTTTCGGGACTGTGTAGTCACATACTATTATAAGTTAGAGGTATAGCGAATCCACAATCAGTTTTTATGTTCAATAAATAGTGGCTTGTATTAGCGTCCGGGATTTAGGCAGAATCAACTTACAGAGGCCGCGCTTCTTGGAGATAGAGTGCCTGATTTGGGTTGCTGAGTCAGTAACTCTGCTCTTTGTATGAGATTTTGCTATGAGATGATTCTGCAGTGGATTGTAATGGACTGGGTTGAGTAGTCCCAGTCGCATTTAGGAGGGAAGTTGAATTGGGCCTGAATCATAGTTTATAATCAATCAATAGATTGAGCTTCCAGTGTCAAGGCAGAGTCCCTGCTCTTGGAAATGGAGGTGCTGATTTGGGTAGCTGAGTCAGTGGCTCTATTCCTCGGGTGTGTTGCTCCTGGAAGCGGTTTGTGAATTGTTTCGAAATGTAGGGTGTTTCGGGGCTGTGTAGTCACATACTATTATAGGTTACAGGTATAGCGAATCCATAATCAGTTTTTATAATCAATAAATAGTGGCTTGTATTAGCGTCCGGGATTTAGGCAGAATCAACTTACAATGGCCCCTCTTCTTGGAGATAGAGTGCCTGATTTGGGTTTCTGAGTCAGTGACTCCTCTCTTTGTCTGAGCTTGTGCTATGAGATGATTCTGCAGTGGATTGTAATGCACTGGGTTGATTAGTCCCAGTCGCATTTAGGAGGAAAGTTGAATTGGGCCTGGATCATTATAATCAATCAATAGATTGAGCTTCCAGTGTCAAGGCAGAGTCATTGCTCTTGGAAACGGAGGTGCTGATTTGGGTAGCTGAGTCAGTGGCTCTACTCCTCGGGTGTGATACTGCCGGAAGCGAGATGCGAAGTGTTTCGAAATGCAGGCAGGTTTGGGGCTGAGCAGTCGCATAGTATTATAGGTAAAAGGCCTAGCGAATCCACAATCAGTTTTTATGTTCAATAAATAGTGGCTTGTATTAGCGTCCGAGATTTAGGCAGAATCAACTTACAATGGCCGCTCTTCTTGGAGATAGAGTGCCTGATTTGGGTTGCTGAGTCAGTGACTCTGCTCTTTGTATGAGATTGTGCTATGAGATGATTCTGCAGTGGATTGTAATGGACTGGGTTGAGTAGTCCCAGTCGCATTTAGGAGGGAAGTTGAATTGGGCCTGGATCATAGTTTATAATCAATCAATAGATTGAGCTTCCAGTGTCAAGGCATAGTCATTGCTCTTGGAAATGGAGGTGCTGATTTGGGTAGCTGAGTCAGTGGCTCTACTTTTGGGGTGTGATGCTGCTGGAAGCAGGCTGCAAAGTGTTTCAAAATGCATGCACAATTGGGGCTGCGTAGTCTTATACTATTATAGGTTAGAGCTATAGCGAATCCACAATTAGTTTTTATAATCAATAAATAGTGACTTGTATTAGCGTCCGGGACTTAGGCAGAATCAACTTACAATGGCCGCTCTTCTTGGAGATAGAGTGCCTAATTTGAGTGGCTGAGTCAGTAACTCTGCTCTTTGTATGAGATTGTGCTATGAGATGATTCTGCAGTGGATTGTAATGGACTGGGTTGAGTAGTCCCAGTCGCATTTAGGAGGGAAGTTGTATTGGGCCTGGATCATAGTTTATAATCAATCAATAGATTGAGCTTCCAGTGTCAAGACAGAGTCATTGCTCTTGGAAATGGAGGTGCTGATTTGGGTAGCTGAGTCAGTGGCTCTACTCCTCAGATGAGTTGCTCCTGGTAGCGGGTTGTGAATTGTTTCGAAATGTAGGGAGTTTAGGGACTGTGTAGTCACATACTATTATAAGTTAGAGGTATAGCGAATCCACAATCAGTTTTTATAATCACTAAATAGTGGCTTGTAGTAGCGTCCGGAATTTAGGCAGAATCAACTCACAATGGCCGCTCTTCTTGGAGATAGAGTGCCTGATTTGGGTTGCTGAGTCAGTGACTCTGCTCTTTGTATGAGATTGTGCTATGAGATGATTCTGCATGGATTGTAATGCACTGGGTTGCGTAGTCCCAGTTGCATTTAGGAGGGAAGTTGAATTGGGCCTGGATCATAGTTTATAATCAATAAATAGATTGAGCTTCCAGTGTCAAGGGAGAGTCGCTGCTCTTGGAAATGGAGGTGCTGATTTGGGTAGCTGAGTCAGTGGCTATTCTCCTCGGGTGTGTTGCTCCTGGTAGCTGGTTGTGAATTGTTTTGAAATTTAGGGAGTTTCGGGACTGTGTAGTCACATACTATTATAAGTTAGAAGTATAGCGAATCCACAATCAGTTTTTATAATCACTAAATAGTGGCTTGTAGTAGCGTCCGGGATTTAGGCAGAATCAACTCACAATGGCCGCTCTTCTTGGAGATAGAGTGCCTGATTTGGGTTGCTGAGTCAGTGACTCTGCTCTTTGTATGAGATTGTGCTATGAGATGATTCTGCAGTGGATTGTAATGCACTGGGTTGAGTAGTCTCAGTCGCATTTAGGAGGGAAGTTGAATTGGGCCTGGATCATAGTTTATAATCAATCAATAGATTGAGCTTCCAGTGTCAAGGCAGAGTCATTGCTCTTGGAAATGGATGTGCTGATTTGGGTAGCTGAGTCAGTGGCTCTACTCCTCGGGTGTGATACTGCCGGAAGCGAGATGCGAGGTGTTTCGAAATGCAGGCAGGTTTGGGGCTGAGCAGTCGCATAGTATTATAGGTTAAAGGCCTAGCGAATCCACAATCAGTTTTTATGTTCAATAAATAGTGGCTTGTATTAGCGTCCGGGATTTAGGCAGAATCAACTTACAATGGCCGCTCTTCTTGGAGATAGAGTGCCTGATTTGGGTTGCTGAGTCAGTGACTCTGCTCTTTGTATGAGATTGTGCTATGAGATGATTCTGCAGTGGATTGTAATGGACTGGGTTGAGTAGTCCCAGTCGCATTTAGGAGGGAAGTTGTATTGGGCCTGGATCATAGTTTATAATCAATCAATAGATTGAGCTTCCAGTGTCAAGGCATAGTCATTGCTCTTGGAAATGGAGGTGCTGATTTGGGTAGCTGAGTCAGTGGCTCTACTTTTGGGGTGTGATGCTGCTGGAAGCAGGCTGCAAAGTGTTTCAAAATGCATGCACGTTTGGGGCTGCGTAGTCTTATACTATTATAGGTTAGAGCTATAGCGAATCCACAATTAGTTTTTATAATCAATAAATAGTGACTTGTATTAGCGTCTGGGAATTAAGGCAGAATCAACTTACAATGCCCGCTCTTCTTGGAGATAGAGTGCCCGATTTGGGTTGCTGAGTCAGAGACTCTGCTCTTTGTATGAGATTGTGCTACGAGATGATTCTGCAGTGGATTTTAATGCACTGGGTTGAGTTGTCCCAGTCGCATTTAGGAGGGAAGTTGAATTGGGCCTGGATCATAGTTTATAATCAATCAATAGATTGAGCTTCCAGTGTCAAGGCAGAGTCATTGCTCTTGGAAATGGAGGTGCTGATTTTGGTAGCTTAGTCAGCGGCACTACTCCTGGGGTGTGATGCTGCTGGAAGCAGGCTGCAAAGTGTTTCAAAATGCAGGCACGTTTGGGGCTATGTAGTCTTACACTATTATAGATTAGAGGTATAGCGAATCCACAATCAGTTTTTATAATCAATAAAAAGTGGCTTGTATTAGCATCTGGGATTTAGGCAGAATCAACTTACAATGGCCGCTCTTCTTGGAGATAAAGTGCCTGAATTTAGTTGTTGAGTCAGTGACTCCGCTCTTTGTATGAGCTTGTGCTATGAGATGATTCTGCAGTGGATTGTAATGCACTGGGTTGAGTAGTCCCAGTCGCATTTAGGTGGGAAGTTGAATTGGGCCTGAATCATAGTTTATAATCAATCAATAGATTGAGCTTCCAGTGTCAAGGCAGAGTCGCTGCTCTTGGAAATGGAGGTGCTGATTTGGGTAGCTGAGTCAGTGGCTCTACTCCTCGGGTGTGTTGCTCCTGGTAGCTGGTTGTGAATTGTTTTGAAATGTAGGGACTTTCGGGACTGTGTAGTCACATACTATTATAAGTTAGAGGTATAGCGAATCCACAATCAGTTTTTATGTTCAATAAATAGTGGCTTGTATTAGCGTCCGGGATTTAGGCAGAATCAACTTACAGAGGCCGCGCTTCTTGGAGATAGAGTGCCTGATTTGGGTTGCTGAGTCAGTAACTCTGCTCTTTGTATGAGATTTTGCTATGAGATGATTCTGCAGTGGATTGTAATGGACTGGGTTGAGTAGTCCCAGTCGCATTTAGGAGGGAAGTTGAATTGGGCCTGAATCATAGTTTATAATCAATCAATAGATTGAGCTTCCAGTGTCAAGGCAGAGTCCCTGCTCTTGGAAATGGAGGTGCTGATTTGGGTAGCTGAGTCAGTGGCTCTATTCCTCGGGTGTGTTGCTCCTGGAAGCGGTTTGTGAATTGTTTCGAAATGTAGGGTGTTTCGGGGCTGTGTAGTCACATACTATTATAGGTTACAGGTATAGCGAATCCATAATCAGTTTTTATAATCAATAAATAGTGGCTTGTATTAGCGTCCGGGATTTAGGCAGAATCAACTTACAATGGCCGCTCTTCTTGGAGATAGAGTGCCTGATTTGGGTTTCTGAGTCAGTGACTCCTCTCTTTGTCTGAGCTTGTGCTATGAGATGATTCTGCAGTGGATTGTAATGGACTGGGTTGATTAGTCCCAGTCGCATTTAGGAGGAAAGTTGAATTGGGCCTGGATCATTATAATCAATCAATAGATTGAGCTTCCAGTGTCAAGGCAGAGTCATTGCTCTTGGAAACGGAGGTGCTGATTTGGGTAGCTGAGTCAGTGGCTCTACTCCTCGGGTGTGATACTGCCGGAAGCGAGATGCGAAGTGTTTCGAAATGCAGGCAGGTTTGGGGCTGAGCAGTCGCATAGTATTATAGGTAAAAGGCCTAGCGAATCCACAATCAGTTTTTATGTTCAATAAATAGTGGCTTGTATTAGCGTCCGAGATTTAGGCAGAATCAACTTTCAATGGCCGCTCTTCTTGGAGATAGAGTGCCTGATTTGGGTTGCTGAGTCAGTGACTCTGCTCTTTGTATGAGATTGTGCTATGAGATGATTCTGCAGTGGATTGTAATGGACTGGGTTGAGTAGTCCCAGTCGCATTTAGGAGGGAAGTTGAATTGGGCCTGGATCATAGTTTATAATCAATCAATAGATTGAGCTTCCAGTGTCAAGGCATAGTCATTGCTCTTGGAAATGGAGGTGCTGATTTGGGTAGCTGAGTCAGTGGCTCTACTTTTGGGGTGTGATGCTGCTGGAAGCAGGCTGCAAAGTGTTTCAAAATGCATGCACAATTGGGGCTGCGTAGTCTTATACTATTATAGGTTAGAGCTATAGCGAATCCACAATTAGTTTTTATAATCAATAAATAGTGACTTGTATTAGCGTCCGGGACTTAGGCAGAATCAACTTACAATGGCCGCTCTTCTTGGAGATAGAGTGCCTAATTTGAGTGGCTGAGTCAGTAACTCTGCTCTTTGTATGAGATTGTGCTATGAGATGATTCTGCAGTGGATTGTAATGGACTGGGTTGAGTAGTCCCAGTCGCATTTAGGAGGGAAGTTGTATTGGGCCTGGATCATAGTTTATAATCAATCAATAGATTGAGCTTCCAGTGTCAAGACAGAGTCATTGCTCTTGGAAATGGAGGTGCTGATTTGGGTAGCTGAGTCAGTGGCTCTACTCCTCAGATGAGTTGCTCCTGGTAGCGGGTTTGAATTGTTTCGAAATGTAGGGAGTTTAGGGACTGTGTAGTCACATACTATTATAAGTTAGAGGTATAGCGAATCCACAATCAGTTTTTATAATCACTAAATAGTGGCTTGTAGTAGCGTCCGGGATTTAGGCAGAATCAACTCACAATGGCCGCTCTTCTTGGAGATAGAGTGCCTGATTTGGGTTGCTGAGTCAGTGACTCTGCTCTTTGTATGAGATTGTGCTATGAGATGATTCTGCATGGATTGTAATGCACTGGGTTGCGTAGTCCCAGTTGCATTTAGGAGGGAAGTTGAATTGGGCCTGGATCATAGTTTATAATCAATAAATAGATTGAGCTTCCAGTGTCAAGGGAGAGTCGCTGCTCTTGGAAATGGAGGTGCTGATTTGGGTAGCTGAGTCAGTGGCTATTCTCCTCGGGTGTGTTGCTCCTGGTAGCTGGTTGTGAATTGTTTTGAAATTTAGGGAGTTTCGGGACTGTGTAGTCACATACTATTATAAGTTAGAAGTATAGCGAATCCACAATCAGTTTTTATAATCACTAAATAGTGGCTTGTAGTAGCGTCCGGGATTTAGGCAGAATCAACTCACAATGGCCGCTCTTCTTGGAGATAGAGTGCCTGATTTGGGTTGCTGAGTCAGTGACTCTGCTCTTTGTATGAGATTGTGCTATGAGATGATTCTGCAGTGGATTGTAATGCACTGGGTTGAGTAGTCTCAGTCGCATTTAGGAGGGAAGTTGAATTGGGCCTGGATCATAGTTTATAATCAATCAATAGATTGAGCTTCCAGTGTCAAGGCAGAGTCATTGCTCTTGGAAATGGATGTGCTGATTTGGGTAGCTGAGTCAGTGGCTCTACTCCTCGGGTGTGATACTGCCGGAAGCGAGATGCGAGGTGTTTCGAAATGCAGGCAGGTTTGGGGCTGAGCAGTCGCATAGTATTATAGGTTAAAGGCCTAGCGAATCCACAATCAGTTTTTATGTTCAATAAATAGTGGCTTGTATTAGCGTCCGGGATTTAGGCAGAATCAACTTACAATGGCCGCTCTTCTTGGAGATAGAGTGCCTGATTTGGGTTGCTGAGTCAGTGACTCTGCTCTTTGTATGAGATTGTGCTATGAGATGATTCTGCAGTGGATTGTAATGGACTGGGTTGAGTAGTCCCAGTCGCATTTAGGAGGGAAGTTGTATTGGGCCTGGATCATAGTTTATAATCAATCAATAGATTGAGCTTCCAGTGTCAAGGCATAGTCATTGCTCTTGGAAATGGAGGTGCTGATTTGGGTAGCTGAGTCAGTGGCTCTACTTTTGGGGTGTGATGCTGCTGGAAGCAGGCTGCAAAGTGTTTCAAAATGCATGCACAATTGGGGCTGCGTAGTCTTATACTATTATAGGTTAGAGCTATAGCGAATCCACAATCAGTTTTTATGTTCAATAAATAGTGGCTTGTATTAGCGTCCGGGATTTAGGCAGAATCAACTTACAATGGCCGCTCTTCTTGGAGATAGAGTGCCTGATTTGGGTTGCTGAGTCAGTGACTCTGCTCTTTGTATGAGATTGTGCTATGAGATGATTCTGCAGTGGATTGTAATGGACTGGGTTGAGTAGTCCCAGTCGCATTTAGGAGGGAAGTTGTATTGGGCCTGGATCATAGTTTATAATCAATCAATAGATTGAGCTCCCAGTGTCAAGGCAGAGTCATTGCTCTTGGAAATGGAGGTGCTGATTTGGGTAGCTGAGTCAGTGGCTCTACTCATGGGGTGTGATGCTGCAGGAAGCAGGCTGCAAAGTGTTTTAAAATGCATGCAGGTTTGGGGCTGCGTAGTCTTATACTATTATAGGTTAGAGCTATAGCGAATCCACAATTAGTTTTTATAATCAATAAATAGTGGCTTGTATTAGCGTCGGGGGTTTAGGCAGAATCAACTTACAATGGCCGCTCTTCTTGGAGATAGAGTGCCTTATTTGGGGTGCTGAGTCAGTGACTCTGCTCTTTGTATGAGATTGTGCTATGAGATGATTCTGCAGTGGATTTTAATGCACAGGGTTGAGTTGTCCCAGTCGCATTTAGGAGGGAAGTTGAATTGGGCCTGGATCATAGTTTATAATCAATCAATAGAGTGAGCTTCCACTGTCAAAGCAGAGTCGCTGCTCTTGGAAATGGAGGTGCTGATTTGGGTAGCTGAGTCAGTGGCTCTATTCCTAGGGTGTGATGCTGCTGGAAGCAGGCTGCAAAGTGTTTCAAAATGCAGGCACGTTTGGGGCTGCGTAGTCTTATACTATTATAGGTTAGAGGTATAGCGAATCCACAATTAGTTTTTATAATCAATAAATAGTGGCTTGTATTAGCGTCCGGGATTTAGGCAGAATCAACTTACAATAGCCGCTCTTCTTGGAGATAGAGTGCCTGATTTGGGTTTCTGAGTCAGTGACTCTGCTCTTTGTATGAGATTGTGCTATGAGATGATACTGCAGTGGATTGTAATGCACTGGGTTGAGTAGTCCCAGTCGCATTTAGGAGGGAAGTTGAATTGGGCCTGGATCATAGTTTATAATCAATCAATAGATTGAGCTTCCAGTGTCAAGGCAGAGTCATTGATCTTGGAAATGGAGGTGTTGATTTGGGTAGCTGAGTCAGTGGCTCTACTCTTCGGGTGTGATACTGCCGGAAGCGAGATGCGAAGTGTTTCGAAATGCAGGCAGGTTTGGGGCTGAGTAGTCGCATAGTATTATAGGTTAAAGGCCTAGCGAATCCACAATCAGTTTTTATATTCAATAAATAGTGGCTTGTATTAGCGTCCGGGATTTAGGCAGAATCAACTTACAATGGCCGCTCTTCTTGGAGATAGAATGCCTGATTTGGGTTGCTGAGTCAGTGACTCTGCTCTTTGTATGAGATTGTGCTATGAGATGATTCTGCAGTGGATTGTAATGGACTGGGTTGAGTAGTCCCAGTCGCATTTAGGAGGGAAGTTGAATTGGGCCTGGATCATAGTTTATAATCAATCAATAGATTGAGCTTCCAGTGTCAAGGCAGAGTCATTGCTCTTGGAAATGGAGGTGCAGATTTGGGTAGCTGAGTCAGTGGTTCTACTCCTCGGGTGTGATACTGCCGGAAGCGAGATGCGAAGTGTTTCGAAATGCAGGCAGGTTTGGGGCTGAGTAGTCGCATAGTATTATAGGTTAAAGGCCTAGCGAATCCACAATCAGTTTTTATATTCAATAAATAGTGGCTTGTATTAGCGTCCGGGATTTAGGCAGAATCAACTTACAATGGCCGCTCTTCTTGGAGATAGAATGCCTGATTTGGGTTGCTGAGTCAGTGACTCTGCTCTTTGTATGAGATTGTGCTATGAGATGATTCTGCAGTGGATTTTAATACACTGGGTTGAGTTGTCCCAATCGCATTTAGGAGGGAAGTTGAATTGGGCCTGGATCATAGTTTATAATCAATAAATAGATTGAGCTTCCAGTGTCAAGGGAGAGTCGCTGCTCTTGGAAATGGAGGTGCTGATTTGGGTAGCTGAGTCAGTGGCTATTCTCCTCGGGTGTGTTGCTCCTGGTAGCTGGTTGTGAATTGTTTTGAAATGTAGGGAGTTTCGGGACTGTGTAGTCACATACTATTATAAGTTAGAGGTATAGCGAATCCACAATCAGTTTTTATAATCACTAAATAGTGGCTTGTAGTAGCGTCCGGGATTTAGGCAGAATCAACTCACAATGGCCGCTCTTCTTGGAGATAGAGTGCCTGATTTGGGTTGCTGAGTCAGTGACTCTGCTCTTTGTATGAGATTGTGCTATGAGATGATTCTGCAGTGGATTGTAATGCACTGGGTTGAGTAGTCTCAGTCGCATTTAGGAGGGAAGTTGAATTGGGCCTGGATCATAGTTTATAATCAATCAATAGATTGAGCTTCCAGTGTCAAGGCAGAGTCATTGCTCTTGGAAATGGAGGTGCTGATTTGGGTAGCTGAGTCAGTGGCTCTACTCCTCGGGTGTGATACTGCCGGAAGCGAGATGCGAAGTGTTTCGAAATGCAGGCAGGTTTGGGCCGAGCAGTCGCATAGTATTATAGGTTAAAGGCCTAGCGAATCCACAATCAGTTTTTATGTTCAATAAATAGTGGCTTGTATTAGCGTCCGGGATTTAGGCAGACTCAACTTACAATGGCCGCTCTTCTTGGAGATAGAGTGCCTTATTTGGGTTGCTGAGTCAGTGACTCTGCTCTTTGTATGAGATTGTGCTATGAGATGATTCTGCAGTGGATTGTAATGGACTGGGTTGAGTAGTCCCAGTCGCATTTAGGAGGGAAGTTGAATTGGGCCTGGATCATAGTTTATAATCAATCAATAGATTGAGCTTCCAGTGTCAAGGCATAGTCATTGCTCTTGGAAATGGAGGTGCTGATTTGGGTAGCTGAGTCAGTGGCTCTACTTTTGGGGTGTGATGCTGCTGGAAGCAGGCTGCAAAGTAGTTCAAAATGCATGCACAATTGGGGCTGCGTAGTCTTATACTATTATAGGTTAGAGCTATAGCGAATCCACAATTAGTTTTTATAATCAATAAATAGTGACTTGTATTAGCGTCCGGGATTTAGGCAGAATCAACTTACATTGGCCGCTCTTCTTGGAGATAGAGTGCCTGATTTGGGTTGCTGAGTGAGTGACGCCGCTCTTTGTATGAGCTTGTGCTATGAGATGATTCTGCAGTGGATTGTAATGGACTGGGTTGATTAGTCCCAGTCGCATTTAGGAGGAAAGTTGAATTGGACCTGGATCATAGTTTATAATCAATCAATGGATTGAGCTTCCAGTGTCAAGGCAGAGTCATTGCTCTTGGAAATGGAGGTGCTGATTTGGGTAGCTGAGTCAGTGGCTCTACTCCTGGGGTGTGATGCTGCAGGAAGCAGGCTGCAAAGTGTTTCAAAATGCATGCAGGTTTGGGGCTGCGTAGTCTTATACTATTATAGATTAGAGCTATAGCGAATCCACAGTTAGTTTTTATAACCAATAAATAGTGGCTTGTATTAGCGTCGGGGGTTTAGGCAGAATCAATTTACAATGGCCGCTCTTCTTGGAGATAGAGTGCCTTATTTGGGTTGCTGAGTCAGTGACTCTGCTCTTTGTATGAGATTGTGCTATGAGATGATTCTGCAGTGGATTTTAATGCACAGGGTTGAGTTGTCCCAGTCGCATTTAGGAGGGAAGTTGAATTGGGCCTGGATCATAGTTTATAATCAATCAATAGATTGAGCTTCCACTGTCAAGGCAGAGTCACTGCTCTTGGAAATGGAGGTGCTGATTTGGGTAGCTGAGTCAGTGGCTCTACTCCTGGGGTGTGATGCTGCTGGAAGCAGGCTGCAAAGTGTTTCAAAATGCAGGCACGTTTGGGGCTGTGTAGTCTTATACTATTATAGGTTAGAGCTATAGCGAATCCACAATTAGTTTTTATAATCAATAAATAGTGGTTTGTATTAGCATCCGGGATTTAGGCAGAATCAACTTACAATGGCCGCTCTTCTTGGAGATAGAGTGCCTGATTTGGGTTGCTGAGTTAGTGACTCTGCACTTTGTATGAGATTGTGCTATGAGATGATTCTGCAGTGGATTGTAATGGACTGGATTGAGTAGTCCCAGTCGCATTTAGGAGGGAAGTTGAATTGGGCCTAGATCATAGTTTATAATCAATCAATAGATTGAGCTTCCAGTGTCAAGGCAGAGTCATTGCTCTTGGAAATGGAGGTGCTGATTTGGGTAGCTGAGTCAGTGGCTCTGCTCCTCGGGTGTGATACTGCCGGAAGCGAGATGCGAAGTGTTTCGAAATGCAGGCAGGTTTGGGGCTGAGTAGTCGCATAGTATTATAGGTTAACGGCCTAGCGAATCCACAATCAGTTTTTATATTCAATAAATAGTGGCTTGTATTAGCGTCCGGGATTTAGGCAGAATCAACTTAAAATGGCCGCTCTTCTTGGAGATAGAGTGCCTGATTTGGGTTGCTGAGTCAGTGACTCTGCTCTTTGTATGAGATTGTGCTATGAGATGATTCTGCAGTGGATTTTAATGC
Organism: Lissotriton helveticus; assembly: GCF_964261635.1. Lineage (NCBI taxonomy): Eukaryota > Metazoa > Chordata > Amphibia > Caudata > Salamandridae > Lissotriton > Lissotriton helveticus. The sequence continues at coordinate 1,556,979,279 of NC_136069.1, read as the reverse complement.
ACAGGGTTGAGTTGTCCCAGTCGCATTTAGGAGGGAAGTTGAATTAGTTGTCCCAGTCGCATTTAGGAGGGAAGTTGAATTGGGCCTGGATCATAGTTTATAATCAATCAATAGATTGAGCTTCCACTGTCAAGGCAGAGTCGCTGCTCTTGGAAATGGAGGTGCTGATTTGGGTAGCTGAGTCAGTGGCTCTATACTCCTGGGGTGTGATGCTGCTGGAAGCAGGCTGCAAAGTGTTTCAAAATGCAGGCACGTTTTGGGCTGCGTAGTCTTATACTATTATAGGTTAGAGCTATAGCGAATCCACAATTAGTTTTTATAATCAATAAATAGTGGCTTGTATTAGCGTCCGGGATTTATGCAGAATCAACTTACAATGGCAGCTCTTCTTGGAGATAGAGTGCCTTATTTGGGTTGCTGAGTCAGTGACTCTGCTCTTTGTATGAGATTGTGCTATGAGATGATTCTGCAGTGGATTTTAATGCACAGGGTTGAGTTGTCCCAATCGCATTGAGGAGGGAATTTGAATTGGGCCTCGATCATAGTTTATAATTGTTAGAAGCGGTTGTCTCTAGTTGGCAGAGGTATACACTTCTGACAAATAGGGACACACCTTTTCTAGTCAGGGCAAGGGGATCACACACTTAGATAACCCCTGCTCACCCCCTTGGTAGCTTGGCAAAGCAGACAGGCTTATCTCAGAGGCAGTGCGTTAAGCATTTATGACCACATACAGTAATGAAGTGAATACACTACAAATGGACACGACCCAGTAGTATTATAAAAATAAGGATTTTTATATAAGGCCTAGCACAAGACCAAATAACGACAAAAATATACCACAATCTTAATAAATACTCTTGGAAGGAAAAATAATAGTTCAAGCACGGGTTCTTCTTAGCACAAAGTCTTTAGTATCAAAAGCAACTCTTCTTCTCTAAAACACAGTTCTTGGCAACAATGTAACCCACACGGAGTCACACGACGTCGAGGCAAAGTTAATCCAAAGGTTCGGCGTCTACCGCGAGGAGCGCTACGTCGAGCCCGGAGTCGCACAGACCCCCACAACACAGTACCTTGGAAAAGTGAAGCACTCGATGATCAGCGGCGTCGAGATGTCCGGCGTCGCGTCTTCGGCATCAATCGGGCCTCGGAGTCGGGGCGATCTCCAGCGGCGTCGACCGAAGTCAGGCAGGAGCAGCGCTCACGAGATGAAGCAGGATACGGCGTCGTCGATGTCGATGTTGCAAGAGTGAGCAGCGCTCACGGCGTCGAGAGGGCTCGAAGTCGATGCGATCAGCAGCGGTGCCGTCACTTGGAGCTGGAGCCGAACTCACTACTCACTGGCGTTGTTGCTGGCGTCGATCGGGCCCGGCGGCCGGCGTCGAGGAAGCGGGACACTGGAGCCGTTACTCACGATGTCGAGCTGGATTCGGCGGCGTCCGTCGGCGTCGAGGTTGCTGGATTCTTTCAGAGGTGCTGGATGCACAAGTTCCAGCAAACAGCACTTTAAGCAGATGAAGTCCTTTAGCCCTGTGACTTCAACAGGAGACTGGCACTCTTCCAGCCCTTGGAGATTTTCTTAGCAAAGATTGAGAGTACACACACAGTTCCTCTCTCCTGGTTCCTTGGCAAAAATAAAGAAGCAATGCAGGATTCCCCCAACAAACAGCACTCTGGCAGAAGGGGTAGGCAGTCCTTAGATCAGCAGGCTTCTTGTCCTTGGTTCAGGTTTCCTTGTCAGAAGTGATCTAAATTCTTGGTTCAGGGGCCCTTCTCTTATACCCCTTTTTGGCTTTGATCCCTTTGTCCATGCAGGGGAATTTCCCCCCATCTTGGGTTTGTTGTGGGTGTTGCCAGGCCGAAGCACCTGGCCTATTCACTGTGCAGGGCAGAGTCTTCAGCCGCCCAGCAGGAGCGGAGCCAGCATTGTCACTGGCAGGGGCAGGGCCATCAGTTGCCCGGCAGGAGGTGGGCCAGGAAAGTCCCAGGCAGGCACAGAGTCATCAGCCGCCCGGCAGGGGGGCGGAGCCAGCATTGTATCAGGCAGGGCAGGCTATCAGGAGCTACTCTTCCCCTACTCTCAATGCAAATGTCCCACTCACCCCACACTGACTCATTCAGACCTCTGGAGCCACCCAGCTCCTGTCACACGCACACCAGAACCAGCAGAGACCGGTAGACAGTTAGACAAGAAAATAGCTACTTTCTAAAAGTGCTATTTTCAAACACAGAGCCCAAAAACCATCCACACAAACGGATGCGTTATTAAACCCTGAGTTCAGGGATACCAAACTCGACATTGCACCATGCTCCCCGAGCCCGCTAGGATTATAGCCTTAATAATCCTGGCAGCCCATTCTAACTGATGGAGAGCAGGTTACCTTACACTAGTGAAAAACGAATATGGCTGTAATTCACTATTAGGACATGCCAACCTTGTCAGGCTTGTCCTACCTTATGCTTACAATGCACCCTGCCCGTGGGCCTACCATAGGGGTGACTAACATGAAGTTAAGGGAAGGTTTAGGGACTGGCAAGTAGGTGTACTTGCGCAGTCTGCGTGACAGTACCAGACTGCACGTGGTCTAGCAATGGTAGACCTTCAGACATACTTTTACTAGGCCGCTCTTGTGGGTGGCACAACACGTGCTGCAAGCCCACTAGCAGCATTTGTATTTACAAGCCCTGGCACTCCGGGTGCACTCTACTAGGGACTGACAGTAAACCAAATAAGCCAAACATGGAATTCAATCAATACAGCAATTTCACATAGGGAGCACTTGCACTGTGGCACTGATCAGCAGTGGCACAGTGCCCAAAGCATTTACCAGCAAAAACATCGTAAACAGAGGAGGCAAACAGAAAAAAATGGAGGAGAGACTCATGCCAATGATGCCAGGTCTAACACGTGTCCCCTCCAGCTGAAATGTGGGGAGAACTACCCTTACCCTAGGGAGTCCTCATCACTAAGGCGGAAAAATCTGGACAGACCATCAGCATTGGCGTGATCTGTGCCAGGGCGGTGTTCTGTAGTGTAGTTCCTATTATCCCAATAGGCTCTGCGCATTGGAATAATACCTTCAATAGTATAGACCTAGGACGGAGGTTAACTAGGTCTTCTACTGACGATATTAGACTTAAAGTTTTGGGTTTGCCAGCTAGCTCAGAGTTCACTAGAAACTTTCTCGAATAGGCAAGGAGGAGTTTAACCTCCCTGGATAGACAAGAAGGGATTTAGTTTCTGACAACCATAGAACATGACAACTTTGCTCTCCCCTAATCAAGAGTGTATCTCTAGAGTCGTGTGAAAACATAAGACAACTTATTTTACTCAGTCAGTTCAGTGCATTCTTAGTTTCACCAGATTGTAGAGAAAAGGAAGAGACGGGCGTGTTCAATAAAAGATGTTATTTATTTATTTATTTATTTATTTTTCTTTTCCCTCATTTGCCTTCTCGCCACCCATTTCTTCTATCTGGGTTCACCACTGGGCATTCATCTCTTATGCTGGTTAAAGTGTTGAGGGGAGGCTACACCTATTTTGAGACTGGTCATGCATCGAACTACCTTTCTTGACCAATTGACTCACCAGGCATAGCAACCTTCCACTCTGTTATCGACCTGGAGCACCATGATTTATTGTACCAGCGAGATGGGCGCGGGCTTAATCATCGGAAAATCATAACCAATAGTAAAGGATCAACCAAAAGTTTCAAGAAAAGGTACCCAAAACCCACGATTTCTCTTAGAGTGATCTAAAGTATCAAGCTTAGCCACAACCCTCATGGCTAGAATCCAATCCATTAATTTAGGGGAGGATGAAGAGACCCACAACTTACAAATCTCTCTGCGAGCTAGCAATACAGCATAAAAAATAAGTCTTACATTGTCATCCAAACATTTGTTTTCTAAATTATATCTCCCTGTTATAATAAATTCAGGGCTTACCTCCATTCGCAGGTTCAAGATTCTAGATAGACAATTACTTACGTCCAGCCAGAATTGTCTTATATTTTGGCAATAAACAAACATGTGTAGATCGTCGGCATTTAAAGTGTTACATTTCGGACATCCCACTGCTCCGCCTGTTTTAAATTTGGATAGTCTTCGAGGGGACCAATATGCCCTATGGATAGTGAAAAGAAGGTTCCTCCTTAAATTTGCAGGTTTAACAATACTATAGAGCATAGACATAGTTACTTGCCATTGACTCTCCGTCGTGATCTTCGGCAAGCTTTCCCGCCACAGGGCCTCCGGAAGCACAGATGGTCCATCTTCCATTTCTAGTATCGTCCAGTACCATGTAGCCACTTCCTTCTTAAAAGCCCCTACACCCAACTTGGTCTCGAAATCGTTCTGAGTCCCAATCAGAGTTTCTAGATCAGTTGCCCAACTCTGTATCTGTATATATTTATACCTAGAAAAAACTTGACCCCATTGTTGTTGGCAGAGACTCCAAGAAATTAATTTATCTTCCTGAAACAAATCTTTCCATCTTTGTAGCCCAACCTCTTTCTTTAACTGAGAGGCCAAAACATCCTTTGTCCATAGTGGAGCTCCAGGAGAATCCCATATTGGGGCCATAAAACTGAAATAAGGTAGTTTCAATGTTTTCCTTATTTTGTACCATACTTCAGCCAAGTCTCGCAAAACCTTTAGTCTCACCTTTTTAAAAAATTTAGGGTCTGCAAACTTATATAAAAAACCAAAATCATCGAGGCCGTTACATTTTAACAGTGCGCCAAATAACTCTCCAATCGTAGATTTGATTAGGGTACCAAACAACATCCTGCAATTCTTTAAACAAAAAGCCCACGCATAAATTTGTAGATCTGGTGCAGCCAAGCCGCCTTTGTTAGTTCTCCTCCTCAGTTTTTTCCATGATATTCGTGCACCTTTTGATGCCCATATAAATGAAGCTAACTCGCTCTGGACCTTAGCCAACCATTCTTTTCTGAATCCCAATGGTATAGTCTCAAACAGGAAGACTATACCGTTGGGAAAGATGTTATTTATTGATCAGTCTCTTTTCTCGTACAAGAGAAATGAATCGATATTATTGCAATACTTATGGTTAAGTAAAGTGCATACAATAAAAGCAGAAGTATAAAATAATACTGTAAAAGCATTGATATGGTTTCTAAGCCATATGATATTTAAAATTGATAAAATAGATACATACATATATACATTTGACTAATCGTACTCAACTGGTGCTTCTAACTACGCCTACCCCAGTGTACCTGACCTAAGCCTAATACGTGGGCGGGAGTAGATAAGTAGCAGTTTAAGTTAAGTTTGTTTTGCCAAGTGACTGACTCAAGAATTCTCTGCAAGGGGTTATTCAGTTCTGTACCTGAGATCTAGAATGGTTGAGGGCTGGTATCTCTCGTCTCTGGTCTTGATATTCCAGCTGCCTGCGAGGGCCGCTTGGAAGCGCCGGAGCTGGATTTCTTGGCAGGAGAAAAGCAGCGTCTCGTTCTCAGCGCGTCAGGAAGGCGGGGCAGCGCCAGCGGGGTCCGCTCTGTGCTGGCCTCTTCGGCAAGTCTCGCTGCTCCGATCTCGTCACCACCGCGTGTGTTTGCTTAAGGCAATGTCGGTAATATTTATACCTGTAAGGTGCCGAGATTGACGTAAGGATGGACATAGATACGTCAATAAGGATGCCATACGGACTGGTCGTTAGCACATTCTTTACTGAAGTTCTCGGTGAAATCAAAACAATGGCCGCAGGGATTTTCCCAGGTTGTCATAGGTTTGATTTGTTTTGAGAACTCCGTATGCCTTATCAGGGGCTGGAGGAATAGTGCTTGCCTAATTAGATGGCAAGCGTTATGACCTAATCAGATAACGCGTTCCTGTGCCGTGGTGTGGCTTAATCAGATAACGGTTTTTGCACCGTGGGATGGCTGCTAGTTAATTATTAACCAGAACAGGGTCAGGAATAGGGGGATCGATACAGAACCTATAGGAATACATCACACCCACTCCACGCAGACTATGTCCATATTTACAAATCTAGGCATAGTAAATATACAGTAGTGTATGTGTATACCGTACCACCCCAAAATACATCCATATGCATTTTGAAATTATGTAATACACGAGAAAAAAATAATCATAAGCACTATATGCACTCAAGCAGTAGAAAAATGCTAAATTAATCACGCATATTCATACATCATTATTAATAAAATATTGAAAAATAACACATGAAATGGCTCTTAATACAGAAGAAAAAATGCGAGACCATTTCATCAAAAAATAAAATATCCATGAACATGCCAGAGGGCAGCTAATGTCTCTAAAGTTCCTAAAATAGAAATTTAGTTCTCTAAGAATAGATTCTACTTTAAGCAGAAGATAAGTGTCCCGAAAAACTATAAAATATTTTGGGGATTTGTGGAAAAAAAATCTGCTGTCCGTAAACTGGAGAAAAAAAATTGTTCATGTTACTTTATCATTAACGTTGAAGGCCAAATTCAGGGTGATTGGAACGCCGCGTGCTAGCTTGCTCAAAAGTCATTATTTCTGCTCTGGTGAGAACATCATATTATTTAGACTGTCGAAAAAGCTGTCAACAGCTTCCTGTGAAAGTTCCACTAACTCGGAAAAAGATGTTACCATGCATTCATGAGCATGATTGCCTCCATTGATGTTTTGATCAGCATAGCTGACAGAAGGTCGTACCTGATCGATGCTGCTTTCATCTTGAACTTCACTACCCCTCAATCGTAGCGGTGAAGTCTCCACGAATGCCGTCATCAGGATTGGTAGCCGCTGGGGACAGCACAATGCATGAGCCGTGACCGGACCCAACAAAGTTTCTGCATCCATTGGCGCATCCGATTGTAGCGTCAGACAGGTGTCCAACACGCATTCTTCTCCTCATAGCAAGCACCTTAATACAGGTAAAACACATCTTTGCCACATTGGTCTAAATGAAAGAAACCAAGTCATGTTCAGGTCTCTAAGCCGGGACAGTCCAAGGATTTTAGATATCCGGTCCCGGTATCCAATGGCTAGGATTGTTTCTTCCCTTGTCGCAGGTGTTTTGTCTATGACACGGTTTGCCATAGCGAAATAACAGGATCAAAAATAGGATTCCTGCCACTAGTCCCAAAAGGAGAGGAAGTCCACCAAAGATGGAATGGACGAAGTCCGGAAAAATACCCAGAATGGCTTTAAATGGTGTTAAAGCCCCCGAAAACACAGTCTTAAATACATTTGAGACTCCACTGGTATCAGAAATATTTAAGATTTCATTCAGGATTTCTGCGAAATGTATGGGGGAATTAGTTGATAACAATGAATGAATCTCTGCCGTTGTCCTTGCAACTTGGAGATCATACGTTTCTTTTGATGACGTGAGCCTGGTCGGCGTCTGAAGGAGCACTGTTTTCATTCTGCTTAAAGTATCAATTCGAATAGAAGCAATTTTCAAATTCGGCCATAACCTTGCCTCCCTGTCTGGCATTGCGCTGGGGAACAATACTCGTTCACAGCACATGACCTTCGCAGTCGTAGTTATGAGATAAGGTATTCCGGGCACCAAACTACAACATCTGCGGTCTATAATTACAATGTAACTCCCGTTCGATAGTCTCCTAAAGAATGGTTCTATCTGTGTTGCAGGTGTGCCTAGCTGGTGACATGAAAGGTTATTTGAGGACCCTTCACAGGCTCCGTGTAAACTAATACCATTACACAGAAGTGTACCGCTTAGTGACATCGCACAATTATTGCCACTAAGAAACACTTTCCGGCCTTTATTATTGACACATGCATGTGAATAGGGCAAGTTCCATGTTGACTTAATGTACCCTTTACCCAATTTTTCGTACATGCCAGCCTGTATATATTTTTGGCAGTATTGAAACCTGAAAGTAGATATTGGAATATTAATTATCCCATGTATTATCCATTCACTGACAGGTCGTTCTGACATTGTCAATGGTAATCTCTCGAGTTTCTCAATGCTCAGGATTGTATAATCAGCACCCTTCTGTGCCATACTGATTTGTTTATCAGTAAGGTTAAAGATATTGAATAGTGACGTTGTGTTGATTAAACGCCAAGGCACATAGCCTGAACGCAGATTTTGTAACGTCCAGCCAAGCTGTACAATAGAACGCAATTGGGACTGACCGTGTTGTAACAACAGTAAGTCTTGCGATATTATGTCGATTGCTGAAGACACAATGCTGTCCAAAGAGTATATTCTGGAGGACAGAGTCATTAACCCATTGTCCACTACAGAAAGTGATTTTTCCAAATTAATACGGTCAATTTCCCGTATTCTCTCTGACGTTTCAATTTGAGTTATTTTCCAGGCTTCGTTATAAGCTGCATATACAGAGGCTGCTATGAAGCGTTTTTGACGCTGTTTGCGCGGTCCCATAATGAAATCACGCAAGTCAGCACCATCAGTAAGTAAAGTTAGGTGTTGCTTAATTTCTGCCAGTGTGGATGTTTGTAGCCATTGAAGGCAGAGCTTGCCCACACTGTACGTGGTAATTATCCCTGGGTGTTGTCTTTGGGAATATCTAGGGTCTGGCCTGGTCAATGTGAACCCCTGGATTTTGTTCAGGAATCTGTCTTGACAGTTATTAGTATCTGTGGGCCAGATCAACCACTGTTTCCAATCAGGATGTGTTCTGTTTTGGCTTAATATATGGTTTACGTCTATCTCCTCATCTATAGATATATTACTGTTCATTGTTGGCTTTGGAATAGACGGTTTGTTTAAGTCTTTGATTTTGGCTAGGCCAAGACAGGTAGTTTGTTGAACAGTGTCATTCAAAAATATAATTTGTTCTGGGATCATGCAGGCTCTAAACAATGATTCTATACCTTGTACTTGCCATTCTTTTGTACCCCAAACACTTTTTACTTCAACATTTTTGTCCCAGTAATCAAAACCAAATGTACTCATTTGCTCAAAAAATGAGTCTGAATATATCAATTTAGTGTTTGTAAGCATGGTCTTTGTACCTGTCTTATTCGATAATTTGAAATAAAATGTTTCTGCATTACTTGTGTTGAACCCTGAAAAATATGAATATTTGTCATAAAAAGTTCTTGAGCTACCTTTTGGAGGGGTTGCACAGTGTTCCCATTGATTATAATTTAAAACATTTCTAGGTTGTGCAGATTTATGCAGATAATGGTTACCAAAGTGATTATAGCAGAACATCTTATCATAATTAGACGAACCTTGCAAATAATCATGTTTTGTAAATTTAGCAGACATCACTAGGTCAGACATCATATCATTAATACTTTCAAAGTCCCAATCATCTGCAAATGAGCTTGGTTTTACAAAGTCACTCAATGAGATCTTAATTTGATGTGGATACTTCAGGATTTCAACCGGACCATAGATTTCATAATCAGTATTGTCCCATGCTACCCCACTGGGTATAGGATTGGCTGTGAAGTTGACTGAAGAAAGTTCTCTTTTCTTGACGTGTGAAGACGTGTGTGGTTTGAGGACCAAGTTGATTTTCTGGCTTGCTGTGTCCATTTTAGCATATTTTCCCTCAATGAAATATCCCAAACATAGTACCATGATGAGCCAAAGTATGAGGATAAGTGCACCTAAGGCCACCCAGAATTCAATCCATGGACAAATCAGATAGGTTTCTTTCAGATGTTGAAAAAGTTCCTTAGCTTTATCTTTAAAGGTTTTTGTTGATGTTTGTTCCTTTGATTCACTCAGATCTTCAGATGAATCATTGAAGTTGATGAAGTAACCAGATGCCGTTCTGTCTATTGTTCCTATTGCTTCAGGATTACTGTTTGCTTTATTAGTGTGTTTTGTTGCAGCAGCATAGTCATTTGTTACTTCATTGTAGATTGGTGTGTCTCTGCTAAATGTTTTTATTTGGGTTTTTAGAGGTTTAAGTTCCATAGCATTGTTGCATAGTCCTTGTTGTTATTCTGTTGGCATTTCAAATGTGAGTAGCCTCTTAGATTGAACCTCTGTGTTTGTAGCAAACCTTGGTGTTCTACTACTTATCGGGAGTCCACTTGGCCTACTGTTTGTTATCGGCCACATGATTGTGGTTTTATCAGGTCGATTGATACAACTCTGTTCTCCTTTTTACCAGCAAGGGGCGGTAGTACTACTGATCTTGTCCCGTTGATAGACAAGACAGGAACTGCTTTTCTGTAAGAAGGCCCAAATTCCTTCTTTACCGCAATCTTTTCTCTGACTAGATCCCCGACTTTTGGAATCCAGACAGGTCTTGCTGGGACAGGTAGTTTTTCTTGAGTGGTCGTTGGCTGTTGTTTCAACTTTATGTTGCTCAGGTCTTTCCTTGTTTTGTTTAAGTCCTGCAAAATAGCCAAACGATCTTTGATATCAAAGCTTTTTTCTTTAACCACTGAAGTCTGACTGTCAAGATCTAAGACCATCATTCTAGTTCCAAACAATAATTCGTACGGACTGAATCCCCTCAGAGAATTTCTTGGCAGGTTGTTTAGACTACGTTGGACACTTATTAGATGTTTGACCCACCCAGCTCCCGAACCTAATACCTTCGCTGTTATAGATTACTTTATGCCTTTGGTTTTTTCTTTACACCATCCCGTTCCCTCAGGTAGGAAGTGAGAAGAGTCCCGCGATGCTATGCTCATTTGGCCATGTTTTTCCACACGCTTTAGGGCAAGAGGAAAAAACATTTAGCCAAACGTAGCATGCTTCTAGCGTATATGCGATTATAGACTCACAAATCTTTTTATAACAGTCCAGACGTCAGCCGAGTGCTGGGGTCTACATCACAAGTGGAAAATAGTCTTTATATGTTAATTGGACGCATTAATTTTTATTGTTGATCCATTCTGGAGTGAAACGCCATGGTAATATACCGTTTCTCTCGCCACTGCGATCTCTATTGCAGTCTGGGCAGTTCTTTACAAAGATGTGATGATGCAGGCTCATACCTGGCCACCAGTACACTGATTGTAATTCTTCCAGGGAATCTTTTAGTTTGAGGTGTCTGAGACCCTCACCCATATGTGCGTCTGCTATTAACAATCCTCTCCTGTCCGTGTTTGGAATCACTCTGTCCCCCACTCCAGGGATTCGAGCAAAAGGAACGGAGTTTGCATCGATTATGTATGTATAATTGAGTGGATAGTTGATCGGTAGTTCTGAGCAGTCGCCTTTTGATGACGTTTTCACCGCCAGCACTGTTTCACCGTCAATGTATTTTACTGCACGCTTTTTTCTAACTACGGAAGCCGATTCAGTTGCTGCCGTTGTGGCTTTCTCAGCCAATGAATTCCCTGCAACGTGAACGCCATCACGCTGATGACTCAGTGAGTGTATCACGTGAGTTTTTGGTAGTTCTTTCTGTAAAAGAACTATTTGTTTCCAAAGCACTTTTTGCTTTATTGTTGCACCTGTGTCATCTTTGTAACCGTTTTGAATCCATTTCTGCAAATCGTTGTTATATGATTTGACGCAGTAATATGAATCGGACACTATAAGTGTCGGGAATTCGCAATCTGAATTATCTAGCGCCATTTTCAATGCTATTATTTCAGTTTGTTCTTCTGAATTAGTTCCTACTGAGTGTGTTTTTATTAGCAGAGGTCTCAGTTTCCCTCCGTGCCACACTTCTTTTCTGATTTCACATGTGGGGTTATATGCTTGTTCTCCCCACCCTGGTGGTTGAGCATGGCCGTCTGTATAGATTACACAGGCGTACTGTCGTAAGGGCCGAATGTCGATTGGCAGAGGGTATGTCATTTCATATTCTAGATATTTTAACTCCTTTAATTCTGGATCAAAGTAGTATTTTACTCTGTCCGTTGTAATTGAATTCACCCATTGTATCCATTCTGGATTCAACGCTGTTGTTGGTAAATTACATGGGGTTGTTAATGCCTCAAAGGCTGACTCCGCTGTTCTGACTGTGATACGTCTACCGTCAGCGTTGTCTTTTTCTCTTGCTATAGCCGTTTGAACTGTATGAACAATGTTTTCTTTAATACTGAACTTTTTTTCAGCTTCTGTGTACAAGTGTGATTTGTATGCAATTGGTACCTTTTCTCCCTCATTAGAGGTCAGGTATGTGAATCCGCATCTTCCTGGGATGACTCGAATCACAAGATTGCGTGTGTTCGGGGGAGGAGCCAAGCTCGCGAGCGAAATGGTCGCCTTCTAGCTCGGCTCCGTCAGCCCTCCGTCCTGACTCACATATCCTGCTGCATATCCTGCCCAGAGACGACATATTTTCGAAGAAATAGAAACGCAACATTTCGCTCTCACTCACCGTTTGACCTGGAGGCTCCGGCTTGCAGTGGTTCCGGAGCTGTGCCCCCCGAGGGGACCGGGGCCTTCGTAGAGCTGGGACCGGGGCATCGCCTATTGGATCCGGCCCGGCGTTGCGGTAACCGTCGGCCCCGGCCGAGAGACTGCACCACTGGAGAGAGCCACTGTGAGAACTTCCCGGTGACCCTGAACCGGGCCTACCTTGGCGGCCGTGAGGCTGGTGCGGGGCGCGATGCTCCGTGGACTGACCGTGTGAAGGGGTCCCCCCGCCGCTGCTCCGTCCATCGACCCTGGACCCTCGCGCTCGGGCTCTACCTTTGAGGAGCGCCAGCTCTCATATAGGCAACCCTCCGCCTCGGGCGGCTCTCCTTTCTGCACCGAAGCGGCCGTTACTGGGACCCCCCGGACATCTGTAAAGTCCTACATTTGTGACTGCTCCGGGAGTGGCGGAGAGAAGTGAGGGGGCTGATTCTACAAAATGGCTGCTGGTGACCTGAGATGTGGATTTCCTCTTGATGGCAGTCTCCGGTTGCTGGATTGCACGGGAGCAGGGTCATGTGGGCGTGAGCCTACGATTGGCGACGTTCTTGATGCTTTGCGATCTTTGCACGCGACCTTGGCCCCCGGTGCTCCTGGAGACTCGTTGCGATCCGCTGCCATCTTGGGTGGACGCTTCTTCATGGTCCCCTCTTGCCTTGGAGATGCCATTGCCTCGCCCCCCTCGGTGGCTCCGAAGGATGCTGCTACTGTCCATTGACGGATTTACAGGCCGACGGCTTTGGAACCTCCTGCTCTTCGATGTCTGGAAATTGGGGACTTGGATGTCGTGCGGAGGCCCGATCATCCCCGGGTGCCTGAGAAAAATGGCGGACTGATGCTTGTTTCTGCCTTGATGAGGTCTTGTTTCTATTTTGTTAGCATACCCCCGCCTTTTCGATCTGCGGGACTGAACTCTTGTCCTTTACTGCCCCTGTTGCTGTTATTGAGACATTTGAACTGCCTATTTGACCTTTTGTTCACTTGCTTATTGATTGACCTCTCTGACCTGCGTCTTTCTTGTAATTTTTTTCATTTGTGTGCTTGCCTCGCATCGTGTTGCTCACTTCACACTGTTATTTGGTGGGTGGTAATTGCGGTGAAGAAGGGACTGGGGTAAGATGCATGGCTCCCGTTGGATTATTGGTATACGGATTCGTGACGACGTGGCTCATATCCATAGTGCTATGGGAGGCCCCTTTGTAAGTTCTGTGGCGCTCGAGTTCGTGTCGTTCTGGTGCACACGTATTATGATTGTATGGTTGGGCGGAGGGCTGTGGCCGACCGTATTTATTTCTGCCCTCATGCTCCTCCCTCCTATTTACTACCTTGTTTTCATATCTTCTTTTTGTCTTTTTCTTCCTTTTCTCTCTTGTCTCTACTACATTTCGGGTTCTGGTTTAGGGCGACAGGCGCGCTGTTTGGAGGGTAGGCCGTAGCCTTCTGCAGGGGTGCTGTGTGGGATGGGTGGGTTGGGTCTTCTTTGATGTTTTATTTTTCTCAGTTCTATGGCCCTTTTGTGTATCTTTATGAGAGTGCCGCGTCTGTCCTTGCCTTCCGTGGTATGATTAGGGTGGGGTCTGTAACATCGTTGCTCTTCTTTTATAGTTCTGCTGCTTTCCATTGCGACTCCCATGCCCTCTTCGCTGCTGCTATTCCTGTTCTTTTATATGTTCCTCGCTACGGGGCGCCTGTTTCAGCGCGGCATTCTTCTCTTTTAGTCTGTGTTTTCCTTCCCTTTCCTCTTTCCTCTCCCCTCTCCCCTCCTCCCCTTTTCCTTCTCTCCCAAGGTTAGTATGACGGGCTAGTTTTGTTGCTGTCGCTACTCCGGCCCCCCTGTTCTGTATCCAATGTGCTACTGGGTGGTGGGAATGCAAAGTTGTTACTATTTGCATATTGATTTGTGTTCACCACATCTGTTTTTATACCGATGTTTACAGTGCTGACACTTCTGCATTGTTGCCCTTTCTCCTTTTGTTGCTAATGATCTGTTTTGGGAATCCGGATATTTCTTTGTTGTCGCTGAGCCTGTCATACGCCTTATTGCTATAATATAAAATTAACCTTATTTTGCTCCTGATTGCTGGCCGTCTAGATCCTCTTACCTCCCCCCCACTTTTTACGATTGTATTGAACGCACCTCTTTACGTCTGATTCTGTGACTTTTCATTTGGGCTCTTTGACTGCTTATCGTATCGTGGCCGGCCGGATCGGTTGTAGGCCCTGCTTTGTATATCCTTTCTGTACTAATAAAGGTTTATAAAAAAAAAAAAAAAAAAAAAAAAAGATTGCGTGTGTTATCAAGTGTTTCTAATTTTGTTTTAATCAACATGTCTGTTTGTAAAGATCTCAAAATTTCTGTGTGTTTTTGAGTCCAATTGATTCTTTTAAAATCTGGTTTTATTAGATCATAAAGGGGTTTGACCCTTTCTGCGTAATTTGCAATGTATGTTCTTCCGAAATTTAGGAAGCCTAGAATTGATTGTAAGTTTTTTAGTGTTCTAGGAGCTTGGAGTACAGCACATTTCTCTAGGAAATTGTCAGCCAGGCTTTTGCCTTCACTTGATAATTCATATCCTAAAAACAGGACTGTTAGATGGGCAATTCTTGATTTTTTAAAGTTGAATTTGTAACCCTCTGCTGCGAACCCAAGTATTATGGTGTTCACTCTCTTCAAGTGAGTATCCAAGTCATCATCTGTTAGGTAAATGTCGTCGACATATGATAATGCCTCGTCATCATATGTTTGTAGTAATTCTGTTACTCTCGTTGAGAATAATCCTGGGCTGTTCTTGTGCCCCTGGGGTAAACGGCAGAAACTTTTTTGCGAGCCATTTACCGAGAACGCAGTCAAATATCTGCTCTCTGGTGCTATATTTTGACAAAAGAATCCATTAGAGATGTCTAATGTTGTTTTGTATTTTTTGCGCACTATGTTATTCATTAGTGCAGCACTATGCGAGTTTTGCACTGCAAAAGTTTTGCAACATGAGTTAAGGTGTCTGTAATCCAAAACTAGACGATATGAGTTGTCTGGTTTGGAGACAGGTAACAAAGGGTTGTTCATTTTGTGAGGTGCAAGTTTCAATCACCCCCTGGTATTCAAGTTGATCTAGGATCTCTTTTACCTGTTTTTTAGCTTCTTGCTTAATTGGGTACTGCCTCTGTGCAGTAGGTTGTGATTTTAACTGGATTTTATGAGGAGGAGAGTCCTTATCCCATCCTACATGATTTTTATATAAAGCAGGAGCTAGAGCTACTGCCCACTTTCTTGCAAGTGTATATTTTTTATGAATTGGAATATGATTTGAGAAGGCAGGCATAATTATTTCTTCGCCATGAGGGCACTCCCTGACAAACTCGGGTGGCCAGTCTCGTTCAGCTAGAAGGATGTCATAGCCCTGGGAGAGATTATCCCAAAATAGACCCCTTATTTTTCTAGTCTTATCCCCCTCTATACGTAATGTTATTTCATATATTTTGTGAGGTTTGCTAACTCTGGTGTCTGCAGTTTCCACTTGAATATATTCATTCGTGTCCACTGTCTCCAGATGATTCATAAGAACTTTGCGAGCTATGCTCACTTCTCTGCGCTGTCTAGCATTGTCTGAGCCCATTCTCCGTTTTTCAGTTGTGTCCTCAGTATTCTCGGCATTATTGATTACTTTAATGCTGGCTACCTTCTTTTTTGGAAATTGTAATTTTTTATTTGGATGAGCAGGTTCCTTGTCTTTGGACTTGACGTGCTCTTCCCTGTGTTCTGATCGTCCTCTTCTTTCCGATTTCTGCGAGGAAGTCTGAAAAGATTGGGAGGGACGTGTATCATTATCTTGATATCTATCAGGTTTCTTTATATTATCCCTATTTCTAAGGTTGTATTTTTTCACAGAGGGCTCCCTTTGGGGAGACTTGCGTCCTTGGTCAGGAGATCTTTCTCTCCGCCGAGGAGACCTTCCTCTGGTCTGGAATCTTTTTTCTTTAGGATAGGATTGTTTATTTCCTTCCCAGCTCTTTTTTTGTGTTGTTAAATTATTTTTAATGAATACCTTTTCAGGACTTTCAATCAGTTGAGGTTTTACCGGTATTCCACCCAGACTATCTCTTCCTAGTTCTTCCTAGTATTTCTCTATGATTCTGGCAATTTCAGTTGGTTGGTCTGCTATATCTGTTTCTTTTAACCTTTGGCGGATCGCCACGTTTGCTGCTTCTCCCTTTATGTTGGCTAATAATATAGCCGAGACCTGCTTGAAGTCTTTCAGTAATTTCATACCAAGAGTTAAAGCGGGTTCTGGACCATATTCATCTTGAATTTGTTTTAGCACATCTGGTATTACTGACATGGATGGTACACCATGTGTTTTTGTGTATATGGAAGCAAAGACTGTACCCCAAGTGTCACAGTCCTCCACGTGTGGTGCGATTCCCATTGGAAGACAGATAGTCAGAATCCTGTGTTTTTCTACCGGGGTGGTGTCCGGAAACACCGCCTCTATTTGAGTGATTTTTTGTGCTAGCCAGAAAGGTATTTGTTCCCGTTTTGCAGGTACTTTACCTAGACAGGACTGTATGTTCTGTGGTGTAATTTTATTTGTGTTACCCTGATGAGGGGTCAGCTGTGGAATTTTAATTGCTGGTTGGACTGTTGAAGTCCGCATTACATATTGGACTAATTGTCTATGTATTTTGATTAGTTGTTTTAGCTGTATTAAAAGCTCTGCTGCAGGCATTTCTTCAATGTCTGGATGTGGTGTGTATCCGGCTAGGACCGGCCACGTTGCTCCTGGTCTACCTAGTGGACCGAGCCTGGTGATGTGATTATTATGTTTTAGGGCGCCATTAAACAAGAGCAGGTGCTCTTGGAATTTGAGTGGTACTTCCACCTCCTCGAAAGGAATGTACTCATCAGGAGGTTCCTCTGTTTTGTAATAGTGGAAGACCTTTGTTACAGCATTAGCTGCTGGAAAGTTTATCCATGAATAGAATACCTCTGTCTGCCGATATTCGTGTGCCTCTATTACGAATATGACTGTGCCACCTCTAGGTGTCAGTCCATTTTCTATAAGTTTTAAAGTTACAGATTTCCTTTTGTTGACCGGGATGAGTATTATATCCGGGTCTGCTTCTTGCATAGTATTATCAGCTGCTACGAGTTCAGCGCTATTCTAGCTGCCTCTCTTTCTCTTTCACTGTCTGACATTTTACTGTCCAGAAGGTTATTCCGTTTGTTTGCAGATCAGGTTTCTTATGGAAACAAAGATTAGATGCACAATATTTTGGAACAGTGTATCCTTCAACGTTGACTAAACCAAGAACCATACATAGGAGTCTCCTCCTGCGAGGTTTGGCGGATATGACCTTTCACCCACTCCAGACGTCTTTGGAGTATTATGGGAAAAAAAAGGTTCTGTGTGAAAAAGCACGACTGAGTTACTCTAATGTCTTGCGTTAGTTTTATCGCCTTTCCAAACGTTGGGCGCCATGTAGTGTAGTTCCTATTATCCCAATAGGCTCTGCGCATTGGAATAATACCTTCAATAGTATAGACCTAGGACGGAGGTTAACTAGGTCTTCTACTGACGATATTAGACTTAAAGTTTTGGGTTTGCCAGCTAGCTCAGAGTTCACTAGAAACTTTCTCGAATAGGCAAGGAGGAGTTTAACCTCCCTGGATAGACAAGAAGGGATTTAGTTTCTGACAACCATAGAACATGACAACTTTGCTCTCCCCTAATCAAGAGTGTATCTCTAGAGTCGTGTGAAAACAAAAGACAACTTATTTTACTCAGTCAGTTCAGTGCATTCTTAGTTTCACCAGATTGTAGAGAAAAGGAAGAGACGGGCGTGTTCAATAAAAGATGTTATTTATTGATCAGTCTCTTTTCTCGTACAAGAGAAATGAATCGATATTATTGCAATACTTATGGTTAAGTAAAGTGCATACAATAAAAGCAGAAGTATAAAATAATACTGTAAAAGCATTGATATGGTTTCTAAGCCATATGATATTTAAAATTGATAAAATAGATACATACATATATACATTTGACTAATTGTACTCAACTGGTGCTTCTAACTACGCCTACCCCAGTGTACCTGACCTAAGCCTAATACGTGGGCGGGAGTAGATAAGTAGCAGTTTAAGTTAAGTTTGTTTTGCCAAGTGACTGACTCAAGAATTCTCTGCAAGGGGTTATTCAGTTCTGTACCTGAGATCTAGAATGGTTGAGGGCTGGTATCTCTCGTCTCTGGTCTTGATATTCCAGCTGCCTGCGAGGGCCGCTTGGAAGCGCCGGAGCTGGATTTCTCGGCAGGAGAAAAGCAGCGTCTCGTTCTCAGCGCGTCAGGAAGGCGGGGCAGCGCCAGCGGGGTCCGCTCTGTGCTGGCCTCTTCGGCAAGTCTCGCTGCTCCGATCTCGTCACCACCGCGTGTGTTTGCTTAAGGCAATGTCGGTAATATTTATACCTGTAAGGTGCCGAGATTGACGTAAGGATGGACATAGATACGTCAATAAGGATGTCATACGGACTGGTCGTTAGCACATTCTTTACTGAAGTTCTCGGTGAAATCAAAACAATGGCCGCAGGGATTTTCCCAGGTTGTCATAGGTTTGATTTGTTTTGAGAACTCCGTATGCCTTATCAGGGGCTGGAGGAATAGTGCTTGCCTAATTAGATGGCAAGCGTTATGACCTAATCAGATAACGCGTTCCTGTGCCGTGGTGTGGCTTAATCAGATAACGGTTTTTGCACCGTGGGATGGCTGCTAGTTAATTATTAACCAGAACAGGGTCAGGAATAGGGGGATCGATACAGAACCTATAGGAATACATCACAGTTCCACCGTGAAGTCCATCCCCTGTAGGGAAATGGACCACCTCAACAGCTTTGGATTCTCACCCCTCATCTGCATCAACCATCTGAGGGGCCTGTGGTCTGTCTGAACCCGGAAGTGAGTCCCAAACAGGTAGGGTCTTAGCTTCTTCAGCGCCCAGACCACAGCAAATGCTTCTCTCTCTATCGCACTCTACCTCTGTTCCCTGGGAAGTAACCTCCTAATGATGAAGGCTACAGGTAAGTCTCGGCCCTCTTCATTCACCTGAGCTAGAACAGCCCCCACGCCATGCTCTGAAGCGTCCGTCTGGACAACAAATTCTTTAGAAAAGTCGGGTGCCTGGAGTATGGGTGCTGTGCACATTGCAGTTTTCAGGTTGTCGAAGGCCGTCTGACAGGCGTCAGTCCAGATCACAAGTCGTGGCTGCTTCCTGGAAGTCAGCGAAGTCAAGGGATGCACAATGTTACCATAATCCTTGACGAACCTCCTGTAGTAACCCGTGAGACCCAAGAAGGCTCTCACCTGAGTCTGGGTTTTGGGCGGTGCCCATGCCAGGATGGTATCAATCTTGGGTTGCAGGGGGGCCACCTTGCCGCTCCCTACTTGGTGCCCCAAGTACACCACTGAACCCTGCCCAATCTGGCACTTACTGGCTTTGATTGTGAGGCCTGCTCTGCGCAGGGCCAACAACACTTCCTGGAGGTGGCGCAAGTGTTCCTCCCAGCTGGCGCTGAACACTGCGATGTCGTCCAGGTAGGCGGCACTGAAATCCTCCAGTCCAGCCAAGACCTGTTTGACCAACCTCTGGAAGGTGGCAGGGGCATTCTTCATCCCAAAGGGCATAACCCGGAACTGGTAGTGCCCATCTGGGGTGGAGAATGCTGACCTCTCTTTTGCCCCATCAGTCAAGGCGATCTGCCAGTACCCAGACGTTAGATCAAACGTACTAAGGTACCGGGCAGCCCCCAACCGATCTATGAGCTCATCAGCTCTGGGGATGGGGTGCGCATCAGTATTGGTGACTGAATTGAGCCCTCGGTAATCCACACAGAACCGAAGTTCCAGTGAAGCACCAGGCGCTGCAGCCTTTGGGACCAAGACCACTGGGCTGGTCCAAGGACTGCTAGAGGACTCAACCACCCCTAAGGCAAACATTTTGGAGACCTCCTCCTTGATGTATGCTCTGACCTTGTCAGTCACTCTGTAAGCCTTGTGCTTCACAGGAGTGCTGTCCCTGGTGTCCACATCATGGACACACCACTGAGTGACACCAGGAATCAAGGAAAACAGATCAGGGAATTGTCCCAACAATTGGCGACAATCCTGCTGCTGTTCAGGGGTCAGTGTGTCAGAGAGGACAACACCATCCACTGACCCATCTTGCTCTTTTGCAGACAGGAGGTCAGGAAGAGGCTCACTCTCCTCCTCCATTCCAGCATCTGTAGCTAGGAGCATGCCCACTTCGGACCTTTCTAAGTGGGGCTTTAAACGGTTGACATGCAGGACCCGCAAGGGGTTCCTGGGAGATTCCAAGTCCACCATGTAGGTGACATCGCTCTTTTTCTCCACAACCTTAAATGGTCCAGTCCACCTGTCCTTGAGCGCACAAGGTTCCACAGGGGACATAACCCAAACTTTCTGTCCAGGCTGAAGCTCTACCAGAGGGGCCTTCTGGTCGTACCACCGCTTCATCTCCTCCTGGCTGGCCTCCAGATTTGCCTGAGCAAGATCTCTGAAGCACCTAGTCTGGTTCCTAAAGGCCAGCATGTAACTGTATACATCCTGGGGAGGTTTCCTGGGAGATTGCTCCCAGCCTTCTTTGACCAGACTCAAAGGTCCTCTTACCGGGTGACCATACAAAAGCTCAAAGGGGCTGAACCCTAGAGACTTCTGTGGCACCTCACGGTAAGCAAACAACAGGCATGGCAAGAGGACGTCCCATTTACGCCTCATTGGTTCTTCAAGACCCATAATCATGCCTTTAAGGGTACGGTTGAATCTTTCAACCAACCCATTACCTTGAGGGTGGTAAGGAGTGGTGAACTTGTAAGTTACCCCACACTCCTTCCACAAAGACTTCATATAGTTGGAAATGAAGTTGGTGCCCCGGTCTGACACCACCTCTCTGGGGAACCCCATTCGGGAAAAAACACCCATCAGTGCCCGTCCCACCACGGGGGCCGTCACCGTTCTGAGAGGGATGGCTTCCGGGTACCGTGTGGCATGGTCCACCAAGACCAGGATGAACCTGTTGCCCAGGGCTGTCTTGGGGTCCAGGGGCCCAACAATGTCAATCCCCACCCGGTCAAAGGGGGTACTGACCACGGGAAAAGGTTGGAGGGGAGCCTTCTGCTTCCGCCCGCTTTTCCCACTTGCCTGGCAAGTTTGACAGGTCTTGCAATGGATATCTGTATCCCTTCTCATCTGAGGCCAATAAAAATGGGTGATAAGCCTGTCATAGGTCTTGTCCTGCCCCAGATGTCCAGCTAACGGAACGTCATGAGCCAAACCCAGTAGGAAGGCTCTGAAGCGCTGGGGTACCACCAGCACACGGGCTGACCCAGGCTCAGCAGCCTTAGGCTCGCTATACAGGAGGTTGTTCTCCCAGTAAACAAAATGTGACCCTGACTGATCACCTGAGGTTTGGGCTGAGGCCTGCTGCCTCATACCCACAAGAGAAGGGCACACTTTCTGTTCTGCACAGAATTACTCCCTGGAGGGACCACCATCCTGCTGCCAGTGGGTCAGCTCGGGCAGGTCTCCCAGTTCAGCAACTTGTTCACCTGTGGGTTCCAGGGCATACCCCTCAAGGTCTGCCTCCTCCTGGACCACGGGAACTATGGGGGACGGTTTCCCGCGCCCCCTGCCTCTTCTCTTCACAGCTGGGTCCTGGGCCATACTTTCAGGCTCCAGAACCCCATCAACACCCTTACTTGCTGTCATGGATCGAGTGGTTGCACACACCCACTCTGGCACACCCAACATTTTCAAATGTATCTCCCTCTCCACCCTAGCCCAAGGGGAGTCTTCCAAATCATTGCCCAGGAGACAATCAACAGGCATGGCGGGCCTTACAGCAACTTGAAGAGTACCTGAAACTCCCCCCCATTCAAAGGAAACTTGAGCTACCTCACACTCTCTCTGGGAGTTGTCAGCAGCTATCACAGGGTAGAATGCGTGGGGAACAACCTGCTCTCTGGACACCAAGTGACACTTGACAGCTGTCACACTCGCTCCGGTGTCTCTGAGAGCTTCCACTCTATGGCCATTAATGGTCACCCACTGCCTATATTTCTTAGTGTTACTAGGCAGAGGGGGTGGAGGGACCAATTCCATGTCTCCTAGAGAGACCAGGGACATCTCTGCGGGACCCTCCCCTCCATGGGCAACCATCTCCTCCCCTCCCAGGGCTACACTCGCCAACTGACGGGGAGCTGCACGTGGTGGTGCAGTAGAGTTCTTCAAGGGACACTGAGGATCATAAAAACGGTGTCCCACCTGCTTACAAGCGAAGCAGGTCATGGGGCCCCTACGAACAGGTTTACCTGTCGGGGCCTGTGATTTCTTATCTGGGGGAGGCTGGGAACCCTTCCCTTGGTTCCCTTGGGGATTACTGTGGGGCCCTTTCTGGAACTCCCTCTGTTTACCCTTGTCCCCCCCACTCTTCTGCTGGGGACCCTGCCAACCTTTGGCTGAGTCTCCCACTGGACCCTTGTGGACCCTGGTACTGACCCAGCGGTCCGCCTCTTCAGCAAGTTTTCTAGGGTTAGATATCTTGCTATCAATAAGGTGCTGGCGCAGCTCTGGAAAACAGTTATTAGACAAGTGCTCCCAAGCAAACAAATCATACAGAGCATCATAACTTTCCACTTCGCTGCCCTTTACCCAACCATCCATGGCTCTGCAAAAATATGACACATATTCCACCCACGTCGTACCAGGCAATTTCTTACATTCTCTAAAGGCCTGTCTGTACTTTTCTGGGGTTAGGCCATACCTTAACATTAACGCATCTTTCATATGAGCATAAGACATCCTATCCTCAACAGGCATGTCTAACAGGGTATCTCTTCCCCCATTCACAAAGCGACCCCACAACCCCGCTCCCCAATCCTTCTCAGGGACCCGGTGGGCCAACAATGCTAACTCATATGCTTTAAACCATTGACCAATATCTTCATTCTTCTGAAAATCTTTGATCACATCTTTAGGAAAATAAAACCTACTTTCTGCAGGCACAGATGGGATGCTGCCACCAGAGGGATTCAATTCTAACTCTTTAGCTTTGAGCTCCAACTCCCTCAACCTGGTATCACGCTCCAAAGCTAACTTCTCTCTTTCAAACTCTAACCTTTTGATCTCCAAATCAGCTTCTCTCCTGCCTCTTGCATTCTCTGGCGCCAACTGCCCATTTATCTTAAGTTTTGCCATTTCCATGTTGTATGCTCGCTCCTTCGCCCTTTCTTCTCTTTCTTCAGGAGAAAGACCTTTGGAGGAAACACTGCTGCCAGGAGGGGATGTGGGCCCATTCACTGGCACCTCCTCCTCCCCTTCCCCTGGCGGTACCACCACCGCATCAGAGGGATCTCTGGCCTCTACCCAGGCCTGCAATGCTTTGAGATATTCTGGTTTGTTTTTGCAGCCTGTGGTAGGAACTTTAAATTGATTGCAAAAGGATTTCAGATCCTTTAACTGATAGTCGTTGATCTTACTCCTATCAAATTCCTCCTCAACAACAGGTGTAGTGCCTCCAGCATTACTCATGGTCAAAACTGGCAGTTTCCAAAATCAAGCTCCAGGAAAGCGGAGAACAAAAATAGAATATCCAACCAAAACAGATTGTGGCTGCGCTATGGTCTGCTTTCACTATGTAGCGCACACTAATCACTGCACATGGGTCATAAATGCAAAGTTCAAATCCTCACCGCTGACCCACCAATGTTAGAAGCGGTTGTCTCTAGTTGGCAGAGGTATACACTTCTGACAAATAGGGACACACCTTTTCTAGTCAGGGCAAGGGGATCACACACTTAGATAACCCCTGCTCACCCCCTTGGTAGCTTGGCAAAGCAGACAGGCTTATCTCAGAGGCAGTGCGTTAAGCATTTATGACCACATACAGTAATAAAGTGAATACACTACAAATGGACACGACACAGTAGTATTATAAAAATAAGGATTTTTATATAAGGCTTAGCACAAGACCAAATAACGACAAAAATATACCACAATCTTAATAAATACTCTTGGAAGGAAAAATAATAGTTCAAGCACGGGTTCTTCTTAGCACAAAGTCTTTAGATTCAAAAGCAACTCTTCTTCTTTAAAATACAGTTCTTGGCAACAATGTAACCCACACGGAGTCACACGACGTCGAGGCAAAGTTAATCCAAAGGTTCGGCGTCGACCGCGAGGAGCGCTACGTCGAGCCCGGAGTCGCACAAACCCCCACAACACAGTACCTTGGAAAAGTGAAGCACTCGATGATCAGCGGCGTCGAGATGTCCGGCGTCGCGTCTTCGGCGTCGATCGGGCCTCGGAGTCGGGGCGATCTGCAGCGGCGTCGACCGAAGTCAGGCAGGAGCAGCGCTCACGAGATGAAGCAGGATACGGCGTCGTCGATGTCGATGTTGCAAGAGTGAGCAGCGCTCACGGCGTCGAGAGGGCTCGAAGTCGATGCGATCAGCAGCGGTGCGTCACTTGGAGCTGGAGCCGAACTCACTACTCACTGGCGTTGTTGCTGGCGTCGATCGGGCCCGGCGGCCGGCGTCAAGGAAGCGGGACACTGGAGCCGTTACTCACGATGTCGAGCTGGATTCGGCGGCGTCCGTCGGCGTCGAGGTTGCTGGATTCTTTCAGAGGTGCTGGATTCACAAGTTCCAGCAAACAGCACTTTAAGCAGATGAAGTCCTTTAGCCCTGTGACTTCAACAGGAGACTGGCACTCTTCCAGCCCTTGGAGATTTTCTTAGCAAAGATTGAGAGTACACACACAGTTCCTCTCTCCTGGTTCCTTGGCAAAAATAAAGAAGCAATGCAGGATTCCCCCAACAAACAGCACTCTGGCAGAAGGGGTAGGCAGTCCTTAGATCAGCAGGCTTCTTGTCCTTGGTTCAGGTTTCCTTGTCAGAAGTGATCTAAATTCTTGGTTCAGGGGCCCTTCTCTTATACCCCTTTTTGGCTTTGATCCCTTTGTCCATGCAGGGGAATTTCCCCCCATCTTGGGTTTGTTGTGGGTGTTGCCAGGCCGAAGCACCTGGCCTATTCACTGTACAGGGCAGAGTCTTCAGCCGCCCAGCAGGAGCAGAGCCAGCATTGTCACTGGCAGGGGCAGGGCCATCAGTTGCCCGGCAGGAGGTGGGCCAGGAAAGTCCCAGGCAGGCACAGAGTCATCAGCCGCCCGGCAGGGGGGCGGAGCCAGCATTGTATCAGGCAGGGCAGGCAATCAGGAGCTTCTCTTCCCCTACTCTCAATGCAAATGTCCCACTCACCCCACACTGACTCATTCAGACCTCTGGAGCCACCCAGCTCCTGTCACACGCACACCAGAACCAGCAGAGACCGGTAGACAGTTAGACAAGAAAATAGCTACTTTCTAAAAGTGCTATTTTCAAACACAGAGTCCAAAAACCATCCACACAAACGGATGCGTTATTAAACCCTGAGTTCAGGGATACCAAACTCGACATTGCACCATGCTCCCCGAGCCCGCTAGGATTATAGCCTTAATAATCCTGGCAGCCCATTCTAACTGATGGAGAGCAGGTTACCTTACACTAGTGAAAAACGAATATGGCTGTAATTCACTATTAGGACATGCCAACCTTGTCAGGCTTGTCCTACCTTATGCTTACAATGCACCCTGCCCGTGGGCCTACCATAGGGGTGACTAACATGAAGTTAAGGGAAGGTTTAGGGACTGGCAAGTAGGTGTACTTGCGCAGTCTGCGTGACAGTACCAGACTGCACGTGGCCTAGCAATGGTAGACCTTCAGACATACTTTTACTAGGCCGCTCTTGTGGGTGGCACAACACGTGCTGCAAGCCCACTAGCAGCATTTGTATTTACAAGCCCTGGCACTCCGGGTGCACTCTACTAGGGACTGACAGTAAACCAAATAAGCCAAACATGGAATTCAATCAATACAGCAATTTCACATAGGGAGCACTTGCACTGTGGCACTGATCAGCAGTGGCACAGTGCCCAAAGCATTTACCAGCAAAAACATCGTAAACAGAGGAGGCAAACAGAAAAAAATGGAGGAGAGACTCATGCCAATGATGCCAGGTCTAACAATAATCAATCAATAGATTGAGCGGGTTGTGAATTGTTTCAAAATGTAAGGAATTTCCGGGCTGTGTAGTCACATACTATTATAGGTTAGAGGTATAGCGAATCCACAATCAGTTTTTATAATCAATAAATAGTGGCTTGTATTAGCGTCCGGGATTTAGGCAGAATCAACTCACAATGGCCACTCTTCTTGGAGATAGAGTGCCTGATTTGGGGTGCTGAGTTAGTGACTCTGCTCTTTGTATGAGATTGTGCTATGAGATGATTCTGCAGTGGATTGTAATGCACTGGGTTGAGTAGTCCCAGTTGCATTTAGATGGGAATTTGAATTGGGCCTGGATCAAAGTTTATAATCAATATATAGAATGAGCTTCCAGTGTCAAGGGAGAGTCACTGCTCTTGGAAATGGAGGTGCTGATTTGGGTAGCTGAGTCAGTCGCTCTACTCCTCGGGTGTGTTGCTCCTGGAAGCGGGTTGTGAATTGTTTCGAAATGTAGGGTGTTTCGGGGCTGTGTAGTCACATACTATTATAGGTTACAGGTATAGCGAATCCATAATCAGTTTTTATAATCAATAAATAGTGGCTTGTATTAGCGTCCGGGATTTAGGCAGAATCAACTTACAATGGCCGCTCTTCTTGGTGATAGAGTGCCTGATTTGGGTTGTTGAGTCAGTGACTCCGCTCTTTGTATGAGCTTGTGCTATGAGATGATTCTGCAGTGGATTGTAATGCACTGGGTTGAGTAGTCCCAGTCGCATTTAGGTGGGAATTTGAATTGGGCCTGGGTCATAGTTTATAATCAATAAATAGATTGAGCTTCCAGTGTCAAGGGAGAGTCGCTGCTCTTGGAAATGGAGGTGCTGATTTGGGTAGCTGAGTCAGTGGCTCTTCTCCTCGGGTGTGTTGCTCCTGGTAGCTGGTTGTGAATTGTTTTGAAATGTAGGGAGTTTCGGGACTGTGTAGTCACATACTATTATAAGTTAGAGGTATAGCGAATCCACAATCAGTTTTTATAATCACTAAATAGTGGCTTGTAGTAGCGTCCGGGATTTAGGCAGAATCAACTCACAATGGCCGCTCTTCTTGGAGATAGAGTGCCTGATTTGGGTTGCTGAGTCAGTGACTCTGCTCTTTGTATGAGATTGTGCTATGAGATGATACTGCAGTGGATTGTAATGCACTGGGTTGAGTAGTCCAAGTCGCATTTAGGAGGGAAGTTGAATTGGGCCTGGATCATAGTTTATAATCATATCAATAGATTGAGCTTCCAGTGTCAAGGCAGAGTCATTGCTCTTGGAAATGAAGGTGTTGATTTGGGTAGCTGAGTCAGTGGCTCTACTCTTCGGGTGTGATACTGCCGAAAGCGAGATGCGAAGTGTTTCGAAATGCAGGCAGGTTTGGGGCTGAGTAGTCGCATAGTATTATAGGTTAAAGGCCTAGCGAATCCACAATCAGTTTTTATATTCAATAAATAGTGGCTTGTATTAGCGTCCGGGATTTAGGCAGAATCAACTTACAATGGCCGCTCTTCTTAGAGAAAGAATACCTGATTTGGGTTGCTGAGTCAGTGACTCTGCTCTTTGTATGAGATTGTGCTATGAGATGATTCTGCAGTGGATTGTAATGGACTGGGTTGAGTAGTCCCAGTCGCATTTAGGAGGGAAGTTGAATTGGGCCTGGATCATAGTTTATAATCAATCAATAGATTGAGCTTCCAGTGTCAAGGCAGAGTCATTGCTCTTGGAAATGGAGGTGCAGATTTGGGTAGCTGAGTCAGTGGCTCTACTCCTCGGGTGTGATACTGCCGGAAGCGAGATGCGAAGTGTTTCGAAATGCAGGCAGGTTTGGGGCTGAGTAGTCTTATACTATTATAGGTTAGAGCTATAGCGAATCCACAATTAGTTTTTATAATCAATAAATAGTGGCTTGTATTAGTGTCCGTATTTAGGCAGAATCAATTTACAATGGCCACTCTTCTTGGACATAGAGTGCCTGATTTGGGTTGCTGAGTCAGTGACTCTGCTCTTTGTATGAGATTGTGCTATGAGATGATTCTGCAGTGGATTTTAATACACGGGGTTGAGTTGTCCCAGTCGCATTTAGGAGGGAAGTTGAATTGGGCCTGGATCATAGTTTATAATCAATCAATAGATTGAGCTTCCACTGTCAAGGCAGAGTCGCTGCTCTTGGAAATGGAGGTGCTGATTTGGGTAGCTGAGTCAGTGGCTCTACTCCTGGGGTGTGATGCTGCTGGAAGCAGGCTGCAAAGTGTTTCAAAATGCAGGCACGTTTGGGGCTGTGTAGTCTTATACTATTATAGGTTAGAGCTATAGCGAATCCACAATCAGTTTTTATAATCAATAAATAGTGGCTTGTAATAGCGTCCGGGATTTAGGCAGAATCAACTCACAATGGCCGCTCTTCTTGGAGATAGAGTGCCTGATTTGGGTTGCTGAGTCAGTGACGCCGCTCTTTGTATGTGCTTGTGCTATGAGATGATTCTGCAGTGGATTGTAATGCACTGGGTTGAGTTGTCCCAATCGCATTTAGGAGGGAAGTTGAATTGGGCCTGGATCATAGTTTATAATCAATCAATGGATTGAGCTTCCAGTGTCAAGGCAGAGTCATTGCTCTTGGAAATGGAGGTGCTTATTTGGGTAGCTGAGTCAGTGGCTCTACTCCTGGGGTGTGATGCTGCTGGAAGCAGGCTGCAAAGTGTTTCAAAATGCATGCACGTTTGGGGCTGCGTAGTCTTATACTATTATAGGTTAGAGCTATAGCGAATCCACAATTAGTTTTTATAATCAATAAATAGTGGCTTGTATTAGCATCCGGGATTTAGGCAGAATGAACTTACAATAGCCGCTCTTCTTGGAGATAGAGTGCCTGATTTGGGTCGCTGAGTCAGTGACTCTGCTCTTTGTATGAGATTGTGCTATGAGATGATACTGCAGTGGATTGTAATGCACTGGGTTGAGTAGTCCCAGTCGCATTTAGGTGGGAATTTGAATTGGGACTGGATCATAGTTTATAATCAATAAATAGATTGAGCTTCCAGTGTCAAGGGAGAGTTGCTGCTCTTGGAAATGGAGGTGCTGATTTGGGTAGCTGAGTCAGTGGCTCTATTCCTCGGGTGTGTTGCTCCTGGAATCGGGTTGTGAATTGTTTCGAAATGTAGGGAGTTTCGGGACTGTGTAGTCACATACTAATATAGGTTAGAGGTATAGCAAATCCACAATCAGTTTTTATAATCAATAAATAGTGGCTTGTAGTAGCGCCGGGGATTTAGGCAGAATCAACTCACAATGGCCACTCTTCTTGGAGATAGAGTGCCTGATTTGGGTTGCTGAGTCAGTGACTCTGCTCTTTGTATGAGATTGTGCTATGAGATGATTCTGCAGTGGATTGTAATGCACTGGGTTGAGTTGTCCCAGTCGCATTTAGGAGGGAAGTTCAATTGGGCCTGGATCATAGTTTATAATCAATCAATAGATTGAGCTTCCAGTGTCAAGGCAGAGTCGCTGCTCTTGGAAATGGAGGTGCTTATTTGGGTAGCTGCGTCATTTGCTCGACTCCTGGGGTGTGATGTTGCTGGAAGCAGGCTGCAAAGTGTTTCAAAATGCAGGCACGTTTGGGGCTGTGTAGTCTTATACTAATATAGGTTACAGGTATAGCGAATCCACAATCAATTTTTATAATTAATAAATAGTGGCTTGTATTAGCGTCCGGGATTTAGGCAGTATCAACTTACAATGGCCGCTCTTCTTGGAGATAGAGTGCCTGATTTGGGTTGGTGAGTCAGTGACTCTGCTCTTTGTATGAGATTGTGCTATGAGATGATTCTGCAGTGGATTGTAATGCACTGGGTTGAGAAGTCCCAGTCGCATTTAGGTGGGAATTTGAATTGGGCCTGGATCATAGTTTATAATCAATAAATAGATTGAGCTTCCAGTGTCAAGGCAGAGTCATTGCTCTTGGAAATGGAGGTGCTGATTTGGGTAGCTGAGTCAGTGGCTCTACTTCTGGGGTGTGATGCTGCTGGAAGCAGGCTGCAAATTGTTTCAAAATGCAGGCACGTTTGGGGCTGCGTAGTCTTATACTATTATAGGTTAGAGCTATAGCGAATCCACAATTAGTTTTTATAATCACTAAATAGTGGCTTGTAGTAGCATCTGGGATTTAGGCAGAATCAACTCACAATGGCCGCTCTTCTTGGAGATAGAGTGCCTGATTTGGGTTGCTGAGTCAGTGACTCTGCTCTTTGTATGAGACTGTGCTATGAGATGATTCTGCAGTGGATTGTAATGCACTGGGTTGAGTAGTCCCAGTCCCATTTAGGTGGGAAGTTGAATTGGGACTGGATCATAGTTTATAATCAATAAATAGATTGAGCTTCCAGTTTCAAGGGAGAGTCGCTGCTCTTGGAAATGGAGGTGCTGATTTGGGTAGCTGAGTCAGTGGCTCTTCTCCTCGGGTGTGTTGCTCCTGGTAGCTGGTTGTGAATTGTTTTGAAATGTAGGGAGTTTCGGGACTGTGTAGTCACATACTATTATAAGTTAGAGGTATAGCGAATCCACAATCAGTTTTTATAATCACTAAATAGTGGCTTGTAGTAGCGTCCGGGATTTAGGCAGAATCAACTCACAATGGCCGCTCTTCTTGGAGATAGAGTGCCTGATTTGGGTTGCTGAGTCAGTGACTCTGCTTTTTGTATGAGATTGTGCTATGAGATGATACTGCCGTGGATTGTAATGCACTGGGTTGAGTAGTCCAAGTCGCATTTAGGAGGGAAGTTGAATTGGGCCTGGATCATAGTTTATAATCATATCAATAGATTGAGCTTCCAGTGTCAAGGCAGAGTCATTGCTCTTGGAAATGAAGGTGTTGATTTGGGTAGCTGAGTCAGTGGCTCTACTCATCGGGTGTGATACTGCCGGAAGCGAGATGCGAAGTGTTTCGAAATGCAGGCAGGTTTGGGGCTGAGTAGTCGCATAGTATTATAGGTTAAAGGCCTAGCGAATCCACAATCAGTTTTAATATTCAATAAATAGTGGCTTGTATTAGTGTCCGGGATTTAGGCAGAATCAACTTACAATAGCCGCTCATCTTGGAGATAGAGTGCCTGATTTGGGTTGCTGAGTCAGTGACTCTGCTCTTTGTATGAGAATGTGCTATGAGATGATTCTGCAGTGGATTGTAATGGACTGGGTTTAGTAGTCTCAGTCGCATTTAGGAGGGAAGATGAATTGGGCCTGGATCATAGTTTATAATCAATCAATAGACTGAGCTTTCAGTGTCAAGGCGGAGTAGCTGCTCTTGGAAATCGAGGTGCTGATTTGGGTAGCTGAGTCAGTGGCTCTACTCCTGGGGTATGATGCTGCTGGAAGCAGGCTGCAAAGTGTTTCATAATGCAGGCACGTTTGGGGCTGTGTAGTCTTATACTATTATAGGTTAGAGGTATAGCGAATCCACAATCAATTTTTATAATTAATAAATAGTGGCTTGTAGTAGCATCTGGGATTTAGGCAGAATCAACTCACAATGGCCGCTCTTCTTGGAGATAGAGTGCCTGATTTCGGTTGCTGAGTCAGTGACTCTGCTCTTTGTATGAGACTGTGCTATGAGATGATTCTGCAGTGGATTGTAATGCACTGGGTTGAGTAGTCCCAGTCCCATTTAGGTGGGAATTTGAATTGGGACTGGATCATAGTTTATAATCAATAAATAGATTGAGCTTCCAGTGTCAAGGGAGAGTCGCTGCTCTTGGAAATGGAGGTGCTGATTTGGGTTGCTGAGTCAGTGGCTCTCCTCCTCGGGTGTGTTGCTCCTGGAAGCGGGTTGTGAATTGTTTGAAAATGTAGGGAGTTTCGGGGCTGTGTAGTCACATACTATTATAGGTTATAGGTATAGCGAATCCACAATCAGTTTTTATAATCAATAAATAGTGGCTTGTATTATCGTCCGGGATTTAGGCAGAATCAACTTACAATGGCCGCTCTTCTTGGAGATAGAGTGCCTGATTTGGATTCCTCAGTCAGAGACTCTGCTCTTTGTATGAGATTGTGCTATGAGATGATTCTGCAGTGGATTGTAATGCACTGGGTTGAGTTGTCTCAGTCACATTTAGGTGGGAAGTTGAATTGGGCCTGGATCATAGTTTATAATCAATCAATAGATTGAGCTTCCAGTGTCAAGGCAGAGTCGCTGCTCTTGGAAATGGAGGTGCTGATTTGGGTAGCTGAGTCAGTGGCTCTACTCCTGGGGTGTGATGCTGCTGGAAGCAGGCTGCAAAGTGTTTCAAAATGCAGGCACGTTTGGGGCTGCGTAGTCTTATACTATTATAGGTTAGAGGTATAGCGAATCCACAATCAATTTTTATAATTAATAAATAGTGGCTTGTAGTAGCATCTGGGATTTAGGCAGAATCAACTCAAAATGGCCGCTCTTCTTGGAGATAGAGTGCCTGATTTGGGTTGCTGAGTCAGTGACTCCGCTCTTTGTATGAGCTTGTGCTATGAGATGATTCTGCAGTGGATTGTAATGCACTGGGTTGAGTAGTCCCAGTCGCATTTAGGAGGGAAGTTGAATTGGGCCTGGATCATAGTTTATAATCAATCAATAGATTGAGCTTCCAGTGTCAAGGCAGAGTCGCTGCTCTTGGAAATGGAGGTGCTGATTTGGGTAGCTGAGTCAGTGGCTCTACTCCTGGGGTGTGATGCTGCTGGAAGCAGGCTGCAAAGTGTTTCAAAATGCATGCATGTTTGGGGATGCGTAGTCTTATACTATTATAGGTTAGAGCTATAGCGAATCCACAATTAGTTTTTATAATCAATAAATAGTGGCTTGTATAAGCGTCCGGGATTTAGGCAGAATCAACTTACAATGGCCGCTCTTCTTGGAGATAGAGTGCCTGATTTGGGTTGCTGAGTCAGTGACTCTGCTCTTTGTATGAGATTGTGCTATGAGATGATTCTGCAGTGGATTTTAACGCACAGAGTTGAGTTGTCCCAGTCGCATTTAGGTGAGAATTGGAATGGGCCTGGATCATAGTTTATAATCAATAAATAGATTGAGCTTCCAGTGTCAAGGCAGAGTCATTGCTCTTGGAAATGGAGGTGCTGATTTGGGTAGCTGAGTCAGTGGCTCTACTCCTGGGGTGTGATGCTGCTGGAAGCAGGCTGCAAAGTGTTTCAAAATGCAGGCACGTTTGGGGCTGCGTAGTCTTATACTATTATAGGTTAGAGGTATAGCGAATCCACAATCAATTTTTATAATTAATAAATAGTGGCTTGTAGTAGCATCTGGGATTTAGGCAGAATCAACTCAAAATGGCCGCTCTTCTTGGAGATAGAGTGCCTGATTTGGGTTGCTGAGTCAGTGACTCCGCTCTTTGTATGAGCTTGTGCTATGAGATGATTCTGCAGTGGATTGTAATGCACTGGGTTGAGTAGTCCCAGTCGCATTTAGGAGGGAAGTTGAATTGGGCCTGGATCATAGTTTATAATCAATCAATAGATTGAGCTTCCAGTGTCAAGGCAGAGTCGCTGCTCTTGGAAATGGAGGTGCTGATTTGGGTAGCTGAGTCAGTGGCTCTACTCCTGGGGTGTGATGCTGCTGGAAGCAGGCTGCAAAGTGTTTCAAAATGCATGCATGTTTGGGGATGCGTAGTCTTATACTATTATAGGTTAGAGCTATAGCGAATCCACAATTAGTTTTTATAATCAATAAATAGTGGCTTGTATAAGCGTCCGGGATTTAGGCAGAATCAACTTACAATGGCCGCTCTTCTTGGAGATAGAGTGCCTGATTTGGGTTGCTGAGTCAGTGACTCTGCTCTTTGTATGAGATTGTGCTATGAGATGATTCTGCAGTGGATTTTAACGCACAGAGTTGAGTTGTCCCAGTCGCATTTAGGTGAGAATTGGAATGGGCCTGGATCATAGTTTATAATCAATAAATAGATTGAGCTTCCAGTGTCAAGGCAGAGTCATTGCTCTTGGAAATGGAGGTGCTGATTTGGGTAGCTGAGCCAGTGGCTCTACTCCTGGGGTGTGATGCTGCTGGAAGCAGGCTGCAAAGTTTTTCAAAATGCAGGCACGTTTGGGGCTGTGTAGTCGTACACTATTATAGGTTAGAGGTATAGCGAATCCACAATTAGTTTTTATAATTAATAAATAGTGGCTTGTATTAGCGTCCGGGATTTAGACAGAATCAACTTACAATGGCCGCTCTTCTTGGAGATAGAGTGCCTGATTTGGGTTGCTGAGTCAGTGACTCTGCTCTTTGTATGAGATTGTGCTATGAGATGATTCTGCAGTGGGTTGTAATGCACAGGGTTGAGTAGTCCCAGTCGCATTTAGGAGGGAAGTTGAATTGGGCCTGGACCATAGTTTATAATCAACCAATAGATTGAGCTTTCAGTGTCAAGGCAGAGTCGCTGCTCTTGGAAATGGAGGTGCTGATTTGGGTAGCTGAGTCAGTGGCTCTACTCCTGGGGTGTGATGTTGCTGGAAGCAGGCTGCAAAGTGTTTCAAAATGCAGGCACGTTTGGGGCTGTGTAGTCTTATACTATTATAGGTTAGAGGTATAGCGAATCCACAATCAATTTTTATAATTAGAAAATAGTGGCTTGTAGTAGCATCTGGGATTTAGGCAGAATCAACTCACAATGGCCGCTCTTCTTGGAGATAGAGGGCCTGATTTGGGTTGCTGAGTCAGAGACTCTGCTCTTTGTATGAGCTTGTGCTATGAGATGATTCTGCAGTGGATTGTAATGCACTGGGTTGAGTAGTCCCAGTCGCATTTAGGTGGGAATTTGAATTGGGACTGGATCATAGTTTATAATCAATATATAGATTGAGCTTCCAGTGTCAAGGGAGAGTCGCTGCTCTTGGAAATGGAGGTGCTGATTTGGGTAGCTGAGTCAGTGGCTCTACTCCTCGGGTGTGTTGCTCCTGGAAGCGGGTTGTGAATTGTTTCGAAATGTAGGGAGTTTCGGGGCTGTGTAGTCACATACTATTATAGGTTAGAGGTATAGCGAATCCACAATCAGTTTTTATAATCAATAAATAGTGGCTTGTAGTAGCGTCCGGGATTTAGGCAGAATCAACTCACAATGGCCGCTCTTCTTGGAGATAGAGTGCCTGATTTGGGTTGCTGAGTCAGTGACTCTGCTCTTTGTATGAGATTGTGCTATGAGATGATTCTGCAGTGGATTGTAATGCACTGGGTTGAGTAGTCCCAGTCGCATTTAGGAGGGAAGTTGAATTGGGCCTGGATCATAGTTTATAATCAATAAATAGATTGAGCTTCCAGTGTCAAGGCAGAGTCATTGCTCTTGGAAATGGAGGTGCTGATTTGGGTAGCTGAGTCAGTGGCTCTACTCCTGGGGTGTGATGCTGCTGGAAGCAGGCTGCAAAGTTTTTCAAAATGCAGGCACGTTTGGGGCTGTGTAGTCGTACACTATTATAGGTTAGAGGTATAGCGAATCCACAATTAGTTTTTATAATTAATAAATAGTGGCTTGTATTAGCGTCCGGGATTTAGACAGAATCAACTTACAATGGCCGCTCTTCTTGGAGATAGAGTGCCTGATTTGGGTTGCTGAGTCAGTGACTCTGCTCTTTGTATGAGATTGTGCTATGAGATGATTCTGCAGTGGGTTGTAATGCACAGGGTTGAGTAGTCCCAGTCGCATTTAGGAGGGAAGTTGAATTGGGCCTGGACCATAGTTTATAATCAACCAATAGATTGAGCTTTCAGTGTCAAGGCAGAGTCGCTGCTCTTGGAAATGGAGGTGCTGATTTGGGTAGCTGAGTCAGTGGCTCTACTCCTGGGGTGTGATGTTGCTGGAAGCAGGCTGCAAAGTGTTTCAAAATGCAGGCACGTTTGGGGCTGTGTAGTCTTATACTATTATAGGTTAGAGGTATAGCGAATCCACAATCAATTTTTATAATTAGAAAATAGTGGCTTGTAGTAGCATCTGGGATTTAGGCAGAATCAACTCACAATGGCCGCTCTTCTTGGAGATAGAGGGCCTGATTTGGGTTGCTGAGTCAGAGACTCTGCTCTTTGTATGAGCTTGTGCTATGAGATGATTCTGCAGTGGATTGTAATGCACTGGGTTGAGTAGTCCCAGTCGCATTTAGGTGGGAATTTGAATTGGGACTGGATCATAGTTTATAATCAATATATAGATTGAGCTTCCAGTGTCAAGGGAGAGTCGCTGCTCTTGGAAATGGAGGTGCTGATTTGGGTAGCTGAGTCAGTGGCTCTACTCCTCGGGTGTGTTGCTCCTGGAAGCGGGTTGTGAATTGTTTCGAAATGTAGGGAGTTTCGGGGCTGTGTAGTCACATACTATTATAGGTTAGAGGTATAGCGAATCCACAATCAGTTTTTATAATCAATAAATAGTGGCTTGTAGTAGCGTCCGGGATTTAGGCAGAATCAACTCACAATGGCCGCTCTTCTTGGAGATAGAGTGCCTGATTTGGGTTGCTGAGTCAGTGACTCTGCTCTTTGTATGAGATTGTGCTATGAGATGATTCTGCAGTGGATTGTAATGCACTGGGTTGAGTAGTCCCAGTCGCATTTAGGAGGGAAGTTGAATTGGGCCTGGATCATAGTTTATAATCAATAAATAGATTGAGCTTCCAGTGTCAAGGCAGAGTCATTGCTCTTGGAAATGGAGGTGCTGATTTGGGTAGCTGAGTCAGTGGCTCTACTCCTGGGGTGTGATGCTGCTGGAAGCAGGCTGCAAAGTGTTTCAAAATGCAGGCACGTTTGAGGCTGCGTAGTCTTATACTAATATAGGTTAGAGCTATAGCGAATCCACAATTAGTTTTTATAATCAATAAATAGTGGCTTGTATTAGCGTCCGGGATTTAGGCAGAATCAACTTACAATGGCCGCTCTTCTTGGAGATAGAGTGCCTGATTTGGATTCCTGAGTCAGTGACTCTGCTCTTTGTATGAGATTGTGCTATGAGATGATTCAGCAGTGGATTTTAATGCACTGGGTTGAGTTGTCCCAGTCGCATTTAGGAGGGAAGTTGAATTGGGCCTGGATCATAGTTTATAATCAATTAATAGATTGAGCTTCCAGTGTCAAGGCAGAGTCGCTACTCTTGGAAATGGAGGTGCTGATTTGGGTAGCTGAGTCAGTGGGTCTACTCCTGGGGTGTGATGCTGCTGGAAGCAGGCTGCAAAGTGTTTCAAAATGCAGGCACGTTTGGGGTTGCGTAGTCTTATACTATTATAGGTTAGAGGTATAGCGAATCCACAATTAGTTTTTATAATTAATAAATAGTGGCTTGTATTAGCGTCCGGGATTTAGGTAGAATCAACTTACAATGGCCGCTCTTCTTGGAGATAGAGGGCCTGATTTGGGTTGCTGAGTCAGTGACTCTGCTCTTTGCATGAGATTGTGCTATGAGATGATTCTGCAGTGGATAGCTGTAGAATAGAGAAAGTCCTTATCCCTGGGGCGGAGTGTATGATGTTCTCAGCCATTCTTTCCCCTACATGCTCGCTTTCGGGGCTTCTGGTTTATAGGCCTCCAGGGGCAACTGGACAGTTTTGTGAAGACCTGCTAAGTTCAGTCATTAATCTATCCTGTAACACCCCCAATTTTACCGTATTGGGAGACTTTAATATCCAGCTAGATAAATCCGATACCCTGATCTGTCAGAACCTGTTGACAGCGTTAAACACGGTTCAACTTAGACAAATTATTCATGGCCCCACACACATAGCAGGACACACACTGGATCACTGCTATACCAATTTAAGCACGCTCGAGTTTATAAATGCGACTCCAATTACTTGGTCTGTTCATTCACTTCTATCTCCTTTCCTTACTCACCAGGAACAGACAGGACAGGCTTGTCTTTTTAAAAAAGAACTAGGCGACCTTGGTCTAAATTAGCAGTTGAGAAATGGACACTCAATCTTCTAGAAACTATACTTGAAATTAGTATTGACCCCTCAAACGCAAACGATTGTTATAACCATTGGTTAGAGGAATCACGGGACCTGACCCTTCCTAAGATTGAGCTTTCCCATTGTATTGGAGCACACAAAAAAGCCTGGTATACCCCAGAGCTCAGAACCCTTAAACAACTCTGTAAACAGAAAGAGAGGCTCTGGAGAAAAGATTACCTTAAAACCAGTAAAGATATCTATAGGACTGCTTTACGTAACTATAAAAAAGCTATTAAATCTACACAGTCCAATTATTATCAGGAAAAAATCACCTCTGCCTCTAGCTCCTCCAGGGATTTTTTTTTAAATATTCAAGTCCTTAGTCACCCCACCTACCCCCATTGCTGACCCCAGTCTTGCATATACACGCTGTAGGGAATTGGCTAATTTTTTTGTATAAAAAATAACAGACATCTATTCTACTTTCCATGATCCCCCGTGGATACCAGCCTTGCCCTCTAGTTCAGAACTGAACCTCCTCGAGACATTTCCCCCTCTTGACTGCCTTAAGGTTCAATCACTTTTGAGTTACCTTAAGTCAGGTTCACCGGTGGATGTAGCCCCTCCCACCGTTCTCAATCTGGTTTCAGATGTTGTGGCTCCGGTGATTAAGGAGGTGATTAATACATCTCTCTTATCCGGGGAAGTCCCCCTCCACTGGAAACACGCAAGAGTAAAGGCGCTATTGAAGAAGCCCAGTCTCAGTCCTGACGACTGGGCTAACTATCGCCCTATCTCTTTGCTGCCCACAATTAGTAAACTTACTGAAAAATATGTTAACTCCCTGATTTCCAACCATCTAGAAACCCAGAACTTATTGCATCCAACCCAGACCGGATTCAGGTGCAAGCAAGGCACTGAAACGGCCTTGGTGGCAGTTATTGAGGAAGCAGGAAGGGTTGTAGATGAAGGCAGCTGTTCAGCCATACTGTTATTAGATCTCAGCGCGGCCTTTGACACGGTTAATCATCCTATCCTGATTCAAAGGATGGGTGATGTGGGTGTCACTGGGACCGCGTTGAAATGGCTGCAATCCTTCCTCTCCGATCGGACTTTCTCAGCATTTGAGGATGACATCTCCTCTCCACCTTCACATCTTCACTGTGGCGTTCCCCAGGGGTCGTCCCTCAGCCCGACCTTATTTAATATTTATATGAGGCCTCTGGCTGAGGTGGTGTTACCTTGGGGGGTGCAACTAGTGACGTACGCTGATGATACGCAGCTTATCATCACCGTTTCTGTCCAGATGTCATCTTATGACAAACTTTCCTCCTGCCTTAGCAAGGTTCGTGAGTGGATGGATGCTTCTTTCCTGAAACTTAATGGAACAAAGACGGAGATCACGATGCTTGGGCATGATGCTCCCTCCGCAGTGGACGGTTGGTGGCCTACTACTTTGGGTCATCCCCCTTCCCCTAAAAAGAAAATTAAAAGTCTAGGGGTTTGGTTGACCCAGCTCTTAACTTTTTGGTGCAAGCTCAGAAAGTAGCAGTGACCTGCTATGCCCTGATAAGATCGCTTAGAAAAATCATTGGACTGCTTCTGTTCGAAGCAAGACGGATATTAGTCTAGGCCCTGATCTTAACGCGCCTGGACTATGCAAACGCAGTATATCTAGGGGCACCATTGGGGACATTCAGGATTCTACAGACTGTACAGAACTGTGCAGCCCGGATGCTTGTAAAGATACCACATAGAACCTCTGCTAAACCAGCTCTTCGGTAACTCCATTGGTTGCCAATACAACAAAGGGTCGAATTTAAGGCAATGACTATTGTCCATAAAGCCTTGACCAAGACAGGACCTGGTCTAACTCAACCTCTGTTTCGCCCTTACCACACCAATAGGACCCTTAAATCTAGCAGTAAGAACTTTCTGGCAGTCCCACAAATAAGGAGAAGCCGCATGGGTGGCAGACGTTTTTCTGTCCAGTGAGCCAAACTCTGAAACAACTTGCCGGACCCTATTCGGATGGAGGAGAACCATCCTAGGTTCAGGAAAATGCTAAAAACCTTCCTATTTCTGTAATCTCTCTGGGGATGAATGGGACCACTGCAGTGCTGGGATGCCTCCGGGTAACCACGCGCTATACAAATGAGTAGTCATTCAGTCATTCATTCATTCATTCATTCATTTTAAGGCACTGGGTTGAGTTGTCCCAGTCGCATTTAGGAGGGAAGTTGAATTGTGCCTGGATCATAGTCTATAATCAATCAATAGATTGAGCTTCCAGTGTCAAGGCAGAGTCATTGCTCTTGGAAATGGAGGTGCTGATTTGGGTAGCTGAGTCAGTGGCTCTACTCCTCGGGTGTGATACTGCCGGAAGCGAGATGCGAAGTGTTTCGAAATGCAGGCAGGTTTGGGGCTGAGTAGTCGCATAGTATTATAGGTTAAAGGCCTAGCGAATCCACAATCAGTTTTTATATTCAATAAATAGTGGCTTGTATAAGCGTCCGGGATTTAGGCAGAATCAACTTACAATGGCCGCTCTTCTTGGAGATAGAGTGCCTGATTTGGGTTGCTGAGTCAGTGACGCCGCTCTTTGTATGAGATTGTGCTATGAGATGATTCTGCAGTGGATTGTAATGGACTGGGTTGAGTAGTCCCAGTCGCATTTAGGAGGGAAGTTGAATTGGGCCTGGATCATAGTTTATAATCAATCAATAGATTGTGCTTCCAGTGTCAAGGCAGAGTCATTGCTCTTGGAAATGGAGGTGCTGATTTGGGTAGCTGAGTCAGTGGCTCTACTCCTGGGGTGTGATGCTGCTGGAAGCAGGCTGCAAAGTGTTTCAAAATGCATGCACGTTTGGGGCTGCGTAGTCTTATACTATTATAGGTTAGAGCTATAGCGAATCCACAATTAGTTTTCATAATAAATAAATAGTGGCTTGTATAAGCGTCCGGGATTTAGGCAGAATCAACTTACAATGGCCACTCTTCTTGTACGTAGAGTGCCTGATTTGGGTTGCTGAGTCAGAGACTCTGCTCTTTGTATGAGCTTGTGCTATGAGATGATTCTGCAGTGGATTGTAATGCACTGGGTTGAGTAGTCCCAGTCGCATTTAGGTGGGAATTTGTATTGGGCCTGGATCATAGTTTATAATCAATAAATAGATTGAGCTTGCAGTGTCAAGGCAGAGTAGCTGCTCTTTGAAATGGAGGTGCTGATTTGGGTAGCTGAGTCAGTGGCACTACTCCTGGGGTGTGATGCTGCTGGAAGCTGGCTGCAAAGTTTTTCAAAATGCAGGCACGTTTGGGGCTGTGTAGTCTTACACTATTATAGGTTAGAGGTATAGCGAATCCACAATCAGTTTTTATAATCAGTAAAAAGTGGCTTGTATTAGCGTCCAGGATTTAGGCAGAATCAACTTACAATGGCCGCTCTTCTTGGAGATAGAGTGCCTGATTTGGGTTGCTGAGTCAGTGACGCCGCTCTTTGTATGAGCTTGTGCTATGAGATGATTCTGCAGTGGATTGTAATGCACTGCGTTGAGTAGTCCCAGTCGCATTTAGGTGGGAATTTGTATTGGGCCTGGATCATAGTTTATAATCAATAAATAGATTGAGCTTGCAGTGTCAAGGCAGAGTAGCTGCTCTTTGAAATGGAGGTGCTGATTTGGGTAGCTGAGTCAGTGGCACTACTCCTGGGGTGTGATGCTGCTGGAAGCAGGCTGCAAAGTTTTTCAAAATGCAGGCACGTTTGGGGCTGTGTAGTCTTACACTATTATAGGTTAGAGGTATAGCGAATCCACAATCAGTTTTTATAATCAATAAATAGTGGCTTGTAGTAGCATCTGGGATTTAGGCAGAATCAACTTACAATGGCCGCTCTTCTTGGAGATAGAGTGCCTGATTTGGGTTGCTGAGTCAGTGACTCTGCTCTTTGTATGAGAATGGGCTATGAGATGATTCTGCAGAGGATTGTAATGGACTGGGTTGAGTAGTCCCAGTCGCATTTGGGAGGGAATTTGAATTGGGCCTGGATCATAGTTTATAATCAATCAATAGATTGTGCTTCCAGTGTCAAGGCAGAGTCGCTGCTCTTGGAAATGGAGGTGCTTATTTGGGTAGCTGAGTCAGTGGCTCTACTCCTGGGGTGTGATGCTGCTGGAAGCAGGATGCAAAGTGTTTCAAAATGCAGGCACGTTTGGGGCTGCGTAGTCTTATATTATTATAGGTTAGAGCTATAGCGAATCCACAATTAGTTTTTATAATCAATAAATAGTGGCTTGTATTAGCGTCCGGTATTTAGGCAGAATCAACTTACAATAGCCGCTCTTCTTGGAGATAGAGTGCCTGATTTGGGTTGCTGAGTCAGTGACTCTGCTCTTTGTATGAGATTGTGCTATGAGATGATTCTGCAGTGGATTGTAATGCACTGGGTTGAGTAGTCCCAGTCGCATTTAGGAGGGAAGTTATATTGGGCCTGGACCATAGTTTATAATCAATCAATAGATTGAGCTTCCAGTGTCAAGGCAGAGTCGCTGCTCTTGGAAATGGAGGTGCTGATTTGGGTAGCTAAGTCAGTGGCTCTACTCCTGGGGTGTGATGTTGCTGGAAGCAGGCTGCAAAGTGTTTCAAAATGCAGGCACGTTTTGGGCTGTGTAGTCTTATACTATTATAGGTTAGCGGTATAGCGAATCCACAATCAATTTTTATAATTAATAAATAGTGGCTTGTAGTAGCATCTGGGATTTAGGCAGAATCAACTCAAAATGGCCGCTCTTCTTGGGAATAGAGTGCCTGATTTGGGTTGCTGAGTGAGAGACTCTGCTCTTTGTATGAGCTTGTGCTATGAGATGATTCTGCATTGTATTGCAATGCACTGGGTTGAGTAGTCCCAGTCGCATTTAGGTGGGAATTTGAATTGGGACTGGATCATAGTTTATAATCAATAAATAGATTGAGCTTCCAGTGTCAAGGCAGTCTTTGCTCTTGGAAATGGAGGTGCTGATTTGGGTAGCTGAGTCAGTGGCTCTACTCCTCGGGTGTGATACTGCCGGAAGCGAGATGCGAAGTGTTTCGAAATGCAGGCAGGTTTGGGGCTGAGTAGTCGCATAGTATTATAGGTTAAAGGCCTGGCGAATCCACAATCAGTTTTTATATTCAATAAATAGTGGCTTGTATTAGCGTCCGGGATTTAGGCAGAATCAACTTACAATGGCCGCTCTTCTTGGAGATAGGGTGCCTGATTTGGGTTGCTGAGTCAGTGACTCTGCTCTTTGTATGAGATTGTGCTATGAGATGATTCTGCAGTGGATTTTAAGGCACTGGGTTGAGTTGTCCCAGTCGCATTTAGGAGGGAAGTTGAATTGGGCCTGGATCATAGTTTATATACCAATCAATAGATTGAGCTTCCAGTGTCAAGGCAGAGTTGCTGCTCTTGGAAATGGAGGTGCTGATTTGGGTAGCTAAGTCTGTGGCTCTTCTCCTGGGGTGTGATATTGCTGGAAGCAGGCTGCAAAGTGTTTCAAAATGCAGGCACGTTTGGGGCTGTGTAGTCTTATACTATTATAGGTTAGAGGTATAGCGAATCCACAATCAATTTTTATAATTAATAAATAGTGGCTTGTAGTAGCATCTGGTATTTAGGCAGAATCAACTCAAAATGGCCGCTCTTCTTGGAGATAGAGTGCCTGATTTGGGTTGCTGAGTCAGAGACTCTGCTATTTGTATGAGCTTGTGCTATGAGATGATTCTGCAGTGGATTGTAATGCACTGGGCTGAGTAGTCCCAGTCGCATTTAGGTGGGAATTTGAATTGGGACTGGATCATAGTTTATAATCCATAAATAGATTGAGCTTCCAGTGTCAAGGCAGTCTTTGCTCTTGGAAATGGAGGTGCTGATTTGGGTAGCTGAGTCAGTGGCTCTACTCCTCGGGTGTGATACTGCCGGAAGCGAGATGCGAAGTGTTTCGAAATGCAGGCAGGTTTGGGGCTGAGTAGTCGCATAGTATTATAGGTTAAAGGCCTGGCGAATCCACAATCAGTTTTTATATTCAATAAATAGTGGCTTGTATTAGCGTCCGGGATTTAGGCAGAATCAACTTACAATGGCCGCTCTTCTTGGAGATAGATGCCTGATTTGGGTTGCTGAGTCAGTGACTCTGCTCTTTGTATGAGATTGTGCTATGAGATGA
The DNA here is from genome assembly GCF_964261635.1 of Lissotriton helveticus. NCBI lineage: Eukaryota > Metazoa > Chordata > Amphibia > Caudata > Salamandridae > Lissotriton > Lissotriton helveticus. Next base: position 1,556,934,711 of record NC_136069.1, on the reverse strand, counting down.
TTCTGCAGTGGATTTTAATGCACTGGGTTGAGATGTTCCAGTCGCATTTAGGAGGGAAGTTGAATTGGGCCTGGATCATAGTTTATAATCAATCAATAGATTGAGCTTCCAGTGTCAAGGCAGAGTCATTGCGCTTGGAAATGGAGGTGCTGATTTGGGTAGCTGAGTCAGTGGCTCTACTCCTCGGGTGTGATACTGCCGGAAGCGAGATGCGAAGTGTTTCGAAATGCCGGCAGGTTTGGGGCTGAGTAGTCGCATAGTATTATAGGTTAAAGGCCTAGCGAATCCACAATTAGTTTTTATGTTCAATAAATAGTGGCTTGTATTAGCGTCCGGGATTTAGGCAGAATCAACTTACAATGGCCGCTCTTCTTGGAGATAGAGTGCGTGATTTGGGTGCTGAGTCAGTGACTCTGCTCTTTGTATGAGATTGTGCTATGCGATGATTCTGCAGTGGATTGTAATGGACTGGGTTGAGTAGTCCCAGTCGCATTTAGGAGGGAAGTTGAATTGGGCCTGGATCATAGTTTATAATCAATCAATAGATTGAGCTTCCAGTGTCAAGGCAGAGTCATTGCTCTTGGAAATGGAGGTGCTGATTTGGGTAGCTGAGTCAATGGCTCTACTCCTGGGGTGTGATGCTGCTGGAAGCAGGCTGCAAAGTGTTTCAAAATGCATGCACATTTGGGGCTGCATATTCTTATACTATTATAGGTTAAAGGCCTAGCGAATCCACAATTAGTTTTTATGTTCAATAAATAGTGGCTTGTATTAGCGTCCGGGATTTAGGCAGAATCAACTTACAATGGCCGCTCTTCTTGGAGATAGAGTGCCTGATTTGGGTTGCTGAGTCAGAGACTCTGCTCTTTGTATGAGCTTGTGCTATGAGATGATTCTGCAGTGGATTTTAATGCACTGGGTTGAGTAATCCCAGTCCCATTTAGGTGGGAATTTGAATTGGGACTGGATCATAGTTTATAATCAATAAATAGATTGAGCTTCCAGAGTCAAAGCAGAGACGCTGCTCTTGAAAATGGAGGTGCTGATTTGGGTTGCTGAGTCAGTGGCTCTACTAATCGGGTGTGTTGCTCCTGGAAGAGGGTTGTGAATTGTTTCGAAATGTAGGGAGTTTCGGGGTCTGTGTAGTCACATACTATTATAGGTTATAGGTATAGCGAATCCACAATCAGTTTTTATAATCAATAAATAGTGGCTTGTATTAGGTTCCGGGATTTAGGCAGAATCAACTTACAATGGCCGCTCTTCTTGGAGATAGAGTGCCTGATTTGGGTTGCTGAGTCAGTGACTCTGCTCTTTCTATGAGCTTGTGCTATGAGATGATTCTGCAGTGGATTTTAATGCACTGGGTTTAGTTGTCCCAGTCGCATTTAGGAGGGAAGTTATATTGGGCCTGGACCATAGTTTATAATCAATCAATAGATTGAGCTTCCAGTGTCAAGGCAGAGTCGCTGCTCTTGGAAATGGAGGTGCTGATTTGGGTAGCTGAATCAGTGGCTCTACTCCTGGGGTGTGATGCTGCTGGAAGCAGGCTGCAAAGTTTTTCAAAATGCAGGCACGTTTGGGGCTGTGTAGTCTTACACTATTATAGGTTAGAGGTATAGCGAATCCACAATCAGTTTTTATAATCAATAAAAAGTGGCTTGTATTAGCGTCCGGGATTTAGGCAGAATCAACTTACAATGGCCGCTCTTCTTGGAGATAGAGTGCCTGATTTGGGTTGCTGAGTCAGTGACTCTGCTCTTTGTATGAGAATGGGCTATGAGATGATTCTGCAGAGGATTGTAATGGACTGGGTTGAGTAGTCCCAGTCGCATTTGGGAGGGAATTTGAATTGGGCCTGGATCATAGTTTATAATCAATCAATAGATTGAGCTTCCAGTGTTCAGGCAGAGTCGCGGCTCTTGGAAATGGAGGTGCTGATTTGGGTAGCTGAGTCAGTGGCTCTACTCCTGGGGTGTGATGCTGCTGGAAGCAGGATGCAAAGTGTTTCAAAATGCAGGCACGTTTGGGGCTGCGTAGTCTTATACTATTATAGGTTAGAGCTATAGCGAATCCACAATTAGTTTTTATAATAAAAAAATAGTGGCTTGTATTAGCGTCCGGTATTTAGGCAGAATCAACTTACAATGGCCGCTCTTCTTGGAGATAGAGTGCCTGATTTGGGTTGCTGAGTCAGTGACTCTGCTCTTTGTATGAGATTGTGCTATGAGATGATTCTGAAGTGGATTGTAATGCACTGGGTTGAGTAGTCCCAGTCGCATTTAGGAGGGAAGTTATATTGGGCCTGGACCATAGTTTATAATCAATCAATAGATTGAGCTTCCAGTGTCAAGGCAGAGTCGCTGCTCTTGGAAATGGAGGTGCTGATTTGGGTAGCTGAATCAGTGGCTCTACTCCTGGGGTGTGATGCTGCTGGAAGCAGGCTGCAAAGTGTTTCAAAATGCAGGCACGTTTGGGGCTGCGTAGTCTTATACTATGATAGATTAAAGCTATAGCGAATCCACAATTAGTTTTTCTAATCAATAAATAGTGGCTTGTATTAGCATCCGAGATTTAGGCAGAATCAACTTACAATGGCCGCTCTTCTTGGAGATGGAGTGCCTGATTTGGGTTGCTGAGTTAGTGACTCTGCTCTTTGTATGAGATTGTGCTATGAGATGATTCTGCAGTGGATTGTAATGGACTGGGTTGAGTAGTCCCAGTCGCACTTAGGAGGGAAGTTGAATTGGGCCTGGATCATAGTTCATAACCAATCAATAGATTGAGCTTCCAGTGTCAAGGCAGAGTCATTGCTCTTGGAATTGGAGGTGCTGATTTGGGTAGCTGAGTCAGTGGCTCTACTCCTCGGGTGTGATACTGCCGGAAGCGAGATGCGAAGTGTTTCGAAATGCAGGCAGGTTTGGGGCTGAGTAGTCGCATAGTATTATAGGTTAAAGGCCTAGCGAATCCACAATCAGTTTTTATATTCAATAAATAGTGGCTTGTATTAGCGTCCGGGATTTAGGCAGAATCAACTTACAATGGCCGCTCTTCTTGGAGATAGAGTGCCTGATTTGGGTTGCTGAGTTAGTGACTCTGCTCTTTGTATGAGATTGTGCTATGAGATGATTCTGCAGTGGATTGTAATGGACTGGGTTGAGTAGTCCCAGTCGCATTTAGGTGGGAATTTGAATTGGGCCAGGATCATAGTTTATAATCAATAAATAGATTGAGCTTCCAGTGTCAAGGCAGAGTCGCTGCTCTTGGAAATGGAGGTGCTGATTTGGGTAGCTGAGTCAGTGGCTCTACTCCTGGGGTATGATGCTGCTGGAAGCAGGCTGCAAAGTGTTTCAAAATGCAGGCTGGTTTGGGGCTGTGTAGTCTTATACTATTATAGGTTAGAGGTATAGCGAATCCACAATCAATTTTTATAATTAATAAATAGTGGCTTGTAGTAGCATCTGGGATTTAGGCAGAATCAACTCAAAATGGCCGCTCTTCTTGGAGATAGAGTGCCTGATTTGGGTTGCTGAGTCAGAGACTCTGCTCTTTGTATGAGCTTGTGCTATGAGATGATTCTGCAGTGGATTGTAATGCAATGGGTTGAGTAGTCCCAGTCGCATTTAGGTGGGAATTTGAATTGGGACTGGATCATAGTTAATAATCAATAAATAGATTGAGCTTCCAGTGTCAAGGCAGTCTTTGCTCTAGGAAATGGAGGTGCTGATTTGGGTAGCTGAGTCAGTGGCTCTACTCCTCGGGTGTGATACTGCCGGAAGCGAGATGCGAAGTGTTTCGAAATGCAGGCAGGTTTGGGGCTGAGTAGTCGCATAGTATTATAGGTTAAAGGCCTGGCGAATCCACAATCAGTTTTTATATTCAATAAATAGTGGCTTGTATTAGCGTCCGGGATTTAGGCAGAATCAACTTACAATGGCCGCTCTTCTTGGAGATAGGGTGCCTGATTTGGGTTGCTGAGTCAGTGACTCTGCTCTTTGTATGAGAATGGGCTATGAGATGATTCTGCAGAGGATTGTAATGGACTGGGTTGAGTTGTCCCAGTCGCATTTAGGAGGGAAGTTGAATTGGGCCTGGATCATAGTTTATAATCAATCAATAGATTGAGCTTCCAGTGTCAAGGCAGAGTCATTGCTCTTGGAAATGGAGGTGCTGATTTGGGTAGCTGAGTCAATGGCTCTACTCCTGGGGTGTGATGCTGCTGGAAGCAGGCTGCAAAGTGTTTCAAAATGCATGCACGTTTGGGGCTGCGTAGTCTTATACTATTATAGGTTAAAGCTATAGCAAATCCACAATTAGTTTTTATAATCAATAAATAGTGGCTTGTATAAGCGTCCGGGATTTAGGCAGAATCAAATTACAATGGCCGCTCTTCTTGGAGATAGAGTGCCTGATTTGGGTTGCTGAGTCAGTGACTCTGCTCTTTGTATGAGATTGTGCTATGAGATGATTCTGCAGTGGATTTTAATGCACAGGGTTGAGTTGTCCCAGTCGCATTTAGGTGGGAATTTGAATTGGGCCTGGATCATAGTTTATAATCAATGAATAGATTGAGCTTCCAGTGTCAAGGCAGAGTCGCTGCTCTTGGAAATGGACATGCTGATTTGGGTAGCTGAGTCAGTGGCTCTACTCCTGGGGTGTGATGCTGCTGGAAGCAGGCTGCAAAGTGTTTCAAAATGCAGGCACGTTTGGGACTGTGTAGTCTTACACTATTATAGGTCAGAGGTATAGCGAATGCACAATCAGTTTTTATAATCAATAAAAAGTGGCTTGTATTAGCGTCCGGGATTTAGGTAGAATCAACTTACAATGGCCGCTCTTCTTGGAGATAGAGTGCCTGATTTGGGTTGCTGAGTCAGTGACTCTGCTCTTTGTATGAGATTGTGCTATGAGATGATTCTGCAGTGGATTTTAATGCACTGGGTTGATTTGTCTCAGTCGCATTTAGGAGGGAAGTTGAATTGGGCCTGGATCATTGTTTATAATCAATCAATAGATTGAGCTTCCAGTGTCAAGGCAGAGTCGCTGCTCTTGGAAATGGAGGTGCTGATTTGGGTAGCTGAGTCAGTGGCTCTACTCCTGGGGTGTGATCCTGCTGGAAGCAGGCTGCAAAGTGTTTCAAAATGCAGGCACTTTTGGGGCTGTGTAGTCTTATACTATTTTAGGTTAGAGGTATAGCGAATCCACAATCAATTTTTATAATTAATAAATAGTGGCTTGTAGTAGCATCTGGGATTTAGGCAGAATCAACTCAAAATGGCCGCTCTTCTTGGAGATAGAGTGCCTGATTTGGATTGCTGAGTCAGAGACTCTGCTCTTTGTATGAGCTTGTGCTATGAGATGATTCTGCAGTGGATTGTAATGCACTGGGTTGAGTAGTCCTAGTCGCATGTAGGTGGGAATTTGAATTGGGACTGGATCATAGTTAATAATCCTTAAATAGATTGAGCTTCCAGTGTCAAGGCAGTCTTTGCTCTAGGAAATGGAGGTGCTGATTTGGGTAGCTGAGTCAGTGGCTCTACTCCTCGGGTGTGATACTGCCGGAAGCGAGATGCGAAGTGTTTCGAAATGAAGGCAGGTTTGGGGCTGAGTAGTCGCATAGTATTATAGGTTAAAGGCCTGGCGAATCCACAATCAATTTTTATATTCAATAAATAGTGGCTTGTATTAGCGTCCGGGATTTAGGCAGAATCAACTTACAATGGCCGCTCTTCTTGGAGATAGGGTGCCTGATTTGGGTTGTTGAGTCAGTGACTCTGCTCTTTGTATGAGATTGTGCTATGAGAAGATTCTGCAGTGGATTTTAAGGCACTGGGTTGAGTTGTCCCAGTCGCATTTAGGAGGGAAGTTGAATTGGGCCTGGATCATAGTTTATAATCAATCAATAGATTGAGCTTCCAGTGTCAAGGCAGAGTCATTGCTCTTGGAAATGGAGGTGCTGATTTGGGTAGCTGAGTCAATGGCTCTACTCCTGGGGTGTGATGCTGCTGGAAGCAGGCTGCAAAGTGTTTCAAAATGCATGCACGTTTGGGGCTGCGTAGTCTTATACTAATATAGGTTAAAGCTATAGCAAATCCACAATTAGTTTTTATAATCAATAAATAGTGGCTTGTATAAGCGTCCGGGATTTAGGCAGAATCAAATTACAATGGCCGCTCTTCTTGGAGATAGAGTGCCTGATTTGGGTTGCTGAGTCAGTGACTCTGCTCTTTGTATGAGATTGTGCTATGAGATGATTCTGCAGTGGATTGTAATGGACTGGGTTGAGTAGTCCCAGTCGCATTTAGGAGGGAAGTTGAATTGGGCCTGTATCATAGTTTATAATCAATCAATAGATTGAGCTTCCAGTGTCAAGGCAGAGTCGCTGCTCTTGGAAATGGAGGTGCTGATTTGGGTAGCTAAGTCAGTGGCTCTACTCCTGGGGTGTGATGTTGCTGGAAGCAGGCTGCAAAGTGTTTCAAAATGCAGGCACGTTTGGGGCTGTGTAGTCTTATACTATTATAGGTTAGAGGTATAGCGAATCCACAATCAATTTTTATAATTAATAAATAGTGGTTTGTAGTAGCATCTGGGATTTAGGCAGAATCAACTCAAAATGGCCGCTCTTCTTGGAGTTGAGAGAGCACAAATCTGAAAAAAATGTAGAAGTGCACCATATTTACAAGCACGTTGTATTAGTTTAGAATAGAATACACCAGAGTGTCAAACCTATAGAGTGAAGATATATATAAGTGTTTAATTAGAGTAGGGATACATATATCAGTGTGAAAAACTAATGTAGAGATTTGTAGAAATGTTAGAATGATGTTGGAGTCTCACGTTATGGGGCTGTGTGAAAAAGAAATGTAACTCTGCAAACCATGGAAATGTGTAGGCCACATGGCATTTCACAAGAAATGAAAGATGCTGCTACACTTTTAAGTAACCTAGATTCTAATGTCCTTTTACTGCAAAGTATTATTAATCATAGAATTGAAATAATGTTTTAAATAGATGTGTTACATTATAGTAATGTGTGTTAGTTAGAATACTGTTTAAACAAAGAAATTAAATGAGCATATGGCAGAGGCCCGTTTCATATAATTTTAGCAGGCCTGAATAGATAAAGTTGCTTCTTTGATCTGTATGTGCTCGTTAGAGAAAAGTCGTGCTAGACACTAACTGTAAAGCCTGTTCAAATGTTTTACGACCCTAAGATATGGTGGAGGCCGGAATTTGGGGCCCACAGAGAAAAAGTGTCTTTTGCAGGTGCGAGGGGGCTTAATCAGAAAATGATGAATAGACTTTTGTTCAGAGACGCCTGGCACAGGCCTGTAGGAGTCTTCAGGAATTTCTAGGGGGTACCGTCTTGCCGGAGAGAAGCCTGGGAAGCAAGGTCAACTTTAACGAAGGGTCCCGAGGAGTACCAGCATGGAATTTGCCGCCAGAATCTACACCACGTGAGAGGCGTCTCCAGGGGCGTTCCTATTGGAAATGTGATTTTGTATTAGGGACAGCACCCCGGGGTGGAGTTAGAGCAGATGATCTGAGGAACCTAGGAGAGCGGATGGGTAGGCAGATAGGGAACTGCAAGACTTCGCATTTGAGACAAAGACTAAGGGAAGTGTGTGATCTTCTTTGGAAGTCACCTCGGCTGACACCTTTTTAGGTAAAGATCTTGTTAAGTAGGGATGTCACTTAGTCTAGTGTAGGGACAGCCTAACCTGTATTTTCCTTTCTGTAAATGACTCTGAAGTTGCAACTCGTAGCTATTCTCGCAACTTTAATGACTTTTGAGCTGATCTTGGTAATTCTATTCTGTCGACTACGAGCATTTAGAGATTTTATGTTTATCTTGACACCTGTTTATCTTTTGAACCTCATTCTGAGGTGCTTGTATCTCCAGATAGCTTTGGTTTTATAATAAACTTTTAAACCTTTTCCAGTGGTAAGTGGTTCTTTAGAGTGGTGTAAGTTCTTTCTTGATTAACCTAGTAGTGGATTGCCTTTTACTCAATGACAGGTACCAACGATTTAGTCGACCTGAATTAGGATCTGGATTAACAGCAATAGGCCAGAAATCCCGCGTTAGCAGTTGGTAGCAGAGTGAGGATGGTTATCTTCTTGAGGAAGGTAATCTAGACTAGGTTAGTTTACCCCAAGGTCCCTAGAGCTCGAGAGGTGGCCTGCCGAAGAAGGCACTGACGGAGAGAGAAAAGCAGCAGTATCGGACGAGAGTGAGTATAACAAGGGTCATGCGTGGACAGATTGCGGTGTTTTGTGTTGTATTTGTATTGTAATGTCATGCGGAGTTGAATGCCTGTAGTGTGATTGTGAGAAGGTTGTGAGCGCGCGCAACCTGGTAAAATCTTAAGTTCGGGGTAGAGCTTAAGTGGTTCGGGTGTATCGAACATCCAGAGTAATTGTCGACCAGAGTAAGGAGGTCATGAGGTACCATTGACCGCCGCAGGACCGAGATAGGGGGAGTGTAAGAGCGAGTGTGTGAGTAATGGACGCTGGTCGAAAGTTACTGTGTGTAAGTAACCTATCAGAGAAGGCGATTGTCTGGACGTAAACGGAAAGACATTTCGTCAGTTAAGGTGACAATTACAGATAGACTGTGGGCGTACAGTCAAGAAAAGTGATCGCTTGGACGGAAGTAATCATTTTTCAGAGTATGAATGGGACGCATGCATGACCGCGGAGACGAGCTGAGTAAGGAGGGGAACTGCTGCGAAGGGGGACGAGTGACGTCAGCGAGAGCCGCGCTGAGATAGGCCGGTTAGTGAGAAGCCGTGCCGTGATAGGGCGGTTGGTGTGACGTCAGTGAAAAGCCGTGTTGTGATAGGGTAGTTAGCGAGAACCGTGCTGAGATTGGTGGATTGTCATTAGGAAGTAAACAAACGCGGAGAAAATAGAAATTCTGTAGGTATTGAACATGAAGTGTTTTAAATGTTTGAGAGGGATTTTTAAGAGAAAAAGAAGAGACTCTTATTACGGGGAAGAGGCACCGCCAGAGGGTACACCAGCTTACTATATGGCAGCGAATGTTGGCTTGCATACTATACTGTGGATTAGTGAATGGAGCAAGATTTCAGAAGGGAATGAGGAACTGACGTTTCCTAAGTATGGAACGTTCAGGTTAGAGGCGTTACATCAGCTGAAAGCAATTATGTCCTCATTGAATCCTCCGCCTAGACCAACACAATTTGAGGCCCTTAATGCGTGGCTTAGGGCGGCACACGACAGAAATCTGAACAGGCGCCAAGAAAGGTTGAAGCGATCAGTAAGGGCAGTGCGAGATGCCCAATGGGATGCGGATGCCAAGAGATGGAGGGTACAGGCTATTGAGGTGGATAAGTTGTACCCAGTGAGAGAGGTGGCAGGAGAAAAGAGGCTCATGGAAGAGGATGAGGAGAGCGAGTCGGAGGATAACTTGATAAATAGATTGCTAATAGATAGACCGCCTCCGAACGTTGGGGGAATAGAAAGTAGGGGACTCGCAAGAGAAGAGGGGGCTGCCATAGAGGGGTATGTACCACTCCCTATATCGGAGTGGACACCTACCAAAGGTGAGGAGACACCTCAGCCTAGTACAGTACAGAGTGTAGTCGGAAGGTTTGTGGTGCAGAAGGTACCGGAAACTGAGAGGGTTGAGTCTTATGGGTTGCCAGACGCTCTACGAGTACCCGTTACCATAGGTCCTATAGTATCGATTTACAATCCCGAGAGAGACAGAGAGGAAGAACAGATACCGCTAGACAGAGAAAGAGTTGAAATAGAAAGGAGAAATAACATGACAAATGCCTGGAGGCAATTGCCAGGACCAGTGACGTAGAGCACCCCATTTGATTCAGCAGTGGGTCCCGCAGGAGAACAGGGGGGTCAGAGAGGACCGATGGACCTGAGGGGACCACGGCCGAAATCCTTTAAGGAGCTGAGAGCTGACTTGAGAGAATGGGATGGGTCCACAGAAGCACCAGCCCACAGGTCAAGAACAGGGGCTGAATGGGGAAGTCGAGGCAACGGGACATTGTCTCACTGCGGGGCTAGCGCAAGCAGCAAGGAGTGGGATGGTAACAGCCCGGAGAGTAGAGGAGTTATACGTCATATTGATGGTGGAAATGGGCAGGAGAGAAGGGAGAGAAGTACAGAATGTGGGGAGACGTCCCGTCTCATTACAAGTGAGGGAGACCGAAGGACACAAGAATACAAGGATAGGTTTAGATGTACTCACCATGCACCTAATGATAATGTACAGCACTGGAGTCGTGGGAGCATGGGGAACAGTGAGGTATCTTGTCATGGGTTGAGAGATCAGGGACCACCGGCAAATGATGAAGAAAGGGGGAATAACGGAATGTCTTACCATGCATCTAGGGAAACCATGCAGGATGGGACTTTTGGGATTATGAGAAATGGGAAAGTGTTTCACCATACACCCAGGGAGGATGGAACTGCATGGGACCTGGAGAGATGGGAACATGGGAGGACTCCCCATAACTCGCCTGAGCCTAGACGTAGGACTCGGAGCTGGGATGGGAGAGATGTGAATGGACCCCCTAGAGCTAGCATACTGAAAGCTGCAGTAAAGGCCAGAAGACTTGACGTCACTAGTTTAAAACATGATCTGGACGAGATAATAGATGGGACGTTAGCCTTAGAAAGGATTGACCTATACGAACAAGATGAGTTACTGTTTATAGCAAAGGATATTACCCGAAAGGCAAGAGCAATTCATGAGAAACTGTCTGAACTGGCAGAGAAGTATATGGTGGATTTGTCCAGAACAAAGACATTACAGAGTAACCATAGGTTGCAGTATTCAGACCAAGACTTAGACGAGAAGAGAACTACAGGATTAAAGACTCACATAAGGGAGCTGATAACAGGAATAAGAGCGTGGAGAGATCTGGACAAATGGGAAGAGAGGTGGTCCAAAAGGGGTACTGTCAGACGGAGCACGAGTGTGATGTCTCCGGAAGGAAGGGTAATGCAGATGGAGGCATTTCCTTTGAGAGAAATATCGAATGGGAACTATGTACATGTGCCCTGGGGTAGAGGAGATTTGGCTGCATTTACCAACTCATTTCCGAAGTTAAGGGACAATCCGGTTGAGTGGTACAAGCAGGTAGAAAGGTTTGTGAAGATCTCGAAGGTATTGTGGATTGATTTGAACACCTTGTTTGACATTGTGGTGCCAGGAGATTTGTGGACAGCATGCAAGACTAGTGTCGAGTGGCCAACGGTAGAACCAGAAAGGAATGCTGCTACAAATGGACCGTCTGAAACTGTAATGTTGAAATATGACAGAGTAATAACTTGGCTGAAGGAAAAGGTCCCACCACAAGACATAGATTGGGTAAAAATAGACCGAACAAGACAGGAACCCAAGGAGACAGTTCATGAGTTCTATGAGAGATTGCTAAAAACATTCAAACAATACAGTGGACTCGATGTAATGGACCCCAAGGACATAGGGCAGTTTGTGTCAAAGTTTGTTTTGGGGTTGAGACCTGATATTTGTTTGATGATTCAGCAACATTTGATTTGTTGGCAAAACAGACCATTAGATGAGATTTTGAGGTATGCAAGGTACTGCAGTGACGAAATAGATTCCAAAGCAAAGAAACTAAAAGAGAAGCTGATGGTAGTACAGATGCAGTCAGCTGGAAAGGGTGGACAGCGCCAACAGGGAACAGGGACAATGGGACGAAAACCAAACGGACAGAATAGAGACAGCGAGGAAAACCCGAGACCTAGAATAGACCTTGCCGCGTTGAAGAGAACGACAAAGTGCCACCAGTGTCATCAGGTGGGACATTGGAGACGCGAGTGTCCCTATAACCCTGAAAACGGAGAATTAGAAGTAGAGGAGGAGGTTCCAGAGGTTCCAGTTCAAGGGGTGCCAGTGCCGAGAATCAAGGTGGCCAAAGGGGGGACTCCGGCTCCACGAGCTCAGTTTCCGCAGCCACCAAAGATTTCGACAGGGGGAAAGGTTTTTAGACAAATGCCTCTTTTCGTAGATGAGGAAAAATGTTACTACATTGATCCCTTGACGGGACAACGTGTAAGCAAAGAAGAGGACTGTACCCTCGGGGCAGTTCTGGAAGTGGATCAAAGAGGACCATTTGTTGAGGCTGAAGTGGCAGGGTGTCCCACAACATTCTTGGTGGATACCGGAGCTACTCGATCAACTTTGAGATCAGCAGTGGTTCCGGATCTACCAATGTCGGGGGAAACAATTCAGGTGGTAGGAGTCGCAAACAAGAGAATGACTAGCCCTTTGACGGAACCAGTGTCAGTGAAAATCGGAAACTACATGAATGAACATCAGTTTGTGGTGTGCGATTCTAGGCCTGTGTGTCTGTTAGGAAGGGACTTATTGTGCAAGCTGAACTGTACCATATACTGCACACCTCAGGGAGTAGAGGTAGAGACGACAGATGATGACGCTACATTCAAAATTGTGAATTCAAGAACATGCATAGAACTGTATGCTACTCTGACTGTGGAGGACCTTCCTTGGGACTTACGCGAGGCAGTATCATCAGAAGTATGGGATTTTACAGGAGAAGAGATAGGATTGGTCAAAGGGGTAGAGCCAGTGAAGATCATAGTGAAACCAAATGTCGATTATCCAAGAACGCCACAATACAAGCTGTCCCAAGAGACGATTGCAGGAATAAAACCCGTGATCGACTCCATGATTAAACAGGGAATACTGAAGGAAATCGTGGGAAGCCCATGCAACTCCCCGATTATGGGTTTGCAGAAACCTAGTGGGAAATTTAGAACAGGACCTTCGAAAAATTAATAACATTGTTGTTTCATGTTGTCCAGTGGTACCGAATCCATCAGTAATACTGTTTCAGATACCATTCCAAGCTGAGTGGTTCACAGTGACAGATCTTTGTCAGGCTTTCTTTTCAATCCCATTAGATGAAGAAAGCCAGTACCTTTTTGCGTTTAAAATGGAGAGTCGCGTCTTAACATGGTGTAGAATCCCACAAGGGTTCACAGATAGCCCTTCAATCTTCAACCAGCTGTTGAAAAAGAACCTTGAAAGTCTGGTACTGCCCCAGAATTCAGTTCTGGTCCAGTACATAGACGACCTACTTGTTGCGTCAGGAACAGAAGAGGCTTGCAAGGAAGACACCATCGCCTTGCTGAACCATTTAGCTGAAAATGGACACAAGGTATCCCCGAGCAAATTGCAGTACTGTCTGACAGAAGTACAGTACTTGGGTCACCGGATAGAAAAAGGAAAGCGCAAGGTGTCACCAGATAGAATAGAGGCAATCATGAAGATGAACTCGCCTACTACACAGAGAGAAGTCAGGATGTTTCTAGGAATGGTTGGTTATTGCCGACAGTGGATAGCTAACTTCTCACTGAAAGCAAAACCCTTACAGAAACTGACGCACAAGGAGGTGTGTTAGAAGCGGCTGTCTCTAGTTGGCAGAGGTATACACTTCTGACAAATAGGGACACACCTTTTCTAGTCAGGGCAAGGGGATCACACACTTAGATAACCCCTGCTCACCCCCTTGGTAGCTTGGCAAAGCAGACAGGCTTATCTCAGAGGCAGTGCGTTAAGCATTTATGACCACATACAGTAATAAAGTGAATACACTACAAATGGACACGACACAGTAGTATTATAAAAATAAGGATTTTTATATAAGGCTTAGCACAAGACCAAATAACGACAAAAATATACCACAGTCTTAATAAATACTCTTGGAAGGAAAAAATAATAGTTCAAGCACGGTTTCTTCTTAGCACAAAGTCTTTAGTATCAAAAGCAACTCTTCTTCTTTACAACACAGTTCTTGGCAACAATGTAACCCACACGGGAGTCACACGACGTCGAGGCAAAGTTAATCCAAAGGTTCAGCGTCGACCGCGAGGAGCGCTACGTCGAGCCCGGAGTCGCACAGACCCCCACAACACAGTACCTTGGAAAAGTGAAGCACTCGATGATCAGCGGCGTCGAGATGTCCGGCGTCGTGTCTTTGGCGTCGATCGGGCCTCGGAGTCGGGGCGATCTGCAGCGGCGTCGACCGAAGTCAGGCAGGAGCAGCGCTCACGAGATGAAGCAGGATACGGCATTGTCGATGTCGATGTTGCAAGAGTGAGCAGCGCTCACGGCGTCAAGAGGGCTCGAAGTCGATGCGATCAGCAGCGGTGCAGACACGAGGTCACTTGGAGCTGGAGCCGAACTCACTACTCACTGGCGTTGTTGCTGGCGTCGATCGGGCCCGGCGGCCGGCGTCGAGGAAGCGGGACACTGGAGCCGTTACTCACGATGTCGAGCTGGATTCGGCGGCGTCTGTCGGCGTCGAGATTGCTGGATTCTTTCAGAGGTGCTGGATTCACAAGTTCCAGCAAATAGCACTTTAAGCAGATGAAGTCCTTTAGCCCTGTGACTTCAACAGGAGACTGGCACTCTTCCAGCCCTTGGAGATTTTCTTAGCAAAGATTGAGAGTACACACACAGTTCCTCTCTCCTGGTTCCTTGGCAAAAATAAAGAAGCAATGCAGGATTCCCCCAACAAACAGCACTCTGGCAGAAGGGGTAGGCAGTCCTTAGATCAGCAGGCTTCTTGTCCTTGGTTCAGGTTTCCTTGTCAGAAGTGATCTAAATTCTTGGTTCAGGGGTCCTTCTCTTATACCCCTTTTTGGCTTTGATCCCTTTGTCCATGCAGGGGAATTTCCCCCCATCTTGGGTTTGTTGTGGGTGTTGCCAGGCCGAAGCACCTGGCCTATTCACTGTGCAGGGCAGAGTCTTCAGCCGCCCAGCAGGAGCGGAGCCAGCATTGTCACTGGCAGGGGCAGGGCCATCAGTTGCCTGGCAGGAGGTGGGCCAGGAAAGTCCCAGGCAGGCACAGAGTCATCAGTCGCCTGGCAGGGGGGCAGAGCCAGCATTGTATCAGGCAGGGCAGGCTATCAGGAGCTACTCTTCCCCTACTCTCAATGCAAATGCCCCACTCATCCCACACTGACTCATTCAGACCTCTGGAGCCACCCAGCTCCTGTCACACGCACACCAGAACCAGCAGAGACCGGTAGACAGTTAGACAAGAAAATAGCTACTTTCTAAAAGTGCTATTTTCAAACACAGAGTCCAAAAACCATCCACACAAACGGATGCGTTATTAAACCCTGAGTTCAGGGATACCAAACTCGACATTGCACCATGCTCCCCGAGCCCGCTAGGATTATAGCATTAATAATCCTGGCAGCCCATTCTAACTGATGGAGAGCAGGTAACCTTACAATAGTGAAAAACGAATATGGCTGTAATTCACTATTAGGACATGCCAACCTTGTCAGGCTTGTCCTACCTTATGCTTACAATGCACCCTGCCCTTGGGCCTACCATAGGGGTGACTAACATGAAGTTAAGGGAAGGTTTAGGGACTGGCAAGTAGGTGTACTTGCGCAGTCTGCGTGACAGTACCAGACTGCACGTGGTCTAGCAATGGTAGACCTTCAGACATACTTTTACTAGGCCGCTCTTGTGGGTGGCACAACACGTGCTGCAGGCCCACTAGCAGCATTTGTATTTACAAGCCCTGGCACTCCTGGTGCACTCTACTAGGGACTGACAGTAAACCAAATAAGCCAAACATGGAATTCAATCAATACAGCAATTTCACATAGGGAGCACTTGCACTGTGGCACTGATCAGCAGTGGCACAGTGCCCAAAGCATTTACCAGCAAAAACATCGTAAACAGAGGAGGCAAACAGAAAAAATGGAGGAGAGACTCATGCCAATGATGCCAGGTCTAACACGTGTCCCCTCCAGCTGAAATGTGGGGAGAACTACCCTTACCCTAGGGAGTCCTCATCACTAAGGCGGAAAAATCTGGACAGACCATCAGCATTGGCGTGATCTGTGCCAGGGCGGTGTTCCACCGTGAAGTCCATCCCCTGTAGGGAAATGGACCACCTCAACAGCTTTGGATTCTCACCCCTCATCTGCATCAACCATCTGAGGGGCCTGTGGTCTGTCTGAACCCGGAAGTGAGTCCCAAACAGGTAGGGTCTTAGCTTCTTCAGCGCCCAGACCACAGCAAATGCTTCTCTCTCTATCGCACTCCACCTCTGTTCCCTGGGAAGTAACCTCCTACTGATGAAGGCTACAGGTAAGTCTCGGCCCTCTTCATTCACCTGAGCTAGAACAGCCCCCACGCCATGCTCCGAAGCGTCCGTCTGGACAACAAATTCTTTAGAAAAGTCGGGTGCCTGGAGTATGGGTGCTGTGCACATTGCAGTTTTCAAGGTGTCAAAGGCCGTCTGACAGGCGTCAGTCCAGATCACAAGTCGTGGCTGCTTCCTGGAAGTCAGCGAAGTCAAGGGGTGCACAATGTTACCATAATCCTTGACGAACCTCCTGTAATAACCCGTGAAACCCAAGAAGGCTCTCACCTGAGTCTGGGTTTTGGGCGGTGCCCATGCCAGGATGGTATCAATCTTGGGTTGCAGGGGGGCCACCTTGCCGCTCCCTACTTGGTGCCCCAAGTACACCACTGAACCCTGCCCAATCTGGCACTTACTGGCTTTGATTGTGAGGCCTGCTCTGCGCAGGGCCAACAACACTTCCTGGAGGTGGCGCAAGTGTTCCTCCAAGCTGGCGCTGAACACTGCGATGTCGTCCAGGTAGGCGGCACTGAAATCCTCCGATCCAGCCAAGACCTGGTTGACCAACCTCTGGAAGGTGGCGGGGGCATTCTTCATCCCAAAGGGCATAACCCGGAACTGGTAGTGCCCATCTGGTGTGGAGAATGCTGACCTCTCTTTTGCCCCATCAGTCAAGGCGATCTGCCAGTACCCAGACGTTAGATCAAACGTACTAAGGTACCGGGCAGCCCCCAACCGATCTATGAGCTCATCAGCTCTGGGGATGGGGTGCGCGTCAGTCTTGGTGACTGAATTGAGTCCTCGGTAATCCACACAGAACCAAAGTTCCGGTGAAGCACCAGGCGCTGCAGCCTTTGGGACCAAGACCACTGGGCTGGCCCAAGGACTGCTAGAGGACTCAACCACCCCTAAGGCAAACATTTTGGAGACCTCCTCCTTGATGTATGCTCTGACCTTGTCAGTCACTCTGTAAGCCTTGTGCTTCACAGGAGTGCTGTCCCCGGTGTCCACATCATGGACACACCACTGAGTGACACCAGGAATCAAGGAAAACAGATCAGGGAATTGTCCCAACAATTGGCGACAATCCTGCTGCTGTTCAGGGGTCAGTGTGTCAGAGAGGACAACACCATCCACTGACCCATCTTGCTCTTTTGCAGACAGGAGGTCAGGAAGAGGCTCACTCTCCTCCTCCATTCCAGCATCTGTAGCTAGGAGCATGCCCACTTCGGACCTTTCTAAGTGGGGCTTTAAACGGTTGACATGCAGGACCCGCAAGGGGTTCCTGGGAGATTCCAAGTCCACCATGTAGGTGACATCGCTCTTTTTCTCCACAACCTTAAATGGTCCAGTCCACCTGTCCTTGAGCGCACAAGGTTCCACAGGGGACATAACCCAAACTTTCTGTCCAGGCTGAAGCTCTACCAGAGTGGCCTTCTGGTCGTACCACCGCTTCATCTTCTCCTGGCTGGCCTCCAGATTTGCCTGAGCAAGATCTCTGAAGCGCCTAGTCTGGTTCCTAAAGGCCAGCATGTAACTGTATACATCCTGGGGAGGTTTCCTGGGAGATTGCTCCCAGCCTTCTTTGACCAGACTCAAAGGTCCTCTTACCGGGTGACCATACAGAAGCTCAAAGGGGCTGAACCCTAGAGACTTTTGTGGCATCTCACGGTAAGCAAACAACAGGCATGGCAAGAGGACGTCCCATTTACGCCTCATTGGTTCTTCAAGACCCATAATCATGCCTTTAAGGGTACGGTTGAATCTTTCAACCAACCCATTACCTTGAGGGTGGTAAGGAGTGGTGAACTTGTAAATTACCCCACACTCCTTCCACAAAGACTTCATATAATTGGAAATGAAGTTGGTGCCCCGGTCTGACACCACCTCTCTGGGGAACCCCATTCGGGAAAAAACACCCATCAGTGCCCGTCCCACCACGGGGGCCGTCACTGTTCTGAGAGGGATGGCTTCCGGGTACCGTGTGGCATGGTCCACCAAGACCAGGATGAACCTGTTGCCCAGGGCTGTCTTGGGGTCCAGGGGCCCAACAATGTCAATCCCCACCCGGTCAAAGGGGGTACTGACCACGGGAAAAGGTTGGAGGGGAGCCTTCTGCTTCCGCCCGCTTTTCCCACTTGCCTGGCAAGTTTGACAGGTCTTGCAATGGATATCTGTATCCCTTCTCATCTGAGGCCAATAAAAATGGGTGACAAGCCTGTCATAGTTCTTGTCCTGCCCCAGATGTCCAGCTAAAGGAACGTCATGAGCCAAACCCAGTAGGAAGGCTCTGAAGCGCTTGGGTACCACCAGCACACGGGCTGACCCAGGCTCAGCAGCCTTAGGCACGCTATACAGGAGGTCGTTCTCCCAGTAAACAAAATGTGACCCTGACTGATCACCTGAGGTTTGGGCTGAGGCCTGCTGCCTCATACCCACAAGAGAAGGGCACACTTTCTGTTCTGCACAGAATTCCTCCCTGGAGGGACCACCATCCTGCTGCCAATGGGTCAGCTCGGGCAGGTCTCCCAGTTCAGCAACTTGTTTACCTGTGGGTTCCAGGGCATGCCCCTCAAGGTCTGCCTCCTCCTGGACCACGGGAACTACGGGGGACGGTTTCCCGCGCCCCCTGCCTCTTCTCTTCACAGCTGGGTCCTGGGCCATACTTTCAGGCTTCAGAACCCCATCAACACCCTTACTTGCTGTCATGGATCGAGTGGTTGCACACACCCACTCTGGCACACCCAACATTTTCAAATGTGTCTCCCTCTCCACCTTAGCCCAAGGGGAGTCTTCCAAATCATTGCCCAGGAGACAATCAACAGGCATGGCGGGCCTTACAGCAACTTGAAGAGTACCTGAAACTCCCCCCCCATTCAAAGGAAACTTGAGCTACCTCACACTCTCTCTGGGAGTTGTCAGCAGCTATCACAGGGTAGAATGTGTGGGGAACAACCTGCTCTCTGGACACCAAGTGACACTTGACAGCTGTCACACTCGCTCCGGTGTCTCTGAGAGCTTCCACTCTATGGCCATTAATGGTCACCCACTGCCGATATTTCTTAGTGTTACTAGGCAGAGGGGGTGGAGGGACCAATTCCATGTCTCCTAGAGAGACCAGGGACATCTCTGCGGGACCCTCCCCACCATGGGCAACCATCTCCTCCCCTCCCAGGGCTACACTCGCCAACTGACGGGGAGCTGCACGTGGTGGTGCAGTAGAGTTCTTCAAGGGACACTGAGGATCATAAAAACGGTGTCCCACCTGCTTACAAGCGAAGCAGGTCATTGGGCCCCTACGAACAGGTTTACCTGTCGGGGCCTCTGATTTCTTATCGGGGGAAGGCTGGGAACCCTTCCCTTGGTTCCCTTGGGGATTACTTTGGGGGCCCTTTCTGGAACTCCCTCTGTTTACCCTTGTCCCCCCCACTCTTCTGCTGGGGACCCTGCCAACCTTTGGCTGAGTCTCCCACTGGACCCTTGTGGACCCTGGTACTGACCCAGCGGTCCGCCTCTTCAGCAAGTTTTTTAGGGATAGATATCTTGCTATCAATAAGGTGCTGGCGCAGCTCTGGAAAACAGTTATTAGACAAGTGCTCCCAAGCAAACAAATCATAAAGAGCATCATAACTTTCCACTTTGCTGCCCTTTACCCAACCATCCATGGCTCTGCAAAAATATGACACATATTCCACCCACGTTGTACCAGGCAACTTCTTACATTCTCTAAAGGCCTGTCTGTACTTTTCTGGGGTTAGGCCATACCTTAACATTAAAGCATCTTTCATATGAGCATAAGACATCCTATCCTCAACAGGCATGTCTAACAGGGTATCTCTTCCCTCATTCACAAAGCGACCCCACAACCCCGCTCCCCAATCCTTCTCAGGGACCCGGTGGGCCAACAATGCTAACTCATATGCTTTAAACCATTGACCAATATCCTCATTCTTCTGAAAATCTTTGATCACATCTTTGGGAAAATAAAACCTACTTTCTGCAGGCACAGATGGGATGCTGCCACCAGAGGGATTCAATTCTAACTCTTTAGCTTTGAGCTCCTACTCCCTCATCCTGGTATCACGCTCAAAAGCTAACTTCTCTCTTTCAAACTCTAACCTTTTGATCTCCATATCAGCTTCTCTCCTGCCTCTTGCATTCTCTATTTCTAACTGCCCATTTATCTTAAGTTTTGCCATTTCCATGTTGTAAGCTCGCTCTTTCTCCCTTTCTTCTCTTTCTTCAGGAGAAAGACCCTTGGAGGAAACACTGCTGCCAGGAGGGGATGTGGGCCCATTCACTGGCACCTCCTCCTCCCCTTCCCCTGGCGGTACCACCACCGCATCAGATGGATCTCTGGATTCCAACCAGGCCTCCAAAGCTTTGAGATATTCCTCCTTCGCTGAGATGCCTTTGGTAGGGTCTTTAAATTTCTTGCAAAAGGATTTCAGCTCCTTTAATTTGTAATCCTTTATCTTACTCCTATCAAATTCCTCCACAACAACAGGGGCAGTGACTCCGGCATCACTCATGGTCAAAACTGGCAGTTTCAAAAATCAAGTTCCAGGAAAGCGGAGAACAAAAAAAAATAGAATATCCAACCAAAACAGATTGTGGCTGCGCTATGGTCTGCTTTCACTATGTAGCGCACACTAATCACTGCACATGGGCCATAAATGCAAAGTTCAAATCCTCACCGCTGACCCACCAATGTTAGAAGCGGCTGTCTCTAGTTGGCAGAGGTATACACTTCTGACAAATAGGGACACACCTTTTCTAGTCAGGGCAAGGGGATCACACACTTAGATAACCCCTGCTCACCCCCTTGGTAGCTTGGCAAAGCAGACAGGCTTATCTCAGAGGCAGTGCGTTAAGCATTTATGACCACATACAGTAATAAAGTGAATACACTACAAATGGACACGACACAGTAGTATTATAAAAATAAGGATTTTTATATAAGGCTTAGCACAAGACCAAATAACGACAAAAATATACCACAGTCTTAATAAATACTCTTGGAAGGAAAAAATAATAGTTCAAGCACGGTTTCTTCTTAGCACAAAGTCTTTAGTATCAAAAGCAACTCTTCTTCTTTACAACACAGTTCTCGGCAACAATGTAACCCACACGGGAGTCACACGACGTCGAGGCAAAGATAATCCAAAGGTTCGGCGTCGACCGCGAGGAGCGCTACGTCGAGCCCGGAGTCGCACAGACCCCCACAACACAGTACCTTGGAAAAGTGAAGCACTCGATGATCAGCGGCGTTGAGATGTCCGGCGTCGCGTCTTTGGCGTCGATCGGGCCTCGGAGTCGGGGCGATCTGCAGCGGCGTCGACCGAAGTCAGGCAGGAGCAGCGCTCACGAGATGAAGCAGGATACGGCGTCGTCGATGTCGATGTTGCAAGAGTGAGCAGAGCTCACGGCGTCAAGAGGGCTCGAAGTCGATGCGATCAGCAGCGGTGCAGACACGAGGTCATTTGGAGCTGGAGCCGAACTCACTACTCACTGGCGTTGTTGCTGGCGTCGATTGGGCCCGGCGGCCGGCGTCGAGGAAGCGGGACACTGGAGC
Source organism: Lissotriton helveticus (assembly GCF_964261635.1). Taxonomy (NCBI): domain Eukaryota; kingdom Metazoa; phylum Chordata; class Amphibia; order Caudata; family Salamandridae; genus Lissotriton; species Lissotriton helveticus. Next base: position 1,556,912,988 of record NC_136069.1, on the reverse strand, counting down.
CGTTACTCACGATGTCGAGCTGGATTCGGCGGCGTCCGTCGGCGTCGAGATTGCTGGATTCTTTCAGAGGTGCTGGATTCACAAGTTCCAGCAAATAGCACTTTAAGCAGAAGAAGTCCTTTAGCCCTGTGACTTCAACAGGAGACTGTCACTCTTCCAGCCCTTGGAGATTTTCTTAGCAAAGATTGAGAGTACACACACAGTTCCTCTCTCCTGGTTCCTTGGCAAAAATAAAGAAGCAATGCAGGATTCCCCCAACAAACAGCACTCTGGCAGAAGGGGTAGGCAGTCCTTAGATCAGCAGGCTTCTTGTCCTTGGTTCAGGTTTCCTTGTCAGAAGTGATCTAAATTCTTGGTTCAGGGGTCCTTCTCTTATACCCCTTTTTGGCTTTGATCCCTTTGTCCATGCAGGAGAATTTCCCCCCATCTTGGGTTTGTTGTGGGTGTTGCCAGGCCGAAGCACCTGGCCTATTCACTGTGCAGGGCAGAGTCTTCAGCCGCCCAGCAGGAGCGGAGCCAGCATTGTCACTGGCAGGGGCAGGGCCATCAGTTGGCCGGCAGGAGGTGGGCCAGGAAAGTCCCAGGCAGGCACAGAGTCATCAGTCGCCTGGCAGGGGGGCGGAGCCAGCATTGTATCAGGCAGGGCAGGCTATCAGGAGCTACTCTTCCCCTACTCACAATGCAAATGCCCCACTCATCCCACACTGACTCATTCAGACCTCTGGAGCCACCCAGCTCCTGTCACACGCACACCAGAACCAGCAGAGACCGGTAGACAGTTAGACAAGAAAATAGCTACTTTCTAAAAGTGCTATTTTCAAACACAGAGTCCAAAAACCATCCACACAAACGGATGCGTTATTAAACCCTGAGTTCAGGGATACCAAACTCGACATTGCACCATGCTCCCCGAGCCCGCTAGGATTATAGCATTAATAATCCTGGCAGCCCATTCTAACTGATGGAGAGCAGGTAACCTTACAATAGTGAAAAACGAATATGGCTGTAATTCACTATTAGGACATGCCAACCTTGTCAGGCTTGTCCTACCTTATGCTTACAATGCACCCTGCCCTTGGGCCTACCATAGGGGTGACTAACATGAAGTTAAGGGACGGTTTAGGGACTGGCAAGTAGGTGTACTTGCGCAGTCTGCGTGACAGTACCAGACTGCACGTGGTCTAGCAATGGTAGACCTTCAGACATACTTTTACTAGGCCGCTCTTGTGGGTGGCACAACACGTGCTGCAGGCCCACTAGCAGCATTTGTATTTACAAGCCCTGGCACTCCTGGTGCACTCTACTAGGGACTGACAGTAAACCAAATAAGCCAAACATGGAATTCAATCAATACAGCAATTTCACATAGGGAGCACTTGCACTGTGGCACTGATCAGCAGTGGCACAGTGCCCAAAGCATTTACCAGCAAAAACATCATAAACAGAGGAGGCAAACAGAAAAAATGGAGGAGAGACTCATGCCAATGATGCCAGGTCTAACAAGGTGAGTGATCCGGTACCATGGGACAATGAGGGCCTGATGGCGTTCCCACAGCTGAGAGATGACTTGTGTCGTGCTCCGGCTCTGGGGATGCCGGATTATGAGAAGCCATTTTCCCTCTATTGCTGCGAAAGGGAGGGCTGTGCTTTGTCAGTTTTAGTGCAAGTCCATGGAAATGCCCGTAGACCAGTTGCATACTTTTCGGCTACCTTAGACCCAGTAGCCGCAGCGTTGTCCGGATGTCTCAAATCCGTTGCTGCAACAGGTGTCAGCATTGAGCGTTGTGAAAGCATTGTGATGGGACACCAGTTAGTGGTGTACGTACCTCATTCTGTGGAACTGTTAATGACCAGGACCAAGACCCAGCACTTGACTAACAGTAGGCTCACGCGCTATGAGCAAGTTATTCTTGCTGCAGAGAACGTGACCCTTAAGAGGTGTTCTGTCTTGAATCCTGCTACACTGATGCCACTTCCTAATGACATAGAAAGCGAAGACTGTGAAGATCACGATTGCCTTGATGTGACTGAACTATGTACGAAGCCAAGACCAGATATTGTGGATGAACCATTGATCGACCCCGATGAAATTTACTTTGTCGATGGTTCATGTTTAAGAGATGATACTGGTCGGTTGAGAGCAGCTTATGCTGTTTGCACCATTACTGGAGTTGTGAAAGCCGCTTGCCTGGAAGGAGTACACTCCGCTCAGGTAGCAGAGATCATTGCATTGACCCGTGCCTGTACAGCAGGTAATAAAATTAGAGTCACCATATATACTGATAGCCAATATGGTTTCGGTGTAGTTCATGATTTCGGGCAATTGTGGTCTCAGAGGGGTTACATGACCTCCTCTGGTTCGCCAATCAGAAACGGAGAATTTGTACGACTGCTGTTAGAAGCATTACAGGGTCCAGCCGCAATTGCGGTTGTGAAATGTGTAGCTCATACGAAAAATACAGATTTTGTGTCACAGGGAAATAGATATGCAGACGAAGTTGCCCGCTATTGTGCGGAGCATGGTTATTCTTTCACGGAGGTGGAAGTAGGTGGGGCTCAGGAAAGGACAGAACTAAGCATGATGTTAGAAACTGTTGATACTTGGGAAGATTTGAAACAAATGCAAGACAATGCACCCGAATCTGAGAAGCAGGCATGGGAAACAGCAGGGTGTGTGAGAAGCGAAATGGACTTTTGGGTTTCAGGAGATGGAAGGGCAGTGTTACCCGAGGAGTTAGCGAGTCCAATGGCACGACAGATACATGGTCCAGTGCATTTGGGAAGAGATGCCATGTTGAGGGTGTTCAGGCAGACTTGGTATTGCCCAAAATTTAGGATTGCAGCAGAAGCAGTGTGTAAGCGATGCGTTACTTGCCAGCAGTTGAATATAGGGAAAAGAACACCAGTTACACTGAGTCACATTGGGAGATCTGGGGGGCCCTTCAACAGAATGCAATTGGATTTTATTGAAATGCCAAAAGTCAACCGCCTTAGGTATGTTCTGGTGGTAGTATGCATATTTTCCAGATGGGTTGAAGCATACCCTACACGCAGGTGCGATACACTCACAGTAGCAAAGTTGTTGCTTAGAGAATTGATACCGCGCTTCGGGGTGCCTGCCTCTTTGGAATCGGACAGAGGAACACATTTTAACAGCGAAGTTGTGAAGATGCTTTGCTCTGCATTGAACATTGATCGGAAATTGCATTGTAGCTATCGACCAGAGGCTTCAGGTATCGTGGAGCAGATAAATGGGACACTGAAATGTCGAATTGCTAAAGTTTGTTCATCAACTTCCTTAAGTTGGCCTGATGCTCTTCCTTTGGTCCTTATGAGCATGCGTAGCACACCCGACAGGAGGACAGGTCTCTCTCGACACGAGGTGTTGATGGGGAGGGCAATGAAACTTCCAACTGTCCCAACAACTGCATTACTGAACATTACAGATGACCTGATCCTGGATTATTGCAAGGGGTTGTCTGACGCCATTCATTCTGTGTCTCTTCAGGTACAGGCCGCAGAAGTTCCATCTTCAAGAAATCAATGCCACGACCTGTGTCCAGGTGACTGGATAGTGGTGAAGAAGCACGTCCGGAAGAATTGCTTAGACGTGCGCTGGAAAGGACCCTACCAGATCATCTTAACGACGAACACTGCCGTGAAGTGCGGAGGACTGCCAAATTGGATCCACGCTTCCCATACTCGAAGAGTTCCAGCACCCCTGGAAGAAACAGCTCCTCTCACAGACGAAAATCCAGTTGTGGAGGAAGAATCACAAGAGGGGATCAGTCAAGCTGTGGGGGTGTCGGAAGAAGTTGGGAGTGTCACAGATCCAGAAGAAGAAGAAAGACAGAACGGCAGTGAAACTGAAGTTGCCACTGAAGGAGAAAGCTGCTGTGAAAACAACTCAGAGACAGAACAAGTTCAGAGTGATCAAGAACTGAGTGAACCGACAAGAAATAGGAGAACAAGGCGTGGAGCAGCTACCTGGCCTGAAAGAAAAAGGAGGCCAAGCTTGAAGCCAGCTCGAGAGGAAACTCTTGCTCCTATATCCGAAGACTCAGATCCAGAAGAAAGTGCACAAGGACAAGAACAGGAAGTCCGAGAAGATCAAGGAGGGTGCGGGTGCCTTGCAGAAGATACGCTACTCCTGAGTGGACCTACCTCGCTACAGATGTCCGAGGGACGCAGAACTGGGAGGCTGAGGAAAGTGACTCTGACCAGAACTGACCCCTTCATAACAGTGGAAGTAGAGTTGCTGATACCAGGAGTGGAGGTCGAAGGTCTGCTGACACTCAACATCGTCTCCTCTTCTGAGCGGAATAAGAAAATTGATCCTAGAGACAGTTGAATTTCCGTGTTGCTGTTCCAGGTGTCCAATACTTGAGGGAATCCTTCTTCGTTTGGAAATATTCGAGCGAGTAGTGGAAGTTCTTGGAACACGCATAATTTCGGATTCCTAAAGACTTTGCAAAGAACTTTGTAAATACAGATTGAGAGATAACCTAGCGTCAAGAAGAAGAAGAAGAAATTAGGGATTTCCATTTTAGAGGATGGAGAAGGGCTAAGGTTGTCTATTGCTACAGAACTCAGAGACTGTTCTGGCGGAGGGGATTTTCAGCTTCCAGGTGTGGTTCGAAAGATTGGAGAAGCAAAGAAAAGAGACTTTGTACTGTGAAAGAGAACCAGAGCTACACTGTCTTGAGACCATGGAGGCTGGCAACCCGAACCGCAGGGCAAAATGCATAGTAGGCACACTTTTAGTGGTAGTGATTTCTCCTATAGTTTTAGTGGTTACTGTATCATATGTAGTGGGACATGAAAATGATGTGAAAGCAGAAAAAGAAGCAAAAAGTGCATCAACACAGAAGCCTCCTACGGTTGGCAAACCGGGGGAAAACACAGCGAAGGAGAAAGCTTTGTTAGATGCTGAAATAAAAAGATTACATGCAGATGAATCACAGGGGAATTTTAAAACAAATGCTTATGCCAAATTGCTTTATGAATATATTGATGTCATGGAGGCGAAGAACTGCTATGTCTGCATGCAGTTGCCAGCCTCTGTAGATGAAGGCATCAGGTATCATCATCTTCCATTGACCTATGGAATCTCATGTAGTTTGTTGCTGAGCCTATTTTATGAACGTGAGGGGTTTGAGTATTACTTCTCCAACTTTGACTCAATATTGCCAGAGGTGCCAAATTATAAACACCTCAATAAATGGGATTATTACAAGAGTGAAGACAGGTTACAGAAATTTTTCCTTCCATGGAGAACATTAGATACTTCACATGCCCGAAGAAATAATTTGACTTGTAAAGTATCCGAAATTGAGAAAAAGTTTATAGGGCAGGTGGATGATCGATATAGAAGACAAAAGATCCTAAAAGCTTCAGGACAATGGAAAACAGATTGGACCCAGGAAGAAAGGGAACACCAAAGGAAGGGTAGCAATGGTCCAATAGCTTTAGACCGAGAGAAAAGGGGAAAGCTGTGTATACACAGAAGTCAAACATATTATGAGAATGTGTTTGTGGGAGAAGTCAGTTGTGAACATGCTTTCCAATTGGAGTATTACTCCAAAGATTTCCTAAGGGAAATGCAGGTGATTCCGAATGTGTATTTTGTCTGTGGAAGAAATGCATACGTGAAACTACCAGATAATTGGTATGGATCATGTTACTTAGCAATTGTCTTCCCCAAAATATACCATGCTGAGGACTTAGAAACCAAAAAGAGGGGAAAACAAACTAGAAAAAGAAGGGATGTAAGCGCTGAGCAGGTAGTTGGAGATGTATTTGGTGCTATGTTTCCTATTTTAGGGATAGCACTAAATGATGTTAAGATAAGAAGATTGGCAACAGTTGTAGATAGACTATCCGCCAGTACTGCTAGATCTTTAATGCTGGTGGAGGGAGAGATGCAATCGATAAGGGCAATGGTTCTTCAGAACCGACTTGCTCTAGACGTTCTGTTGGCCAAAGAGGGAGGAGTCTGTAAGGCTTTGAAGGTCCAGGAATGTTGCACTTACATTCCAGACAATTCAAAACCTCTAGAAAAGTACATTCGAAACATTACTGAAATACACAATGAAATAGAGGATTTGACGACGGTAACAGTATGGGAAAAAGTAGGTCAAGGAATGGGTAAAGTTGGAGGTTGGTTTGCCAACCTGGGAAAGAATATCATTTGGTACATATTGAAACCTATCATCATAATAGTGATTTGTGTAATCGCTTTGTGGGGGTTGGTGAAGCTGTACAAATGGTATAGAGCAAACAGGTTGCAGAGATCCATGCGAGAGCAGGGGAGGAGATAGCTGCGATGCAGGAGAATCAGTACAGGAGTCTGAGGGCTCTAGAGGAGATGAAACGAGGGAAGGTTGCAACGACTTCAGTTTGATACTCTATACTTTAGAGAGGGTGTTGTGATGATGATGACTACTGTAAGTCATCAAAGGGGGGATTGAGAGAGCACAAATCTGAAAAAAATGTAGAAGTGCACCATATTTACAAGCACGTTGTATTAGTTTAGAATAGAATACACCAGAGTGTCAAACCTATAGAGTGAAGATATATATAAGTGTTTAATTAGAGTAGGGATACATATATCAGTGTGAAAAACTAATGTAGAGATTTGTAGAAATGTTAGAATGATGTTGGAGTCTCACGTTATGGGGCTGTGTGAAAAAGAAATGTAACTCTGCAAACCATGGAAATGTGTAGGCCACATGGCATTTCACAAGAAACGAAAGATGCTGCTACACTTTTAAGTAACCTAGATTCTAATGTCATTTTACTGCAAAGTATTATTAATCATAGAATTGAAATAATGTTTTAAATAGATGTGTTACATTATAGTAATGTGTGTTAGTTAGAATACTGTTTAAACAAAGAAATTAAATGAGCATATGGCAGAGGCCCGTTTCATGTAATTTTAGCAGGCCTGAATAGATAAAGTTGCTTCTTTGATCTGTATGTGCTCGTTAGAGAAAAGTCGTGCTAGACACTAACTGTAAAGCCTGTTCAAATGTTTTACGACCCTAAGATATGGTGGAGGCCGGAATTTGGGGCCCACAGAGAAAAAGTGTCTTTTGCAGGTGCGAGGGGGCTTAATCAGAAAATGATGAATAGACTTTTGTTCAGAGACGCCTGGCACAGGCCTGTAGGAGTCTTCAGGAATTTCTAGGGGGTACCGTCTTGCCGGAGAGAAGCCTGGGAAGCAAGATCAACTTTAACGAAGGGTCCCGAGGAGTACCAGCATGGAATTTGCCGCCAGAATCTACACCACGTGAGAGGCGTTTCCAGGGGCGTTCCTATTGGAAATGTGATTTTGTATTAGGGACAGCACCCCGGGTGGAGTTAGAGCAGATGATCTGAGGAACCTAAGAGAGCGGATGGGTAGGCAGATAGGGAACTGCAAGACTTCGACTTTGAGACAAAGACTAAGGGAAGTGTGTGATCTTCTTTGGAAGTCACCACGGCTGACACCTTTTTAGGTAAAGATCTTGTTAAGTAGGGATGTCACTTAGTCTAGTGTAGGGACAGCCTAACCTGTATTTTCCTTTCTGTAAATGACTCTGAAGTTGCAACTCGTAGCTATTCTCGCAACTTTAATGACTTTTGAGCTGATCTTGGTAATTCTATTCTGTCGACTAAGAGCATTTAGAGATTTTATGTTTATCTTGACACCTGTTTATCTTTTGAACCTCATTCTGAGGTGCTTGTATCCCCAGATAGCTTTGGTTTTATAATAAACTTTTAAACCTTTTCCAGTGGTAAGTGGTTCTTTAGAGTGGTGTAAGTTCTTTCTTGATTAACCTAGTAGTGGATTGCCTTTTACTCAATGACAGGTACCAACGATTTAGTCGACCTGAATTGGGATCTGGATTAACAGCAATAGGCCAGAAATCCCGCGTTAGCAGAGTTAGAGTGCCTGATTTGGGTTGCTCAGTCAGAGACTCTGCTCTTTGTATGAGCTTGTGCTATGAGATGATTCTGCAGTGGATTGCAATGCACTGGGTTGAGTAGTCCCAGTCGCATTTAGGTGGGAATTTGAATTGGGACTGGATCATAGTTTATAATCAATAAATAGATTGAGCTTCCAGTGTCAAGGCAGTCTTTGCTCTTGGAAATGGAGGTGCTGATTTGGGTAGCTGAGTCAGTGGCTCTACTCCTCGGGTGTGATACTGCCGGAAGCGAGATGCGAAGTGTTTCGAAATGCAGGCAGGTTTGGGGCTGAGTAGTCGCATAGTATTATGGGTTAAAGGCCTGCCGAATCCACAATCAGTTTTTATATTCAATAAATAGTGGCTTGTATTAGCGTCCGGGATTTAGGCAGAATCAACTTACAATGGCCGCTCTTCTTGGAGATAGGGTGCCTGATTTGGGTTGCTGAGTTAGTGACTCTGCTCTTTGTATGAGATTGTGCTATGAGATGATTCTGCAGTGGATTTTAAGGCACTGGGTTGAGTAGTCCCAGTCGCATTTAGGAGGAAAGTTGAATTGGGCCTGGATCATAATTTATATTCAATCAATAGATTGAGCTTCCAGTATCAAGGCAGAGTCGCTGCTCTTGGAAATGGAGGTGCTGATTTGGGTAGCTGAGTCAGTGGCTCTACTCCTGGGGTGTGATGCTGCTGAAAGCAGGCTGCAAAGTGTTTCAAAATGCAGGCACGTTTGGGGCTGCGTAGTCTTATACTATTATAGGTTAGAGCTATAGCGAATCCACAATTAGTTTTTATAATCAATAAATAGTGGCTTGTATTAGCGTCCGGGATTTAGGCAGGATCAACTTACAATGGCCACTCTTCTTGTACATAGAGTGCCTGATTTGGGTTGCTGAGTCAGTGACTCTGCTCCTTGTATGAGATTGTGCTATGAGATGATTCTGCAGTGGATTTTAATGGACTGGGTTGAGATGTTCCAGTCGCATTTAGGAGGGAAGTTGAATTGGGCCTGGATCATAGTTTATAATCAATCAATAGATTGAGCTTCCAGTGTCAAGGCAGAGTCATTGCTCTTGGAAATGGAGGTGCTGATTTGGGTAGCTGAGTCAGTGGCTCTACTCCTCGGGTGTGATACTGCCGGAAGCGAGATGCGAAGTGTTTCGAAATGCAGGCAGGTTTGGGGCTGAGTAGTCGCATAGTATTATAGGTTAAAGGCCTAGCGAATCCACAATCAGTTTTTATGTTCAATAAATAGTGGCTTGTATTAGCGTCCGGGATTTAGTCAGAATCAACTTACAATGGCCGCTCTTCTTGGAGATAGAGTGCCTGATTTGGATTCCTCAGTCAGTGACTCTGCTCTTTGTATGAGATTGTGCTATGAGATGATTCTGCAGTGGATTTTAAGGCACTGGGTTGAGTTGTCCCAGTCGCATTTACGAGGGAAGTTGAATTGGGCCTGTATCATAGTTTATAATCAATCAATAGATTGAGCTTCCAGTGTCAAGGCAGAGTCGCTGCTCTTGGAAATGGAGGTGCTGATTTGGGTAGCTAAGTCAGTGGCTCTACTCCTGGGGTGTGATGTTGCTGGAAGCAGGCTGCAAAGTGTTTCAAAATGCAGGCACGTTTGGGGCTGTGTAGTCTTATACTATTATAGGTTAGAGGTATAGCGAATCCACAATCAATTTTTATATTTAATAAATAGTGGCTTGTAGTAGCATCTGGGATTTAGGCAGAATCAACTCACAATGGCCGCTCTTCTTGGAGATAGAGTGCCTGATTTGGGTTGCTGAGTCAGAGACTCTGCTCTTTGTATGAGCTTGTGCTATGGGATGATTCTGCAGTGGATTGTAATGCACTGGGTTGAGTAGTCCCAGTCGCATTTAGGTGGGAATTTGAATTGGGACGGGATCATAGTTTATAAACAATAAATAGATTGAAATTCCAGGGTCAAGGGAGAGTCGCTGCTCTTGGAAATGGAGGTGCTGATTTGGGTAGCTGAGTCAGTGGCTCTACTCCTCGGGTGTTTTGCTCTTGGAAGCGGGTTGTGAATTGTTTTGAAATGTAGGGAGTTTCGGGGCTGTGTAGTCACATACTATTATAGGTTAGAGGTATAGCGAATCCACAATCAGTTTTTATAATCAATAAATAGTGGCTTGTAGTAGTGTCCGGGATTTAGGCAGAATCAACTCACAATGGCCGCTCTTCTTAGAGATAGAGTGCCTGATTTGGGTTGCTGAGTCAGTGACGCTGCTCTTTGTATGAGATTGTGCTGTGAGATGATTCTGCAGTGGATTGTAATGCACTGGGTTGAGTAGTCCCAGTCGCATTTAGGAGGGAAGTTGAATTGGCCTGGATCATAGTTTATAATCAATCAATAGATTGAGCTTCCAGTGTCAAGGCAGAGTCGCTGCTCTTGGAAATGGAGGTGCTGATTTGGGTAGCTGAGTCAGTGGCTCTACTCCTCAGGTGTGTTACTGCCGGAAGCGAGATGCGAAGTGTTTCAAAATGCAGGCAGGTTTGGGGCTGAGTAGTCGCATAGTATTATATGGTAAAGGCCTAGCAAATCCACAATCAGTTTTTGTATTCAATAAATAGTGGCTTGTATTAGCGTCCGGGATTCAGGCAGAATCAACTTACAATGGCCGCTCTTCTTGGAAATAGAGTACTTGATTTAGGTTGCTGAGTCAGTGACTCTTCTCTTTGTATGAGATTGTGCTATGAGATGATTATGTAGTGGATTGTAATGTACTGGGTTGAGTAGTCCCAGTCGCATTTAGGAGGGAAGTTGAATTGGGCCTGGATCATAGTTTATAATCAATCAATAGATTGAGCTTCCAGTGTCAAGGCAGAGTCGCTGCTCTTGTAAATGGAGGTGCTGATTTGGGTAGCTGAGTCAGTGGCTCTACTCCTGGGGTGTGATGCTGCTGGAAGCAGGCTGCAAAGTGTTTCAAAATGCAGGCACGTTTGGGGCTGCGTAGTCTTATACTATTACAGGTTAGAGCTATAGCGAATCCACAATTAGTGTTTATAATCAATAAATAGTGGCTTGTACTAGCGTCCGGGATTTAGGCAGAATCAACCTACAATGGCCGCTCTTCTTGGAGATAGAGTGCCTGATTTGGGTTGCTGAGTCAGTGACTCTGCTCTTTGTATGAGATTGTGCTATGAGATGATTCTGCAGTGGATTTTAATGCACAGGGTTGAGTTGTTCCAGTCGCATTTAGGTGGGAATTTGAATTGGGCCTGGATCATAGTTTATAATCAATAAATAGATTGAGCTTCCAGTGTCAAGGCAGAGTCGCTGCTCTTGGAAATGGAGATGCTGATTTGGGTAGCTGAGTCAGTGGCTCTACTCCTGGGGTATGATGCTGCTGGAAGCAGGCTGCAGAGTGTTTCAAAATGCAGGCACGTTAGGGACTGTGTAGTCTTACACTATTATAGGTTAGAGGTATAGCGAATGCACAATCAGTTTTTATAAGCAATAAAAAGTGGCTTGTATTAGCGTCCTGGATTTAGGCAGAATCAACTTACAATGGCCGCTCTTCTTGGAGATAGAGTGCCTGATTTGGGTTGCTGAGTCAGTGACGCCGCTCTTTGTATGAGCTTGTGCTATGAGATGATTCTGCAGTTGATTGTAATGCACTGGGTTGAGAAGTCCCAGTCGCATTTAGGTGGGAATTTGAATTGGGCCTGGATCATAGTTTAAAATCAATAAATAGATTGAGCTTCCAGTGTCAAGGCAGAGTAGCTGCTCTTCGAAATGGAGGTGCTGATTTGGGTAGCTGAGTCAGTGGCTCTTCTCCTGGGGTGTGATGCTGCTGGAAGCAGGCTGCAAAGTTTTTCAAAATGCAGGCACGTTTGGGGCAGTGTAGTCTTACACTATTATAGGTTAGAGGTATAGCGAATCCACAATTAGTTTTTATAATTATTAAATAGTGGCCTGTATTAGCGTCCGGGATTTAGGCAGAATCAACTTACAATGGCCGCTCTTCTTGGAGATAGAGTGCCTGATTTGTGTTGCTGAGTCAGTGATGCTGCTCTTTGTATGAGCTTGTGCTATGAGATGATTCTGCAGTGGATTGTAATGGACTGGGTTGAGTAGTCCCAGACGCATTTAGGAGGGAAGTTGAATTGGGCCTGGATCATAGTTTATAATCAATCAATAGATTGAGCTTCCAGTGTCAAGGCAGAGTCATTGCTCTTGGAAATGGAGGTGTTGATTTGGGTAGCTGAGTCAGTGGCTCTACTCCTCGGGTGTGATACTGCCGGAAGCGAGATGTGAAGTGTTTCGAAATGCAGGCAGGTTTGGGGCTGAGTAGTCGTATAGTATTATAGGTTAAAGGCCTAGCGAATCCACAATCAGTTTTTATGTTCAATAAATAGTGGCTTGTATTAGCGTCCGGGATTTAGTCAGAATCAACTTACAATGGCCGCTCTTCTTGGAGATAGAGTGCTTGATTTGGGTTGCTGAGTCAGTGACTCTGCTCTTTGTATGAGATTGTGCTATGCGATGATTCTGCAGTGGATTGTAATGGACTGGGTTGAGTAGTCCCAGTCGCATTTAGGAGGGATGTTGAATTGGGCCTGGATCATAGTTTATAATCAATCAATAGATTGAGCTTCCAGTGTCAAGGCAGAGTCATTGCTCTTGGAAATGGAGGTGCTGATTTGGGTAGCTGAGTCAGTGGCTCTACTCCTGGAATGTGATGCTGCTGGAAGCAGGCTGCAAAGTGTTTCAAAATGCATGCACGTTTGGGGCTGCGTAGTCTTATACTATTATAGGTTAGAGCTATAGCGAATCCACAATTAGTTTTTATAATCAATAAATAGTGGTTTGTATAAGCGTCTGGGATTTAGGTAGAATCAACTTACAATGGCCGCTCTTCTTGAAGATAGAGTGCCTGATTTGGGTTGCTGAGTCAGTGACTCTGCTCTTTGTATGAGATTGTGCTATGAGAAGATTCTGCAGTGGATTTTAATGCACAGGGTTGAGTTGTTCCAGTCGCATTTAGGTGGGAATTTGAATTGGGCCTGGATCAGAGTTTATAATCAATAAATAGATTGAGCTTCCAGTGTCAAGGCAGAGTCGCTGCTCTTGGAAATGGAGGTGCTGATTTGGGTAGCTGAGTCAGTGGCTCTACTCCTGGGGTGTGATGCTGCTGGAAGCAGGCTGCAGAGTGTTTCAAAATGCAGGCACGTTAGGGACTGTGTAGTCTTACACTATTATAGGTTAGAGGTATAGCGAATGCGCAATCAGTTTTTATAATCAATAAAAAGTGGCTTGTATTAGCGTCCGGGATTTAGGCAGAATCAACTTACAATGGCCGCTCTTCTTGGAGATAGAGTGCCTGATTTGGGTTGCTGAGTCAGTGACGCCGCTCTTTGTATGAGCTTGTGCTATGAGATGATTCTGCAGTGGATTGTAATGCACTGGGTTGAGTAGTCCCAGTCGCATTTAGGTGGGAATATGAATAGGGCCTGGATCATAGTTTATAATCAATAAATAGATTGAGCTTCCAGTGTCAAGGCAGAGTCGCTGCTCTTGGAAATGGAGGTGCTAATTTGGGTAGCTAAGTCAGTGGCTCTACTCCTGGGGTGTGATGTTGCTGGAAGCAGGCTGCAAAGTGTTTCAAACTGCAGGCACGTTGGGGCTGTGTAGTCTTATACTATTATAGGTTAGAGGTATAGCGAATCCACTATCAATTTTTATAATTAATAAATAGTGGCTTGTAGTAGCATCTGGGATTTAGGCAGAATCAACTCACAATGGCGGCTCTTCTTGGAGATAGAGTGCCTGATTTGGGTTGCTGAGTCAGTGACTCTGCTCTTTGTATGAGATTGTGCTATGAGATGATTCTGCAGTGGATTGTAATGCACTGGGTTGAGTAGTCCCAGTCGCATTTAGGTGGGAATTTGAATTGGGACTGGATCATAGTTTATAATCAATAAATAGATTGAGCTTCCAGTGTCAAGGCAGAGTCGCTGCTCTTGGAAATGGAGGTGCTGATTTGGGTAGCTGAGTCAGTGGCTCTACTCCTGGGGTGGGATGCTGCTGGTAGCACGCTGCAGAGTGTTTCAAAATGCAGGCACTTTAGGGACTGTGTAGTCTTACACTATTATAGGTTAGAGGTATAGCGAATGCACAATCAGTTTTTATAATCAATAAAAAGTGGCTTGTATTAGCGTCCGGTATTTAGGCAGAATCAACTTACAATGGCCGCTCTTCTTGGAGATAGAGTGCCTGATTTGGGTTGCTGAGTCAGTGACGCCGCTCTTTGTATGAGCTTGTGCTATGAGATGATTCTGCAGTGGATTGTAATGCACTGGGTTGAGTAGTCCCAGTCGCATTTAGGTGGGAATTTGAATTGAGCCTGGATCATAGTTTATAATCAATAAATAGATTGAGCTTCCAGTGTCAAGGCAGATTCGCTGCTCTTGGAAATGGAGGTGCTGATTTGGGTAGCTGAGTCAGTGGTTCTATTCCTGGGGTGTGATGTTGCTGGAAGCAGGCTGCAAAGTGTTTCAAAATGCAGGCACGTTTGGGGCTGTGTAGTCTTATACTATTATAGGTTAGAGGTATAGCGAATCCACAATCAATTTTTATAATTAATAAATAGTGGCTTGTAGTAGCATCTGGGATTTAGGCAGAATCAACTCACAATGGCCGCTCTTCTTGGAGATAGAGTGCCTGATTTGGGTTGCTGAGTCAGAGACTCTGCTCTTTGTATGAGCTTGTGCTATGAGATGATTCTGCAGTGGATTGTAATGCACTGGGTTGAGTATTCCCAGTCGCATTTAGGTGGGAATTTGAATTGGGACTGGATCATAGTTTATAAACAATAAATAGATTGAGCTTCCAGTGTTAAGGGAGAGTCGCTGCTCTTGGAAGTGGAGGTGCTGATTTGGGTAGCTGAGTCAGTGGCTCTACTCCTCGGGTGTGTTGCTTCTGGAAGCGGGTTGTGAATTGTTTCGAAATGTAGGGAGTTTCGGGGCTGTGTAGTCACATACTATTATAGGTTAGAGGTATAGCGAATCCACAATCAGTTTTTATAATCAATAAATAGTGGCTTGTAGTAGCGTCCGGGATTTAGGCAGAATCAACTCACAATGGCCGCTCTTCTTAGAGATAGAGTGCCTGATTTGGGTTGCTGAGTCAGTGATGCTGCTCTTTGTATGAGATTGTGCTATGAGATGATTCTGCAGTGGATTGTAATGCACTGGGTTGAGTAGTCCCAGTCGCATTTAGGAGGGAAGTTGAATTGGCCTGGATCATAGTTTATAATCAATAAATAGATTGAGCTTCCAGTGTCATGGCAGAGTCATTGCTCTTGGAAATGGAGGTGCTGATTTCGGTAGCTGAGTCAGCGGCTCTACTCCTGGGGTGTGATGCTGCTGGAAGCAGGCTGCAAAGTGTTTCAAAATGAAGGCACGTTTGGGGCTGTGTAGTCTTACAGTATTATAGGTTAGAGGTATAGCGAATCCACAATCAGTTTTTATAATCAATAAAAAGTGGCTTGTATTAGCGTCCGGGATTTAGGCAGAATCAACTTACAATGGCCGCTCTTCTTGGAGATAGAGTGCCTGATTTGGGTTGCTGAGTCAGCGACTCTGCTCTTTGTATGAGATTTTGCTATGAGATGATTCTGCAGTGGATTGTAATGGACTGGGTTGAGAAGTCCCAATCGCATTTAGGAGGGAAGTTGAATTGGGCCTGGATCATACTTTATAATCAATCAATAGATTGAGCTTCCAGTGTCAAGGCGGAGTCATTGCTCTTGGAAATGGAGGTGCTGATTTGGGTAGCTGAGTCAGTGGCTCTACTCCACAGGTGTGTTACTGCCGGAAGCGAGATGCGAAGTGTTTCAAAATGCAGGCAGGTTTGGGGCTGAGTAGTCACATTGTATTATATGGTAAAGGCCTAGCAAATCCACAATCAGTTTTTGTATTCCATAAATAGTGGCTTGTATTAGCGTCCGGGATTCAGGCAGAATCAACTTACAATGGCCGCTCTTCTTGGAAATAGAGTACTTGATTTAGGTTGCTGATTCAGTGACTCTTCTCTTTGTATGAGATTGTGCTATGAGATGATTATGTAGTGGATTGTAATGTACTGGGTTGAGTAGTCCCAGTCACATTTAGGAGGGAAGTTGAATTGGGCCTGGATCATAGTTTATAATCAATCAATAGATTGAGCTTCCAGTGTCAAGGCAGAGTCGCTGCTCTTGGAAATGGAGGTGCTGATTTGGGTAGCTGAGTCAGTGGCTCTACTCCTGGGGTGTGATGCTGCTGGAAGCAGGCTGCAAAGTGTTTCAAAATGCAGGCACGTTTGGGGCTGCGTAGTCTTATACTATTACAGGTTAGAGCTATAGCGAATCCACAATTAGTGTTTATAATCAATAAATAGTGGCTTGTACTAGCGTCCGGGATTTAGGCAGAATCAACCTACAATGGCCGCTCTTCTTGGAGATAGAGTGCCTGATTTGGGTTGCTGAGTCAGTGACTCTGCTCTTTGTATGAGATTGTGCTATGAGATGATTCTGCAGTGGATTTTAACGCACAGAGTTGAGTTGTCCCAGTCGCATTTAGGTGAGAATTGGAATGGGCCTGGATCATAGTTTATAATCAATAAATAGATTGAGCTTCCAGTGTCAAGGCAGAGAAATTGCTCTTGGAAATGGAGGTGCTGATTTGGGTGGCTGAGTCAGTGGCTCTACTCCTCGGGTGTGATACTGCCGGAAGCGAGATGCGAAGTGTTTCGAAATGCAGGCAGGTTTGGGGCTGAGTAGTCGCATAGTATTATAGGTTAAAGGCCTAGCGAATCCACAATGAGTTTTTATGTTCAATAAATAATGGCTTGTATTAGCGTCCGGGATTTAGTCAGAATCAACTTACAATGGCCGCTCTTCTTGGAGATAGAGTGCTTGATTTGGGTTGCTGAGTCAGTGACTCTGCTCTTTGTATGAGATTGTGCTATGCGATGATTCTGCAGTGGATTGTAATGGACTGGGTTGAGTAGTCCCAGTCGCATTTAGGTGGGAATTTTAATTGGGCCTGGATCATAGTTTATAATCAATAAATAGATTGAGCTTCCAGTGTCAAGGCAGAGTAGCTGCTCTTGGAAATGGAGGTGCTGATTTGGGTAGAAGAGTCAGTGGCTCTACTCCCTGGGTGTGATGCTGCTGGAAGAAGGCTGCAAAGTGTTTCAAAATGCAGGCACGTTTGGGGCTGTGTAGTCTTACACTATTATAGGTTAGAGGTATAGCAAATCCACAATCAGTTTTAATAATCAATAAAAAGTGGCTTGTATTAGCGTCCGGGATTTAGGCAGAATCAACTTACAATGGCCGCTCTTCTTGGAGATAGAGTGCCTGATTTGGGTTGCTGAGTCAGTGACTCTGCTCTTTGTATGAGAATGTGTTATGAGATGATTCTGCAGTGGATTGTAATGGACTGGGTTGAGTAGTCCCAGTCGCATTTAGGAGGGAAGTTGAATTGGGCCTGGATCATAGTTTATAATCAATCAATAGATTGAGCTTCCAGTGTCAAGGCAGAGTCGCTGCTCTTGGAAATGGAGGTGCTGATTTGGGTAGCTGAGTCAGTGGCTCTACTCCTGGGGTGTGATGCTGCTGGAAGCAGGCTGCAAAATGTTTCAAAATGCAGGCACGTTTGGGGCTGCGTAGTCTTATACTATTATAGGTTATAGCTATAGAGAATCCACAATTAGTTTTTATAATCAATAAATAGTGGCTTGTATTAGCGTCTGGGATTTAGGCAGAATCAACTTACAATGGCCGCTCTTCTTGGAGATAGAGTGCCTGATTTGGGTTGCTGAGTCAGTGACTCTGCTCTTTGTATGAGAATGTGCTATGAGATGATTCTGCAGTGGATTGTAATGGACTGGGTTGAGTAGTCCCAGTCGCATTTAGGAGGGAAGTTGAATTGGGCCTGGATCATAGTTTATAATCAATCAATAGATTGAGCTTCCAGTGTCAAGGCAGAGTCGCTGCTCTTGGAAATGGAGGTGCTGATTTGGGTAGCTGAGTCAGTGGCTCTACTCCTGGGGTGTGATGCTGCTGGAAGCAGGCTGCAAAGTGTTTCAAAATGCAGGCACGTTTGGGGCTGCGTAGAATTATACTATTATAGGTTAGAGCTATAGCGAATCCACAATTAGTTTTTATAATCAATAAATAGTGGCTTGTATTAGCGTCCGGGATTTAGGCCGAACCAACTTACTATGGCCGCTCTTCTTGGAGATAGAGTGCCTGATTTGGGTTGCTGAGTCAGTGACGCCGCTCTTTGTATGAGCTTGTGCTATGAGATGATTCTGCAGTGGATTTTAATGCACAGGGTTGAGTTGTTCCAGTCGCATTTAGGAGGGAAGTTGAATTGGGCCTGGATCATAGTTTATAATCAATCAATAGATTGAGCTTCCAGTGTCAAGGCAGAGTTATTGCTCTTGGAAATGGAGGTGCTGATTTGGGTAGCTGAGTCAGTGGCTCTACTCCTGGGGTGTGATGCTGCTGGAAGCAGGCTGCAAAGTGTTTCAAAATGCAGGCACGTTTGGGGCTGCGTAGTCTTATACTATTATAGGTTAGAGCTATAGCGAATCCACAATTAGTTTTTATAATCAATAAATAGTGGCTTGTATTAGCGTCCGGGATTTAGGCAGAATCAACTCACAATGGCCGCTCTTCTTGGAGATAGAGTGCCTGATTTAGGTTGCTGAGTCAGTGACTCTGCTCTTTGTATGAGATTGTGCTATGAGATGATTCTGCCGTGGATTGTAATGAACTGGGTTGAGTAGTCCCAGTCGCATTTAGGAGCGAAGTTGAATTGGGCCTGGATCATAGTTTATAATCAATCAATAGATTGAGCTTCCAGTGTCAAGGCAGAGTAGCTGCTCTTGGAAATGGAGGTGCTGATTTGGGTAGCTGAGTCAGTGGCTCTACTCCTGGGGTGTGATGCTGCTGGAAGCAGTCTGCAAAGTGTTTCAGAATGCAGGCACGTTTGGGGCTGCGTAGTCTTATACTATTATAGGTTAGAGCTATTGCGAATCCACAATTAGTTTTTATAATCAATAAATAGAGGCTTGTATTAGCGTCCGGGATTTAGGCAGAATCAACTTACAATGGCCGCTCTTCTTGGAGATAGAGTGCCTGATTTGGGTTGCTGAGTTAGTGACTCTGCTCTTTGTATGAGATTGTGCTATGAGATGATTCTGCAGTGGATTGTAATGGACTGGGTTGAGTAGTCCCAGTTGCATTTAGGAGGGAAGTTGAATTGGGCCTGGATCATAGTTTATAATCAATCAATAGATTGAGCTTCCAGTGTCAAGGCAGAGTCATTGCTCTTGGAAATGGAGGTGCTTATTTGGGTAGCTGAGTAGGTGGCTCTACTCCTCGGGTGTGATACTGCCGGAAGCGAGATGCGAAGTGTTTTGAAATGCAGGCAGGTTTGGGGCTGAGTAGTCGCATAGTATTATAGGTTAAAGGCCTAGCGAATCCACAATCAGTTTTTATATTCAATAAATAGTGGCTTGTATTAGCGTCCGGGATTTAGGCAGAATCAACTTACAATGGCCGCTCTTCTTGGAGATAGAGTGCCTGATTTGGGTTGCTGAGTCAGTGACTCTGCTCGTTGTATGAGAATGTGCTATGAGATGATTCTGCAGTGGATTGTAATGCACTGGGTTGAGCAGTCCCAGTCGCATTTAGGAGGGAAGTTGAATTGGGCCTCGATCATAGTTTATAATCAATCAATAGATTGAGCTTCCAGTGTCAAGGCAGAGTCGCTGCTCTTGGAAATGGAGGTGCTGATTTGGGTAGCTGAGTCAGTGGCTCTACTCCTGGGGTGTGATGCTGCTGGAAGCAGGCTGAAAAGTGTTTCAAAATGCAGGCACGTTTGGGGCTGCGTAGTCTTATACTATTATAGGTTAGAGCTATAGCGAATCCACAATTAGTTTTTATAATCAATAAATAGTGGCTTGTATTAGCGTCCGGGATTTAGGCAGAATCAACTTACAATGGCCGCACTTCTTGGAGATAGAGTGCCTGATTTGGGGTGCTGAGTCAGTGACTCTGCTCTTTGTATGAGATTGTGCTATGAGATAATTCTGCAGTGGATTTTAATGCACAGGGTTGAGTTGTTCCAGTCGCATTTAGGAGGGAAGTTGAATTGGGCCTGGATCATAGTTTATAATCAATCAATAGATTGAGCTTCCAGTGTCAAGGCAGAGTCATTGCTCTTGGAAATGGAGGTGCTGATTTGGGTAGCTGAGTCAGTGGCTCTACTCCTCGGGTGTGATACTGCCGGAAGCGAGATGCAAAGTGTTTCGAAATGCAGGCAGGTTTGGGGCTGAGTAGTCACATTGTGTTATAGGTTAAAGGCCTAGCGAATCCATAATCAGTTTTTATATTCAATAAATAGTGGCTTGTATTAGCGTCTGGGATTTAGGCAGAATCAACTTACAATGGCCGCTCTTCCTGGAGATAGAGTGCCTGATTTGGGTTGCTGAGTCAGTGACTCTGCTCTTTGTATGACATTGTGCTATGAGATGATTCTGCAGTGGATTGTAAAGGACTGGGTTGAGTAGTCCCAGTCGCATTTAGTAGGGAAGTTGAATTGGGCCTGGATCATAGTTTATAATCAATCAATAGATTGAGCTTCCAGTGTCAAGGCAGAGTCATTGCTCTTGGAAATGGAGGTGCTTATTTGGGTAGCTGAGTAGGTGGCTCTACTCCTCGGGTGTGATACTGCCGGAAGCGAGATGCGAAGTGTTTTGAAATGCAGGCAGGTTTGGGGCTGAGTAGTCTTATACTATTATAGGTTAGAGCTATAGCGAATCCACAATTAGTTTTTATAATCAATAAATAGTGGCTTGTATTAGCGTCCGGGATTTAGGCAGAATCAACTCACAATGGCCGCTCTTCTTGGAGATAGAGTGCCTGATTTAGGTTGCTGAGTCAGTGACTCTGCTCTTTGTATGAGCTTGTGCTATGAGATGATTCTGCAGTGGATTTTAATGCACAGGGTTGAGTTGTCCCAGTCGCATTTAGGAGGGAAGTTGAATTGGGCCTGGACCATAGTTTATTTTCAATCAATAGATTGAGCTTCCAGTGTCAAGGCAGAGTCGCTGCTCTAGGAAATGGAGGTGCTGATTTGGGTAGCTGAGTCAGTGGCTCTACTCCTGGGGTGTGATGCTGCTGGAAGCAGGCTGCAAAGTGTTTCAAAATGCAGGCACGTTTGGGGCTGCGTAGTCTTATACTATTATAGGTTAGAGCTATAGCGAATCCACAATTAGTTTTTATAATCAATAAATAGAGGCTTGTATTAGCGTCCGGGATTTAGGCAGAATCAACTTACAATGGCCGCTCTTCTTGAGGATAGAGTGCCTGATTTGGGTTGCTGAGTTAGTGACTCTGCTCTTTGTATGAGATTGTGCTATGAGATGATTCTGCAGTGGATTGTAATGGACTGAGTTGAGTAGTCCCAGTTGCATTTAGGAGGGAAGTTGAATTGGGCCTGGATCATAGTTTATAATCAATCAATAGATTGAGCTTCCAGTGTCAAGGCAGAGTCATTGCTCTTGGAAATGGAGGTGCCTATTTGGGTAGCAGAGTCAGTGGCTCTACTCCTGGGGTGTGATGCTGCTGGAAGCAGGCTGCAAAGTGTTTCAAAATGCCTGCACGTTTGGGGCTGCGCAGTCTTTTACTATTATAGGTTAGAGCTATAGCGAATCCACAATTAGTTTTTATTATCAATAAATAGTGGCTTGTATTAGCGTCCGGGATTTAGGCAGAATCAACTTACTATGGCCGCTCTTCTTGGAGATAGAGTGCCTGATTTGGATTCCTGAGTCAGTGACGCCGCTCTTTGTATGAGCTTGTGCTATGAGATGATTCTGCAGTGGATTGTAATGAACTGGGTTGAGTTGTCCCAGTCGCATTTAGGAGCAAAGTTGAATTGGGCCTGGATCACAGTTTATAATCAATAAATAGATTGAGCTTCCAGTGTCAAGGCAGAGTCATTGCTCTTGGAAATGGAGGTGCTGATTTGGGTAGCTGAGTCAGTGGCTCTACTCCTCGGGTGTGATACTGCCGGAAGCGAGATGCGAAGTGTTACGAAATGCAGGCAGGTTTGGGGCTGAGTAGTTGCATAGTATTATAGGTTAAAGGCCTAGCGAATCCACAATCAGTTTTTATATTCAATAAATAGTGGCTTGTATTAGCGTCCGGCATTTAGGCAGAATCAACTTACAATGGCCGCTCTTCTTGGAGATAGAGTGCCTGATTTGGGTTGCTGAGTCAGTGACTCTGCTCTTTGTATGACATTGTGCTATGAGATGATTCTGCAGTGGATTTTAATGCACTGGGTTGAGTTGTCCCAGTCGCATTTAGGAGGGAAGTTGAATTGGGCCTGGATCATAGTTTATAATCAATCAATAGATTGAGCTTCCAGTGTCAAGGCAGAGTCATTGCTCTTGGAAATGGAGGTGCTGATTTGGGTAGCTGAGTCAGTGGCACTACTCCTTGGGTGTGTTGCTCCTGGAAGCGGGTTGTGAATTGTTTCGAAATGTAGGGTGTTTCGGGGCTGTGTAGTCACATACTATTAAAGGTTAGAGGTATAGCGAATCCACAATCAGTTTTTATAATCAATAAATAGTGGCTTGTAGTAGCGTCCGGGATTTAGGAAGAATCAACTCACAATGGCCGCTCTTCTTGGAGATAGAGTGCCTGATTTGGGTTGCTGAGTCAGTGACTCTGCTCTTTGTATGAGATTGTGCTATGAGATGATTCTGCAGTGGATTGTAATGCACTGGGTTGAGTAGTCCCAGTCGCATTTAGGGGCAAAGTTGAATTGGGCCTGGATCATAGTTTATAATCAATAAATAGATTGAGCTTCCAGTGTCAAGGCAGAGTAGCTGCTCTTGGAAATGGAGGTGCTGATTTGGGTAGCTGAGTCAGTGGCTCTACTCCTGGGGTGTGATGCTGCTGGAAGCAGACTGCAAAGTGTTTCAAAATGCAGGCACGTTTGAGGCTGTGTAGTCTTACACAATTATAGGTTAGAGGTATAGCGAATCCACAATCAGTTTTTATAATCAATAAAAAGTGGCTTGTATTAGCGTCCGGGATTTATGCAGAATCAACTTACAATGGCCGCTCTTCTTGGAGATAGAGTGCCTGATTTGGGTTGCTGAGTCAGTGACTCTGCTCTTTGTATGAGACTGTGCTATGAGATGATTCTGCAGTGGATTGTAATGCACTGGGTTGAGTAGTCCCAGTCGCATTTAGGAGGGAAGTTGAATTGGGAGTGGATCATAGTTTATAATCAATCAATAGATTGAGCTTCCAGTGTCAAGGCAGAGTAGCTGCTCTTGGAAATGGAGGTGCTGATTTGGGTAGCTGAGTCAGTGGCTCTACTCCTGGGGTGTGATGCTGCTGGAAGCAGGCTGCAAAGTGTTTCAAAATGCAGGCATGTTTGGGGCTGCGTAGTCTTATACTATTATAGGTTAGAGCTATAGCGAATCCACAATTAGTTTTTATAATCAATAAATAGTGGCTTGTATTAGCGTCCGGGATTTAGGCAGAATCAACTTACAATGGCCGCACTTCTTGGAGATAGAGTGCCTGATTTGGGGTGCTGAGTCAGTGACTCTGCTCTTTGTATCAGATTGTGCTATGAGATGATTCTGCAGTGGATTGTAATGGACTGGGTTGAGTAGTCCCAGTCGCATTTAGGAGGGAAGTTGAATTGGGCCTGGATCATAGTTTATAATCAATCAATAGATTGAGTTTCCAGTGTCAAGGCAGAGTCATTGCTCTTGGAAATGGAGGTGCTGATTTGGGTAGCTGAGTCAGTGGCTCTACTCCTGGGGTGTGATGCTGCTGGAAGCAGGCTGCAAAGTGTTTCAAAATGCCTGCACGTTTGGGGCTGCGCAGTCTTTTACTATTATAGGTTAGAGCTATAGCGAATCCACAATTAGTTTTTATTATCAATAAATTTTGGCTTGTATTAGCGTCCGGGATTTAGGCAGAATCAACTTACTATGGCCGCTCTTCTTGGAGATAGAGTGCCTGATTTGGGTTCCTGAGTCAGTGACGCCGCTCTTTATATGAGCTTGTGCTATGAGATGATTCTGCAGTGGATTGTAATGAACTGGGTTGAGTTGTCCCAGTCGCATTTAGGAGCGAAGTTGAATTGGGCCTGGATCACAGTTTATAATCAATAAATAGATTGAGCTTCCAGTGTCAAGGCAGAGTCATTGCTCTTGGAAATGGAGGTGCTGATTTGGGTAGCTGAGTCAGTGGCTCTACTCCTCGGGTGTGATACTGCCGGAAGCGAGATGCAAAGTGTTTCGAAATGCAGGCAGGTTTGGGGCTGAGTAGTCGCATAGTGTTATAGGTTAAAGGCCTAGTGAATCCATAATCAGTTTTTATATTCAATAA
Organism: Lissotriton helveticus; assembly: GCF_964261635.1. Classification (NCBI taxonomy): domain Eukaryota; kingdom Metazoa; phylum Chordata; class Amphibia; order Caudata; family Salamandridae; genus Lissotriton; species Lissotriton helveticus. Next base: position 1,556,888,594 of record NC_136069.1, on the reverse strand, counting down.
ATAGTGGCTTGTATTAGCGTCCGGGATTTAGGCAGAATCAAATTACAATGGCCGCTCTTCCTGGAGATAGAGTGCCTGATTTGGGTTGCTGAGTCAGTGACTCTGCTCTTTGTATCAGATTGTGCTATGAGATGATTCTGCAGTGGATTGTAATGGACTGGGTTGAGTAGTCCCAGTCGCATTTAGGAGGGAAGTTGAATTGGGCCTGGATCATAGTTTATAATCAATCAATAGATTGAGTTTCCAGTGTCCAGGCAGAGTCATTGCTCTTGGAAATGGAGGTGCTGATTTGAGTAGCTGAGTCAGTGGCTCTACTCCTGGGGTGTGATGCTGCTGGAAGCAGGCTGCAAAGTGTTTCAAAATGCCTGCACGTTTGGGGCTGCGTAGTCTTTTACTATTATAGGTTAGAGCTATAGCGAATCCACAATTAGTTTTTATTATCAATAAATAGTGGCTTGTATTAGCGCCCGGGATTTAGGCAGAATCAACTTACTATGGCCGCTCTTCTTGGAGATAGAGTACCTGATTTGGGTTCCTGAGTCAGTGACGCCGCTCTTTGTATGAGCTTGTGCTATGAGATGATTCTGCAGTGGATTGTAATGAACTGGGTTGAGTAGTCCCAGTCGCATTTAGGAGCGAAGTTGAATTGGGCCTGGATCATAGTTTATAATCAATAAATAGATTGAGCTTCCAGTGTCAAGGCAGAGTCGCTGATCTTGGAAATGGAGGTGCTGATTTGGGTAGCTGAGTCAGTGGCTCTACTCCTGGGGTGTGATGCTGCTGGAAGCAGGCTGAAAAGTGTTTCAAAATGCAGGCACGTTTGGGGCTGCGTAGTCTTATATTATTATAGGTTAGAGCTATAGCGAATCCACAATTAGTGCTTATAATCAATAAATAGTGGCTTGTATTAGCGTCCGGGATTTAGGCAGAATCAACTTACAATGGCCGCACTTCTTGGAAATAGAGTGCCTGATTTGGGGTGCTGAGTCAGTGACTCTACTCTTTGTATGAGATTGTGCTATGAGATGATTCTGCAGTGGATTGTAATGAACTGGGTTGAGTAGTCCCAGTCGCATTTAGGAGCGAAGTTGAATTGGGCCTGGATCATAGTTTATAATCAATCAATAGATTGAGCTTCCAGTGTCAAGGCAGAGTCGCTGCTCTTGGAAATGGTGGTGCTGATTTGGGTAGCTAAGTCAGTGGCTCTACTCCTGGGGTGTGATGCTGCTGGAAGCAGGCTGCAAAGTGTTTCAAAATGCAGGCACGTTTGGGGCTGCGTAGTCTTATACTATTATAGGTTAGAGCTACAGCAAATCCACAATTAGTTTTTATAATCAATAAATAGTGGCTTGTATTAGCGTCCGGGATTTAGGCAGAATCAACTTACAATGGCAGCTCTTCTTGGAGATAGAGTGCCTGATTTGGGTTGCTGAGTCAGTGACTCTGCTCTTTGTATGAGATTGTGCTATGAGATGATTCTGCAGTGGATTTTATTGCACAGGGTTGAGTTGTCCCAGTCGCATTTAGGAGGGAAGTTGAATTGGGCCTGGACCATAGTTTATTTTCAATCAATAGATTGAGCTTCCAGTGTCAAGGCAGAGTCGCTGCTCTTGGAAATGGAGGTGCTGATTTGGGTAGCTGAGTCAGTGGCTCTACTCCTGGGGTGTGATGCTGCTGGAAGCAGGCTGCAAAGTGTTTCAAAATGCAGGCACGTTTGGGGCTGCGTAGTCTTATACTATTATAGGTTAGAGCTATAGCGAATCCACAATTAGTTTTTATAATCAATAAATAGAGGCTTGTATTAGCGTCCGGGATTTAGGCAGAATCAACTTACAATGGCCGCTCTTCTTGGAGATAGAGTGCCTGATTTGGGTTATTGAGTTAGTGACTCTGCTCTTTGTATGAGATTGTGCTATGAGATGATTCTGCAGTGGATTGTAATGGACTGGGTTGAGTAGTCCCAGTTGCATTTAGGAGGGAAGTTGAATTGGGCCTGGATCATAGTTTATAATCAATCCATAGATTGAGCTTCCAGTGTCAAGGCAGAGTCATTGCTCTTGGAAATGGAGGTGCTTATTTGGGTAGCTGAGTCAGTGGCTCTACTCCTCTGGTGTGATACTGCCGGAAGCGAGATGCGAAGTGTTTCAAAATGCAGGCAGGTTTGGGGCTGAGTAGTCGCATTGTATTATAGGTTAAAGGCCTAGGGAATCCACAATCAGTTTTTATATTCAATAAATAGTGGCTTGTATTAGCGTCCGGGATTTAGGCAGAATCAACTTACAATGGCCACTCTTCTTGGAGATAGAGTGCCTGATTTGGGTTTCTGAGTCAGTGACTCTGCTCTTTGTATGAGATTGTGCTATGAGATGATTCTGCAGTGGATTTTAATGCACTGGGTTGAGTAGTCCCAGTCGCATTTAGGAGGAAAGTTGAATGGGCCTGGATCATATTTTATAATCAATCAATAGATTGAGCTTCCACTGTCAAGGCAGAGTCGCTGCTCTTGGAAATGGAGGTGCTGATTTGGGTAGCTGAGTCAGTGGCTCTACTCCTGGGGTGTGATGCTGCTGGAAGCAGGCAGCAAAGTGTTTCAAAATGCATGCACGTTTGGGGCTGCGTAGTCTTATACTATTATAGGTTAGAGCTATAGCGAATGCACAATTAGTTTTTATAATCAATAATTAGTGGCTTGTATTAGCGTCCGGGATTTAGGCAGAATCAACTTACAATGGCCGCTCTTCTTGGAGATAGAGTGCCCGATTTGGGTTGCTGAGTCAGTGACTCTGCTCTTTGCATGAGATTGTGCTATGAGATGATTCTGCAGTGGATTTTAATGCACTGGGTTGAGTAGTCCCAGTCGCATTTAGGAGGGAAGTTGAATTGGGCCTGGATCATAGTTTATAATCAATCAATTGATTGAGCTTCCAGTGTCAAGGCAGAGTCATTTCTCTTGGAAATGGAGGTGCTGATTTGGGTAGCTGAGTCAGTGGCTCTACTCTTTGGGTGTGATACTTCCGGAAGCGAGATGCGAAGTGTTTCGAAATGCAGGCAGGTTTGGGGCTGAGTAGTCGCACACTATTATAGGTTAGAGCTATAGCAAATCCGCAATTAGTTTTTATAATCAATAAATAGTGGCTTGTATTAGCGTCCGGGATTTAGGCAGAATCAACTTACAATGGCCACTCTTCTTGGACATAGAGTGCCTGATTTGGGTTGCTGAGTCAGTGACTCTGCTCTTTGTATGAGATTGTGCTATGAGATGATTCTGCAGTGGGTTTTAATGCACGGGGTTGAGTTGTCCCAATCGCATTTAGGAGGGAAGTTGAATTGGGCCTGGATCATAGTTTATAATCAATCAATAGATTGAGCTTCCAGTGTCAAGGCAGAGTCGCTGCTCTTGGAAATGGAGGTACTGATTTGGGTAGCTGAGTCAGTGGCTCTACTCCTGGGGTGTGATGCTGCTGGAAGCAGGCAGCAAAGTGTTTCAAAATGCATGCACATTTGGGGCTGCATAGTCTTATACTGTTATAGGATAGAGCTATAGCGAATCCACAATTTGTTTTTATAATCAATAAATAGTGGCTTGTATTAGCGTCCGGGATTTAGGCAGAATCAACTTACAATGGCCGCACTTCTTGGAGATAGAGTGCCTGATTTGGGGTGCTGAGTCAGTGACTCTGCTCTTTGTATGAGATTGTGCTATGAGATAATTCTGCAGTGGATTTTAATGCACAGGGTTGAGTTGTCCCAGTCGCATTTAGGAGGGAAGTTGAATTGGGCCTGGATCATAGTTTATAATCAATCAATAGATTGAGCTTCCAGTGTCAAGGCAGAGTCATTGCTCTTGGAAATGGAGGTGCTGATTTGGGTAGCTGAGTCAGTGGCTCTACTCCTCGGGTGTGATACTGCCGGAAGCGAGATGCAAAGTGTTTAGAAATGCAGGCAGGTTTGGGGCTGAGTAGTCGCATAGTGTTATAGGTTGAAGGCCTAGCGAATCCATAATCAGTTTTTATATTCAATAAATAGTGGCTTGTATTAGCGTCCGGGATTTAGGCAGAATCAAATTACAATGGCCGCTCTTCCTGGAGATAGAGTGCCTGATTTGGGTTGCTGAGTCAGTGACTCTGCTCTTTGTATCAGATTGTGCTATGAGATGATTCTGCAGTGGATTGTAATGGACTGGGTTGAGTAGTCCCAGTCGCATTTAGGAGGGAAGTTGAATTTGGCCTGGATCATAGTTTATAATCAATCAATAGATTGAGTTTCCAGTGTCAAGGCAGAGTCATTGCTCTTGGAAATGGAGGTGCTGATTTGGGTAGCTGAGTCAGTAGCTCTACTCCTGGGGTGTGATGCTGCTGGAAGCAGGCTGCAAAGTGTTTGAAAATGCCTGCACGTTTGGGGCTGCGTAGTCTTTTACTATTATAGGTTAGAGCTATAGCGAATCCACAATTAGTTTTTATAATCAATAAATAGTGGCTTGTATTAGCGTCCGGGATTTAGGCAGAATCAACTTACTATGGCCGCTCTTCTTGGAGATAGAGTGCCTGATTTGGGTTCCTGAGTCAGTGACGCCGCTCTTTGTATGAGCTTGTGCTATAAGATGATTCTGCAGTGGATTGTGATGCACTGGGTTGAGTAGTCCCAGTCGCATTTAGGTGAGAATTTGAATTGGGCCTGGATCATAGTTTATAATCAATAAATAGATTGAGCTTCCAGTGTCAAGGCAGAGTAGCTGCTCTTGGAAATGGAGGTGCTGATTTGGGTAGCTGAGTCAGTGGCTCTACTCCTGGGGTGTGATGCTGGTGGAAGCAGGCTACAAAGTGTTTCAAAATGCAGGCACGTTTGGGGCTGCGTAGTCTTATACTATTATAGGTTAGAGCTATAGCGAATCCACAATTAGTTTTTATAATCAATAAATAGTGGCTTGTATTAGCGTCCGGGATTTAGGCAGAATCAACTCACAATGGCCGCTCTTCTTGGAGATAGAGTGCCTGATTTAGGTTGCTGAGTCAGTGACTCTGCTCTTTGTATGAGATTGTGCTATGAGATGATTCTGCAGTGGATTGTAATGAACTGGGTTGAGTAGTCCCAGTCGCATTTAGGAGCGAAGTTGAATTGGGCCTGGATCATAGTTTATAATCAATCAATAGATTGAGCTTCCAGTGTCAAGGCAGAGTCGCTGCTCTTGGAAATGGAGGTGCTGATTTGGGTAGCTAAGTCAGTGGCTCTACTCCTGGGGTGTGATGCTGCTGGAAGCAGGCTGCAAAGTGTTTCAAAATGCAGGCACGTTTGGGGCTGCGTAGTCTTATACTATTATAGGTTAGAGCTATAGCAAATCCACAATTAGTTTTTATAATCAATAAATAGTAGCTTGTATTAGCGTCCGGGATTTAGGCAGAATCAACTTACAATGGCAGCTCTTCTTGGAGATAGAGTGCCTGATTTGGGTTGCTGAGTCAGTGACTCTGCTCTTTGTATGAGATTGTGCTATGAGATGATTCTGCAGTGGATTTTAATGCACAGGGTTGAGTTGCCCCAGTCGCATTTAGGAGGGAAGTTGAATTGGGCCTGGACCATAGTTTATTTTCAATCAATAGTTGGGGCTTCCAGTGTCAAGGCAGAGTCGCTGCTCTTGGAAATGGAGGTGCTGATTTGGGTAGCTGAGTCAGTGGCTCTACTCCTGGGGTGTGATGCTGCTGGAAGCAGTCTGCAAAGTGTTTCAAAATGCAGGCACATTTGGGGCGGCGTAGTCTTATACTATTATAGGTTAGAGCTATTGCGAATCCACAATTAGTTTTTATAATCAATAAATAGAGGCTTGTATTAGCGTCCGGGATTTAGGCAGAATCAACTTACAATGGCCGCTCTTCTTGGAGATAGAGTGCCTGATTTGGGTTGCTGCGTTAGTGACTCTGCTCTTTGTATGAGATTGTGCTATGAGATGATTCTGCAGTGGATTGTAATGGACTGGGTTGAGTAGTCCCAGTTGCATTTAGGAGGGAAGTTGAATTGGGCCTGGATCATAGTTTATAATCAATCAATAGATTGAGCTTCCAGTGTCAAGGCAGAGTCATTGCTCTTGGAAATGGAGGTGCTTATTTGGGTAGCTGAGTAGGTGGCTCTACTCCTCGGGTGTGATACTGCCAGAAGCGAGATGCAAAGTGTTTTGAAATGCAGGCAGGTTTGGGGCTGAGTAGTCGCATAGTATTATAGGTTAAAGGCCTAGCGAATCCACAATCAGTTTTTATATTTAATAAATAGTGGCTTGTATTAGCGTCCGGGATTTAGGCAGAATCAACTTACAATGGCCGCTCTTCTTGGAGATAGAGTGCCTGATTTGTGTTCCTGAGTCAGTGACTCTGCTCTTTGTATGAGATTGTGCTATGAGATGATTCTGCAGTGGATTGTAATGCACTGGGCTGAGTAGTCCCAGTTGCATTTAGGAGGGAAGTTGAATTGGGCCTGGATCATAGTTTATAGTCAATCAATAGATCGAGCTTGCAGTGTCAAGGCAGAGTCGCTGCTCTTGGAAATGGAGGTGCTGATTTGGGTAGCTGAGTCAGTGGCTCTACTCCTCGGGTGTGTTGCTCATGGAAACGGGTTGTGAATTGTTTCGAAATGTAGGGAGTTTCGGGGCTGTGTAGTCACATACTATTATAGGTTAGAGGTATAGCGAATCCACAATCAGTTTTTATAATCAATAAATAGTGGCTTGTAGTAGCGTCCGGGATTTAGGCAGAATCAACTCACAATGGCCGCTCTTCTTGGAGATAGAGTGCCTGATTTGGGGTGCTGAGTCAGTGACTCAGCTCTTTGTATGAGCTTGTGCTATGAGATGATTCAACAGTGGATTGTAATGCACTGGGTTGAGTAGTCCCAGTCGCATTTAGGTGGGAATATGAATTGGGCCTGGATCATAGTTTATAATCAATCAATAGATTGAGCTTCCAGTGTCAAGGCAGAGTCGCTGCTCTTGGAAATGGAGGTGCTGATTTGGGTAGCTGAGTCAGTGGCTCTACTCCTGGGGTGTGATGCTGCTGGAAGCAGGCTGCAAAGTGTTTCAAAATGCATGCACGTTTGGGGCTGCGTAGTCTTATACTATTATAGGTTAGAGGCATAGCGAATCCACAATCAGTTTTTATAATCAATAAAAAGTGGCTTGTATTAGCGTCCGGGATTTAGGCAGAATCAACTTACAATGGCCGCTCTTCTTGGAGATAGAGTGCCTGATTTGGGTTTCTGAGTCAGTGACTCTGCTCTTTGTATGAGATTGTGCTATGAGATGATTCTGCAGTGGATTTTAATGCACTGGGTTGAGTAGTCCCAGTCGCATTTAGGAGGAAAGTTGAATGGGCCTGGATCATAGTTTATAATCAATCAATAGATTGAGCTTCCACTGTCAAGGCAGAGTCGCTGCTCTTGGAAATGGAGGTGCTGATTTGGGTAGCTGAGTCAGTGGCTCTACTCCTGGGGTGTGATGCTGCTGGAAGCAGGCTGCAAAGTGTTTCAAAATGCATGCACGTTTGGGGCTGCGTAGTCTTATACTATTATAGGTTAGAGCTATAGCGAATCCACAATTAGTTTTTATAATCAATAAATAGTGGCTTGTATTAGCGTCCGGGATTTAGGCAGAATCAACTTACAATGGCCGCTCTTCTTGGAGATAGAGTGCCTGATTTGGGTTGCTGAGTCAGTGACTCTGCTCTTTGTATGAGATTGTGCTATGAGATGATTCTGCAGTGGATTTTACTGCACTGGGTTGAGAAGTCCCAGTCTCATTTAGGAGGGAAGTTGAATGGGCCTGGATCATAGTTTATAATCAACCAATAGATTGAGCTTCCACTGTCAAGGCAGAGTCGCTGCTCTTGGAAATGGAGGTGCTGATTTGGGTAGCTGAATCAGTGGCTCTACTCCTGGGGTGTGATGCTGCTGGAAGCAGGCTGCAAAGTGTTTCAAAATGCAGGCACGTTTGGGGCTGCGTAGTCTTATACTATTATAGGTTAGAGCTATAGCGAATCCACAATTAGTGTTTATAATCAATAAATAGTGGCTTGTACTAGCGTCCGGGATTTAGGCAGAATCAACTTACAATGGCCGCTCTTCTTGGAGATAGAGTGCCTGATTTGGGTTGCTGAGTCAGTGACTCTGCTCTTTGTATGAGATTGTGCTATGAGATTAATCTGCAGTGGATTGTAATGGATTGGGTTGAGTAGTCCCAGTCGCATTTAGGAGGGAAGTTGAATTGGGCCTGGATCATAGTTTATAATCAATCAATAGATTGAGCTTCCAGTGTCAAGGCAGTCTTTGCTCTTGGAAATGGAGGTGCTGATTTGGGTAGCTGAGTCAGTGGCTCTACTCCTCGGGTGTGATACTGCCGGAAGCGAAATGCGAAGTGTTTAGAAATGCAGGCAGGTTTGGGGCTGAGTAGTCGCATAGTATTATAGGTTAAAGGCCTAGCGAATCCACAATCAGTTTTTATATTCAATAAATAGTGGCTTGTATTAGCGTCTGGGATTTCGGCAGAATTAACTTACAATGGCCGCTCTTCTTGGAGATAGAGTGCCTGATTTGGGTTGCTGAGTCAGTGGCTCTGCTCTTTGTATGAGATTGTGCTATGAGATGATTCTGCAGTGGATTGTAATGGACTGGGTTGAGTAGTCCCAGTCGCATTTAGGAGGGAAGTTGAATTGGGCCTGGATCATAGTTTATAATCAATCAATAGATTGAGCTTCCAGTGTCAAGGCAGAGTCGCTGCTCTTGGAAATGGAGGTGCTGATTTGGGTAGCTGAGTCAGTGGCTCTACTCCTGGGGTGTGATGCTGCTGGAAGCAGGCTGGAAAGTGTTTCAAAATGCATGCACGTTTGGGGCTGCGTAGTCTTATACTATTATAGGTTAGAGGTATAGCGAATCCACAATCAGTTTTTATAATCAATAAAAAGTGGCTTGTATTAGCGTCCGGGATTTAGGCAGAATCAACTTACAATGGCCGCTCTTCTTGGAGATAGAGTGCCTGATTTGGGTTTCTGAGTCAGTGACTCTGCTCTTTGTATGAGATTGTGCTATGAGATGATTCTGCAGTGGATTTTAATGCACTGGGTTGAGTAGTCCCAGTCGCATTTAGGAGGAAAGTTGAATGGGCCTGGATCATAGTTTATAATCAATCAATAGATTGAGCTTCCACTGTCAAGGCAGAGTCGCTGCTCTTGGAAATGGAGGTGCTGATTTGGGTAGCTGAGTCAGTGGCTCTACTCCTGGGGTGTGATGCTGCTGGAAGCAGGCTGCAAAGTGTTTCAAAATGCATGCACGTTTGGGGCTGCGTAGTCTTATACTATTGTAGGTTAGAGCTATAGCGAATCCACAATTAGTTTTTATAATCAATAAATAGTGGCTTGTATTAGCGTCCGTGATTTAGGAAGAATCAACTTACAATGGCCGCTCTTCTTGGAGATAGAGTGCCTGATTTGGGTTGCTGAGTCAGTGACTCTGCTCTTTGTATGAGATTGTGCTATGAGATGATTCTGCAGTGGATTTTACTGCACTGGGTTGAGTAGTCCCAGTCTCATTTAGGAGGGAAGTTGAATGGGCCTGGATCATAGTTTATAATCAACCAATAGATTGAGCTTCCACTGTCAAGGCAGAGTCGCTGCTCTTGGAAATGGAGGTGCTGATTTGGGTAGCTGAATCAGTGGCTCTACTCCTGGGGTGTGATGCTGCTGGAAGCAGGCTGCAAAGTGTTTCAAAATGCAGGCACGTTTGGGGCTGCGTAGTCTTATACTATTATAGGTTAGAGCTATAGCGAATCCACAATTAGTGTTTATAATCAATAAATAGTGGCTTGTACTAGCGTCCGGGATTTAGGCAGAATCAACTTACAATGGGCGCTCTTCTTGGAGATAGAGTGCCTGATTTGGATTTCTGAGTCAGTGACTCTGCTCTTTGTATGAGATTGTGCTATGAGATGATTCTGCAGTGGATTTTAATGCACTGGGTTGAGTAGTCCCAGTCGCATTTAGGAGGAAAGTTGAATGGGCCTGGATCATAGTTTATAATCAATCAATAGATTGAGCTTCCACTGTCAAGGCAGAGTCGCTGCTCTTGGAAATGGAGGTGCTGATTTGGGTAGCTGAGTCAGTGGCTCTACTCCTGGGGTGTGATGCTGCTGGAAGCAGGCTGCAAAGTGTTTCAAAATGCATGCACGTTTGGGGCTGCGTAGTCTTATACTATTGTAGGTTAGAGCTATAGCGAATCCACAATTAGTTTTTATAATCAATAAATAGTGGCTTGTATTAGCGTCCGTGATTTAGGAAGAATCAACTTACAATGGCCGCTCTTCTTGGAGATAGAGTGCCTGATTTGGGTTGCTGAGTCAGTGACTCTGCTCTTTGTATGAGATTGTGCTATGAGATGATTCTGCAGTGGATTTTACTGCACTGGGTTGAGTAGTCCCAGTCTCATTTAGGAGGGAAGTTGAATGGGCCTGGATCATAGTTTATAATCAACCAATAGATTGAGCTTCCACTGTCAAGGCAGAGTCGCTGCTCTTGGAAATGGAGGTGCTGATTTGGGTAGCTGAATCAGTGGCTCTACTCCTGGGGTGTGATGCTGCTGGAAGCAGGCTGCAAAGTGTTTCAAAATGCAGGCACGTTTGGGGCTGCGTAGTCTTATACTATTATAGGTTAGAGCTATAGCGAATCCACAATTAGTGTTTATAATCAATAAATAGTGGCTTGTACTAGCGTCCTGGATTTAGGCAGAATCAACTTACAATGGCCGCTCTTCTTGGAGATAGAGTGCCTGATTTGGGTTGCTGAGTCAGTGACTCTGCTCTTTGTATGAGATTGTGCTATGAGATGAATCTGCAGTGGATTGTAATGGATTGGGTTGAGTAGTCCCAGTCGCATTTAGGAGGGAAGTTGAATTGGGCCTGGATCATAGTTTATAATCAATCAATAGATTGAGCTTCCAGTGTCAAGGCAGTCTTTGCTCTTGGAAATGGAGGTGCTGATTTGGGTAGCTGAGTCAGTGGCTCTACTCCTCGGGTGTGATACTGCCGGAAGCGAAATGCGAAGTGTTTAGAAATGCAGGCAGGTTTGGGGCTGTGTAGTCTTATACTATTATAGGTTAGAGGTATAGCGAATCCACAATCAGTTTTTATAATTAATAAATAGTAGCTTGTAGTAGCATCTGGGATTTAGGCAGAATCAACTCACAATGGCCGCTCTTCTTGGAGATAGAGTGCCTGATTTGGGTTGCTGAGTCAGTGACGCCGCTCTTTGTATGAGCTTGTGCTATGAGATGATTCTGCAGTGGATTGTAATGCACTGGGTTGAGTAGTCCCAGTCGCATTTAGGTGGGAATTTGAATTGGGCCTGGATCATAGTTTATAATCAATAAATAGATTGAGCTTCCAGTGTCAAGGCAGAGTAGCTGCTCTTCGAAATGGAGGTGCTGATTTGGGTAGCTGAGTCGGTGGCTCTACTCCTGGGGTGTGATGCTGCTGGAAGCAGGCTGCAAAGTTTTTTCAAAATGCAGGCACGTTTGGGGCTGTGTAGTCTTACACTATTATAGGTTAGAGGTATAGCGAATCCACAATCAGTTTTTATAATCAATAAAAAGTGGCTTGTATTAGCGTCCGGGATTTAGGCAGAATCAACTTACAATGGCCGCTCTTCTTGGAGATAGAGTGCCTGATTTGGGATGCTGAGTCAGTGACTCTGTTCTTTGTATGAGATTGTGCTATGAGATGATTCTGCAGTGGATTGTAATGGACTGGGTTGAGAAGTCCCAGTCGCATTTAGGAGGGAAGTTGAATTGGGCCTGGATCATAGTTTATAATCAATCAATAGATTGAACTTCCAGTGTCAAGGCAGAGTCATTGCTCTTGGAAATGGAGGTGCTGATTTGTGTAGCTGAGTCAGTGGCTCTACTCCTCGGGTGTGATACTGCCGGAAGCGAGATGCGAAGTGTTTCAAAATGCAGGCACTTTTGGGGCTGTGTAGTCTTATACTATTATAGATTAGAGGTATAGCGAATCCACAATCAGTTTTTAAAATCAATAAATAGTGGCTTGTATTAGCGTCCGGGATTTAGGCAGAATCAACTTACAATGGCCGCTCTTCTTGGAGATAGAGTGCCTGATTTGGGTTGCTGAGTCAGTGACGCCGCTCTTTGTATGAGATTGTGCTATGAGATGATTCTGCAGTGGATTGTAATGCACTGGGTTGAGTTGTCCAAGTCGCATTTAGGAGGGAAGTTGAATTGGGCCTGGATCATAGTTTATAATCAATCAATAGATTGAGCTTCCAGTGTCAAGGCAGTCTTTGCTCTTGGAAATGGAGGTGCTGATTTGGGTAGCTGAGTCAGTGGCTCTACTCCTCGGGTGTGATACTGCCGGAAGCGAAATGCGAAGTGTTTAGAAATGCAGGCAGGTTTGGGGCTGAGTAGTCGCATAGTATTATAGGTTAAAGGCCTAGCGAATCCACAATCAGTTTTTATATTCAATAAATAGTGGCTTGTATTAGCGTCCGGGATTTCGGCAGAATTAACTTACAATGGCCGCTCTTCTTGGAGATAGAGTGCCTGATTTGGGATGCTGAGTCAGTGACTCTGCTCTTTGTATGAGATTGTGCTATGAGATGATTCTGCAGTGGATTGTAATGGACTGGGTTGAGTAGTCCCAGTCGCATTTAGGAGGGAAGTTGAATTGGGCCTGGATCATAATTTATAATCAATCAATAGATTGAGCTTCCAGTGTCAAGGCAGAGTCGCTGCTCTTGGAAATGGAGGTGCTGATTTGGGTAGCTGAGTCAGTGGCTCTACTCCTGGGGTGTGATGCTGCTGGAAGCAGGCTGCAAAGTGTTTCAAAATGCAGGCATGTTTGGGGCTGTGTAGTCTTATACTATTATAGGTTAGAGGTATAGCGAATCCACAATCAGTTTTTATAATTAATAAATAGTAGCTTGTAGTAGCATCTGGGATTTAGGCAGAATCAACTCACAATGGCCGCTCTTCTTGGAGATAGAGTGCCTGATTTGGGTTGCTGAGTCAGTGACGCCGCTCTTTGTATGAGCTTGTGCTATGAGATGATTCTGCAGTGGATTGTAATGCACTGGGTTGAGTAGTCCCAGTCGCATTTAGGTGGGAATTTGAATTGGGCCTGGATCATAGTTTATAATCAATAAATAGATTGAGCTTCCAGTGTCAAGGCAGAGTAGCTGCTCTTCGAAATGGAGGTGCTGATTTGGGTAGCTGAGTCAGTGGCTCTACTCCTGGGGTGTGATGCTGCTGGAAGCAGGCTGCAAAGTTTTTTCAAAATGCAGGCACGTTTGGGGCTGTGTAGTCTTACACTATTATAGGTTAGAGGTATAGCGAATCCACAATCAGTTTTTATAATCAATAAAAAGTAGCTTGTATTAGCGTCCGGGATTTAGGCAGAATCAACTTACAATGGCCGCTCTTCTTGGAGATAGAGTGCCTGATTTGGGATGCTGAGTCAGTGACTCTGTTCTTTGTATGAGATTGTGCTATGAGATGATTCTGCAGTGGATTGTAATGGACTGGGTTGAGAAGTCCCAGTCGCATTTAGGAGGGAAGTTGAATTGGGCCTGGATCATAGTTTATAATCAATCAATAGATTGAACTTCCAGTGTCAAGGCAGAGTCATTGCTCTTGGAAATGGAGGTGCTGATTTGGGTAGCTGAGTCAGTGGCTCTACTCCTCGGGTGTGATACTGCCGGAAGCGAGATGCGAAGTGTTTCAAAATGCAGGCACTTTTGGGGCTGTGTAGTCTTATACTATTATAGATTAGAGGTATAGCGAATCCACAATCAGTTTTTAAAATCAATAAATAGTGGCTTGTATTAGCGTCCGGGATTTAGGCAGAATCAACTTACAATGGCCGCTCTTCTTGGAGATAGAGTGCCTGATTTGGGTTGCTGAGTCAGTGACGCCGCTCTTTGTATGAGATTGTGCTATGAGATGATTCTGCAGTGGATTGTAATGCACTGGGTTGAGTTGTCCCAGTCGCATTTAGGAGGGAAGTTGAATTGGGCCTGGATCATAGTTTATAATCAATCAATAGATTGAGCTTCCAGTGTCAAGGCAGAGTTGCTGCTCTTGGAAATGGAGGTGCTGATTTGGGTAGGTGAGTCAGTGGCTCTACTCCTGGGGTGTGATGCTGCTGGAAGCAGGCTGCAAAGTGTTTCAAAATGCAGGCACGTTTGGGGCTGCGTAGTCTTATACTATTATAGGTTAGAGCTATAGCGAATCCACAATTAGTTTTTATAATCAATAAATAGTGGCTTGTATTAGCGTCCGGGATTTAGGCAGAATCAACTTACAATGGCCGCTCTTCTTGGAGATAGAGTGCCTGATTTGGGGTGCTGAGTCAGTGACTCTGCTCTCTGTATGAGATTGTGCTATGAGATGATTCTACAGTGGATTGTAATGGACTGGGTTGCGAAGTCCCAGTCGCATTTAGGAGGGAAGTTGAATTGGGCCTGGATCATAGTTTATAATCAATCAATAGATTGAGCATCCAGTGTCAAGGCAGAGTCCCTGCTCTTGGAAATGGAGGTCTGATTTGGGTAGCTGAGTCAGTGGCTCTACTCCTGGGGTGTGATGCTGCTGGAAGCAAGCTGCAAAGTTTTTCAAAATGCAGGCACGTTTGGGGCTGTGTAGTCTTACACTATTATAGGTTAGAGGTATAGCGAATCCACAATCAGTTTTTATAATCAATAAATAGTGGCTTGTATTAGCGTCCGGGATTTAGGCAGAATCAACTTACAATGGCCACACTTCTTTGAGATAGAGTGCCTGATTTGTGTTCCTGAGTCAGTGACTCTGCTCTTTGTATGAGATTGTGCTATGAGATGATTCTGCAGTGGATTTTAATGCACTGGGTTGAGTTGTCCCAGTCGCATTTAGGAGGGAAGTTGAATTGGGCCTGGATCATAGATTATAATCAATCAATAGATTGAGCTTCCAGTGTCAAGGCAGAGTCGCTGCTCTTGGAAATGGAGGTGCTGATTTGGGTAGCTGAGTCAGTGGCTCTACTCCTGGGGTGTGATGCTGCTGGAAGCAGGCTGCAAAGTGTTTCAAAATGCAGGCACGTTTGGGGCTTTGTAGTCTTATACTATTATAGGTTAGAGGTATAGCGAATCCACAATCAGTTTTTATAATTAATAAATAGTGGCTTGTAGTAGCATCTGGGATTTAGGCAGAATCAACTCACAATGGCCGCTCTTCTTGGAGATAGAGTGCCTGATTTGGGTTGCTGAGTCAGTGACTCTGCTCTTTGTATGAGCTTGTGCTATGAGATGATTCTGCAGTGGATTGTAATTCACTGGTTTGAGTAGTTCCTGTCGCATTGAGGTGGGAAGTTGAATTGGGCCTGGATCAAAGTTTATAATCAATAAATAGATTGAGCTTCCAGTGTCAAGGCAAAGTCATTGCTCTTGGAAATGGAGGTGCTGATTTGGGTAGCTGAGTCAGTGGCTCTACTCCTGGGGTGTGATGCTGCTGGAAGCAGGCTGCAAAGTGTTTGAAAATGCAGGCACGTTTGGGGCTGTGTAGTCTTATACTATTATAGGTTAGAGGTATAGCGAATCCACAATCAGTTTTTATAACCAATAAAAAGTGGCTTGTATTAGCGTCCGGGATTTAGGCAGAATCAACATACAATGGCCGCTCTTCTTGGAGATAGAGTGCCTGATTTGGGTTGCTGAGTCAGTGACTCTGCTCTTTGTATGAGATTGTGCTATGAGATGATTCTCCAGTGGATTGTAATGCACTGGGTTGAGTAGTCCCAGTCGCATTTAGGAGGGAGTTGAATTGGGCCTGGATCATAATATATAATCAATCAATAGATTGAGCTTCCAGTGTCAAGGCAGAGTCGCTGCTCTTGGAAATGGAAGTGCTGATTTGTGTAGCTGAGTCAGTGGCTCTACTCCTGGGGTGTGATGCTGCTGGAAGCAGGCTGCAAAGTGTTTCAAAATGTAGGCACGTTTGGGGCTGCGTAGTATTATACTATTATCGGTTAGAGGTATAGCGAATCCACAACTAGTTTTTATAATCAATAAATAGTGGCTTGTATTAGCGTCCGGGATTTAGGCAGAATCAACTTACAATGGCCGCTCTTCTTGGAGATAGAGTGCCTGATTTGGGTTGCTGAGTGAGTGGCTCTACTCCTCGGGTGTGATACTGCCGGAAGCGAGATACGAAGTGTTTCGAAATGCAGGCAGGTTTGGGGCTGAGTAGTCGCATAGTATTATAGGTTAAAGGCCTAGCTAATCCACAATCAGTTTTTATATTAAATAAATAGTGGCTTGTATTAGCGTCCGGGATTTAGGCAGAATCAACTTACAATGGTCTCTCTTCTTGGAGATAGAGTACCTGATTTGGGTTGTTGAGTCAGTGACTCTGCTCTTTGTATGACATTGTGCTATGAGATGATTCTGCAGTGGATTTTAATGCACTGGGTTGAGTTGTCCCAGTCGCATTTAGGAGGGAAGTTGAATTGGGCCTGGATTAAAGTTTATAATCAATCAATAGATTGAGCTTCCAGTGTCAAGGCAGAGTCGTTGCTCTTGGAAATGGAGGTGCTGATTTGGGGATCTGTGTCAGTGGCTCTACTCCTGGGGTGTGATGCTGCTGGAAGCAGGCTGCAAAATGTTTCAAAATGCAGGCACGTTTGGGGCTGTGTAGTCTTATACTATTATAGGTTAGAGGTATAGCGAATCCACAATCAGTTTTTATAATCAATAGATAGTGGCTTGTATTAGCGTCCGGGATTTAGGTAGAATCAACTCACAATGGCCGCTCTTCTTGGAGATAGAGTGCCTGATTTGGGTTGCTGAGTCAGTGACTCTGCTCTTTGTATGAGCTTGTGCTATGAGATGATTCTGCAGTGGATTGTAATGCACTGGGTTGAGTAGTCCCAGTCGCATTTAGGTGGGAATTTGAATTGGGCCTGGATCATAGTTTATAATCAATAAATAGATTGAGCTTCCAATGTCAAGGCGGAGTCGCTGCTCTTGGAAATGGAGGTGCTGATTTGGGTAGCTGAGTCAGTGGCTCTACCACTGGCGTGTGATGCTGCTGGAAGCAGGCTGCAAAGTGTTTCAAAATGCAGGCACGTTTGGGGCTGTGTAGTCTTTCACTATTATAGGTTAGAGGTATAGCGAATCCACAATCAGTTTTTATAATCAATATCAAGTGGCCTGTATTAGCGTCCGGGATTTAGGCAGAATCAACTTACAATGGCCGCTCTTCTTGGAGATAGAGTGCCTGATTTGGGTTGCTGAGTCAGTGACTCTGCTCTTTGTATGAGCTTGTGCTATGAGATGATTCTGCAGTGGATTGTAATGCACTGGGTTGAGTAGTCCCATTCGCATTTAGGAGGGAAGTTGAATTGGGCCTGGATCATAGTTTATAATCAATCAATAGATTGAGCTTCCAGTGTCAAGGCAGAGTCGCTGCTCTTGGATATGGAGGTGCTGATTTGGGTAGCTGAGTCAGTGGCTCTACTCCTGGGGTGTGATGCTGCTGGAAGCAGGCTGCAAAGTATTTCACAATGCAGGCACGTTTGGGGCTGCGTAGTCTTATACTATTATAGGTTAGAGGTATAGCGAATCCACAACCTGTTTTTATAATCAATAAATAGTGGCTTGTATTAGCGTCCGGGATTTAGGCAGAATCAACTTACAATGGCCATTCTTCTTTGAGATAGAGTGCCTGATTTGTGTTCCTGAGTCAGTGACTCTGCTCTTTGTATGAGATTGTGCTATGAGATGATTCTGCAGTGGATTTGAATGCACTGGGTTGAGTTGTCCCAGTCGCATTTAGGAGGGAAGTTGAATTGGGCCTGGATCATAGTTTATAATCAATCAATAGATTGAGCTTCTAGTGTCAA
Organism: Lissotriton helveticus; assembly: GCF_964261635.1. Taxonomy (NCBI): domain Eukaryota; kingdom Metazoa; phylum Chordata; class Amphibia; order Caudata; family Salamandridae; genus Lissotriton; species Lissotriton helveticus. The sequence goes on along the minus strand of NC_136069.1, from coordinate 1,556,870,683 downwards.
GGCAGAGTCGCTGCTCTTGGAAATGGAGGTGCTGATTTGGGTAGCTGAGTCAGTGGCTCTACTCCTGGGGTGTGATGCTGCTGGAAGCAGGCTGCAAAGTGTTTCAAAATGCAGGCACGTTTGGGGCTTTGTAGTCTTATACTATTATAGGTTAGAGGTATAGCGAATCCACAACCTGTTTTTATAATCAATAAATAGTGGCTTGTATTAGCGTCCGGGATTTAGGCAGAATCAACTTACAATGGCCATTCTTCTTTGAGATAGAGTGCCTGATTTGTGTTCCTGAGTCAGTGACTCTGCTCTTTGTATGAGATTGTGCTATGAGATGATTCTGCAGTGGATTTTAATGTACTTTGTTGAGTTGTCCCAGTCGCATTTAGGAGGGAAGTTGAATTGGGCCTGGATCATAGTTTATAGTCAATCAATAGATTGAGCTTCCAGTGTCAAGGCAGAGTCGCTGCTCTTGAAAACTGGAGGTGCTGATTTGGGTAGCTGAGTCAGTGGCTCTACACCTGGGGTGTGATGCTGCTGGAAGGAGGCTGCAAACTGTTTCAAAATGCAGGCACGTTTGGGGCTGTGTAGTCTTATACTATTATGGATCAGAGGTATAGCGAATCCACAATCAGTTTTTATAATCAATAAATAGTAGCTTGTATTAGCGACTGGGATTTAGGCAGAATCAACTTGCAATGGCCGCTCTTCTTGGAGATAGAGTGCCTGATTTGGGTTGCTGAGTCAGTGACTTTGCTCTTTGTATGAGATTGTGGTATGAGATGATTCTGCAGTGGATTTTAATGCACTGGGTTGAGTTGTACCAGTCGCATTTAGGAGGGAAGTTGAATTGGGCGTGGATAATAGTTTATAATCAATCAATAGATTGAGCTTCCAGGGTCAAGGCAGAGTCGCTGCTCTTGGAAATGGAGGTGCTGATTTGGGTAGCTGAGTCAGTGGCTCTACTCCTGGGGTGTGATGCTGCTGGAAGGAGGCTGCAAAGTGTTTCAAAATGCAGGCACTTTGGGGCTGCGTAGTCTTATACTATTATAGGTTAGAGCTATAGCGAATCCGCAATTAGTTTTTATAATCAATAAATAGTGGCTTGTATTAGCATCCAGGATTTAGGCAGAATCAACTTACAATGGCCGCTCTTCTTGGAAATAGAGTGCCTGATTTGGGTTGCTGAGTCAGTGACTCTGCTCTTTGTATGAGATTGTGCTATGACATGATTCTGCAGTGGATTTTAATGCACTGGGTTGAGTTGTCCCAGTCGCATTTAGGAGGGAAGTTGAATTGGGCCTGGATCATAGTTTATAATCAATCAATAGATTGAGCTTCCAGGGTCAAGGCAGAGTCGCTGCTCTTGGAAATGGAGGTGCTGATTTGGGTAGCTGAGTCAGTGGCTCTACTCCTGGGGTGTGATGCTGCTGGAAGCAGGCTTCAAAGTGTTTCAAAATGAAGGCACGTTTGGGGCTGTGTAGTCTTATACTATTATAGGATAGAGGTATAGCGAATCCACAACCTGTTTTTATAATCAATAAATAGTGGCTTGTATTAGCGTCCGGGATTTAGGCAGAATCAACTTACAATGGCCATTCTTCTTTGAGATAGAGTGCCTGATTTGTGTTCCTGAGTCAGTGACTCTGCTCTTTGTATGAGATTGTGCTATGAGATGATTATGCAGTGGATTTTAATGCACTGGGTTGAGTTGTCCCAGTCGCATTTAGGAGGGAAGTTGAATTGGGCCTGGATCATAGTTTATAATCAATCAATAGATTGAGCTTCTAGTGTCAAGGCAGAGTCGCTGCTCTTGGAAATGGAGGTGCTGATTTGGGTAGCTGAGTCAGTGGCTCTACTCCTGGGGTGTGATGCTGCTGGAAGCAGGCTGCAAAGTGTTTCAAAATGCAGGCACGTTTGGGGCTTTGTAGTCTTATACTATTATAGGTTAGAGGTATAGCGAATCCACAACCTGTTTTTATAATCAATAAATAGTGGCTTGTATTAGCGTCCGGGATTTAGGCAGAATCAACTTACAATGGCCATTCTTCTTTGAGATAAAGTGCCTGATTTGTGTTCCTGAGTCAGTGACTCTGCTCTTTGTATGAGATTGTGCTATGAGATGATTCTGCAGTGGATTTTAATGTACTTGGTTGAGTTGTCCCAGTCGCATTTAGGAGGGAAGTTGAATTGGGCCTGGATCATAGTTTATAGTCAATCAATAGATTGAGCTTCCAGTGTCAAGGCAGAGTCGCTGCTCTTGAAAACTGGAGGTGCTGATTTGGGTAGCTGAGTCAGTGGCTCTACACCTGGGGTGTGATGCTGCTGGAAGGAGGCTGCAAACTGTTTCAAAATGCAGGCACGTTTGGGGCTGTGTAGTCTTATACTATTATGGATCAGAGGTATAGCGAATCCACAATCAGTTTTTATAATCAATAAATAGTAGCTTGTATTAGCGACTGGGATTTAGGCAGAATCAACTTGCAATGGCCGCTCTTCTTGGAGATAGAGTGCCTGATTTGGGTTGCTGAGTCAGTGACTTTGCTCTTTGTATGAGATTGTGGTATGAGATGATTCTGCAGTGGATTTTAATGCACTGGGTTGAGTTGTACCAGTCGCATTTAGGAGGGAAGTTGAATTGGGCCTGGATCATAGTTTATAATCAATCAATAGATTGAGCTTCCAGGGTCAAGGCAGAGTCGCTGCTCTTGGAAATGGAGGTGCTGATTTGGGTAGCTGAGTCAGTGGCTCTACTCCTGGGGTATGATGCTGCTGGAAGGAGGCTGCAAAGTGTTTCAAAATGCAGGCACTTTGGGGCTGCGTAGTCTTATACTATTATAGGTTAGAGCTATAGCGAATCCGCAATTAGTTTTTATAATCAATAAATAGTGGCTTGTATTAGCATCCAGGATTTAGGCAGAATCAACTTACAATGGCCACTCTTCTTGGAAATAGAGTGCCTGATTTGGGTTGCTGAGTCAGTGACTCTGCTCTTTGTATGAGATTGTGCTATGACATGATTCTGCAGTGGATTTTAATGCACTGGGTTGAGTTGTCCCAGTCGCATTTAGGAGGGAAGTTGAATTGGGCCTGGATCATAGTTTATAATCAATCAATAGATTGAGCTTCCAGGGTCAAGGCAGAGTCGCTGCTCTTGGAAATGGAGGTGCTGATTTGGGTAGCTGAGTCAGTGGCTCTACTCCTGGGGTGTGATGCTGCTGGAAGCAGGCTTCAAAGTGTTTCAAAATGAAGGCACGTTTGGGGCTGTGTAGTCTTATACTATTATAGGATAGAGGTATAGCAAATCCACAATCAGTTTTTATAATTAATAAACAGTGGCTTGTAGTAGCATCTGGGATTTAGGCAGAATCAATTCACAATGGCCGCTCTTCTTGGAGATAGAGTGCCTGATTTGGGTTGCTGAGTCAGTGACTCCGCTCTTTGTATGAGCTTGTGCTATGAGATGATTCTGCAGTGGATTGTAATTCACTGGTTTGAGTAGTCCCAGTCGCATTTAGGTGGGAATTTGAATTGAGCCTGGATCATAGTTTATAATCAATAAATAGATTGAGCTTCCAGTGTCAAGGGAGAGTCGCTGCTCTTGGAAATGGAGGTGCTGATTTGGTTGCTGAGTCAGTGGCTCTACTCCTCGGGTGTGTTGCTCCTGGAAGCGGGTTGTGAATTGTTTCGAAATGTATGGAGTTTCGGGGCTGTGTAGTCACATACTATTATATGTTAGAGGTATAGCGAATCCACAATCAGTTTTTATAATCAATAAATAGTGGCTTGTAGTAGTGTCGGGATTTAGGCAGAATCAACTCACAATGTCCGCTCTTCTTGGAGATAGAGTGCCTGATTTGGGGTGCTGAGTCAGTGACTCTGCTCTTTGTATGAGATTGTGCTATGAGATGATTCTGCAGTGGATTGTAATGTACTGGGTTGAGTAGTCCCAGTCGCATTTAGGAGGGAAGTTGAATTGGGCCTGGATCATAGTTTATAATCAATCAATAGATTGAGCTTCCAGTGTCAAGGCAGAGTCACTGCTCTTGGAAATGGAGGTGCTGATTTGGGTAGCTGAGTCAGTGGCTCTATTCCTGGGGTTTGATGCTGCTGGAAGCAGGCTGCAATGTGTTTCAAAATGCAGGCACGTTTGGGGCTGTGTAGTCTTATACTGTTATAGGTTAGAGGTATAGCGAAACCACAATCAGTTTTTATAATCAATAAATAGTGGCTTGTATTAGCTTCCGGTATTTAGGTAGAATCAACTTACAATGACTGCTCTTCTTGGATATATTGTGCCTGATTTGGGTTGCTGAGTCAGTGACGCTGCTCTTTGTATGAGATTGTGCTATGAGATGATTCTGCAGTGGATTGTAATGCACTGGGTTGAGTAGTCCCAGTCGCATTTAGATGGGAAGTTGAATTGGGCCTGGATCATAGTTTATAATCAATAAATAGATTGAGCTTCCAGTTTCAAGGCAGAGTCATTGCTCTTGGAAATGGAGGTGCTGATTTGGGTAGCTGAGTCAGTGGCTCTGCTCCTCGGATTTGATACTGCCGGAAGCGAGATTCGAAGTGTTTCGAAATGCAGGCAGGTTTGGGGCTGAGTAGTCGCATAGTATTATAGGTTAAAGGCCTGGCGAATCCACAATTAGTTTTTATAATCAATAAATAGTTGCTTGTATTAGCGTCCGGGATTTAGGCAGAATCAACTTACAATGGCTGCTCTTCTTGGAGATAGAGTGCCTGATTTGGGTTCCTGAGTCAGTGACTCTCCTGTTTGCATGAGATTGTGCTATGAGATGATTCTTAAGTGGATTGTAATGCACTGGGTTTAGTAGTCCCAGTCGCATTTAGGAGGGAGGTTGAATTGGACTTGGATCATAGTTTATAATCAATCAATAGATTGAGCTTCCAGTGTCAAGGCAGAGTCGCTGCTCTTGGAAATGGAGGTGCTGATTTGGGTAGCTGAGTCAGTGGCTCTACTCCTGGGGTGTGATGCTGCTGGAAGCAGGCTGCAAAGTGCAAAATGCAGGCACGTTTGGGGCTGTGTAGTCTTATACTATTATAGGTTAGAGGTATAGCGAATCCACAATCAGTTTTTATAATCAATCAATAGTGGCTTGTATTAGTGTCCGGGATTTAGGCAGAATCAACTTACAATGGCCGCTCTTCTTGGAGATATTGTGCCTGATTTGGGGTGCTGAGTCAGTGACTCTGCTCTTTGTATGAGATTGTGCTATGAGATAATTCTGCAGTGGATTGTAATGCACTGGGTTGAGTAGTCCCAGTCGCATTTAGATGGGAAGTTGAATGGGGCCTGGATCATAGTTTATAATCAATAAATAGATTGAGCTTCCAGTTTCAAGGCAGAGTCATTGCTCTTGGAAATGGAGGTGCTGATTTGGGTAGCTGAGTCAGTGGCTCTACTCCTCGGATGTGATACTGCCGGAAGCGAGATTCGAAGTGTTTCGAAATGCAGGCAGGTTTGGGGCTGAGTAGTCGCATAGTATTATAGGTTAAAGGCCTGGCGAATCCACAATTAGTTTTTATAATCAATAAATAGTTGCTTGTATTAGCGTCCGGGATTTAGGCAGAATCAACTTACAATGGCCGCTCTTCTTGGAGATAGAGTGCCTGATTTGGGCCGCTGAGTCAGTGACTTTGCTCTTTGTATGAGATTGTGCTATGAGATGATTCTGCCGTGGATTGTAATGCACTGGGTTGAGTAGTCCCAGTCGCATTTAGGAGGGAAGTTGAATTGGGCCTGGATCATAGTTTCTAATCAATCAATAGATTGAGCTTCCAGTGTCAAGGCAGAGTCGCTGCTTTTGGAAATGGAGGTGCTGATTTGGGTAGCTGAGTCAGTGGCTCTACTCCTGGGGTGTGATGCTGCTGGAAGCAGGCTGCAAACTGTTTCAAAATGCAGGCACGTTTGGGGCTGTGTAGTCTTATACTATTATAGGTTAGAGGTATAGCGAATCCACAATCAGTTTTCATAATCAATAGATAGTGGCTTATATTAGCGTCCGGGATTTAGGCAGAATCAACTCACAATGGCCGCTCTTCTTGGAGATAGAGTGCCTGATTTGGGTTGCTGAGTCAGTAACTTTACTCTTTGTATGAGATTGTGCTATGAGATGATTCTGCAGTGGATTGTAATGCACTGGGTTGAGTAGTCCCAGTCGCATTTAGGAGGGAAGTTTAATTGGGCCTGGATCATAGTTTATAATCAATCAATAGATTGAGCTTCCAGTGTCAAGGCAGAGTCGCTGCTCTTGGAAATGGAGGTGCTGATTTGGGTAGCTGAGTCAGTGGCTCTACTCCTGGGGTGTGATGCTGCTGGAAGCAGGCTGCAAAGTGTTTCAAAATGCATGCACGTTTGGGGCTGCGTAGTCTTATACTATTATAGGTTAGAGCTATAGCGAATCCACAATTAGTTTTTATAATCAATAAATAGTGGCTTGTATTAGCGTCCGGGATTTAGGCAGAATCAACTTACAATGGCCGCTCTTCTTGGAGATAGAGTGCCTGATTTGGGTTGCTGAGTCAGTGACTCTGCTCTTTGTATGAGATTGTGCTATGAGATGATTCTGCAGTGGATTTTACTGCACTGGGTTGAGTAGTCCCAGTCTCATTTAGGAGGGAAGTTGAATGGGCCTGGATCATAGTTTATAATCAACCAATAGATTGAGCTTCCAGTGTCAAGGCAGAGTCGCTGCTTTTGGAAATGGAGGTGCTGATTTGGGTAGCTGAGTCAGTGGCTCTACTCCTGGGGTGTGATGCTGCTGGAAGCAGGCTGCAAACTGTTTCAAAATGCAGGCACGTTTGGGGCTGCGTAGTCTTATACTATTATGGATCAGAAGTATAGCGAATCCACAATCAGTTTTTATAATCAATAAATAGTAGCTTGTATTAGCGTCCGGGATTTAGGCAGAATCAACTTACAATGGCCGCTCTTCTTGGAGATAGAGTGCCTGATTTGGGTTGCTGAGTCAGTGACTCTGCTCTTTGTATGAGATTGTGCTATGAGATGATTCTGCAGTGGATTGTAATGGACTGGGTTGAGTAGTCCCAGTCGCATTTAGGAGGGAAGTTGAATTGGGCCTGAATCATAGTTTATAATCAATCAATAGATTGAGCTTCCAGTGTCAAGGCAGAGTCGCTGCTCTTGGAAATAGAGGTGCTGATTTGGGTATCTGAGTCAGTGGCTCTACTCCTCGGGTGAGATACTGCTGGAAGCGAGATGCGAAGTGTTTAAAAAAGCAGGCACGTTTGGAGCTGCGTAGTCTTATACTATTATAGGTTAGAGATATAGTGAATCCACAATTAGTTTTTATAATCAATAAATAGTGGCTTGTATCAGCGTCCGGGATTTAGGCAGAATCAACTTACAATGGCCGCTCTTCTTGGAGATAGAGTGCCTGATTTGGGTTGCCGAGTCAGTGACTCTGCTCTTTGTATGAGATTGTGCTATGAGATGATTCTGCAGTGGATTTTAATGCACTGGGTTGAGTTGTCCCAGTCGCATTTAGGAGGGAAGTTGAATTGGGCCTGGATCATAGTTTATAATCAATTAATAGATTGAGCTTCCAGTGTCAAGGCAGAGTCGCTGCTCTTGGAAATGGAGGTGCTGATTTGGGTAGCTGATGTCAGTGGCTCTACTCCTGGTGTCAAGTTCCGCCTTGCCGCGCCGCCTAATCTATAAGAGACTACGACTTCCATGAGCCTTTGCTGCAGGAAGTATAAGGTTGGAAGAGACAGGAGGGAAGTTGCGCGTAATTTTGAGTCCTTTGTTTGTGTTCCTGAAGAAACGCTGGCTGTCGTCAGCGTTGCGCTGCTCAACACGGAGGAGATTCTTCGTTTTCCGAAATACCCGATCAACCGTGAGGTATTCTTGTTTGCAGGTGATCTGCTGGGAGCCGTTGCTCGCGGTACTGTAACTCTTGTTTTAGTACATGTCCTCCGATTGTAGCAATGGAGACGCATCGCTGATGCGTGAATACTTTTGGGGCATTGTAGTGAGTCCCGCGGAACAAAGCGGCAGGTCGCTGTTTGTTGCCGTTTAAGTATTGGTTACACCGAAGGTGATTTTGGGGAAGCAAGAGCAGCGGAGCAATGTAGGGCTCTACATGTTGCCGTGTGCTACGCTAAAGCTTATTACCGGAGCAGTGTGGTGGACGCATCTACCTGCTACCGGCTGGTGGTGTTAACTGTTTTGTATGACAAACGGAGCGTAGTGGTGGTCGCAATCACACGTTGCCGAGTTGTCTTTATTTGTCTTCTCAAGATAAGGAGTAGGAGTGGATAAACATCGTGAACCTCCTAGGTTGTGGATTTATTCAGGGCGCCCTGAAAAGAAGATAACAGACATTTGATTTGAGTGATAATAGAGTGTTTTTCTCTAAACTTGAATATGAAAATAAATAACACCGGGGAATGAACTATGCACTATTCTAAAGTGAAGTAACTTACAGATTTCAAAAGGGTCATGATAAAGTTCAGTTCCTCATTATATGGTGTGTATCTGTGGATGAGTCGAGGCAATTAAGATTTGCGTAGGTGTTTGACATGATTAACCAGTGTGTTCTTGGTTACAGGAAACAGGACTAGTTCTATCTTGTAGTGGATGGAGGAATAAGTACAGCCCTATAAGGTATTACAGTTCTAGTGAGAATTCTTGAGTGTAGTCTTGGTTCTTGTACATTGTATATAACAGTTTATGCTCTGTCATTTCAGATCCCTTGTCCCTGCTGACCCTTTCCCTTCCCCGGTCTCTTCTCTATTATTATCCCTCGCCTGATGGTTCGAACCCCCTGTGAGTACATTCAGGGTGTTGGTAACATCGTGAAGGGGACCCCTTTGTTCATCGTTTGAATCCTGCGAGGCGGGCCCTGACACCTGGGGTGTGATGCTGCTGGAAGCATGCTTCAAAGTGTTTCAAAATGCAGGCACGTTTGGGGCTGTGTAGTGTTATACTATTATAGGTTAGAGGTATAGCGAATCCACAATCAGTTTTTATAATTAATAAATAGTGGCTTGTAGTAGCATCTGGGATTTAGGCAGAATCAACTCACAATGGCCGCTCTTCTTGGAGATAGAGTGTCTGATCTGGGTTGCTGAGTCAGTGACTCCGCTCTTTGTATGAGCTTGTGCTATGAGATGATTCTGCAGTGGATTGTAATGCACTGGGTTGAGTAGTCCCAGTCACATTTAGGTGGGAATTTGAATTAGGCCTGGATCATAGTTTATAATCAATAAATAGATTGAGCTTCCAGTGTCAAGGGAGAGTCGCTGCTCTTGGAAATGGAGGTGCTGATTTGGGTAGCTGAGTCAGTGGCTCTACTCCTCTGGTGTGTTGCTCCTGGAAGCGGGTTGTGAATTGTTTCGAAATGTAGGGAGTTTCGGGGCTGTGTAGTCACATACTATTATATGTTAGAGGTATAGCGAATCCACAATCAGTTTTTATAATCATTAAATAGTGGCTTGTAGTAGCGTCCGGGATTTAGGCAGAATCAACTCACAATGGCCGCTCTTCTTGGAGATAGAGTGGCCGATTTGCGTTGCTGAGTCAGTGACTCTGCTCTTTGTATGAGATTTTGCTATGAGATGATTCTGCAGTGGATTGTAATGTACTGGGTTGAGTAGTCCCAGTCGCATTTAGGAGGGAAGTTGAATTGGGCCTGGATCATAGTTTATAATCAATCAATAGATTGAGCTTCCAGTGTCATGGCAGAGTCACTGCTCTTGGAAATGGATTTGCTGATTTGGGTAGCTGAGTCAGTGGCTCTACACCTGGGGAGTGATGCTGCTGGAAGCAGGCTGCAAAGTGTTTCAAAATGCAGGCACGTTTGGGGCTGTGTAGTCTTATACTATTATAGATTAGAGGTATAGCGAATCCACAATCAGTTTTTATAATCAATAAATAGTGGCTTGTATTAGCGCCCGGGATTTAGGCAGAATCAACTTACAATGGCCGCTCTTCTTGGAGATAGAGTACCTGATTTGGGTTGCTGAGTCAGTGACTCTGCTCTTTGTATGACATTGTGCTATGAGATGATTCTGCAGTGGATTTTAATGCACTGGGTTGAGTTGTCCCAGTCGCATTTAGATGGGAAGTTAAATTGGGCCTGGATCATAGTTTATAATCAATAAATAGATTGAGCTTCCAGTGTCAAGGCAGAATCGCTGCTCTTGGAAATGGAGGTGCTGATTTGGGTAGCTGCGTCAGTGGCTCTACTCCTGGGGTGTGATGCTGCTGGAAGCAGGCTGCAAACTGTTTCAAAATGCAGGCGCGTTTGGGGCTGTGTAGTCTTATACTATTATAGGTTAGAGGTATAGCGAATCCACAATCAGTTTTTATAATCAATAGATAGTGGCTTGTATTAGCGTCCGGGATTTAGGCAGAATAAACTCACAATGGCCGCTCTTCTTGGAAATAGAGTGCCTGATTTGGGTTGCTGAGTCAGTGACTCTGCTCTTTGTATGAGATTGTGCTATGAGATGATTCTGCAGTGGATTTTGATGCACTGGGTTGAGTAGTCCAAGTCGCATTTAGGAGGGAAGTTGAATTGGGCCTGGATCATAGTTTATAATCAATCAATAGATTGAGCTTCCAGTGTCAAGGCAGAGTCGCTGCTCTTGGAAATGGAGGTGCTGATTTGGGTAGCTGAAGTCAGTGGCTCTACTCCTGGGGTGTGATGCTGCTGGAAGCAGGCTTCAAAGTGTTTCAAAATGTAGGTACGTTTGAGGCTGTGTAGTCTTATACTATTATAGGTTAGAGGTATAGCGAATCCACAATCAGTTTTTATAATTAATAAATAGTGACTTGTAGTAGCATCTGGGATTTAGGCAGAATCTACTCACAATGGCCGCTCTTCTTGGAGATAGAGTGCCTGATTTGGGTTGCTGAGTCAGTGACTTTGCTCTTTGTATGAGATTGTGGTATGAGATGATTCTGCAGTGGATTTTAATGCACTGGGTTGAGTTGTACCAGTCGCATTTAGGAGGGAAGTTGAATTGGGCCTGGATCATAGTTTATAATCAATCAATAGATTGAGCTTCCAGGGTCAAGGCAGAGTCGCTGCTCTTGGAAATGGAGGTGCTGATTTGGGTAGCTGAGTCAGTGGCTCTACTCCTGGGGTGTGATGCTGCTGGAAGGAGGCTGCAAAGTGTTTCAAAATGCAGGCACATTGGGGCTGGGTAGTCTTATACTATTATAGGTTAGAGCTATAGCGAATCCGCAATTAGTTTTTATAATCAATAAATAGTGGCTTGTATTAGCATCCAGGATTTAGGCAGAATCAACTTACAATGGCCACTCTTCTTGGAAATAGAGTGCCTGATTTGGGTTGCTGAGTCAGTGACTCTGCTCTTTGTATGAGATTGTGCTATGACATGATTCTGCAGTGGATTTTAATGCACTGGGTTGAGTTGTCCCAGTCGCATTTAGGAGGGAAGTTGAATTGGGCCTGGATCATAGTTTATAATCAATCAATAGATTGAGCTTCCAGGGTCAAGGCAGAGTCGCTGATCTTGGAAATGGAGGTGCTGATTTGGGTAGCTGAGTCAGTGGCTCTACTCCTGGGGTGTGATGCTGCTGGAAGCAGGCTTCAAAGTGTTTCAAAATGAAGGCACGTTTGGGGCTGTGTAGTCTTATACTATTATAGGATAGAGGTATAGCAAATCCACAATCAGTTTTTATAATTAATAAACAGTGGCTTGTAGTAGCATCTGGGATTTAGGCAGAATCAACTCACAATGGCCGCTCTTCTTGGAGATAGAGTGCCTGATTTGGGTTGCTGAGTCAGTGACTCCGCTCTTTGTATGAGCTTGTGCTATGAGATGATTCTGCAGTGGATTCTAATTCACTGGTTTGAGTAGTCCCAGTCGCATTTAGGTGGGAATTTGAATTGAGCCTGGATCATAGTTTATAATCAATAAATAGATTGAGCTTCCAGTGTCAAGGGAGAGTCGCTGCTCTTGGAAATGGAGGTGCTGATTTGGTTGCTGAGTCAGTGGCTCTACTCCTCGGGTGTGTTGCTCCTGGAAGCGGGTTGTGAATTGTTTTGAAATGTATGGAGTTTCGGGGCTGTGTAGTCACATACTATTATATGTTAGAGGTATAGCGAATCCACAATCAGTTTTTATAATCAATAAATAGTGGCTTGTAGTAGTGTCGGGATTTAGGCAGAATCAACTCACAATGGCCGCTCTTCTTGGAGATAGAGTGCCTGATTTGGGGTGCTGAGTCAGTGACTCTGCTCTTTGTATGAGATTGTGCTATGAGATGATTCTGCAGTGGATTGTAATGTACTGGGTTGAGTAGTCCCAGTCGCATTTAGGAGGGAAGTTGAATTGGGCCTGGATCATAGTTTATAATCAATCAATAGATTGAGCTTCCAGTGTCAAGGCAGAGTCACTGCTCTTGGAAATGGAGGTGCTGATTTGGGTAGCTGAGTCAGTGGCTCTATTCCTGGGGTTTGATGCTGCTGGAAGCAGGCTGCAATGTGTTTCAAAATGCAGGCACGTTTGGGGCTGTGTAGTCTTATACTGTTATAGGTTAGAGGTATAGGGAATCCACAATCAGTTTTTATAATCAATAAATAGTGGCTTGTATTAGCTTCCGGTATTTAGGTAGAATCAACTTACAATGACTGCTCTTCTTGGATATATTGTGCCTGATTTGGGTTGCTGAGTCAGTGACGCTGCTCTTTGTATGAGATTGTGCTATGAGATGATTCTGCAGTGGATTGTAATGCACTGGGTTGAGTAGTCCCAGTCGCATTTAGATGGGAAGTTGAATTGGGCCTGGATCATAGTTTATAATCAATAATTAGATTGAGCTTCCAGTTTCAAGGCAGAGTCATTGCTCTTGGAAATGGAGGTGCTGATTTGGGTAGCTGAGTCAGTGGCTCTGCTCCTCGGATGTGATACTGCCGGAAGCGAGATGCGAAGTGTTTCGAAATGCAGGCAGGTTTGGGGCTGAGTAGTCGCATAGTATTATAGGTTAAAGGCCTAGCGAATCCACAATTAGTTTTTATAATCAATAAATAGTTGCTTGTATTAGCGTCCGGGATTTTGGCAGAATCAACTTACAATGGCTGCTCTGCTTGGAGATAGAGTGCCTGATTTGGGTTCCTGAGTCAGTGACTCTCCTGTTTGCATGAGATTGTGCTATGAGATGATTCTTAAGTGGATTGTAATGCACTGGGTTTAGTAGTCCCAGTCGCATTTAGGAGGGAGGTTGAATTGGACTTGGATCATAGTTTATAATCAATCAATAGATTGAGCTTCCAGTGTCAAGGCAGAGTCGCTGCTCTTGGAAATGGAGGTGCTGATTTGGGTAGCTGAGTCAGTGGCTCTACTCCTGGGGTGTGATGCTGCTGGAAGCAGGCTGCAAAGTGCAAAATGCAGGCACGTTTGGGGCTGTGTAGTCTTATACTATTATAGGTTAGAGGTATAGCGAATCCACAATCAGTTTTTATAATCAATCAATAGTGGCTTGTATTACTGTCCGGGATTTAGGCAGAATCAACTTACAATGGCCGCTCTTCTTGGAGATATTGTGCCTGATTTGGGGTGCTGAGTCAGTGACTCTGCTCTTTGTATGAGATTGTGCTATGAGATAATTCTGCAGTGGATTGTAATGCACTGGGTTGAGTAGTCCCAGTCGCATTTAGATGGGAAGTTGAATGGGGCCTGGATCATAGTTTATAATCAATAAATAGATTGAGCTTCCAGTTTCAAGGCAGAGTCATTGCTCTTGGAAATGGAGGTGCTGATTTGGGTAGCTGAGTCAGTGGCTCTACTCCTCGGATGTGATACTGCCGGAAGCGAGATGCGAAGTGTTTCGAAATGCAGGCAGGTTTGGGGCTGAGTAGTCGCATAGTATTATAGGTTAAAGGCCTGGCGAATCCACAATTAGTTTTTATAATCAATAAATAGTTGCTTGTATTAGCGTCCGGGATTTAGGCAGAATCAACTTACAATGGCCGCTCTTCTTGGAGATAGAGTGCCTGATTTGGGCCGCTGAGTCAGTGACTTTGCTCTTTGTATGAGATTGTGCTATGAGATGATTCTGCCGTGGATTGTAATGCACTGGGTTGAGTAGTCCCAGTCGCATTTAGGAGGGAAGTTGAATTGGGCCTGGATCATAGTTTCTAATCAATCAATAGATTGAGCTTCCAGTGTCAAGGCAGAGTCGCTGCTTTTGGAAATGGAGGTGCTGATTTGGGTAGCTGAGTCAGTGGCTCTACTCCTGGGGTGTGATGCTGCTGGAAGCAGGCTGCAAACTGTTTCAAAATGCAGGCACGTTTGGGGCTGTGTAGTCTTATACTATTATAGGTTAGAGGTATAGCGAATCCACAATCAGTTTTCATAATCAATAGATAGTGGCTTATATTAGCGTCCGGGATTTAGGCAGAATCAACTCACAATGGCCGCTCTTCTTGGAGATAGAGTGCCTGATTTGGGTTGCTGAGTCAGTAACTCTACTCTTTGTATGAGATTGTGCTATGAGATGATTCTGCAGTGGATTGTAATGCACTGGGTTGAGTAGTCCCAGTCGCATTTAGGAGGGAAGTTTAATTGGGCCTGGATCATAGTTTATAATCAATCAATAGATTGAGCTTCCAGTGTCAAGGCAGAGTCGCTGCTCTTGGAAATGGAGGTGCTGATTTGGGTAGCTGAGTCAGTGGCTCTACTCCTGGGGTGTGATGCTGCTGGAAGCAGGCTGCAAAGTGTTTCAAAATGCATGCACGTTTGGGGCTGCGTAGTCTTATACTATTATAGGTTAGAGCTATAGCGAATCCACAATTAGTTTTTATAATCAATAAATAGTGGCTTGTATTAGCGTCCGGGATTTAGGCAGAATCAACTTACAATGGCCGCTCTTCTTGGAGATAGAGTGCCTGATTTGGGTTGCTGAGTCAGTGACTCTGCTCTTTGTATGAGATTGTGCTATGAGATGATTCTGCAGTGGATTTTACTGCACTGGGTTGAGTAGTCCCAGTCTCATTTAGGAGGGAAGTTGAATGGGCCTGGATCATAGTTTATAATCAACCAATAGATTGAGCTTCCAGTGTCAAGGCAGAGTCGCTGCTTTTGGAAATGGAGGTGCTGATTTGGGTAGCTGAGTCAGTGGCTCTACTCCTGGGGTGTGATGCTGCTGGAAGCAGGCTGCAAACTGTTTCAAAATGCAGGCACGTTTGGGGCTGCGTAGTCTTATACTATTATGGATCAAAAGTATAGCGAATCCACAATCAGTTTTTATAATCAATAAATAGTAGCTTGTATTAGCGTCCGGGATTTAGGCAGAATCAACTTACAATGGCGCTCTTCTTGGAGATAGAGTGCCTGATTTGGGTTGCTGAGTCAGTGACTCTGCTCTTTGTATGAGATTGTGCTATGAGATGATTCTGCAGTGGATTGTAATGGACTGGGTTGAGTAGTCCCAGTCGCATTTAGGAGGGAAGTTGAATTGGGCCTGAATCATAGTTTATAATCAATCAATAGATTGAGCTTCCAGTGTCAAGGCAGAGTCGCTGCTCTTGGAAATAGAGGTGCTGATTTGGGTATCTGAGTCAGTGGCTCTACTCCTCGGGTGAGATACTGCTGGAAGCGAGATGCGAAGTGTTTAAAAAAGCAGGCACGTTTGGAGCTGCGTAGTCTTATACTATTATAGGTTAGAGATATAGTGAATCCACAATTAGTTTTTATAATCAATAAATAGTGGCTTGTATCAGCGTCCGGGATTTAGGCAGAATCAACTTACAATGGCCGCTCTTCTTGGAGATAGAGTGCCTGATTTGGGTTGCTGAGTCAGTGACTCTGCTCTTTGTATGAGATTGTGCTATGAGATGATTCTGCAGTGGATTTTAATGCACTGGGTTGAGTTGTCCCAGTCGCATTTAGGAGGGAAGTTGAATTGGGCCTGGATCATAGTTTATAATCAATTAATAGATTGAGCTTCCAGTGTCAAGGCAGAGTCGCTGCTCTTGGAAATGGAGGTGCTGATTTGGGTAGCTGATGTCAGTGGCTCTACTCCTGGTGTCAAGTTCTGCCTTGCCGCGCCGCCTAATCTATAAGAGACTACGACTTCCATGAGCCTTTGCTGCAGGAAGTATAAGGTTGGAAGAGACAGGAGGGAAGTTGCGCGTAATTTTGAGTCCTTTGTTTGTGTTCCTGAAGAAACGCTGGCTGTCGTCAGCGTTGCGCTGCTCAACACGGAGGAGATTCTTCGTTTTCCGAAATACCCGATCAACCGTGAGGTATTCTTGTTTGCAGGTGATCTGCTGGGAGCCGTTGCTCGCGGTACTGTAACTCTTGTTTTATTACATGTCCTCCGATTGTAGCAATGGAGACGCATCGCTGATGCGTGAATACTTTTGGGGCATTGTAGTGAGTCCCGCGGAACAAAGCGGCAGGTCGCTGTTTGTTGCCGTTTAAGTATTGGTTACACCGAAGGTGATTTTGGGGAAGCAAGAGCAGCGGAGCATTGTAGGGCTCTACATGTTGCCGTGTGCTACGCTAAAGCTTATTACCGGAGCAGTGTGGTGGACGCATCTACCTGCTACCGGCTGGTGGTGTTAACTGTTTTGTATGACAAACGGAGCGTAGTGGTGGTCGCAATCACACGTTGCCGAGTTGTCTTTATTTGTCTTCGCAAGATAAGGAGTAGGAGTGGATAAACATCGTGAACCTCCTAGGTTGTGGATTTATTCAGGGCGCCCTGAAAAGAAGATAACAGACATTTGATTTGAGTGATAATAGAGTGTTTTTCTCTAAACTTGAATATGAAAATAAATAACACCGGGGAATGAACTATGCACTATTCTAAAGTGAAGTAACTTACAGATTTCAAAAGGGTCATGATAAAGTTCAGTTCCTCATTATATGGTGTGTATCTGTGGATGAGTCGAGGCAATTAAGATTTGCGTAGGTGTTTGACATGATTAACCAGTGTGTTCTTGGTTACAGGAAACAGGACTAGTTCTATCTTGTAGTGGATGGAGGAATAAGTACAGCCCTATAAGGTATTACAGTTCTAGTGAGAATTCTTGAGTGTAGTCTTGGTTCTTGTACATTGTATATAACAGTTTATGCTCTGTCATTTCAGATCCCTTGTCCCTGCTGACCCTTTCCCTTCCCCGGTCTCTTCTCTATTATTATCCCTCGCCTGATGGTTCGAACCCCCTGTGAGTACATTCAGGGTGTTGGTAACATCGTGAAGTGGACCCCTTTGTTCATCGTTTGAATCCTGCGAGGCGGGCCCTGACACCTGGGGTGTGATGCTGCTGGAAGCATGCTTCAAAGTGTTTCAAAATGCAGGCACGTTTGGGGCTGTGTAGTGTTATACTATTATAGGTTAGAGGTATAGCGAATCCACAATCAGTTTTTATAATTAATAAATAGTGGCTTGTAGTAGCATCTGGGATTTAGGCAGAATCAACTCACAATGGCCGCTCTTCTTGGAGATAGAGTGTCTGATCTGGGTTGCTGAGTCAGTGACTCCGCTCTTTGTATGAGCTTGTGCTATGAGATGATTCTGCAGTGGATTGTAATGCACTGGGTTGAGTAGTCCCAGTCACATTTAGGTGGGAATTTGAATTAGGCCTGGATCATAGTTTATAATCAATAAATAGATTGAGCTTCCAGTGTCAAGGGAGAGTCGCTGCTCTTGGAAATGGAGGTGCTGATTTGGGTAGCTGAGTCAGTGGCTCTACTCCTCTGGTGTGTTGCTCCTGGAAGCGGGTTGTGAATTGTTTCGAAATGTAGGGAGTTTCGGGGCTGTGTAGTCACATACTATTATATGTTAGAGGTATAGCGAATCCACAATCAGTTTTTATAATCATTAAATAGTGGCTTGTAGTAGCGTCCGGGATTTAGGCAGAATCAACTCACAATGGCCGCTCTTCTTGGAGATAGAGTGGCCGATTTGCGTTGCTGAGTCAGTGACTCTGCTCTTTGTATGAGATTGTGCTATGAGATGATTCTGCAGTGGATTGTAATGTACTGGGTTGAGTAGTCCCAGTCGCATTTAGGAGGGAAGTTGAATTGGGCCTGGATCATAGTTTATAATCAATCAATAGATTGAGTTTCCAGTGTCATGGCAGAGTCACTGCTCTTGGAAATGGATTTGCTGATTTGTGTAGCTGAGTCAGTGGCTCTACACCTGGGGAGTGATGCTGCTGGAAGCAGGCTGCAAAGTGTTTCAAAATGCAGGCACGTTTGGGGCTGTGTAGTCTTATACTATTATAGATTAGAGGTATAGCGAATCCACAATCAGTTTTTATAATCAATAAATAGTGGCTTGTATTAGCGCCCGGGATTTAGGCAGAATCAACTTACAATGGCCGCTCTACTTGGAGATAGAGTACCTGATTTGGGTTGCTGAGTCAGTGACTCTGCTATTTGTATGACATTGTGCTATGAGATGATTCTGCAGTGGATTTTAATGCACTGGGTTGAGTTGTCCCAGTCGCATTTAGATGGGAAGTTAAATTGGGCCTGGATCATAGTTTATAATCAATAAATAGATTGAGCTTCCAGTGTCAAGGCAGAATCGCTGCTCTTGGAAATGGAGGTGCTGATTTGGGTAGCTGCGTCAGTGGCTCTACTCCTGGGGTGTGATGCTGCTGGAAGCAGGCTGCAAACTGTTTCAAAATGCAGGCGCGTTTGGGGCTGTGTAGTCTTATACTATTATAGGTTAGAGGTATAGCGAATCCACAATCAGTTTTTATAATCAATAGATAGTGGCTTGTATTAGCGTCCGGGATTTAGGCAGAATAAACTCACAATGGCCGCTCTTCTTGGAAATAGAGTGCCTGATTTGGGTTGCTGAGTCAGTGACTCTGCTCTTTGTATGAGCTTGTGCTATGAGATGATTCTGCAGTGGATTGTAATGCACTGGGTTGAGTAGTCCCAGTCGCATTTAGGTGGGAATTTGAATTGGGCCTGGATCATAGTTTATAATCAATCAATAGATTGAGCTTCCAATGTGTAACGCCAGGATAATTTGCCCTATTTTGATTATTGATGACTAATAGTCCACTGCCATCTCAGTATATAACTTTTCCTTTATTTTAGCCTATTTGTAGGATTTTGCCTATTGGCTTTGGCATGTCATCTCAGTATATTGCTATGAATCCTCTATTTCAGCCTATTTGTAGGTTTGCCTATTGGCTTTGGCATGATTCTGTGCCTTCATTGCCTCTTTTCGGGCCTAAAGGCCTAAACTAGAGAGTAGCCATCTTTGTCTTACCTCTGCTGACTGAGGTGCTTGCAGAGCAAAGGTAATATTTATAGTTAAGCCTGTTGTTCACTTGTTAGAAACCGGTGAGGACGGGCCCTTTATCGAAGGAATGTGTTTTTCCTGGGCTCTAGACTCAACTACAGATGGCCACTGTGGTAGAGCAGAGGGCGCAGGACTTGGCACAGGAATTCGGTGGGTGGCCGGGGTGCTTGCTGGAAATTTCCATGAGTAGAGAGCACTCTATATTATCAAAGTGCAGAGAGGCGGAGTGTTCAGAAAGCTTTTGGAAGAGAAGAGAGCTGTCAGATGGATTTTGGGAGTGAAGAGAACGGTCAGAAGGCTTTTGCAGTTGCAGAGTGAGGTCAGATGGTTTTTGGAAGTGAAGAGAACCGTCAGATGGATTTTGGAAGCTGAAGCAGTCAGCCAGAAGGATTTTAGAACTGGAGAGAACAGTCAGATAGTTCTTGGAATGGAAGAAGCCAGTTGGTTTGCAGAGCTGGAGCTGAGAGCTGGAGCTTTTGGAGTAATTGAACCAGTGGAGTGAAGTTAGCACGTTGGTGATGGTGCAGAAGGAGAGAGCCTTGATTCCACCAGAGAGAGAGAGAAACAGACAGCAGCCGTTGGTGGTGATGCCATGGTGATGGAAAGAGTCCTAGTTCCACCAGAGAGGGACAGAGAGTTGGACCCTTCTTAATAGGGTGAGGTATTCTTATCTAATTTGCATAATGTAGTTATTCACTCCTTTTTGCTTCCTAGGTTATGTTGCATTTATAATTTCCTACTGTATTGCTTATACATATATCATTGTTATAATGTTTTGTCATTCTATTCTAATGTTAAATAAAGGGACCCCAGTTGCATATTTGAGTGTTGTTTCCATGACAGGACTAACCTTTCTTTTCAACCAGGTGCTGTCGTAAAGAAGGATGGGTGATTCCCTTTTTACAGGTAACTGAGAAATGAAAGACTGGGTGGTTTAATGCAGGAGAGAACTCCCAAATTACATAATTAGACAGCTCCTATCTAAATTAAGAATAGTAAATATCGTCGGTGCACCTTAGGTGTACTGCCGACCCCTATATAATACCCCACTGGGGGACAACAGGTTCACCAGTGGGAAGCATAGATGATATTGATCCTAAGAGTTAGGGAATAAGTTGCCGAACTATAAACGAGGAATAGTTGCCGAACTATAAACGAGGAATAGTTGCCGAACTATAAACGAGGAATAGTTGCCGAACTATAAACGAGGAATAGTTGCCGAACTATAAGCGAGGAATAGTTGCCGAACTATAAACGAGGAATAGTTGCCGAACTATAAACAAGGATTAGTTGCCGAACTATAAACGAGGAATAGTTGCAGAACTATAAACGAGGAATAGTTGCCGTACTATAAGCGAGGAATAGTTGCCGAACTATAAACGAGGAATAGTTGCCGAACTATAAACGAGGAATAAGTCGCCGGACGGTAAACGAGGATAATAATAATTAAATAAGTCGCCGGACGTAAAACGAGGAGCTGCCCTCCGACGCAAGAGGGGGTAGGTTGGCCCAGGTTGGATTGCCGTGGGGCTATAAAGTAAAGATCATAGGATATAAGACATGGAATTCCTTAGATGTTAGCTATATCTCTAATTGTACAGGCTTGTAAATAGCTAATAATCACCTTCTCAGGCAAATCCTCCATATATCTTGTAAATAATGGCCTGAGAAGAGTGTGTTTGCGTGACGGCTGAGGTAGCCACGATTGATGAGCTACCTATTCTAAAAATACAGTCGTTACACAGTGTCAAGGCAGATTCGCTGCTCTTGGAAATGGAGGTGCTGATTTGGGTAGCTGAGTCAGTGGCTCTACTCCTGGGGTGTGATGCTGCTGGAAGCAGGCTGCAAACTGTTCAAAATGCAGGCACGTTTGGGGCTGTGTAGTCTTATACTATTATAGGTTAGAGGTATAGCGAATCCACAATCAGTTTTTATACCCAATAAAAAGTGGCTTGTATTAGCGTCTGGGATTTAGGCAGACTCAACTTACAATGGCCGCTCTTCTTGGGGATAGAGTGCCTGATTTGGGTTGCTGAGTCAGTGACTCTGCTCTTTGTATGAGATTGTGCTATGAGATGATTCTGCAGTGGATTGTAATGCACTGGGTTGAGTAGTCCCAGTCGCATTTAGGAGGGAGTTGAATTGGGCCTGGATCATAGTATTTAATCAATCAATAGATTGAGCTTCCAGTGTCAAGGCAGAGTCGCTGCTCTTGGAAATGGAAGTGCTGATTTGGTTAGCTGAGTCAGTGGCTCTACTCCTGGGGTGTGATGCTGCTGGAAGCAGGCTGCAAAGTGTTTCAAAATGCAGGCACGTTTGGGGCTGCGTAGTATTATACTATAATCGGTTAGAGGTATAGCAAATCCACAACTAGTTTTTATAATCAATAAATATTGGCTTGTATTAGCATCCGGGATTTAGGCAGAATCAACTTACAATGGCCGCTCTTCTTGGAGATAGAGTGCCTTATTTGGGTTGCTGAGTCAGTGACTCTGCTCTTTGTATGAGATTGTGCTATGAGATGATTCTGCAGTGGATTGTAATGCACTGGGTTGAGTAGTCCCAGTCACATTCAGGAGGGAAGTTGAATTGAGCCTGGATCATAGTTTATAATCAATCAATAGATTGAGCTTCCAGTGTCAAGGCAGAGTCGCTGCTCTTGGAAATGGAGGTGCTGATTTGGGTAGCTGAGTCAGTGGCTCTACTCCTGGGGTGTGATGCTGCTGGAAGCAGGCTGCAAACTGTTTTAAAATGCAGGCACGTTTGGGGATGTGTAGTCTTATACTATTATAGGTTAGAGGTATAGCGAATCCACAATCAGTTTTTATAACCAATAAAAAGTGGCTTGTATTAGCGTCCTGGATTTAGGCAGAATCAACTTACAATGGCCGCTCTTCTTGGAGATAGAGTGCCTGATTTGGGTTGCTGAGTCAGTGACTCTGCTCTTTGCATGAGATTGTGCTATGAGATGATTCTGCAGTGGATTGTAATGCACTGGGTTGAGTAGTCCCAGTCGCATTTAGGAGGGAAGTTGAATTGAGCCTGGATCATAGTTTATAATCAATCAATAGATTGAGCTTCCAGTGTCAAGGCAGAGTCGCTGCTCTTGGAAATGGAGGTGCTGATTTGGGTAGCTGAGTCAGTGGCTCTACTCCTGGGGTGTGATGCTGCTGGAAGCAGGCTGCAAACTGTTTTAAAATGCAGGCACGTTTGGGGATGTGTAGTCTTATACTATTATAGGTTAGAGGTATAGCGAATCCACAATCAGTTTTTATAACCAATAAAAAGTGGCTTGTATTAGCGTCCTGGATTTAGGCAGAATCAACTTACAATGGCCGCTCTTCTTGGAGATAGAGTGCCTGATTTGGGTTGCTGAGTCAGTGACTCTGCTCTTTGCATGAGATTGTGCTATGAGATGATTCTGCAGTGGATTGTAATGCACTGGGTTGAGTAGTCCCAGTCGCATTTAGGAGGGAAGTTAAATTTAGCCTGGATCATAGTTTATAATCAATCAATAGATTGAGCTTCCAGTGTGAAGGCAGAGTCGCTGCTCTTGGAAATGGAGGTGCTGATTTGGGTAGCTGAGTCAGTGGCTCTACTCCTGGGGTGTGATGCTGCTGGAAGCAGGCTGCAAAGTGTTTCAAAATGCAGGCATGTTTGGGGCTGCGTAGTATTATACTGTTATAGGTTAGAGCTATAGCGATTGCACAATTAGTTTGTATAATCAATAAATAGTGGCTTGTATTAGCGTCCGGGATTTAGGCAGAATCAACTTACAATGGCCACTCTTCTTGGCGATAGAGTGCCTGATTTGGGTTGCTGAGTAAGTCACTCTGCTCTTTGTATGAGATTGTGCTATGAGATGATTCTGCAGTGGATTTTAATGCACTGGGTTGAGTTGTCCCAGTCGCATTTAGGAGGGAAGTTAAATTTAGCCAGGATCATAGTTTATAATCAATCAATAGATTGAGCTTCCAGTGTGAAGGCAGAGTCGCTGCTCTTGGAAATGGAGGTGCTGATTTGGGTAGCTGAGTCAGTGGCTCTACTCCTGGGGTGTGATGCTGCTGGAAGCAGTCTGCAAAGTGTTTCAAAATGCAGGCACGTTTGGGGCTGTGTAGTCTTATACTATTATAGGTTAGAGGTATAGCGAATCCACAATCAGTTTTTATAATCAATAAATAGTGGCTTGTATTAGCGTCCGGGATTTAGGCAGAATCAACTTACAATGGCCGCTCTTCTTGGAGATAGAGTGCCTGATTTGGGTTGCTGAGTCATTGACTCTGCTCTTTGTATGAGATTGTGCTATGAGATGATTCTGCAGTGGATTGTAATGCACTGGGTTGAGTAGTCCCAGTCGCATTTAGGAGGGAAGTTGAATTGGGCCTGGATCATAGTTTATAATCAATCAATAGATTGAGCTTCCAGTGTCAAGGCAGAGTCGCTGCTCTTGGAAATAGAGGTGCTGATTTGGGTAGCTGAGTCAGTGGCTCTACTCCTCGGGTGTGATACTGCTGGAAGCGAGATGCGAAGTGTTTCAAAAAGCAGGCACGTTTGGGGCTGTGTAGTCTTATACTATTATAGGTTAGAGATATAGCGAATCCACAATTAGTTTTTATAATCAATAAATAGTGGCTTGTATCAGCGTCCGGGATTTAGGCAGAATCAACTTACAATGGCCGCTCTTCTTGGAGATAGAGTGCCTGATTTGGGTTGCTGAGTCAGTGACGCTGCTCTTTGTATGAGATTATGCTATGAGATGATTCTGCAGTGGATTTTAATGCACTGGGTTGAGTTGTCCCAGTCGCATTTAGGAGGGAAGTTGAATTGGGCCTGGATCATAGTTTATAATCAATCAATAGATTGAGCTTCCAGGGTCAAGGCAGAGTCGCTGCTCTTGGAAATGGAGGTGCTGATTTGGGTAGCTGAGTCAGTGGCTCTACTCCTGGGGTGTGATGCTGCTGGAAGCAGGCTTCAAAGTGTTTCAAAATGAAGGCACGTTTGGGGCTGTGTAGTCTTATACTATTATAGGATAGAGGTATAGCGAATCCACAACCTGTTTTTATAATCAATAAATAGTGGCTTGTATTAGCGTCCGGGATTTAGGCAGAATCAACTTACAATGGCCATTCTTCTTTGAGATAGAGTGCCTGATTTGTGTTCCTGAGTCAGTGACTCTGCTCTTTGTATGAGATTGTGCTATGAGATGATTATGCAGTGGATTTTAATGCACTGGGTTGAGTTGTCCCAGTCGCATTTAGGAGGGAAGTTGAATTGGGCCTGGATCATAGTTTATAATCAATCAATAGATTGAGCTTCTAGTGTCAAGGCAGAGTCGCTGCTCTTGGAAATGGAGGTGCTGATTTGGGTAGCTGAGTCAGTGGCTCTACTCCTGGGGTGTGATGCTGCTGGAAGCAGGCTGCAAAGTGTTTCAAAATGCAGGCACGTTTGGGGCTTTGTAGTCTTATACTATTATAGGTTAGAGGTATAGCGAATCCACAACCTGTTTTTATAATCAATAAATAGTGGCTTGTATTAGCGTCCGGGATTTAGGCAGAATCAACTTACAATGGCCATTCTTCTTTGAGATAGAGTGCCTGATTTGTGTTCCTGAGTCAGTGACTCTGCTCTTTGTATGAGATTGTGCTATGAGATGATTCTGCAGTGGATTTTAATGTACTTGGTTGAGTTGTCCCAGTCGCATTTAGGAGGGAAGTTGAATTGGGCCTGGATCATAGTTTATAGTCAATCAATAGATTGAGCTTCCAGTGTCAAGGCAGAGTCGCTGCTCTTGAAAACTGGAGGTGCTGATTTGGGTAGCTGAGTCAGTGGCTCTACACCTGGGGTGTGATGCTGCTGGAAGGAGGCTGCAAACTGTTTCAAAATGCAGGCACGTTTGGGGCTGTGTAGTCTTATACTATTATGGATCAGAGGTATAGCGAATCCACAATCAGTTTTTATAATCAATAAATAGTAGCTTGTATTAGCGACTGGGATTTAGGCAGAATCAACTTGCAATGGCCGCTCTTCTTGGAGATAGAGTGCCTGATTTGGGTTGCTGAGTCAGTGACTTTGCTCTTTGTATGAGATTGTGGTATGAGATGATTCTGCAGTGGATTTTAATGCACTGGGTTGAGTTGTACCAGTCGCATTTAGGAGGGAAGTTGAATTGGGCCTGGATCATAGTTTATAATCAATCAATAGATTGAGCTTCCAGGGTCAAGGCAGAGTCGCTGCTCTTGGAAATGGAGGTGCTGATTTGGGTAGCTGAGTCAGTGGCTCTACTCCTGGGGTATGATGCTGCTGGAAGGAGGCTGCAAAGTGTTTCAAAATGCAGGCACTTTGGGGCTGCGTAGTCTTATACTATTATAGGTTAGAGCTATAGCGAATCCGCAATTAGTTTTTATAATCAATAAATAGTGGCTTGTATTAGCATCCAGGATTTAGGCAGAATCAACTTACAATGGCCACTCTTCTTGGAAATAGAGTGCCTGATTTGGGTTGCTGAGTCAGTGACTCTGCTCTTTGTATGAGATTGTGCTATGACATGATTCTGCAGTGGATTTTAATGCACTGGGTTGAGTTGTCCCAGTCGCATTTAGGAGGGAAGTTGAATTGGGCCTGGATCATAGTTTATAATCAATCAATAGATTGAGCTTCCAGGGTCAAGGCAGAGTCGCTGCTCTTGGAAATGGAGGTGCTGATTTGGGTAGCTGAGTCAGTGGCTCTACTCCTGGGGTGTGATGCTGCTGGAAGCAGGCTTCAAAGTGTTTCAAAATGAAGGCACGTTTGGGGCTGTGTAGTCTTATACTATTATAGGATAGAGGTATAGCAAATCCACAATCAGTTTTTATAATTAATAAACAGTGGCTTGTAGTAGCATCTGGGATTTAGGCAGAATCAATTCACAATGGCCGCTCTTCTTGGAGATAGAGTGCCTGATTTGGGTTGCTGAGTCAGTGACTCCGCTCTTTGTATGAGCTTGTGCTATGAGATGATTCTGCAGTGGATTGTAATTCACTGGTTTGAGTAGTCCCAGTCGCATTTAGGTGGGAATTTGAATTGAGCCTGGATCATAGTTTATAATCAATAAATAGATTGAGCTTCCAGTGTCAAGGGAGAGTCGCTGCTCTTGGAAATGGAGGTGCTGATTTGGTTGCTGAGTCAGTGGCTCTACTCCTCGGGTGTGTTGCTCCTGGAAGCGGGTTGTGAATTGTTTCGAAATGTATGGAGTTTCGGGGCTGTGTAGTCACATACTATTATATGTTAGAGGTATAGCGAATCCACAATCAGTTTTTATAATCAATAAATAGTGGCTTGTAGTAGTGTCGGGATTTAGGCAGAATCAACTCACAATGTCCGCTCTTCTTGGAGATAGAGTGCCTGATTTGGGGTGCTGAGTCAGTGACTCTGCTCTTTGTATGAGATTGTGCTATGAGATGATTCTGCAGTGGATTGTAATGTACTGGGTTGAGTAGTCCCAGTCGCATTTAGGAGGGAAGTTGAATTGGGCCTGGATCATAGTTTATAATCAATCAATAGATTGAGCTTCCAGTGTCAAGGCAGAGTCACTGCTCTTGGAAATGGAGGTGCTGATTTGGGTAGCTGAGTCAGTGGCTCTATTCCTGGGGTTTGATGCTGCTGGAAGCAGGCTGCAATGTGTTTCAAAATGCAGGCACGTTTGGGGCTGTGTAGTCTTATACTGTTATAGGTTAGAGGTATAGCGAAACCACAATCAGTTTTTATAATCAATAAATAGTGGCTTGTATTAGCTTCCGGTATTTAGGTAGAATCAACTTACAATGACTGCTCTTCTTGGATATATTGTGCCTGATTTGGGTTGCTGAGTCAGTGACGCTGCTCTTTGTATGAGATTGTGCTATGAGATGATTCTGCAGTGGATTGTAATGCACTGGGTTGAGTAGTCCCAGTCGCATTTAGATGGGAAGTTGAATTGGGCCTGGATCATAGTTTATAATCAATAAATAGATTGAGCTTCCAGTTTCAAGGCAGAGTCATTGCTCTTGGAAATGGAGGTGCTGATTTGGGTAGCTGAGTCAGTGGCTCTGCTCCTCGGATGTGATACTGCCGGAAGCGAGATGCGAAGTGTTTCGAAATGCAGGCAGGTTTGGGGCTGAGTAGTCGCATAGTATTATAGGTTAAAGGCCTAGCGAATCCACAATTAGTTTTTATAATCAATAAATAGTTGCTTGTATTAGCGTCCGGGATTTTGGCAGAATCAACTTACAATGGCTGCTCTTCTTGGAGATAGAGTGCCTGATTTGGGTTCCTGAGTCAGTGACTCTCCTGTTTGCATGAGATTGTGCTATGAGATGATTCTTAAGTGGATTGTAATGCACTGGGTTTAGTAGTCCCAGTCGCATTTAGGAGGGAGGTTGAATTGGACTTGGATCATAGTTTATAATCAATCAATAGATTGAGCTTCCAGTGTCAAGGCAGAGTCGCTGCTCTTGGAAATGGAGGTGCTGATTTGGGTAGCTGAGTCAGTGGCTCTACTCCTGGGGTGTGATGCTGCTGGAAGCAGGCTGCAAAGTGCAAAATGCAGGCACGTTTGGGGCTGTGTAGTCTTATACTATTATAGGTTAGAGGTATAGCGAATCCACAATCAGTTTTTATAATCAATCAATAGTGGCTTGTATTAGTGTCCGGGATTTAGGCAGAATCAACTTACAATGGCCGCTCTTCTTGGAGATATTGTGCCTGATTTGGGGTGCTGAGTCAGTGACTCTGCTCTTTGTATGAGATTGTGCTATGAGATAATTCTGCAGTGGATTGTAATGCACTGGGTTGAGTAGTCCCAGTCGCATTTAGATGGGAAGTTGAATGGGGCCTGGATCATAGTTTATAATCAATAAATAGATTGAGCTTCCAGTTTCAAGGCAGAGTCATTGCTCTTGGAAATGGAGGTGCTGATTTGGGTAGCTGAGTCAGTGGCTCTACTCCTCGGATGTGATACTGCCGGAAGCGAGATTCGAAGTGTTTCGAAATGCAGGCAGGTTTGGGGCTGAGTAGTCGCATAGTATTATAGGTTAAAGGCCTGGCGAATCCACAATTAGTTTTTATAATCAATAAATAGTTGCTTGTATTAGCGTCCGGGATTTAGGCAGAATCAACTTACAATGGCCGCTCTTCTTGGAGATAGAGTGCCTGATTTGGGCCGCTGAGTCAGTGACTTTGCTCTTTGTATGAGATTGTGCTATGAGATGATTCTGCCGTGGATTGTAATGCACTGGGTTGAGTAGTCCCAGTCGCATTTAGGAGGGAAGTTGAATTGGGCCTGGATCATAGTTTCTAATCAATCAATAGATTGAGCTTCCAGTGTCAAGGCAGAGTCGCTGCTTTTGGAAATGGAGGTGCTGATTTGGGTAGCTGAGTCAGTGGCTCTACTCCTGGGGTGTGATGCTGCTGGAAGCAGGCTGCAAACTGTTTCAAAATGCAGGCACGTTTGGGGCTGTGTAGTCTTATACTATTATAGGTTAGAGGTATAGCGAATCCACAATCAGTTTTCATAATCAATAGATAGTGGCTTATATTAGCGTCCGGGATTTAGGCAGAATCAACTCACAATGGCCGCTCTTCTTGGAGATAGAGTGCCTGATTTGGGTTGCTGAGTCAGTAACTTTACTCTTTGTATGAGATTGTGCTATGAGATGATTCTGCAGTGGATTGTAATGCACTGGGTTGAGTAGTCCCAGTCGCATTTAGGAGGGAAGTTTAATTGGGCCTGGATCATAGTTTATAATCAATCAATAGATTGAGCTTCCAGTGTCAAGGCAGAGTCGCTGCTCTTGGAAATGGAGGTGCTGATTTGGGTAGCTGAGTCAGTGGCTCTACTCCTGGGGTGTGATGCTGCTGGAAGCAGGCTGCAAAGTGTTTCAAAATGCATGCACGTTTGGGGCTGCGTAGTCTTATACTATTATAGGTTAGAGCTATAGCGAATCCACAATTAGTTTTTATAATCAATAAATAGTGGCTTGTATTAGCGTCCGGGATTTAGGCAGAATCAACTTACAATGGCCGCTCTTCTTGGAGATAGAGTGCCTGATTTGGGTTGCTGAGTCAGTGACTCTGCTCTTTGTATGAGATTGTGCTATGAGATGATTCTGCAGTGGATTTTACTGCACTGGGTTGAGTAGTCCCAGTCTCATTTAGGAGGGAAGTTGAATGGGCCTGGATCATAGTTTATAATCAACCAATAGATTGAGCTTCCAGTGTCAAGGCAGAGTCGCTGCTTTTGGAAATGGAGGTGCTGATTTGGGTAGCTGAGTCAGTGGCTCTACTCCTGGGGTGTGATGCTGCTGGAAGCAGGCTGCAAACTGTTTCAAAATGCAGGCACGTTTGGGGCGGCGTAGTCTTATACTATTATGGATCAGAAGTATAGCGAATCCACAATCAGTTTTTATAATCAATAAATAGTAGCTTGTATTAGCGTCCGGGATTTAGGCAGAATCAACTTACAATGGCCGCTCTTCTTGGAGATAGAGTGCCTGATTTGGGTTGCTGAGTCAGTGACTCTGCTCTTTGTATGAGATTGTGCTATGAGATGATTCTGCAGTGGATTGTAATGGACTGGGTTGAGTAGTCCCAGTCGCATTTAGGAGGGAAGTTGAATTGGGCCTGAATCATAGTTTATAATCAATCAATAGATTGAGCTTCCAGTGTCAAGGCAGAGTCGCTGCTCATGGAAATAGAGGTGCTGATTTGGGTATCTGAGTCAGTGGCTCTACTCCTCGGGTGAGATACTGCTGGAAGCGAGATGCGAAGTGTTTAAAAAAGCAGGCACGTTTGGAGCTGCGTAGTCTTATACTATTATAGGTTAGAGATATAGTGAATCCACAATTAGTTTTTATAATCAATAAATAGTGGCTTGTATCAGCGTCCAGGATTTAGGCAGAATCAACTTACAATGGCCGCTCTTCTTGGAGATAGAGTGCCTGATTTGGGTTGCCGAGTCAGTGACTCTGCTCTTTGTATGAGATTGTGCTATGAGATGATTCTGCAGTGGATTTTAATGCACTGGGTTGAGTTGTCCCAGTCGCATTTAGGAGGGAAGTTGAATTGGGCCTGGATCATAGTTTATAATCAATTAATAGATTGAGCTTCCAGTGTCAAGGCAGAGTCGCTGCTCTTGGAAATGGAGGTGCTGATTTGGGTAGCTGATGTCAGTGGCTCTACTCCTGGTGTCAAGTTCCGCCTTGCCGCGCCGCCTAATCTATAAGAGACTACGACTTCCATGAGCCTTTGCTGCAGGAAGTATAAGGTTGGAAGAGACAGGAGGGAAGTTGCGCGTAATTTTGAGTCCTTTGTTTGTGTTCCTGAAGAAACGCTGGCTGTCGTCAGCGTTGCGCTGCTCAACACGGAGGAGATTCTTCGTTTTCCGAAATACCCGATCAACCGTGAGGTATTCTTGTTTGCAGGTGATCTGCTGGGAGCCGTTGCTCGCGGTACTGTAACTCTTGTTTTAGTACATGTCCTCCGATTGTAGCAATGGAGACGCATCGCTGATGCGTGAATACTTTTGGGGCATTGTAGTGAGTCCCGCGGAACAAAGCGGCAGGTCGCTGTTTGTTGCCGTTTAAGTATTGGTTACACCGAAGGTGATTTTGGGGAAGCAAGAGCAGCGGAGCATTGTAGGGCTCTACATGTTGCCGTGTGCTACGCTAAAGCTTATTACCGGAGCAGTGTGGTGGACGCATCTACCTGCTACCGGCTGGTGGTGTTAACTGTTTTGTATGACAAACGGAGCGTAGTGGTGGTCGCAATCACACGTTGCCGAGTTGTCTTTATTTGTCTTCTCAAGATAAGGAGTAGGAGTGGATAAACATCGTGAACCTCCTAGGTTGTGGATTTATTCAGGGCGCCCTGAAAAGAAGATAACAGACATTTGATTTGAGTGATAATAGAGTGTTTTTCTCTAAACTTGAATATGAAAATAAATAACACCGGGGAATGAACTATGCACTATTCTAAAGTGAAGTAACTTACAGATTTCAAAAGGGTCATGATAAAGTTCAGTTCCTCATTATATGGTGTGTATCTGTGGATGAGTCGAGGCAATTAAGATTTGCGTAGGTGTTTGACATGATTAACCAGTGTGTTCTTGGTTACAGGAAACAGGACTAGTTCTATCTTGTAGTGGATGGAGGAATAAGTACAGCCCTATAAGGTATTACAGTTCTAGTGAGAATTCTTGAGTGTAGTCTTGGTTCTTGTACATTGTATATAACAGTTTATGCTCTGTCATTTCAGATCCCTTGTCCCTGCTGACCCTTTCCCTTCCCCGGTCTCTTCTCTATTATTATCCCTCGCCTGATGGTTCGAACCCCCTGTGAGTACATTCAGGGTGTTGGTAACATCGTGAAGTGGACCCCTTTGTTCATCGTTTGAATCCTGCGAGGCGGGCCCTGACACCTGGGGTGTGATGCTGCTGGAAGCATGCTTCAAAGTGTTTCAAAATGCAGGCACGTTTGGGGCTGTGTAGTGTTATACTATTATAGGTTAGAGGTATAGCGAATCCACAATCAGTTTTTATAATTAATAAATAGTGGCTTGTAGTAGCATCTGGGATTTAGGCAGAATCAACTCACAATGGCCGCTCTTCTTGGAGATAGAGTGTCTGATCTGGGTTGCTGAGTCAGTGACTCCGCTCTTTGTATGAGCTTGTGCTATGAGATGATTCTGCAGTGGATTGTAATGCACTGGGTTGAGTAGTCCCAGTCACATTTAGGTGGGAATTTGAATTAGGCCTGGATCATAGTTTATAATCAATAAATAGATTGAGCTTCCAGTGTCAAGGGAGAGTCGCTGCTCTTGGAAATGGAGGTGCTGATTTGGGTAGCTGAGTCAGTGGCTCTACTCCTCTGGTGTGTTGCTCCTGGAAGCGGGTTGTGAATTGTTTCGAAATGTAGGGAGTTTCGGGGCTGTGTAGTCACATACTATTATATGTTAGAGGTATAGCGAATCCACAATCAGTTTTTATAATCATTAAATAGTGGCTTGTAGTAGCGTCCGGGATTTAGGCAGAATCAACTCACAATGGCCGCTCTTCTTGGAGATAGAGTGGCCGATTTGCGTTGCTGAGTCAGTGACTCTGCTCTTTGTATGAGATTTTGCTATGAGATGATTCTGCAGTGGATTGTAATGTACTGGGTTGAGTAGTCCCAGTCGCATTTAGGAGGGAAGTTGAATTGGGCCTGGATCATAGTTTATAATCAATCAATAGATTGAGCTTCCAGTGTCATGGCAGAGTCACTGCTCTTGGAAATGGATTTGCTGATTTGGGTAGCTGAGTCAGTGGCTCTACACCTGGGGAGTGATGCTGCTGGAAGCAGGCTGCAAAGTGTTTCAAAATGCAGGCACGTTTGGGGCTGTGTAGTCTTATACTATTATAGATTAGAGGTATAGCGAATCCACAATCAGTTTTTATAATCAATAAATAGTGGCTTGTATTAGCGCCCGGGATTTAGGCAGAATCAACTTACAATGGCCGCTCTTCTTGGAGATAGAGTACCTGATTTGGGTTGCTGAGTCAGTGACTCTGCTCTTTGTATGACATTGTGCTATGAGATCATTCTGCAGTGGATTTTAATGCACTGGGTTGAGTTGTCCCAGTCGCATTTAGATGGGAAGTTAAATTGGGCCTGGATCATAGTTTATAATCAATAAATAGATTGAGCTTCCAGTGTCAAGGCAGAATCGCTGCTCTTGGAAATGGAGGTGCTGATTTGGGTAGCTGCGTCAGTGGCTCTACTCCTGGGGTGTGATGCTGCTGGAAGCAGGCTGCAAACTGTTTCAAAATGCAGGCGCGTTTGGGGCTGTGTAGTCTTATACTATTATAGGTTAGAGGTATAGCGAATCCACAATCAGTTTTTATAATCAATAGATAGTGGCTTGTATTAGCGTCCGGGATTTAGGCAGAATAAACTCACAATGGCCGCTCTTCTTGGAAATAGAGTGCCTGATTTGGGTTGCTGAGTCAGTGACTCTGCTCTTTGTATGAGATTGTGCTATGAGATGATTCTGCAGTGGATTTTGATGCACTGGGTTGAGTAGTCCAAGTCGTATTTAGGAGGGAAGTTGAATTGGGCCTGGATCATAGTTTATAATCAATCAATAGATTGAGCTTCCAGTGTCAAGGCAGAGTCGCTGCTCTTGGAAATGGAGGTGCTGATTTGGGTAGCTGAAGTCAGTGGCTCTACTCCTGGGGTGTGATGCTGCTGGAAGCAGGCTTCAAAGTGTTTCAAAATGTAGGTACGTTTGAGGCTGTGTAGTCTTATACTATTATAGGTTAGAGGTATAGCGAATCCACAATCAGTTTTTATAATTAATAAATAGTGACTTGTAGTAGCATCTGGGATTTAGGCAGAATCTACTCACAATGGCCGCTCTTCTTGGAGATAGAGTGCCTGATTTGGGTTGCTGAGTCAGTGACTTTGCTCTTTGTATGAGATTGTGGTATGAGATGATTCTGCAGTGGATTTTAATGCACTGGGTTGAGTTGTACCAGTCGCATTTAGGAGGGAAGTTGAATTGGGCCTGGATCATAGTTTATAATCAATCAATAGATTGAGCTTCCAGGGTCAAGGCAGAGTCGCTGCTCTTGGAAATGGAGGTGCTGATTTGGGTAGCTGAGTCAGTGGCTCTACTCCTGGGGTGTGATGCTGCTGGAAGGAGGCTGCAAAGTGTTTCAAAATGCAGGCACATTGGGGCTGCGTAGTCTTATACAATTATAGGTTAGAGCTATAGCGAATCCGCAATTAGTTTTTATAATCAATAAATAGTGGCTTGTATTAGCATCCAGGATTTAGGCAGAATCAACTTACAATGGCCACTCTTCTTGGAAATAGAGTGCCTGATTTGGGTTGCTGAGTCAGTGACTCTGCTCTTTGTATGAGATTGTGCTATGACATGATTCTGCAGTGGATTTTAATGCACTGGGTTGAGTTGTCCCAGTCGCATTTAGGAGGGAAGTTGAATTGGGCCTGGATCATAGTTTATAATCAATCAATAGATTGAGCTTCCAGGGTCAAGGCAGAGTCGCTGATCTTGGAAATGGAGGTGCTGATTTGGGTAGCTGAGTCAGTGGCTCTACTCCTGGGGTGTGATGCTGCTGGAAGCAGGCTTCAAAGTGTTTCAAAATGAAGGCACGTTTGGGGCTGTGTAGTCTTATACTATTATAGGATAGAGGTATAGCAAATCCACAATCAGTTTTTATAATTAATAAACAGTGGCTTGTAGTAGCATCTGGGATTTAGGCAGAATCAACTCACAATGGCCGCTCTTCTTGGAGATAGAGTGCCTGATTTGGGTTGCTGAGTCAGTGACTCCGCTCTTTGTATGAGCTTGTGCTATGAGATGATTCTGCAGTGGATTGTAATTCACTGGTTTGAGTAGTCCCAGTCGCATTTAGGTGGGAATTTGAATTGAGCCTGGATCATAGTTTATAATCAATAAATAGATTGAGCTTCCAGTGTCAAGGGAGAGTCGCTGCTCTTGGAAATGGAGGTGCTGATTTGGTTGCTGAGTCAGTGGCTCTACTCCTCGGGTGTGTTGCTCCTGGAAGCGGGTTGTGAATTGTTTCGAAATGTATGGAGTTTCGGGGCTGTGTAGTCACATACTATTATATGTTAGAGGTATAGCGAATCCACAATCAGTTTTTATAATCAATAAATAGTGGCTTGTAGTAGTGTCGGGATTTAGGCAGAATCAACTCACAATGGCCGCTCTTCTTGGAGATAGAGTGCCTGATTTGGGGTGCTGAGTCAGTGACTCTGCTCTTTGTATGAGATTGTGCTATGAGATGATTCTGCAGTGGATTGTAATGTACTGGGTTGAGTAGTCCCAGTCGCATTTAGGAGGGAAGTTGAATTGGGCCTGGATCATAGTTTATAATCAATCAATAGATTGAGCTTCCAGTGTCAAGGCAGAGTCACTGCTCTTGGAAATGGAGGTGCTGATTTGGGTAGCTGAGTCAGTGGCTCTATTCCTGGGGTTTGATGCTGCTGGAAGCAGGCTGCAATGTGTTTCAAAATGCAGGCACGTTTGGGGCTGTGTAGTCTTATACTGTTATAGGTTAGAGGTATAGCGAATCCACAATCAGTTTTTATAATCAATAAATAGTGGCTTGTATTAGCTTCCGGTATTTAGGTAGAATCAACTTACAATGACTGCTCTTCTTGGATATATTGTGCCTGATTTGGGTTGCTGAGTCAGTGACGCTGCTCTTTGTATGAGATTGTGCTATGAGATGATTCTGCAGTGGATTGTAATGCACTGGGTTGAGTAGTCCCAGTCGCATTTAGATGGGAAGTTGAATTGGGCCTGGATCATAGTTTATAATCAATAATTAGATTGAGCTTCCAGTTTCAAGGCAGAGTCATTGCTCTTGGAAATGGAGGTGCTGATTTGGGTAGCTGAGTCAGTGGCTCTGCTCCTCGGATGTGATACTGCCGGAAGCGAGATGCGAAGTGTTTCGAAATGCAGGCAGGTTTGGGGCTGAGTAGTCGCATAGTATTATAGGTTAAAGGCCTAGCGAATCCACAATTAGTTTTTATAATCAATAAATAGTTGCTTGTATTAGCGTCCGGGATTTTGGCAGAATCAACTTACAATGGCTGCTCTTCTTGGAGATAGAGTGCCTGATTTGGGTTCCTGAGTCAGTGACTCTCCTGTTTGCATGAGATTGTGCTATGAGATGATTCTTAAGTGGATTGTAATGCACTGGGTTTAGTAGTCCCAGTCGCATTTAGGAGGGAGGTTGAATTGGACTTGGATCATAGTTTATAATCAATCAATAGATTGAGCTTCCAGTGTCAAGGCAGAGTCGCTGCTCTTGGAAATGGAGGTGCTGATTTGGGTAGCTGAGTCAGTGGCTCTACTCCTGGGGTGTGATGCTGCTGGAAGCAGGCTGCAAAGTGCAAAATGCAGGCACGTTTGGGGCTGTGTAGTCTTATACTATTATAGGTTAGAGGTATAGCGAATCCACAATCAGTTTTTATAATCAATCAATAGTGGCTTGTATTAGTGTCCGGGATTTAGGCAGAATCAACTTACAATGGCCGCTCTTCTTGGAGATATTGTGCCTGATTTGGGGTGCTGAGTCAGTGACTCTGCTCTTTGTATGAGATTGTGCTATGAGATAATTCTGCAGTGGATTGTAATGCACTGGGTTGAGTAGTCCCAGTCGCATTTAGATGGGAAGTTGAATGGGGCCTGGATCATAGTTTATAATCAATAAATAGATTGAGCTTCCAGTTTCAAGGCAGAGTCATTGCTCTTGGAAATGGAGGTGCTGATTTGGGTAGCTGAGTCAGTGGCTCTACTCCTCGGATGTGATACTGCCGGAAGCGAGATGCGAAGTGTTTCGAAATGCAGGCAGGTTTGGGGCTGAGTAGTCGCATAGTATTATAGGTTAAAGGCCTGGCGAATCCACAATTAGTTTTTATAATCAATAAATAGTTGCTGGTATTAGCGTCCGGGATTTAGGCAGAATCAACTTACAATGGCCGCTCTTCTTGGAGATAGAGTGCCTGATTTGGGCCGCTGAGTCAGTGACTTTGCTCTTTGTATGAGATTGTGCTATGAGATGATTCTGCCGTGGATTGTAATGCACTGGGTTGAGTAGTCCCAGTCGCATTTAGGAGGGAAGTTGAATTGGGCCTGGATCATAGTTTCTAATCAATCAATAGATTGAGCTTCCAGTGTCAAGGCAGAGTCGCTGCTTTTGGAAATGGAGGTGCTGATTTGGGTAGCTGAGTCAGTGGCTCTACTCCTGGGGTGTGATGCTGCTGGAAGCAGGCTGCAAACTGTTTCAAAATGCAGGCACGTTTGGGGCTGTGTAGTCTTATACTATTATAGGTTAGAGGTATAGCGAATCCACAATCAGTTTTCATAATCAATAGATAGTGGCTTATATTAGCGTCCGGGATTTAGGCAGAATCAACTCACAATGGCCGCTCTTCTTGGAGATAGAGTGCCTGATTTGGGTTGCTGAGTCAGTAACTCTACTCTTTGTATGAGATTGTGCTATGAGATGATTCTGCAGTGGATTGTAATGCACTGGGTTGAGTAGTCCCAGTCGCATTTAGGAGGGAAGTTTAATTGGGCCTGGATCATAGTTTATAATCAATCAATAGATTGAGCTTCCAGTGTCAAGGCAGAGTCGCTGCTCTTGGAAATGGAGGTGCTGATTTGGGTAGCTGAGTCAGTGGCTCTACTCCTGGGGTGTGATGCTGCTGGAAGCAGGCTGCAAAGTGTTTCAAAATGCATGCACGTTTGGGGCTGCGTAGTCTTATACTATTATAGGTTAGAGCTATAGCGAATCCACAATTAGTTTTTATAATCAATAAATAGTGGCTTGTATTAGCGTCCGGGATTTAGGCAGAATCAACTTACAATGGCCGCTCTTCTTGGAGATAGAGTGCCTGATTTGGGTTGCTGAGTCAGTGACTCTGCTCTTTGTATGAGATTGTGCTATGAGATGATTCTGCAGTGGATTTTACTGCACTGGGTTGAGTAGTCCCAGTCTCATTTAGGAGGGAAGTTGAATGGGCCTGGATCATAGTTTATAATCAACCAATAGATTGAGCTTCCAGTGTCAAGGCAGAGTCGCTGCTTTTGGAAATGGAGGTGCTGATTTGGGTAGCTGAGTCAGTGGCTCTACTCCTGGGGTGTGATGCTGCTGGAAGCAGGCTGCAAACTGTTTCAAAATGCAGGCACGTTTGGGGCTGCGTAGTCTTATACTATTATGGATCAGAAGTATAGCGAATCCACAATCAGTTTTTATAATCAATAAATAGTAGCTTGTATTAGCGTCCGGGATTTAGGCAGAATCAACTTACAATGGCCGCTCTTCTTGGAGATAGAGTGCCTGATTTGGGTTGCTGAGTCAGTGACTCTGCTCTTTGTATGAGATTGTGCTATGAGATGATTCTGCAGTGGATTGTAATGGACTGGGTTGAGTAGTCCCAGTCGCATTTAGGAGGGAAGTTGAATTGGGCCTGAATCATAGTTTATAATCAATCAATAGATTGAGCTTCCAGTGTCAAGGCAGAGTCGCTGCTCTTGGAAATAGAGGTGCTGATTTGGGTATCTGAGTCAGTGGCTCTACTCCTCGGGTGAGATACTGCTGGAAGCGAGATGCGAAGTGTTTAAAAAAGCAGGCACGTTTGGAGCTGCGTAGTCTTATACTATTATAGGTTAGAGATATAGTGAATCCACAATTAGTTTTTATAATCAATAAATAGTGGCTTGTATCAGCGTCCGGGATTTAGGCAGAATCAACTTACAATGGCCGCTCTTCTTGGAGATAGAGTGCCTGATTTGGGTTGCTGAGTCAGTGACTCTGCTCTTTGTATGAGATTGTGCTATGAGATGATTCTGCAGTGGATTTTAATGCACTGGGTTGAGTTGTCCCAGTCGCATTTAGGAGGGAAGTTGAATTGGGCCTGGATCATAGTTTATAATCAATTAATAGATTGAGCTTCCAGTGTCAAGGCAGAGTCGCTGCTCTTGGAAATGGAGGTGCTGATTTGGGTAGCTGATGTCAGTGGCTCTACTCCTGGTGTCAAGTTCTGCCTTGCCGCGCCGCCTAATCTATAAGAGACTACGACTTCCATGAGCCTTTGCTGCAGGAAGTATAAGGTTGGAAGAGACAGGAGGGAAGTTGCGCGTAATTTTGAGTCCTTTGTTTGTGTTCCTGAAGAAACGCTGGCTGTCGTCAGCGTTGCGCTGCTCAACACGGAGGAGATTCTTCGTTTTCCGAAATACCCGATCAACCGTGAGGTATTCTTGTTTGCAGGTGATCTGCTGGGAGCCGTTGCTCGCGGTACTGTAACTCTTGTTTTAGTACATGTCCTCCGATTGTAGCAATGGAGACGCATCGCTGATGCGTGAATACTTTTGGGGCATTGTAGTGAGTCCCGCGGAACAAAGCGGCAGGTCGCTGTTTGTTGCCGTTTAAGTATTGGTTACACCGAAGGTGATTTTGGGGAAGCAAGAGCAGCGGAGCATTGTAGGGCTCTACATGTTGCCGTGTGCTACGCTAAAGCTTATTACCGGAGCAGTGTGGTGGACGCATCTACCTGCTACCGGCTGGTGGTGTTAACTGTTTTGTATGACAAACGGAGCGTAGTGGTGGTCGCAATCACACGTTGCCGAGTTGTCTTTATTTGTCTTCGCAAGATCAGGAGTAGGAGTGGATAAACATCGTGAACCTCCTAGGTTGTGGATTTATTCAGGGCGCCCTGAAAAGAAGATAACAGACATTTGATTTGAGTGATAATAGAGTGTTTTTCTCTAAACTTGAATATGAAAATAAATAACACCGGGGAATGAACTATGCACTATTCTAAAGTGAAGTAACTTACAGATTTCAAAAGGGTCATGATAAAGTTCAGTTCCTCATTATATGGTGTGTATCTGTGGATGAGTCGAGGCAATTAAGATTTGCGTAGGTGTTTGACATGATTAACCAGTGTGTTCTTGGTTACAGGAAACAGGACTAGTTCTATCTTGTAGTGGATGGAGGAATAAGTACAGCCCTATAAGGTATTACAGTTCTAGTGAGAATTCTTGAGTGTAGTCTTGGTTCTTGTACATTGTATATAACAGTTTATGCTCTGTCATTTCAGATCCCTTGTCCCTGCTGACCCTTTCCCTTCCCCGGTCTCTTCTCTATTATTATCCCTCGCCTGATGGTTCGAACCCCCTGTGAGTACATTCAGGGTGTTGGTAACATCGTGAAGTGGACCCCTTTGTTCATCGTTTGAATCCTGCGAGGCGGGCCCTGACACCTGGGGTGTGATGCTGCTGGAAGCATGCTTCAAAGTGTTTCAAAATGCAGGCACGTTTGGGGCTGTGTAGTCTTGTACTATTATAGGTTAGAGGTATAGCGAATCCACAATCAGTTTTTATAATTAATAAATAGTGGCTTGTAGTAGCATCTGGGATTTAGGCAAAATCAACTCACAATGGCCGCTCTTCTTGGAGATAGAGTGCCTGATTTGGGTTGCTGAGTCAGTGACTCCGCTCTTTGTATGAGCTTGTGCTATGAGATGATTCTGCAGTGGATTGTAATGCACTGGGTTGAGTAGTCTCAGTCGCATTTAGGTGGGAATTTGAATTGGGCCTGGATCATAGTTTATAATCAATAAATAGATTGAGCTTCCAGTGTCAAGGGAGAGTCGCTGCTCTTGGAAATGGAGGTGCTGATTTGGGTAGCTTAGTCAGTGGCTCTACTCCTCGGGTGTGTTGCTCCTGGAAACGGGTTGTGAATTTTTTCGAAATGTAGGGAGTTTAGGGGCTGTGTAGTCACATACTATTATATGTTAGAGGTATAGCGAATCCACAATCAGTTTTTATAATCAATAAATAGTGGCTTGTAGTAGCGTCCGGGATTTAGGCAGAATCAACTCACAATGGCCGCTCTTCTTGGAGATAGAGTGGCCGATTTGGGTTGCTGAGTCAGTGACTCTGCTCTTTGTATGAGATTGTGCTATGAGATAATTCTGCAGTGGATTGTAATGTACTGGGTTGAGTAGTCCCAGTCGCATTTAGGAGGGAAGTTGAATTGGGCCTGGATCATAGTTTATAATCAATCAATAGATTGAGCTTCCAGTGTCAAGGTAGAGTCACTGCTCTTGGAAATGGATGTGCTGATTTGGGTAGCTGAGTCAGTGGCTCTACACCTGGTGAGTGATGCTGCTGGAAGCAGGCTGCAAAGTGTTTCAAAATGCAGGCACGTTTGGGGCTGTGTAGTCTTATACTATTATAGATTAGAGGTATAGCGAATCCACAATCAGTTTTTATAATCAATAAATAGTGGCTTGTATTAGCGTCCGGGATTTAGGCAGAATCAACTTACAATGGCGCATCTTCTTGGAGTTAGAGTGCCTGATTTGGGTTGCTGAGTCAGTGACTCTGCTCTTTGTATGAGATTGTGCTATGAGATGATTCTACAGTGGATTGTAATGCACTAGGTTGAATAGTCCCAGTCACATTTAGATGGGAAGTTAAATTGGGCCTGGATCATAGTTTATAATCAATAAATAGATTGAGCTTCCAGTGTTAAGGCAGAGTCATTGCTCTTGGAAATGGAGGTGCTGATTTGGGTAGCTGAATCAGTGGCTCTACTCCTCGGGTGTGATACTGCCGGAAGCGAGATGCGAAGTGTTTCGAAATGCAGGCAGGTTTGGGGCTGAGTAGTCGCATAGTATTATAGGTTAAAGGCCTAGCAAATCCACAATCAGTTTTTATATTAAATAAATAGTGGCTTGTATTAGTGTCCGGGATTTAGGCAGAATCAACTTACAATGGCCGCTCTTCTTGGAGATAGAGTACCTGATTTGGGTTGCTGAGTCAGTGACTCTGCTCTTTGTATGACATTGTGCTATGAGATGATTCTGCAGTGGATTTTAATGCACTGGGTTGAGTTGTCCCAGTCGCATTTAGGAGGGAGTTGAATTGGGCCTGGATCATAGTTTATAATCAATCAATAGATTGAGCTTCCAGTGTCAAGGCAGAGTCGCTGCTCTTGGAAATGGAGGTGCTGATTTGGGTAGCTGAGTCAGTGGCTCTACTCCTGGGGTGTGATGCTGCTGGAAGCAGGCTGCAAACTGTTTCAAAATGCAGGCACGTTGGGGGCTGTGTAGTCTTATACTATTATAGGTTAGAGGTATAGCGAATCCACAATCAGTTTTTATAATCAATAGATAGTGGCTTGTATTAGCGTCCGGGATTTAGGCAGAATCAACTCACAATGGCCGCTCCTCTTGGAGATAGAGTGCCTGATTTGGTTGCTGAGTCAGTGACTCCACTCTTTGTATGAGCTTGTGCTATGAGATGATTCTGCAGTGGATTGTAATGCACTGGGTTGAGTAGTCCCAGTCGCATTTAGGTGGGATTTTGAATTGGGCCTGGATCATAGTCTATAATCAATCAATAGATTGAGCTTCCAGTGTGTAACGCCAGGATAATTTGCCCTATTTTGATTAGTGATGACTAATAGTCCACTGCCATCTCAGTATATTACTTTTCCTTTATTTTAGCCTATTTGTAGGGTTTTGCCTATTGGCTTTGGCATGTCATCCCAGTATATTGCTGTGAATCCTCTATTTCAGCCTATTTGTAGGTTTGCCTATTGGCTTTGGCATGATTCTGTGCCTTCCTTGCCTCTTTTCGGGCCTAAAGGCTAAACTAGAGAGTAGCCATCTTTGTCTTGCCTCTGCTGACTGAGGCGCTTGCAGAGCAAAGGTAATATTTATAGTTTAGCCTGTTGTTCACTAGTTAGAAACCGGTGAGGACCGGCCCTTTATCGAAGGAATGTGTTTTCCTGGGCTCTAGACTCAACTACAGATGGCCACTGTGGGAGAGCAGAGGGCGCAGGACTTGGCACAGGAATTCGGTGGGAGGCCGGGGTGCCTGCTGGAAATTTCCATGAGTAGAGAGCACTCTATATTATCAAAGTGCAGAGAGGCGGAGTGTTCAGAAAGCTTTTGGAAGAGAAGAGAGCTGTCAGATGGATTTTGGGAGTGAAGAGAACGGTCAGAAGGCTTTTGGAGTTGCAGAGTGAGGTCAGATGGTTTTTGGAAGTGAAGAGAACGGTCAGATGGAATTTGGAAGCTGAAGCAGTCAGCCAGAAGGATTTTAGAACTGGCGAGAACAGTCAGATAGTTCTTGGAATGGAAGAAGCCAGTTGGTTTGCAGAGCTGGAGCTGAGAGCTGGAGCTTTTGGAGTAATTGAACCAGTGGAGTGAAGTTAGCACGTTGGTGATGGTGCAGAACGAGAGAGCCTTGATTCCACCAGAGAGAGAGAGAAACAGACAGCAGCCATTGGTGGTGATGCCATGGTGATGGAAAGAGTCCTAGTTCCACCAGAGAGGGGCAGAGAGTTGGACCCTACTTAATAGGGTGAGGTATTCTTATCTAATTTGCATAATGTAGTTATTCACTCCTTTTTGCTTCCTAGGTTATGTTGCATTAATAATTTCCTACTGTATTGCTTATACATATATCATTGTTATAATGTTTTGTCATTCTATTCTAATGTTAAATAAAGGGACCCCAGTTGCATATTTGAGTGTTGTTTCCATGACAGAACTAACCTTTCTTTTCAACCAGGTGCTGTCGTAAAGAAGGATGGGTGATTCCCTTCTTACAGGTAACTGAGAAATGAAAGACTGGGTGGTTTAATGCAGGAGAGAACTCCCAAATGACATAATTAGACAGCTCCTATCTAAATTAAGAATAGTAAATATTGTCGGTGCACCTTAGGTGTACCGCCGGCCCCTATAGAATACCCCACTGGGGGACAACAGGTTCACCAGTGGGAAGCATAGATGATATTGATCCTAAGAGTTAGGGAATAAGCTGCCG
Organism: Lissotriton helveticus; assembly: GCF_964261635.1. Lineage (NCBI taxonomy): Eukaryota > Metazoa > Chordata > Amphibia > Caudata > Salamandridae > Lissotriton > Lissotriton helveticus. The sequence goes on along the minus strand of NC_136069.1, from coordinate 1,556,827,005 downwards.
AACTATAAACGAGGAATAGTTGCCGAACTATAAACGAGGAATAGTTGCCGAACTATAAACGAGGAATAGTTGCCGAACTATAAACGAGGAATAGTTGCCCAACTATAAACGAGGAATAGTTGCCGAACTATAAGCGAGGAATAGTTGCCGAACTATAAACGAGGAATAGTTGCCGAACTATAAACGAGGAATAGTTGCCGAACTATAAACGAGGAATAGTTGCCGAACTATAAACGAGGAATAGTTGCCGAACTATAAGCGAGGAATAGTGACCGAACTATAAACGAGGAATAGTTGCCGAACTATAAACGAGGAATAAGTCGCCGGACGGTAAACGAGGATAATAATAATTAAATAAGTCGCCGGACGTAAAACGAGGAGCTGCCCTCCGACGCAAGAGGGGGTAGGTTGGCCCAGGTCGGATTGCCGTGGGGCTATAAAGTAAAGATCATAGGATATAAGACATGGAATTCCTTAGATGTTAGCTATATCTCTAATTGTACAGGCTTGTAAATAGCTAATAATCACCTTCTCAGGCAAATCCTCCATATATCTTGTAAATAATGGCCTGAGAAGAGTGTGTTTGCGTGACGGCTGAGGTAGCCACGATTGATGAGCTACCTATTCTAAAAATACAGTTGTTACACAGTCTCAAGGCAGAGTCGCTGCTCTTGGAAATGGAGGTGCTGATTTGGGTAGCTGAGTCAGTGGCTTTACTCCTGGGGTGTGATGCTGCTGGAAGCAGGCTGCAAAGTGTTTCAAAATGCAGGCATGTTTGGGGCTGCGTAGTCTTATACTGTTATAGGTTAGAGCTATAGCGATTCCACAATTAGTTTGTATAATCAATAATTAGTGGCTTGTATTAGCGTCCGGGATTTAGGCAGAATCAACTTACAATGGCCACTCTTCTTGGAGATAGAGTGCCTGATTTGGGTTGCTGAGTCAGTCACTCTGCTCTTTGTATGAGATTGTGCTATGAAATGATTCTGCAGTGGATTTTAATGCACTGGGTTGAGTTGTCCCAGTCGCATTTAGGAGGGAAGTTAAATTGGGCCTGGATCATAGTTTATAATCAATCAATAGATTGAGCTTCCAGTGTCAAGGCAGAGTCGCTGCACTTGGAAATGGAGGTGCTGATTTGGGTAGCTGAGTCAGTGGCTCTACTCCTGGGGTGTGATGCTGCTGGAAGCAGGCTGCAAAGTGTTTCAAAATGCAGGCATGTTTGGGGCTGCGTAGTCTTATACTGTTATAGGTTAGAGCTATAGCGATTCCACAATTAGTTTGTATAATCAATAAATAGTGGCTTGTATTAGCGTCTGGGATTTAGGCAGAATCAACTTACAATTGCCACTCTTCTTGGAGATAGAGTGCCTGATTTGGGTTGCTGAGTCAGTCACTCTGCTCTTTGTATGAGATTGTGCTATGAAATGATTCTGCAGTGGATTTTAATGCACTGGGTTGAGTTGTCCCAGTCGCATTTAGGAGGGAAGTTAAATTGGGCCTGGATCATAGTTTATAATCAATCAATAGATTGAGCTTTCAGTGTCAAGGCAGAGTCGCTGCTCTTGGAAATGGAGTTGCTGATTTGGGTAGCTGAGTCAGTGGCTCTACTCCTGGGGTGTGATGCTGCTGGTAGCAGGCTGCAAAGTGTTTCAAAATGCAGGCACGTTTGGGGCTGTGTAGTCTTATACTATTATAGGTTAGAGGTATAGCGAATCCACAATCAGTTTTTATACTCAATAAAAAGTGGCTTGTATTAGCGTCCGGGATTTAGGCAGAATCAACTTACAATGGCCGCTCTTCTTGGAGAGAGTGCCTGATTTGGGTTGCTGAGTCAGTGACTCTGCTCTTTGTATGAGATTGTGCTATGAGATGATTCTGCAGTGGATTGTAATGCACTGGGTTGAGTAGTCCCAGTCGCATTTAGGAGGGAGTTGAATTGGGCCTGGATCATAGTATATAATCAATCAATAGATTGAGCTTCCAGTGTCAAGGCAGAGTTGCTGCTCTTGGAAATGGACGTGCTGATTTGGGTAGCTGAGTCAGTGGCTCTACTCCTGGGGTGTGATGCTGCTGGAAGCAGGCTGCAAACTGTTTCAAAATGCAGGCACCTTTGGGGCTGTGTAGTCTTATACTATTATGGATCAGAGGTATAGCGAATCCACAATCAGTTTTTATAATCAATAAATAGTAGCTTGTATTAGCGTCCCGGATTTAGGCAGAATCAACTTACAATGGCCGCTCTTCTTGGAGATAGAGTGCCTGATTTCGGTTGCTGAGTCAGTGACTCTGCTCTTTGTATGAGATTGTGCTATGTGATGATTCTGCAGTGGATTGTAATGGACTGGGTTGAGTAGTCCCAGTCGCATTTAGGAGGGAAGTTGAATTGGGCCTGGATCATAGTTTATAATCAATCAATAGATTGAGCTTCCAGTGTCAAGGCAGAGTCGCTGCTCTTGGAAATAGAGGTGCTGATTTGTGTAGCTGAGTCAGTGGCTCTACTCCTCGGGTGTGATACTGCTGGAAGCGAGATGCGAAGTGTTTCAAAATGCAGGCATGTTTGGGGCTGCGTAGTCTTATACTGTTATAGGTTAGAGCTATAGCGATTCCACAATTAGTTTGTATAATCAATAAATAGTGGCTTGTATTAGCGTCCGGGATTTAGGCAGAATCAACTTACAATGGCCACTCTTCTTGGAGATAGAGTGCCTGATTTGGGTTGCTGAGTCAGTCACTCTGCTCTTTGTATGAGATTGTGCTATGAAATGATTCTGCAGTGGATTTTAATGCACTGGGTTGAGTTGTCCCAGTCGCATTTAGGAGGGAAGTTAAATTGGGCCTGGATCATAGTTTATAATCAATCAATAGATTGAGCTTTCAGTGTCAAGGCAGAGTCGCTGCTCTTGGAAATGGAGTTGCTGATTTGGGTAGCTGAGTCAGTGGCTCTACTCCTGGGGTGTGATGCTGCTGGTAGCAGGCTGCAAAGTGTTTCAAAATGCAGGCACGTTTGGGGCTGTGTAGTCTTATACTATTATAGGTTAGAGGTATAGCGAATCCACAATCAGTTTTTATACCCAATAAAAAGTGGCTTGTATTAGCGTCCAGGATTTAGGCAGAATCAACTTACAATGGCCGCTCTTCTTGGAGAGAGTGCCTGATTTGGGTTGCTGAGTCAGTGACTCTGCTCTTTGTATGAGATTGTGCTATGAGATGATTCTGCAGTGGATTGTAATGCACTGGGTTGAGTAGTCCCAGTTGCATTTAGGAGGGAGTTGAATTGGGCCTGGATCATAGTATATAATCAATCAATAGATTGAGCTTCCAGTGTCAAGGCAGAGTTGCTGCTCTTGGAAATGGACGTGCTGATTTGGGTAGCTGAGTCAGTGGCTCTACTCCTGGGGTGTGATGCTGCTGGAAGCAGGCTGCAAAGTGTTTCAAAATGCAGGCATGTTTGGGGCTGCGTAGTCTTATACTATAATCGGTTAGAGGTATAGCGAATCCATAACTAGTTTTCATGATCAATAAATAGTGGTTTGTATTAGCGTCCGGGATTTAGGCAGAATCAACTTACAATGGCCGCTCTTCTTGGCGATAGAGTGCCTGATTTGGGTTGCTGAGTCAGTGACTCTGCTCTTTGTATGAGATTGTGCTATGAGATGATTCTGCAGTGGATTGTAATGCACTGGGTTGAGTAGTCCCAGTCGCATTTAGGAGGGAAGTTGAATTTAGCCTGGATCATAGTTTATAATCAATCAATAGATTGAGCTTCCAGTGTCAAGGCAGAGTCGCTGCACTTGGAAATGGAGGTGCTGATTTGGGTAGCTGAGTCAGTGGCTCTACTCCTGGGGTGTGATGCTGCTGGAAGCAGGCTGCAAAGTGTTTCAAAATGCAGGCATGTTTGGGGCTGCGTAGTCTTATACTGTTATAGGTTAGAGCTATAGCGATTCCACAATTAGTTTGTATAATCAATAAATAGTGGCTTGTATTAGCGTCCGGGATTTAGGCAGAATCAACTTACAATGGCCACTCTTCTTGGAGATAGAGTGCCTGATTTGGGTTGCTGAGTCAGTCACTCTGCTCTTTGTATGAGATTGTGCTATGAGATGATTCTGCAGTGGATTTTAATGCACTGGGTTGAGTTGTCCCAGTCGCATTTAGGAGGGAAGTTGAATTGGGCCTGGATCATAGTTTATAATCAATCAATAGATTGAGCTTTCAGTGTCAAGGCAGAGTCGCTGCTCTTGGAAATTGAGTTGCTGATTTGGGTAGCTGAGTCAGTGGCTCTACTCCTGGGGTGTGATGCTGCTGGAAGCAGGCTGCAAAGTGTTTCAAAATGCAGGCACGTTTGGGGCTGTGTAGTCTTATACTATTATAGGTTAGAGGTATAGCAAATCCACAATCAGTTTTTATGATCAATAAATAGTAGCTTGTATTAGCGTCCGGGATTTAGGCAGAATCAACTTACAATGGCCGCTCTTCTTGGAGATAGAGTGCCTGATTTGGGTTGCTGAGTCAGTGACTCTGCTCTATGTATGAGATTGTGCTATGAGATGATTCTGCAGTGGATTGTAATGGACTGGGTTGAGTAGTCCCAGTCGCATTTAGGAGGGAAGTTGAATTGGGCCTGGATCATAGTTTATAATCAATCAATAGATTGAGCTTCCAGTGTCAAGGCAGAGTCGCTGCTCTTGGAAATGGAGGTGCTGATTTGGGTAGCTGATGTCAGTGGCTCTACTCCTGGGGTGTGATGCTGCTGGAAGCATGCTTCAAAGTGTTTCAAATTGCAGGCACGTTTGGGGCTGTGTAGTGTTATACTATTATAGGTTAGAGGTATAGCGAATCCACAATCAGTTTTTATAATTAATAAATAGTGGCTTGTAGTAGCATCTGGGATTTAGGCAGAATAAACTCACAATGGCCGCTCTACTTGGAGATAGAGTGCCTGATCTGGGTTGCTGAGTCAGTGACTCCGCTCTTTGTATGAGCTTGTGCTATGAGATGATTCTGCAGTGGATTGTAATGCACTGGGTTGAGTAGTCTCAGTCGCATTTAGGTGGGAATTTGAATTGGGCCTGGATCATAGTTTATAATCAATAAATAGATTGAGCTTCCAGTGTCAAGGGAGAGTCGCTGCTCTTGGAAATGGAGGTGCTGATTTGGGTAGCTGAGTCAGTGACTCTACTCCTCGGGTGTGTTGCTCCTGGAAGCGGGTTGTGAATTGTTTAGAAATGTATGGAGTTTCGGGGCTGTGTAGTCACATACTATTATATGTTAGAGGTATAGCGAATCCACAATCAGTTTTTATAATCAATAAATAGTGGCTTGTAGTAGCGTCCGGGATTTAGGCAGAATCAACTCACAATGGCCGCTCTTCTTGGAGATAGAGTGGCCGATTTGCGTTGCTGAGTCAGTGACTCTGCTCTTTGTATGAGATTATGCTATGAGATGATTCTGCAGTGGATTGTAATGTACTGGGTTGAGTAGTCCCAGTCGCATTTAGGAGGGAAGTTGAATTGGGCCTGGATCATAGTTTATAATCAATCAATAGATTGAGCTTCCAGTGTCATGGCAGAGTCACTGCTCTTGGAAATGGATTTGCTGATTTGGGTAGCTGAGTCAGTGGCTCTACACCTGGGGAGTGATCCTGCTGGAAGCAGGCTGCAAAGTGTTTCAAAATGCAGGCACGTTTGGGGCTGTGTAGTCTTATACTATTATAGATTAGAGGTATAGCGAATCCACAATCAGTTTTTATAATCAATAAATAGTGGCTTGTATTAGCGTCCGGGATTTAGGCAGAATCAACTTACAATGGCCGCTCTTCTTGGAGATAGAGTGCCTGATTTGGGTTGCTGAGTCAGTGACTCTGCTCTTTGTATGAGATTGTGCTATGAGATGATTCTACAGTGGATTGTAATGCTCTAGGTTGAATAGTCCCAGTCGCATTTAGATGGGAAGTTAAATTGGGCCTGGATCATAGTTTATAATCAATAAATAGATTGAGCTTCCAGTGTCAAGGCAGAGTCATTGCTCTTGGAAATGGAGGTGCTGATTTGGGTAGCTGAGTCAGTGGCTCTACTCCTCGGGTGTGATACTGCCGGAAGCGAGATGCGAAGTGTTTCGAAATGCAGGCAGGTTTGGGGCTGAGTAGTCGCATAGTATTATAGGTTAAAGGCCTAGCGAATCCACAATCAGTTTTTATATTAAATAAATAGTGGCTTGTATTAGCGTCCGGGATTTAGGCAGAATCAACTTACAATGGCTGCTCTTCTTGGAGATAGAGTACCTGATTTGGGTTGCTGAGTCAGTGACTCTCCTCTTTGTATGACATTGTGCTATGAGATGATTCTGCAGTGGATTTTAATGCACTGGGTTGAGTTGTCCCAGTCGCATTTAGGAGGGTAGTTGAATTGGGCCTGGATCATAGTTTATAATCAATCAATAGATTGAGCTTCCAGTGTCAAGGCAGAATCGCTGCTCTTGGAAATGGAGGTGCTGATTTGGGTAGCTGAGTCAGTGGCTCTACTCCTGGGGTGTGATGCTGCTGGAAGCAGGCTGCAAACTGTTTCAAAATGCAGGCACGTTTGGGGCTGTGTAGCCTTATACTATTATAGGTTAGAGGTATAGCGACTCCACAATCAGTTTTTATAATCAATAGATAGTGGCTTGTATTAGCGTCCGGGATTTAGGCAGAATCAACTCACAATGGCCGCTCTTCTTGGAGATAGAGTGCCTGATTTGGGTTGCTGAGTGAGTAACTCTACTCTTTGTATGAGATTGTGCTATGAGATGATTCTGTAGTGGATTGTAATGCACTGGGTTGAGTAGTCCCAGTCGCATTTAGGTGGGAATTTGAATTGGGCCTGGATCATAGTTTATAATCAATCAATAGATTGAGCTTCCAATGTGTAACGCCAGGATAATATGCCCTATTTTGATTAGTGATGACTAATAGTCCACTGCCATCTCAGTATATTACTTTTCCTTTATTTTAGCCTATTTGTAGGATTTTGCCTATTGGCTTTGGCATGTCATCTCAGTATATTGCTATGAATCCTCTATTTCAGCCTATTTGTAGGTTTGCCTATTGGCTTTGGCATGATTCTGTGCCTTCCTTGCCTATTTTCGGGCCTAAAGGCCTAAACTAGAGAGTAGCCATCTTTGTCTTACCTCTGCTGACTGAGGCGCTTGCAGAGCAAAGGTAATATTTATAGTTAAGCCTGTTGTTCACCAGTTAGAAACCGGTGAGGACCGGCCCTTTATCGAAGGAATGTGTTTTTCCTGGGCTCTAGACTCAACTACAGATGGCCACTGTGGGAGAGCAGAGGGTGCAGGACTTGGCACAGGAATTCGGTGGGAGGCCGGGGTGCTTGCTGGAAATTTCCATGAGTAGAGAGCACTCTATATTATCAAAGTGCAGAGAGGCGGAGTGTTCAGAAAGCTTTTGGAAGAGAAGAGAGCTGTCAGATGGATTTTGGGAGTGAAGAGAACAGTCAGAAGGCTTTTGGAGTTGCAGAGTGAGGTCAGATGATTTTTGGAAGTGAAGAGAACGGTCAGATGGATTTTGGAAGCTGAAGCAGTCAGCCAGAAGGATTTTAGAACTGGCGAGAACAGTCAGATAGTTCTTGGAATGGAAGAAGCCAGTTGGTTTGCAGAGCTGGAGCTGAGAGCTGGAGCTTTTGGAGTAATTGAACCAGTGGAGTGAAGTTAGCACGTTGGTGATGGTGCAGAACGAGAGAGCCTTGATTCCACCAGAGAGAGAGAGAAACAGACAGCAGCCATTGGTGGTGATGCCACGGTGATGGAAAGAGTCCTAGTTCCACCAGAGAGGGACAGAGAGTTGGACCCTTCTTAATAGGGTGAGGTATTCTTATCTAATTTGCATAATGTAGTTATTCACTCCTTTTTGCTTCCTAGGTTATGTTGCATTAATAATTTCCTACAGTATTGCTTATACATATATCATTGTTATAATGTTTTGTCATTCTATTCTAATGTTAAATAAAGGGACCCCAGTTGCATATTTGAGTGTTGTTTCCATGACAGGACTAACCTTTCTTTTCAACCAGGTGCTGTCATAGAGAAGGATGGGTGATTCTCTTCTTACAGGTAACTGAGAAATGAAAGACTGGGTGGTTTAATGCAGGAGAGAACTCCCAAATGACATAATTAGACAGCTCCTATCTAAATTAAGAACAGTAAATATCGTCGGTGCACCTTAGGTGTACCGCCGACCCCTATAGAATACCCCACTGGGGGACAACAGGTTCACCAGTGGGAAGCATATATGATATTGATCCTAAGAGTTAGGGAATAAGTTGCCGAACGATAAACGAGGAATAGTTGCCGAACTATAAACGAGGAATAGTTGCCGAACTATAAATGAGGAATAGTTGCCGAACTATAAACGAGGAATAGTTGCCGAACTATAAGCGAGGAATAGTTGCCAAACTATAAACGAGGAATAGTTGCCGAACTATGAACGAGGAATAGTTGCCGAACTATAAACGAGGAATAGTTGCCGAACTATAAACGAGGAATAGTTGCCGAACTATAAGCGAGGAATAGTGACCGAACTATAAACGAGGAATAGTTGCCGAACTATAAACGAGGAATAAGTCGCTGGACGGTAAACGAGGATAATAATAATTAAATAAGTCGCCGGACGTAAAACGAGGAGCTGCCCTCCGACGCAAGAGGGGGTAGGTTGGCCCAGGTCGGATTGCCGTGGGGCTATAAAGTAAAGATCATAGGATATAAGACATGGAATTCCTTAGATGTTAGCTATATCTCTAATTGTACAGGCTTGTAAATAGCTAATAATCACCTTCTCAGGCAAATCCTCCATATATCTTGTAAATAATGGCCTGAGAAGAGTGTGTTTGCGTGACGGCTGAGGTAGCCACGATTGATGAGCTACCTATTCTAAAAATACAGTTGTTACACAGTCTCAAGGCAGAGTCGCTGCTCTTGGAAATGGAGGTGCTGATTTGGGTAGCTGAGTCAGTGGCTCTACTCCTGGGGTGTGATGCTGCTGGAAGCAGGCTGCAAACTGTTTCAAAATGCAGGCACGTTTGGGGCTGTGTAGTCTTATACTATTATAGGTTAGAGGTATAGCGAACCCACAATCAGTTTTTATAACCAATAAAAAGTGGCTTGTATTAGCGTCCGGGATTTAGGCAGAATCAACTTACAATGGCCGCTCTTCTTGGAGATAGAGTGCCTGATTTGGGTTGCTGAGTCAGTGACTCTGCTCTTTGTATGAGATTGTGCTATGAGATGATTCTGCAGTGGATTGTAATGCACTGGGTTGAGTAGTCCCAGTCGCATTTAGGAGGGAGTTGATTGGGCCTGGATCATAGTATATAATCAATCAATAGATTGAGCTTCCAGTGTCAAGGCAGAGTCGCTGCTCTTGGAAATGGAAGTGCTGATTTGGGTAGCTGAGTCAGTGGCTCTACTCCTGGGGTGTGATGCTGCTGGAAGCAGGCTGCAAAGTGTTTCAAAATGCAGGCACGTTTGGGGCTGCGTAGTATTATACTATAATCGGTTAGAGGTATAGCGAATCCACAACTAGTTTTTATAATCAATAAATAGTGGCTTGTATTAGCGTCCGGGATTTAGGCAGAATCAACTTACAATGGCCGCTCTTCTTGGAGATAGAGTGCCTGATTTGGGTTGCTGAGTCAGTGACTCTGCTCTTTGTATGAGATTGTGCTATGAGATGATTCTGCAGTGGATTGTAATGCACTGGGTTGAGTAGTCCCAGTCGCATTTAGGAGGGAAGTTGAATTGAGCCTGGATCATAGTTTATAATCAATCAATAGATTGAGCTTCCAGTGTCAAGGCAGAGTCGCTGCTCTTGGAAATGGAGGTGCTGATTTGGGTAGCTGAGTCAGTGGCTCTACTCCTCGGGTGTGTTGTTCCTGGAAGTGGGTTGTGAATTGTTTCGAAATGTAGGGAGTTTCGGAGCTGTGTAGTCACATACTATTATATGTTAGAGGTATAGCGAATCCACAATCAGTTTTTATAATCAATAAATAGTGGCTTGTAGTAGCGTCCGGGATTTAGGCAGAATCAACTCACAATGGCCGCTCTTCTTGGAGATAGAGTGGCCGATTTGAGTTGCTGAGTCAGTGACTCTGCTCTTTGTATGAGATTGTGCTATGAGATGATTCTGCAGTGGATTGTAATGTACTGGTTTGAGTAGTCCCAGTCGCATTTAGGAGGGAAGTTGAATTGGGCCTGGATCATAGTTTATAATCAATCAATAGATTGAGCTTCCAGTGTTAAGGCGAGTCACTGCTCTTGGAAATGGATGTGCTGATTTGGGTAGCTGAGTCAGTGGCTCTACACCTGGGGAGTGATGCTGCTGGAAGCAGGCTGCAAAGTGTTTCAAAATGCAGGCACGTTTGGGGCTGTGTAGTCTTATACTATTATAGATTAGAGGTATAGCGAATCCACAATCAGTTTTTATAATCAATAAATAGTGGCTTGTATTAGCGTCCGGGATTTAGGCAGAATCAACTTACAATGGCCGCTCTTCTTGGAGATAGAGTGCCTGATTTGGGTTGCTGAGTCAGTGACTCTGCTCTTTGTATGAGATTGTGCTATGAGATGATTCTACAGTGGATTGTAATGCTCTAGGTTGAATAGTCCCAGTCGCATTTAGATGGGAAGTTAAATTGGGCCTGGATCATAGTTTATAATCAATAAATAGATTGAGCTTCCAGTGTCAAGGCAGAGTCATTGCTCTTGGAAATGGAGGTGCTGATTTGGGTAGCTGAGTCAGTGGCTCTACTCCTCGGGTGTGATACTGCCGGAAGCGAGATGCGAAGTGTTTCGAAATGCAGGCAGGTTTGGGGCTGAGTAGTCGCATAGTATTATAGGTTAAAGGCCTAGCGAATCCACAATCAGTTTTTATATTAAATAAATAGTGGCTTGTATTAGCGTCCGGGATTTAGGCAGAATCAACTTACAATGGCTGCTCTTCTTGGAGATAGAGTACCTGATTTGGGTTGCTGAGTCAGTGACTCTCCTCTTTGTATGACATTGTGCTATGAGATGATTCTGCAGTGGATTTTAATGCACTGGGTTGAGTTGTCCCAGTCGCATTTAGGAGGGTAGTTGAATTGGGCCTGGATCATAGTTTATAATCAATCAATAGATTGAGCTTCCAGTGTCAAGGCAGAATCGCTGCTCTTGGAAATGGAGGTGCTGATTTGGGTAGCTGAGTCAGTGGCTCTACTCCTGGGGTGTGATGCTGCTGGAAGCAGGCTGCAAACTGTTTCAAAATGCAGGCACGTTTGGGGCTGTGTAGCCTTATACTATTATAGGTTAGAGGTATAGCGAATCCACAATCAGTTTTTATAATCAATAGATAGTGGCTTGTATTAGCGTCCGGGATTTAGGCAGAATCAACTCACAATGGCCGCTCTTCTTGGAGATAGAGTGCCTGATTTGGGTTGCTGAGTCAGTGACTCTGCTCTTTGTATGAGATTGTGCTATGAGATGATTCTGCAGTGGATTGTAATGCACTGGGTTGAGTAGTCCCAGTCGCATTTAGGTGGGAATTTGAATTGGGCCTGGATCATAGTTTATAATCAATCAATAGATTGAGCTTCCAATGTGTAACGCCAGGATAATATGCCCTATTTTGATTAGTGATGACTAATAGTCCACTGCCATCTCAGTATATTACTTTTCCTTTATTTTGGCCTATTTGTAGGATTTTGCCTATTGGCTTTGGCATGTCATCTCAGTATATTGCTATGAATCCTCTATTTCAGCCTATTTGTAGGTTTGCCTATTGGCTTTGGCATGATTCTGTGCCTTCCTTGCCTATTTTCGGGCCTAAAGGCCTAAACTAGAGAGTAGCCATCTTTGTCTTACCTCTGCTGACTGAGGCGCTTGCAGAGCAAAGGTAATATTTATAGTTAAGCCTGTTGTTCACCAGTTAGAAACCGGTGAGGACCGGCCCTTTATCGAAGGAATGTGTTTTTCCTGGGCTCTAGACTCAACTACAGATGGCCACTGTGGGAGAGCAGAGGGCGCAGGACTTGGCACAGGAATTCGGTGGGAGGCCGGGGTGCTTGCTGAAAATTTCCATGAGTAGAGAGCACTCTATTATCAAAGTGCAGAGAGGCGGAGTGTTCAGAAAGCTTTTGGAAGAGAAGAGAGCTGTCAGATGGATTTTGGGAGTGAAGAGAACAGTCAGAAGGCTTTTGGAGTTGCAGAGTGAGGTCAGATGATTTTTGGAAGTGAAGAGAACGGTCAGATGGATTTTGGAAGCTGAAGCAGTCAGCCAGAAGGATTTTAGAACTGGCGAGAACAGTCAGATAGTTCTTGGAATGGAAGAAGCCAGTTGGTTTGCAGAGCTGGAGCTGAGAGCTGGAGCTTTTGGAGTAATTGAACCAGTGGAGTGAAGTTAGCACGTTGGTGATGGTGCAGAACGAGAGAGCCTTGATTCCACCAGAGAGAGAGAGAAACAGACAGCAGCCATTGGTGGTGATGCCACGGTGATGGAAAGAGTCCTAGTTCCACCAGAGAGGGACAGAGAGTTGGACCCTTCTTAATAGGGTGAGGTATTCTTATCTAATTTGCATAATGTAGTTATTCACTCCTTTTTGCTTCCTAGGTTATGTTGCATTAATAATTTCCTACAGTATTGCTTATACATATATCATTGTTATAATGTTTTGTCATTCTATTCTAATGTTAAATAAAGGGACCCCAGTTGCATATTTGAGTGTTGTTTCCATGACAGGACTAACCTTTCTTTTCAACCAGGTGCTGTCATAGAGAAGGATGGGTGATTCTCTTCTTACAGGTAACTGAGAAATGAAAGACTGGGTGGTTTAATGCAGGAGAGAACTCCCAAATGACATAATTAGACAGCTCCTATCTAAATTAAGAACAGTAAATATCGTCGGTGCACCTTAGGTGTACCGCCGACCCCTATAGAATACCCCACTGGGGGACAACAGGTTCACCAGTGGGAAGCATATATGATATTGATCCTAAGAGTTAGGGAATAAGTTGCCGAACGATAAACGAGGAATAGTTGCCGAACTATAAACGAGGAATAGTTGCCGAACTATAAACGAGGAATAGTTGCCGAACTATAAATGAGGAATAGTTGCCGAACTATAAACGAGGAATAGTTGCCGAACTATAAGCGAGGAATAGTTGCCAAACTATAAACGAGGAATAGTTGCCGAACTATGAACGAGGAATAGTTGCCGAACTATAAACGAGGAATAGTTGCCGAACTATAAACGAGGAATAGTTGCCGAACTATAAGCGAGGAATAGTGACCGAACTATAAACGAGGAATAGTTGCCGAACTATAAACGAGGAATAAGTCGCTGGACGGTAAACGAGGATAATAATAATTAAATAAGTCGCCGGACGTAAAACGAGGAGCTGCCCTCCGACGCAAGAGGGGGTAGGTTGGCCCAGGTCGGATTGCCGTGGGGCTATAAAGTAAAGATCATAGGATATAAGACATGGAATTCCTTAGATGTTAGCTATATCTCTAATTGTACAGGCTTGTAAATAGCTAATAATCACCTTCTCAGGCAAATCCTCCATATATCTTGTAAATAATGGCCTGAGAAGAGTGTGTTTGCGTGACGGCTGAGGTAGCCACGATTGACGAGCTACCTATTCTAAAAATACAGTCGTTACACAGTCTCAAGGCAGAGTCGCTGCTCTTGGAAATGGAGGTGCTGATTTGGGTAGCTGAGTCAGTGGCTCTACTCCTGGGGTGTGATGCTGCTGGAAGCAGGCTGCAAACTGTTTCAAAATGCAGGCACGTTTGGGGCTGTGTAGTCTTATACTATTATAGGTTAGAGGTATAGCGAACCCACAATCAGTTTTTATAACCAATAAAAAGTGGCTTGTATTAGCGTCCGGGATTTAGGCAGAATCAACTTACAATGGCCGCTCTTCTTGGAGATAGAGTGCCTGATTTGGGTTGCTGAGTCAGTGACTCTGCTCTTTGTATGAGATTGTGCTATGAGATGATTCTGCAGTGGATTGTAATGCACTGGGTTGAGTAGTCCCAGTCGCATTTAGGAGGGAGTTGATTGGGCCTGGATCATAGTATATAATCAATCAATAGATTGAGCTTCCAGTGTCAAGGCAGAGTCGCTGCTCTTGGAAATGGAAGTGCTGATTTGGGTAGCTGAGTCAGTGGCTCTACTCCTGGGGTGTGATGCTGCTGGAAGCAGGCTGCAAAGTGTTTCAAAATGCAAGCACGTTTGGGGCTGCGTAGTATTATACTATAATCGGTTAGAGGTATAGCGAATCCACAACTAGTTTTTATAATCAATAAATAGTGGCTTGTATTAGCGTCCGGGATTTAGGCAGAATCAACTTACAATGGCCGCTCTTCTTGGAGATAGAGTGCCTGATTTGGGTTGCTGAGTCAGTGACTCTGCTCTTTGTATGAGATTGTGCTATGAGATGATTCTGCAGTGGATTGTAATGCACTGGGTTGAGTAGTCCCAGTCGCATTTAGGAGGGAAGTTGAATTGAGCCTGGATCATAGTTTATAATCAATCAATAGATTGAGCTTCCAGTGTCAAGGCAGAGTCGCTGCTCTTGGAAATGGAGGTGCTGATTTGGGTAGCTGAGTCAGTGGCTCTACTCCCGGGGTGTGATGCTGCTGGAAGCAGGCTGCAAAGTGTTTCAAAATGCAGGCATGTTTGGGGCTGCGTAGTCTTATACTGTTATAGGTTTGAGCTATAGCGATTCCACAATTAGTTTGTATAATCAATAAATAGTGGCTTGTATTAGCGTCCGGGATTTAGGCAGAATCAACTTACAATGGCCACTCTTCTTGGAGATAGAGTGCCTGATTTGGGTTGCTGAGTCGGTCACTCTGCTCTTTGTATGAGATTGTGCTATGAGATGATTCTGCAGTGGATTTTAATGCACTGGGTTGAGTTGTCCTAGTCGCATTTAGGAGGGAAGTTGAAATGGGCCTGGATCATAGTTTATAATCAATAAAAAGATTGAGCTTCCAGTGTCAAGGGAGAGTCGCTGCTCTTGGAAATGGAGGTGCTGATTTGGGTAGCTGAGTCAGTGGCTCTACTCCTCGGGTGTGTTGCTCCTGGAAGTGGGTTGTTAATTGTTTCGAAATGTAGGGAGTTTCGGGGCTGTGTAGTCACATACTATTATATGTTAGAGGTATAGCGAATCCACAATCAGTTTTTATAATCAATAAATAGTGGCTTGTAGTAGCGTCCGGGATTTAGGCAGAATCAACTCACAATGGCCGCTCTTCTTGGAGATAGAGTAGCCGATTTGAGTTGCTGAGTCAGTGACTCTGCTCTTTGTATGAGATTGTGCTATGAGAAGATTCTGCAGTGGATTGTAATGTACTGGTTTGAGTAGTCCCAGTCGCATTTAGGAGGGAAGTTGAATTGGGCCTGGATCATAGTTTATAATCAATCAATAGATTGAGCTTCCAGTGTTAAGGCGAGTCACTGCTCTTGGAAATGGATGTGCTGATTTGGGTAGCTGAGTCAGTGGCTCTACACCTGGGGAGTGATGCTGCTGGAAGCAGGCTGCAAAGTGTTTCAAAATGCAGGCACGTTTGGGGCTGTGTAGTCTTATACTATTATAGATTAGAGGTATAGCGAATCCACAATCAGTTTCTATAATCAATAAATAGTGGCTTGTATTAGCGTCCGGGATTTAGGCAGAATCAACTTACAATGGCCGCTCTTCTTGGAGATAGAGTGCCTGATTTGGGTTGCTGAGTCAGTGACTCTGCTCTTTGTATGAGATTGTGCTATGAGATGATTCTACAGTGGATTGTAATGCACTAGGTTGAATAGTCCCAGTCGCATTTGGATGGGAAGTTAAATAGGGCCTGTATCATAGTTTATAATCAATAAATAGATTGAGCTTCCAGTGTCAAGGCAGAGTCATTGCTCTTGGAAATGGAGGTGCTGATTTGGGTAGCTGAATCAGTGGCTCTACTCCTCGGGTGTGATACTGCCGGAAGCGAGATGCGAAGTGTTTCGAAATGCAGGCAGGTTTGGGGCTGAGTAGTCGCATAGTATTATAGGTTAAAGGCCTAGCGAATCCACAATCAGTTTTTATATTAAATAAATAGTGGCTTGTATTAGCGTCCGGGATTTAGGCAGAATCAACTTACAATGGCCGCTCTTCTTGGAGATAGAGTACCTGATTTGGGTTGCTGAGTCAGTGACTCTGCTCTTTGTATGACATTGTGCTATGAGATGATTCTGCAGTGGATTTTAATGCACTGGGTTGAGTTGTCCCAGTCGCATTTAGGAGGGAAGTTGAGTTGCACCTGGATCATAGTTTATTATCAATCAATAGATTGAGCTTCCAGTGTCAAGGCAGAGTCGCTGCTCTTGGAAATGGAGGTGCTGATTTGGGTAGCTGAGTCAGTGGCTCTACTCCTGGGGTCTGATGCTGCTGGAAGCAGGCTGCAAACTTTTTCAAAATGCAGGCACGTTGGGGGCTGTGTAGTCTTATACTATTATAGGTTAGAGGTATAGCGAATCCACAACTAGTTTTTATAATCAATAAATAGTGGCTTGTATTAGCGTCCGGGATTTAGGCAGAATCAACTTATAATGGCCGCTCTTCTTGGAGATAGAGTGCCTGATTTGGGTTGCTGAATCAGTGACTCTGCTCTTTGTATGAGATTGTGCTATGAGATGATTCTGCAGTGGATTGTAATGCACTGGGTTGAGTAGTCCCAGTCGCATTTAGGAGGGAAGTTGAATTGAGCCTGGATCATAGTTTATAATCAATCAATAGATTGAGCTTCCAGTGTCAAGGCAGAGTCGCTGCTCTTGGAAATGGAGGTGCTGATTTGGGTAGCTGAGTCAGTGGCTCTACTCCCGGGGTGTGATGCTGCTGGAAGCAGGCTGCAAAGTGTTTCAAAATGCAGGCATGTTTGAGGCTGTGTAGTCTTATACTGTTATAAGTTAGAGCTATAGCGATTCCACAATTAGTTTGTATAATCAATAAATAGTGGCTTGTATTAGCGTCGGGATTTAGGCAGAATCAACTTACAATGGCCACTCTTCTTGGAGATAGAGTGCCTGATTTGGGTTGCTGAGTCGGTCACTCTGCTCTTTGTATGAGATTGTGCTATGAGATGATTCTGCAGTGGATTTTAATGCACTGGGTTGAGTTGTCCCAGTCGCATTTAGGAGGGAAGTTGAATTGGGCCTGGATCATAGTTTATAATCAATAAATAGATTGAGCTTCCAGTGTCAAGGGAGAGTCGCTGCTCTTGGAAATGGAGGTGCTAATTTGGGTAGCTGAGTCAGTGGCTCTACTCCTCGGGTGTGTTGCTCCTGGAAGTGGGTTGTGAATTGTTTCGAAATGTAGGGAGTTTCGGGGCTGTGTAGTCACATACTATTATATGTTAGAGGTATAGCGAATCCACAATCAGTTTTTATAATCAATAAATAGTGGCTTGTAGTAGCGTCCGGGATTTAGGCAGAATCAACTCACAATGGCCGCTCTTCTTGGAGATAGAGTGGCCGATTTGAGTTGCTGAGTCAGTGACTCTGCTCTTTGTATGAGATTGTGCTATGAGATGATTCTGCAGTGGATTGTAATGTACCGGTTTGAGTAGTCCCAGTCGCATTTAGGAGGGAAGTTGAATTGGGCCTGGATCATAGTTTATAATCAATCAATAGATTGAGCTTCCAGTGTTAAGGCAGAGTCACTGCTCTTGGAAATGGATGTGCTGATTTGGGTAGCTGAGTCAGTGGCTCTACACCTGGGGAGTGATGCTGCTGGAAGCAGGCTGCAAAGTGTTTCAAAATGCAGGCACGTTTGGGGCTGTGTAGTCTTATACTATTATAGATTAGAGGTATAGCGAATCCACAATCAGTTTTTATAATCAATAAATAGTGGCTTGTATTATTGTCCGGGATTTAGGCAGAATCAACTTACAATGGCCACTCTTCTTGGAGATAGAGTGCCTGATTTGGATTGCTGAGTCAGTGACTCTGCTCTTTGTATGAGATTGTGCTATGAGATGATTCTACAGTGGATTGTAATGCACTAGGTTGAATAGTCCCAGTCTCATTTAGATGGGAAGTTAAATAGGGCCTGGATCATAGTTTATAATCAATAAATAGATTGAGCTTCCAGTGTCAAGGCAGAGTCATTGCTCTTGGAAATGGAGGTGCTGATTTGGGTAGCTGAATCAGTGGCTCTACTCCTCGGGTGTGATACTGCCGGAAGCGAGATGCGAAGTGTTTCCAAATGCAGGCAGGTTTGGGGCTGAGTAGTCACATAGTATTATAGGTTAAAGGCCTAGCGAATCCACAATCAATTTTTATAATAAATAAATAGTGGCTTGTATTAGCGTCCGGGATTTAGGCAGAATCAACTTACAATGGCCGCTCTTCTTGGAGATAGAGTACCTGATTTGGGTTGCTGAGTCAGTGACTCTGCTCTTTGTATGACATTGTGCTATGAGATGATTCTGCAGTGGATTTTAATGCACTGGGTTGAGTTGTCCCAGTCGCATTTAGGAGGGAAGTTGAGTTGGGCCTGGATCATAGTTTATAATCAATCAATAGATTGAGCTTCCAGTGTCAAGGCAGAGTCGCTGCTCTTGGAAATGGAGGTGCTGATTTGGGTAGCTGAGTCAGTGGCTCTACTCCTGGGGTGTGATGCTGCTGGAAGCAGGCTGCAAACTGTTTCAAAATGCAGGCACGTTGGGGGCTGTGTAGTCTTATACTATTATAGGTTAGAGGTATAGCGAATCCACAATCAGTTTTTATAATCAATAGATAGTGGCTTGTATTAGCGTCCGGGATTTAGGCAGAATCAACTCACAATGGCTGCTCTTCTTGGAGATAGAGTGCCTGATTTGGGTTGCTGAGTCTGTAACTCTACTCTTTGTATAAGCTTGTGCTATGAGATGATTCTGCAGTGGATTGTAATGCACTGGGTTGAGTAGTCCCAGTCTCATTTAGGTGGGAATTTGAATTGGGCTTGGATCATAGTTTATAATCAATCAATAGATTGAGCTTCCAGTGTCGAGGCAGAGTCGCTGCTCTTGGAAATGGAGGTGCTGATTTGGGTAGGTGAGTCAGTGGCTCTACTCCTGGGGTGTGATGCTGCTGGAAGCAGGCTGCAAAGGGTTTCAAAATGCAGGCACGTTTGGGGCTGTGTAGTCTTACACTATTATAGGTTAGAGGTATAGCGAATCCACAATCAGTTTTTATAATCAATATCAAGTGGCTTGTAGTAACGTCCGGGATTTAGGCAGAATCAACTTACAATGGCCGCTCTTCTTGGAGATAGAGTGCCTGATTTGGGTTGCTGAGTCAGTGACTCTGCTCTTTGTATGAGATTGTGCTATGAGATGATTCTGCAGTGGATTGTAATGCACTGGGTTGAGTAGTCCCAGTCGCATTTAGGAGGGAAGTTGAATTGAGCCTGGATCATAGTTTATAATCAATCAATAGATTGAGCTTCCAGTGTCAAGGCAGAGTCGCTGCTCTTGGAAATGGAGGTGCTGATTTGGGTAGCTGAGTCAGTGGCTCTACTCCCGGGGTGTGATGCTGCTGGAAGCAGGCTGCAAAGTGTTTCAAAATGCAGGCATGTTTGGGGCTGTGTAGTCTTATACTGTTATAAGTTAGAGCTATAGCGATTCCACAATTAGTTTGTATAATCAATAAATAGTGGCTTGTATTAGCGTCGGGATTTAGGCAGAATCAACTTACAATGGCCACTCTTCTTGGAGATAGAGTGCCTGATTTGGGTTGCTGAGTCGGTCACTCTGCTCTTTGTATGAGATTGTGCTATGAGATGATTCTGCAGTGGATTTTAATGCACTGGGTTGAGTTGTCCCAGTCGCATTTAGGAGGGAAGTTGAATTGGGCCTGGATCATAGTTTATAATCAATAAATAGATTGAGCTTCCAGTGTCAAGGGAGAGTCGCTGCTCTTGGAAATGGAGGTGCTAATTTGGGTAGCTGAGTCAGTGGCTCTACTCCTCGGGTGTGTTGCTCCTGGAAGTGGGTTGTGAATTGTTTCGAAATGTAGGGAGTTTCGGGGCTGTGTAGTCACATACTATTATATGTTAGAGGTATAGCGAATCCACAATCAGTTTTTATAATCAATAAATAGTGGCTTGTAGTAGCGTCCGGGATTTAGGCAGAATCAACTCACAATGGCCGCTCTTCTTGGAGATAGAGTGGCCGATTTGAGTTGCTGAGTCAGTGACTCTGCTCTTTGTATGAGATTGTGCTATGAGATGATTCTGCAGTGGATTGTAATGTACCGGTTTGAGTAGTCCCAGTCGCATTTAGGAGGGAAGTTGAATTGGGCCTGGATCATAGTTTATAATCAATCAATAGATTGAGCTTCCAGTGTTAAGGCAGAGTCACTGCTCTTGGAAATGGATGTGCTGATTTGGGTAGCTGAGTCAGTGGCTCTACACCTGGGGAGTGATGCTGCTGGAAGCAGGCTGCAAAGTGTTTCAAAATGCAGGCACGTTTGGGGCTGTGTAGTCTTATACTATTATAGATTAGAGGTATAGCGAATCCACAATCAGTTTTTATAATCAATAAATAGTGGCTTGTATTATTGTCCGGGATTTAGGCAGAATCAACTTACAATGGCCACTCTTCTTGGAGATAGAGTGCCTGATTTGGGTTGCTGAGTCAGTGACTCTGCTCTTTGTATGAGATTGTGCTATGAGATGATTCTACAGTGGATTGTAATGCACTAGGTTGAATAGTCCCAGTCGCATTTAGATGGGAAGTTAAATAGGGCCTGGATCATAGTTTATAATCAATAAATAGATTGAGCTTCCAGTGTCAAGGCAGAGTCATTGCTCTTGGAAATGGAGGTGCTGATTTGGGTAGCTGAATCAGTGGCTCTACTCCTCGGGTGTGATACTGCCGGAAGCGAGATGCGAAGTGTTTCCAAATGCAGGCAGGTTTGGGGCTGAGTAGTCGCATAGTATTATAGGTTAAAGGCCAAGCGAATCCACAATCAATTTTTATATTAAATAAATAGTGGCTTGTATTAGCGTCCGGGATTTAGGCAGAATCAACTTACAATGGCCGCTCTTCTTGGAGATAGAGTACCTGATTTGGGTTGCTGAGTCAGTGACTCTGCTCTTTGTATGACATTGTGCTATGAGATGATTCTGCAGTGGATTTTAATGCACTGGGTTGAGTTGTCCCAGTCGCATTTAGGAGGGAAGTTGAGTTGGGCCTGGATCATAGTTTATAATCAATCAATAGATTGAGCTTCCAGTGTCAAGGCAGAGTCGCTGCTCTTGGAAATGGAGGTGCTGATTTGGGTAGCTGAGTCAGTGGCTCTACTCCTGGGGTGTGATGCTGCTGGAAGCAGGCTGCAAACTGTTTCAAAATGCAGGCACGTTGGGGGCTGTGTAGTCTTATACTATTATAGGTTAGAGGTATAGCGAATCCACAATCACTTTTTATAATCAATAGATAGTGGCTTGTATTAGCGTCCGGGATTTAGGCAGAATCAACTCACAATGGCTGCTCTTCTTGGAGATAGAGTGCCTGATTTGGGTTGCTGAGTCTGTAACTCTACTCTTTGTATAAGCTTGTGCTATGAGATGATTCTGCAGTGGATTGTAATGCACTGGGTTGAGTAGTCCCAGTCTCATTTAGGTGGGAATTTGAATTGGGCTTGGATCATAGTTTATAATCAATCAATAGATTGAGCTTCCAGTGTCGAGGCAGAGTCGCTGCTCTTGGAAATGGAGGTGCTGATTTGGGTAGGTGAGTCAGTGGCTCTACTCCTGGGGTGTGATGCTGCTGGAAGCAGGCTGCAAAGGGTTTCAAAATGCAGGCACGTTTGGGGCTGTGTAGTCTTACACTATTATAGGTTAGAGGTATAGCGAATCCACAATCAGTTTTTATAATCAATATCAAGTGGCTTGTAGTAACGTCCGGGTTTAGGCAGAATCAAGTCACAATGGCCGCTCTTCTTGGAGATAGAGTGCCTGATTTGGGTTCCTGAGTCAGTGACTCTGCTCTTTGTATGAGATTGTGCTATGAGATGATTCTGCAGTGGATTGTAATGCACTGGGTTGAGTAGTCCCTGTCGCATTTAGGAGGGAAGTTGAATTGGGCCTGGATCATAGTTTATAATCAATCAATAGATTGAGCTTCCAGTGTCAAGGCAGAGTCGCTGCTCTTGGAAATGGAGGTGCTGATTTGGGTAGGTGAGTCAGTGGCTCTACTCCTGGGGTGTGATGCTGCTGGAAGCAGGCTGCAAAGTGTTTTAAAATGCAGGCACGTTTGGGGCTGCGTAGTCTTATACTATTATAGGTTAGAGGTATAGCGAATCCACAACCAGTTTTTATAATCAATAAATGGATGTATGACATCACAACGCATGCTTTTACATCGCATGCCTTTACAACGCTGTTTTTACAATGCATGCTTTTACAACGCATAGTGCTTTGGGGCGCTGGATAGTGAATAGTTTAATTTACTATTCCAACTCCAGTCCCAGTGGATAGTAGGGAAGGTGTTGGATAGTAAATTAAACCTATTTCCTATCCTAGAGCGCCCCCCAGCGCAATGCTTTGTAATGGTTTGCGTTGTAAAAGTTGCATCGTAAAGGCACTGCGTGGTAAAAGTTGCGTTGTAAAGGATGTTTCCCTCAATAAATAGTGGCTTGTATTAGAGTCCGGGATTTAGGCAGAATCAACTTACAATGGCCGCTATTCTTTGAGACAGAGTGCCTGATTTGGGTTGCTGAGTCAGTGACTCTGCTCTTTGTATGAGATTGTGCTATGAGATGATTCTGCAGTGGATTGTAATGCACTGGGTTGAGTAGTCCCAGTCGCATTTCGATGGGAAGTTGAATTGGGCCTGGATCATAGTTTATAATCAATTAATAGATTGAGCTTCCAGTGTCAAGGCAGAGTCATTGCTCTTGGAAATGGAGGTTCTGATTTGGGTAGCTGAGTCAGTGGCTCTATTCCTCGGGTGTGATACTGCCGGAAGCGAGATGCGAAGTGTTTCGAAATGCAGGCAGGTTTGGGCCTGAGTAGTCGCATAGTATTATAGCGTAAAGGTCTAGCGAATCCACAATCAGTTTTTAAAATCAATAAATAGTGGCATGTATTAGCGTCCGGGATTTAGGCAGAATCAACTTACAATGGCCACTCTTCTTGGAGATAGAGTGCCTAATTTGGGTTGCTGAGTCAGTGACTCTGCTCTTTGTATGAGATTGTGCTATGAGATGATTCTGCAGTGGATTGTAATGCACTGGGTTGAGTAGTCCCAGTCGCATTTATGAGAGAAGTTGAATTGGGCCTGGATCATAGTTTATAATCAATCAATAGATTGAGCTTCCAGTGTCAAGGCAGAGTCGCTGCTCTTCGAAATGGAGGTGCTGATTTGGGTAGCTGAGTCAGCGGCTCTACTCCTGGGGTGTGATGCTGCTGGAAGCAGGCTGCAAACTGTTTCAAAATGCAGGCACATTTGGGGCTGTGTAGTCTTATACTATTATAGATCAGAGGTATAGCGAATCCACAATCAGTTTTTATAATCAATAAATAGTAGCTTGTATTAGCGTCCGTGATTTAGGCAGAATCAACTTACAATGGCCGCTCTTCTTGGAGATAGAGTGCCTGATTTGGGTTGCTGAGTCAGTGACTTTGCTCTTTGTATGAGATTGTGGTATGAGATGATTCTGCAGTGGATGTTAATGCACTTGGTTGAGTTGTACCAGTCGCATTTAGAAGGGAAGTTGAATTGGGCCTGGATCATAGTTTATAATCAATCAATAGATTGAGCTTCCAGTGTCAAGGCAGAGTCGCTGCTCTTGGAAATGGAGGTGCTGATCTGGGTAGCTAAAGCAGTGGCTCTACTCCTGGGGTGTGATGCTGCTGGAAGGAGGCTGCAAAGTGTTTAAAAATGCAGGCACGTTTGGGGCTGCGTAGTCTTATACTATTATAGGTTAGAGGTATTGCAAATCCACAATCAGTTTTTATAATTAATAAATAGTGGCTTGTAGTAGCATCTGGGATTTAGGCAGAATCAACTCACAATAGCCGCTCTTCTTGGAGATAGAGGGCCTGATTTGGGTTGCTGAGTCAGTGACTCCGCTCTTTGTATGAGCTTGTGCTATGAGATGATTCTGTAGTGGATTGTAATGCACTGGGTTGAGTTGTCCCAGTCACATTTAGGAGGGAACTTGAATTGGGCCTGGATCATAGTTTATAATCAATCAATAGATTGAGCTTCCAGTGTCAAGGCAGAGTCACTGCTCTTGGAACTGGAGGTGCTGATTTGGGTAGCTGAGTCAGTGGCTCTATTCCTGGGGTGTGATGCTGCTGGAAGCGGGTTGTGAATTGTTTCGAAATGTAGGGAGTTTCGGGGCTGTGTAGTCACATACTATTATATGTTAGAGGTATAGCGAATCCACAATCAGTTTTTATAATCAATAAATAGTGGCTTGTAGTAGTGTCCGGGATTTAGGCAGAATCAACTCACAATGGCTGCTCTTCTTGGAGATAGAGTGCCTAATTTGGGTTGCTGAGTCAGTGACTCTGCTCTTTGTATGAGATTGTGCTATGAGATGATTCTGCAGTGGATTGTAATGTACTGGGTTGAGTAGTCCCAGTCAAATTTAGGAGGGAAGTTGAATTGGGCCTGGATCATAGTTTATAATCAATCAATATATTGAGCTTCCAGTGTCAAGGCAGAGTCACTGCTCTTGGAAATGGAGGTGCTGATTTGGGTAGCTGAGTCAGTGGCTCTATTCCTGGGGTGTGATGCTGCTGGAAGCAGGCTGCAAAGTGTTTCAAAATGCAGGCACGTTTGGGGCTGTGTAGTCTTATACAATTATCGATTAGAGGTATAGCGAATCACAATCAGTTTTTATAATCAATAAATAGTGGCTTGTATTAGCGTCCGGGATTTAGGCAGAATCAACTTAAAATGGCCGCTCTGCTTGGAGATAGAGTGCCTGATTTGGGTTGCTAAGTCAGTGACTCTGCTCTTTGTATCAGATTGGTCTATGAGATGATTCTACAGTGGATTGTAATGCACTGGGTTGAGTAGTCCCATTCGCATTTAGATGGGAAGTTGAATTGGGCCTGGATCATAGTTTATAATCAATAAATAGATTGAGTTTCCAGTGTCAAGGCAGAGTCATTGCTCTTGGAAATGGAGGTGCTGATTTGGGTAGCTGAGTCAGTGGCTCTGCTCCTCGGGTGTGATACTGCCGGAAGCGAGATGCGAAGTGTTTCGAAATGCAGGCAGGTTTGGGGCTGAGTAGTCGCATAGTATTATAGGTTAAAGGCCTAGCGAATCATCAATCAGTTTTTATATTCAATAAATAGTGGCTTGTATTAGCGTCCGGGATTTAGGCAGAATCAACTTACAATGGCCGCTCTTCTTGGAGATAGAGTGCCTGATTTGGGTTGCTGAGTCAGTGACTCTGCTCTTTGTATGAGATTGTGCTATGTGATGATTCTGCAGTGGATTGTAATGGACTGGGTTTAGTAGTCCCAGACGCTTTTAGGAGGGAAGTTGAATTGGGCCTGGATCATAGTTTATAATCAATCAATAGATTGAGCTTCCAGTGTCAAGGCAGAGTCGCTGCTCTTGGAAATGGAGGTGCTGATTTGGGTAGCTGAGTCAGTGGCGCTACTCCTGGGGTGTGATGCTGCTGGAAGCAGGCTGCAAAGTGTTTTAAAATGCAGGCACGTTTGGGGCTGTGTAGTCTTATACTATTATAGGTTAGAGGTATAGCGAATCCACAATCAGTTTTTATAATTTATGAATAGTGGCGTGTAGTAGCATCTGGGATTTAGGCAGAATCAACTCACAATGGCCGCTCTTCTTGGGGATGGAGTGCCTGATTTGGGTTGCTGAGTCAGTGACGCTGCTCTTTGTATGAGATTGTGCTATGAGATGATTCTGCAGTGGATTGTAATGCACTGGGTTGAGTAATGCCAGTCCCATTTAGGTGGGAATTTGTATTGGGCCTGGATCATAGTTTATAATCAATAAATAGATTGAGCTTCCAGTGTCAAGGCAGAGTCGCTGCTCTTGGAAATGGAGGTGCTGATTTGGGTAGCTGAGTCAGTGGCTCTACTCCTGGGGTGTGATGCTGCTGGAAGCAGGCTGCAAAGTGTTTCAAAATGCAGGCACGTATGGGGCTGTGTAGTCTTACACTCTCATAGGTTAGAGGTATAGCGAATCCACAATCAGTTTTTATAATCAATATCAAGTGGCTTGTATTAGCGTTCGGGATTTAGGCAGAATCAACTTGCAATGGCCGCTCTTCTTGGAGATAGAGTGCCTGATTTGGGTTGCTGAGTCAGTGCCTCTGCTCTTTGTATGAGATTGTGCTATGAGATGATTCTGCAGTGGATTGTAATGTACTGGGTTGAGTAGTCCCAGTCACATTTAGGAGGGAAGTTGAATTGGGCCTGGATCATAGTTTATAATCAATCAATATATTGAGCTTCCAGTGTCAAGGCAGAGTCACTGCTCTTGGAAATGGAGGTGCTGATTTGGGTAGCTGAGTCAGTGGCTCTATTCCTGGGGTGTGATGCTGCTGGAAGCAGGCTGCAAAGTGTTTCAAAATGCAGGCACGTTTGGGGCTGTGTAGTCCTATACAATTATCGATTAGAGGTATAGCGAATCACAATCAGTTTTTATAATCAATAAATAGTGGCTTGTATTAGCGTCCGGGATTTAGGCAGAATCAACTTAAAATGGCCGCTCTGCTTGGAGATAGAGTGCCTGATTTGGGTTGCTAAGTCAGTGACTCTGCTCTTTGTATCAGATTGGTCTATGAGATGATTCTACAGTGGATTGTAATGCACTGGGTTGAGTAGTCCCATTCGCATTTAGATGGGAAGTTGAATTGGGCCTGGATCATAGTTTATAATCAATAAATAGATTGAGTTTCCAGTGTCAAGGCAGAGTCATTGCTCTTGGAAATGGAGGTGCTGATTTGGGTAGCTGAGTCAGTGGCTCTGCTCCTCGGGTGTGATACTGCCGGAAGCGAGATGCGAAGTGTTTCGAAATGCAGGCAGGTTTGGGGCTGAGTAGTCGCATAGTATTATAGGTTAAAGGCCTAGCGAATCCACAATCAGTTTTTATATTCAATAAATAGTGGCTTGTATTAGCGTCCGGGATTTAGGCAGAATCAACTTACAATGGCCGCTCTTCTTGGAGATAGAGTGCCTGATTTGGGTTGCTGAGTCAGTGACTCTGCTCTTTGTATGAGATTGTGCTATGTGATGATTCTGCAGTGGATTGTAATGGACTGGGTTTAGTAGTCCCAGACGCTTTTAGGAGGGAAGTTGAATTGGGCCTGGATCATAGTTTATAATCAATCAATAGATTGAGCTTCCAGTGTCAAGGCAGAGTCGCTGCTCTTGGAAATGGAGGTGCTGATTTGGGTAGCTGAGTCAGTGGCGCTACTCCTGGGGTGTGATGCTGCTGGAAGCAGGCTGCAAAGTGTTTTAAAATGCAGGCACGTTTGGGGCTGTGTAGTCTTATACTATTATAGGTTAGAGGTATAGCGAATCCACAATCAGTTTTTATAATTTAGTAATAGTGGCGTGTAGTAGCATCTGGGATTTAGGCAGAATCAACTCACAATGGCCGCTCTTCTTGGGGATAGAGTGCCTGATTTGGGTTGCTGAGTCAGTGACGCTGCTCTTTGTATGAGATTGTGCTATGAGATGATTCTGCAGTGGATTGTAATGCACTGGGTTGAGTAATCCCAGTCCCATTTAGGTGGGAATTTGAATTGGGCCTGGATCATAGTTTATAATCAATAAATAGATTGAGCTTCCAGTGTCAAGGCAGAGTCGCTGCTCTTGGAAATGGAGGTGCTGATTTGGGTAGCTGAGTCAGTGGCTCTACTCCTGGGGTGTGATGCTGCTGGAAGCAGGCTGCAAAGTGTTTCAAAATGCAGGCACGTATGGGGCTGTGTAGTCTTACACTCTCATAGGTTAGAGGTATAGCGAATCCACAATCAGTTTTTATAATCAATATCAAGTGGCTTGTATTAGCGTTCGGGATTTAGGCAGAATCAACTTGCAATGGCCGCTCTTCTTGGAGATAGAGTGCCTGATTTGGGTTGCTGAGTCAGTGCCTCTGCTCTTTTGTTGTATAGCTCCTATATATCCTTATATCGTGTTAAGTTAGCATAGGTACATTTGAGATTTAAACGCCATTTTTCCTTTCTTGCAACTTCTGCACACGACCCTTAATTGTTGACTTAGCTTTCAACCTAGTGGTTTGCCGTGGTGTATGTGAGAATAATATGTTATTGCTCTGATATCAGTTTTGTTTAATAAAACATGTCTGCACGGAGAGTGCTGAAGTTTCAGGAGCAACACGATATGGAATTGTTATGAGGTCTGATCTCCACGCCTTCATAGTCATAACACAAGTGCAGGCTTTGCCAACTTGGGCTTGAGGCGGGATTGATATTGCTTTGCACGAGAATTGTTAACACACTTGATGCGGTGCACATGCAGAGAGAGCTGGTGTATGCTGATGTGATTCCTTCATGCTAGGACACTAAGGTATGGGCCCGCCCTAAAACAACCCAAAGAGACCTTCTTAGCTAATAATATAATATATGTGTTAGGGAGGGTGAGATATAAGTGTTGTTAACTCTTATTCATTACAGCATGTTAACATGCTGTCACCATTCGCTTTTTATGTCTTAGTAACTATGCTGATAATTTTGATACTGATAATAAGTATACTTGTATTATCTAAGATACTGCGCCTGAGAAGACGGCATTAGTAAATAAACATTTCAAATGCACATGTGTCTTCTTTACTCCATGTTCTGGTTTGTAATGATAATATAACGAAAGAGTGTTCATGAGTCCCACGTACCCTGAGGTACTGTAAGTTCATGTTCTGGTTTGTCTAAACATTGGGAGTTTGATATGTCCAATGAGACACTGTAGCTAGCTCGGTAAGGGGTGAGTTGGTTGCTAAGGTAAGTTTTGGGACACCCTAATTTGCCGAGGTTCCACTCCTCTGTGCACAGTTCTGTGTGAGTACAGAAACCCTGCAACATGGCGCCCAACGGTTTCGGTGGTCTTATATCATGACACTCGAGTAGTTTATCGTTCATGCCTTAACCCCTTCACGTCCGTTTCCGGAAAACGGGGTGTTGGTGAAACCTACCTATTTTTTGAAATAGGTCTTTATTCAAGCTTGATTCTTACCTAAACGGTTTCTTTGAATTCCTACCCAGTTGTGCTACAAAGTATTCTTTGTTTTTTCTTGTTTCCAATTCTGTAATGGCGGCAGCGGTGGCTATTGCGCAGCATAGTCGCGTAGCGGTACGCAACCATCTTCAGACGTACCAGGTCCCAGTAGATGGGATGGCTGTGATTTTCGTGGTATGTGCAGATCCGGCGTTTCCTTACGAGTTGTTTTACTCTTGGGTTACGTTTCCGGCTGTGGACGCTAATTCTGGTTTGTTCCACTCCTACACCGCCTCGGATGTCCCGGCTGAATATACGCCGTACAGGGCATTGGAAATACCTATTGATCATTGGCAGCATCGAGTTTGGTTTGATGGCGCCCTCCCCCACTCTTTGTCCCCTGCGAGGTTAGGTCCACTCTCAATTCCAGGTACTAATTGGCCTGCGTTGGGTGGCTTTACCCCGCACCCGAATCACGGGGCTTGTACCCTGGCAGAAATTCGCAGGCTACATGTAGTTTCCATTTCCGTGATTCGTGCTTTAGTGCAATACATCGGTCGACATCTTCCTGGTGGTCCCCAGGGGGGTGCGGCCGCTCCCATGGAACGAGGCGGAATGCGTCTCAATCCAGTGATGGTAAATTCGTTTTTGGTGCGCGTCCTGTTGACAACGATGACTTCCCATTCTGGCTAGCAGAGAAGTTTGATCAACTGGAGGCGGTTTTTCCGAATTCTACTCCTGCTGATAAACATAGAATGTTAACGATTACTCTACCGAAGGATATAACTCCTGAACTTGTTGACTGTGAAAGCTGGGGAAAAACTTTTGCGGCAGTTTATACGAGGTGCTTCGGCACCCCGTCTATGAATGCCCTGCCTGAAATCATTAGACGTGTTCAGAATGATCACGGTCCAGAGGCAGCGGTGGAATTGGGTATGCGCCTGTGTGGTTCATTTGAGATTGTAAGTGATCTCATTCTCTCCAATGTTAAAGGAGATGCAGTTAACTTTCAGGTGTCGAATGCTTTGGCTGCTCTGCCCGATGCCGACAAACCCCGCCAGTTAGCAAAGATTGTGGTGGCCGCTTATAAGACAATTGGCCGCACAAGTAGAGGTCTGAAATATTTTCCAGTGAAGGATAAAAAACAACCTCAGGGACAATCTGCAGTGACAGATGTCCTGCCCAAGTCCAAAAAACAGAATTGGCCTAAAAAACAGACACAGGGGAAGCAGACTAGGCAAACTCTGGATCCTGTTCCTGCAATACAAGCTCCTGCGCCGGCAGACAGAGTTTATGATTTGCGCGATCGCGCGATGATTAAATCACCTGATCGTTTTCAGGGTTCTGATCAACGCTCTCCTCGTTCCTTTCAGGAAACATCGGCCCAGAAGACCGGTGGTGGAGGAGGGGGTGGACGTGGACGTGGTGGCCAGCAAGGACGTGGTCAGTCCCGCCAGACAGACGGCGCAGTGAAGCAGGAGGATTCTACGCCTAAGCGTCCGCAGTTTGCGAAGAAGAAAGTCGCGGCCTTAACAGCGCATAGATATGCCACAGATAGTGAGAACGCGGCTTCGGAATCTGACGTGGGCTCTGACCTTGCTGGACAGCGCGGCGGAGATTACCATAGTCAGAGAGGCGCTCCGTCCACTACTGAGGGTGACAGCGACTGAAGTTTTTGTTGTTATAGAAACAGCCGATACGAGATTGGCTCCCCCTGAAAGACTTTTTGAAATTGTCCTGTTAATTGAAGGTGACATACAGCGTACTGT
This sequence comes from Lissotriton helveticus, assembly GCF_964261635.1. NCBI lineage: Eukaryota > Metazoa > Chordata > Amphibia > Caudata > Salamandridae > Lissotriton > Lissotriton helveticus. The sequence goes on along the minus strand of NC_136069.1, from coordinate 1,556,796,019 downwards.
CAGAGGGGTATTTTGGGAGAACCTTTCGTCTACGTACGACATTTTGCTTTCCGAGGCTGACTGGCCCCCACCTTTTGTGCTCGCAGCGCCGCGAGGGGAGGAGGTAATCCTTCCCAGTTTCGCGCACACTGTCTCAACTGAGCATGCGCAGCATTTTGCAGAAGAGTGGGCTCGGGCTCTCGCGCCGGCTCTGTACCGTAACCAATGTGGTTGGGATAGATTGTCGCCTTGCCACGAAATTCCGTTGCGGTCTCAGCCGCAGCCTCAACCTCAATATCCCATTCGGCGTGAAGCAAAATCTTCCGTCGCGGAAATCCTTGAACAATTGGAATATCAGGGAGTTATTGAAACGTGTGTGTCACCGATGAATAATCCCCTTTTTACTGTGAACAAACCTGACGGATCATATCGTTTGGTTTTGGATTACCGGCATTTAAACTCGCATTGCCGTAACTGTGCTGTACAGAATACCCACGGCTCTGCCCTAGTGGATAGTCTCGTGCGTAAGCGTTTCAAGACAACGCTTGACATATCCAATGGTTTTTATGCCCACAGATTGGACAGCTTTAGCTCCCAATGGACCAGTTTTACGAGCGCTGGAGTCCAAAAGCAATTCCGGCGTCTTCCAATGGGCTACAAGAATAGTCCTGGTATATTTACCGCTCGTATTGTCTCTATTCTGGAGGCACTCGACCCTGATGCTTTTTCGTATGTGGATGACATATATCTCACAGACGACGATATTTGGGAGCATCTGTGTCGTGTAAATTCTGTTATTTGCAACTTCGCAGACATGGGTTACAAATTTAACTTTGCAAAATCGCACATTGCTGAACACACAGTGTTGTTTTTGGGCTATGAGCTCAACAATGAGGGTAGAGGTTTGGCTCCTCACTTCTTAGAGAAGTGCGCACAATTGCGCGCTCCAACAACACTGAAAAAATTACAATCTTTACTGGGCTTTTTGAATTTCGGCAGGACTTACATTCCGGAATATGCCCAGCGTATCAAGCCTTTGTATGCTTTGATACAACCAACTTTCTCGAAATCATGCTGGCTGCCTGAGCATTCAGCCATTTTGCATTCCTTGCAGGCTGATCTGCTCGCTTCTAAATATTTACTGACTCGTGATAACCACACCAACCTGGTAATAAGAATAATTCCTGGGACGGTGGGTTTCACGTACCTCACTTTTAATGAAGGTGACACGGTACCTATTGCTTACAAGTCACACTTGTACACTTCGGCTGAGATGCGGTTTCCCACAGTGGAAAAGGTTTTAACTGCTGTACAGATGGCAATTCTAAAAGAACGAGCACTGTCTCAGGGGAAACGCATGCTAGTGGTAACACCCTGTCCTCACTTGGAGGCAGTCACGAAAGCCAGTGTACCGAATTCAAAGGCTTTGCACCCTCGGTGGATTCAGTGGGCAGCGTCATTGTCATCCACGGATGTCATGTTTATTTTTGACGCTTCCTTACGGTCGCAGGAGTACTTGCAGTATGAATTCGTTCATCCGGCTCCTCTGGCGATGCGACCTTTGGAGGACTTCCATTGCATCATTTACACTGATGGGTCGGCGCAGGTTGCGCATGGCTCTAAACATGCCTACGTTTCCGCATGCGCCATTGTAGTCGGTGCTATGTTGAATGATGAGTTCATTTCCAGGGAGGTACACACGTTGCCCCTGGGCGATTGCACCGCACAATTGGCAGAGCTTCGTGCTCTCTTACTAGCTTTGGAGTACGCAGATCCAAGTGTTACTACTCTAATTGTAAGTGATTCTTACTACTGTGTCCAGTCTTACAATGAAAACTTGTTCTTTTGGATTCAAAATGATTTTCATGATTCCAAGGGTAGCACAATAAAACATAAAATGATCTGGGTTCGAGTGGCAGAGCTTAAGGCTATGTTGCCACTCGTTTATGTGATTCATACTCTCGGTCATCAGCGCGTAGGAGTTCACGCTGTTGGCAACTCGCTTGCTGATGAAGCAGCGAAATCAGCAGTATCTACATACTTAGTTGCAGCAGTTACTAGGTCTAAAACCAAGATTGATAGCGACATCTTGGCAGCGATTGCTGCCTCTGAGAAGGGAAGTAAACATCCTGCGGGATTCCCTTCGAAGTATAAATACCACTTAAGTCCCGAAAAGGTTCCTTTTGTGACAATTCCTGATGTTGGGGAACGGCTGATTCCTAACTCGGATCGCAGAACAGACTTGATTACAGCGGCTCATGAAGGTGTGGCGTCTGCGCATGCGGGCGTCTCAGCCACTGTAACGCAACTACAACAACGTTTCTGGTGGCGGGGACTGTACAAACAGACGCGTGATTATGTCCTTCTTTGTGACATATGCCAGCAGATTAAACCTTCAACTGCTACGCGTCCGCCACAGACTCAGTTGTACATTTCTAATAAACCACTAGGCTGTGTTTATTTAGATCACTGCGGTCCTTTTTCATCTGATACTGCGTATAAGTACATCTTAGTAGCAGTTGACTCATGCACACGCTTTGTGTGGGTATGGCCACATCGCAGCGCTGATTCACGGACTGTCATTAGAGATTTGCGTATCTTTATAGGGATTTTTGCCTGTGGTACCTTCCATTCGGATCAGGGTCCGGCTTTCGCCTCTAAGGCGTATAAGGATGCCATGACTTCGATGGGGGTCCAAGTCAAGTTTTCGTCACCCTACAGACCTGAGGGTAATAGTGTAGTTGAACGAATGAACCGTGATTTAAAGCAATCTTTGACAGCCCGAGTTATAGGCACTGGCAGAAACTGGCTGGCTCACCTCTATGGCGTGCAGCGTGCTCTTAATAATCTCCCTAGAAGGTCTCTGGGTGGGCGGACCCCATACGAAATGCTCTTTGGCATCAAGATGTACGTCCCTGACCTTGACGGTCTAGACTCTGTGGTTCGCGCCACTTCCTTTGACGCAGATGAACATTGCAATGTTTTACAGAATCTACAAAAGACCAGAGACACTCTTGCAAAGGAACATTTGCCCTCCACATCGGATGATGCGTTGCAGATCCCGGTAGTTGGCTGGCTACCCCAAGTTGGAGAACTGGTTCGGGAGAAGATCGACAACAAGAAAGAGTTTGGTCCCTCCTATCGAGCTCCAGTCCCAGTGCTTGGAGTGAAGGGCACAAGAACAGTCATTTTACCACCACTTCCAGGTCGTAAGGAAAACAGGTTCATTTCTATTGACAATGTCAAGATACACAGAGTGGCCGATTCTTCTTAGCATGACACCGGCTGTTTCCTGTCCTTCCATTGTGAGAAATTCAATTATGCCCACTGCTTCTAATAATGAACCTGAGGTGGCCATCGAATTACCTGCTGTTTCCAGTCCATTATTAAATAATTTGCCCGGAACTAACATGGATGAGACAGACTATACATACCCCACTGATTTGTCCATGCCTGACCTGCAAGCTCGTTTAGCCACGGAATCCAGATTTTCATTTGACTCTGCTTCCCTTGCCTCGAAAAAACCCTCTCACATTGCGGTATATGCTAGCCTATTTAAAAAACATTTTTTGATTCCTCCTTGGATATACATTTGGCTGGTGCTTTTTTCGGTTTACCTTTTTATGTCAATTGGTTTTGTGTTTTATTTTTTTCGGATTATGAATGGACACTATGTCGCGGAGAGAACTTGCATTACTCATTTAAATGGAACATTGGCCCCACTTTCCTCTTCACATTCTACACACAGATTAAAGAGAGACTTGACTTTGGTTAACATCACAGCATGGCCTGTTCTGGATGGAATCGCGTGGGATGCAGTTCGTTTTCAGATTCATGGCCCAACGGAAGTCGTTAATGTTCCTAATGTACTAAGAGTTAATATGGGGGATGTGGTGAAACAAAACATTCGTTCTGATGATTGGGATGTTAATGCTGTGGAAAGTTTGTTTTCTGATTTGAAATACTATGCTGCTTTTGATGCTGAGGATTTATATTTAGAATCTGCTAATTATGGTGAATTGTTCTGTTACCAACATTATGGCAATCACTTCTTACACAAAACATCTTCCCGAAGGGTGGCTGTTAATTTTACTCAGTGGGAACATTGCCCAGCTCCTACACAAGGGAGTTCAGAAACGTTTCTTAAAAAGTATACTTATTTCACTGACTTTAACCAGTCCAATCCCGAGTCCTTTTATTTTAAATTTCACAAACAGCCAATGTCCAAGGTTAGACTTACCGATACAAAATTGTTGTACTCGAAGGCCTTCCTAGATCAATTAGTTACTGGGGGCTATGAGTTATGGAAGGAAACAATAGACCTTAAATCAGTTTGGGGTTCAAGGGCCTGGCAGGTACGAGGCACTGAGGCTTTGCACCGTGCATGTCTCATCCCAAATCATATGTTGTTTTTAAATGATACCATTTCCCAGACCACATGCTTTGGATTGGCTACATCTAAAAGGTTAAACACCCCGTCTTTCCCGGAGTTGGAGGAATATGAGGATTGGAGTAATTTTACTCAATTGTCCATTAAAGATATACAGGCTCTGCTTCTTAATTCCTCCTTTAACATTTCCAGTATGAATCCCAAGGGTTGGCTGCTTTGGCACCGTAGTGCTGATTCTTGCCAAAAAAGGTTTTTAAATATAACTGACGGTTTTAAGACTGTTAGATCTGATCCCCGGTTTGATTTGAGTCATACTGTCACCTCTTACTCTGTGGGCAAGTTGTGTCAAGCTTGGCTGAAACATTCAACTTTACCTGCGGTTAAGTATCACCTTTCCAAACTGAATGCAGACGTGGATTTGAATGATTTCATTAAAGGCCCAGCTAGTGGCAGGTCGAAAAGGTGGTTATATGGGGTTTACAATGAAATTTGGAAACTCTCACAGATTGAGGCTGCTTCACGCCTTAGGGCTAGTGATCAGGCGAATCTTGAGAAAGTGCTTGCAGTTGTTGACAATAGCATTAACGTGCTTTCCTCTAGAATTTACACATTAGATAATATTGTGTCGTCTGTTGTTGATATTGTGCATGATGAAGTGTCAGTATTATACCATGGTCAAAATCAATTACGGTCAATCATGCAGTTTGCATGGACACTTCAGACTCTGAAAATGGGTAAAGTTCCCTGGGGATACATGAACGTTTCCTCTTTATTTTCACCGTTTAATTGACAGACAAACAACGCTTGCTTTCAATGCGTGATGCTTCCTTTTCTATGCTCCATATTGAAAGGTTGGAATCTTTACCTTTTTCTGTGGCAGAAGCCACTACTGCTACGTGGCTTATCCACGGTTTAATAACACTGCCTTTTGCTTTATATAAGTTTTCAAATTGTATGAAATATGTGCCAATAGGTCGTTTTGAACCCTTAGGTAGCGGTTTTCTTCATGAGGTCTGGTCACTCCCATACACATACAGATGTTTCAAGGATGAACAAGAAGTTTATCTAACAGGGGATGAGTGTACTGAGACGCCAGATCATTCTTTAATGTGCAGACACATACAGTTAAACGGTTCTTGTAACAAGGACCGACCGAATATGGCTTGCGTTTTACAGGGCACGCCAGTTCCTGCTATCATCCCCACGTTTAAATTGTTAGAGAATGGTAGTTATTTAATGCTCAATAATGAAAACTGTTGTGGTTTAATTAAAGGTATAGCTTTCATAGTAACAGTTAGTGAGCGAGTTATTTGCTGCAGAAATGTTCTTTATCCTCCCACACGTGAACATAGGGAGTCTTCCATTTGGCCACAGATACCGACCTTGGGAGCAGAATTCAGCGGCATGGCTAGAATAAGAGCTCTATTGTCCCAGAAAGAGGTGGCCTTGAGCTCGGCCCGTGAAACTTTCGTGCTTCACATTGCTAACACCCGTACGGAGGTTCAGGCTCTTTTAAATACTGATTTGCCTTTGCATTTCGGAGCCATGGTCCGTTCTATCTTTAACGCATCCTCCACAACGGGCCTAGCACATTTTTTTTAAAGTTATTAGCGGTGGTCTCGTGACTTCCTTTGAGAAGATTTTTGGAGTCATCCCTGCCTTCTTCCATTCTATTTTTTCATCCTTATTTGGAGGGTTCCCGTTCTTACTTGCATTAGCGGCTGGCGCTTTGGTGGTTTTCTGCCTTTTTAAATATGGATGCCCTTCCTGTGCAAGACCACGCTCGGCTGCTACTGACGCGGTTTCGCAACCGCATGCTTGATTATTATGGCACACTGCCGTTGGCGACTCTAAGCACGGCGTTTGGATTATCTTTTCGGTTCTCCTATTTCACCTGTGTCCAGCCTGTATTTCGCTGCCTGACCTGTGATTTCCTTTGGGCCATTGATTTGTGTCTCTGCGGACCAATATCTTCTGACGTCGATTTTGATCAACTGATGAGTCCTATCATTGCTCACGAGTTGGTTTGTTCTGACGAAAGGATTATGGCCTTGGCGGTGGCACATGGACTAATGGGTCCCTGGGATGTGTTGTCGGCAGCGCGAAATTTCTTGGAACGAAGTTTTCTTGAAAACCCACCGAGCTGTCCTCTGATGGTTATAGAGGATCCGGTGCTGGAAGATCACGTATGTTCCTTTCATCTTTTAAATTGGATGGCTGAACTGTTTTCGGATGAGGACAGTGACTTCCTCCTGGAGGCTGTTGCGGCTTACTTTTCATATACAGTCTTATCATAGACACTGCCTCAAATTGACATGCTGATTGATAGCATTTCCTTGATTTTATTGACTTTTGGTCAAGACATTTTATTTTTGCTTGCCTATTGGCTTGAGCCACATTATACTTGTGGGCTATTTTTTAGCATTAGTTTTTATAATTGAATTTTTATTCATGCTCGTTTAAAATTGGATTCTGCTCTCATGTGATGGCACTTCTGTTATCTTATTTAGTCCGTTCTCGGATCATGGGGGGGTGTTGTATAGCTCCTATATATCCTTATATCGTGTTAAGTTAGCATAGGTACATTTGAGATTTAAACGCCATTTTTCCTTTCTTGCAACTTCTGCACACGACCCTTAATTGTTGACTTAGCTTTCAACCTAGTGGTTTGCCGTGGTGTATGTGAGAATAATATGTTATTGCTCTGATATCAGTTTTGTTTAATAAAACATGTCTGCACGGAGAGTGCTGAAGTTTCAGGAGCAACACGATATGGAATTGTTATGAGGTCTGATCTCCACGCCTTCATAGTCATAACACAAGTGCAGGCTTTGCCAACTTGGGCTTGAGGCGGGATTGATATTGCTTTGCACGAGAATTGTTAACACACTTGATGCGGTGCACATGCAGAGAGAGCTGGTGTATGCTGATGTGATTCCTTCATGCTAGGACACTAAGGTATGGGCCCGCCCTAAAACAACCCAAAGAGACCTTCTTAGCTAATAATATAATATATGTGTTAGGGAGGGTGAGATATAAGTGTTGTTAACTCTTATTCATTACAGCATGTTAACATGCTGTCACCATTCGCTTTTTATGTCTTAGTAACTATGCTGATAATTTTGATACTGATAATAAGTATACTTGTATTATCTAAGATACTGCGCCTGAGAAGACGGCATTAGTAAATAAACATTTCAAATGCACATGTGTCTTCTTTACTCCATGTTCTGGTTTGTAATGATAATATAACGAAAGAGTGTTCATGAGTCCCACGTACCCTGAGGTACTGTAAGTTCATGTTCTGGTTTGTCTAAACATTGGGAGTTTGATATGTCCAATGAGACACTGTAGCTAGCTCGGTAAGGGGTGAGTTGGTTGCTAAGGTAAGTTTTGGGACACCCTAATTTGCCGAGGTTCCACTCCTCTGTGCACAGTTCTGTGTGAGTACAGAAACCCTGCAACACTTTGTATGAGATTGTGCTATGAGATGATTCTGTAGTGGATTGTAATGCACTGGGTTGAGTTGTCCCAGTCGCATTTAGGAGGGAAGTTGAATTGGGCCTGGATCATAGTTTATAATCAATCAATAGATTGAGCTTCCAGTGTCAAGGCAGAGTCGCTGCTCTTGGAAATGGAATGGCTGATTTGGGTAGCTGAGTCAGTGGCTCTACTCCTGGGGTGTGATACTGCTGGAAGCAGGCTGCAAAGTGTTTCAAAATGCAGGCACGTTTGGGGCTGCGTAGTCTTATACTATTATAGGTTAGAGCAATAGCGAATCCACAATTACTTTTTATAATCAATAAATGGTGGCTTGTATTAGCGTCTGGGAATTAGGCAGAATCAACTTACAATGGCCGCTCTTCTTGGAGATAGAGTGCCTGATTCGGGTTGCTGAGTCAGTGACTCTGCTCTTTGTATGAGATTGTGCTATAAGATGATTCTGCAGTGGATTGTAATGCACTGGGTTGAATAGTCCCAGTCGCATTTAGTAGGGAAGTTGAATTGGGCCTGGATCATAGTTTATAATCAATCAATAGATTGAGCTTCCAGTGTCAAGGCAGAGTCGCTGCTCTTGGAAATGGAGGTGCTGATTGTGGTTCTGAAAATTCTGGACTCGTGAAATAAACTTTGTCGTAGTATGACGATTTTGGTATCAAAAGACCGAGAATGGCTAGTACTTTATGTACAAGCATTTTCGCCATATTCCAGCAACGATTTCACCTCGAAATCGTCATTTTCGTCCTGAACCCTTGGCTTCCATTTTGTGTACGGCAGCCATTTTGTGAGTTGCCCTCACATATGCTTATAATACAGCTAAATTAGATTCCAAATGACACGTACACCTTAATTGACTTCTCTCTGACCTGGGCAAGCTGAAACCATTGCCCCAGGCCGAACCTGCCCGGCCAGTTCCTTTCCCAGGGGCCGAGCAAGATAGCATCAAGGCACAACATGCCATAAACCTTTTCATCGCACACACACCCTACCTAAACTTGCTCACACCTGTCCCTGTTTCTCTACATATGTCTTGCTTTACGAGGAGGAGGTGCCCGTTTTTATTGGGGGTATACCGATATCTGATGAAAATGTTGGGCATTGCCGGGTAATTTGTTGTGGGCTGGACGAACTGAAATGTGGGCTTGTCATCATGACTCTGCTTTTTCTTTGTAGTGAAAACATGTGAATGGTCTAATGAAATGTAAAGAATGTTTGCCTAAAGCTTAATATTTTGTATAAAAAGAGAAGCCTGGCTTTGTAAGATTGAGCAGTCTCCTGAGAATATACATACGTTGTACTTCTAGGACGCCTGTTACTTGGTTGCAGCCAATAAATTCGATCTTTGACTTCACCTAGAAGACTCTGAGTTTCTGTGTCTGAATCAGGAAAGTACTAGAGGTCTTTGGGTGTTGTCCCTGGCACCGCTGGGTTACCGGTTCAGTACCGGTTCTGAAAAACCCAGTACCTCAGCTGGCGCCCAACGTTGGGCGATACCAACGGTACCGGTCCAAGCCAGAGGTTCGTGAGAAGCTTCGTGTGAAAATTCTGGAGGAAGGCCGCCACTTCATCGACCCCTGCATGTCGACGTGGTCCGAAAGTCTTTGCTGCGATGTTCCCCGCTTCCCGACGGCTACGAAGGACTGCTGCCCTGGCTATCGCCCTGATTTGGACCCTTGATGTTTGGTAGAGCGAAATGATAGACGAGTCTTCTGGTGACGTCATCGATATCTCAGTTAAGTATAAGTGGAGCGTCTCCCAGTCCTTAGTTGGTTCTTAGTTTTGGGTATCCCTTCGGGATCTTTGATTTGGAACTTGCAAGTACCAAAGCCGAAGGACTCGTGTATTCACGAGAATATCGTAATCGATAATCCTTTGAAGTTTGAAGCTAGACTAGTGAGCGAAGATGCCTGGTCTTAGCAGACTTGGAAATTTGTTTTGTCTTGGTTGTAATAGGGATTCCCGATTGGAGGACTCGTGTCCGGTTCCTCCGATTGGAACTCCAACTTATGAATTGTATGTGAAACATGGAATAGGCCCCATCACATATAATGAAGTGTGGATCAGATACACCAGAAAAGATGGTGTTTTAAAATGGCCCCAATATGGTAGCTTTAACACGGAAATCCTAGATAATCTAGAAGTTAAACTCTTCAAGAAGAAAGCTCGGCCGGCGATGTTTGACTCTTTCCGCCTATGGCGTAAGGAAGCCAAACAGAAAGAAATTGAATTAGCGAAGAAAAATAAGAGAGAAAGGGGTATTTCGATAATGCAAGCTGCTATGCAGTATAAAGATAATGAAGAAGAACAGATGAGTGAGCAGTTGCACAGGCAACGTAAAATGGTAATCGATAAATGTTATCCAGTTTTGCTGCCTCTTCAGCAAGATGCAGCAAAAGACCTTAAAAAAGATCCCCTAATGTCGCATTTGTTGAGTTCGCCACCCCCTTATGCGCAGAATGCTACGGCACCTCTGCAACCTTTAGCTGCACAACCTTTGGTTGTATTGCCTCCTCCTCCTCCACAGCCACCAGCTGTTCTCCAGCTGGTTCCTACTCTTCTGGTGCAGCCTCCTCAAGGGCCACCGGCTTTTACATCTGCTCTGCCTTTACTTCCTACAACTTTGACCACTATATCGACTACCACTCCTGGTACTCCTTCTGACACTGCCTCTGCATCTGCCTTGCCTCCCCCTGCTTTTCCCGCTTGTCTTTTCATCGAATTCTCCCTCTGTTCAACAAAGAGTGACTAGCACAGTCACTAGTCTTCTATATCCTCTCTTTGGAGCAACAAGGGCTACCCCTATCACAGAGCGTAAGCAGTTGCGTAGCCAACTGCCTGATTCTAGGGAGAAGGAAACGTTGAATTATTTAGCACATAAATGGGTTACCGACCCAACGAGGTATGGGCTAGAGTCTGTTATGGATGTCTTCCATCAGTGGGAAGAACCGAAGCAGAGATACGTTTTTGACAAAATGTGTACTTTCCTTTGTGAGGATAGAGAGGAAAATGATTTGGAGCCCAATCCGCCTGAGTTGTGTCATGTACGGTTCGAATTTTGAAAAGGCGCAATTGTGGGTTCAGATGTTAAGAAAGCAGTTGCAACATTGTTGTCATTAAGGACTGAAGGTGTTTCTAGGTCATTGTTTGAGTCTGATTCCTCTGTTAAAAAGAAGGGAAGACAATATTCCATGAGAGAAGTTCCTCCAGTATGGAAGGAAGAAGTAGCGGCTGGTCCTGGTAATGTTCCACCAGCTATACCAGCACATTTTCAGCGTGTTTGGGTACATGTGCCATGGAAGCGAGCTGAAGTATTGGCCCTTAAACAGACATTGCCTGATCCCCGTAAAAATCCTGCAGGGTATTACAAGGAATTGTCACAGACTGCAGGTTCTTGCATTATGAATTTAGCCGACATAGACATGTTGTTTGGAAATGTTGTTCCACAGCCTTTATGGGGAAAGATTCGTCATGCAGATCATGATCAGGAGTTAGGTGACACATGGGCTAATATTACTGCTGCAGATGCCCGACAAGTTGGTGGTGCTAAACCCGAGCCTTTAGTAGCAGAACTCCCTGATAAGATCATTAATTATATGAAAACTTTAATGCCCGCGATGCATGTGAATTGGGATAAATTGTCTGCGTGTAAGCAGAAGAAAGATGAAACGGTATCAGATTTCTTCACCAGGTTTGAAGAAACGTTTGTTGACCACAGTGGTCAAGATATGAGTACAGAAGGTGGTCAACGGTTGTTCGTCGATAAATTTGTGCACAATCTGCTTCCCGAGTTGTGTAAAAAGTTAAAAGATTCAGAAAGTTCTTGGGCAGTTTCCTCTTCAGCACAGATATTGGCTACTGCACAGTACTACGAAAATCGAGACAAAGATGAGAAAGATAGAGCAGAGAAGAAAACTAAAGAGTTGAAAACGAAGGTTCTGTTACAGCAAGCGTACCCGCCACGTGGTGGTCAAAATAGTGGTGCTCAGAGTAACTATCAGAATAACTATCAGCAGCCTCAACAGTTTCAGAGGAACTCGCAAAGAGTCAAGTATACTCAACCACGTGTCCCTGTAGGTCCCAATCAGTGTTCATATTGTAAGGAAGAGGGTCATTTTAAGTATAGTTGTCCTGCTTTATTACAGCGCATGAATGGTGTTTCCAGTGCAAGAGGTCGAGGTATTTCACAAGCACCTAGAGGTAGAGGACGTGGAAATTTTCCCCAGAACGCACGTTCCTTTCCGCCTCAAAATTCAATGAATAGTTTTGACCAGCAGAATAATGCGTCTGGTAGGACGGCTCAGTACTATGCTGATGATTACTATGCAGAAGATGAGCATATGGAAGGTAATGATTGCTTTCCATATGCTCATCTTCTGCATAGTAATCATCAGCATAGTACTGAGCCGTCCTACCAGACGCATTATTCGCATTAGGTAATGATTGCTGATAGCACACACTTGTGGATGGACCCAAGATGGCGGAGTGAGGGTCCGAGCTGGTTGACTCACCTGGAGGATCCGTTCTCCTCTCCTCTCCTCTTCAGGAGTCTATTGTGAAACAAGACGACATGAAGCTTAACAAAGCCTAACGGAATCGCATCGCTCTGAGAAGTGCGTGTCAAAGAAATAAATTACACTCACTAGGACTGCCGACCAAATTTCTTTAGGAAATTTGGCTCGTGCTGCTCGTCTCCCTTGCAGCAAGCGGATGCTCCCTCTTACCGACTCAGCTTGGCTGTTCAGGCGGCTGCTACTTGGACGGATCAGCAACTCCGGGATCGGCTGGTTTGGTCCTACCCTCAGCCGGCGTGTGATTGCCGGCGTACTGTGGCTCAGGGGGATGTCTCCGAAAAAACCGAACCCGACCCAGCTGCGCCAAACAAGGAACAGCAAACAAGCGGTGGTGATGGCGGCCCCCCCCCGTTGCTCCTGCAGTTGCCGTCACCATGCTCACAACAACAGCATTTACCACGGCAGCAGGGGCCTCTTCTTTGTCAAGCGTGGAAGCGTTCACCGAGGATGTTTTACCAGAGAGCAGCGGGGGCCCTGTTCCATCAGAGAAAAAGAAAAACACAGCGGCCACAGCGGCCAAACAGGTACTGAGACCTCCTATTTTTCCAGCGGGGTCACAAACCAAGGGCTCGAATCTTAAGACAGTTAAAACAGGGGGGAGGTCCAGGAGAAAATGTTCCACAACCTCTGAAAGAGCCCATTACTAATCCCAGTGCGATACAGGAGGGGGGAGAAGCAATAATGAGCCCGAGCAGCCGAGATGTCGATACCAGTGTCAAAATCGGTATTGGTGCTGAAAAACCCCTTAATGATCCTCTGAGCGCACAGCTTATGTCGAATGTCAATAAAGGTGACAGTAATGCCGAAACGACAAAGTTATTGTCTAAAGGGAGTAACCTCTCTGTTATTCCTCATGAACCACGGCAAGACTCTGATAATGCTACTCGGACTTGCGAATCAATCCCAAACAGGCTAGAGGGGACACTGGAAACCCAGCCAGAGGGTATCGAATGCACAACGCCAAACGAAACCGCGCTATTTACAACAGCCTCTGCAGATATGGAGATGGACTCATATGAGGACTGCGAGGCTGAAACCGAGCTTGAAGATGACCCGCCCGCTATCCACTGTATGGGGGGGAGCCTCTCTAAGACTAAGACTAAAAATAAGCTAAAACTAAAGAAAAGCAACAAGACTGGCGCTATCCCTAAACGGCCAAAGCCAAAGCCAAACAACAACTTAGCTTTAAGGAAGAGTGTCCCAGACAAGAGCCCGCTTAGAAAATGGATCGAAGCAAAAGGCTTGGTTAAAACCATGACATTAAGGTTATCAGGAGCGAGCCCCACAGATTCCACATTAACACTGATCTCCCCCGACAAGAGCATTCTGATTGACCCGGATAGTACACCCCCTGTAGATCAGATAGAAGAAGTGCTATCTCAATCTCACGTTCAAGAGCTGGATAATGGTTCGCCTGATGTTCCGGAGTTAACATTGACGCACGAAAATTTTGTTATACTCCCAACTACTCAATCGCCCGGCCACGCAATGGTTAGCCCTCCCTCTCTGGCGGAGCTTCCCCCTTGCCCTGTTTTAGTTTCTCCTTCATCTCTAACGCCCAAAAACAGGGGAAACCCATCGGACGAGGAATTATTGACTTCAGACTCAGGCCTAAGAAGGGAAGGAACTAATACCTCCTCTTTGGATGAAATACTAATGATTCTGAGTAAGCAACTGAGCAACCAGCGGGCGGAAGCGCAAGAATATTATCTCCAACTCAGGGAGGATAATAACAAGATGCAATCCTCTTTATCCGACCTCACTACTAGAATTGGGGGGATCTCACAGGAAACCATGGAACTACAGCAACGAGTGGTGCAGGTGGAGGAGTCAAGCACTAATACAGCAGGAGCAGTGGAAAAACATGACGACCAGCTGAAGGAATTACAACTAAAGGTCGAGGACTTGGAGAACAGGCAGAGGCGATCAAACCTAAGACTTTTTGGCATTCCAGAAAGATCAGAGGGCTCAGATCCTAGGGCATACATTGTAGGGGTACTCCAGAAGGCCTTCCCCGATCTGGCAGACTGGGACTGGGATTCGCAAATCCAGCGGGCTCATCGTCTGCCTCTGTTTCAAAGGAATAGAGAAAATCAGCTCCCACGTCCCTTTCTAATTTATTTTGGAAACTTCCTTCTGCGTCAAGCTGTCTGGCAGAGAGCCCGCCCTAACTCTCCAATAGCTGTAGGAGAGTTCTCATTCTTTGCACGATCTGACCTTAGTAGGGATACTATGGATAGGAGGTGGCAGCTCCGTAAATTGATGGATCCCATTAAAGCCTGTGGAGGGCAGGTTTTCCTTCAAGAACCTGCTCGCCTTAAGGTTATGAGGAACGGGCGGACCCACATTTTCAACGATGTTAATGAAGCAGAGTCTTATGTTTCTAGCATCAGCTCTAGCCAGAACCAGAGTCAGACTTAAAACAATTAATACTTAACTTAAGGGTGGTTAATAAGCTATATAAGCTATATAAGGGGTGGTCGGGGAGCACAAGTACACAGAAGTACACAGAAGGGGAAGGCAAAGGTAGGGAAAAAAAAAAAAAAAGGTTAAAAATAAGAAAAAAGAAGAGAAAGAATATTATGTCACACTTCATCTATTGTCCGGTATGCACAACGTTGTTTGTTAAAAGGGGGGGGAGGGCAGGAGTTTTTCAGGGTATGTCACCTCACGTGCTGCCACACCAACGGCAGCTGTCACTGGAAGGTGGTTCTTCCCCGGCTGGGGTGAGAGCCAGGGGGGTGGGAGGAGGGTGGGACTCCCTCTCCGCAAGTTGAGAGCAAGTAGAGTTAGGGGGGTGGGGAAATTCATAAAAAAATGTTTGCTAGCCGACCGGGGTAAATCCGGCAAAGATTCTGATAAAGATTTTAAATCACTGTTTTTTTAATGTTTCATCGATTGTTTTAGATACCCGAGAGACCAAGATTTATTATTTGATTATATGATGAGGGGCCCAGTATTTCTACAAACATTTAAATGCATGTAATAAAATGCCTAGCATGGAACGTAGCAGGTCTTAACAGTAAAAACAAAAGATCTCTGGTGTCTGAAGAGCTGAAACTTCATAATCCTCACTTCTGTTTATTATCAGAAACCCACATCATATGGAAGGATAGGAAATTATTAAGTCAAATGGGGTATGATACCTTGGTTTGTTCTACTTTTGGGAGTCCCACAAGAGGCGTTGCTATTCTTAAAGACAAATGATTCAGGGTTGAAGTATTGCAAACTGCTCACGATAAGGATGGCAGATGGGCTATTGCACAAATTAATTACGCAAACAACAAGTATGTTCTATGTGTGGTTTATGGTTCAAACTTAGACGAACCAATTTATTTTGACCACTTAAATATGAAGCTTTTGGACTGGGAGGGGGAAATTATTATAATGGGGGATTTTAATTGCATCATGGACTACAAAATCGATACAACTAAGTTACATCCTCGTCATAGGATGCACAAGACCAGGATATCTATATTGGACCTATGTCAGACACATAATATTAAAGACGCTTGGAGATATCTGAACCCAACTATACCGGGGTATACATATTATTCAGCGCCTCATAAAATGTGCACCAGATTAGACATGGCTCTAGCTAGCGATAAGCTACTGCAGACTGGCTCCATGACTCTCTGCCCCCGAATAACCTCCGATCATAATGCTTTAATTTTGACATTTGACACATTAAGTATTAGGACACCCCCCAGACCATTCTCTTTCCCTAGACACCTGATTTCAGACCCAGGTTTTGCGATCCAACTCAAAGCCCATCTCAATGAAGTTATAAGCTTTAACAAGAACTCAACAGGCTGTTGTATGGTATGGGACTCATGCAAGGCAAGCATCAGGGGTTTTGCGCAGGCCTATGTGATTAAGCAAAATGCAGAACGAAAGCAACACAAGATCACATTACTTGCTAACATAAACAAACAAGAAGAACTACTGGCCACAGCTCTACAGTTTAACTCCCCAGCAACTATAGAAATTAATTTAAAACTTAGCGAACTGAAAAATGACATAAAATCCAACTTCATTCAAAAAAATAGTGCAAGGATCCATAAATTCAAAATTGCGCAATATGAGGGGGGGGGATAAAATAGGCAAAACTTTCGCCTATAAAGTTGCTGAGGATAGAGCAGATACCCTAATTTCTAATATTCGGGGGCAAGGGAACAAATTATATAATCAGCCGCAAGATATACTTGAGCAATTTGCTGACTATTATAGAAACCTATATTCTCCAGATACTCCAGTAGATACAGACTTAGTTCAAGAATATGTTGATGAACATCCAGTACGTATAGAGAATTTATTAGGCTTGGGCCTACTTTCTGACGACATATCATTGGCAGAACTACACCAGGCCATTAACTTCCTACCGTCTGGAAAAGCGGCAGGAGAGGATACGATACCCTTGGAACTTTATAAAATGTGTAGATCGGAATTAGAACAGCTATTACTCGAAGTCATGCAGTCAATTGGGCTAAATGGAATGGCTCCCAAATCCTGGAATAGGACAAAAATAATTTTTTCTCTAAAGAAAGGTAAGCCTAAGGAGGAGAGAGGGTCATATCGACCCATCTCCCTGATAAATACTGATGCGAAAATATTCGCTAAAATTATGGCACTCAGATTAGCTCCAATTATGCCCAAAATAGTCAATCCACAACAACACGGGTTTATCTCCGGGAGAGACACAACTACACATGTAAATATGGCTATTACGGCGTTCGATGTCGCGGAGACCGAGTCCACCCCACTCGGCATGATCTTATTAGACGCTGAAAAAGCTTTTGACCGAGTGGGGTGGGACTATCTCTGGAGTGTGCTGTCTAAAATCGGTTTTGGGGGAAACTTTTTGAAGGGTATAAAAGCACTCTATGATAAACCAATTGCATGCATTAGTTATGGGGGCCTGCCCTCATCAGATTTTCCCATCATGCGCGGGACCCGTCAAGGATGCCCCCTTTCATATTTTATTTGCCCTTTCACTAGAACCATTTCTGTTAGCCCTCCACTCTCAAATACTGATTGTGCCCTTCAGCTCCGGATCACAAGAGCTGAAAATGACCGCCTATGCGGATGACATCGCCATATACACTACTGACATAGCTAATGCGCTGAAAGGAATATCTATAGAGGCTGAGAAATTCGGGAAGGTGTCAGGCTACAAGCTTAATCGACAGAAGACTCAAGTCATAGCTAATTATTCTCCAAATAGGGCTATCCCTGAGATTTGTAAAGAGGTAACCTACTTAGGGGTCAAACTAACGGCCAGACTACAAGATATTAATAATATAAACTATAACGATTTGATTAAAAAAACCACCCTCCTACTGAAAAAATGGAACAAATTGCCCTTGAATATGATTAGCAGCATTAATCTTATTAAGATGAAGGTTATGCCAAAATTTGTTTATTTATTCCGATCTATTCCACTAGCATTAAATAATAAATTCTTTCAGCACTTAGATGGGATTCTGAGTAGCTTCATATGGAGCTACAAGAAGGCTAGAAAATCACTAAAATTGTTGAAAAATAATACAAACAAGGGAGGGCTGAACTTTCCAGATTTTAAACTTTATTTCTGGTCAGCGTTTTTTACACGTCTAAGCTCTTTAATGTATGGGGACAGAGCTCTTTTTTTTCATTTTTTCATGCTGAAACAAGACTCACAATTCTTTTTATTTAGAGCGAATGATCCGAACTACTACAAGCGGGTGAAGTTTAAGACTGCCAGAGATATTGTTAGGATTTGGGATAATGTACTAAAATTTTGTAAAACAACTTTCTTCCATCCGAAATTGCCATTATGGGGTAACCCAGGCCTTCCGGCCATTTTTACAGATACTATCACTTATAACTGGGCCTCACTAGGGATCAAGGTATTGGCGGATCTGTACGGCACACAGGGCTTTCTAGAATTCAATACGCTTAAACAGATATATGATATACCGGAAGCCACAAGGTATAAACATCTGCAATTACATAACTACTTAATCAACAACAAAAAGATCCAAAATATCACCGAATGTGACATATGGACGTGTCTTTATTCAAACAAAAATAAATCAGTTATTAGCGAAGCCTATAAAATACTTAGTACTTTTAAAACAAACCATTGCGATAAACTGGCCGCGAAGTGGGGTACTCAACTAGGTTTAAATATTACTTCAAATCAGATTGAGCATTCTTTGGCTAATATTAACAACCTTGTACGATCATCTAGCCTTCGCTTACAACAATTTAGAACGACCTGTATGCTCTACTATACACCTGAAAGAATCTCTAAATGGTCCTCCAACGCCTCCTTTAGTAATCGCACTAAGTGCCCTAAGTGTCTAACCGAGGCAGCCAACCTAGTACATATGTTGTATTCTTGCCCCAAACTTAAGACCTTCTGGGAGGATATACAGAATGTTCTTAGATTACAAAATATTACGCTACCCATCATCACGGCGGCCTCGGTCCTACTAGATTTCAATCCTTCTCCACCTCCACAATCAGCCTTAGCCACCATACTTATCTCCTGTGCCAAACTAACCTTGGCTAGGGCTTGGGTTGATTTGGAACCCCCGACGGTTTGGAAGTGGTGGACACTAGTAACAGAGATACACGCCATGGAGTTGGCCTTAGCAAATCTCAGGGGAACACGCTCACTGATCAAATTTAATAGAAACTGGGGTACTTTTCTAGAGTAAAACAACATTCAAACGTCGTTTAATTGTTAACTCGTTTTTTTTTTTTGGGGGGGGGGGTTTCTCTCCCCCCTACAAAGATGAATGTGTCTTTAGTTCGATTTTGTAATAGGAATTTTTTTACTGTCCCCATATATCAAATTATTGGCTTATAACATATACATTCTGATGTCTCTTTTGTACATGTATGAAACAATTTATGTATGTATATTCTTCTTTTTTGTCTTTTTCTGCACTTTTTGTCAGCTGGCAAACAAGAATAAAAATATTAAAAAAATAAAAAGGAAGGTAATGATTGCTAGGACAGCCATAGACAAAGAGAGGGAGTTGTTTCAGTCCCAGTAGATCAGAGTGGACCTTAGGTTGAGGTGATTACATCAGGTGTGTCAGAACCTTTTCTGTTGGATACTGGTGCTACAAAGCGTTCTATTATGCACTCCAAACTCCCTGGCGCACCTTTGTCTGGCGAAATAAATGTTTCAGTACGTTTTTCTGGCGCCCCAGTTAGAAACCCGATTTCTGACCCTTTGTCCCTTTCTGTTGGACCCTGCGAATTCGAAGCACCCCTTATTCTGACGACAGGTTGTGGTGAAAACTTGTTAGGATTGGACTTGTTGAAAAGATTGTATGCGACGTTATATTGTTCTCCTTCAGGAGTACAACTTACACTAGGTAAGAAAGTGGTTTCCTCAATGTATTTGTCGAAGGACAAACTTCCAACAGAATTGTCATTTCTCCCTAATATTCTTTGGGCTACTGGTCCTAATGATGTGGGTCTTTTGGAAACACCGCCATATGTTGTAACATTGAAAGCCAATATTAAAATGGCACGCATTCCTCAATACAAAATTTCTAGTGAAGGTGAGAAAGCTTTGCTAGCGATCATTTATGATCTGATTGAAAAAGATGTGATTGAAGAGACAAGAGGCAACATTTGCAATAGTCCTGTTCTGCCTGTTTTGAAACGAACTGACCCTTCCCAGCCACCCGTTTACCGATTTGTGATTGATCTTAGAGAGGTGAATAAAATAGTTGTGCCACAATTTCCAGTTGTTCCTGACATTACTGCCCTATTCACTATGATTCCAGCTTCCGCGACCTGGTTTTCGGTGATTGACTTGAAGAATGCTTTCTTCAGCATCCCGATTGCTGAGGAGAGTAGCTATATTTTTGGCTTCAGTTTAGGAGGTCGAAGCTTCCGCTTTAAACGCGCTCCCCAGGGCTACTGTGAAAGTCCATCAATATATAGTCAAGCTCTAAAAACACAGCTTGATACGATCGTTTTACCTGATGGTGCTACCCTTGTCCAGTATGTTGATGATTTGCTTATTGCTGCAGATACTGAGGAAATCTGTAAAGAAGCCACATTGTCATTGTAGCGTCATTTGTGTGATTTACATCACAAAGTGTCTCTCTCAAAATTGCAATATTGTCGACAAGAAGTGACCTACTTAGGTCATCTCTTAACGAAAGGAGGGAAGTAAACTGACCCCAGAAAGAATTCAGGCAATAGCGAAATTGAGTGTGCCAAGAACACAGAGAGAAGTGCGTGCTTTCTTGGGTATTACATCGTACTGTAGACAATGGATACCAAATTTTTTGTTATTGGCCAAACCTTTGGTGGCATTAACTTGTAAAGATACACCGAATCCCGTCCCATGGTCTGAAGAGTGTCAGAAAAGTTTTTCCGAATTGCGTGATGCATTATGTTCGGCTCCTGTGTTGGGTACCCCCGACTACAGTAAGACCTTTACATTGTATGTCCATGAGAAAGATGGTTGTGCATTATCAGTGTTGACACAGTTGTTCGGAGACAAGCAGCGTCCATGCGCGTATTTTTCGTCGACTTTGGATCCGGTAGCTAAAGCACTGCCAAGTTGTTTAAGAGCAACAGCGGCAGCAGCTGTTTCTATTTGACAGTCTGCTGGTTTAGTGATGAATAACAAGTTAATTGTGATGGTTCCCACATGCAGTGGACACGTTGTTAAACAGAACCAAGACACAGCACTTAACTAGTGCTTGATTGTCAGGTTACGAGTTGACATTGTTAGCGAGCCATGTGCATATGAAAAGATGCAACACACTTAACCCAGCTACGTTGTTGCCGATTGTGGAGGAATTAGATGATTCAGAACAGCATGATTGTTTTCTTAGATCAGAAGAAGAAACGAAAGGGAGAATAGACCTCCAGGATACTCCCCTTGCAAAGTGTGATGGTACATTATGGGTGGATGGTTCATGCTTCAAGCTTCCGAATGGTGATACGACTGCAGCATATGCTGTCACGACTTTGCATACAATTGTTGAAGCTGCACGTATCCCACATAATTCAGCTCAAGCAGCAGAGTTGATTGCACTTACAAGAGCATGTGTGTTGTTGAAAGTAATGAAAGTGACCATCTATACCGACAGCCAGTATGCATTTGGTGTGGCTCACAGTTTTGGACGATTGTGGAAAGAACGTGGGTTCCTGACTTCGCATGGAGCTAAGATTCTGCATGGTCAGTTGGTTAATGAGCTTCTTGAGTCACTTACTTTGCCGTTGCAAGTTGCGATTGTGAAATGTAGCGCACACAAGAAGGTGACTGATGATGTTGGTCGTGGAAATGCATTTGCTGACGAAATCGCGAAAGAAACAGCGAGGAATGTGATGAGCCGAATGTATGTTGCGGGCCCTGCAAGATGGATTGGCGACGTTGGAATGTGTGAAGACACGATAGAGAGTGTGAAATCTATTCAAGCTGAAGCTACAGAGAAAGAGTTGAGTGTGTGGAGAGAAAGTACGGGTAAAATGGATGCCAATGGTTGTTGGATTGAATTGTCAGAGCATCAGAGATGGTTGTTACCCGATGCGTATGTGCTTGCAGTGGTTACGATGGCCCATGGAATGGCTCACATCCGTGTGAAAGGGATTTGCAAGTTGTTGGCTCCGGTATGGCAAAATGCTGGAATTCCCAAGTGTGCAGAGAATGTGGTCAAGAATTGCATGGTGTGTCTGAAATACAATCCTGGTAGGGGAACCCCAACTCCAACTGGTCATTTTGCACCTCCTACGTATCCATTCGAGGTTTTGCAGCTAGATTTCATCCACATGGAGAGGTGCAACAATTTAAAATACGTACTCGTTGTTGTTTGTGCCTTTTCAAGATGGGTGGAAGCCTACCCCCTAAAGGACAATACTGCCCTATCCACAGCTAAAGCCCTTGTGAAACAGTTCTTCCCCAGATTCGGAATGCCTAGAATGGTCTGGAGTGACAATGGGAGTGAATTTGTGGGTCGAGTGATGAAGAAAGTATGTGAAGGGCTAGGCATTCATCAGAAATTTCACGCTGCAAATCACCCCCAATCAGCTGGATTAGTAGAATGTTACAATGGCACGCTAAAGTTAAAATTGGCCAAAATTCAAGCGAGCTCTGGTCTTAAATGGCCTGACGCTCTCCCTTTAGCACTCCTATCAACCAGAATGACTGTGCATTCGCGAGTGGGACTTAGTCCTTACAAGATAGTTTTTGGCCGCCCAGCCAACATATGGGGAGTGCCAAGGCCCACAAAATTTAGTGAAATCGAACACCCTGTTTTGCTTGACTACTTGTACAAATTGACGGCTAAATTGCGTGTTTTACATCAACAGGTGCATGATACACTGCCTCAGGTCTCTGAAGCTCCAGGACATCAGATCGATCCTGGATCCTGGGTTCTAGTGAAAAACTTTCAGCGAACAAAGAACGACCAGCCCTGGTGGACCGGCCCACACCTCGTCCTTCTTTCAACGAGATCAGCTGTTCGAGTGGAAGGAAAGAAGCACTGGATCCACGGTGTACATTGCAAGAGGGTGCCTTTTCTTCTGCCGTACGACCTGTGGGTCCAGGAGGGTGTCGCCGACTCAGAGACTGAAACTGTGCCTCGTTTTCTGCCTTTCAGTGATGCACGTATAAAAGGAACAATTTCTGAGAAGGAAAGTGACAAGCTCTTGCAAGCAGCTGTGCCGCCGTCAATTCGATTGAACACTACTGAGCCTGGCCTCTTGTTTCAAGATCAGACAATACCGGGAAAACAAAGATACAATCTGAGGCCGAGAACTATGAACTAATAAAATTGTCTTTCTAAGAACTATTTTTGAAAGTGCAGCTCTCCCATCTGAGAAACTTTTGTATTTTTGTTTTTCGAACCACCATCTGGGTTCCGCTGTAGGGTCGCGGTTGCCCAAAGTCTTTGGGGTGCAGCTGAAGACGTTAGGTCGACAGTTCTGGTTGGTCTAAGGGAGTTGCCCTGGACTGACAGAAGCATTCCTTAGCATAGAACACCCAACCATCGCGAGCAGCATATTATAGAGGATGGAGTTTTTCGAGATGGAGAGATCTGCCAAAGAAACGAACTTTAAAAGCAGAATATGTAAAATGATGACAAAGAAAAGCTTTTTGATATTGTGCATTTTCATGTTATTCAGTGTGATGATATTTTTAATAGGATATGTTTTATTCTCTTTTCGAGTAACATTTGCACCCACTACATCGCCTACACCTCCTCTTTCTACTGTTTCCTCTAATTCTTTTCAGCCCCTTCCTGAACACGAATCAGCTAGGAGATTACAGTTTATTAATAACTCCTTTGTTCAGCTTTTGCCCCAGCACCAACTAGTAATGAACACGACTAACTGTTGGGTGTGTGGTCTTATGCCTCACACAACGGATAAAGGTATTCCCTATCTGGTCCTGCCATTCAGCCACAATGGTTCTGTGTGGGCATACAGAACAATGTTCATCTATGCACATGAAGTCTACCCCCTACGTTCTGTAACAGACAATCCTAAGAATAGTGCTCTAGTTAAGGGTATAGTAGACATGATTAAGGAAGATATTTCCTATGAGACTATCCCGATAGATGAGACACTAGTATACATAGGATGGAACGTGACCGGATATGGAGCTACTCTGAGTGAGAAACAGCAAGCTAAGAGATCTTCCCCGATTTGGATTGTACCCCATCAGGGTCACCTGTGTCTGCAAGGTACTGGCAAGAATCCCAGAGCTCAGTTAGGGAAGAGTGTCTGTACTGAAACATATGTTTTTGCATCTCAGACTTCCCCTTCGTTCTTAGCAGCTAAGGGTACCTATTTCATCTGTGTGATAATCAAAGGAGAGAGTAAGGGTTTTTCCACAAACATCCAGTTGTGGACCAGGATTACTCCTATTCCCCTTGGGCAAGTATTTTTTGAAACAAATAAAGGAGTATCTCCTGCAGATTATAAGGTCAATAGTCTGGAGGATAGATATAATGGCATAAAAGGAAAGAAATTTCCTTTTCTTTAAAACCCCTCACTCACCAGCCTGGCGGTGACATGCTTCATCATCGGGGTCCACCCTGGTGGCCTAGCGTCACCAGGGTGTGCTTCGACACCTGAACTACAGTGGAGCGGGTTGTGACTGTAGGTGCAAAAAAGAATAAATGTTAAAAATTGTCCTGGTTTACCTCAAAAATAACTTTATTATAGAGTAACTGAACAATGTTAAAAATAATGGTGAGATGGTAGTAGGCAAGTTACGACCCACTCATCTCTATATGTGTTGGTGTGCATTGGTCGACATGTTTCTACCATAGGGACAGTGCCCGGTTTCTTCAGGACCAAAAACAGGTGGACGGGAGGTGTGGGCCCCCTAAAAGGCTCACCCTGCCCTGATCCCCTGTTGAACCCTCCGGCAAATTGCTCGGGGTGTGTGTGCTCAGCTAAATAAGTGAGCAAGCAAAAGAAAAAAGAGACCTGTAGAGAAAAAGGAATAAAAGCAAGTGTCAATTGTGGACATATTTACTCTCCTGTTACGTCGTGGAGTGTCTCTATTTAGTGAATTATCATGCCATATAGATATCGTTTTAGCCCTCCGGGTGAGAAATGGTGGCATCCGAGGATGCTGAGCATAATCGATTGATCAATATATACGTGCATCGCTGCATGCGTTATGCTTGGCGTAGTTTTTATGCCACCTTGGCGGCGTGCTTATCCGCTAGTGGTTAGCACATCAATCAGGGTGATGGGGCTGTGCTTATTGTCAGGCTGAACACCTTGGTGCGCTTAATTAATGGTGGCTATGAGTAAACAGTGCTATGGTAGCGTGCGCTTAGTACGTATTTAGTCGTTTCGTGAAAGTAACCGTAACAATCAACAAACAAGACTAACATACATATAACATTTAAAGTACACATGGGCATGGTGGCGTGAGTTCAGGCTTACTTAATTCAGAGCTCTTATGCGCTTCATCGGGCAGGGCGTAGGCTCTTCGCAACAGATGAACACATTCTGCAATTGCGGAATATATGGGAAAAGGGTTTGAGCGTGTGGCCGGGTTGCGGGAAGCGAGGCGCAATCCGAGTGAGTGTCTCGGGTGTTTCAGCGCGTCCGCTGCAAAGGGTGTGGGTGTACTTACAGTTATCCGGCATAGCGATTAGCTAGAGACCTACTGCCATGGTTCCCTGCTCGGCTAGTAGAGCCGTTCACTGCAGATTGTAATTGTAGGCGTTGGCCGCTTCCGGGGTGGGCGTGGCCGGAAGCACGTCTGGGGGCGTGGCCAAGTGACTGAGCGTGATGACGCTGCTGTTGGCAGTCACACCCCTACAAGAGGTAAACAACGCTCGTGTGAGCGGCGGAGAATGTGCACATGGGCTTTGGGAATAAAGGAGTAGCTGCCCTCTAGATACAGGGGAGGCGAGTAGAGCTGGCTGACAGGCAGTGCCCGTAGGGGGCGAAGGGGCTAAAAAAATTTGCCTAGTCAGTTCCGCTGGCACTGTGGATGTAAAATAAAGTTTTGAAATCGGTGCAAGTAGCACTGGCGATGTTGGAGGGAGATCATTGCCCTGCTCTATCAGGGGAAAGAGTAGTGCCACTTAGGGTGTAGTGCCACTATGGGAATGGGGCCATTACTGGACATAGACACTAAAGGGTACTGGGAGCTCAGATGGGCAGACTCTAAGTCTTGTGAAATGGAGCCTGTTTCAGGGTTGTGGTTGCTTGGCAGGTGGTAAGATAGCCCATACTTAGGAGCCCGGGGAGCTCGTGACTAGTGAATAGTTTATTTAAGGACGGTGGCCCAAGGAATATTATCGTTAAGGCCCGTCTTATGGCTGGAAAGTCTGTAAATCCAACGCTGTTCCTTCTCAAACAGTCGTGCTTGCACATTGGGACCTGGTTGGATTTGCTCAATGACAGTCCATCGCATGTCATTCGGGGTATGGCATGTCGTCAGAAAATGGTCCGTTAGTCTGGTGTTATTCTTCTTGCATCTCACTGTGCTTCGGTGTTCTGATATGCATAGTTTCACTTTTCGGGTTGTCATTCCTATATAAGGAATCCCACAGGTGCATCTGATCAGGTAAATAACATTGGTACTGTTACAGTTAGTGTGCGATCTCTGTACCCATGTTTTTCCTGGTTCTAGATCCAGGGTTTTTGTGTTGGCAGTAAGGTGGCAGACGCTACAGTCCCCACATCTGGAATGTCCAGTAACTGGTGGGAGGCCCCATATTGCAGTGATGGTGGGGTTGGTGTCATTGGCTGTAGTTCTCGGCCGGGTGTTGACCAAGCTGTCCTTCAGGCTGCGTGCCTTTTTGTACGAAAACAAGGGTTTTTCCCAGTTGAATTTCCCAGTGCAGAGTATGGACCAGTGTTTTCGTATGCTTTTACTCACTAGATTTGATGCTGCATTGTATGTTGTAACGCATGTGAGTGGCATGTTTTCCATAATTCTGGGTGTGTCCTCGAGTAGAGCTTCTCTCGGTTGGTTCCTTGCTCGTTTCTGACATTTGTTGATAATTGTCTGTGGGTAGCCTCGATTTGCGAGTTTGATAGTGAGATCTTGTGCCTGTTTCTTGTAATCAGATATTTTGCTGCAGTTCCTTCTTAATCGCAAGTACTGTCCATAGGGTAAGTTTTCCCTGAGTGGGCGAGGATGGAAACTGTCAAATTTCAAGAGGTTATTTTTCGCAGTGGGCTTAAAGTGTGTTTTGGTTATCAAGCTCTCATTCTCTTTTTGGATTACTATGTCCAAGAACACCATCTCGTTTGGGTCTATACTGTGTGTGAATCGTAGATTTGGATCACAGGTGTTAAGCCAAGTGATGAATGACATAAGTGTCTCTCGTGGTCCTTGCCATATGGTGAAGACATCGTCTATGTAACGCCGCCAGAATTTTATGTGACAACCGAAGGGATTGTTCACTGACAGGACGAATTTCTTCTTGAAATCGTAGACGTAGAGCCCCGCTACACTGGGGGCAAAAACACTGCCCATGGAAGTCCCCCCTGTTTGGAGGTACAGGGTGCCCTGATATTCAAAAAAGTTCCTTTTTAGGGCTAAGGTTGCGCAGTTGACAATGAATTCCCTGGGCGTGCGATAGTTCCACTCATGATTGTCAAGTGTTTGTCTCAGTACCTCTATTGTTGCATCTTGTGGAATGTTAGTATAGAGGCTTTCTATGTCTAGGCTAACCAAAATGTAATCCTCTTCTACTTTGATGTTGTTTAACAAGGTCAGTAGGCTTTTGGTGTCTCTTAAGTATGTGCTGATTCCTTGTACAATTGTTTTCAAGAAGAAGTCACAATATCTGGATAGTGGTTCTAGTAATGATCCTATTCCAGATACGATCGGCCTTCCTGGTGGTGGAAGTTTGCCTTTGTGCATCTTAGGCACCACATAGAAATAAGGGATCTTGCCCTCAGTCGTGCTCAGGTAGTCGGCTTCCTGTTTTGAGATGTCTCCAGCGGTCTCTGCTGTTTCTACCATATTGGTAATCTCAATGCGTAGATCCTCACTCGGGTCTACTGGCAGGATTTGGTAGTTGTTGGTGTCACTTAGTAGGCGTTTACACTCTGTGTCATAGTCCTTTGCATTCATAACCACCAGGCCTCCGCCTTTATCAGCCGGTTTGATAACTATGTTGTTATCGTTCGTCAAATTTGATAGTGCTTGGTTCTCAGCCTTGCTGGTGTTCTTAAATTGAGCCTTTTGTGTCATAGTTTCAATGTCATTGAACACAGCCTGTTCAAAGGTGCTGATTTCCACCGGGATACAGTGTGGTGGTGGTGTGAAGGTAGATCTCGGTCTTAG
This sequence comes from Lissotriton helveticus, assembly GCF_964261635.1. NCBI lineage: Eukaryota > Metazoa > Chordata > Amphibia > Caudata > Salamandridae > Lissotriton > Lissotriton helveticus. Next base: position 1,556,767,782 of record NC_136069.1, on the reverse strand, counting down.
ACCAGTCTCGTTGGTTGTTTCATTAGGCTCAACCGGGGTGTTCTTCTCAAAGAAAGCTTTGAGTTTGAGTTTGCGGAAGAAGCCTGCTAGTTCACAATGTAACTTGAACTTGTCAAGAGCTGCCGTCGGCACAAATCCTAGTCCTTTATTAAGGACCTCAGTTTCTGTGATGGTTAGTGTACGTGAGGATAAGTTAGTCACTAACTCCTCGCATTGCTGGGGCCTGCGCTGTTCGCTGCCGACTTGCTCCTGGTGATGCTGCCCGTTGTGTCTTCCTCCTCCCAGTGTACATTGTTCCCTCGTCTGTTGCGTCCTCTTCCGCGCCTGCCTCTGTTTTGAAAAGGAGGGCGGAATTGGTTTTGTGGAAAGGGGAATTGTTGGAAGGGTGGTTGCCATCCATACATGGGGAACTGGGGTGGTTGTTGGAACGGGTGCATTTGGGGATGCTGAAAAGGATGTTGCATCGGGTGATTGTACTGTGGCCACTGGTAGTGTCCTCTGTATTGTCCTTGTTGTCTTTGTCGTGGTGTTCCATTGTTGGATCCCGCACTGCTATTGGAGCTGTTGGAGTTGTTACTTGATGCATCAGAGTCCTGTTCTGTTGTTACAGTGGCTTTGTACTCTGGGTCAGAATAGGGGTAAACCTTCACAAACGAAAATTTCTTCAGATCTTTTTGAAACTTTTGTACCTTCTGTTGTGTGAGATTATCCCGATATTCATTTATTTCTTTGTTCAGATCGTCCAATTTTTTCTTATAACCAGTAATAGTGGCTTTTATTTGGCTTTCTGTTAATTGGATCTCTATCTGAATTTTCTCCGATAGGCGCACGGCTGTTTTTAGGATTAGTATTATCCAATCGTGCGTGCAGTGCCACGCAATATGGGCCCAGTCTTTTCTAAATTCAGCATCGTCAAGGAAGATACGTGGGGCGTTGGTAACTAGTAAGCCTTTTGGGGCTATGCTGTTCGTAAAGTACTCCTTCAGGATCGTGCCATGTAGGATGGTTCTAATACGGTTCCGCTTCATCTCCGTTAGCTTCTCCCAATCAGATGTTTGGGAGATGGTATGGCTGATGTTTGCATCAGCAAAAACACTGAGGTCACCCATGATTGAATCTATTTCTTCCGAAGAATAAGTTAAGCCAGGATTCTCAGCCATGGTAGCCGTGGTGTGTACTTGGTGGATTTTACGGATATAAAATACACTCTCGCAGCTGTGCGCTGCCAGGAAATGTGATAATCAAAGGAGAGAGTAAGGGTTTTTCCACAAACATCCAGTTGTGGACCAGGATTACTCCTATTCCCCTTGGGCAAGTATTTTTTGAAACAAATAAAGGAGTATCTCCTGCAGATTATAAGGTCAATAGTCTGGAGGATAGATATAATGGCATAAAAGGAAAGAAATTTCCTTTTCTTTAAAACCCCTCACTCACCAGCCTGGCGGTGACATGCTTCATCATCGGGGTCCACCCTGGTGGCCTAGCGTCACCAGGGTGTGCTTCGACACCTGAACTACAGTGGAGCGGGTTGTGACTGTAGGTGCAAAAAAGAATAAATGTTAAAAATTGTCCTGGTTTAACTCAAAAATAACTTTATTATAGAGTAACTGAACAATGTTAAAAATAATGGTGAGATGGTAGTAGGCAAGTTACGACCCACTCATCTCTATATGTGTTGGTGTGCATTGGTCGACATGTTTCTACCATAGGGACAGTGCCCGGTTTCTTCAGGACCAAAAACAGGTGGACGGGAGGTGTGGGCCCCCTAAAAGGCTCACCCTGCCCTGATCCCCTGTTGAACCCTCCGGCAAATTGCTCGGGGTGTGTGTGCTCAGCTAAATAAGTGAGCAAGCAAAAGAAAAAAGAGACCTGTGGAGAAAAAGGAATAAAAGCAAGTGTCAATTGTGGACATATTTACTCTCCTGTTACGTCGTGGAGTGTCTCTATTTAGTGAATTATCATGCCATATAGATATCGTTTTAGCCCTCCGGGTGAGAAATGGTGGCATCCGAGGATGCTGAGCATAATCGATTGATCAATATATACGTGCATCGCTGCATGCGTTATGCTTGGCGTAGTTTTTATGCCACCTTGGCGGCGTGCTAATCCGCTAGTGGTTAGCACATCAATCAGGGTGATGGGGCTGTGCTTATTGTCAGGCTGAACACCTTGGTGCGCTTAATTAATGGTGGCTATGAGTAAACAGTGCTATGGTAGCGTGCGCTTAGTACGTATTTAGTCGTTTCGTGAAAGTAACCGTAACAATCAACAAACAAGACTAACATACATATAACATTTAAAGTACACATGGGCATGGTGGCGTGAGTTCAGGCTTACTTAATTCAGAGCTCTTATGCGCTTCATCGGGCAGGGCGTAGGCTCTTCGCAACAGATGAACACATTCTGCAATTGCGGAATATATGGGAAAAGGGTTTGAGCGTGTGGCCGGGTTGCGGGAAGCGAGGCGCAATCCGAGTGAGTGTCTCGGGTGTTTCAGCGCGTCCGCTGCAAAGGGTGTGGGTGTACTTACAGTTATCCGGCATAGCGATTAGCTAGAGACCTACTGCCATGGTTCCCTGCTCGGCTAGTAGAGCCGTTCACTGCAGATTGTAATTGTAGGCGTTGGCCTCTTCCGGGGTGGGCGTGGCCGGAAGCACGTCTGGGGGCGTGGCCAAGTGACTGAGCGTGATGACGCTGCTGTTGGCAGTCACACCCCTACAAGAGGTAAACAACGCTCGTGTGAGCGGCGGAGAATGTGCACATGGGCTTTGGGAATAAAGGAGTAGCTGCCCTCTAGATACAGGGGAGGCGAGTGGAGCTGGCTGACAGGCAGTGCCCGTAGGGGGCGAAGGGGCTAAAAAAATTTGCCTAGTCAGTTCCGCTGGCACTGTGGATGTAAAATAAAGTTTTGAAATCGGTGCAAGTAGCACTGGCGATGTTGGAGGGAGATCATTGCCCTGCTCTATCAGGGGAAAGAGTAGTGCCACTTAGGGTGTAGTGCCACTATGGGAATGGGGCCATTACTGGACATAGAAACTAAAGGGTACTGGGAGCTCAGATGGGCAGACTCTAAGTCTTGTGAAATGGAGCCTGTTTCAGGGTTGTGGTTGCTTGGCAGGTGGTAAGATAGCCCATACTTAGGAGCCCGGGGAGCTCGTGACTAGTGAATAGTTTATTTAAGGACGGTGGCCCAAGGAATATTATCGTTAAGGCCCGTCTTATGGCTGGAAAGTCTGTAAATCCAACGCTGTTCCTTCTCAAACAGTCGTGCTTGCACATTGGGACCTGGTTGGATTTGCTCAATGACAGTCCATCGCATGTCATTCGGGGTATGGCATGTCGTCAGAAAATGGTCCGTTAGTCTGGTGTTATTCTTCTTGCATCTCACTGTGCTTCGGTGTTCTGATATGCGTAGTTTCACTTTTCGGGTTGTCATTCCTATATAAGGAATCCCACAGGTGCATCTGATCAGGTAAATAACATTGGTACTGTTACAGTTAGTGTGCGATCTCTGTACCCATGTTTTTCCTGGTTCTAGATCCAGGGTTTTTGTGTTGGCAGTAAGGTGGCAGACGCTACAGTCCCCACATCTGGAATGTCCAGTAACTGGTGGGAGGCCCCATATTGCAGTGATGGTGGGGTTGGTGTCATTGGCTGTAGTTCTCGGCCGGGTGTTGACCAAGCTGTCCTTCAGGCTGCTTCTTTCCTTCCTTCGGTTGTCACATAAAATTCTGGCGGCGTTACATAGACGATGTCTTCACCATATGGCAAGGACCACGAGAGACACTTATGTCATTCATCACTTGGCTTAACACCTGTGATCCAAATCTACGATTCACACACAGTATAGACCCAAACGAGATGGTGTTCTTGGACATAGTAATCCAAAAAGAGAATGAGAGCTTGATAACCAAAACACACTTTAAGCCCACTGCGAAAAATAACCTCTTGAAATTTGACAGTTTCCATCCTCGCCCACTCAGGGAAAACTTACCCTATGGACAGTACTTGCGATTAAGAAGGAACTGCAGCAAAATATCTGATTACAAGAAACAGGCACAAGATCTCACTATCAAACTCGCAAATCGAGGCTACCCACAGACAATTATCAACAAATGTCAGAAACGAGCAAGGAACCAACCGAGAGAAGCTCTACTCGAGGACACACCCAGAATTATGGAAAACATGCCACTCACATGCGTTACAACATACAATGCCAGTGCTGATATGCATCAATTAAACAAATAATGTACCAACCAGAACCTGAACAGAAAATTCAAGGACGGGAATTGCTATTTAATAGCTTTTTATTTCAATTTTTTTAAGAAAGATAGATTTCTGTTTTTTAAATGGTCAAAAACAACGTATTCAAAAAGGAGGGACACATACAAGTGGGGAAACTTACGATTTTTCTTCACACATTCGCTATTACACCCATATCACAGGCATTCAACAAACTTTCACACCATTCAGGGAAAAGACTATAGGAACATACATTATACTCTTAAAAACCATACATTTATAATTTCTACTTCTCAAAAAAACCATAAAGCCACACACTGCGAACACAGTATTATAATAATCAAAAAAATGACTTTTTTCAAGTGTACATTCGTTTCAAAATAATTTTTTTGACTTTCAACAATTCTTCGTAATGTACAGACGGGCTGGAAGAATTAATTAGACGACCAAGCCGTTTTCGCAGGTATATTGTGGCACAAAGCCTACGCGTTTCGAATCCCAATTGTTCTCTTTAGGATTCTCTTCAGAGCCTCGAGTACTATCTAGACAGAACACAATCAAAAATGAGACACAAACAGTGAATTAATAAAACATAAATGCTAGGTGACAACCACAACAACAAATAAGCAGATCAGGGTTCACCTTTTAAACAATTTTTTGATGTAGACCAACTCTCAAGAAACCCACTCAGGTTGCCCAACCCACACTCTCTGAGGCTTACCAATGGAGGAAAAAACGAGAGAACATCCAGATGGTGGAGGAGGGTCGTTAATAAGGAGCAAGGAACCGTATCTGCAAGATGGAGGAACATGTCTTAATTCAGTTCATTCAAAAGATTGAAATGTAGACTAAGAGCCCACAGCAAGTCGGTGATACTTGCCTTAATAAGGTGTTTGTGCTGTTTACGGTGTTCCAATTGAAGACCAGGGCAGTGCACGGATGTGGTCAAGATGCAGCTGTCTATGTATTTTAAAAAAATAAAAATAAGAATATCTGAGAGTTTTATTCTTATTTAGGTATGCCTTTGCATTAACTGGGAATGCGTTCGCTGAACATTCAAGTTTAGCACTTAATAAAGAAGAGAGGCTTCATGATGTCACAAAAGCTGAGTGCGACGGAGTTGTGGCATAAGAAATGCACTATTTGCCGTCGTGTCTTAATCGGCAGGCAAGATTTTTCCTTACCTGAAGTGAATTTCAGGCTACTGCTGGCAGTCTGGCAGAGGCACGCCTGCAAGCACTTTTTTTCTTTCTTCTGTGCCGATGGGGATTGAATTGGACGACCGAATTGCGGCGTCTTTTACATTTCTGTAACAGGATACAGGGGTAATCAAAAGAAAGTCGTGGAGGGCTACATAGCGGATGATAGCGGCACTGTTAAGCATTTTAATTCGGGGCTCACCGTGATGTATATAAACTCCCGGATAACTGGCTCGGATTTAGGCTGTAGCCGACGCCATGCCGTTCACTAGATATAATTACAAAAAGACACATTTTAGTGTCTACACTCTAATAAATATATCAGCGTGGGTGTCCAGCTAACTGGCAGTACTTACTTAGTTCTCAGGAAAAACGACGTAAATCAGCTGGCGTTTCTGGTAGCACTGCTTCTTCGCCCATGCGCATAGCATACCGTGGCGAGACACTTTCCAGTTTATAAAGGGGCATGACGGGAAGCACTGCCTGCTCCTTAAAGGGACACCGTACACAGGGTGGTATTACCGCGTTTTGAGGCAATCTAGCACCCACTGGGGCTGTAATATTTCTCTCACTCACCCGGGGTGTCACCTCCATGCGTGGAACTATCCGATTTCAAAATCACAGCTCCATTAGACACAATACATGCAAGATCAAGAAGGCCACTTTGAAATTGAGTGGCAAAATTCAGGGTAATGCATGTGCTGTGTATTTACAATTTGAAGATTTCACTGAATTCATTCAGACCAGAGATCGCTGTATCAAATTTCACAATTAAAAAGGCTTCCCGTTTGGAGAGTTGTACGTTAACATCACCTCCACGGGGGTCCTTCTCAATTCTTGATATTACAGTCCATTTGAGATCACTAATTGCATGTTGCATTTTTGTCCAATGTTGGACCAATGGGGCGTTTTCTACTTTATTCTTGAGTCTTGATTTGTGCTGGGAAATGCGTTGACGCACTTCTTGACTGGTTTTTCCTATGTATAATTGCTGGCAGGGGCATATAATGCCATAGACCACACACTTAGACTTACAATTGCTGAAGGTGTTATGTTTCCAGTAGATCCCGTTATGCTGGAATAGGGAACCTTCAATTGTGGATTCGCAACAAAGACAAGTTCCACATCTGTGGTGTCCAATTATGGGTGGCAAGCGCATCATTTGGCGCAATGTGGGTGGTCTGGGAGCAGGCATAGCTGCACGGACAATATGGTTGGCAATGTTGTTTTCCTTTTTAAAGGCAAACAGAGGTGGATCTTTAAGGCTCTCATCTAAGTTTTCAACTAGATGCCAATTTTGTCCAATGATCCGTTTTAGCTGGTTAGCATTGGGGCAAAAAGTGGTGACACATACCTGTCGCTTTACATTGGTCTTTTCTTTGCGTTCTAGTAGTGCTTCCCGTGGTGTCCACCGAGCTCTCTTCATGCAGTTTTTAACTAGCCTTTTGGGGTAACCCCTATCGCATAACTTTGATATCAGTTTATCAGCGTGATGGTTGAAGTCCTCCTTAAACGTACAGTTCCGGCGGACTCGCAGGAACTGCCCGTAAGGAAGATTTTCTTTTAGGCTTCTGGGGTGGTGGCTATTGAACATTAGAGATTTGTTGCGGTCAGTAGATTTTACAAATAATGTGGTGGCCAACTTGCCTTCTTTTGGGAAAACCTCAACATCAAGGAATGAGATTCTGCTGGTAGACTGGGTTAGGCTGAACTTGATATCTGCAGTCCTGGAATTTAGCCATTGATGAAAAGCTGTTAAAGTGTCATCATCTCCTGTCCATATCATGAACACATCATCAATAAATCGGAGCCACGCTCCGATATATTGATGGAAGGGATTGTTAGAGTGTATATAGGTATCCTCGTACATAGACATGAAGAGCACCGCCAGCTCCGGCGCAAAGGGGCAGCCCATAGCCACCCCTTTGGTTTGGTAGTAGAATTCACCGTTGAAACAAAAATAGTTTCTCTTGAGGGCAAATGATGCAAGTCGTACCAAGAATTCAGTCGGTACTTGCACTGGACGTGATCTTTGATCTAGAAAGTGTGACAGGACCGCTACTGCTTCATCCTGCGGGATCTGTGTGTACAGCGATGTCACGTCTAAGGTGACTAAAATATCACTGTATTCACGGTAGTTGATGTTAGCCAGTTTATTTATGAAGTCTGTGGTGTCTTGTAGGTAGGATCGCACCTGACCCATAAATTCCTTTAAGAAACAGTCCACGTATTTGGCAATCGGCTCAAGCAGAGAGCCACATCCTGCCACGATGGGCCTGCCTGGCGGGTTGTTCGGATCTTTATGGATTTTGGGCAATACGTAGAACATCGGGATTTTGGGGTACTTGATTTTTAGGTATTCCAGCTCTTTAGGACCAACAAATCCTTGATCAAATCCTTCCTGTATTAAAATGAATAACTCATTTTGAAGGTCTGTCGTAGGGTCTTTGCCTATCTTGCGGTAGCAGTTGACATCATCTAGCTGCCGCATTACTTCGATGGTATAATTGTCGGTGTCCCATATAACTATGGCACCGCCTTTGTCGGCCTGTTTAACTATTATTGAGGTGTCATTCTTTAAGTTGTTTAATGCAGTCATCTGCTGTTTGGTGGTGTTGAATTGTATAAACTTCCTCTGTTTTTCTATGGCTGAGATAGCAGAAAGGACACTTCTTTCGAAAGTCACAAGTTCTTTCGGAATTTTATTCACAGGGGGGCAGAAGGTAGATCTATTTCTCAAACCAGTGACTTCCACCGGTCTTTGTGTGGAACTATCACTAAAAAATAGGGTGAGCCGTAGTTTTCTACAAAATTCAATGAACTCAGACTTCATTTTCACGAAGTCGGTTCTTTTTGAAGGTACAAACGATAAACCTTTTGCCAAGATGTCTTCCTCTTCTCGTGTAAGAACCTTCTTTGACAGGTTGAAAATGGGCGACGCTTTTAATTTTTGTAGTGCTGGCGTCGTGTCTTCATCTCCCATGGTATCGTAAATCTCGCCCTGCCTCTCCCTAAAAAATGAGGGTTAGAGGATTGCCCTTGTTGCTGTTGGTTGGCGTTCCAATTTTTATTTCGGTTAGGGCGGTTGTAATTGCCACTAGTATCACTATCTGTCCCTGACGACGATGTATCTGAGAAAGAGATAAACTGTTTCCTAGATCTCCCTTGGTTATCCGAGAGAAAGCGTCGTGATTCTGCTTTCGAGTAAAAGTCCCCTTGGAGATACGGGTATATATTCTCCAATGAAAAGTTTTTTTTGTCTTTCTCGAATTGATTACTTTTCTGTGTTATAGTGTAATCTTTAAACTCTTGTATCTCTTTCGCTACTTTCTCTAGTAATGTTTTAGCATCAGCTATGGTAGGGTTAATACTGATCTCAGCCGCTAATTTGGCAATTTCTGCTAGTTCTTCCTTTGAAATTCTTACAGCAGTCTCTACCGTTAGGACCATTAGGTCTCTGCTGCATTTAGTTTCTATGAATGAAAAGCCTTTTTTGAAAATAGGGTCCTCTGTGAAGATAACTGGTATATTTTTAATTTGTAACCCACCTGGGATCGTACCTTCCTTAAGATGTTGTAACAGGAAGTGTCCGTGGAGGTCTGTCCTGATCTGTTTCTTTTTTAAGCGAAGCAACTTATCGGCCTCGTTAGATGATGTCGCAGTCTCACTTAAGGTAACCGACGCGAATATGGGAGGGTCACTGATGAGGTTCCTGATGTGGTCTTCTGAGTATGCAAAGGTGTCCTTCTCTGCCATTTATTTATAAATGAAAAAAGAGGAAAGAAACCAGTTTAAGACACTAAACAAAAAAGTACAAATAACAATGAAAATAATACTAATACTAATCACACGTGTACAGGAACTGAAACAAGTGGATACTTAATGTAAGGAGGGAAATCTTCAACCTACACTTCAAAATGAATGAAGTTCACACAATACCTCGCGGGCCTGCGCCTGCTATAATAATTGGAAAGCAACTACGGGTGGGCTCTAATCAGCAAGGCTGAGCCAAATTATCAAAAAACAAAAATAGAACGCCAGTGCTGATATGCATCAATTAAACAAATAATGTACCAACCAGAACCTGAACAGAAAATTCAAGGACGGGAATTGCTATTTAATAGCTTTTTATTTCAATTTTTTTAAGAAAGATAGATTTCTGTTTTTTAAATGGTCAAAAACAACGTATTCAAAAAGGAGGGACTCATACAAGTGGGGAAACTTACGATTTTTCTTCACACATTCGCTATTACACCCATATCACAGGCATTCAACAAACCTTCACACCATTCAGGGAAAAGACTATAGGAACATACATTATACTCTTAAAAACCATACATTTATAATTTCTACTCTCTCCCTTCCATCAATATATCGGAGCGTGGCTCCGATTTATTGATGATGTGTTCATGATATGGACAGGAGATGATGACACTTTAACAGCTTTTCATCAATGGCTAAATTCCAGGACTGCAGATATCAAGTTCAGCCTAACCCAGTCTACCAGCAGAATCTCATTCCTTGATGTTGAGGTTTTCCCAAAAGAAGGCAAGTTGGCCACCACATTATTTGTAAAATCTACTGACCGCAACAAATCTCTAATGTTCAATAGCCACCACCCCAGAAGCCTAAAAGAAAATCTTCCTTACGGGCAGTTCCTGCGAGTCCGCCGGAACTGTACGTTTAAGGAGGACTTCAACCATCACGCTGATAAACTGATATCAAAGTTATGCGATAGGGGTTACCCCAAAAGGCTAGTTAAAAACTGCATGAAGAGAGCTCGGTGGACACCACGGGAAGCACTACTAGAACGCAAAGAAAAGACCAATGTAAAGCGACAGGTATGTGTCACCACTTTTTGCCCCAATGCTAACCAGCTAAAACGGATCATTGGACAAAATTGGCATCTAGTTGAAAACTTAGATGAGAGCCTTAAAGATCCACCTCTGTTTGCCTTTAAAAAGGAAAACAACATTGCCAACCATATTGTCCGTGCAGCTATGCCTGCTCCCAGACCACCCACATTGCGCCAAATGATGCGCTTGCCACCCATAATTGGACACCACAGATGTGGAACTTGTCTTTGTTGCGAATCCACAATTGAAGGTTCCCTATTCCAGCATAACGGGATCTACTGGAAACATAACACCTTCAGCAATTGTAAGTCTAAGTGTGTGGTCTATGGCATTATATGCCCCTGCCAGCAATTATACATAGGAAAAACCAGTCAAGAAGTGCGTCAACGCATTTCCCAGCACAAATCAAGACTCAAGAATAAAGTAGAAAACGCCCCATTGGTCCAACATTGGACAAAAATGCAACATGCAATTAGTGATCTCAAATGGACTGTAATATCAAGAATTGCAAAGGACCCCCGTGGAGGTGATGTTAACGTACAACTCTCCAAACGGGAAGCCTTTTTAATTGTGAAATTTGATACAGCGATCTCTGGTCTGAATGAATTCAGTGAAATCTTCAAATTGTAAATACACAGCACATGCATTACCCTGAATTTTGCCACTCAATTTCAAAGTGGCCTTCTTGATCGTGCATGTATTGTGTCTAATGGAGCTGTGATTTTGAAATCGGATAGTTCCACGCATGGAGGTGACACCCCGGGTGAGTGAGAGAAATATTACAGCCCCAGTGGGTGCTAGATTGCCTCAAAACGCGGTAATACCACCCTGTGCACGGTATCCCTTTAAGGAGCAGGCAGTGCTTCCCGTCATGCCCCTTTATAAACTGGAAAGTGTCTCGCCACGGTATGCTATGCGCATGGGCGAAGAAGCAGTGCTACCAGAAACGCCAGCTGATTTACGTCGTTTTTCCTGAGAACTAAGTAAGTACTGCCAGTTAGCTGGACACCCACGCTGATATATTTATTAGAGTGTAGACACTAAAATGTGTCTTTTTGTAATTATATCTAGTGAACGGCATGGCGTCGGCTACAGCCTAAATCCGAGCCAGTTATCCGGGAGTTTATATACATCACGGTGAGCCCCGAATTAAAATGCTTAACAGTGCCGCTATCATCCGCTATGTAGCCCTCCACGACTTTCTTTTGATTACCCCTGTATCCTGTTACAGAAATTTAAAAGACGCCCAATTCGGTCGTCCAATTCAATCTCCATCGGCACAGAAGAAAGAAAAAAAGTGCTTGCAGGCGTGCCTCTGCCAGACTGCCAGCAGTAGCCTGAAATTCACTTCAGGTAAGGAAAAATCTTGCCTGCCGATTAAGACACGACGGCAAATAGTGCATTTCTTATGCCACAACTCCGTCGCACTCAGCTTTTGTGACATCATGAAGCCTCTCTTCTTTATTAAGTGCTAAACTTGAATGTTCAGCGAACGCATTCCCAGTTAATGCAAAGGCATACCTAAATAAGAATAAAACTCTCAGATATTCTTATTTTTATTTTTTTTAAATACATAGACAGCTGCATCTTGACCACATCCGTGCACTGCCCTGGTCTTCAATTGGAACACCGTAAACAGCACAAACACCTTATTAAGGCAAGTATCACCGACTTGCTGTGGGCTCTTAGTCTACATTTCAATCTTTTGAATGAACTGAATTAAGACATGTTCCTCCATCTTGCAGATACGGTTCCTTGCTCCTTATTAATGACCCTCCTCCACCATCTGGATGTTCTCTCGTTTTTTCCTCCATTGGTAAGCCTCAGAGAGTGTGGGTTGGGCAACCTGAGTGGGTTTCTTGAGAGTTGGTCTACATCAAAAAATTGTTTAAAAGGTGAACCCTGATCTGCTTATTTGTTGTTGTGGTTGTCACCTAGCATTTATGTTTTATTAATTCACTGTTTGTGTCTCATTTTTGATTGTGTTCTGTCTAGATAGTACTCGAGGCCCTGAAGAGAATCCTAAAGAGAACAATTGGGATTCGAAACGCGTTTTGCTTTGTGCCACAATATACCTGCGAAAACGGCTTGGTCGTCTAATTAATTCTTCCAGCCCGTCTGTACATTACGAAGAATTGTTGAAAGTCAAAAAAATTATTTTGAAACGAATGTACACTTGAAAAAAGTCGTTTTTTTGATTATTATAATACTGTGTTCGCAGTGTGTGGCTTTATGGTTTTTTTGAGAAGTAGAAATTATAAATGTATGGTTTTTAAGAGTATAATGTATGTTCCTATAGTCTTTTCCCTGAATGGTGTGAAAGTTTGTTGAATGCCTGTGATATGGGTGTAATAGCGAATGTGTGAAGAAAAATCGTAAGTTTCCCCACTTGTATGTGTCCCTCCTTTTTGAATACGTTGTTTTTGACCATTTAAAAAACAGAAATCTATCTTTCTTAAAAAAATTGAAATAAAAAGCTATTAAATAGCAATTCCCGTCCTTGAATTTTCTGTTCAGGTTCTGGTTGGTACATTATTTGTTTAATTGATGCATATCAGCACTGGCGTTCTATTTTTGTTTTGTTTTTTGATAATTTGGCTCAGCCTTGCTGATTAGAGCCCACCCGTAGTTGCTTTCCAACAACATACAATGCAGCATCAAATCTAGTGAGTAAAAGCATACGAAAACACTGGTCCATACTCTGCACTGGGAAATTCAACTGGGAAAAACCCTTGTTTTCGTACAAAAAGGCATGCAGCCTGAAGGACAGCTTGGTCAACACCCGGCCGAGAACTACAGCCAATGACACCAACCCCACCATCACTGCAATATGGGGCCTCCCACCAGTTACTGGACATTCCAGATGTGGGGACTGTAGCGTCTGCCACCTTACTGCCAACACAAAAACCCTGGATCTAGAACCAGGAAAAACATGGGTACAGAGATCGCACACTAACTGTAACAGTACCAATGTTATTTACCTGATCAGATGCACCTGTGGGATTCCTTATATAGGAATGACAACCCGAAAAGTGAAACTACGCATATCAGAACACCGAAGCACAGTGAGATGCAAGAAGAATAACACCAGACTAACGGACCATTTTCTGACGACATGCCATACCCCGAATGACATGCGATGGACTGTCATTGAGCAAATCCAACCAGGTCCCAATGTGCAAGCACGACTGTTTGAGAAGGAACAGCGTTGGATTTACAGACTTTCCAGCCATAAGACGGGCCTTAACGATAATATTCCTTGGGCCACCGTCCTTAAATAAACTATTCACTAGTCACGAGCTCCCCGGGCTCCTAAGTATGGGCTATCTTACCACCTGCCAAGCAACCACAACCCTGAAACAGGCTCCATTTCACAAGACTTAGAGTCTGCCCATCTGAGCTCCCAGTACCCTTTAGTTTCTATGTCCAGTAATGGCCCCATTCCCATAGTGGCACTACACCCTAAGTGGCACTACTCTTTCCCCTGATAGAGCAGGGCAATGATCTCCCTCCAACATCGCCAGTGCTACTTGCACCGATTTCAAAACTTTATTTTACATCCACAGTGCCAGCGGAACTGACTAGGCAAATTTTTTTAGCCCCTTCGCCCCCTACGGGCACTGCCTGTCAGCCAGCTCCACTCGCCTCCCCTGTATCTAGAGGGCAGCTACTCCTTTATTCCCAAAGCCCATGTGCACATTCTCCGCCGCTCACACGAGCGTTGTTTACCTCTTGTAGGGGTGTGACTGCCAACAGCAGCGTCATCACGCTCAGTCACTTGGCCACGCCCCCAGACGTGCTTCCGGCCACGCCCACCCCGGAAGCGGCCAACGCCTACAATTACAATCTGCAGTGAACGGCTCTACTAGCCGAGCAGGGAACCATGGCAGTAGGTCTCTAGCTAATCGCTATGCCGGATAACTGTAAGTACACCCACACCCTTTGCAGCGGACGCGCTGAAACACCCGAGACACTCACTCGGATTGCGCCTCGCTTCCCGCAACCCGGCCACACGCTCAAACCCTTTTCCCATATATTCCGCAATTGCAGAATGTGTTCATCTGTTGCGAAGAGCCTACGCCCTGCCCGATGAAGCGCATAAGAGCTCTGAATTAAGTAAGCCTGAACTCACGCCACCATGCCCATGTGTACTTTAAATGTTATATGTATGTTAGCCTTGTTTGTTGATTGTTACGGTTACTTTCACGAAACGACTAAATACGTACTAAGCGCACGCTACCATAGCACTGTTTACTCATAGCCACCATTAATTAAGCGCACCAAGGTGTTCATCCTGACAATAAGCACAGCCCCATCACCCTGATTGATGTGCTAACCACTAGCGGATAAGCACGCCGCCAAGGTGGCATAAAAACTACGCCAAGCATAACGCATGCAGCGATGCACGTATATATTGATCAATCGATTATGCTCAGCATCCTCGGATGCCACCATTTCTCACCCGGAGGGCTAAAACGATATCTATATGGCATGATAATTCACTAAATAGAGACACTCCACGACGTAACAGGAGAGTAAATATGTCCACAATTGACACTTGCTTTTATTCCTTTTTCTCTACAGGTCTCTTTTTTCTTTTGCTTGCTCACTTATTTAGCTGAGCACACACACCCCGAGCAATTTGCCGGAGGGTTCAACAGGGGATCAGGGCAGGGTGAGCCTTTTAGGGGGCCCACACCTCCCGTCCACCTGTTTTTGGTCCTGAAGAAACCGGGCACTGTCCCTATGGTAGAAACATGTCGACCAATGCACACCAACACATATAGAGATGAGTGGGTCGTAACTTGCCTACTACCATCTCACCATTATTTTTAACATTGTTCAGTTACTCTATAATAAAGTTATTTTTGAGTTAAACCAGGACAATTTTTAACATTTATTCTTTTTTGCACCTACAGTCACAACCCGCACCACTGTAGTTCAGGTGTCGAAGCACACCCTGGTGACGCTAGGCCACCAGGGTGGACCCCGATGATGAAGCATGTCACCGCCAGGCTGGTGAGTGAGGGGTTTTAAAGAAAAGGAAATTTCTTTCCTTTTATGCCATTATATCTACCTATTTCATCTGCCATGATAGAGCCTATACATGGTTGCCCCCTGACTTTTCGGGCACATGTTTTGTTTCGTTCCTGCTGCCTCCCACCTACACAGCAGCGGCAGACTACCACAAAACAAGGATAGTTAGAGGTGTCTTGAGTAAAGAAGACACTGCAGGACAAGAATTTGGGGACTTCGTAAAGGGTTTTCTGCCGTTCTGGGAAACCATGGGTAACGGCAGGAACATAAGGCAATTGACAAGGGTGGTTGAATCCACCGTGGTTGAAACTGCCGGTGCCCTTAGTAACTTGACTGCTGAGCTCCAGTCGGATCGTCTTATGACCCTTCAGAACAGGGTCGCGTTAGATGTCATACTTGCAGACCGAGGTGGGGTATGTAAATTGATCCAATCGAGTTGCTGTGTTTTCATTCCAGATAACGCTCCAACAGTGTACCAGGCCATCTCCAAACTGCATAAGATTTCCGAATCTATTCATGTGGATAAAGGAGATTGGTCGTTGATGGGATGGTTTTGGGAACTGGTATTCGCCTGAGGATGGAAAATTCTGATGGTCATTGGGATGGTCTTAGCCATTCTTTTCCTGTTCTGTCTGTGCGTGCAGTGTGCTCCTGCAATATGTGGCCTCTGTGCTACATCATGTGTAAGGAAACCTGTATCAAGAGATGAGCTAAGTACTAGGATGATGTTACAGCAACATCTCAATGACTTTAGGAATATAGACCCGGACTCAGATTAGCATGAGGATAGGTTAAATTGCCTATGCAAGGGCAAAAGGAGGGTTTGTGGTTCTGAAAATTCTGGACTCGTGCAATAAACTTTGTCGTAGTATGACGATTTTGGTATCAACAGACCGAGAATGGCTAGTACACTATGTACAAGCATTTTCGCCATATTCCAGTAACGATTTCACCTCGAAATCGTCATTTTCGTCCTGAACCCTTGGCTTCCATTTTGTGTACGGCAGCCATTTTGTGAGTTGCCCTCACATAGGCTTATAATACAGCTAAACTCGATTCCAAAGGACACGTACACCTTAATTGACTTCTCTCTGACCTGGGCAAGCTGAAACCATTGCCCCAGGCCGAACCTGCCCGGCCAGTTCCTTTCCCAGTGGCCGAGCAAGATAGCATCAAGGCACAACATGCCATAAACCTTTTCATCGCACACACACCCTACCTAATCTTGCTCACACCTGTCCCTGTTTCTTTACATATGTCTTGCTTTACAAGGAGGAGGTGCCCATTTTTATTGGGGGTACACCGATATCTGATGAAAATGTTGGGCCTTGCCGGGTAATTTGTTTTGGGCTGGACGTACTGAAATGTGGGCTTGTCATCATGACTCTGCTTTTTCTTTGTAGTGAAAACATGTGAATGGTCTAATGAAATGTAAAGAATGTTTGCCTAAAGCTTAATATTTTGTATAAAAAGAGAAGCCTGGCTTTGTAAGATTGAGCAGTCTCCTGAGAATATACATACGTTGTACTTCTAGGACGCCTGTTACTTGGTTGCAGCCAATAAATTCGATCTTTGACTTCACCTAGAAGACTCTGAGTTTCTGTGTCTGAATCAGGAAAGTACTCGAGGTCTTTGGGTGTTGTCCCTGGCACCGCTGGGTTACCGGTTCAGTACCGGTTCTGAAAAACCCAGTACATCATGATTTGGGTAGCTGAGTCAGTGGCTCTACTCCTGGGGTGTGATGCTGCTAAAAGCAGGCTGCAAAGTGTTTCAAAATGCAGGCACGTTTGGGACTGTGTAGTCTTACACTATTATTGGTTAGAGGTATAGCGAATCCACAATCAGTTTTCATAACCAATAAAAAGTTGCTTGTATTAGCGTCCGGGATTTAGGCAGAATCAACTTACAATGGCCGCTCTTCTTGGAGATAGAGGGCCTGATTTGGGTTGCTGAATCAGTGACTCTGCTCTTCGTATGAGACTGTGCAATGAGATGATTCTGCAGTGGATTGTAATGCACTGGGCTGAGTAGTCCCAGTCGCATTTAGGAGGGAAGTTGAATTTGGCCTGTATCATAGTTTATAGTCAATCAATAGATTGAGCTTCCAGTGCCAAGGCAGAGTCGCTGCTCCTGGAAATGGAGGTGCTGATTTGGGTAGCTGAGTCAGTGGCTCTACTCCTCGGGTGTGATGCTGTTGGAAGCAGGCTGCAAAGTGTTTCAAAATGCAGGCACGTTTGGGGCTGGGTAGTCTTATACTATTAAAGGTTAGAGCAATAGCGAATCCACAATTACTTTTTATAATCAATAAATAGTGGCTTGTATTAGCATCTGGGAATTAGGCAGAATCAACATACAATGGCCGCTCTTCTTGGAGATAGAGTGCCTGATGGGGTTGCTGAGTCAGTGACTCTGCTCTTTGTATGAGATTGTGCTATGAGATGATTCTGCAGTGGATTTCAATGCACTAGGTTGAGTTGTCAAAGTCGTATTTAGGAGGGAAGTTGAATTGGGCCTGGATCATAGTTTATAATCAATCAATAGATTGAGCTTCCAGTGTCAAGGCAGAGTTGCTGCTCTTGGAAATGGAGGTGCTGATTTGGGTAGCTGAGTCAGTGGCTCTACTCCTAGGGTGTGATGCTGCTGGAAGCAGGCTGTAAAGTGTTTCAAAATGCAGGCACGTTTGGGGCTGCGTAGTCTTATACTATTATAGGTTAGAGGTATAGCGAATCCACAACCAGTTTTTATAATCAATGAATGGATGTATGACATCACAACGCATGCTTTTACATCGCATGCCTTTACAACGCTGTTTTTACAACGCATGCCTTTACAACGCATAGTGCTTTGGGGCGCTGGATAGTGAATAGTTTAATTTACTATTCCAACTCCAGTCCCCGTGGATAGTAGGGAAGGTGTTGGATAGTAAATTAAACCTATTCCCTATCCTAGAGCGCCCCCCAGCACAATGCGTTGTAATGGTTTGCGTTGTAAAAGTTGCATCGTAAAGGCACTGCGTGGTAAAAGTTGCGTTGTAAAGGATGTTTCCCTCAATAAATAGTGGCTTGTATTAGCGTTCAGGATTTAGGCAGAATCAACTTACAATGGCCGCTCTTCTTTGAGATAGAGTGCTTGATTTGGGTTGCTGAGTCAGTGACTCTGCTCTTTGTATGAGATTGTGCTATGAGATGATTCTGCAGTGGATTGTAATGCACTGGGTTGAATAGTCCCAGTCGCATTTAGATGGGAAGTTAAATTGGGCCTGGATCATAGTTTATAATCAATAAATAGATTGAGTTTCCAGTGTCAAGGCAGAGTCATTGCTCTTGGAAATGGAGGTGCTGATTTGGATAGCTGAGTCAGTGGCTCTACTCCTCGGGTGTGATACTGCCGGAAGCGAGATGCGAAGTGTTACGAAAGGCAGGCAGGTTTGGGTCTGAGTAGTCACATAGTATTATAGGTTAAAGGTCTAGCAAATCCACAATCAGTTTTTATAATCAATAAATAGTGGCTTGTAGTAGCGTCCGGGATTTAGGCAGAATCAACTTACAATGGCCGCTCTTCTTGGAGATAGAGTGCCTGATTTGGGTTGCTGAGTCAGTGACTCTGCTCTTTGTATGAGATTGTGCTATGAGATGATTCTGCAGTGGATTGTAATGCACTGGGTTGAGTTGTCCCAGTCGCATTTAGGAGGGAAGTTGAATTAAGCTTGGATCATAGTTTATAATCAATGAATAGATTGAGCTTCCAGCGTCAAGGCAGAGTCGCTGCTCTTGGAAATGGAGGTGCTGATTTGGGTAGCTGAGTCAGTGGCTCTACTCCTGGGGTGTGATGCTGCTGAAAGCAGGCTGCAAAGTGTTTCAAAATGCAGGCACGTTTGGGGCTGTGTAGTTTTACACTATTATAGGTTAGAGGTATAGCGAATCCACAATCAGTTTTCATAACCAATAAAAGGTGGCTTGTATTAGAGTCCGGGATTTAGGCAGAATCAACTTACAATGGCCGCTCTTCTTGGAGATAGAGTGCCTGATTTGGGTTGCTGAGTCAGTGACTACGCTCGTTGTATGAGATTGTGCTATGAAATGATTCTGCAGTGGATTTTAATGCACTGGGTTGAGTAGTCCCAGTCGCATTTAGGAGGGAAGTTGAATTGGGCCTGGATCATAGTATATAATCAATCAATAGATTGAGCTTCCAGTGTTAAGGCAGAGTCGCTGCTCTTGGAAATGGAAGTGCTGATTTGGGTAGCTGAGTTAGTGGCTCTACTCCTGGGGTGTGATGCTGCTGGAAGCAGGCTGCAAAGTGTTTCAAAATGCAGGCACGTTTGGGGCTGTGTAGTCTTATACTATTATAGGTTAGAGCAATAGCGAATCCACAATTACTTTTTATAATCAATAAATAGTGGCTTGTATTAGCGTATGGGAATTATGCAGAATCAACTTACAATGGCCGCTCTTCTTGGAGATAGAGTGCCTGATTTGGGTTGCTGAGTCAGTGACTCTGCTCTTTGTATGAGATTGTGCTATGAGATGATTCTGCAGTGGATTTTAATGCACTGGGTTGAGTTGTCCCAGTGTCATTTAGGAGGGAAGTTGAATTGGGCCTGGATCATAGTTTATAATCAATAAATAGAGTGAGCTTCCAGTCTCAAGGCAGAGTCGCTGCTCTTGGAAATGGAAGTGCTGATTTGGGTAGCTGAGTCAGTGGCTCTACTCCTCGGGTGTGATGCTGCTGGAAGCAGGCTGCAAAGTGTTTCAAAATGCAGGCACGTTTGGGGCTGGGTAGTCTTATACTATTATAGGTTAGAGCAATAGCGAATCCACAATTACTTTTTATAATCAATAAATAGTGGCTTGTATTAGCATCTGGGAATTAGGCAGAATCAACATACAATGGCCGCTCTTCTTGGAGATAGAGTGCCTGATTGGGTTGCTGAGTCAGTGACTCTGCTCTTTCTATGAGATTGTGCTATGAGATGATTCTGCAGTGGATTTCAATGCACTAGGTTGAGTTGTCAAAGTCGCATTTAGGAGGGAAGTTGAATTGGGCCTGGATCATAGTTTATAATCAATCAATAGATTGAGCTTCCAGTGTCAAGGCAGAGTTGCTGCTCTTGGAAATGGAGGTGCTGATTTGGGTAGCTGAGTCAGTGGCTCTACTCCTGGGGTGTGATGCTGCTGGAAGCAGGCTGTAAAGTGTTTCAAAATGCAGGCACGTTTGGGGCTGCGTAGTCTTATACTATTATAGGTTAGAGGTATAGCGAATCCACAACCAGTTTTTATAATCAATGAATGGATGTATGACATCACAACGCATGCTTTTACATCGCATGCCTTTACAACGCTGTTTTTACAACGCATGCCTTTACAACGCATAGTGCTTTGGGGCGCTGGATAGTGAATAGTTTAATTTACTATTCCAACTCCAGTCCCCGTGGATAGTAGGGAAGGTGTTGGATAGTAAATTAAACCTATTCCCTATCCTAGAGCGCCCCCCAGCACAATGCGTTGTAATGGTTTGCGTTGTAAAAGTTGCATCGTAAAGGCACTGCGTGGTAAAAGTTGCGTTGTAAAGGATGTTTCCCTCAATAAATAGTGGCTTGTATTAGCGTTCGGGATTTAGGCAGAATCAACTTACAATGGCCGCTCTTCTTTGAGATAGAGTGCTTGATTTGGGTTGCTGAGTCAGTGACTCTGCTCTTTGTATGAGATTGTGCTATGAGATGATTCTGCAGTGGATTGTAATGCACTGGGTTGAATAGTCCCAGTCGCATTTAGATGGGAAGTTAAATTGGGCCTGGATCAGAGTTTATAATCAATAAATAGATTGAGTTTCCAGTGTCAAGGCAGAGTCATTGCTCTTGGAAATGGAGGTGCTGATTTGGATAGCTGAGTCAGTGGCTCTACTCCTCGGGTGTGATACTGCCGGAAGCGAGATGCGAAGTGTTACGAAAGGCAGGCAGGTTTGGGTCTGAGTAGTCACATAGTATTATAGGTTAAAGGTCTAGCAAATCCACAATCAGTTTTTATAATCAATAAATAGTGGCTTGTAGTAGCGTCCGGGATTTAGGCAGAATCAACTTACAATGGCCGCTCTTCTTGGAGATAGAGTGCCTGATTTGGGTTGCTGAGTCAGTGACTCTGCTCTTTGTATGATATTGTGCTATGAGATGATTCTGCAGTGGTTTGTAATGCACTGGGTTGAGTAGTCCCAGTCGCATTTAGGAGGGAAGTTGAATTGGGCCTGGATCATAGTTTATAATCAAACAATAGATTGAGCTTCCAGTGTCAAGGCAAAGTCGCTGCTCTTGGAAATGGAGGTGCTAATTTGGGTAGCTGAGTCAGTGGCTCTACTCCTGGGGTGTGATGCTGCTGGAAGCAGGCTGCAAAGTGTTTTAAAATGCAGGCATGTTTGTGGCTGTGTAGTCTTATACTATTATAGGTTAGAGGTATAGCGAATCCACTATCAGTTTTTGTAATCAATAAATAGTGGCTTGTATTAGCGTCCGGGATTTAGGCAGAATCAACTTACAATGGCGGCTCTTCTTGGAGATAGAGTGCCTGATTTGGGTTGCTGAGTCAGTGACTCTGCTCTTTGTATGAGACTGTGCTATGAGATGATTCTGCAGTGGATTGTAATGCACTGGGTTGAGTAGTCCCAGTTGCATTTAGGAGGGAAGTTGAATTGGGCCTGGATCATAGTATATAATCAATCAATAAATTGAGCTTCCAGTGTCAAGGCAGAGTGGCTGCTCTTGGCAATGGAAGTGCTGATTTGGGTAGCTGAGTCAGTGGCTCTACTCCTGGGGTGTGATGCTGCTGGAAGCAGGCTGCAAAGTGTTTCAAAATGCAGGCACGTTTGGGGCTGCGTAGTCTTATACTATTATAGGTTAGAGCAATAGCGAATCCACAATTACTTTTTATAATCAATAAATAGTGGCTTGTATCAGCGTCTGGGAATTAGGCAGAATCAACTTACAATGG